>NC_090378.1:76078771-77443942 GCF_036365525.1 Heterodontus francisci | reverse complement strand
AAAGATAAATGATTGCGATTTAAACTCATCACATCATTTGATCAGGAACGGAGAGATATTTGACAAAACTGCATTTCGTATCACAAAATGTTAAATTAAAAATATCAGAATCTCAAAGTTAGTGTTGCTAAAATGAAATAGTGCTAAGCAAAATAACATTCCTATATATTTAAAAAAAAATTAGCTGTCTGTATGGATGAGAATAAAGACTGCAGTGAGGATGGACAAACTGACCATGGCACCATAGTACAGGGGAGCATCCAAATGGGGTAAGTAAAAAACAAAGGGGTCCTGGTAAGGGACAACATAGTCAGGGAAACAGATGCTGTTGTCTGCAGTCTTGACCGTGAGTTCCGAAAGTTGCGCTGCCTGATCACTGCCAAGGTTAAGGATATCTCATCATGGCTGGAGAAGGAGTTGCAGTGAGAATGTAAGAGGCACCAACATAGACAGAACTAAGCATAAGGTTCTGGAGAGGAAGCTTGAGGAACGAGGTTCTAAATTAATAAGCAGAATCTCTAGGGCAATAATCGCTGGACTACTACCCAAGACAAGTGCAAATTAGCATAAGGTCAAGCAAATCAGGGAGTTAAATACATGACTCAGTGGTGTGGGAGGAAGGGATTTTGGTTCATGAGGCACTGGCACCAGTCCTGGGGAAAGAGGGAACTGTACTGTTAGGACGAGCTCTACTTGAGTTCCGAAGAAGGGTCACTGACCCAAAACGTTAACTCTGCTTCTCTTTCCACAGATGCTGCCAGACATGCTGAGTGATTCCAGCATTTCTTGTTTTTGTTTCAGATTTCCAGCATCCGCAGTATTTTGCTTTTATCTATTTGAACCAGGCTGGAATAAAACGGTGGTGGGGGATTCAGAAATCTAAAAAGAGAAAAGTCAAGGCAATAAAGCAGTGTAGCAATTTGGGCAAAGATAAGCAGAGTGTGAGCAGAAAGGGACAGAGTTTAACAGTAATAGTGCATCAACAAATAAAGGTCAAAGAAGGGAATAATGGTAAAAAAAAATTAAAATTAGAGGCTTTTTATCTGAATGCACAAACCATTTTTATAACGATAGATGAACTAGTGGCACAAATCGAGATAAATGGGTTTAATCTCAACAGCTATTACAGAGATTTGGTTGCAAGGTGACCAAGGTTCGAAATTAAATGTGCCAGGGTACTTGACATTTCAAAAAGAGGGGTAAAATGGAAAAGGACAGGATAGCTCTGTAAATAAAGCATGGTATAGGGACAGTAGTGAGAAAGATCTCAGCTCGCAAGATCAGGAAATAAAATCAGTATGGGTGGAAATAAGGAACAAAGAGCAGAAACACTAGTGAGAGTAGCTTACAAGTCCCCCAATGGTAAATATTACATTGCACAGAATTCTGTCCAAAGAGCTTATAACAAGAGGTAATGCAATAATTGTGGGGGACTTTAATCTCCATATAGATTAGACAAATCAAACTGGCAAAATTAGAATGCATTCGAAACAGCTTCCTAGAACAATACGTCATGGGACCAACCAGGGATAAGGCTATTTTAGATCTTGTACTGTGTAATGAGAGAGTTAATTAGTAATCTCATAGCAATAGATTCTATGGGGCAGAGTGATCATAATACGATAATTTCACATCAAGTTTGAGATTGACATACTTAAATCCGAAACAAGAATCTTAAACATAAATAAACCCAATTACATAGGTATAAGGAGAGAGTTGACCAAGATGGATTGGGAAAATAGATTAAAAAGGTTTAAGGTAGATAAGCAATGACAAACATTTGAAGAAATAATGCAAAATTCTCAACGAACATACATTCCATTGAGTGATCCATCTGAGGCTGACTCCTCTTCTTCTTTGGCCTCCTTGTCTCAAGAGACAATGGGTAAGCGCCTGGAGGTGGTCAGTGGTTTGTGGAGCAGCGCCTGGAGTGGCTATAAAGGCCAATTCTAGAGCGACAGACTCTTCCACAGGTGCTGCAGAAAAATTTGTTTGGCGGGGCTGTTACACAGTTGGCTCTCCCCTTGCGCTTCTGTCTTTTTTCCTGCCAACTGCTAAGACTAAAACTTGCGTGGGATTTGAACCCACAATCTACTGGCTCAGAAGCCAAGAGTGCTACAGACTGAGCCACAGCTGACACATTAGAGGCTGACTAATGAATTAAATTAGAAGAGGCTTATAATGTTGTGACTAACAGTAGTAAGCCTGAGGAATGGGAGTTTTAGAAACCAGCGAAGGTGAACAAAAAAAATTGTCGAAAAGGGAGAAAAATAGAGAGAGTAAACTAGCAAGAAATATAAAAATAGACTGTAAGAGCTTCTATAAGCAGGCAAAAAGGAACAGAGTAGCAAAAGTAAACACTGGTCCCTTAGAGATTGAGATGGGAGAAATTATAATGGGGGAATAAGGAAATGGCAGAGATGTTAAACAAATATTTTGTATTTTGTCTTCATAGTAGAAGAAATAAAAAGCATACAAAAATAGCAGGGAACCAAAGGGATAACGAGAGCAAGGAACTAAATAAATATTAGAGGAAAAGCACTAGAGAAACTAATGGGACTAAAAGCCAATAAATCTCCTGGACCAGATAGCCTCAGTCATAGGGTTTGAAAAGTGGTGGTTGCAGAGATAGTGGATGCATTGGTTGTGATCTAGAATCTAGGAAATTTTGGAGCAATGGTCCCAATGGATTGCAAAGTAGCAAAATGTAACAGTGTTATTCGAGAAAAGAGGGAGAGCGCGAACAGGAACTATAGGCCAGTTAACCTGACATCAGAAAATTGAGAAAATATTAGAATCTATTATTGATGACGTGTAACAAGGCACTTAGAAAATAATAGACAGTCAACATGGTTTTATGAAAATGAAATTGTGTAACAAATGTATTAGTTTTTTGAGGATGTAATTAACAGGGTCGATATAGGGAAACCAGTGAACATAGTATATTTAGATTTTCAAAAGACATTTGACAAGGTGCTACATAACAGAAGATACTGGCTCATGGGGTTGCAGGTAATATATTAGCATGGATAGTGGATTGGTTAACAGACAAAAAGCAGAGAGTAGGGATAAATGCAGCATTTTCAAGTTGGCAGGCTGTAACTAGTGAAGTGCTACAAGGATCTGTGCTGGGGCCTCAGCTATTTACAATCTATATTAATGGCACAAACCAAGAGATCAAGAGTAATGTATCTAAGTCTGCTAACGATACAATAGGTGAGAATATAAGCTGTGAGGACACAAAGAGGCTTCAAAGAGATATAGACAGGCTAAGTGAATGAACAACAAGGTGGCAGACAGAGAAGAATGTGGGGAATTGTGAGGTTAATTCACTTTGGCAGTAAGAATAGAAAAGCAGAATTTTTTTTCAAAAGGCGTGAAACTTACAAATACTAATGTTCAGAGGGACTTGGGTGTACTCTTACAAGGAACACTCTTGTCATGTACTCTTACAAGTTAGCATGCAAGTACAGCAAGAAATTAGCAAGGCAAATTGCATGTTTGCCTTTCTTGCACAGGGGCTGGAGTATGAGTAAGAAGTCTTGCTACAATTGTACAGGACTTTGGGTGAGACCACACCTGGAGTACTATGCGCAGTCTTGGTCTCCTTATTTATGGAAAGATATTCACGTCTTGGAGGTGGTACAGCAAAAGTTTACTAGGTGGATTCCTGGGACGAGCAGGTTGTCCTATGAGATTGAGTAGATGGGACTCATAAATGCTGCAGTCTCAAAGAATGAGAAATCATCTCATTGAAACAGATAAGGTTCTGAAGGGACTGGACAGGGTAAATGCTGAGAGATTGTTTTCCCTGGCTGTAGAGTTTAGAACTAGGGGGAATAGTCTCAGGATAAGTTGTTGATTATTTATGCAGAGATGAGGAGAAATTTCTTCACTCAGAGGGCTGTGGATGCTCAGTTGTTCAGTATATTCAAGGCCGAGACAGATTTTAGGATTCTAGGGGAAAGGGATATGGGGATCTGGCAGGAGAGTGGAATTGAGATCAAAGATCAAACAAAAATCTTAATGAACAGCAAAGCAGGCTCAAAAGGCTATTTGACCTACTCCTGTTTCTATTTGTTATATTCTAGTTTCCAGTTTCATTTTGTGTTACTAAATGAAAACTTTCGTTTAGCTGCCAGTTTGCTGCACCATCACCCAAGACAGAAGATTGTAGGTTAAAGCCCCACTGCAGAAACTGATCACAGTCTAGACTGATAGTTCAATACAAGACTGACTGTGCTGCATTCAGAAGTGCTGTCCTTCAGATGAGATGTTAACAGGGACTTTATTCAAAGAGTAAGAGCTTCTCCCAATGCCATTAAAAACAGTCGAACCAGTCAACTCATGCTTGCTGTGTACAAACTGGCTGATTTGCAATGCCTATCTAAAACAGTGAGTGCATTCCATGTCATTCATTGGATGTGATGTGTTTTGCCATGTAATTAGGTCAGTGGTTCTCAAACTGGGGTCCACAGACCCCTGGGGGTCTGTAAAGATGTTCCAGCGGATCCGCAAAATAATCTCCCTAGTGCACAAGAGAAAAACACAAGGGGAAACAGGGAAAGGAGAAAAAAGGGCAAGCCGCCCACTTTGTATAAATTAAAAGGAACTAGTATTAATCCCGTATGCGTAGCTGAAAAGGTGCCCACTCCTAAAGCTCACAAATACTTTGCCTTCTTTACAGCGATGGGCACCTCGGCTGCCATGACTTTCAGCAGTGAGTCTTGCATTTACTTTTGGTGGGAGGGAGAGGAGGTGGCAGGCCAGTTACTGCTGTGGTACTAGGGTGCATTTAATTTAGACTCAGGCAGTGAGCAAGTGCCATTATAAAGCTAGTTGGCCTGCTGAGCATTTCCAGCACGTTCCGTTTATATTACACTTGTAATTGTGGAAAAGCTGTCTTTGTCTTACTTGAGTCTTCCGCCATGTTGTAATAATGTAAATTCCTTGCATCACTGAGAAACTGGGTTGGGTTTTCACACTAAAATATTCCCGAAAATGTCAGATTTAAGTGAGTACTTTATAATAGAAATGGAAGGAAGGAAATTTCTGTTTACGGGAGTTCTTTTAAAAAATTAAAATAATAACCTGCTTTGAGCAAGCTAAACCAGCCAAATATGATGTGACTACTGTTGTTAACACTGATTTGGTCAGCTGCTGTTTGAACTGGATGTGATCTATGAACTGATTGCTTGTAAAAGGCATACATACCCAATCCTTGTCTCGAGACAATGGGTAAGCGCCTGGAGGTGGTCAGTGGTTTGTGCAGCAGCGCCTGGAGTGGCTATAAAGGCCAATTCTAGAGTGACAGACTCTTCCACAGGTGCTGCAGATAAAATTGGTTGTCGGGGCTGTTACACAGTTGGCTCTCCCCTTGCGCATCTGTCTTTTTTCCTGCCAACTGCTAAGTCTCTTCGACTCGCCACACTTTAGCCCTGCCTTTATGGTTGCCCGCCACTGGCAACTGACTCCCACGACTTGTGATCAATGTCACAGGACTTCATGTCACGTTTGCAGACGTCTTTAAAGCGGAGCCATGGATGGCCGGTGGGTCTGGTACCAGTGACGAGCTCGCTATACAATGTGTCCTTGGGGATCCTGCCATCTTCCATGCGGCTCACATGGCCAAGCCATCTCAGGCGCCGCTGGCTTAGTAGGGTGTATATGCTGGGGATGTTGGCTGCCTCGAGGACTTCAGTGTTGGAGATACAGTCCTGCCACCTGATGCCAAGGATTTTCCGGAGGCAGCGAAGATGGAATGAATTGAGACGTCGTTCTTGGCTGACGTACGTTGTCCAGGCCTCGCTGCCGTAGAGCAAGGTACTGAGGACACAGGCCTGATACACTTGGACTTTTGTGTTCTGTGTCAGTGCACCATTTTCCCACACTCTCTTGGCCAGTCTGGACATAGCAGAGGAAGCCTTTCCCATGCGCTTGTTTAATTCTGCATCGCGAGACAGGTTACTGGTGATAGTTGAGCCTAGGTAGGTGAACTCTTGAACCACTTCCAGAGTGTGGTCGCCGATATTGATAGATGGGGCATTTCTGACGTCCTGTCCCATGATGTTCTTTTTCTTGAGGCTAGATGGTTAGGCCAAATTCATTGCAGGCAGCCCCAAACCTGTCGATGAGTCTCTGCAGACACACTTCAGTGTGAGAAGTTAATACAGCATCGTCAGCAAAGAGGAGTTCCCTGATGAGGACTTTCCGTACTTTGGTCATCGCTTTTAGGCGGGCAAGGTTGAACAACCTGCCACCTGATCTCGTGTGGAGGAAAATTCCTTCTTCTGAGGACTTGAATGCCTGTGAGAGCGACAGGGAGAAGAAGATCCCAAACAGTGTAAGTGCGAGAACACAGCCCTGTTTCACGCCACTCAGGATTGGAAAGGGGTCTGATGAGGTGCCGCTATGCTGAATTGCGCCTTTCATATTGTCATGGATTGAGGTGATGATACGGAGTAGCTTTGGTGGGCATCCAATCTTTTCTAGTAGTCTGAAGAGACCACTTCTGCTGACGAGGTCAAAGGCTTTGGTGAGATCAATGAAAGCAACGTAGAGGGGCATCTGTTGTTCATGGCATTTCACCTGCAGCTGGCGAAGGGAGAACAGCATGTCAATGGTGGATCTCTCTGCTCGAAAGCCACACTGTGCCTCAGGATAGACACGCTCAGCCAGCTTCTGGAGCCTGTTTAAAGCAACACGAGCGAAGACTTTCCCCACTATGCTGAGCAGGGAGATTCCACGGTAGTTGTTGCAGTCACCGCGGTCACCCTTGTTCTTATAGAGGGTGATGATATTGGCATCGCGCATGTCCTGTGGTACTGCTCCCTCATCCCAGCACAGGCAAAGCAGTTCGTGCAGAGCTGAAAGTATAGCAGACTTGGCACTCTTGATGATTTCAGGGGTAATGCCGTCCTTCCCAGGGGCTTTTCCGCTGGCTAGAGAATCAATGGCATCACTGAGTTCCGATTTTGTTGGCTGTACGTCCAGCTCATTTATGACTGGCAGAGACAGGGTTGCATTGAGGGCGGTCTCAGTGACAATATTTTCCCTGGAGTACAGTTCTAGGTAGTGTTCCACCCAGCGGTCCATTTGCTTGCGTTGGTCAGTGATTGTGTCCCCTGATTTAGATTTGAGGGGGGCAATCTTCTTGACGGTTGGCCCAAAAGCTCTCTTAATGCCATCATCCATCCCTCTGATATTTCCTGTGTCAGAGGCAAGCTGACTATGACCGCATAGGTGTTGCGAGCAGTCATTTGCGCAGCGCCTGGCTGTCCTTTGTGCAGCGCTTATGGCAGCTTTAAGTGCTATGGATGTTAACTCGCTGGGAGCTTTCTTGTAGTTCAGCAGTGCAATGCGCTTAGCGGCTAAGACAGGTTCCAGCTCTTCAATGTGAGATTTAAACCAGTCTGCATTCCGCTTCACACAATTGCCATAGGTGGTCATTGCTGAGTCATAGGTGGCATCTCTGATGTGGGCCCACTTGGTCCCTGCATCCCTGCAGGAGTGTTTTGGAGAGCTTTTTCAAGTGAATTTAGAAACTTGCTTAACAGCTGTGGATGAGAAATTCTGCTAGTGCTGATGCGCGGGCGGCCCTTCTGCTCGGAGTGATGCAGCTTCTTTGGTTTGAGGCTAACCTTGCTGCACACCAGGGAGTGGTCGGTGTCGCAGTCCGCACTGTGCAAACTGCGTGTGATTTGAACAGTGTTTAAAGAGGCTCGCCTTGTGACGATGAGGTCCAGCTGGTGCCAACGACGTGATCTTGGGTGCCTCCAAGAAACCTGGTGACAGGGTTTAGTGTGAAAGAATGAGTTGGTGATGCAGAGGTTATGATAGGTACACAACTCAAGCAGTCTCTGTCCATTCTCATTCATCCTTCCAATGCCATAGCACCCAAGGCAGGAGGGCCATGAGTCATGGTCGGCCCCAACCCTGGCATTGAAGTCCCCCAGCAGGAATAGGTGTTCGGTGTTGGGGACGCTACTAATGATATTATGGAGTTCCTCATAAAACTGGTCTGTAGCTTCAGGTGGGGAGCAGAGTGTTGGGAGCATAGATGCTGAGTAGGTGTACTAGACCAGAGGCGGTGAACAGTCGGATGGACAGTATGCATTCCGAGCCATTTGAGGGTGGCTCTATCTTGCTGAGCAAAGAGTTTCTGATGGCGAAGCCCACTCCGTGCTGTCTTGTTTCTTCAGGATCCCTGCCCTGCCAGAAGAAGGTGTAGTCTTGCTCTGCTAGAGAGCCACTCGCGGGGAGGCGTGTCTCCTGAAGTGCTGCAATGTCCACATTGAGTCTACTGAGCTCGTTGTTGATGATGGCGGTCTTCCGAGAATCGTTGATTTGTGTAAAGGCTTCCGACAGGCCAGGACACACAGTTCTGACGTTCCAGCTTGCAAAACGAAGGGCTGGTACCTTCTTTCTTTTTTTGGTCGTGCTGTTTGGTGCAGTGTTACAGTCCACTTGTCGGGCAATGACCCTGAGCTCCAAGCACCCATTGAAGCAGGTGGACTGTGGCGGGACAGAACCTTACTGACCGGGGGCTGCCCAGTTTGAGGCGAGCGGTAGCTGTCCAGTGAGATGCGATGACCTCTCCCACCGACAAAGGCAACCCGTGGCGTCCAATCTCTGCGCCAATTCAGCTGGACTTATAACCCGTAAATGCTGCATTCCATGTTGATTTGGTCGCTGTGAGGCGACTATGGAGTGACCTCTCCATGGCGCATGCCTGGGCGGATGTATGGAGATTGTGAGTTGCCCAAGCGTCAAAACCCCCCTCTCAACCTTCCTGGTGGGGTCCAAAGGAGTGCAGAGCACGACGTTTGGCACCAGTATGGCTGCAGGAACTGCCGGAAACATGCCAAAGGTGACACATGACCGCCTACAGGGTTCCGCTCCGGATTTTCTGTTAGGATTTACTCCCTTAGCCTTGGTCTCTCCCGAGTCGTCCACAAGGCAGTGGGGTTGTTGGGGCCCCTACACAGGGGTAGGTGGATGCTGGTGGGAGGAGGTGCAAGGGGGAGATGGTGTGTGTGTGTGGAGGGGATGCAGGTAATAAAACATTGCATCAGCTCCCACCCATTGTCCCTTTTACAATGGTGTACTACTACTGGGATCGGGATCCGGGAGCCGAGCCAGACTTAAGGGAAAGTTTGTGTGGAAGCAGCGCGGAGTCGCTGAGTGAGCGGGAGCCGCTGCCGGGACCATGTGGCCGCTCTTCCTCCTGATCGCCGCCGTGGACGGGCTCCCTGAACACAGCCAAGTGGCCTTAGTGCAGTCACACTTTTTCTTGAACTCTAGTTTGTCTAATCACTCTACATCAGTGAAATTGTCCTCAAATTGCTACTCTCAGTAATTATCTATTTTCTTACAAGCATTATTAAAGCACTCTATACATGCAACAATTGCCGATTCCGAGTACTATTTTCTATTTAGATTTGGGGTCAGTGATTACTAATCCATTTGAAAAAGGGGTCCTTCAACCAAAAACGTTTGAGAACCATTGAATTTGGCACTATATAAATGCAAGTTTGTTCTGTTGCTGAATTTAATTAGATTGAAGCAACCACAGTGGGAAGCTTAATTTTGAAATGCTATTAACCAAAATGGTCAGTGAAAAAAGCTTTAACATATGTTTTTTTTTGAAGATTGCATTGCAAATAAAAAAAGCTCACATAATATGGCAATGCATTCATTTCACATGGGTGCATTTCAACTATTCTGTTACTTACCACCCCTCCAATGCCTGGAGTAAGCTGGATTCCTCCTCGGCTCGATGAAGGCCGCCTAGCTGGTGGGAATCGCTGAAGAACAGAAAGGGTAACTATTCTTACAAATGAAAGACTGCATCCCTCAAAGAAAGATGTACAAATGTTAAATTATAGAGATCTATACCATTTAAAACTGCTGAGGCAGGCCATATTTCGACTTTGATTTTAGAAGGTACCCATTTTCACATGAAATTTACTGACAGCATACAATTTTCCCGGCAGCTTTCTTGTTGAAAAGCAACTTGTCTTTGCTCTGAATCTCAGATGGCAGGGGAATGTTTTGGGACTCCTTCTATAACCCAGATCCACTTAATGGTATAGTGGTGGTATAGTGGTGCTATAGAAATACACCCTGTACCACCATTTCATTTTGATGCCATACAAATCACTTTTAATAAACTTTTAAAATCACTTTTTAAACTCAGGAATAACCTACTTCAGGGTTCTGGCTTATCAACCTGCCAATACCATGACCAGGGATTCTAAATAAAGGCATTGTAATGGTTCAACACGCATGCAGGAAGTGACAATAATTGTACCTCCTCAATGAAATTACTTGCACATGCGAAGCCGACATGACATCTTTTTCCTTTAAAGGGCTGAGTTTCCTTCTATGACCCAACTCAGGGCCTTCATTTTTTTCTGGACATCAACCCACCACCCAGCCCCAGAAATCTCAATCTGTCTCAACACCCTCACTACAGTTGGTCTCACTCAAATCCACCTAAGCCACCAAACAGCCTATTCATATCCTCAGTCTGTGAGCACCACCACATGAGATTAAACAGTAAAATTCTAGACTAATGAAAAATTCTAAGTTGCCACAGATGCTAATTAGCATCTCTCCTCCAGCCTTGCACCTTAAAAATGTACATTTGAAGAAGTCAATTGCAAACATAGGTCACAAACTGAAACAGGAAAGTTGCCAAATATTTAATAGTCAAGGTATAAGCTCCCCCTACCCATTCCTGCCAAGAGAAGAGAAAATCATACACCGACTTTCACCATGATATAGTTGTTGAGAATGCAAATCACATGGCATTTCCAACAGGGTACAGCGCTAGCATTGTTACACACTGACAGTATTTTAACATACTCCAGGCTGGCATGGAAGAGAGAGGCATTGACACTGGCACTATCCTATCTTTTCCACGGTATCATTAGCTTAGCCAATCTCCGTGTACGGCTAGCAATCAATAATGCTATATTCCTACTGTATGTCTGGTATCAACCCATTGCTCAAGGGCAATTAGGGATGGACAATAAATGCTGGCCTTGCCAGTGACACTCACATCACACAAAGAAAAAAAAATTCTCCCCCTGCATGGATTTGCTGAGAGATTTGAGAGGGGTCTGGTCTTCCAGGAAGAGGGTGCAGACTACTTGATGTCTACTGGACTCTAAAGCAGAGCTCATAGATTACATTCTGGATAGCAAATACCCCACTGATGCTTAATCCACATTTGTGGATGTGAAGGATTAAGATTTCACCAATACAGGGAGGATATTTGGGAAAAACTTGGGAGCAGAAGGCACAGAGAAGAGAGATTTTAAAGGAGAGGTAAAAAGGGTGGAACAAGGTTCGGTACTTTAGCAGTAAAAGGTGTCAAGATAAGAGGAAAGAATACTATGTGATTAGGTTATACAGAATATAATCAATACAACTGTGAACAGGGTACCTAGGGGAAAGTATAACCAGGCAGGTTTCAGGCAAAGCCAAGATGTCAATGCAATCATCCAAAATAAGGTTGTAGATGGAAGGCTCTTGTTGACAACTGAACAGACATTTGAGGGGGAAATGCGGAGGACAGTGATTGTTGATCCATTGGCACAGTCCAAGGGAGTAGTAGGTGGGGGGTGGGGGGAAAATGGAGATGGAGTAGTAGGTAGGGTGAGCAGGATGGGAAGGAAGTTGGGAAAATTAGCCCGAGTATGCTGGATAGGGATGCCAGCGAGAGAGAACGGGACAACTGAGATTTCTGCTTGCAAGGAGATAGTGAAAGGTGTCTTGATAGGTACTTTGGAAAATGCAGAGGCACAGAAAATAGATGCTGACTCATCCAAGATTCAAACCTTGAACAGCAACAGGAAAGTAGGAAGAAAGAGAAAAGGACCTCAGCAATCACAATTTGCAGTAAAGTGCTCAAGTTGTCAATTCAAAATCATATACTGAGAATACCACAAACTCCATGGATTGTATCCCTCTTTGTTAGATAAATGGCAGATTAAGTGACAGGAGTAACACACCTGTACACATTGTCTGGTCCTGCCGCCTGAAGTCAAACATTTTGGGAAACTCGGGGATGCCAAAAAATGCTGTAGACTCATTTTATAACTTGGACACAGAACTGTTTTGCGAATATACAATTCAGTGCAAGCAAGTTGCAGTTGATGGCTCAAAATCTGCAGTCAGTGTAAATTTAATCATGCTCTCAAGCTTTAAATAAAATATGTTGCTACTGACTTCAATTTGTGCACAATAGTGAAAGCTATTTTGGGTGGCTGAAGAACTATTACCCACATCAAAATTTGGGCCTGCACTCAAAGGGTATGATAAGTAGCATTATTCGTCCACTTCAGTTTAAAGTACCTGTGCAGGTGGTCCCAGTTCTTGTGCTGGAGGTTGAATTGTTAGTCGTGGAGGAAGAGGATGTGGTGGTCTCCGTGGTGATCGTAGAGGTCGTGGAGTCTGCCTTTCAGCTGTGGTCTGCTGCTCTCTTGGAGCTTCTGGTGTGTAAGGTTCTGTAGCGGGGACACTACCTTCACCTCCAGCTGCTGACAAAAGAAACCATTATACTTGTTCCCAGGCAGCCTTGTCCTAATTCAGCACTTTACTCCATAACCAATAGGACAGTAACATATGAACAATAATTGATCAGACTTTACAACTTGCAAACTTTACAACCTGAAAATTTCAGGCATAACGGCAAGGATACAACAACTTGTATTAAAAGCACTTGGATTTTTTCAATAAAATAATCTTCTACTGAACACAAGATCAGCAGTACAAAACTAACTTCCTTATTCACTGTATCACTTATTTGTTCTCCACTTTTATTGAATTGACCCTTTTTTCCCCTCAATGCCGTAGCTTTTTCTTCCCTCCACTGCCACAATCACATGACATCCAGGCTTCAAAAATTAATTGAAGACTCCAACGTCATAATTTCATTCAAGTTATAAAAATTAGTCAAATCCACTTCCATTTCTACGCAAGTCTAAATCCTAACACCTGATGCAGAAGCAATTTAATCACTTGTCAGAAAATCAAAAAGATACAATTCCAAGCACCATAACTACTCAGGTGATTAAGCACATGCAGTTAACTAAAATAAGATATGCAAGATGAAAGTAAGGTGAGAGCGCGGGTAAGTGGATCTGAGTCCACGAAAAGATCTAACATGATCTTATTGAATGGCGGAGCAGGCTCGAGGGGCCAGACGGCCTACTCCTGCTCCTAGTTCTTATGATCTTATGTACCCATCAATTGTGGAGAGGTCCCTTGATCATCTCCGTTCCTCAACATTGCTGTCATCTTGTTCACTGTTACCTAACTAATTGTACTAGTTTAATGAAAATGCATCATACAGAAGTGACAGCAATGTTACAAAATTAATATATTACCAACTGGATCTTCCAATACCATAGCAACCAATCCTGTTGTGCACGGATCTTATGCTGACTTTAAAGGATTGTGCAGTAGAGCATTTTATTTATTTTTATTTAGAGATACAGTACTGAAACAGGCCCTTCGGCTCACCGAGTCTGTGCCGACCAACAACCACCCATTTATACTAACCCTGCAGTAATTCCATATTCCCTACCACCTACCTACACTAGGGGCAATTTACAATGGCCAATTTATCGATGAACCTGCAAGTCTTTGGCTGTGGGAGGAAACCGGAGCACCCGGCGAAAATCCACGCGGTCACAGGGAGAACTAGCAAACTCCGCACAGGTAGTACCCAGAATCGAACCCGGGTCCCTGGAGCTGTGAGGCTGCGGTGCTAACCACTGCGCCACTGTGCCGCCCTACTGCAAATTACGTAAAGACACAGGGTCTGAAATGGCATCCTGAAAGTAGTAGCAAATGTTAATGTTGCACAAGAAACTCCGCTGTCTGGTATTGTAACGAAGCCATCAACAGTTCAATAAATGAATTAGTGCCTTTGTAAAATAAACGGGAAAGGAATTTCACGCACAGGCTTGCACAGTGCAATTTTAACCCCAATTAACTTGGTGACTATGTTATCTTTCAGTCTTTCATATGCAAATAATTCACTAATACTTACAATTGTCTTCTGGCATTTGGGCATTTTCTCCTTCCTTACAAGTGCTGCTACTTTGCTCATTGTCTGTGCTAGGCTCTGTCCCCTCAGCACCCTATGTGAAAAGAAACTTGATTAAGAATGGGATGTGAACTTTCATCAATGTCACCCTGCAGGGTAGGATATCTTTTTAGTCTCCTTCCTTACACAAAACTTCAAAATTTAACCAGTCTCCAATTGTACCTCTGTCAGAGGAAGCTAAGGGGTGACTTAATAGAGGTGTACATAATTATGAGGGGCCTAGATAGAGTAGACTGGAAGGACAGGTTTCCCCTTAGCGGTGAGGTCAATTACCAAGGGGCACAGATTTAAGGTGATTGGTAGAAGGATTAGAGGGGACATGAGGAAAAACTTTTCACCCAGAGGGTGGTGGGTGTCTGGAATTCACTGCCAGGAATGGTGGTGGAGGCAGAAACCCTCAATTCTTTTAAAAAGGTACCTGGACATGCACCTGCAAGGCTATGGACCAGGTGCTGGAAGGTGGGACTAGATTGGGCAGCTAGTTTTTTTTCCAGCCGGCATGGACATGACAGGCTGAATGGCCTCCTTCTGTGCCCTAATTTTTCTATGGTTTCTATGGGCACATTACTCAAAAGCCAGTGTGATGTTACCATAATATCAAGAAAAGGTTACAGAGCCATAAATTAAGTAGAGAGAGCTTATTGAGCCAATTACTTTAAAAAGTACAATGCAAATACAATTAAACTTCCAGAATTTGTTTCAAAAATAAATCACTGCAGAAACAAAAGATAAATTTACAGATTACACCAAATTGGAAGAAGCTTTAAGCAAAAGACACCAGGCTGAAAATGGATACTTTAATCTGATAAAAGCCCATGAGAATTCCACACAAGTAAACTTCCTGCTTTTGTTGCAGTACACACACACTACTTCTTGCCCCTCCCACAGGAACACACAGAAGCTTAAGAGCTTAGATGCAGGTTGACAGCTACCATTACAAATCATTGACCGTCTTCCCACTATGAATATAGGACTATTTTAACAGTTCAGATACTGGCCTGCAAATGGACATGATACTAACTGGACATCTCTAAAATACCAGTTTCTGCAACAAGTCAAACCCTGCAGTTCTCATTAATGAGCCAAGGCTGGCTGGTGAATCACCGAGAGCAGACGACTCTGGCCCACCTACATCCGTGACTCTTCTAACGCCCTACGTCATTTTGACAATTTCCAGTTTCCTGGTCCCAACCGCCTCCTCTTCACTATGGACGTCCAATCGCTCTACACCTCCATCCCCCACCAGGATGGTTTGAGGGCTCTCCACTTCTTCCTGGAACAGAGGCCCAACCAGTCCCCATCCACCACCCCCCTCCTCCGCCTGGCTGAACTTGTTCTCACATCAAACAACTTCTCCTTCAACTCCACGCACTTCCTTCAAGTAAAAGGTGTCGCTATGGGTACCCGCATGGGTCCTAGTTATGCCTGTCTTTTTGTGGGATATGTCGAGCATTCTTTGTTCCAGTCCTACTCAGGCCCCCTCCCCCAACTCTTTTTCCTGTACATTGATGACTGTATCGGTGCCGTTTCCTGCTCCCGCCCCGAACTGGAAAACTTTATCAACTTTGCTTCCAATTTCCACCCTTCTCTCACCTTTACATGGTCCATCTCTGACACTTCCCTTCCCTTCCTCGACTTCTCTGTCTCCATCTCTGGGGATAGGTTGTCTAATATCCATTATAAGCCCACCGACTCCCACAGCTACCTCGACTACACTTCTTCACACCCTACCTCTTGTAAGGACTCCATTCCATTCTCCCAGTTTTTCCGTCTTCGACGCATCTGCTCTGATGATGCTACCTTCCATGTCGGTGCTTCTGGTATGACCTCCTTTTTCCTCAACCGAGGATTCTCCCCCCACTGTTGTTGACAGGGCCCTCAACTGCGTCCGGCCCATTTCCCGTACCTCTGCCATCAACCCTTCCCCTCTCTCCCAGCACCGTGACAGAGTTCCCCTTGTCCTCACTTTCCACCCCATCAGCCTCCATATCCAAAGGATCATCCTCCGCCATTTCCTCCACCTCCAGCATGATGCCACTACCAAACGCATCTTCCCCTCCCTTCCAGTCAGCATTCCGAAGGGATCGTTCCCTCCGCGACACCCTGGTCCACTCCTCCATTACCCCCACCACCTCGTCCCCGTCCCATGGCACCTTCCCCTGCAATCGCAGGTGTAATACCTGCCCATTTACCGCCTCTCTCCACACTATCCCAGGCCCCAAACACTCCTTTCAGGTGAAGCAGCGATTTATTTGTACTTCTTTCAATGTAGTATACTGTATTCGCTGCTCACAATGTGGTCTTCTCTACATTGGGGAGACCAAGCGCAGGACCCTAAGCTTCCAGTTGCTTGCCATTTCAACACTCCCCCCTACTCTCATACTCACATCTCTGTCCTGGGATTGCTGCAGTGTTCCAGTGAACATCAACGTAAGCTCAAGGAACAGCATCTCATCTACCAATTAGGCACACTACAGCCTGCCGGACTGAACATTGAGTTCAATAATTTCAGAGCATGACAGCCCCCCATTTTACTTTCATTTTTAGTTGTTTTCTCTTTTTTAATTTTTTACAACCTTTTTTTGCATTTATTTCATTTCATCTTAGTTTGTTCAGTTTGCTTACCCACTGTTTTTTTTCATGTTTGCACTTGCTGCTGTTCAATATTCAGTCCGTTAACACCTTTTCCGTACTAATGCTTTGTCTTTCAACACACCATTAACATATTGTTTGTCTTTGCTCCATGACCTTTTGGTCAGCTATGTGGCCATGTCCAATCTACACCTTCTCCTTTATTATCTCTTGCCCCACCCCCACCTCACTTGCTTATAACCTGTGACATTTTTAATATTTGTCAGTTCCGAAGAAGGGTCACTGACCCGAAACGTTAACTCTGCTTCTCTTTCCACAGATGCTGCCAGACCTGCTGAGTGGTTCCAACATTTCTTGTCTTTATTATGACTCTGGCTCAGGTGTTGGATTATCAAGCCTGCCACAGAGGGGCTAAATGTCCCAATTTTACCTCAGATGACAAGCTTGTCCCCAAAGACCTACACACTCCATGGAGAACAGTCACTACTGGGTTAATGACAATCACAGAGTTCGCATTCTTGCTTGCTGGTCAGCAGTTACCTAGAACTCTTTACAAACATCACGACTTCAATGAAGGCAGAGAGTTGTGTATTCAAGTTTGCAGATGATACAAATTAGGATGCACAGCAAGTTGTGTAGATGGGTGCAGGAAATTATAAAGGGACAGAGAGACTAAATGAATGTGGAAAACCTTTGTAAGATAGAGTTCAATGTGAGGCTGTGTGGGGCCATCACATTGAATTGGAGAAATACAAATAAGTATACTTTCTTAATGTTGAGACCAGGTGGCGTACAGGATCAAAAAGATTTAATTGCTCAGCTACATAAATCACAAAGTTAGTGTTGGTGCAAAACAAATTCAAAAAGGCTAATGGAATGTTGACAGTTATCTCAGGGGGGCTGGAATTCAGAAGTAAAGCTTTAATTGTACTGAGAATTGGTCACACCTCATTTGCAGTATATCTTTTAGCTTTAGTCATCAAACCTCAGTAAAAATATATTGGTCTCGGAGGGAATTCAACACAGATTCATCACAATGATACCAGGACTTAAAGGGTTCAATTATGGAGGACAGGACTCAAACCTGGCTTGCATTCCCTCGAGTTAAGAAGGTTGAGGAGTGACATAATTGAAGTTTCTAAAACAATCAAGGGCTTCAATAGGTAGAATCAAAGAAACTATATCCTCTGGAGTGAGCTAATCAGGAAGTATTATTTCCATACACAGGACAATGAAAACCTGGAACTTG
This sequence comes from Heterodontus francisci, assembly GCF_036365525.1. NCBI lineage: Eukaryota > Metazoa > Chordata > Chondrichthyes > Heterodontiformes > Heterodontidae > Heterodontus > Heterodontus francisci. The sequence continues at coordinate 77,425,979 of NC_090378.1, read as the reverse complement.
ACCCCTGACAGACTGTGGATGCTGGGTCAATTGAAATTTTCATGACTTGGGATTGATAGATTTTTATTGGGTAAGGCTAGCAAAGGATATGGAGCACTGGTGGGTAAATGCAATTGAGATACAGATCAGCAATGATTTAAGTGAATGGTGGAACATCCTCAAGGGGTTGAATGGCCTACTCTTGTACCCATCATGATGAACAGCATAGCACACAAAATGAACAAAGTATCTGGAGTGCAGCATGTTTAAATATAAACATTTGGAATAGACTCATTAAAATCATGAACACAGCCCCAATCAGTACTTACCCAATTTGATTCCTTGGTCTCAATATCTGATATTAGGAAACTTTTTTTTTAAATGATGAGTTTCTGGAACAGGCACATTCCATAAAAAAACTCTTGATCACAGCACTTTAGCTCACTTCACCCATATCTATGGTTCCTAGTGTTGATTGCTACTGAAAGATCTCCATACCTCTGCATCGCCACCATCATAATTATCTTCTCCATCAGGACTACCCCCATTACTATCTTCACCATCACCATCCTCAATTCCAGTATCATCATCTTCATCATCCTCATCATATTCCTCCTACAAGGATCAGAAGCAGTTAATGTGGTCAGAATCTTCAGTCCACATCTCTGGAAGACTAAAATATACATTTCCAAGCAAGCTTCCTTCATGACATTCTGCTCTCAACACGTTCTTTCTTTTCTGCATCCCACAAAACTCCCGCATGCTTCTACTTACAAAATGTCTGGTTTTCAAGCAAAATATCAGTTAGGTGGTGGCAACTGGCAGGGGATAGTACATGCAGAGTAAGGTTTTCTGTTTTACCAGGAGAAACTGTGATCTAATACATGAGCAAAATTAGAAGATTGCCAATCAGGCAGGGTCACATCAATTTATCAATTCTCTTTCAGACTTTAATCAGCTGCTAACAGCTATGGTTCTAATTCATTATTTATTTGGTTATTTATTTGATTACTGCTTGTGGGATTTTGCTGTGTGAACATAGCTGCCATGTTCCCTACATTACAGCTGTAACTACACATTAAAAGTACTTCATTGGCTGTAAAGTAATTTGGGAAATTGTACAGTTGTGAAAGGTGCTATACAAGGGGCAAGTTCTTACACACAAATTTTCATCAAAGCATTCCCCTAGCTAAATAACAAGTTTAAATAGTAACACAAAAGATTACAGTTTGAGGAGAATTGCTTTGGTCTAGCGATACCAGCAATAATTTTTTTTGAAACTCGTCCTTGGGACGTGAACTTCGCTGGCAAGGCCAGCATTTATTGCCCATCCCTATTTGGCCTTCAGCAGGTGATGGTGAGCCACTCTGTGGCTTGCTAGGCAATTGCAGAGGGCAGTTAAGAGTCAACCACATTACTGTGGGTCTGGAGTCACATGTATGCCAGATTAGGTAAGGATGGCAGATTTCCTCCCCGGAGGGATATTAGTGAACCAGACGATTTTTTACATGATTATTAATGAGACTAGGTTTTTTCTCATTCCGATTTATTTAATTAATTGAATTTAAATTCCCCCAGCTACCGTGGTGGGATTTGAACAGCATCATAGTCCTTTTACAGAACAGGAGGCCATTCAGCCCATCGAGTCCATGCCAGCTCTCCACAGAGTTATGCATGACAGTCCCACTCCCCAGCTCAACTCCCGTAGCCCTGCAACTCTATTCCTCTCAGATGGCCGTCCAACTTCCTCTTGAAGTCATTGATCGTCTCTGCTTCCACCACCCTTGTTAGCAGCAAATTCCGTGTTATTACCACCCACTGCGTAAAAATGTGCTTCCTCATATTCCCCCTACATCTTTTGCTCAAAACCTTAAATCTGTGTCCCCTAGCCCTTGTACCATTTGTTAATGGGAACAGTTTTTCCTTGTCTAACTTATCTAAGCCTGAACAAACCCAGTTTTTCCAAACTAACGTTGTAACTAAAATGTTCCATCCTGGGAACCACTCCGGTAAATCTCCTCTGCACCCTCACATCCTTCCTAAAATGTGATCAGAAATGGACACAGTACTGCAGTTGAGACCTAACCAGAACTTTATAAAGGATCAGCATAACTTCCCTGCTTTTGTACTCAATGCCTCTATTTCTGAAGCCCAAGATCCCGTATGTTTTACTAATCACTCTCTCAATATGTCCTGCCACCTTCAAAGATCTATGCACATGCACCCCCAGATCCTTCTGTTCCTGCACACTCTTTAGAACTGTGCCATTAAGTATACATTGTCTCTCCCTATTCCTTCTGCCAAAATGCATCACCTCACACTTCTCTGTATTAAATCCCATCTTCCACCTCTCTGCCCATTCTGCTAGCCTATCTATGTCCCGTTGCAAGCGGTTCATATCATCCTCACCGTTTGCCTCACCTCCAAGTTTGGTGTTGTCAGCAAATGTTGAGATTCTATGCCAAATTCCAAGATCCAAGTAATTCATATATAGCAAAAAGCAATGGTCCCAGCACTGACCTTTGGGGAATACTGCTGTCTACCATCCTCCAGTCTGAAAAGCAATTATTTACTACGACTCGCTGTTTTCAGTCCTTAAGCCAATTTTTTATCCAATTGGACACTGACCCCTGAGCCTCAATTTTGTTAGCCAACCTTTATGTGGTACCTTATCAAATGCTTTTTAAAAATCCATATAAACATCCACCGCATTCCCTTTATCAACCTTCGCTGTTGCTTCATCAAAAAATTCAATTAGTCAAGCATAATTTGCCTTTTACAAACCCATGCTGGCTATCCTTAATTAACTCAAACCTCTTCAAGTGTCCACTGATATTTTCCATGATTATTGTTTCTAAAACCTTACCCACCACAGATGTTAAACTAACTGGCCTGTAGTTGCTAGGAATGTCCTTGCATCCTTAGTGAAATAAGGAGGTCACATTTGCCACTCTCCGATCCACTGGCACCTCGTCCATATCCAGGGAAGATTGGAAGACTATAACAAGCCCTTCCGCTATCTCCATCCTCACTTTCTTTAGCAATCTGGGATGCAAGTCGTCTGGGCCAAGTGACTCATCAACCCTAAGCATAGCCAACCTTTTTAGTACCTCCCCGCTCAATTTTCATCCTATCCATTGCCTCTCTCTGCTTCTACCAATATTTTGTCAGCCTCCATTTCCCTAGCAAACACTCATACAAAGTACTCAAAGTATATCAGCCTTGCCCTGCAGCTCTAACCATATATTCCTCTCTCTGCCCCCAATTGGCCTCACTCCTCCTCTTACTACTTACTTACTATTTACATGCTGGTAGAAAATCTTTGGGTTCCCCTTTATGTTGACTGCCATTCTATTTTCATATTCTCTGCCTGTTTTATTTTCCTTTTCACTTCCCCTCGCAACTTATTGTATACGGCCTGGTTGTCACTTGACAAGTTCACCTGACATGCATCATACACCCTCCTATTTTGTTTCATCAACCCTATCACCCTCGTCAACCAAGTAGTCCTGTTCTTAGTTCCCCTGCCTTTCACCCTTGAGAACATTCCTAGCTTGTACCTGAAGCATCTCTTCCTTAAAGATAATCCATTGTTCCGATACAGCGCTTCCTGTTAGTCTTTGGTTCCATTCTACCCTGGCTAGGTCCCTTCTCATGGCGCTGAAATTAGCCCTCTTCCAATCTAGACATTCTGCCTTATTTTCTTCCTTGCTTTTCTGCATTACGAGTCTAAACCTTATGATACGATGATAGCTCTTACCCACGTGCACCCCCACAGACACTGGGCCCACTTGGCTCACCTCACTTCCCCAGCACCAGATCTAGCAATGCCTATTTTCCAGTTGGGCTGAGAACATACTGATCAAGAAGGTTCTCCTGAACACATTTTAGGAATTCTTTCCCCTCCTGACCCTTTACTCTAAAATTATCCCAATCAATATTTGGGTAATTAAAATTCCCCAATATTACCACTCTTGCACATCTGTGATTTTCCTGCAGATTTGCTCCTCTATCTCTCTCTCTCTATTTGGAGGCCTACAGAATACCCTCAGTAGCATGATCCCCCATGCTCCTCAACTCTAACCAAATGGATTCTGTCCTTGCCCCTTTAAAGACATCCTTCCTTTCCAGCACTACAATGTCTTCCCTAATCAGGACTGCCACCCCAGCTGCCATTTTTCCTTCTCACTCTTTTCTGAACACTTTATATCCTTGTATATGAAGCACCCAGTCCTCACCATTTTTAAGCCACGTTTCGTTAATGCTACATCATATTCCCATGCTGCTATTTGTGCTTGTAGCTCACCAACCTTATTCACCACATTTTGTGCATTTACACACATGCATTGTAATCCTGTCTTTGCATTCCTCATAGTCCTCAGTCCAATCTCATCAGTCCACTCTCAACAAATATGGATCTATTCCCTTCTCTAGTACTGTGTAACACTCTCACTCTGACCCCACCTGATAACTTTGCTATTTCCTACTCTAGTGCTGTCTGTCTCTTTCAATCCTCGGTGTACTTTGGTGTGCCTCTCATGTAGTATCTCCTGTTTCTCACACCCCTGCCAAGTTAGTTCAAACCCTCCCTAATAGCACTCGTAAATCGCCCCACAAGGAAATTCACTGGGAGTAGGGAGATTACTGATCTCTGCCTGTTAATTTCTTACCTAGCTCACTAAACTCTTACTGCAGAACCACATCCTTCTTCCTACCTGTCATTGCTATCAATGCAGACCACAACTGCTGGCTGTTCACCACCCACCCCACCCCCACCCCTCCTCAGGGCGATCTGCAGCTAGTGACATCCTTGAGCCTGGCACCAAAGAGGTAACACACCTTGGATTCATGTCTCTGGCCACAGAAACGCCTGTCTGTTCCCCTATCAAATCTCCTATCACTATCGCTCTTCCAGTCTTTGTTGTACCCCCCTGTACAGCTGAGCCACCCATGGTGCCATGGCCTTGGCTATGGCTGCACAACCTAGATGAACTGTCACTTTGCTCAGTATTAAGGACTGAATACCAGGTGGAGAGTGAGCTACACCCAGGGAACTCCTGCACTACCTGCCTGTTCCTATTTGACTGCCTGGTGGTCACCCATTCCCTCTCTTCCTGCATACTCTTAAGCTGTCCGGTGACCACATCTATAAATGCACTATCCATGAAACTCTCAACCTCACGGATACACCACAGTGATGGCAGCTGCTGCTCAAGTTCTGAAACCCGGAGCTCAAGCTGCTGCAACTGACAACACTTCCTGCACATATCCAGGACACAAGTAGTTCCTGGAGTTCCCATATAGCACAGGATGTGCACTCCAGAGGCTGCAGCAGCCCTGCCATTCCTCTATTAGATAATAAACCTTGGTACTACTAACAACCCTACCAATACTAATAACCCTACCACTGCCAATACTAATCTTTACCAATACTAATAAGCCATACCACTATTAATACACCCTAATACTAAAATGTTACCAATAGTAAATAAACCTTACCAATAGTGATACGGTCCTGCAGAAAGAGTTTAGTGAGCTAGGTAAGAAATTAGCAAGCAGAGATCAGTAATCTCCCTACTCCCAGTACCACGTGCAAATGAGTATAGAATTAGGATAGTGCAGATGAATGCACGGCTGGAAAGATGGTGCAGGAGGAAGGGCTTTAGATTCCTGGGGTGCTGGGACTATTCTGGAGAAGGTTGGACTTGTAAAGGCTAGATGGTTTGCACCTGAACAGAGCTGAAACAAATTTCCTTGTGGGGCGATTTAAAAATAAAAGACTTACCAGCTATCCACTTGCTACTTGTGAGTAATACTTGATATCTTTAACATTTTTAAACTCCCAGTTCTTTAGACTCAGTCCCAAAGCAGCAATACCCACCAATCAACTAATCCCTTCCTGTGATGTCACGATTTGATTATTTTTTTCAAACTCCGGCGCAGAGGTAGTTGGTTCCTCGCAAGTCCTCCGCCTTTCCCAACTCCCTCCATGTAGGTGAAGGCCCAAAGCCTGGGTCTCTCTTTATCCGCTCCCCAGCAGCTGGTTCCTCGCATGATCTGCTGCCTCTCCAGACTCCCTCCTGGTAGATGAAGACCCCAAGCCTCGGTGTCTATTTATCCGTTCCCCAGTAGTTGGTCCCTCGCAGGTCCACTGCCACTCCAGACTCCCTCCAGGTAGGTCTCCACAGCATTTCTCTGGGCCTCTGGATTACTAACTCAGTAACTTTACCACTATGCTACCATCCCCGTAAGTCCTTCCTTGTACTGCGTTTAATCCCAGAGGAGATAAACTTGCCAAAAATGTCCAGACCACAACTTTGAAAGATTATGGCATGTTTTCAAAGGCCAGTATTTTAGTTTCTTCAGCATTTAAGTACATAAATTTCACACAACAGTTCATTAAAATTAAGCAACATATTAATTAATTACTGTGTTATATTAAATAATTACCTAGCTTCAGTATTTAGTAGAGACAGAGCAGGTGGACAGGACATTGGAAGATGAGGTTTGAAATTATACAACCGCATTTCAAGTATAAGTTATAATATTAAATAAATTGATCAGAGGATAAAACCCTTAGTCCAGTCAGACTGCATCCATGCATTTTAGAAGATTCTTTAAAAAAAAACAGCAGAATCACTATTACACATATTTATTAATTCATTACAAAAAGGGTTAGTGCCAGAGGAATGGTGGCTAGCTAATGTTAGACCTATATTTAAAAAGTTGGAAAATTTTCAGGGAATTAAAGACCAGTCAGATTAACATTAGTAGTAGGAAAAATAATGGAATCTCTTAAAGGCTCTACTACGAAGTTCTGGATGCCATATCACAAAGGATGTAGAGATACTAGACAAACTGTAAAAAACATTTATAAGGATGACACCAGAACTGAGGTTATACCCATCCGGAAAGGGTGAACAGGTTGGATCTTTTCTCTTGAAAAGAGAAGGCTGTTAGTTGACCTAATAGAGATCCTTTAAAATTATGATGGCTTATAGACACCAAGTGTTTCCACTCCATGGGGGGAACAAAACTAGAGGCTAAGAGTCACCAAATCAAATAGAAAATGCAGGAAAAAAACTTATTTACCAATGGAATGACAAAAATGTGGAACTCACTACCACAGGGAATAGTTAAGGCAAATCATACAGATGCATTTAAGGGGAAACAAGGTAAGCATACGGGACAAGGAAATAGAGGGTTATGCTGATAGTTAGATATAGGATGGCAGGAGGCTTAAGTGGAGCATAAACTCTGGCATGAGCTGAATGGCCCATTTCTGTGCTGCATATTCCTTAACATGTAGTCTATCACCCATTGTCATGGTTCACACCAAAATATCTATAAGCATTCAGTAACATTCTGTTCAAAATCATATTCATCACAGCTTACTGTTCATAAATGTGGGCAGAGCACTATCTAGACTCAAACCCTTCCACCTTCAGAATTTTTACCTGTTCTTGGTCCTCTTCGTTTTCTGCATCTTCATCACTCTCTATTATAATATATTCAGTTTGTGTCTGAGAGTTTTGTGATGACTGGGTATTCTGATGATGTTCAGGTGGCTGAGGCACCAAGTCCAAAGACTGGGATGTCTCTTCATTGTCCTCCATCAGTTGAGAAGGGGGATAATCTTCAATGACCACCTACAACAACAAAGATTTCACATATTATAATCTATTGGTTATTGTGCAAACTACTACTTGGGTTTCATTGGTAGGAGTCATCTATTACCTTATTAAAAATGTTACAAGTGCAGTACTGGTCTCCTAACCCTTACTTCCCATTATCACTTCTAAATCAACATTATGTCCAAATTCTTTACTCAGAGGCGAGAATGTGAAACTCGCTATCACATGGGGTTGAGGTGTATGGCAGATGCCAAATCTCTGAACTGTTTCTCAGTACATATGCCATCTTGGTTTCCGTGCAAATGAGTCGTAAAAGCCATTTCTCACAAGCGTATATTTTTCTTTTATAGTGTTTTACAATTTGGTATGCATTTTAATCTTAATACTTTTGAATTGCTTCCCCATGAAGCCTCCAGTCATTCTCCTCCCACCTGCCTCTGGCCAGCTGGACTTCTATTCAGTCCCCACACCACTACCACTGCACCCACCCCCCCCGGTCCCACTTCTTTTGTTCATTTTATTTTTAATGCATCTTTATAGAAGTCCCATTGTTGTGTTCTGAAAAAGATGTTTCCCCCTCCATCCCTGCTCCCGACTGTCTCAGCCTCAGTTAACCTCCTGCACTCTATATGGCACACACATGTTCTCGCACCAACTTCTCTCAAAAACAAAAGTCATGCAGCACCGTCCTGTTTTCTCAAAGAGGACTTTTTCACCTTCTGTTGCTCACCACTACTTCTGCCCGCTCCCTAGTCGGCAACCTCCACTGACCATTCTTGGCCACTCTGCAACTTGTTCTCATTTTCAAAGTGTAAAAGGACCTGACTAAGAAGAGGTGCTGAAGCAGCAATCAGCAGAGAGTCTGTGAAAGATTTCAGTAATTTACCACAGATCGTAGCAAATCTTCGACCTCAAGAAAAGTAGTAACTCCATAATATGGGACAGCAGGCTGACAACTACGCAATTAATCGGATTTGCATTTAGAATAAAACCATCAGGCACAGAATTTACTCTGGGTGGGGGACTTTGATGCCCGTCACAAAGAAAGACTCAGTAACATCACTACTGGACGAGCTAGTAGAATCCTGAAGGATGTATCTGCCAAACCAGGCCCTCTCGACATTTGACGAGGACACCAACACGAAGGGAAAACCTACTTGACCTTGCCCTCACCAATCTACTTGTCGCAGGTGCATCTATGCCAGTATTGGTAGGACTGACCATTGCACAGTCCTTGTGGAGATGAAATTCTATCTTTTCCACTGAGGATACCCTCCAGCGTGGTGTGTGGCACCATCATGATAAATGGGATAGATTCAGAACATCTCTAACACCTCAAAACTGGCCTTTACGAGGTGGTAGGTCATCAGCAGCACAGAATTGTATTCAGCCACAAATTGTAACCTCATGGCCTGACATATTCCTCACTCCATCATTACCGTTAAGCCAGAGGACCAACCCTGGTTCAATGAGGAGTGTAGAAAAGCATGCCTGGAGCTACACCAGGCTTACCTAAAAAGATGTCAACTGGTGAAGACACAACAGCAGACAGAGCTAAGCGATCCCACAGCCGATGGATCAGACCGAGGCTATGCAGCCCTGCCGCATCGAATCATAAATGGTGGTGGACAACTAAAGGGTGGAGGAAGCTCCATGAACATAGTCATCCTCAATGATGGAAAAGCCCAGTACATTACTGAAAAGGACAAGGCTGAAGCATTTGTAGCCATCTTCAGCCGGAAGCTCCGAGTAGAAAATCAATCTTGGCATCTTTCTGAGGTCCCGAACATCACAGAAGCCAGTCTTCAGCTAACTCGATTCACGCCACACAACATCAAGAAATGGTTGAGCATGCAGAATACAGCAAAGGCTATGGGTCCCAGCAACATCCCAGCTGTATACTGAAGATTTGTGCTTCAGAACTAGCTGCTCCTCCAGCCAAGCTGTTCCAGTACACTGGCATCTACCCGACAAAGTGGAAAATTGCCTAGGTATGTCCTGTCCACAAAAAGGATACATCCAATCTGACCAATTACCATCCCATCAGTCCACTCTCAATCATCAGCAAAGTGATGGAAGGGATCATCAACAGTTCTATCAAATGGCACTTACTTGGCAACAACCCGTTTATCAATTTTCAGTTTGGGTTTCATCAGGACCACTCAGTTCCAGAACTCATTACAGCCTTGATCCAAAAATGGACAAAACAGCTGAATTCCAGAGGCGAGGCAGCATTTGGCTATGTGGCATCAAAGAGCCCTAGTAAAATTGAAAATAATGGGAATTGGGAAAACTCTCCACTGGCTGCAGTCATATCTAGCACAAAGGAAGACGGTTGTGGTTGTTGGAGGACAATCATCTCAGCTCCAGGACATTGCTGCAGCAGGTCCTCAGGGCAGTTACTGAGGCCCAACCTTCTTCAGCTGCTTCAAAGACCTCCCCTCCATCATTAGATAAGAAGTGAGGGTGTTCACTGATGATTGCAGTGTTAAGTTCCATTCACAACTCTTCAGATAATGAAGCAGTCCGTGCTAAGTGGCAAGTAACATTCACATCACACAAGTTAGGCGATCACTATTTCCAATGAGAAAGTCAACTCATTTCCCCCATGAGATTCAATAGCATTGCCATTGTCCAATCTCCAGACATCAACACCTTGGGGGTCCATCACTGACCAGAAACTTAACTGGATCAGCCACATAAATACTGTGCTACATGAACAGGTCAGAGGTTGGATATTCTGCAGCAAGTGCCTTATCTCCTGACTCCCTAAAGCCTGTGCACCATCCAGAAGGCACAAGTCAGGAGTGTGACGGAATAATCTCCACTTGACAAAATAAGTGCAGCTCCAACATTCAAAAAGCTTGACACCATCCAGAACAAAACTGCCCACTTGACTGGCACCTCATCCACCTTCAACATTCACTCCTTCCACCACCAGCGCACTGTGGCGGCAGTTTGTACCACCTACAAGATGCACTGTGCTACTCAGTAAGGCTTCTTCAGCAGCCGTGACCTTAACCACCTCCTAAATCCGTGACCTCAACCACCTAGAAGAACAAGGGCAGTAGGGATATAGGGAACAACATCGGCAGGTTCCCCTCCAAGTCACACATCATCCTGCCATGGAAATATGTCCCATTGCTTTCATCGTCACTGGGTCAAAATCCTGGAACCCGCTTCCTAACTGGGAGTACCACCTTCGTCACATGGACTGTGGCTTTTCATGAAGACCATCACCACCACCTTCTCAAGGGCAATTAGGCATGGGCAATAAATGCATCGCATGAATGAATAAAACACAAGTAAGACTGCTACCATACACATATTACAAATGCATCATGAAAGAAAGTAACGGTTACAAATTTCAGGTCGGTCATTAACATTCTCTCAGGCAATGTTCCTTCTAAACTGTGCAGCCATGCAACAATCTGGAATGTACCATGCAGTGCATTGAACAGGCTACGCGCAAAGGAAAATGACAGGGCACTGGTCACTCCTGTAAGCAGATTCCATGTCTCTGGGCTTCCAGAACTACATCACTGCCTAAAATCTAATTACATGATAGTACAAGGTGAAGGGTGCAACAATGCACTCCCCATAACAAGATGCCACATCTTTCATATAAGCCCTCACCTGCACTTCCCAATCTTCTGATAGGCAGCACTAAAACACCCTAATGGGCATAAGAACATTAAAAAAAAAGGAGCAAGAGTGGACTATTTGGCCCCCCACCGAGCCTGCTCCGCCATTCAATACAATCATGGCTGATCTTCTGCCTCAGCTCCACTTTCCCCACGCGATCCTCATATTTCTTGATTTCAAGAGATCTCAGCCATGAATATTCTCAACGATGGGGCATTCACAACCATCTGAGGTAGAGAATTCCAAAGATTTGAGTGAAGAAATTCATGTTCTTCTCATTCCTAAGTGATCGACCCCTTGATCCCTTATCCTGAGACTGTGCCCCCATGTCCTAGATTCCCCAGCCAGGGGAAACAACCTCTGTGTCTACCCTGTCGAGCCCCATCAGAATCTTGTACGTTTCAGTGTAAGCCTAACTTACTCAGGCCCTCATCACAGGACAACCACCTCATCACAGGAACAAACCTAGAAAACAAGGAACCTAAGCAATAATAATACGGCAGTAATGGTAGGGAATTTTAACTACCCTAATATTAACTGGGATAGTTTTAATGAAAGGAATTGAGGGAGCAGAATTCTTGAGGTGCATTCAGGAGAACTATTTTGACCAATGTGTAACAAGTCCAACAAGAGAGGGTGCAGTTTTAGACTTAGTTTTAGGAAATGAAGATGAGCAGGTAGAAGGAGTGACAGTGGGAGAGCATTTTGGTGGTAGTGATCATAATTCAATCAATTTTAACATAATTATGGAAAAGGACAAAGATTGAAAAGGAGTTAGAGTTCTCAATTGGGGCAAGGTCAATTTTACCAAACTGAGGGATGATTTAGCGTAAGTGGACTGGAAACAGCTATTTTAAAGTAAATCAGTGTCAAAGCAGTGGCAGCCATTCAAAGGGTTCAAAGAAAAAGGGTGAGACGGTCAAATCTAGAGCCCCATGGATGTCAAGGAGCGTACAGGGTAACACAAGGCAGAAAAGGAAAGCTTATGTCCGACGCCGAGTACTCAATACTACAGAAAGCCGAAAGGAGTATAGAAATTGGAGGGGTGAAATCAAAAAAGGAAATTAGGAAAGCAAAGAGAGGGCAAGAAAGAATATCGGCAAGCAAAATCAAGGTGAACCCAACGATGTTTTATCAATACATTAAGAAGAGGATAACTAAGGAGACAGTAGGACCCATAAAAGACCAAAAAGGGTAACCTATGCATAGGGGCGGAAGATGTTGGCATTGCTCTTAATGAATACTTTGCATCGGCCTCGACAAAAGAGGGGGACAATGCAGATATTGTAGTTAAGGAGGAGGAGTGTGAAGTCTTAGATATGATAAACATAGGGAGAGAGGCAGTATTAATGGGATTAGTATCTTTGAAAGTTGATAAATCACCAGGACCGGATGAAATGTACCCCAGGCGGTTAAAAGAAGCAAGAGGGGAAATAGTGGAAGATCTGAACATCATTTTCCAGTCCTCACTGGATACAGGCGTGGTGCCGGAGGATTGGAGAATTGCTAATGTTGTACCTCTGATTAAAAAGGGAGCGAGCGATAGACCAAATAATTACAGGTTGATAGTCTAACCTCAGTAGTGGGCAAATTATTGGAATCTATTCAGAGACACAGGATAAATTGTCACGTAGAAAGACATGTTAATTAAGGATGGTCAGCATGGATTTGTTAAGGGAAGATCTGGTTTGACCAACTTGATTGAATTATTTGAAGAATAAACAAGAAAGATAGATATGGGTATTGCAGTTGATGTGGTCCTCGAGGCGGCCAACATCCCCAGCATATACACCCTACTAAGCCAGCGGCGCCTGAGATGGCTTGGCCATGTGAGCCGCATGGAAGATGGCAGGATCCCCAAGGACACATTGTACAGCGAGCTCGTCACTGGTACCAGACCCACCGGCCGTCCATGGCTCCGCTTTAAAGACGTCTGCAAACACATGAAGTCCTGTGACATTGATCACAAGTCGTGGGAGTCAGTTGCCAGCGATCGCCAGAGCTGGCGGGCAACCATAAAGGTGGGGCTAAAGCGTGGCGAGTCGAAGAGACTTAGCAGTTGGCAGGAAAAAAGACAGAAGCGCAAGGAGAGAGCCAACTGTGTAACAGCCCCGACAACAAATGTTATCTGCAGCACCTGTAGAAGAGTCTGTCATTCTAGAATTGGCCTTTATAGCCACTCAAGGCACTGCTCCACAAACCACTGACCACCTCCAGGCGCTTACCCATTGTCTCTCGAGACAAGGAGGCCAAAGAAAGAAGAAGGTGGTCTACATGGAAAAATAAAATTCCATGGAATCCAGGGAAATGCAGCAAAGTGGATACAAAATTGGCTTAGTGGCAGAAAACAAAGGGTAATTGTTAACGGAGGTTTTGGCGAGTGGAGGGCTGTTTCCATTGGGCTCAGTACTGGGTCCCCTGCTTTTTGCGGCATATATTAATGATTTGTACATAAATGTAGGGGGCATGATCAAGAAGTTTGCAGACTACACAAAGATTGGCCATGTGGTAGATAGCGAGGAAGATAGCTGTAGGCTGCAGGAAGATACTGATGATCTGGTGAGATGGGCAGAAACGTGGCAAATGGAATTCAACCCAGAGAAGTGAGGGGTGATGCATTTGGGGAGGTCAAACAAGGCAAAAGAATACACGATTAATGGGAAAATACTGAGAGGTGTAGAGGAAGTGAGAGATCTTGGAGTGAATGTCCACAGAACCCTGAAGGTAGCAGGACAGGTCGATAAGTTGGTTAAGAAGGCATATGGAATCCTTTCCTTTATTAGCCGAGGTATAGAATACTGGAACAGGGAGGTTATGCTGGAACTGTGTAAATCATTGGTTAGGCCACAACTTGAGTACTATGTGCAGTTCTGGTCACCTTATTACAGAAAGGATATAATGCACAAGAGAGGGAACACAGAGGAAATTTACAAGGATGTTGCCGGGACTGGAAAAATGCAGCTATGAGGAAAGATTAGATAGGCTGGTGTTGTTCTCCTTGGAACAGAGAAGGCTGAGGGGAGATTTTGAGGGGCCTGGATAGAGTGGAGGTGAAGGGTCTATTTACCTTAGCAGAGAGGTCAATGACGAGGGGGCACAGATTTAAAGTGATTGATAGAAAAATTAAAGGGGAGATGAGGAAAAACATTTTCACCCAGAGGGTGGTGGGGGTCTGGAACTCACTGCCTGTAAGGGTGGTTGAGGCAGAAACCCTCAACTCATTCAAAAGGAGTCTGGATATGAACGTCAAGTGCCGTAATCTGCAGGGCTACAGACCAAATGCTGAAAGGTGGGATTAGAATGGATGGACTGTTTTTCAGCAGGCACAGACACGATGGGCCAAGTGGCCTCTTTCTGTGCCTTAAACCTTGTACGATTCAATGAACCTTCCGGAACTGCCTCCAAGGCAAGGATATCCTTCCTTAAATATTGAGACCAAACAGCTGACAGGACTCCAGATGTGGTCTCAAAGCTCCATACAATTATAGCAAGACTTTGTGGTTCTTGCACTTCTATCCCCTTGCAATCAAGGAGATTAGGGCAAAGCAAAATGGCCAAGATGGCTGAGTGTGCAGAACACACATAACTGAACACAATAATATTTTCAGAATTTAACTTCTTCCATAAAACTTCCTGTGGCATAAAACAAAATCACTCTACAGACAGAACACACACTGTTGAACTTTCCGTCCTTTCTGGTCAGCCTCCAGCTTTAAAAACCATGACCCGCCTCTCAAAGCTTCTGTTGCAAATTGCTTTGTCTGTATTTGGCACTTCCCTTGCCCCAAATATCAAGGAATGCAGCTTCTATGGTTTTGTCAGTAGTGACAGGTGTCAGATGGTGTTAAGGTGAAGGAATTGTGATGGAAAGGAGAGATGCTGGAACAACAGATAGCGGCTCTCTTCCCATCCCTTCTCGAAACAGTTCCTTGTATCCATCTCCACCCACATTCCCCTTCTATAAGCTAACCCACCTCATTCTTAACCCAACCCTGGGGGGAAAAAAAACTATCCCCCTATTCACTTACAACCGCACATTCACAATCTCAACTACCTAGCTTTTGGCCCTCCTTTTACCACAAAATTTTGCAGCCACTGATTTGCTCAACTGAAGGCCTGCTCAGGTCAGGAATAAGAACGCGACCTGAACCCAACCGATCCACAGCGGACCCGAGCCCAACCCGGCCCGAGTCCCTCCAATTTCGCCCTGCGCCCGACCCGACCATCCCGTTACTTACCTTCAGATTAGGAAGCTCCACGAAGCTGCAGAGCATGCGTGATGACATCATAGTGACGTCACTCACTCACTGCGCAGACTCAGTTTCGTCCTGGACTCCCAGCTCAGCCAAGTTTTTTTTATTTTTTTTTTAATACTTACCAGCAGAGCATTTACTGTGTGTGTCCACCCGATCCCGACCTGACCCGAGCCCGAAAGCCGGACCTGGAAGAGGGGCCCAACCCAACCCAACCCCGACACGTTGTTGGGTCCCATCGGGTTCGGGTCGGGTAGCACGCCTTTATGCTCAACCACACCCTCAACTCCACCATTGAGGCCCAGTCCCCAATAAAAAGATCAGTGTCTCTCCCCCTGGCCATTTCCCGGTATGGCCCTCATCTCTGCTCCCTTAAGTCCAAGGGCTGCAGACCTCATAGGATATAGCAGACAACTGGTTTAGCCAACAACTACCAGATCTGGCTGGACCATTTAAAACACCATCGGGTCCTGTTGTCGTCTACTAAAACTGCTCGCTATTCCAGGATCATCTTGGAATGCAAATTCACGGCTTCCTTTCTTTACTGCAAACTGTCTTGTTAAACCACTTTCCCCTGTCCCCTCCACCCTCACCTCGAACAGTACGTACAAGGAGCTCATGGACTTCTTTGTCACCAAGATCGAGACCATCTGATCAGCTGCCTCTGCCGTGTTCATCCCTTCCACTGGCCCACCTGGTCAAACTTACTATAATGCTCCCCCTGTGCTAGCCCTGAACTTGCATCTTTCTCTAGTTTCTCTCCCATATCCCCTCATGCCCTCCGAGCACATCTTGTCCATGAAACCCACCTCCTGTTCCCTCAATTCAATTTCCACTAAACTGATCACCAAACTTCCTCTCCTGATCCCCATGTTAGCCAATATTGTTAACTGTTCTGTCTTCATGTGTTATCCCTGTCTCCTTTAAATCTGCCTTTATCACTCCTCTCCTCAAAAAAAACTCGACCTCATTGCCCTTACAAACTACCGTCCCATCTCCAACATACCTTTCCTCTCCAAAGTCTTTGAACATGTTGTTCCTTCCCAAATCCATGTGCATCTTTCCTGGAACTCCAATGTTTGTATCCCTCCAATCAGCTTTCCACCCCTGCCACAATACCGAAACAGTTCTTACCAAAGTCACAAATTACATCCTATGTGACTGTGACAGGTAAACTTTCCCTCCTCATTCTTTTCTACCTGTCAGCAGCCTTTGGCACAGTTGACTACACCATCCTACTCCAATGCCTCTCCCCTGTCATCCAGCTAGGTGGGACTGCTCACCTGGTTCCATTGTTATCTATTTAATTATCAGAGAATCACTGGAAATGGCTTCTCTACCTGCTCTCCTGTTACCTGTGGTGGCCCTCAAGGACCTATTTTTGGTTCCCGCCTATTTATCATCTACATGCTGCCCCTCGACGACATTATCTGAAAGCATGGCATTAGTTTACACAGGTATGCTGACAACACTCAGCTCTACCTCACCATTACTCTCGACTCTTCCACTAAATTATCAGACCGCTTATCCGACATCCGGGACTGGATGAGCAGAAATTTCCAACAATTAAATATTGGGAAGACAGCAGCCATTCTTTCTGGTGCCCACTCCGAACTCCATTCCCTAGCTGCCAACTCCATTCCTCTCCCTGACAAGCCTGAGATTAAACCAGTTTGTTTGTAACCTTGGTGTCACATTTGACCACAAGATGAGTTTCCGACCTCATGTTTGTGCAATCATTAGGACTGCCTAGTTCCAAGTCCATAACATTGCCCAACTTCTTCCCCATCTCAGCTCATCTGCTGCTGAAACCCTCACTCACACCTCTGAAACCTCTAGGCTTGACCATCCCAACATATTCTGGCTGGTCTCCTACATTCTACTCTCTGTAAACTTGAGGTCATCCAAAACTCTGCTACCTGTATCTTAAATCGCATCAAGTCCAGTTTCTCTATCAGCCCTGAGCTCACTAGTCTAAATTGGAACCCGGTCAAGCAATGTCTTGATTTTAAAATTCTCATCCTTGTTTTGGAATCCCTCATGGTCTTGCCCCTCCCCATCCCTAATTTCCTCCAGCCCCGCAACCCTCCAAGATATCTGTGTTCCTTTAATTCTGGCTTCTTGTGCATCCCTAATTTTAATTGATCCAGCACTGGTGGCCACGCCTTCAGTTGCCCAGACCCAAGTTCTGGATGACCCTCCAGATGCCTCTCCACCTCGCTTTCCTCCTTTAAGGCACTTCTTAAAACCTCTTTGACCAAGCTTTTAGTCATTTGACCTAATATCTCCATTTGTAGCTCAATGTCATACTTTGTTTTATAATGCTCATGTAAAGTGCCTTGAGACATTTTGTGGTAAAGGCGCTATGCAAATAGAAGTCGTTGTTGCTTTGAGTGCCACCTTTTCCTGACAACACCCAACCAGAAAAAGTAGCAATTCAAGCCATACCTTATTTGACAATCAGATAGCAAGGAAAGTCAGTGAATTTAGCTCATTAAATTTGGGGAGGCAGTGGTGTACCGGTAATGTCACTGGACTAGTAATCTAGAGATTCCGAAGGGATCGTTCCCTCCGTGACACCCTGGTCTACTCCTCCATTACCCCCAACACCTTGTCCCCTTCCCATGGCACCTTCTTTGCACCCACAGGTGGTGTAATACCTGACCTTTTACCTCATCTCTCCTCACTATCCAAGGCCCCAAACACTCCCTTCAGGTGAAGCAGCTATTTACTTGTACTTCTTTCAATTTAGTATACTGTATTCGCTACTCTCAATGCAGGCTCCTCTACAATGGAGAGACCAAATGCAGATTGGGTGACTGCTTTGCTGAACACCTCGGCTCAGTCCGAAAGCATGACCCTGAGCTTCCGGTTGCTTGCCATTTCAACACTCCCCGCTGCTCTCATGCCAACTTTTCTGTCTCTGGCCTGCTTCAGTGTTCCAGTGAACACTAATGCAAGCTCGAGGAGCAGCACCTGATCTTTCGATTAGGCACTCTACAGCCTTGTGGACCGAACATAGAGTTCAATAACTTCAGAGCATGACTGGCTTTTTAAAAAAAAATATTTTATTTCTTAACCATGTGCCTGCTTTTCATGTAGTCAGAGATTTTCATTATTCCGCTATTAACAGTCTCTCTGGACTAAAGCTTTGTCGTTCACCATAAACATTAACACACACTTTGCCTTTGCCTCAGGACAGCTTTGTTATTTAATCACCCTCTGTCCTATCGAATACCTTCCCCTTTGTTCTCTTCCCTCAACCCCCTCCCCTTCACTTGTTTAAAACCTATTTCTTTTCTAACCTTTGCCAGTTCTGATGAAAGGTCACAGACCTGAAATGTTAACTTTGCTTCTCTCTCCACAGATGCTGCCAGACCAGCTGAGTTTTTCCAGCACTGTTTTTATTTCAGATTTCCAGCATCTCCAGTATTTTGCATTTATTATAGTAATCCAGAGACCTAGGCTATTGCCCTGGGGACATGGGTTCAAATCCCAAATCAGCAGCTGGTGGAATTTAAATTCAATTGATTAATAAATTCAATTAAAGAATTAAAAAATCTGGAATTGAAAGCTAGTTTCAGTAATGGTGCCATAGAACTATCGATTGTTGTAAAAACCCATCTGGTTCACTAATGTCCTTTAGGGAAGGAAATCTGCTGTCCTCACCTGGTCTGGCTTACATGTGACTCCAGATCCACAGCAATGTGGTTGACTTTCAACTGCACTCTGAAATGGCTTAGGAAGTCACTCAGTTGCCAAGGGCAATTAGGGATGGACAACAAATGCTGGCCTTGCCAGCGATGCCCAGATCCCATGAACGAATTTTTAAAAGTTAAAGGTTCTTATTTTTACAATATTGCATGCGAAAACAGCATCATTTTCTTAAGCACTTCAGGACTACAAGGTAGACTGCATTTGGTGATGATCAATTAATACTGCGTAGTCAGGAAATGGTTTTAAATTATAATGAAGTTTCCTCTTCAACAGTTCGATATACAAAGTTTCAAAATGCCAAGGGAGAGATGTCAAGATCTCAAGTGGCTAGATTGTACATTCTTTTTTTAAATAGTTAATTTTAAAACTTATGCAATTTGTTAAACATTGATTTTAACAGACAGCTATTAAAGAGAGTATACAACACACTGAAGCATGTATTTAATAAATTCTGACTACATTACTTCCAAATACGGCAGGAAAATAAGACTTGGACCTCACGTTCAAACATGCGAAAAATAAAATTTTGAGCAGTTACCAGAAAGAGCTTTATGCAAACAGCAGTAAATATCTGTCAGGTAAGGAAGGTGGTAAATAACTAAGCGCATTCTCTCACCTTCCCCATTCTCGTCCCAATCCCTAGAATACTAGAGCACTCTCAGCTGAGCCAGACGGCCCTAGTTTTCTTACATTTTCCATATCTATTACATATTGAGAACAATGAATGAATTCTAATGCCATCGCTAATTATGTTGTACGTATAATGCCACCTAAAGTTATGAGAAGTCCAAGTTGTCAATTCTAACCGAAGTACTTACAAGTCACCACAGGATGGTGCTGTAGGAATGCATTTCACATATCCCATTGTACTACATCAGTTACATCTTCAGTTAATTTTGTATATTTTAACCCCAACTTATTCATCTAATATACCTCCAATTACTAACTTCAAATTTTTTGTCATTTCTCCACATTCTTCTGTTTTATATTCATAAATTACACTTTTTTTTTTTTAAACGCACTAAATCTCTACAGCATAATGCTGACTGGTAGCAATTAGCTAACCTGTGTGATAGAGTCCTGTGAATCCAGGTTCTCTGACTGCATCTGCATTTCAGTGTCCGTTTCTGCATTTTCTTCCACCTCCTGGATATGTTCTTCCTAAAGTTGCAACACAAATTTTAGCGTCATTATTTTCAATACTCTACACAGTGAAATGTAATTAAGACAATAGTTGCACTGAACAACTCCGGAGCTGGAACTTCATTAAACAATACAGAGCCATTTTTCTTTGTTCTTTGGCTGTGGCCAACATTGGCATTATTTTTTCCCTCCTGCCTAACTGTCTTGATCAGGTGGTGATGGGCCTTCTTGAACCGCCGCAGTCCTTGTGGTGATCGTGTTCCCACAAATGGTATCAGGAAGATTACGTATTACGTACTTTTCCTTTTTAAAAATGCTTCATTTAACTTCTGCCTTCTACAAGTAAATTTGTCTTGTAATGAACGGCTGGAAAAATTCAGCCAACAAATACGTATTGTGATCACTGATGCAGATCTGTGATTGGCCAAGTGTCAGATGAGATGTGCTACAGGACTGATGCAGGAGTTCCTTCTTTCTCCACCCCTTCTCCACACACATCACTAGCTGCTCAATTTGGAGCGGAGATGAGAACTTTGGAAAAACATGGCATATTAAGGATCATATAATACATGTAAGACTGGAGATATTCGATATTTGACTGGGATGTAAACAGATACTATGCTGCAGTGATTTCTCCCCCTTGGATGAATGCAGTCAATTTTTTTTAATTCGTTCATGGGATGTAGGCGTCATGGCTAGGCCAGCATTTATTGCCCATCCCCAATTGCCCTTGGGAATGTGGTGATGAGCTGCCTTCTTGAACCACTGCAGTCCTTGAGGTGTAGGTACACCAACAGCGGTATTAGGAAGGGAGTTCCAGGATTTTGACCCAGCGGTAGATGAAGGAATGACGATATAGTTCCAAGTCAGGATGGTGTGTGGCTTGCAGGTGGTGCTGTTCCCATGTCCTTCCAGGTGGTAGAGGTCGTGGGTTTCTAAGGTGCTGTCAAAGGAATATCTAAATGGACTAAGTGCAGTATAACACTATCTAGACTTACAACAGAATACAACAGGGAAGATTTGAGATAGGGCAGAGGGCAGGACAGACTAAATGACAAAGATGTCATGGAACAAAAGGCAAAGGAAATAGTAATAGCCGTAGTAAAAGGCACAGCATTTGTCCAGAGAGTGTTAACAGCTCTGTCTGAAAGCACAAACATGAAAAACAAGTTTCAGACTGGCACATGGTTTAAAAAAAAATCAAAATAGCAGACATGGTCTGACATCGTTGAACTCAATGTTGAGTCCAGAGGGCTGTACAGCACCTAATCAGAAGGTGAAGTGCTGTTCTTTGAGCTTGCATGAGCTTCACCAGAATATCGCAGCAGACATGACAGTAGGATGGTGTATTAAAATGGCAAGCAAACGGAAGCTTGGGGTCATGCTTGTGGACTGAGCGAAGGTATTCCGCAAAGCAGTCACCCAATCTGCATTTGGTCTCTCCAATGTAGAGGTGACTGCATTGTGAGCAATGAATACAGTATACTAAATTGAAAGTAGTACAAGTAAATCGCTGCTTCACCCGGAAGGAGTGTTTAGGGCCTTGGATGGTGAAGCGAGAGGAGGTAAAAGGTCAGGTATTACACCTCTCGTGATTGCATGGGAAGGTACCGTGGGAAGAGGATGGGGTAATAGAGGAGTGGACCAAGGTGCCGCGGAGGGAATGGTCCCTTCGGAATGCTGACAGGGGAGGAGATGATGTGTTTGGTGGTGGCATCATACTAGAGGTGCCGGAAATGGCAGAGGATGATTTTTTGGCTGTAAGGCTGGTGAGGTGGAAAGTGAGGACAAGGGAAACCCTATCGTGGTCCTGGGAGGGGAAGGGGATGAGGGCAGAAGTGCAGGAAATGCGACGGACATGGCTCAGGGCCCCATTAACCATGGTGGGGGTGGGGGAGGATCCTCGGTTGAGGAAAAAAGACAACACATCAGAAGCACTGTTGCAGGTTGCTTCATCAGAACAGATGCAACAGAGACAGAGAAAACGGAGACTGGAATGGAGTCCTTACAGGAGGCAGGGTGTGATGGTGTAGTCAGGGTAGCTGTGGGAGTTGGTGGGCTTATGCATGAATATTAGTGGACAGCCTATCCCCAGATATGGAGAGAGAAGTCAAGGAAGAGAAGGGAAGTGTCGGAGACAGACCATATGAAGGTAACAGAAGGAAGGAAATTGGAAGCGGAGTTGAAGTTTTCCAGTTCGGGGTGAGAGCAGGGAACGGCACTGATACAGTCAGTCATCAATGTACTAGAAAGAGAGTTGGGGTTGGGGGCCTGAGTAGAATTGGAACTAGGAATGTTCGACATACCCCACAAAAGACAGGCATAACTAGGACCCAGGAGAGTACCCAGAGCAACACCCTTTATTTGGAGAAAGTGAGCAGAGTTGAAGCAGAAATTGTTCAATGTGAGAACAAGTGCAGCCAGGTGGTGCTGGATGTGGACTGGTTGGGCCTCTGTTCAAGGAAGAGAACAGAGAGCCCTCAGACCGCCCTGCTGGGGGATGGAAATGTAGAGAGATTGGACGTCCATAGCAAAGAGGCAACGGTTAGGGCCAGGAAACTGGAAATTGTAGAAACGGCGTAGGGCATCAGAAGAGTCTTGGATGTAGGTGGAAAGAGACTGGACAAAAGGTGGGGGGTGTGGAGAAAAAAAAGAGTCAAGATAGGAAGAAATAAGTTCAGTGGGGCAGGAACAGGCTGAAACGATGGGTCTAACAGGACAGTCCTGTCTGTGGATTTTGGGAAGGATGTAGAAGCAGGTTGTGGGGACTCTGAGGTGGGATGATCTCCAAAGGAGATGACGTCAGTGAAAGCCCAAGAGACTTGATGTTCGGTGGTGGAGTCATGGTCCAGGGAGAGGTAGGAAGAAGTGTTTTGAGAGTTGGCACTCAGCCTCTACAAGGTAGGAGGTCGATACAGCACAGCCTTGTCAGCAGGTTTGATCACAATGCTGAGAGAACAAAGTGAGGAAAGTTCAGAGGGAGACAGGGTTAGAGTGAGTGAGGGGAGCAGAGAAATTAAGACAACCAATGTCATGTTGACAGTTCTCAATCAAGCGTGGATAAGAGGCCAGAGGGAGGGGTCCTGGTGGGAGGGAGATTAATGGAGGCAGGTGAATGGGTCCACTGGTCAGGCGGAGGACTCCTGGCCAAAGAGGTGAGCCCAGAGGCAAAGGTGATGAAAGAAGCATTCATCATGCTAAGCATGAAATTCATTGAGGTGGGAGTGTTGGGGGATAAAACTGAGTCCTTTGCTAAGTACACATCTTTGAACTGTTTCTAACTGTGCACATTTATTCAGATTGATTATCGAGTGAAGTTTAGGAACTTCTCCAAGCTGTATGCCATTCATTAACATATTTAATATAGGAAGAGGGCCAGGCTATTCAATTAGATGATTGATCAGTACTTCAACTCCATTTATCACCTTCGCTCCATATCCCTTGAAGTCTTGAAAATTTCAATTGTCTCAGCTTTGAGAGCATTTTGAGGGAGATAGTTCCAGATTTCCACTTGCCTTTGTCTGAGAACAAGTCCTTTGATTGCATTCCTAAAAGGCTTAGCTCTAACAGTATGCCCCTTTGTTGTGGATTTCCACAACAGGAAATATTTCTTAGAATTTACTCCATTGAATCCCTTCATCATTTTAAAGACCTCTGTTAGGTCAACAGTCAACTTGCTAAATTGAAGAGTATTCAAGCCAAATTTATGCAACCTGTCCTCACTTTAACCCTTTAAGCCCTAGTATCATACTGGTGAATCTATAAAGGGACACATCTTTCCTGAAGCTTGGTGTCCAAAACTGAATGAAGTACTTCAGGTGGGGTCTGATCAAGGCTCAGAATAACTGACGTATGTCAATTTTTTTTTTATTCGTTCATGGGACGTGAGCGTCACTGGCTAGGCCAGCATTTATTGTCCCCCCAATTGCCCTCGAGAAGGTGGTGAGGATCTGCCTTCTTGAACTTCTGCAGTTCTTGGGGTGTAGGTACACCAACAGTGCTGTTAGGGAGTGAGCGCCAATATTTTGACCCAGCGACAGTGAAGGAATGGCAATATAATTCCAAGTCAGGACGGTGTGTGGCTTGGAGGGGATCTTGCAGGTGGTGGTGTTCCCATGCACCTGCTGCCCTTGTCCTTCTAGGAGGTAGAGGTCACAGGTTTGGAAGGTGCTGTCGAAAGAGCGTTGGTGCGTTGCTGCAGTGCTTCTTGTAGATGGTACACACTGCTGTCACTAGGCGTCGGTGGTAATGGAAGCGAATGTTGAAAGTGGTGGATGGGGTGCCAATCAAGCAGGCTGCTTTGTCCTGATGGTGTTAAGCTTCTTGAGTGTTGTTGGAGCTGCATCCATCCAGGCAAGTGGAGAGTATCCCATCACAGTCCTGACTTGTGCCTTGTAGATGGCGGACAGACATTGGGGAGACAGGAGGTGAGATACTGCCACAGAATTTCCAGCCTCTGACTAGCTCTTGTAGCCAGTATTTAAGGGGTTGGCCCAGTTAAGTTTCTGGTCAATTGTAAACCCCAGGATGTCGATAGTGGGGTATTCAGCGATGGTAATGCCACTGAACATCAAGGGGAGATGATCAGATTCTCTCTTGTTTGAGAAGGTCATTGCCTGTCACTTGTATGGCGCAAATGTTACTTGCCACTTATCAGCCCAAGCCTTGATGTTGTCCAGGTCTTGCTGCACCTGGACACAGGCTGCTTCAGTATCTGAGGAGTTGTGAATGGTACTGAACATTATGCAATCATCAGCAAACATCTCCACTTCTGACCTTATGATGGAGGGAAGGTCATAGATGAAGCAGTTGAAGATGGCTGGGTCTAGGACATGACCCTGAGGAACTCCTGCAGTGCTGTCCTGGGACTGAGATGACTGGCCTCCAACAACCACAACCATCTTCCTTTGTGCTCGGTATGACTCCAACCAGCACAGACTTTTCCTCCTGATTCCCATTGACTCCAGTTTTGCTAGTGCTCCTTGATGCCATACTCAGTCAAATGCCGCCTTGATGTACAGGGCAGTGACTCTCACCTCACTTTGCAACCTCCTTTGAGGTAAAGGACAACATAGCCTTTGTGATTGCTTTTTGTACCTATGCACTAGCTTTGTGACTTGATTTGTATGCCCAGACATCTATATCTTCTTCAGTTTGTAGTCTCTCACCTTAAAGAAAATATTTGTTTTTCTCTGATCCAGTGCGGGTGACTTCACACTTTCTCACAATAAAGGCCATCTGCCACTGTTTTTCCATCTGACTTATCATCTACAAACTAGGATATACAGCTCTCTCTTGCTTCATCCAAGTTGTTGATATAAATGGTTAAAAGCAGAGACAACAGTAGAGAAGCCTGTGGAACGCCACTTGTCACATCCAGTCAATCAGAGCATCTCCCCTTTTTCCCTACCCTCCGTCTCCTACGTCCAACTTATTATACCATTAATGTGTTAGAAAAAAGGCTCACGTACCACTCGGACAACTCTCAATTTCTTTGACTGATGTTCCAAAGACTCATCCTGACCATGACCAACAGTATCTGCACTGGTCTCATCATCATCGTCACGCTGACGTTTGGGCATAGAAGTAGTGGCTGAAACTGAAAAATATACATTAGACAATTATTTCAAACTCAAAAGAAGTTTAAAAGCATCGAATGGAATTCAGCACAGTAAAAGCTACGTCAGATACGATCATTCCACGAGAATGGTCCAATAAAGACAAATCAATACCGTTGAGGTGGTCAGGTCTAGCAAGTAGATACAGACTCACCAAATCTGGGGAGAGGAGAGCCATATAGATTAAAAAAAAGTATTGTTCACTAACTTTTAAAAAAAAGTTGTGATTATAAACTCTTGCTCAGGGCCCACTCTCCAAAATGTTACAAATTGTTTCCGAGAGCAATAGGGGCATAGGTCTTCAGATTAAATTACCCACACATCTCCAATTTCAGTCAAGACAGCGAGCAATGCAGTCAAGGTGGAGACCAGACTTTTCTCCACACTCAGAAATAAAAACAGTAGAGTAGTTCTACCTGGAGAGAAACTTTTCACTTGATATATGGAAACTGGGAATAATTTGTCTTGCATTCTTTTACTGCAACACAAAACAAGGAGCAAGAAATCTACTTAATCTAAGCTAGGTCACCATCTTCAGAAGCCATAAATTAATGTCGTAAGCAGAAGGAGGGCTCGAGGTGAAATGGAGCTGCATGCAAATAATCCCTAGACTTTTTGAGGTACCACTGGATTAAAGCATTGCTACAGGTTCTAACAGAATATAATTTAAGAGTTTGGAGGACTTAACGATCAAGTTTGACTCCAGAATTTTTAACGGCCAATCAAAATCTTGGAATTACTTCATGATTGTCTTAACAGAAGAATCAAAGTGTAAAATACCAGCAGTACAAGAGAAAGTAAAGTCAAAAGGGCAAAAAATTATTGGATTTAATACAAATTTTTAAAAAAAGAAAAAGGTAATGGAGAAAGTAATGAGATTTCAGACAGATCTCCAGGAACTGATTGTCTACACCCCAAGGTATTAAAAGTAGTAGGCGAGGAAATTGCAGGTGCATTGATGATAATTTTCCAAAACTCTCCACTTGGGAACTGTGCCGTTGGATTGGAAAATTGCAAATATCTCTCCATTCTTTAAAAATGATGGAGAAATCAGGTAACCACAGACCTGTCAATCTAACATCAGTTGTTAGAAAATAACTAGTATCTGTCAATAAAGGACAAAGTGACAAAGCAATTCGAAAATTTTGAGCTGATTAGAGACAGTGAACATGGATGTATGAAGGATAGGTCATGCTTGACTAAATGAAGTTTCTGAGATCACAGACTGATAAGTGTAATCTACAGATGCGAGCTGTATGGACTTCCAAAAGGCATCTGATAAGATTTCCCACAACAGATTATTAGGAAAACTGGAAATCCACAGAAGTTAACCTTGCTGGCTGAAAATTGATTTGGAGGTACATAAAGGGTACATAAAATTAACTGCACAGCAACAGGCCATTCAGCCCAACTGATCTATACCTGCGTTTATGCTCCACAGTCCTCCTTCCACCCTCATCTAATCCTATCAGCATAACTGGTGATTCCTATCGCCTGACCACTGGTTTTGAATTGCCCACAAGCGGAAACATTTTCTCTACACCTACGCTATTAAAATCCTTCACACTTTTAAAGAAATAATTTTAGGTCGCCCCATCAGCCTTCTTGCTCCTAGAGAAGAGCCCCAGCCTATTCAGTCTTATCAGATATGTATAACCAATCAAATCAGTTTCCTTATCTTCCATTACCTTTAGTACCTCTGTATGATGTGGCAAGTTGTGGTCCCCAGGGCCTCAGCTTCTCACCATATTTATCAATGACTTGGATGAAAGAGTTAAAAGTTGTATATCAAAGTTTGCAGATGACAGTAATTAGGAGGCACAGTAATTAAGTACACAAAACAAGAAAGTCAGGTTAAGTGACAGTGGGAAAAACTGTGGCAAATGTCATTTAATGTAGAGGAAGTGTGAGGTCATCCTCTTTGGATCCACAAAAGACACATTTGAGTATTTTTTATATGGTCAGAAACTGGGAACTACAAGGAACAGAGATTTGGATGCCCAAGTACACAACTCACTAAAAGCGAGTGGACAGGAACAAAATGATTAATGGAATGTTGGCCTTCATCTCAAGGTGGCAGGAATACAACGGGGGTGGGGAGTTGTGCTTCAGTTATATAAAGCCTTAGTCAGTCTCCACCTGGAGCACTGTGTTCAGTCTGAGCATCAGATCTCGGGAAAGGCAATAGGCCTTGGAGGGGGTGCAGCATATATTCAGATTGAAACCGGAGTTAAAAAGGGTTAAATTAGGACGACAGGCTACTTAAATGCGGCATATAGTCTCTTGAATTTAGAAGGCTGAACTAATGGAGGTGTTTAAAATGAAACAGAAATCGATAGGGTAGATTAAGGGAAACTAGTTCCTCTGGTGGGGGAAAAGAGAGAACAAGGGATCATAATCTAAAATAAGAACCAGTCCATTCAGGGGTGAATTTGAAAAGTACCTCTTTACACAGAGAGTAGTAAAAATATGGGCTTTTCCACAAAAGGCAGTGGATGCTGAGCCAATTGAAGATTTGAAGACTGAGAATGACAAGATTTGTTTTAGTTAAGGAGATCGGAATGTGGAGCAAAGGCAGCTAAAATGGGGACTGAGGTACAGATCAGCCATGATCTAAATGAAAGGAGGAACAGTCTTGAGGATCTGACTGCCTACTCCTGTTCCTAAGTCTCAAATGCTATGAAAGAACAAAATGAAAATTTTAAGTTCAACAGAAAATGGTCTTCTGAGACAGTCAATTCCACTATGCAACATAAACTAACCTGTTCCAAATACAGCTGTAGAAGTAGAAGGCCGTTCTATTTGGGGGCTCTGCACAACATCTACCACGTTTGCTGAAGGCTCTTGATTTGCTGGTTCTACCTGAAGAGTCTGCTGAGTGGGTTGTACAAAGGCAGTGGCCTGTGTCTGTTGCTGTTGCACTGTTAAAATAGGCTGTGACAAGTTTGGGATATTTGGACTTGTTGAACGCACTGTTCCACTTGTGCTGCCAAAAACGGTTACGTGTTCAACGGGTCCTTCTGACTGCATGGATGCTGAATAAAAGGTGAAAGAAAATATAAAGACAGAACACTAGCACACTGGGTGGTGCTTCTCAAACAAAATACGAATTGAAGTTAAAATGAAACTTTAAAAAAAAACAAATGTAAACTGTTTCTTACCTTCTTGGGTTTCTACCTGTGTCGTTGGCATTACTGTAGCTGTTGGTGTCGTAGCCGGTCCACTGACTGTCGCTGGAGTAACCATTGGACGGATGCTAGCTCTTGGCGTAGACTTACTGCCTGGCACTGGTCCAGCAGCTACCTTACTGGGTGTTGCCACGAGAGGGGTTGGCTTTATATTGGCAGTCGGAGGATCAGATGTACTCGAGCTGTGCACAATTCAAAAAAAAATCCATGTGTATTTGGTTTCATGTTCAGAAAGCCAAGTCCATCATCAAGGTTTTCACTCACAAAATAGTGCAGTAACTGAAGAGTTTAGAACTTATAAATGGACTAATTATGGCAGTAAACCGACAACTCCACTGGAATGTTTTGGGAAAATTTTTAGTTTTAAACACAAAATTCTTTCCTTTCAACGGCAGAATTAAACACCTGCCTCTGTGTTTGATAATGCTAATTTTCACTGTCGAAAAGATAAAAATCAGTGAATCTGTAATAGGTTAAACTTGAGAACTTAGTGACATACAAAATGTAAAATGAAATTATGCTTGTTAATAAAGCGCACAGAATGCTTCTTACCTTCCTCTGTCCACAGATGCTGGAGTTTGTTTCAGGGTAATCTGCCTCTGTTGATCTAATTGTCTCTGTGGTTCAGAAGCCTTGTATAAAACAAATAATAAATATCAAGTTCAGTTTTCCCATTGGTTTGATATTGCTAATGCTATTTTAGCCATGTTAAAAATTAACTTACACAAAAATAAGATTTTGCTACTGAATCGGCTGAGTCACATAGGCCAACTTTTGACTGAAACAATTGAAAGTCTAGAGAAATCATAAATGCGTCCAATGAAAAATGCAGGAAGCAATACAGTTTCTGCACCCTACTCTCTCAGCAGCTCAACACAACCTGAGGCAACAAAATTCTAATCTACTTTATCAAGCATCCAAAAGTTTGTACAGCACTGGTAGGATGCAACAGTAACCTAACTCTACATTGCTTAGACTCCATAATGCTACTTTATTTATTTTTATTTATTTAGAGATAACAGGCCCTTCGGCCCACCAAGTCTGTGCCGACCAACAACCACCCATTTATACTAACCCTACAGTAATCCCATATTCCCCATCACCTCCCTACACTCGGGGCAATGGCCAATTACAACGGCCAATTTACCTATCACCTGCAAGTCTTTGGATGTGGGAGGAAACCGGAGCACCCGGCGAAAACCCACGCAGACACAGGGAGAACTTGCAAACTCCAATGCATCTGCAAAATCCTTATTTACCAGCTACACATCTTTATGGTCTTTGAAGGTAGATTTTCACTATATAATTAAAATTAATTCCAGATGAATTTGCATGAGACGAGAGACATCTCAATTTTCAATAACCGTCTACTGAAAGTCACGAATTATGTGCAGGTTGCACGGATGAAAATAATATGCAATGTTAAACTCCTTGGACTTCCAGGTCAGATATAGATGAACGCGAAGTGACATTGCTTGTGCAAATAACTCGCTCAGAGACATTGCTGGGGATGGCAACTCACTGAGTTTAATTATAGAATCAAAATTTTGAAAAATACTTCATTTTAAAAGGCAGCTTGGCTAAATTGGTAGCTCTCATCTTCAGGGTTAGAATAATTAGGGGTTTAAGCACACAATCTGGACCAAAACCTATTTTCAGAGGTGTCACCCTTTAGATGAGATATTAAACCGCTGTTCCATTTGCCTAAAGGAAAGGGCTGCAGTGTGTTTACCCAAACCTGATGTATTTCCTAAGATCAGTTTCTCACACATGCAAATACCAGCCTCGAGGGATGAATTCAGACCTTACTTATTTTCTCAAGGTTTTTTTTTGAAACCCCCAAAGCACTCACTGGTTGGTAATTTTAAATCAAATTTTAGTGCTATGATACCTTCCTAGTTAGCAAGTTTGGGTAAATGATTAAATACCCATTAAAATCTAAGAAAGTCAAAAGGTCAGGGATATTACTCAAAATAGTAAAAAAAAAAAAAATCACAAAAATGCTCGTGTCTAAACAAATCTTAACTACACGATAGCTGAGAAATTACATGAATCGAAATAGATAGTTGTAAGTATGACTTCATCCATGGAATTCAGGGTTTCACTACAATAATATTCTCCAAGCACTTATATCGTGATTATTTTAGAAAGGCTTTCAGATCACAATGCAATACAAAGTAATCAAGCATCAAATTTACATCCCAATTTTGCTTTACTAAGATTATTTCTAATTCTCTAATTCCAAAACTTTCCACGTACCTTGGTTATTTCTTGCGGTTCTTCACGCTGTTCATGCTGTCGATCCTGATGCTCTTTCAGCTCCCGTTTCAGTCGAGCAATGTGACCATCATACTGTGATTTCAGTGCACTCATGCGCACCTCCAGCTCTTCCCTCTGCTGATCTAAACTAGTGACGCGTTGCTTAAATTCTTCATTGTGCTGTTTCAACTCTTCATTCTCTTGTGCCAATTGCTCCTTCAAACCTAAGACAACAACCACCCAACTAGCTTAATACTAAATACAATTAAATGCCATTAAATTCAGTAAAATCTGTGACTCTCATTGCGTTTTAAAGAAAAAAGCAATGAGGTACTCAGGTCATGATCTTTAGAAAAGAGCTTTAAAAGGTGATGTATATACTAAAAAAACAAGCAACAGCACTGGAAAACTTTTCTTCACAAAATTCGTAGTGGAGCAACACACCAATTATCAACAGTATGACTGCTAATTCAAGAATTAGTGCTTTACTGAATTAAAAAAATCGGTTTTATACTGAAATAACTTTTTTGATGTTACAGATCAAATGATGTTGGGACCTGAATAGAAAATTCCCCAAGTTCTCAATTCTGACTGTAATGCGAGGGAAGACACCACAGAGAAGCTGAACAGTCTCTGCAAAAAACAGAAAAGAAAAAGGTGACTCCACCTTTGGAGCAAGTTCTTTGCCTCTTTTCTCGTATAGAGTATTTTATGCATCGCGAGGAGGTAAGAATATTGAAATAATTCACAAAGTTCTTAAAAACTCAGAACTGCATTCCTTTCATTTGTTCAAGAATTGCATACTGCATGTTGATTGAATTAAGAGGACTGAAGCTCAACTTCTTTAGTACAGGAACAGAAGTAGACCATTCAGCCCCTCAAACTTCATCTGTATCTCAACTCCAGTTACCAGCATTGTTTCCATATCCCTTGAAATCCCCAACTAGCAAAAATCGGAGTAGCTTCAGTACTTCACTGAAGACTCATGCCACCATATTAGAAACATAGAAAATAGGAGGAGTAGGCCATTTGGCCCTTCGAGCCTGCTTCACCATTCATTATGATCATGGCTGATCATCCAACTCAGTAGCCTGTTCCCACTTTCGCCCCATACCCTTTGATCCCTTTAGACCCAAGAGCTATATCTAACTCCTTCCTGAAAACATATAATGTTTTGGCCTCAACTGCTTTCTATGGTAGCGAATTCCACAGGCTCACCACTCTCTGGGTGAAGAAATTTCTCATCTCAGTCCTGAAAGGTTTACCCCATATCCTTAGACGATGACCCCTGGTTCTGGACTCCCCCACCATCGGGAACATCCTTCCTGCATCTACCCTGTCAAGTCCTATTAGAATTTTATAGGTTTCTAGGAGATCCCCCCTCACTCTTCTGAACTCCAGTGGATATAATCCTAACCGACTCAATCTCTCCTCATACGTCAGTACCACCATCACAGGAATCAGTCTGGTAAACCTTCGCTGCACTCCCTCTATAGCAAGAACATCCTTCCTCAGATAAGGAGACCAAAACTGCACACAATATTCCAGGTGTGGCCTCACCAAGGCCCTGTATAATTGCAGCAAGACATCCCTGCTCCTGTACTCAAATCCTCTTGCTATGAAGGCCAACATACCATTTGACTTTTCTACCGCCTGCTGCACCTGCATGCTTACCTTCAGTGACTGGTGTACGGGAACACCCAGGTCTCACTGCATATTCCCCTCTCTCAGTTTATAGCCGTTCAGATAATAATCTGCCTCCTGTTTTTGCTACCAAAGTGGATAACCTCACATTTATCCATATTGTACTGCATCTGCCATGCGTTTGCCCGCTCACTCAACTTGTCCAAATCACCCTGAAGCCTCTCTGCATCCTCCTCACAACTCACCCTCCCACCCAGTTTTGTCTCATCTGCAAATCTGGAGATATTACATTTAGTTCCCTCATCTAAATCATTAATATATATTGTGAATAGCTGGGGTCCTAGCACCGATCCCTGCGGTACCCCACTAGTCACTGCCTGCCTTTCGGAAAAAGACCCATTTATCCCTACTCTTCGTTTCCTGTCTGCCAACCAATTCTCTATCCATCGCAATACACTACCCCCCAATCCCATGCGCTTTAATTTTACACGCTAATCTCTTATGTGGGACTTGGTCGAAAGCCTTCTGAAAGTCCAAATAAACCACATCCATTGGCTGTCCCTCATCAACTCTAATAGTTACATCCTCGAAGAATTCTAGTAGATTTGTCAAGCATGATTTCCCTTTCGTAAATCCATGTTGATTCTGCCCGATTCTCCCACTGTTCTCCAAGTGCTCTGCTATAAAATCTTTGATAACTGACTCTAGAATTTTCCCCACTACCGATGTCAGGCTGACTGGTCTTGAATTCCCTGCTTTCTCTGTACCTCCCTTTTTAAATAGTGGGGTTACATTAGCTACCCACCAATCTGTAGGAACTGTTCCAGAGTCTATAGAAACTTGGAAGATGACCACCACTACTTCTAAGTACTATGGGATGTAGATTATCAGACCCTGGGGATTTATCGGCCTTCAATCCCATCAATTTCCCCAATACCATTTCTCTACTAATACTGATTTCCTTCAGTTCCTCTCTCTCACCAAGCGCCGTGATCCCCAATATTTCAGGTATGTTATTCGTGTCCCCCTTTGTGAAGACAGAAACAAGGTATGCACTTAGTTGGTCAGCCATTTCTTTGTTCCCCATAATAAATTCCCATGTTTCTGAACCAACGTATTGGTCCAGAAAACCATCCCGTAGACACTCCCAAGAATTCCTCCTCTACGGTATTGTGACTAATTTGATTTGCCCAATCTACATGCAGATTGTCACCCATAATTACAGATGTTCCTTTATTGCATGTGTCTCTAATTTCCTGTTTAATGCTATTCCCAACATCACCACTACAGTTTGGGGGTCTATATACAACCTCCACTAACGTTTTTTGCCCCTTAGTGTTTCTCAGCTCTACCCATACAGATTATTCCACATCATCAGAGCCAATATCTTTCCTCACTATTGCATTAATTTCCTCTTTAACCAGCAATGCAACTCCACCGCCTTTAGCTTTTTGTCTGTCCTTCCTAAATACTGAATAACCCTGGATGTTGACTTCCCATCCCTGGTCACCTGGCAGCCAGGTCTCCGTAATCCCGACTATATCATATCCGTTTACCTCTATTTGCGCGATTAATTCATCCACTTTATTGCAAATGCTCCGCGCGTTAAGGCACAAAGCCTTAAGGCTTGTCTTTTTATCACTTATCCCCTTCCCACTATTTTTCACTGTGGCCCGGTTTGATTCTGGCCCTTGATTAGGTTTGTTTACCTGACTTTTTGCTCACCCAGAGTCCTTTCATACTTCAGCATACACTGCCAATCGGATCAAGATGCCTTTTTTTTATTCATTCATGGGATGTGGGCGTCACTGACTATGCCAGCATTTATTGCCCATCCGTAATTGCCCTTGAGAAGGTGGTGGTGAGCTGCCTTCTTGAACTGCTGCAGTCCATTTGGGGTAGGTAGACCCACAGTGCTGTTAGGAAGGGATTTCCAGGATTTTGACCGAGCGACAGTGAAGGAACGGCGATATAGTTCCAAGTCAGGATGGTGTATGACTTGGAGGGGAACTTGCAGGTGGTGGTGTTTGCTGCCCTTGTCCTTCTAGTTGGTAGAGGTCGCAGGTTTGGAAGGTGCTGTCTAAGGAGCCTTGGTGCATTGCTGCAGGGCCTCTTGTAGATGGTACACACTGCTGCCACTGTGCTTCGGTGGTGGAGGGAGTGAATGTTTGTAGATGGCGTGCCAATCAAGCGGGCTGCTTTGTCCTGGATGGTGTCGAACTTCTTGAGTACTGTTGGAGCTACACCCATCCAGGCAAGTGGAGGGTATTCCATCACACTCCTGACTTGTGCCTTGTAGATGGTGGACAGGCTTTGGGGAGTCAGGAGATGAGTTACTCGCCTCAGGATTCCTAGCCTCTGACCTGCTCTTGCAGCCACGGTATTTATATGGCTACTTCAGTTCAGTTTCTGGTCAATGGCAGCCCCTAGGATGTTGATAGTGGGGGATTCAGTGATGGTTAGATTCTCTCTTGTTGGAGATGGTCATTGCCTGGCACTTGTGTGGCGCGAATGTTACTTGCCACTTATCAGCCCAAGCCTGGATATTGTCCAGGTCTTGCTGCATTTCTACACGGACTGCTTCAGTATCTGAGGAGTCACGAATGGTGCTGAACATTGTGCAATCATTAGCGAACATCCCCACTTCTGACCTTATGATTGAAGGAAGGTCATTGATGAAGCAGCTGAAGATGGTTGGGCCTAGGACACTACCCTGAGGAACTCCTGCAATGATGTCCTGGAGCTC
The DNA here is from genome assembly GCF_036365525.1 of Heterodontus francisci. Classification (NCBI taxonomy): domain Eukaryota; kingdom Metazoa; phylum Chordata; class Chondrichthyes; order Heterodontiformes; family Heterodontidae; genus Heterodontus; species Heterodontus francisci. The sequence continues at coordinate 77,390,153 of NC_090378.1, read as the reverse complement.
AGATGATTGACCTCCAACAACCACAACCATCTTCCTTTGCGCTAGGTATGACTCCAGCCAGCGGAGGGTTTTCCCCGATTCCCATTGACCTCAGTTTTGCTAGGGCTCCTTGATGCCATACTCGGTCAAATACTGCCTTGATGTCAAGGGCAGTCACTTTCACCTCATCTCGAGTTCAGCTCTTTTGTCCATGTTTGAACCAGGGCTGTAATGAGGTCAGGAGCTGAGTGGCCCTGGCGGAACACAAACTGAGCGTCACTGAGCAGGTTGTTGCTAAGCAAGTGCCACTTGATGGCACTGTTGACGACACCTTCCATCACTTTACTGATGATTGAGAGTAGGCTGATGGGGCGGTAATTGGCCCGGTTGGACTTGTCCTGCTTTTTGTGTACAGGACATACCTGGGCAATTTTCCACATTGCAGGGTGGATGCCAGTCTTGTAGCTGTACTGGAACAGCTTGGCTAGGGGCGCAGCAAGTTCTGGAGCACAGGTCTTCAGTACTATTGCCGGAATATTGTCAGGGCCCATAGCTTTTGCAGTATCCAGTGCCTTCAGTCATTTCTTGATATCACGCGGAGTGAATCGAATTGGCTGAAGTCTTTTTTTTAGTTTAGAGATACAGCACTGAAACAGGCCCTTCGGCCCACCAAGTCTGTGCCGACCATCAACCACACATTTATACTAATCCTACACTAATTCCATATTCCTACCACATCCCCACCTGTCCCTATATTTCCCTACCGCCTACCTATACTAGGGGCAATTTATAATGGCCAATTAACATACCAACCAGCAAGTCTTTGGCATGTGGGAGGAAACCGGAGCACCCGGAGGAAACCCACGTAGACACAGGGAGAACTTGCAAACTCCACACAGGCAGTACCCAGAATTGAACCCGGGTCGCTGGAGCTGTGAGGCTGCGGTGCTAACCACTGCGCCGCCCGGGTTCTGTGATGCTGGGGCATTCAGGAGGAAGCCGAGATGGATCATCAACTCCGCACTTCTGGCTGAAGATTGTTGCAAATGCTTCAGCCTTATCTTTCACACTGATGTGCTGGGCTCCCCCATCATTAAGGATGGGGACATTTGTGGAGCCACCTCCTCCAGTAAGTTGTTTAATTGTCCACCACTATTCACGGCTGGATGTGGCAGGACTGCAGAGCTTAGATCTGATCCGTTGGTTATGGGATCGCTTCGCTCTGTCTATCGCATGCTGCTTACGCAGTTTGGCATGCAAGTAGTCCTGGGTTGTAGCTTCACCAGGTTGAAATCTCATTCTGAAGTATGCCTGGTGCTGCTCCTGGCATGCCCTCCTGCACTCTTCATTTAACCAGGGTTGGGCTCCTGGCTTGATGGTAATGGTAGCGTGGGGGATATGCCGGGCCATGAGGTTACAGATGGTGGATGAGTACAATTCTGCTGCTGCTGATGGCCCAAAGTGCCTCATGGATGCCCAGTTTTGCATTGCTAGATCTGTTTGAAATCTATTCCATTTAGCACGGTGATAGTGCCACACAACACGATGGACAGTATCCTCAATGTGAAGGCGGGACTTCGTCTCCACAAGGACTGTGCGGTGGTCACTCCTACCAATACTGTCATGGACAGAAGCATCTGCGGCAGGCAGATTGGTGAGGACGAGGTCAAGTATGTTTTTCCCTCGTGTTGGTTCCCCCACCACCTGCCGCAGACCCAGTCTAGCAGCTAAGTCCTTTCGGACTCGGCCAGCTCGGTCAGTAGTGATGCTACCGAGCCACTCTTGGTAATGGACATTGAAGTCCCCCACCCAGAGTACATTTTGTGCCCTTGCCACCTTCAGTGCTTCCTCCAAGTGGTGTTCAACTTGGAGGAGTACTGAGTCATCAGCTGAGGGAGGGCAGTAGGTGGTAATCAGTAGAAGGTTACCTTGCCAGTGTTTGACCTGATGCCATGAGACTTCATGGGGTCCGGAGACGATGTTGAGGACTCCCAGGGCAACTCCCTCCCTAGTGAATATCACTGTGCCACCACCTCTGATGAGTTTGTCCTGCCGGTGGGACAGGACATACCCAGGGATGGTGATGGCAGTGTCTGGGACATTGTCTGTAAGGTATGAATCCGTGAGTATGACTATGTCAGGCTGTTGCTTGACTAGTCTGTGGGACAGCTCTCCCAACTTTGGCACAAGCCCCCAGATGTTCGTAAGGAGGACTTTGCAGGGTCGACAGGGCTGGGTTTGCTGTTGTCGTTTCCGGTGCCTAGGTCAATGCCGGGTGGTCCGTCCGGTTTCATTCCTTTTTATTGACCTCGTAGCGGTTAGGTACAACTGAGTGGCTTGCTAGGCCATTTCAGAGGGCACGTAAGAGTTAACCCACACTGCTGTGGGTCTGGAGTCACATGTAGGCCAGACCAGGTAAGGACAGCAGATTTCCTTCCCTAAAGGACATTAGTGAACCAGATAGATTTTTTACAACAATCGACAATGGTTTCATGGCCATCATTAGACTAGCTTTTAATTTCAGATTTATTAATTAAATTCAAATTCCACCTTCTGCTGTGGTAGGATTCAAACCCATATCCCCAGAGAAATACCCTGGGTCTCTGGGTTACTAGTCCAGTGATAATACCACTCCGCCACCGCCTACCCCTGAGAGGCCTTTAGAGAGGCTGAGATGTTGTTATGACATCCTATTCTGCCACTTCCCTTTAAAATTTCATCTACACACAATTTTCCACTCAGCACCAGGGTACTCCCTGCACCAGCCTAAATCTACAAGTACAGCGGACAAGCTCAAAAAAGTACACACTACATGGCAAGAATACAAACAGAGGGAGAGGGGAAGAAAATTTCACCTAAGAAACAAAACCATTAAAAAGTGATCAGTACTTTTTGTTGTTAACATACTTTAGCATGTTAGTTTGGATTTAACAGAGTTAAATTTCATAACTATTAAAAGTTGGCTCCTAATTTCATTTAAAATGCAACACAACTCCACACCATAGCAGAGTGGAAATTTTCTGAGTGGTGGGATGTGCAGGAGTGGACAATAGACAATCATAGTTACAAGCTTAAATTCTAAATGTCTGTTCTTCTCTGCAATTAATTTCTTACTCATTATATAAAGATTTGTGAAAATACAAATGGCTGACCAGCTAGCTGTGTTATCTTCTGTTTGGCTACCAATATTGCTTTCTTGGTCTTCTCTTCCTTCTCCAGAATCTGCTGTCGAAGTTGATCTTCAAGATTTGCTTTTTCCTGCAGTTCCTGGCGCAAGCGGGAAAGTTCACCTTGCAATTGGCATACTTCATCTTGCAATTTTTTCACTTCAGATTCCTTCTCACTAACAGACTATTAAAAAAAAAACAATTACTGAATGCACAAGTTTTACTTATTTAATTAGAGCCTTCAAGTCTGCAACCACCCCAGAAATTCTGACCTGTATTGGTTAAGAACCTATGAACATAGAAATTGTGAGGTGAAAAACAATACGATGATAATGGAGTGATTGACTAATCATGGCAATCAAGTTTGTCAATTAGTCCACAACAAACTCAGACATGAGGCAAGGAAACGCCTCAAAAGTGGAAAACTTTGGCAACCATAGGTTCAAAGCAACTTATTCCTCCTACGCATGCTGTACTTAACAAATTACATCTCAAATTATTCACATACTTTATCCCATTAGAAGTCTAATTTTCTTTTGAACAGATCAATACTGGCTGCTTCCATTGTCCCACTAAATTTACCACACACTCACTGAAATTATGTCCCCACAGACTAGCTTTGAATTTAACCCCTTTTGAGGGAAGGTTGTGTCCACTGGTTCTACTGCTCTGGACAAGGTGAAATAGCTGGTTATGGTCTACATTATCTAGTCCCTTTGGAATCCTAAAAACAGTAATCATATCACCTGTTAACCATCTCTTTACCTGTGAGAACATGTTCAATTTACATAATGGTTCACTATTCAGGTTTTTCAAGATACTTTGTGCAATTAAATTACTTCACATTTACAATGCAACTGCATGATTGCCCTGGTAGAGAAAGATATCGCATTACAATTAATTCTTAGCATGCCATTTTCAAGTTCATTTTGGGCCATAAAGCAGCAGTGGGCGCTTGCAGATGCCCTGGCACTTATACATTATTGTCACAGAACAGATCCATCAGGACACTTCTGGGCCTTGATTACCCAAAAAAAAAATTCAAACCAGTTTTCTCAATGTCGGTTCCACTTCTCAGGAGACTCGGGGTAGAAACAGGAATGTTAAGAGTTTAAAAATAGCGAAATGTTGCATACCATTTGGTACTAAAGCAAAGTTTTAAGTTAGAGAAGAGAGAAGTATAGAGGAAGAGGGGAAGGACTGGAAAGCAGAACATTCAAATTTTGTATTTACAATTGTTTGTTAGTGGAATCCTTACATTTCTTGTGACCTCACCTTCTGCAGGGCTTCAGCCTGAGACTCTAATGCCTTAGCTCTGGATTCAGACTGGGCCAGTGTTTCTTGCAATTCCTGAGTGGCCTGAGCAGAGGACTGCTCTGCTTGCTGCTCTGCTGTATGTTGAGAGGATGTCTCAGCAACCATCTGCGAGAGAAGAAAAATGCTTTAACAAAAACAAAATTATGGAATAAAAAGTTGGGCATGCTCCACTTAAAACAGCAACCTGCATTTTTGCTCTTAACGTAATAATCTGCCTAAAGTGTTTCAGAAAGGCCAAGCAGTAACAAAATTAGGAGAGATCAAAATTGGGGTTGGGGGGTGGGGGGCAGGGTCAAAGAGAGGAGTAAAACAACCCAGTATCAAGATAGTACATGGGCTGGCATGTAAAGCTGGAGGAAGTTGCAGAAGCAGGGACGGCAAGAATGGAGATGAAATACTTCAATTCAGTACATTAAGGGAAAAAGGGGTCAGAGGCCAGTCAAGAGAAAAGCAATAGAGGAAATGGATTCTGCACAGAATAGGATGCATGTGGCATGAATTTTGGGAAAGTTTAAGTTCATGTAGAGTGCCACTAGGGAGATGCCCAAAGATAGCAATGGAGAAGTCAAGCCTGAAGTGAAGGAGGTTTCAGAGACAGTCGAGGTTGCTAGTGGTTAATTAAAAAGGTCGAGGTTAAATGATGTAGTGGGATAGGAAACAGGTCATCTTGGTGATGGATAGGGTATGGGGTTTGAAACTCGCCTCAGCATCAAACTAGAGAGCAGAGTTGCATAATATTGGGTTCAGCCTAAGTGAGCAGCCAAGGACAATGTAATCTAGCTAGGTGTGGAGATTTTAGTGGCACACGTTGCTGATCACGTTAAAGATCTGAATCATCCAACAATTAATCCTAGACAGGTGCAGAGGTTGTGGCAGATATGGAGCTAAGTGTTATACACTGGAACATTACCCCCATGTCAGGTATTTTCAAATATTTTTATGATTCTTTAATGTCTCCGCGGATTATTAATTATGGGTAATCACTGCAGCTTCCAACACCGCCACCCCCCACCCCTCCTTAACACTTTTACTAAACATAAGGGTCAGGACTGCAGGAAGCTTATATGAATAGATACTAAAAGCTATATAGTGAATTGGGATAAAAGAAGCCCGACATTTGAAGTCTGAATTTTGATGTTCATACCCTACATAAAGAATAACCAAGATTACAGTAGGAAAGTTTATCCAAAACTAAAGTATGATCATTTTGAAATGAATAAGCGCATTTAGAAAGTACAATTACTACATTTCAAGTGGTAGCTTGTGTACTATTCATATCTCAGCCCCATCATGAAGCAAGGTATTTTTTTCATGAAACCAGGCAACATTTTATTTTCCTTCTATGATTTTTGTGAGCAAGACAAGGTTAGAGGTCGAAGAAATCAACCTATCGCAAAGTAAGCTTTTAAAAATATTCAACAAAATACAATGGGTTAGCCTCAGTTCATCCTGACTTTGGGCGTAAGACTAATGCGCTGGTGTGCTCAGAAATGATGTGGTCAACATAATCAAAACATCTGATTTTTTTTTTTTCAAAAACAGAAAACATTTAACAGACAGAGCAATCCAGAGAATTTTGTTTACCACCCCCCACCCTGGAAAAACACTTGCTCTATTCAAGTACAATTAAAAAGAATAGAAGATGCTGCAAACAGCAGGTCTGGCAGCTTCTGTGGAGTTAACGTTTCAGGCCAATCTTTCATCAGATTCATTCAGCTCAACAATCTGAAATGTTAACTCTGTTTTTCTCTCCACAGATGCTGCCTGACCTGTTGAGTATTTCCAGCATTTTCAGTTTATATTTCAGATTTCCAGTATCCGCAGTATTTTCCTTTATTCAAGTAGTTAGGCACACATTACCTTATCATATTGTGCCTTTAGCTCCTCATACTGAGTCTTGTATCTACGACCAATTTTTTTAACCTGGGTGATAGTTTTGTTCTTTTCCTGGATATCTGCCACTCTTGCCAACATCTCTTGTTTCAGCTTATCCCGATCAACAGTCACCCTAGTGAGTTCAGTCTTCAAAGTTTGCACATCACGCTGCGATACAGAGGATGATGCATTCAGTCTGTAAACACGACAGCATTAAATAATGAGCTACGTTAAAATTTTACAACACTGCATCAAAATTGTCTTGTCCAGATCTAGCTGCAATACAACACTGAGTTGAAAATTTTGAATTTACTAATCTACACAATTCTTCTATTTGATTTGAGACAAGTTTCAAGAAAACATGAGGGAAAAAGTATTTGCAGTAATTGTTAACCCAGATAATTTGACATCGTCTGTAACTAAATTAACAAGTCTAACAGGCAGCGCAGATTCCCACAAACCATTAAGTAGTGCATAATCACACAAAAAATAAACTTATTGTGCTGCTTGGAAATTGTAACACAATGTAAACCAAAGATGTATTTTTCATCTGGTCCAGCTTTTACAGGGAAAAACATTAAACACAAGGTTTACTTTCTTTACTTTTACAGCAAAACAAAATGGTTGAAGGACTGATACTGTGGTATGAAGTTTGTCTGGGGGTGGGGGGATTGGGAGCGGGGAGATCAGTCACAATAATGTCCCAGAATATCATAATAAGCAAGTCGGAATGGAGGTGGTGTGAAGAGAAGAGGGGGAAGAGAATGAGAAATAAATAAGCCAATTTGGAAGAGTAAACATAGGACATAGGAATAGGAGTAGGTCATTCAGCCCTTCGAGCCTGCTCTGCCATTCGATAAGATCATGGCTGAACTGGTTGTGGTCTCAACTCCACTTTCCTATTTGCCCCCAAAAACCCTCGACTCCCTTGTCTACTTGTCTAACAAAAATCTATCTAATTCAGCCTTGAACTTATTCAATGACCCAGCCTCCACTGCTTTCTGGGGAAGAGAATTCCAAAGATTAAAAACCCTCAGAGAAAACATTTTTTATCTCAGTCTTAAAAGGTAGGCTTTTTATTCTTAAACTGTAGCCCCTAGCTCTAGTCTGCCCTACAAGAGAAAACATCCTCTTGGTATCCACTCTATTAAGCCCCCTCAAGATCTTGCTTGCTTCAACAAGATCACCTCTTAATCTTCTAAATTCCAATGGATACAGGCCCAGCCTGTTCAATCTTTCTTCATGAGATAAGGCCTTCACCCCCAGAATTAATCGAGTGAACCGTCGCTGAACTGCATTGCGTTCACTTCTGGTCACCACCTTTCAGGAAGGATGTGAGGGGAGAGGGTGCAGAGGAGATTTACCAGAATGGTTCCAGGGATGGAGTATCTTACCAACAAGGTTAGGTTGGAAAATCTGGGTTTGTTCTCCTTAGAACCTTAGAAGGTTCTCCTTAGAAGGAGATTGCGGCGAGATTTAACAGAAGTGTACAAGATTATGATAGGCTTAGATAGGCTAGACAAAGAAAAGCTGTTCCCATTAACAAGGATTAGGGGCTATAGATGGAAGGTTTTAGGCAAAAGATGTAGGGGGAATATGAGGAAGCACTTTTTATGCAGCGGGTAGTAATGACCTGGAACATGCCACCCCAAGAGTGGTGGAAGCAGAGACGATCACTGACTTCCAGAGGATGTTGGATGGCCATTTGAGAGAAAGACGTGCAGAGCTACGGAAACTAAGCCAGGGAATGGGACTGGCAGCATAGTTCAGTGGAGAGCTGGCATGGACTTGATGGACTCCTTCTGTGCTATAAGTGACGATGATTATGAACTGCTTCTAATGTAATTATATCCTCTCTCAACTATGACCACCAAAACTGTACACAGTAATCTAGATGTGGTCACACCAAGGTCCTGTGCAGCTACAGTAAGCTTCCCTTTTATACTCGATTCCCCTTGCAATAAACAACATTCCATTTGCCTTCCTAATCACTTGCTGAACCTGCATACTAATTTTTTGTGATTCATGTAACAGGACACCCAGATCCCTCTACACCACAGAGTTCTGAAATCTCTCTCCATTTAAATAGCATGCAGCTTTTCTGTTCTTCCTGCTAAAGTGGACATGTTCACATTTTCTCACGCTATACTCCATCTGTGAAATTTTTGCCCACAGCGCGAAGCAGCTAGCCATTTGCTCACCATGCAAGCTTGATGCTGAAATAGGGCGAATCAAAGACATCCTGCATGACAATGGCTACCCTGATCAGATAATTTCTCGCTATATATCGTGCAAACTTATGAATGGGTCTAAGGCAGTCTCTTTTGGCCCTGAAAAGTGCCCAGTCTACCTCAAATTACCCTGGAACGGTAATGTATCACAAAAATTTGAGCAACAGGTAAAGCTAGCTGTTTCACGCTGCTACTATGCAGTAGCAACACGTGTGGTGTCTGCCACTAACAGGTTACTGCCATCAAGCCAAAAAGACGTTCTGCCTATCACACAAATGTGATATATGAATTTCAACACCAGTAAGATGCTAGGTATATAGACTGTACGTCCCAAAGACTGGCAGATCGTATCAAACAATATGTCCCTTCTGCTGTTCACAATGGGCAAGATATGGGCTGTACCCAACCAGCTCGTGCTTCCAAAACTCAAAACACAGTATCCAACATGAGATGTGATTCTGTGACTGGACAACATTTGCTAAATAATCCACAGTGTGCTAAGAATTACGCTGACAATCAATTTAAGATTGACAGTAGGGCTCGCAGTGTGGCGCATTTGTGTATACTGGAAGCTACATATATTAATACACAGGGCCCTGTTTTATGCAGACAGAAATAATATGTATAAACACTGCGCCTGTTTCAGCTGAACAAAATAAGTGACAGCCATTCACTGGTTCATTCCTCAGGGCAATACCTTGACCAGAGTCAAGCTACCTGGTTTAAATTTTAAACAAAGTCTGGTAGTTAACTGTGTCACCGTAAACTGGTGCTTTCGCCATGGCAACACCTCTACCAAAGTTCAGTTGCCAACTAATCAGCACTCTCTTCTCGTGCACTATAAGATGTTGTTTTCCTTTACATTGGTTATTCTTGCAATTGCCCTGATGAGTGCAAGATGAAACCGGAGCCACGGATCAGTAGATGGGGTAGCTGTTGAACAGGCAGATACCTAGTGCAGAGAGTCTGTGAGGAAGGTTAGACAGTTGACAGGGCAAAGTTGCAGTCAGTATGATGGGTTGAAGTGTGTCTATTTTAACGCAAGAAGTGTCAGGAATAAGGGTGATGAACTTAGAGCATGGATCAGTACTTGGAGCTACGATGTTGTGGCCTTTACAGAGACGTGGATATCACAGGGGCAGGAATGGATGTTGGATGTTCCGGGGTTTAGATGTTTCAAAAGGAATAGGCAGGGAGGTAAAAGAGGTGGGGGAGTGGCATTGTTAATCAGGGATAGTATCACAGCTGCAGAAAGGGAGGTCGTCGAGGAGGGTTTGTCTACTGAGTCATTATGGGTGTAAGTCAGAAACAGGAAAGGAGCAGTCACTTTGTTGGGAGTTTTCTATAGACCCCCCCAATAGCAACAGAGACATGGAAGAACAGATTGGGAGGCAGATTTTGGAAAGGTGCAGAAGAGGGTTGTTGTCATGGGTGACTTCAACTTCCCTAATATTGATTGGAACCTCCTTAGTGCAAATAGTATGGATGGAGCAGTTTTTGTCAGGTGTGTCCAGGAAGGTTTCCTGACTCAATATGTAGATAGGCCGACGAGCGGGGAGACTATGTTGGACTTGGTGCTTGGCAACGAACCAGGCCAGGTGGCAGATCTCTCGGTGGGAGAGCATTTCGGTGATAGTGATCACAACTCCCTGACCTTTACTATAGTCATGGAGAGGGACAGGAGCAGACGGGATGGGAAAATATTTAATTGGGGGAGGGGGAATTACAATGCTATTCGGCAGGAACTGGGGAACATAAATTGGGAACAGATGTTCTCAGGGAAATGCACGACAGAAATGTGGAGGTTGTTTAGGGAGCACTTGCTGCGACTGCTGGATAGGTTTGTCCCGATGAGGCAAGGAAGGGATGGTAGGGTGAAGGAACCTTGGATGACAAGAGATGTGGAACAGCTAATCAAGAGGAAGAAGGAAGCTTACTTAAGGTTGAGGAAGCAAGGATCAGACAGGGCTCTAGAGGGTTACAAGGTAGCCAGGAAGGAACTGAAGAATGGACTTAGGAGAGCTAGAAGGGGACATGAAAAAGTCTTGGCAGGTAGGATTAAGGAAAATCCCAAGGCGTTCTACACTTATGTGAGGAACAAGAGGATGGCCAGAGTGAGGGTAGGGCCGATCAGGGATAGTGGAGGGAACTTGTGTCTGGAGTCGGAGGAGGTAGGGGAGGTCCTAAATGAATACTTTGCTTCAGTATTCACTAGTGAGAGGGACCTGGTCGTTTGTGAGGACAGCGTGGAACAGGCTGATATGCTCGAACAGGTTGAGGTTAAGAGGGAGGATGTGCTGGAAATTTTGAATGATATGAGGACAGATAAGTCCCCGGGGCCAGACAGGATATACCCAAGGATATTACGGGAAGCGAGGGAAGAGATTGCTGCGCCTTTGGCGATGATCTTTGCGTCTTCACTGTCCACTGGAGTAGTACCGGATGATTGGAGGGTGGCAAAAGTTGTTCCCTTGTTCAAGAAAGGGAATAGGGATAACCCTGGGAATTATAGACCAGTCAGTCTTACGTCGGTAGTGGGCAAATTATTGGAGAGGATTCTGAGTGACAGGATTTATGATTATTTGGAAAAGCATGGTTTGATTAGAGACAGTCAGCATGGCTTTGTGAGGGGCAGGTCATGCCTCACAAGCCTTATTGAATTCTTTGAAGATGTGACAAAACACATTGATGAAGGAAGAGCAGTGGATGTGGTGTATATGGATTTTAGCAAGGCGTTTGATAAGGTTCCCCATGGTAGGCTCATTCAGAAAGTAAGGAGGCATGGGATTCAGGGAAAGTTGGCTGTCTGGATACAAAATTGGCTGGCCCATAGAAGTCAGAGGGTGGTAGTAGATGGCAAGTATTCAGCATGGAGCTCGGTGACCAGTGGTGTTACACAAGGATCTGTTCTGGGACCTCTGCTCTGTGATTTTTATAAATGACTTGGATGAGGAAGTGGAAGGCTGAGTTAGCAAGTTTGCCGATGACACGAAGGTTGCTGGAGTTGTGGATAGTGTGGAAGGCTGTTGTCGGTTGCAACCGGACATTGACAGGATGCAGAGCTGGGCTGAGAAGTGGCAGATGGAGTTCAACCTGGAAAAGTGTGAAGTGATTCATTTTGGAAGGTCGAATTTGAATGCGGAATACAGGCTTAAAGACAGGATTCTTGGTAGTGTGGAGGAACAGAGGGATCTTGGGGTCCATGTCCATAGATCGCTCAATGTTGCCACCCAAGTTGATAGGGTTGTTAAGAAGGCGTATGGTGTGTTGGCTTTCATTAACAGGGGGATTGAGTTTAAGAGCCGCGAGGTTATGCTGCAGCTCTATGAAGCTCTGGTTAGACCACACTTGGAATATTGTGTTCAGTTCTGGTCGCCTCATTATAGGAAGGATGTGGAAGCTTTAGAGAGGGTGCAGAGGAGATTTACCAGGATGCTGCCTGGACTGGAGGGCATGTCCTACGAAGAAAGATTGAGGGAGCTAGGGCTTTTCTCATTGGAGCGAAGAAGGATGAGAGGTGACTTGATAGAGGGGTACAAGATGATGAGAGGCATAGATAGAGTGGATAGTCAGAGACTTTTTCCCCAGGGTGGAAAGGGCTATCACCAGGGGGCATAATTTTAAGGTGATTGGAGGAAGGTTTCGGGGAGATGTCAGAGGTAGGTTCTTTACACAGAGAGTGGTGGGTGCGTGGAATGCGCTGCCAGCGGTGGTAGTAGAAGCAGATACATTAGGAGCATTTAAGCGACTCTTGGATAGGTACATGGATGATAGTAGAATGAAGGGTAGGTAGTTAGTTTGATCTTAGAGTAGGTTAAAGGTTCGGCACATCGTGGGCCGAAGGGCCTGTACTGTGCTGTACTGTTCTATGTTCTATGTCTCTACTTTCAGCAATACTCAAGTTCTGTACTAGTTAATGACTACTATCTATATCCCTTTGTAGACGCTTTACCTCCTCGACAATTTACTTTCCTTCCTATCTTGGTGTCATACAAATTTAGCTACCGTACAGTCATTGCTATAGACTGTATATAGTGAGGCCCCAGCACTGATCCCTGTGGCACTCCACTAGTTACAGTTTGCCATTTCAAAAATGACCCACTTATCCTGACTCTCTGCTTCCCGTTAGCTAACCAGCCCTTTATCCATGCTAATATGTTATCGCCTACACCATGTGCTCTTATCTTATGTAGTAACCTTTGATGTGGCATTTTATCAAATGCCTTTCGGAAATTCAAGTACACCATATCTACAGGTTCCCCTTTATCCACTTACTTATTATTTCCTCGAAGAACTCTAATAAATTAAACACAATTTCCCTTCCACAAAACCATGTTGACTCTGTCTGATCCCATTATAATTTATTAAGTATTCTGCTATAACCTCCTTAATAACGGATTCTAGCAATTTCCTATGACAGATGTTGGGGTAATTGTCTTATAGTTTCCTGCTTTCTGTCTCCCTCCTTCCTTGAATAAAGGTGTTACTATTGCGATTTTCCAATCCGCTCGGACCCTTCCAGAAGCTAAGGAATTTTGGAAGATTATAACCAAAGCCTTTATCTCAGCAGTCATTTCCTTTAGGACCCTAGGATGCAGGCCATCTGGTTCTGGGGACCTGTCAGCCTTTAGGTCTAATAGTTTTCCCAGCATCTTTTCCCTGGTGATGGGTAATCGTTTTAAGTTCCTCCCTCCCTTTCACCTCTTGATTTTCATGTATCTTTGGGAAGTTTTCAAAGTCTTCTACAGTGAAAACAGACAAAATTCCTGTTCAATACCTTCGCCATTTCCTTGTTTTCCATCATCAATTCCCCAGACTCAGGACCAATACTAAATTTTAGTTACTCTTTTCCTATACAAATACTTGCAGAAACTCTTATATCGGTTTTTATATTACTAGCATGTTTTCTCTCATTCTACTTTCTCGCTCTATTTTTAAGTTATTCTTTGCTGTTTCTTAAAAATCTGTCCAATTTTCTGACCTACCACTAATCTTTGCAAATTTGTAGTCTCTTTCAATTTGATACCATTAACTTCCCTATTTAGCTACAGATAATGCATCCTTCTCAAAGGAGCTTTCTTGCTCAGTGGGATGAATCTTTGCTGAGAGTTATCAAATATCTCCTTAAAAGTCTGCCACTACATCTCTACTATCCTACCTTTTAAAACATAGCTTCCCAGTTCACTTTAGCTAGCTCTGCCTTCATACCCTTGTTGCTACTTTTATTTAGGTTTAAAACACTAGTCTTAGACCCACACTTCTCCCCTTCAAACTGAACATGAAATTCTATCATGTTATAGTCGCTGTCACCAAGAACCTCCTTTACCATGAGGTTACTGATTAATCCTGTCTCATTGCGCATTACCAGATCTAGAATAGCCTGCTCCCTGGTTGGCTCTATAACGTACTGCTCTAAGAAATTGTCCTGAATACACTCTATGAACTCATTTTCCAGGTTACCTTTGCCAATCCCATTCACCCAACCTACATGTAGATTAAAGTCACCCATGACTATCGTGGTACCTTTCCTACATGCCCCATTTATTTCTTCCTGTAAACTCTATCCTACAGTGTAGCACATGTCAGGGGGCCTATAAACTACTCCCACAACTGACCCCTTTCTTTTCCTATTGCTCATCTCTACCCAAACTGATTCTGCATCCTGCTCTTCCGAGCTGTCATCTTTTGCGACTGTACTAATGACATCCTAAGTTCACAGAGCTACCCCACCTTTTCCTAGCTTCCTGTCTTTCCAAAATGTCAAATACCCTTCAATATTCAGGTCCCAGCCTTGGTCACCTTGCAATCATGTCTTTGTAATGGCTATCAGGTCATACATATTTATTTATATAAAAGCCAGAGAAATTATGTCCAAGAAATGAACAAGGAACAAAGCAACAGAGACATTTGGCAGGAACACTGCAGAATAGTTTCAGCAGTGACACAAAACATCTTTATGTAAACACCATAATGTGGTAAGGTTAACATATGCTGTTAACTTCAAAATCTGTACCAAACTTTCTTTCTTTTGGGCCTCCTTATCTCGAGAGACAATGGATACGCGCCTGGAGGTGGTCAGAGTTTTACTACAGTAAAACAATGGCCAGTATTGAATGAGAGAAAACTGAACAAAACTTTGCCAATTACACACAGAGATAATTCCTAAGCCTAAACCAAAGAACTTTACTTGTTTGGCAGCAACAAAACAAACATTAATACAAGCCCGTGACCATCACCAGAATTCTAAAAACTTTTGCTCGTAAATAATTTTGATTCATTTCATTCAGTTGTCCAGTCACTTACAGAAAAGAATTCAAAAATATTTGTAACATTGGTGCAATTTCTTAAAAAATTAAGCTGATGCCCATCAAGCCTGCATGCTGGTGCAATTAGCATTCTGGTTGCATCACAAGGAACAAAACAAAAAAGAAAAAACTGGAAATATATAAGGCAGAAAACATCGACTGACTGACTCTTTTTCTCCACATATGCAGTCTGACCTGCTGAGCATTGTTTTTTTTTGTTTTTCTTCAGATTTCCAGCATGTAATATTTTGCTTTTTGAGTGCATTACTAAGCCTTCTCCCTAATCTCCACAGGTTTATTAATGTCTTTAAGTATTTGGAGCAGCTAATAAGGCATCAAAAGTCTGCATTTTAGGTGTATAAAGTATTGCAGTTAGTTTTCCTTCAACCCCACATATATATTGCACATTTGTTTACCGAGCAAGTTCAGTCTTCAGCTTCCCAGTTTCTTCAGTCAGTTGCTGAATGCGTTTGGTATTTGTGTCTTTCTCGGATAAAAGCTTCTTATACTCATCAGGATCAGTCTCCTTCTGCTGGCTGATTAATTGCTAAAATACAAAAAGTAACCAGAATATTGCTTTTAGTAATATAATCAATGCAAGTTTTCACTGTGTATAGTTTTTAAGTTACAAGATAAAGCTTTAATTATTTCAAAAGTAATTGTTTGCTAGTATTTACTTTTGAGTAAATAACAATTATGAATTGGACTACATCTTTAGATTAGATTAGATTAGAGATACAGCACTGAAACAGGCCCTTCGGCCCACCGAGTCTGTGCCGAACATCAACCACCCATTTATACTAATCCTACACTAATCCCATCTTCCTACCAAACATCCCCACCTGTCTCTACATTTCCCTACCACCTACCTATACTAGTGACAATTTATAATGGCCAATTTACCTATCAATCTGCAAGTCTTTTGGCTTGTGGGAGGAAACCGGAGCACCCGGAGAAAACCCACGCAGACACAGGGAGAACTTGTAAACTCCACACAGGCAGTACCCGGAATCGAACCCGGGTCCCTGGAGCTGTGAGGCTGCGGTGCTAACCACTGCGCCACTGTGCCGCCCCCTTTATGGAAAGAAAAGGTCTGAAATAGAGAAGCAAGCAGTTAAACTAAGGAGCATAGGTTAATGCCCAAGAACGTTGAGGGGAAACAAATGAGCACTTGGAAAGAAAATTATTCTGGATGACTAGACAATATAGATGAATAGGGCTAATTCTTTTACTTCAGTGTCAACTTTCTGTGGCAACTTCAAAAGTCTAAAGTGAAAGGTTGGTTTCAGTTTAATTCCAGAAAATGTCAAATTTAGCACCAATTAGTACTAAATTGGCCACCTCAGCTAGAGAGGCTATGTGAATGGCTGAAAAAAAATTGAAATATTCCATTGAGGTTGGAAATGCAATGAGCATACAAAGCAAAATTTAAGGAAATCTGTCCCATCATACCTGAGCACGGGCCTTCCAACGCTTGAGATCCTCATCAAGCAATTTCTTCTCTGCTTGCAACATGCCACTTTTCTCACTAAGCTCAGTATTAGACTCTTGAAGAGGCAGGATATCAGACTCCAACTTACAAATCTAAGAATTGAACAATAACATTGTGAACAAATATCAGCTAACATAAAAAACTGAATATTCAAGTTCCTACATCACACACTCAAAACTACAATTTCTCCAGTAAAGCTTTACAAGAACACACAAGTGAAATGAAATGTCACATATTACTGAAAGGCATCAGCTAGCATTCTCGCACAAAAAATTGATTTTCTCTTCAAATGAACAATCTTGAAATGATTATAGATGGCGATATAGAAGTTTAAAGGGCTAGGAAAGACCACTGTGGTTCATCTGCCCAATCCTATAAAATACCACACTATACTTTCACACTATCCAATACTGTGTAAGTGAATTGAGCATACAATAGCCTTGGGAAGGTTCAAATTGAGTTTGAGCTTCCAATTTTACACAAGACATTTAAACTGGACTGCTGCAAGTGGGTAAAATTTTGGCCCACTAACAAATCTAACAATGTACTCAGTTAATTGCAATCTTTGGTCTGGTTCAGATTCAAAATGCAGTCTTGGATGAACACAATCTATGATGCTTCACTACAGTGCTGGAAAAGTGTTGTACTGTTACAGGCATTATTAAATGAGGCCTCATCTAGCTGTTCACATGGTTGCACAAGTAGTCAAGGAACTAACTGAAATGGAAGCAGTAAGGTCTTCCTCTGCCCTGCCCAACATTCCTCTCTCAATACCACCAAAAGACAGATTAATAGACCATTCATTTTCTAGTCGTGTTGTGTACAAAATGGATCGCCTGTTTGAATATCACTTTGAGAGCATCCCAAGAACTCGATAAGGCTTTTTGCAAACGGATATTCCTTCCTTTTGTACCTGAACTCATTTAAAAGTAATTTTACAACCTGTGGTGTTGGACAGTGACAAATTGTTACACGACTGCATTAATTCTCCAGCATACATCAAAGACTTTGTTGTGCCCATTATGATACTGCTACATTGTGCTACAAAGCTCTGAACTAATTAATAGGTCCTGCAGGTGAGGCTCAAGTGCTCATCAAACGCTGAGCTTGACAAAATAATTAAGGGAAAACACACGAGATCAGAAATGCCATATATTCAACAAATCAAACGCCTACAGGTAGTGTATTCATACCTAGAATGTTGTTCATTTTCAAAATTAGAAAGCTGCCTTTTGGTTAGGAAGAAACACTAAAAGTAGACAGCAATATGAACTGGTGTGCAAGTAAATATTCCACAATGACAATGTGTGCTTAAGAATGTTTCATCCATTAAAGTTGAAAGCACTGGCATAGTATAAGCATCATGTCAGTACAAACAAATTTGTTGTTAGGAGGCACGGTGAGGGGGGTGGTAAAAGAGAGGGAGTATTATTGTTAACTTAACCGATAGGGCAGGATTGCAGTGACCACCCAACTTTACAGCCAATCCTATTTTTATTTTCTATTGATTTCAAAATTATCAATTTACCAATTATCCCATTGATTACCATAATTTTACATTATAAAATGCACTTGATCCTTTAAACTGGTAAGGTTACAGACCTTTGCCCGTGACTGCTGGAGTTCTTGCTCCAACCTTTCTTTCTCATCTCTCAGCATTTTATTGGTCTCAATTAGAACATTCATAGTCTCAGTCTTCTTCATCAGCTCGTCATGTTGTGCCAGTGTTTTGGCAGTTACCTAAAAGGAATTCCAGCCAACTGAATATCTGATAAACAAATGTTACTCTTACTGCAAATTAAAAAAAACGATTCAAAAACAATGAGATAATTGCAAGGTCAGTAGGTAAAGAACTGATCAAACTATTACTGCATAAAATTTTATGGAAGACAAGTAGTAAAAGTAAATTCGTATGAATGTACTAAGAGGATTTCAATTAAGTACACTTATTGGATAATTTGCCAAATTTAAAGCATGACATTTGGAATGCAAAGTGCTCAACAATAATTTCCTCCTTCACGGTTTACAACCAATTTCAAAGTAATTCCACTCTTTTTTGCCTAAAGTCTGTATCCCTATCCTTTAGATCACGATCTTAAGAGGTAGACAATTAAAGTTAGTATATCTACCTGCACCTTTTCCCTTTCGGAGTTAAGACTTTCCTGCACTTCCTTCAATTCTCTCTCTAAATTCTCCACTCGCTGGCGATATCGCAGTGATTCAACTTGAGCAACTTCAAACCTCGTTTCTGCAATTTCTCTTTCTCGTCGCACAAATCTATGGCATTCACAATTGGAGAAAACATATTAAACATTTTAAATTCCTTCCAGGCATGCACTTCACTTCAGCAGCTTGTAACTGCCATTATAGTTTTTTTTTAGGTAAACATATGATGACTGTATGCAACCGCTGGCCAACAGCAATACCAAATGAAAAACTGCTTGACATTTCACAAAAGCTGATGGTTGCAAAAAAAAAAGTTCAGTAATGTTAAAGGCAATCTGTAGCAGTATTCTCAAATAACTAGGCCAAAAAGCATCTGACAGGCAGAACACCGCAAACAGGAGAAGGAAGAACTAGAGAGAGGGATTGTTTAGGCCCGTGGAAAATCTAGGTTCAGATACCCACACATGAAGCTCTTGTAATATTGATAAATGAAGCGGGCTTAGTCCAAATAGAATGAGGCACCTGATTTACACTCTTGAAGGGGGTAACAGCCTCGTAAAACAGATGCAGATTTTAAAACTTCACAATTCTCTCTGGATCATTCTCTGAACTATTCAGATATTAAAATTCTCACTTTTATAATTGAAATATCTGTTACAGTAATCCACTTGCTGACTTTCAATGAATAAGATCAACCCCCACGTATAAAAATAACTTTCATTTGTACATCACTTTAATTAAGGCACCTCAGAGACAATCAGCTAAAGATTGGCAGGGGTGAACATTTGTTCGAATAGGTGAGTTCTACAGAGGGCCTTAAAAAAAGAGGGGAAGCTGGGAAAGGCTGAAGGGTTTAGGGCTGGAATTCCACAATGAGCAGTCCAGACAGCCAAACACAACACTTAACTGATGGAGAGAAGGTGGGGCACAGAGGCCAGAGTCAGAAGGAACTGAGAGTTTAAGGTGGTTGGGTGCAGGGAGGGGGGGGGGGGTTGCGGCAGGGTACGGCTGTAGGGCTGGTGGAGGTAGGAGGTAGGGAGCAGGCAAGACTACAAAAGAGATGGACAACTTTAAGTTGGAGTTATTTGGGGAGTGGGATGGCTATCAGCAAGCACAGGGATAATGGAAGACTGGGATTTGGTGCAAGAAACAAACAACGTTTAGTATGAATTCAGGTTCATGGAAGGTGGATGATGAGGCGCCAGCCAGGAGAGACTGCGAATGGTTGAGTCTGGAGGTGACAAGGTATAGGTAAGAGCTTCAGTGGCAGATGGACTGCAGCATTGGCGGGAAATGTTATCGAGGTGAAAGTAGGTGGTCTGTGCAATGGATACATGAGCTGAGCTCAGGATAAATTAGAATGTTAGGAATACATGCAGTTTGGTTCAGCCTGAGCCAACGGCAGAGGAGGGGCTAGAATCAGTGACAATGGTTCATAGCTTGTGGCAAGGGCCAAGAACAATCTTCTCAATGTTTAACTGGAGGAGGTTGCGGCTTATTTAAGTCTGGATGTCAGACAAGCAGAGTATTCAAGAGAAGTGGTAGAGAGGTAGAGCTGGGCATCATTCATGTACATGTGGAACCTGATGCTATGTCCAATAATAATTTCGCCAAGAGGCGACACGCAGATTGAGGAGGATGCCAGATCTTTGGAGGACTTGTAGAAGTAGCTGCATTCAGTTTAGTTAGAGTACATTAAAAAATTGAGACAACTTCATAATAAATAAAACAGATCTACAGCTCAATACTTATAAAACAGGCAAATATTTAAGTGTGAAATTCACCCTTAATCTCGGGACAACTGTCACTTTTAATAGCATAAAAAGGATCAAGGGTCATAGTAAATAAAATCATAAAAATGCAAAAGGCTGCAGCAGTGCTACTGAAAGTGAGAACAATTCACATTTCTCACCAGCCCCCCCACCCTGCAACCATTCCTTCTGCAGCTAAGGAAGCTTTATCCGAAGACCTTATGAATTAACTTTGAACAAAATGGGATAAAGTTGACTAGCACCCTCAATTAAAACTAAATGCAAAGTGGAACGAGTTTCTGCACATTCTTGACATATAGTAGTCGGCATCCATCCGTCTCAGAAGACAATGGACTGCGCCCGGGGTGTACATCACTTCTGAGCTGAACATCGCCTGTTGTGGCTGAAGAGGCCAACTCGTGAGTGGCAATCCCTTCCACAACTGACAGATGAATATTGTTGGCCCAAGGGCAACTGATGTTTTTTCCTTTCTCCGGGCTCTCTTTACTGCCATCTGGTCATTTCTTTTGTCCTTTGCTTTTTCCACACTGTTCCTCACTGCTATTCTCCAGGAACTCCAGTCAACAGCAAGGACTTCCCATACATCGACACTGATCCCGGTCAACTCGAAGTCTTGCTTGCAGACATCCTTGTATCGGAGATGCAAGTAACCTATCGCGCCAATAGCAAGATTGCCATAGAACATGTCTTTGGGGATGCGGCTGTGAACCATTCAGCACACATGACCCAGCCAATGGAGTTGCCCCTGACTCAAGAGGGCAAACATACTGGGGGATCCCTGCACAGTGGTGTACTTCCATATTCGGCACTCTGACCAGTCAGGAGATGCCCAATATTCATCTGAGGCAGCTGAAGTGGTAGCTGTTCAGTTGCTTTTCTTAGCTTGCATAAATTGCCTATGCTTTGCTACTATAAAGGAGGGTGCTGAGAACACAAGTTCATGCGCAGCATTTCAATGAATAGGCCAAAACTTCTACCTTAGTTACCTCAGAATTTCAAGCAGCTGTTCCTGGGACTTTCCCTCCTCATTAAAGGATATATTTAAAGAGCTTTGACTTGCTTCTTGGACGGTGGTTACCATTTTATTACTAAGGCTCTCCACCTGCTCAAGTAACAGTTTGTTCTGTTTCTGCAGATCCTCACAACGTGTTGTCAGTTTAGAAATTTCATCCTGTTCAAAATATTTAAATAAAACATTAAGAAACATTCCAACAGAGACTTGAATTCTCCAGTTTCAGTTAACTCCTTATAAAGTACTGTGCAGCTTATAAATTCTTCACCGCTCAAATGTGATATTCCCATTTTCACTTAATGCAGAGATCACTATGGGTTAATAGTGACTTCTTTTGTATAATAAATATTGACACAAAGAAAATTCATTCTCAGAATGTGGGCATCACAGCAAGGCCAGTATTTATTGCCCATCCCAAGCTGCCCTTCAGAGACGTTTCAGGTCAGTGACCCTTCTTCAGAACTGGGAAATATTAGAAATGTAAAAGGTTATGTTATGTTCTTGTCTCTTTGCCAGACGTGTGGTGTGAATGTTACTTGCCACTTACCGGCCCAAACCTGGATGCCCAAGTTTGGGCCAAGGCTGTAATTAGGTCTGAAATCAACTGGTTCTACCAGAACTCAAATGCAACATTATTAAGCAGCTTATTAACGAGTTAAGTGCCACACGATAGCACTATTAACTCTTTCCACCAGTTTGTTGATGATGTAGAGTAGGCTGATGGGACAGTATTAATTAGTCGAGTTGGATTTGTCTTTTTTTTTGTAGACAAGGCATTTTCCACAATGTCAGGTAGATACCAATGTGGCTACTGTACTGGAACAGCTTAGCTAAGGGTGTGGCTAGGTCTGGAGCAGAGGTCAACAGCAGCATAGCTGAAATATTGTCAGGGCCTGTAGCCGTTACTATGCCCATTGCTTCCTGTGCCACAAGCTGTTGCAGCAAGCCTTATGCAGAAAGGAAGAAGTCACATTCTTGGAGCATGAGACCAAGAGCAAGAACATGGGAAGGTTATAACCAAAGGTGAAAGACTTCAGAAGAAATAAAATTGTACGAATCTTCATGTGGAGAGGATGAATAGAACAAAAGGGAGCATTTAAACTAGTATGGTCGAGGAGTGAGGTAAATTGACATGAGATTAAACATATGTGGCACGCACTCACAAACTGTATCCAAGTTCAGTAGGCATTATTCACAACTTTTTTTTTTTGAGGTTCCCCTTTAGAAACAAAAAAAAAAGCAAATGGGGGGGAAACAAGGGGAGATCTTAAGTTCTTCAAAGTAGATGGAGATACTGGAAATAGGATTGACATGTAATGCCAAATATAGCTACCTTCAATATTCTTTCAAGATCGGCCTTAGCTGTCTTACACTCCAACATCTGTGTCTCAGCCTTCTGAGCAGCATCTTCCAACTTTTGGCGTACCTGGGAGTTCATAGCTACTTGCTCTTTGGCAATCTGCAATGCTTCCACATCAGCAGCATGCAGCATCAGCTCACGTTCATACTTATTCTGTGCTTCAGAGGCCATCCTTGCCTAAAAAAGGAAAGGGAGACTTGTATGATGTTTTAAAATTTCTATGAATGGAAGTGACAGGTATCTTATCAGTGTTAATTAAACAGTTTATAAGCCAAGTTTTTATTTCATAAATGAAATTCATATTTTCAGACATTATACTATACTTTTTAACCATTAGAAATATGGAGAGATTTACAGCACAGAAGGAAGCCATTTGGCCCATTATGTCGATGCCGGCTGAAAGAGCTATCCAGCCTATTCCCACCTTCTAGGTCTTGGTCCATTGCCTTGTAGGTTACATCACTTCAAATGCATAAAAGTGCTCAATGAAATGAGGGTTTCTGCCTCTACCACCTTTTCAGGCAGCAAGATCCAGACCCTAACCCTATGGCTGGAAAAAATTTATTCGAACTCCCCGCTAATCCTTCTACCAATTACTTTAAACTTATGCCCCCAGCTATTGACCTCCCTAAGGGAAATAGGTCCTTTCAATGCACTCTATTTAGGCCCCTCAATTTAATGCACCTCAATTAAGTTTCCCCTCAGCCATCTCTGTTCCAAAGAAAGCCCCAGCCTATCCAATCTTTCCTCATAACTAAAATTCTCCATTCCTGGCAACATCCTCATATATCTCATCTTCACCCTATCTAATGCAATCAGATCTTTCCTGTATTGCAGTGTCCGTAACTACACACAACACGCCAGCTAAACTCTAACTGGTGTCTTATACAGTTCTTACACTCTAGGCCTTAGCCAATAAAGCAAAGTATCCCATATGTCTTCCTGATCACCGTATCCACTTGTCCTTCAATCCATCTTCAAAGATCTTTGGACATGCACTCCAAGGTCCCTCTGCTCCTCTACACTTTTCAGCATCCTACCATCGTTGTGTATTCTATTCCCTTATTTGTGCTCCCCAAACGCATTCTCTCTCACTTCTTCAGACTGAATTCCATTTGACATTCTTCTGCCCACCAGTCCTGTCCAATGATATCTTCCTGCAGTCTCCAGCCTTCTTCCCATCAACCACACAACCAACTTTTGCATCATCTGCAAATTTATTAATCATGCCCCTTCCATTCAAGTCTAAATTAGTGATATATACCACCAACAGCAAGGGACCCAGTACTGAGTCCTGTGGAACCCCACTGAGAACAGACATCCAGTCACTAAAACATGCATCAAGCACAACCCTTGCTTTCTGGATCCAACTTGCCACTTTTCATTGGATCTTATGAGCTTTTAATTCCCTGGCCAGTAAATTGCACTAGATCTGCTACTTTTGAGAATTGTACCCCTTATAGATAGATGCTAGGTTGCTCAAAACAGGTCCAGAAGTTACAGGGTATTGTACTGACCTACTATATAAAAACTTTTGGTGTTAATCATTCACTATTAATACAAAACACAAACAAACCAGGCACTGTGAACTCATTACCTTCATTACAGCTGTACTAACCTGTTCTTGACAGTCAGCCCTTGCTTGCTGTTCATTGGTTGCTGCAGCAGCTGCTCGCTGAACAGCATCCTGAAGTTCTGCCTGGAGACTGTTCAAATTCCTCCTCAGTTCAGATGTCTGCATTTTTAAGAAAATCAGCAAGAATGCATCAGAACAAAAGTTACATGACTTTTCTAACACTTCCTAGAATCTTCCAGTCATAGAAGGGCTACTAGATTGTACTGATTACAATGAGCAAAACTGCAGTGCGGTCATGAAGCACACCTTAAAAAAAACTCAAATTGATATGCAAGCTTTTGTATATTTTTAAACATACAAAACACCAGTGGGTGCAACTACAAGGTAAATCTACACTCGAGCTCACGTGACCATCTCAAGATTCACTCTCCTGCAGATTTGGACAATCTCTTGTTTGCTTGATCAAGTCATGGTGTTTAAAAAAAATTAAATCACAAATACAATGAAAACCTAGGGTAACTATTAGTCTGCTTTTGTTGTTAAAAATAATGCTGTGCGTGTTCAGTGGTTATAAAAAAATACAGCCAGTTTTGGGCTGGGCCTAGTAAAAGTCAAATCAAATGGCAGATCAAATAGGTTAAAACAAGACAGAGCTGAACATCTGATATGGCTATTGTGATGACACATTACTAAATGAGAATTTGTTACTTGCAACATTGTACACAATCTGTATAGACCCAACTCAATGATAAAGCCTACAGTAAAATCCCATCATTGTTGGTCATGCTGCATGCTTCTATAAAGACAAAGTAACTTAAAATGTTTTAAATAGAGAAATTCAATTACAATTTTGACAGATCATGGATTTAAGAAGGAAACCTTTGCCCTTATTCATTTTCATAAACTAACTTGGAGAAATCGATTACATTTGTGTATCTTTGCTATTTAAATGTAGCCTAACACCCTGATTTGTCAGAAGTCAACAGATGGAGCAAGAAAAGCAAGGAGTTTTTAAAAATCTTAATAACCAAACTCATCCAGTTTGGAATCAACACCTATTTTTAATGTTTTATCCATGAATAGACACAGCAATTTTGTTGCATTCATCAATTAATTTCAAAGGTTATGTCTGCCATTTCTAAGAACCATTACCTGCTGTTCCAAGTTTTCTATAGCGTTGCGTTTCTCATCAGTGAGAGCTTGTTTCTCATTCTCAGCTTCCAACATACGCTTTTCTAACTGCCCTTGGTACTCTGCAGATTCTTTGAGGCGAGATTCTACAGCAGCCCGTACCTC
The DNA here is from genome assembly GCF_036365525.1 of Heterodontus francisci. Taxonomy (NCBI): domain Eukaryota; kingdom Metazoa; phylum Chordata; class Chondrichthyes; order Heterodontiformes; family Heterodontidae; genus Heterodontus; species Heterodontus francisci. The sequence goes on along the minus strand of NC_090378.1, from coordinate 77,364,605 downwards.
TTCAGTCACCTGAGAATGGATTATAATAAATGGACCAAGATAATTTGTACCATTCCGATTATTTAAATGGGAGGTTAATTATATTCAATCCCCAGTCACTGTTCCGACAGAATGCTATCGAACAGCGATTTCAATCTCAGGTGCTACTTTTGTGCAGAACCCACTTATGTTAACTCAGTTAGAAAGCAGATTTTAATTGAAACATTACATGGCACCTAAAATGCAGCCATTCCTGTTCAACTGCAATTTAACACGTACACAGCTCAAATGATAGAACTGGAGGTTCAACTGGGATGGTGTTAATTTATAAATTAAATTTGCAACTTGAAGGGATATGTTGGACTGCTCTCACATCAGCATTTCCTGAATCAGAGTAGGAAAGAAAGCATTTTCCAGATGTGGCAACCTCATTATAACTCATCACGTATTCATGATATTATAACTCATCATGTATTCACAGTGACGTGTAAAACTGCATTAAATGACAGAACGGAGGGCAAGAACTACATCAGGCATCAGTTCATAAAAGATTCCAATTATAAACACCATTCTTTCAATTTACACTGTGCCATTGACAAAAGGAATATTGTCCAAAGCTGAAGGGCATTAATTACGACAGAACTTCTCCGATGCAGAATATTGTTGGCCTGCTAAGCCAATTCACCTCAGTGGCATATTTAAAATGGCTACACGGAACATAGGAAATGGAGCAGAAATGGGCCTTTCGGCCCCTTGAGCCTGCTCTGCCATTCAACTAAGTCATGACTGATCTCCTCAATGCCATTTTCCCGCACTACTGCCATTTCCCGTGATGCCTTTAATAGCTAAAAATTTATTGATCTCTGTCTTGAACATATGCAATGACGGAGCCTCCACTGCCCGCGAGGGTAGAGAATTCCAAAGCTTCACCACCCTCTGAGTGAAGAAATTCCCTCTCATCTCAGTCCTAAATGGCCTACCTCAAATTCTGAGACTCTGTCCCCTGGTTCTAGACCCACCAGCCAGCGGAAGCATCCTTCCTGCATCTGCCCTGCAGGAATTTTGTATGCTTCAAAAAAAAAAAAAGGGGGGAAATCACTTGGCTCGGAGTGTATACAGGCTTCCAAACAGTCAGGGAGAGATAGAGGAGCAGATACGTAGGCAAATCTCAGAGAAGCGTAAAATCAATAGGGTAATAATAGTACGGGATCTCAACTTCACCGCTATCAACTGGGATAATCTTAGTGCAAAAGGCTTAAAGGGGGCAAAATTCTTAAAGTGCATACAGGAAAGCTTTTTTGAGCCAGCACGTAAAAAGTCCTACAAGAGAAGGGATGGTACTGGCCCTAATCCTAGGGAATGAAGCCAGACAAATGGTAAAAGTGTCAGTGGGGGAACATTTCGGGGATAGTGACCATAACTCTAAGCTTTAAGGTAGTAATGGAAAAGGACAAAGAGGGACCAGAAATAAAAGTACTGAATTGGAGGAAGGCCGATTTCAATATAACAGGATCTGGCCAAAGTGGACTGGGATCAGCTACTTGCAGGAAAGTCTACATCAGACCAGTGAGAGTCATTCAAAAAGGAAATTGTGAGGGTTCAGGGCCAACATGTTCCCATAAAGATGAAAGGTAGGACCAACAAGTCCAGGGAACCCTGGATATCAAGGGATACAGAGGATTGGATAAGGAAAAAAAAAGAGGCTTATGGCAGATTCAAAGCGCTGAAAACAGCGGAGGCACTAGAGGAGTATAGAAAGTGTAGGGGAGTACTTAGAAAAGTAATTAGGACAGCGAAGAGGGGACAAGAATAAACACTGGATGGCAAGATAAAGGAAAATCCTACAGCATTTTACAAGTATATTAAGGGCAAGAGGATAACCATGGAAAGAGTAGGGCCAATTAGGGACCAAAGTGGCAATCTGTGTGTGGAGCCAGAGGACATAGGTGAGGTTTTAAATGATTACTTTTCATCTGTGTTCACTATGGAGAAGGACGATGTAGGTGTAGAGATCAGGGAGGGGGATTGTGATATACTTAAACACATTAGCATTGAAAGGGAGAAGGTATTAGCAGTTTTAGCGGGCTTAAAAGTGGATAAATTCCCAGGCCCAGATGAGATGCATCTCAGGCTGTTATGTGAGGCAAGGGAGATAGCAGGGGCTCTGACACAAATTTACAAATCCTCTCTGGCCACAGGAGAGGTACCAGAGGACTGGAGGACTGCAAATATGGCACCATTATTCAAGAAGGGTAGCAGGGATAAAACAGGTAATTACAGGCCAGTGAGTCTAACATCAGTGGTAGGAAAACTATTGGAAAAAACTCTGAGGGACAGGATTAATCTCTACTTGGAGGGGCAGGGATTAATCAGGGATAGTAAGCATGGCTTCGCCAGGGGGAGATCGTGTCTGACAAACTTGACTGAATTTTTCGAGGAGGTGACTAGATGTGTAGATGAGGCTAAGGCGATTGATGTAATCTACATGGACTTCAATAAGGCTTTTGATAAGGTCCTGCATGAGAGATTGGTTAAGAAGGTAAGAGCCCATGGGATCCAGGGTAATTTGGCCAATTGGATCCAAAATTGGCTTAGCGGCAGGAGGCAGAGGCTGATGGTCGAGGGTTTATTTGCGGGTGGAAGCCTGTAACCAATGGTGTACCACAGGGATCGGTGCTGGGACCTTTGCTGTTTTGAGTGTACAATAATGATTTAGACATGAATATAGGAGGTATGATCAGTAAGTTCGCAGATGCCACAAAAATTGGAGGTGTCGTAAATAGTGAGGAGGAAAGCCTTAGATTACAGGACGATATAGATGGGCTGGTAAAATGGGCGGAGCAGTGGCAAATGGAATTTAATCCCGACAAGTGTAAGGTGATGCATTTTGGGAGGACTAACAAGGCAAGGCAATATACAATGGATGGTAGGGCCCTAGGAAGTAGAGGGCCAGAGGGACCTTGGTGTACTTGGCCATAGATCACTGAAGGCAGCAGCACAGGTAGATAAGGTGGCTAGGAAGGCATATCGGATACTTGCCTTTATTAGCCAAGGCACAGAATATAAGAGCAGGAAGGTTATGATGGAGCTGTATAAAATGCTAGTTAGGCCACAGCTGGAGTACTGTGTACAGTTCTGGGCACTGCACTATAGGAAGGATGTGATTGCACTGGAGAGGGTGCAGAGGAGATTCACCAGGATGCTGCCTGGGCTGGAACATTTCAGCTATGAAGTGAGACTGAAAAGGCTAGGGTTGTTTTCCTTAGAGCAGAGAAGGCTGAGGGGGGACCTGATTGAGGTATACAAAATTATGAGGGGCATTGATAGGATAGATAGGAAGAAACCTTCTCCCTTAGCGGAGGGGTCAATAACCAGGGGACATAGATTTAAGGTAAGGAGCTAGAGGTTTAGAGGAGATTTGAGGAAAAACTTGTTCACCCAGAGAGTGGTTGGAATCTGGAACACACTACCTGAAGGGGTGGTAGAAGCAGGAACCTCCACAACATTTAAGAAGCATTTAGATGAGCACTTGAAACACCATAGCGTACAAGGCTACGGGCCAAATCTTGGAAAATGGGATTAGAATAGATAGCTGCTTGATGGCCAGCACAGACACGATGGGCCAAAGGGCCTGTTTCTGTGTTGTATAACTCTATAACCTCTCATTCTTCTAAAGTTTACAGAATACAGGCATAGCCTTCTCAATCTCTCTTCATCGAACAATACCTCCATCCCAGGAATTAGTCTGGTGAACCTTTGTTGCACTCCCACTATGGCAAGTATATCCTTCCTTAGGTAAGGAGACCAAAACTTTACACAATACTCCAGGTGCAGTCTCACCATGGCTCTATACAATTGCGGCAAGACGTCTTTACTCCTGTACTTGAGTCCTCTTGCAACAAAGGCCAACATACCATTTACCCTCCTAAATGCTTGCTGCATCTGCATGTTAGCTTTCAGTGACTTATGAACAAGGACACCCAGGTCCCTTTGGACATCAACACTTCCTAATCTCTCACCATATAAGAAATATTTCGCATTTCTGTTCTTCCTACAAAAGTGGGTAACTTCACATTTTTCCACATATTCCGTTTGCCATGTTCTTGCCCACACACTTAGCCTGTCTAAATCCCCTTGAAGCCTCTTTACATCCTCCTCACAACTCACATTCCCACCTAGTTTTGTGCCATCAGCAAACTTGGAAATATTACATTTGGTCCCCACATCCAAATCACTGATATAGATTTTGAATAGCCTTTTACTAGTTCCCCTTTTAAAAGCAAGTGGCTCTTTTCTGCACATCGCAATCATAGGAAACATTCTAACTTCTTGAACTGGTGCACAGTTCAGTTGCTAACCTGCTTCTCCTTATTGAGGGACTCCTCCAGACTAAGGACCATGTCTCTATATTGTTCCACATTGCTTGTTGCTGTCTTGAGACGCTCTCTCAATTCATTCGCCTGCTCTTCAGCCTGCCGAAGCCGTGACTGGAGGTCATCAACATCATCTTCTGTGTTGGATTTTCCTGGAAATAGATCAAAGCTGTACATGACTATGTAAAATTTCAAACAACATCCCATGATTCCCCACAACTCCAGCTGCAGGAATAGCCTGCTGCCAGAATGGATGAAGGATATCCATGTCGGGCTCGAAGAAAAATTAAAGGACTCGGGGCCAGGGTCAGGTTGGCTGTGGTTGGGTCGCGTTTTAATTTTATACCCGAGCCAGGCTTTAGTGTGTGGTTGGAGAGAGCAAGAGGGGAAAAAAAGGAAAATGTTTGATCAGCAAATATCTTAAAAGGAAACTTGCCCAACTTGTGGATTTTCCCATCCACTTTTTTGTGTTTACTGAGCTGAACAGGTGTCTGGTTACCAGTAATGCGTGACATGAGGACATTTGGGTATATAGCGCATCAAAACAATCATATGTAGTTTTGTCGCCTAACTGAAAAGCGATAATAAAAACGACAATGAAACAATGACGCAAAATTTGGCACAGGCAAAGTTCATAATTTTAAGTGAGTCAAAAGTGAAACATGCCACTCACATGAAAGACTCTTCTCTAAAGATAGCAGTTGGAGGCAGGGGAAGGAGAGACAGAACTCTAGATTGAAATTACCAACACATAAATCATCATAAATATGTTTTACCTTTGGAATCACCTCCCTTACTCTCTGCCAATTTAGTTTCAACATTGTTAAGGTGTAGCTTCAAAGTGTTAATTTCTTTCTCTGCATTTTTCAGGAGTTCCTTTGTCTTCATGTGAAGGTTAGATTCCGTTTCAAGCTGCTTCCTGAGTTCCATAAGTTGAATCTTAGCAAAGTTACAAATAAACCCAATTAATGTACAGCTCAAAGAGTAGTTGTAGAATTCTAGAAATTAGTTTTACAGAACGGATATGCGGAGCAAATGATTTGCTCGTTACTAAACCTGCGCTTATGCAAACATTGTGCAGCTCAAGCAGGCCTGTCTCCTAAATCAGTACATACCTTACTGAACTTCCACTCGAACACTCCAATTGTTACACAAATGGGTGTCTTATTTTCCTTCTGCTCTCTACTCCCCACTCCCCAGTTTTCTGATCCATTGAGCTTCAATTGTGACTCATCATGATCATCAACAATTACATATCCTACAACAATGGGTTAGTTTTTATATACTTACATCTTGGTTCCTGCCAAGTAAATGCCGCTGATCCACTTCATAGTCAACTTTCTTTTTCAGCTTCTCTATTTCACGCTCCTGTTTTTCAATCTGGCTGTTTAAACGTTGCCTAGTCTCAGTTTCCGCACGTTCCAGACTCAACTATATATAGAAAGAATTATATATTACTCAAAATTCCTCTCACCTCAGAAGAACTGAACACCAGCAGATTTTTAAAACAAAGAATTGACTACTAAGTATCCCATAAAAAGACAGTCCCAAACCTAAGAATGCATTCCAGGCTTATGCAGTGCATATTTGAAGTTACCATCATTAATCTATGCTCAACACCAATACCCAAATCACTCATACTATGGTCCACTGGAAGAGATTTTAGCAACACAATTAATCTTTCAAAGATTGTAGCCAGAGTAACCACAGTGCTCATTGGAAAATAAAAAAACACTGGATGGTTGAATCGCTCTCGGTTGTTTATCAACATAATTCCGTTATTCCCAGGTCTTCGACATCAACTTGAAATATCCATGACTTTTCCATTTTCATAACTGATCCAAGACCACAAATTTTGCTGAACGATGTCAGCTTCAGCAGTTTTATGCTGGCAACATTGCTTTCAATTAGACTTCACACAACTCTGGCCTAAACTGAACGTTTGGCTTTCATTAAATGTTATAGTCCTGCACAACGTACCTGAATAGACTGTAGATTTGTTAGCAGCAAACTTTGTCCCCTGTGCTCTGCAAACTTTGAATCCCGCTCTTGAGTAAGACGTACTTCTACCATCTTCAACATATCTTTCTCTTTCCTCAAATTTTCTCCACGTGTCTACAGGAATGTGGTTGGAAAGAAAATTCAAAAACAGTTGTTTCTGCTTTCTAAAATTATTGCAACTTCTAACTGATAATGGAACCGATCCTTTTCATAGACACTAATTGGCTGAAGCCATTTGATCCATGAGGTTAAACAAAAAGCAAAGCATAATATAATCTATATGCAAGTCATCCTGGAAAGAAACCCATGAATATATCTATTTAGTTAAACAAGAACATGGTAGGATTTCTTCAGTCTTCAAATAATATGCATCCTCCACACACCATAATCCAAGGAATACTTCAGCAAGAAAGATTGGAGGCACAAAGAGTTACATCACTACAAAGCAAAAAAAAAAAATCAGATTCAACTGCTGGAACAGGAAGGCAAGCTATATGCACCTCTGGACTATCAACCTTGATATTTGCTGTTTCTAGGTTTCCCATGTCTCCAGAAAAACATGGAGTTTTTTTTAAAATATACAGTTCTCTTACCTCCTCTAGAGCCAACTTTTCATTTGATGCTCGCAAATCTTGAGTCATGTTGCTAATTATGTGCTCCTGTTTCTGAACAGTCGTGGTAAGTTTCTGACACCTATCCCGCAAGGATGCTATTTCACGCCGGAATCCGTCTACATTGTTCTGCAGCATCTCATACCTAAATTAAAAAAAGATTTTTTAAAGCTTTTCCCCCCCCTTTGTTGGAAAACAAACTTGTGCTCTGTACCATTTCAGATATAGCATAAATCAAATCAGTCTAACGTCTTCTCTACACTGTCAATGCACATGCTGTGACAATCTCCAAAACTCTGAAGAGCATGCGTATATTTTTTTTCATTAATGTCAATGTCACCTCGCAGCAATGGTCTTGTACTTTGAGAATAGGAAAGTCGCATATCAACCAAAGCCAAATTGTCAATAACCCCTAGGGAGTCAAAACCAAAAATCGAAATTACCCAGCGTTCAGTATGCAGGACCTCTGTAACAGTAGGGCTGCAAGTCAGTTCTGGTCCTCATCTATGCACTCCAGAATGCATTGTGGGAAAATCCACCATGGTACAGAAGCAATAATTAAATTTCAACTGGAACATGTTTTTGCAGCTTTGAAACCAGAAACAAGTTTATTACGCTGGGGACAAACTGCTGAATTCAAGGTTATTAGCAGTTATAATGGATTTAAAATTAAGCTTTATTAAGAACGACAGGATACTTGCAACACAACATCAGGCCCATTTGTCTAATCTAGTGAAGTACTATGATCACCTCATACACTTTAAATATATATCCCCTAAAATCTAAACTCCAACTATAGCCTTGATTCGTCAAACATACCGTTTAGAAGCAAATTCCAGCTGTGTCGACAGTTTTGCACTCTGAGTTCGCAGTTGTGTCAGCTGATCCTGAAGTTTTTCATTCTGTTCGTTTAACATTTTGTCATTCTCTGCCTTTTCCGTCTTATAGTTTTCAAAGTGTAACTGGAGCTAAAATAAAAGTAATTTTAAGATGCATCTTAAAATGTTACTATCCCCTGCATGAAAATATTTTCCTTTAGCTTGCCTAACTAAATGAATAGGTTTACATGTAACGTTTCATAAATTCCTTTCCCTTCATGAATTTTTATTTTGGAGTGTCGTGCAGATCAACTTACAATCCTACTTTTCAGCAGCCAGGTTGTTACGTGACTCCTGATTAATAAGAAAGAATTTCAATCCAACCACAAGCAACATTTACCTGCTGGCCTGTGTAACATGTTTATCATTTGCCATCAGATAAGCTGGCATAAAAGAAGCCTTCATATACTGATGTGTCCTTTCCTGATGGGCCAAATCAAGAGGTGCTTATGGAGAAGCCCAAATCTCAAACTTCAATGGCACTGGCTAAATGTGTTCCATATACCAATAATGTAAATTAAATTTAATATTCTAGGAATGTTACTCACGCAAAGATATTGTTAATTCATAGATGAAAAGAGCTTTGGCTAAAATCTCCATAGATAGGTTGACAAAGTACACGTGAATTACACAGGTCTATACTAAAATAAGGCAGACGGCATTGTCTAGTCATAGCTTATCAAAGCATTTAAAAACAAGACCAAACCAAATCTAGGTCTAGTCTTGAGCCAGATTTTCTTTTTTATACATCTTGAGAGAATGCACCAAGACACAGAGCAAGAATAAACCATACAGCCCCTCAAGCCTGCTCCACCGTTGAATAAAATCATGGCTGAAGTTCTAAGTCAACTACACTTTCCTGTCCTATCTCCATATCCCTCAATTCCCTTAGCACTCAAAAAGCCCTCTCAGTACTGAATATCCTCATCTGCTGAGCATCTACAGCCCTCTGGGGTAGAGAATTCCAAAGGTTCACAGCCCTCAAGAAATTTCTCATCTTAGTCCTGAATGCCTGGACCCTTACCCTGAGACTAAGAGTTCGTGCTCGCTGACCTTGGGTTTTCATCTTGCAAAATTCTGAATCTAGAACAGTCTCTGGATTGGAAGGTAGCAAACATGACCCTGTTACTCAAGGAAGATGGGACAGAGAAAACAGGGAACTCTAGCCTGTTGGCCTGCTGTCAGTAATAGGGAAAATGCGAAAATTTATTATTAGGGACATGCTAACAGGGCACTTAAGAGTCAACATAAATTGATGAAAGGAAAATAATATTTGACAAATCTGTTAAGAGTTTTGAGGTTTTAACTAGCCACGTGGATAAGACAAAACCAGTGGATGTAGCGTACTTGGATTTTCAAATAGTATTCAAAAAGGTGCCAAACAAGAGATTACACAAAATTAGGGTTCATGGATTCGGGGCAATAATTGTATGGATTGAGAATTGGTTCATGGACAAGAAAAAGGGATAAACGGGTCATTTTCAGATTGACAGGCTGTAACTAGCAGGGTACCACAAGGATCAGTGCTTGAACCTCAGCTATTTACAATATACCAATGACTTAGATGAGGAGACCAAGTGTAATGTATTGTCACCAAGCTTAGATACAAAGTTAGGTGAGTAACTAAGCTGAGAGGAGGCTGCAAAAGGATTTAGACAGGTTAAATGAATGGGTAAGCATGTGTCTGTAAAGTAATCCACCTTGGCAGGAAAAATAGAACAGTAGAAATTTTACTACAAATTACTAGAAACAGTAGACAGACAAATGTTGGTATTCAGAGTCCTGGGTGTACTTGTGCACAAATCATGTACCAACAAGCAATTAGGAGAGCAAATGGTATGTTAAACTTTATTACAAAGCGACTGGAGTACAAGAGTAAAGAAGTCTTACTGCACTTGCTCTCCTTACTCAAGTAAGGATATATATACAAGCCTTGGGAGTGCAAAGCTTCACTAGAATGATGCCTGGAATGAGGGTATTGCCCTCTGAGGAAAGCCCGAGTAGACTGTCTATATTCTCTGGAGCTTAGAATAATGAGAGGTGATCTCATTGAAAAATATAACTTTTTTTTTTTAAAAAGGGGTTTGACAGGATGGATGCTGGGAGAATGTTTCCCCTGGCTGGCGGGTGGGGGGGGGGGGGGGGGGGGGGGAGGTTGTCTACAACCAGGGGTCAGAGTCTCAAAATAAGGGGTCAGCCATTTCAGGCTGAGATGAGAAATTTCTTCACTCAGTGGGTTGCAAATCTTTTGAATTCTCTACCCCAAGAGAGCTGTAGATATTCAGTCTTTTCAGTATACTCAAGACAGAATGTCTTGAATTCAAAAGATTTTCAGATACTAAGGAAATCAAGGGATAAAGGAATAGCGCAGGTAGGTGGTGTTGAGGTACAGATTTATTTTTTTATTTATTTAGAAATACAGCACTGAAACAGGCCCTTCGGCCCACCAAGTCTGTGCCGACCAACAACCACCCATTTATACTAATCCTACATTAATCCCATATTCCCTACTACATCCCCACCACCTACCTACACCAGGGGCAATTTACAATGGCCAATTGACCTATCAGCCTGCACATCTTTGGCTGTGGGAGGAAACTGGAGCACCCGGTGGAAACTCACGCGGTCACAGGGAGAACTTGCAAACTCCACACAGGCAGTACCCAGAACTGAACCAGAGTCGCTGGAGCTGTGAGGCTGCGGTGCTAACCACTGCGCCACTGTGCCGCCCTCAAATCAGCCATAATCTTGTTGAAGGACAGAGCAGGGTCAAGAGGGCCATTTGGCTTACTCCTGCTCCTATTTATGTTATGATATTAGCCTCAAATTTACAATTCTCACCCTGGTATCCAAATCCCTGCATGGAACATCCCTTATGTCTAACCCCTGCTTCAGCCCTTCAAACTGCCTAGAACTCAGTATTCTTCAATTCTGGTCTCATATGCACCACCCAGTTCCATCATCAAATTAGTTCAGCTAAGTCTCCAAGCTCTGGAATTGCCTCGCCATTTCTCTCTCCTCCTTTAAGATGCACCATAAAACCTATTTCTTTGACCAAACATTTGGTCACCTGCCTAGTATCTTCTCCTTTAGCTCAACGCCAATTTTTGTCCAACTATGTTCTTGCAAATCGTCTTGGTTAGTTTTACTACGTTAAAGGCATTTAAATAACTGCAAGATATTGTTTACAGTACTCAGTAAAGGTTTGTGGAAGCAACAAAAATAAAATGTCCAAACAGTAGGAATATATTACTGATTTTCCAATGCCATTGCTTACAGGGAGACAGAGGATGTGCCGTTTTATAACAGGAGTGCTATGCCATAATTTATCAGCAGCACCACTAATAACCCATGAATGAAGACCGTTTTTTTTTTACATGGTACTTAAAAAGGGGAGGAAGGGGGTGAAAATCTATTTCTTGATTAGGCGTCTTTGTGTACATAATTTTTATGAGACGGCTTTAAAATGCATTTTGTGCTAATATTGTTTGCCAACTGCATATGTGCATAGTCACCAAGTACAGCACTAAACAGTGCCCCAGGAACAGTGAGCCTCCTTTGCACTCTCTAGCATAACTGCCACTAATTCAATTTTTTTTTTAAGTTAAAAGCAAAGTAAGATTGTGTTTTCTTACTATGCATTGGAGTCAAATGCCTGAGTTTTAATAGTTGATAAACTAAATAATTAATTCTGCAAACAGCTTTTTCAACTCAAAAAATATTGGGATAAAGTCCTTTTCCACCATGCATAAGTTGCTCCTTTTCACTTGCGAATCAGTCTACCATTTGCCCTGCAAAATCCTACAGATGCTAAGGCTACACCGTCTCCCTGAAACTAAAATTATAGCTATTCACAGCAAGGCTGAAACTTTAAAGTAAAAAACATTAGTGAAGCTACTCCAAACACAAAAATCAAAGTCATCAATAAATTTAGTCTTGATAAAAATTACATATTTCAGAATATCAGTTTTATTGCTCACCACACTGAGGCAGAGGAGTCAGAAGTTTTACGCCATTTATTTTGAGGGACACTAACGTGCAACATTTTTAGGATAGCCCTGGAATCTAGAAACACTGAAAAGGAAGCCAACAATTTGGCAATATCTGGGATGGAACCTACTTAAAATGGGTCCCGGAACATGGGGTGAGAGGAGAAGGGGAAAAAGAAGGAAGAGGAGGGGAGTCTGGCAACAATAGGAAGTTGCTAGGATCTGACAATATTGAGAACTAGAAGCCTTGTGGAGTTTGGGAGCCAGAATGAGATTTCAACTGCCACGACAGACTACGTACCTGCCATCCTCTCTGCACTCTCAGGCAACTTTCAACACTGATTTTGCCCCATCATTTCTCCCCGTGAATTTGCTGATTCAGGTCTTTCAACCCTGGCTTAAAATATTTCATACACCCTTACTGAGTCTGCCAACTTATAGTCTTGAACAAATTTCCATGAACAAAAATTAGCTCATGCTTCACAAAAATGGTTTATGCAGTTTCCAAGTATTTATATTAAATTTCCCATAAACTTTTTTAAAACTTAATTTTCAACCTCGAAGAGGGGGGTGTGGCTTACCATGAGTAAAAGGAACAGCAGCCAATCAGGAAAACAATTCCAAGCCCTTCTAGCTGGATTTAAATCACCTTTTACAAAACTCAATGTTTTCTTTTTTTTAACGATTAAAGAACCCGCAAAGCTGCTCTAATCACAGTTTGAACAGTTCGTGAACAGTTAATAAAAGACAACTGTTGATCTCATTCAAAGTGAAGCTTTGAAAATCCAATCTCAATTTTGGCAGTCTTTCAAATAAAAACAAAGAAACCCCCTGCTTTTTTGAGACACTTAATGTGGGATTTTTTTTTTTACATCCACCGGAGTGTCTCATCCAAGAGATGAAAAAACTCAAAACAGTTCTTCACATCACTGAGAAATTATACAAAAAAAAGGTGGCCGAGATTGTTGATAGGATAGTGGAATGGGCAGACAGGTGGCAGATGACGTTCAATGCAGAGAAATGTGAAGTAATTCATTTTGGTAGGAAGAATATGGAGACACAATATAAAATAAAGGGTACATTTCTAAAGGGGGTGCAAGAGCACAAGTCATTGAAGGTGGCAGGATAGGTTGACAGTGCAGTTAATAAAGCATACAGTATCCTGGGACTTATTCAAAAGGGGCAGAGAGTACAAGAACAAGGAATTTAAACTGAAATTGTATAAGACACTAGTTCTGCCTCAGCTGGAGTACTGCGTCCTGTTCTGGGCACCGCACTTTAGGAATCACATGAGGGCATTGGAGGGGATGTAAAACAGATTAATGAGAATCAGTCCAGGGATGAGGAACTTCAGTTATGAAGATAGATTGGAGAAGTTGGGACTGATTTCCTTGAAGAAAAGAAGGCCGAGAGGAGATTTGATAGAGGTATTCAAAATCATGAGGGGTCTAGAAAGAGTAGATGGAGAGAAACGGTTCCCACTGGTGAAAGGATCGAGAACAAGAGGGTACAAATTTAAAGTATTTGGTAAGAGAAGCAAAAGTGACATAAGGAAAAACTTCTCCACGCAGAGAATGGTTAAGGTCTGAAATGCACTGTGAGTGTGGTGGAGGCAAGTTCAATTGAAGCATTCAAAAGGGAATTAGACTGTTATATAAAAAAGGAAGAATGCGCAGGGTTACAGGGAGAAGGCCAGGGAAATGGAACTGAGTGAATTGCTCTTTCGGAGAGCCGGTGCAGACATGGGGCGAACGGCCTCCTTCTGTACTGTAACAATTCTGAGATTTGGGTTCAGCACACACTGATTAATGGTGGTAAATACTTGGGGTTCATTTTATTGAAGACTCACAATACTATATACAAGTTACAGGAGAGCTCTAGACGCACATCTTACTAGGGATCAACACAACACCTACTGCTGTTGCATGCTGTATGACATCACTTCCTGCAGTGATGATGCAAACTCACTTTACATATTCCATTAAAGCAATATTACAAAATCCCCCTTTTTCCTTAAGTAGAACATTACACAGGAAATCACATATCAGGATTGCTGTGAACATTATTTACATAAAAGTTAGCCCTCCAAACATCATTTAACAGTCCCAAAGAAAATATAGGTGGTTGACTAATACGCCCGGACCTCGTAATAGTAAAATTCTTGAGATCTGAAATCATCACTACGGTGTTCTGGACTCGTTGACGTAGACGTATGGGTATCCTACACATTAGTGTTGTGCTGATGGTCTTCTACAATTTCACTCTCAGATCTCACCTGTGAACGTATTCTCACCGCTATTGGAATATTGACGAAGCTACAGCTGGACAATTCCCTTAGTTGTCATCTGTTTCTCCTCAGTGTTGCCCCGTTAGGTGTTGTGACTTCACATGACCTTGGTTCGCTGCAAACTTGAGGTACCTCTGCGGGGAACCAGGTTCCTTCTGTTGGGTCAACAACTAACCTTTTGCCCCACATGTAAACTAGGCAATTCTGCACCTGCATGCTTGATCGTGTGACTTCATCTTCTCCTGCTTCTCCAGTAGTCTTTCCTGCACTGATGCAAACCTGGACAGATATGGAGTCTGAAGTGTTGTTCTGATCTGCCACCCAAACACTATTTTGGCTGGCGACGGTAATCCCACAAATAATGGTGTTGCCCACAAATGTAACATAGCAAACTGGAAATTTTGCTCTGTTTCCCTACACTTCACAATAAGTGATTTAACTATACGAGCCACTCTCTCGGCCAGACCATTGAATCCAGTGTGGAGAGGCTGTTACATAGTTTACGCCCCAACTTGGCACAGATATCCTGAAATGGTATGCCTATATATTGTAGACCATCATCTGATCGAAACTCCTCCAGTGCACCAAAAAAATTAAATATAGCACTCATTCAATTTGCTATAAATGTGCTCATTGTATCGCTCAACTATATGATTGGGAATTTTGAAAAGTAATCTATGATTAACAAGAAATGAAATAATCACCACGAATGGTAAACAGATCTGTTGCAATCCTTGACTAAGGATGTGATAGGGCCTCAAGTGTAGGGGTTCCCTGTGCTGGTTTGGCTGATGGTGCTGGGTACGCCTCACATACCTCATGGCTCTCTAGATATTGGAGTTAATCCTAGGCCAGTACAGAGTTTCCCCTCGCCAAGTATCTTGTTCACCCAATGTGCAAGTGGCCCTGGTGCAATTGTGACAATATATCCTGACAAATGATGATTCTTGACAGGAGCGAGAGTAACAGGGTAGTGGTTATGGGGGACTTTAACTTTCCAAATATTGACTGGAAATACTATAGTTCGAGTACTTTAGATGGGTCTGTTTTTGTCCAGTGTGTGCAGGAGGGTTTTCTGACACAGTATGTAGACAGGCCAACCAGGGGCGATGCCACATTGGATTTGGTACTGGGTAATGAACCCGGCCAGGTGTTAGATTTAGAAGTTGGTGAGCACTTTGGTGATAGTGATCACAATTCGGTTAGGTTTACCTTAGCGATGGGCAGGGACAGGCATATACAGCAGGGCAAGAATTATAGCTGGGGGAAAGGAAATTATGATGCGATCAGGCAAGGTTTAGGATGCGTAGGATGGGGAAGGAAACTGCAGGGGATGGGCACAATCGAAATGTGGAGCTTATTCAAGGAGCAGCTACTGCGTGTCCTTGATAAGTATGTACCTGTCAGGCAGGGAGGAAGTTGTCGAGCGAGGGAGCCGTGGTTTACTAAAGAAGTTGAAGAGCTTGTCAAGAGGAAGAAGGAGGCTTATGTTAGGATGAGACGTGAAGGCTCAGTTAGGGCGCTTCAGAGTTACAAGCTAGCCAGGAAGGATCTAAAGGGAGAGATAAGAAGAGCAAGGAGAGGACACGAGAAGTCATTGGCGGATAGGATCAAAGAAAACCCTAAGGCTTTCTATAGGTATATCAGGAATAAAAGAATGACTAGAGATAGGTTAGGGCCAATCAAGGATAGTAGTGGGAGTTGTGTGTGGAATCGGAGGAGATAGGGGAAGTGTTAAATGAATATTTTTCGTCAGTATTTACAGTGGAGAAAGAAAATGTTGTCGAGGAGAATACTGAGATACAGACTACTAGGCTAGATGGGATTGAGGTTCACAAGGAGGAGGTGTTAGCAATTTTGGAAAGTGTGAAAATAGATAAGTCCCCTGGGCCAGATGGGATTTATCCTAGGATTCTCTGGGAAGCAAGGGGGGAGATTGCAGAGCCTTTGTCCTTGATTTTTATGTCGTCATTGTCGACAGGAATAGTGCCGGAAGACTGGAGGATAGCAAATGTTGTCCCCTTGTTCAAGAAGGGGAGTAGAGACAGCCCTGGTAATTATAGACCTGTGAGCCTTACTTTGGTTGTGGGTAAAATGTTGGAAAAGGTTATAAGAGATAGGATTTATAATCATCTTGAAAAGAATAAGTTCATTAGAGGTAGTCAGCACGGTTTTGTGAAGGGTAGGTCGTGCCTCACAAACCTTATTGAGTTTTTTGACAAGGTGACCAAAGAGGTGGATGAGGGTAAAGCCGTGGATGTGGTCTATATGGATTTCAGTAAGGCGTTTGATAAAGTTCCCCACGGTAGGCTATTGCAGAAAATACAGAAGTATGGGATTGAAGGTGAATTAGTGCTTTGGATCAGAAATTGGCTAGCTGAAAGAAGACAGAGGGTGGTGGTTGATGGTAAATGTTCATCCTGGAGTATAGTTTCTAGTGGTGTACCGCAAGGATCTGTTTTGGGGCCACTGCTGTTTGTCATTTTTATAAATGACCTGGATGAGGGTGTAGAAGGGTGGGTTAGTAAATTTGCGGATGACACGAAGGTCGGTGGAGTTGTGGATAGTGCCGAAGGATGTTGTAGGTTACAGAGGGACATAGATAGGCTGCAGAGCTGGGCTGAGAGATGGCAAATGGAGTTTAATGCGGAAAAGTGTGAGGTGATTCACTTCGGAAGGAGTAACAGGATTGCAGAATACTGGGCTAATGGGAAGATTCTTGGTAGTGTAGATGAGCAGAGAGATCTTGGTGTCCAGGTACATAAATCCCTGAAAGTTGCCACCCAGGTTAATAGAGCTGTTAAGAAGGCATATGGTGTGTTAGCTTTTACTAGTAGGGGGATCGAGTTTAGGAGCCACGAGGTCATGCTGCAGCTGTACAGAACTCTGGTGCGGCCGCACCTGGAGTATTGCGTGCAGTTCTGGTCACCGCATTATAGGAAGGATGTGGAAGCTTTGGAAAAGGTGCAGAGGAGATTTACTAGGCTGTTGCCTGGTATGGAGGGAAGGTCTTACGAGGAAAGGCTGAGGGACTTGAGGTTGTTTTCGTTAGAGAGAAGGAGGAGAAGAGGTGACTTAATAGAGACATATAAGATAATCAGAGGGTTGGACAGGGTGGATAGTGAGAGCCTTTTTCCTCGGATGGTGATGGCAAACACAAGGGGACATAGCTTTAAGTTGAGGGGTGATAGATATAGGACAGATGTCAGAGGTAGTTTCTTTACACAGAGAGTAGTAGGGGCGTGGAACGCCCTGCCTGCAGCAGTAGTAGACTCGCCAACTTTAAGGGCATTTAAGTGATCATTGGATAGACATATGGATGAAAATGGAATAGTGTAGGTCAGATGGTTTCACAGGTTGGCGCAACATCGAGGGCTGAAGGGCCTGGACTGCGCTGTAATGTTCTAAATAGATTCAGGAATCAGCATCTGCCTTCCTTTAAATATTACTTCGAGACACCTAACTCGTCCCTATATTGCCAAAAGGATCTTGAGTTGTCTTGAACCTCCTGTATCCTATCAGCCCAATGATCAACATTAACTCACCACAATGCCTTCAACAGTGGATTTTTGGCTGCTTCTTCTCTAAGCTGGTTGCACTTGTGCTGTTCAAAGTGCAACATTAAGTGGCCTTCATCTATATCCATACTATCAACTTGTAGGTCTAATGAAATATCCGCTGTTTTCCTCAGATTTGGCAATCGGCTCAATGTGTCCGATGTGACCATCCTGTTCTCTGGTTTATGACTGACTTCACACTCATACCCTTGGATTTTGACGAGCAACCTTTAATCTAGGTGGCACACTTGTCAGAGATGATGTGGCGTAAACCTCTAACGGTTTGTGGTCCGCAATGAAGCACTTACCAAAAAAAGTATGTTTGAAACCTCGCAATGCCAAACATTAGAGCAAGTGTCTCACGCTGTATGTTCGTGTAATTGGCTTGCGCTGGTGACACTCTTTGAACAAACATTATTGGTTTCCCTTCCTGCATAAGGCAACCTCTGAACCCTTTGAGGCACATCAACTTCCAAGACTGTTTCCTTTCTTGGTTCGTAACATTGAGGACTTGTCTTCTAACAATGACTGCTTGAATTATTCAAATATGTCTCTCTACCCTGCCCCCACCCACCTCTCTCTACCTCCCATCCCCAACCTCGCTACCTCCCATCCCCTAATCTCTGAAAACAATACCTAGAGTCACAGAGTCATAGAGAGATACAGCACTGAAACAGGCCTGTAGTCGAGTCTGTGCCGACCAACAACCACCCATTTATACCAATCCTACATTAATCCCATATTCATTCTCACATCCCCACCATTCTCCTACCACCTACCTACACTCGGGGCAATTTACAATGGCCAATTTACCCATCAACCTGCACGTCTTTGGCTGAGGGGGGAAACCGGAGCACCCGGCAGACACCCACGCGGTCACAGGGAGAACTTGCAAACTCCACACAGGCAGTACCCAGAACTGAACCCGTGTCACTGGAGCTGTGAGGCTGCAGTGTTAGCCACTGCGCCGCATCTTCTGAATGTTATTTAAAATTATTTACACATATTCCATTAAAGCAATGTCAAAGATTTTCTTCAAAAATCTATTGGGCAACTCAAATTGCACGATGATATGCAACAGTGAAATTTTAAATGTTAATATTGGATTTTCCTCATTCTAGATGTTTACACAAGGTTTGTCCCATTGGTACATGTTGACAACCGGTTCCATTCCAAAATCATGAAACAAAATACAAGTAATATGTACAAGAAATATGTATCATACGCAAAACTGTACCAGTTTAAGACATAAAAAAAAAAGCCATGACAAGGGCTCCCAAACATCAGCATGTTTCAGAGAAAACGGTTCCTGTAGAAATTGACACACTTTGCTGTTGCATAACTTTATGCAATTTAAAACCTTTTATGAGACCGTTTTGAAGATAAATTATATTTTTCGAACAGTGAAACGTAAAGTACATTTTATGTTTCCTACCTGTTTAAGTGCTGTTTTTGCTTGCACAAGCTCTGTAGATTCCACTGCAGGAACTGGAGCTGGTGTGGAGGCTGTTTGTGGCATTTGTTTTGTTTGTCCTGGAGACCGTTTTGGAGTGGATGAGATTATAGATGCAGCTTCTGTTGCAGCACCTGAAAGATGACAAATGCTTATATTACTTGCATATGTTTTTATATCTTGTAGCTTTTAAGAAAGCTACAAAAATATTTTTTAAAAATAATTTTAGCTAGCTAATTTGTAGCACTTTAAGAGAAGCTATCACAAGGACTGCCTACTTCCACTTCTGCTAAATTAGTCCATTTTCAGCTAAAATCTTTTCCAGACCTTTGTCACTGCCAACTGCTCCAATCTTATTCTGGTTGGCCTCCCATCCTCCACCAGCTCTACCGCACCCAGTACTCTACTGCCTGTATCCTACCCAGCACAAAATACTACTTGCCAATCATTCACGGTCTGACTGACATTAGCTCCCAGTGCAATCATCATCCCCTGACCCCATCATAAACTGCAGTAACTTCAACTACCTGGGGCCCATGTTCTAGAATTACCTCTAAACCCCTGGAGGTTCCTCTCCTCCTTTAAAGGCCCTCCTTAAAAAAAAAAAAATCACCTCTGGTTACACCTAATTATGTCCAAATTTTTTCCTTATCGCGTGAAGCGGTATGGATGGTTTTCTATGTCAGAGGCAGCATATAATTACAAGTTATACTTATTCCTTTAATGATTTTATGAATCAAATAGGTCTGCATTGACTACCTTAATTTACCTCTTTAAAAGTATTTGTAGGTTTAACAGTACAATTGCCATTGGGTTGACCAGCAAGTCAATTTTTCTTCAAAATTCATGCACTGGGTCTTTCAGAAACAGGTTAGAGTAGCAAGTGTTCAAGAATCAGGTTAAACCAAACCTACTCCATAGAAGGGCAAATCAATCTTTAAAGGATTGCGCTCCGAGGGCTAATATTCATAATAGATATTCCTCTGAACTAAATTAGGTCTGGTGTGCCACTCCTTACCCTGGATTGGAATGGTCACTCCAGTCATCTGTGCAAGTAGTATGCGGTACATATCACGTTGCCGCACAATTGATTCCACAAGTTTCATCTGGTGATTCCGCGCTTCACGAAGTCGCTCGAGTTCATTCAAAGCTTCCGCAAGATTCAACTCAAGCTCAGAAACTCTAGAATTCAAAAACAGACTTTGTCATTCTGTTGAAGGATTCCTAAATCAGAACCAATAACAATTTTTATTGTTAAATACAATATGCTACGGGGCAAAGGGGGGGGGGGGGGGAAGCGAGTGCGAGAGTGTGAGTGTGTGTAGGGGTTGGGAGGGTGGTGTGAAGAGCACTTTGAAAAGGTAGAAAGGCAGGAAGTTTTGAGGGAGCAGAATCAAATTACATTGCATAAACCATCTCCTTTGTGATGTAGAGGAGCAGAGAGCAGGCAAGCATTACCTTGAAGAAAATCAGCAGAAAAGCTAAAGGCTCAGAAAATGGCCTGGGTAGGCTGCAGTAATGTCATGAAGGAATCTGAAGAGGAGAATTCTGAAACTGATTCACTTATATTCGCTCCCTGTGAATCACTCATTTTGAACACCAGTCATGGACATGCTACAGTTTGCATTAACTAGAGGTAGAGGTAACAGTTAAGTATAAGCAAAAGTGAAATTTAAGTGTCTTGGCACCAAATTGGATGCAGAGTTAAAGACAGAGCCAATTAACAAGAAAATCAGAGTGTGCACCACCAAGATCAATGTTCCCAGCCTTGTGCCATGTCAGGTAAAGCCAGAAGAGAATGTAGCTGCTAACAGAAACAGAGAAAGATGGCTTTAATTTTGTGAAATGATGCATCATTCAGAATATGACAGGCAGACTCAATTACTTGCATTTGGAAATTAATTTTCCTCGCCCAAAGGAGGTTGAACAGACATAGGTGTACATATACATCTATGGGACAGGGAAAAAGGGAAAGGAGAAGGAAACCAACTCTTGACTAGTTTATGTGAAAGACTGTTCATCAGATGTGCAGTTAATATGTTAAAAATCAAAATAATCTCAAATTAATCAGGTTTTAGTATTTACCGTGTGGAAGTTTTTTCACGTTCTTCCTCTTCCTGTTTTTCAGCAAGTTCACGAATGGCCACCAGCAACTGTTGATTCTGTTGCTGCAACTCCTCAATGTTACGATAGGTTACTAGGTGTTGTGTAATGACTTCAGAGGAACTGCTTATGTCAGCAGAACTAACTTCATCTTCACGCAAAATATGGTTCCCACGTGCATCCTCCAGTTCCATCAAAAGAACTCTATTCTGAATCACAAACAAATAGACTTAGCTAGTGCACTCTGAGGTCAGATGTGGAGTGCTAGTACTTCAATGATGCAGAGTTGGATGTGTTTTAATAGAGTATTCGAAGCAAAATTGTACGAGAGAATACACATACTTGTAAATAAGTGAGGGAAATGATAAGCACACCACTGCAGATGCACATCAGCGAACTGAATCATGCAACATTCGCATGAAAATGTTCCTCTGTAAAGGTGAATGAATGCAAAAGCCAACCAAATGTAATGATTATGCAATATTGCACACCTATTGATAATAGCCCAACTGAGAATAGCCTGATGAAATCAAACTTGAAACCTTGCTGGTGTATTTAACTGTTATATACTTCACTCCCTCTCCTCCATTTTAACAGCAGTTGGGAAAAACAGCCATTGCCCTTTTTTCTTAAATGCAAATAAAACATGCAACCTTTAATTACCTACCTGCTGAGAGAGGTCTGACACTTGCATTTTTAATCTCTGGTTCTCCCTGCTGAGCAATGAAGAATGTTTATTCGCCTCATCAGTACCTTTTTGTAATCGGCGAATTTCCTACAAAGAAAGGAAGGCTTTACCAATATGGTGAACAATGTAGTGATCCTTATCGAAAAAATGAACTAAACATCATTTGTAAAATATATATTAAAAATTCAAATCTTTTGTAGTATGCTTTGAGAAGGGCTTCCAAAATCAAATTGCTATATGCTGTCAAGGGGTTCTGCAGAGTCTTCAGTAACCGCTTGTTAACATGGTCAAAAGTAACTTTTGTAGGTACTTTCTTTGAGTCACATAAAGCATAATGTAGGTGTGCACCGCACAATATTGATTGCGGTGAAACTTCTGTCAAACATTTCTTGATTGGATTTTTTAAACAATTGGATTGCTAAGCAAAACAATTAGTGAACTTATATTTATATAGTGTCTTTCAAATTGCTTTACAGTGAATGAATTACTTTAAATGCAGTCACTGTTATGTTGGCAATAAGAAATAAACTGAGCAAGGCCAGTTGTTATAACCAGTCCCATTGCTCCAAAGATTGCAGACCATAGGAATGGTCTGGTACAGTAATCTGGCTCAAGGGCATTAAAGAGAGACTAAAAACAAGCAGCTGATCACAGTTCAAGTTAAAAAAAAAAGTTACCTTCATGGCATCTTCTAGTTTAGCAGAGAGATTTGCCACAGCCTTTTGCACCCGTTCATATTCTTCCCGCTGACGCTTCAAAAGCGGTGCCTTCATCTCCACTTCTTTCACAATTTCATCCAAATATTTATTGACTCTCTTATTTTCCTGTTTTGCCAGTAGCAACTGATCTTGGGCTTCCACATAACCATTATATAACTGTAAAGGCAGGTTAAAAGAAAATGATTATTTCAACTTCATCCAAACTTGCATTTGTACATATTGTGCATCGCCATTCTCGAGACCACCAGAATTTTAGTAAAGACATGAAGAAAACAATCTACCCAGTTTCATTACGTTTCGTAGCAGTAAAAAGCTAATGCAGCCATAGCTACAATATAATAAGGTCTGCTGGAGGCTATTGCAGCTCCAGGAAGTCTCCTGCAGTGGTAGCAATCACAAGCTGTAGCAGAGTCTTAATCAAACTCTCAACAATAAAAGGAACTACCACTGGGGCTCAAAGGAAGGACAAGTCTGGGTCAGTTATATTAACGACTCAGTTCAGTTCCCTTGCAGGTTGGCAGCTCGAAGGATATGCTAGAGATGCAAGAAAAAACATTTCAGTATTAAAATGTTAGTGTTGTTCAACTGAAAGTAGGTTAGGACTCCCCCCACTACTCTCACACCCCCATGTAATAAATAATCCCAGACTCAACACTAAGAAAACTCCCTGAAGCTATGCCATTTGAGCATCTCTTAATAAAACACTTTCAACTTTTTATTCCCAGTATTATAACTGTCAGGAGAAAATCAGTGTCAAACATACAGCTTGCAGTTTAATGTTCTATAACATACACACTACTCTGAAAATAAAGTGTTATAACTTGTAAGAAAGTTAACAATTGATACAATTTGCAAGCAACACACTCGTATGGAAACCAGCAAGAAAAAAAATTTAAAACATTTTTGAGTATTTGATTTCAATGAAAACGTACTTCTAACAGAATGTTACTTTGTTATAAACAGGACGACTGACACTAAGCATCATACCTCCGTAAGCTTCATTCCAGGCTTTACGATCTTAGCAACAGCTGCTGCAGTGGGTGACATAGCTGCCAGCTCCTCTTCTGAGAGGGTGGCTGCTCCTAACATAAAAAGCACATGCAGTTAGATAAATAAAGCAAACATGTTGCTAGTGAACAATTCTTCAGCATCAAATTAATATATGCACCTTTACGCTTGGTAGCTGATAGGAGATGGTTAGCATTTTCCAATTCTTTTTCGAGTTTGATGATCTTTTCATTCAGCTCAGCAACTGCTCTGATTTTGGAGACATCTGCCTCAACCAGTCGATCTTCGGTTACTTTATGGGCTGAAACAAACAATAATTGCAACAAATTTTTCATTTTAAAAGTAATTTACAGCTAAAAATGTATACTACATGCAATACAATACAACTTTTGATGAAGTAATCTTACCTTCATTTGCTTGTTTCAGTAGACTATGAAGCTCCTCAACTGCTCTGGCGAGTTCAGTAGCCTTTGTTTCAGAGTCTTCTGCAGAACCCTGCAATGAATCAAAGCATTGTTTTACATATTACACAAATTCACTATATGCTTCATTATTTTAATATCTAATCTACTTGTATTTAAAAAAATATAAGCACACAACGCAAACACATTATAATGAATGTGTGGAAATACCTAATCAATACACTACTTCAGAGTGGTTGCGAGGGGGGCGGGAAGGAGGGGAAGCAATGCCCGAAGTAATCTACAAGCTGAATCATCAACTTCAGTTACGAATTGTTATAGGAAGTACAAAAACACTACCATCCTGCCTCATTTTAAGCCTTCCATCAGTTAGACCAGGCAAGTGCGTCCTTACTCAGGAATGGGAGAAACAGCAACCATTTTCTACGTCTTGCAAAGACAAAGTGGGGGGGCAGAGATGAGGAAAGCAGGGAAAAGATCAAACTTTACATTGTCCATCAGCCACTGCGCAAGAACACCCCAAGTAAAGCGGTCTAGAGGGCAATTGCACATTAACTGTTAGTGAAGCCAGGTTGCAGATTGTCAGGTATTCCAAGTTTCAGTAAAATAAAAGCAAAATACTGCGGATGCTGGAAATCTGAAATAAAAACAAGAAATGCTGGAACCACTCAGCAGGTCTGGCAGCATCCGATGAAGGGTCGCTGACCCGAAACGTTAACTCTGCTTCTCTTTCCACAGATGCTGCCAGACCTGCTGAGCGGTTCCAGCATTTCTTGTTTTTACTCCAAGTTTCAGGTCCAGCTCAACATGCAAACCTCCCCTAGTAACAGCAATGAACCAATAATTGATCCCAGTAGGAAATGACTGCTTTCCTTGTTTTAAAAAGTAAATAGTGCATAAACTGATTTGTTTAAAAATATTTAGGACAAAAATGGCTTGAGGGTAGTTACTAAGTCAGTGCGGAAACTGAAGCAAGTTGTTAGTTTCAGCTTCATAACCACAAAATTTGGGTCATCAGCATTCGCCATCTTTACAACTATGAAACTGATGACATCGTCTGGCATCTGCACATGCGCAGTGGAAATCTATAAGTTGCTGTCAGTGATTCTACATTCCTCCACAGGGTGCACTGTTGAACTCTTTGCAGATGAAAATTTTTAGAAATCATGAATTGATGAAAACTACCACTTGTTATGTCATTAGTCTTGCAGTTAAAACCCTTGAAAAAGTTACAACTTGTTGAACGAGATGTAAGCGATGAACTAAGTCATGATTACTTACCAACCTTTGATTTTGAAAAACTAACTTTAGATTTGTGGGATATCAAATTTATCCACAGCATGAAATAAAATTCATAGATTTTAACATTTTTTTTTTAAGTTTCAGCTTCTACATTATTCCTGTGTATTTGACCCAATCTTTATTTCTATCTGCAAAAAAGTGATTAAAAGATGAATGCTTTTTTTACTTCCTGGTTTACTGAGAATTTTCCCATGCAATTGGCTGCTCAGCCTGCTTTACATCACTATTGCTGGACATTAGTGATCCTCTACAGCTGACAGGAATTATCAGAAGGGTGAAATCCATGCCACAGAGATCGTTGGATCTTTGTGGGCAGCTTTCTTCGAGCTAAGCGGCAAGCTCCATCGCTTTACTGCTGACTGTAAAATCCAAAACAGTTCACTAAAATCCTTAGCACACCTTTTTCAGGTTTAAAAAAAAACTTGTGTGCCAGCAGATAGGACCAGAGTTTACAAAAACCAGTAAAAACTGAATTAAGGGCTCTGTATCTGAGTGCCCACAGCATTCACAATAAAACAGATGAATTGTCAGCTCAAATAGAAATTCATATGTATGACCCGATAGCCATTACAGAGATGTGGCTACAGGGAAACCAAAGCTGAATATCCAAGGGTACGTGACATTCAAGAAGGACATGAAGCTGGGAAAAGGTGGTGGGGTAGCTCTGTTAATTAAAGAGGGCATTAGTACTGCAGTGACAGATGACCTCAGTTCTAAAGGTTAAAGATGTAGAATCAGTTTGGGTGGAAATAAGGAACAGCTAGGGGCAGAAAACATTGGTCGGAGTTGTTTGTAGGCCACCAAACAGCAGTGGTAATGTAAATCACAGTATATATCAGGAAATTAAAGGTGCATGTGACAAAAGTAATCATGGGGGATTTCAATCTACATATAGACTGGGTAAACTTTATTAGTACTAATGTTGTGGAAGACGAATTCTTGGAATGTATGCAACATGGTTTTCTAGTGCAGTACGTTGAGGAACCAACTAGGGAACGGGCTATTTTAGATCTAGTATTGTGCAATGAAAAAGGGCTGATTAATAATCTTGTTGTAAAGGAGCCTTTAGGAAAGAGTGATAGAATTCTACATTAAGTTTGAAAATAATGTAGTTCCTTCAGAAACTAGGGTCTTAAATCTAAGCAAAGAAAACTGTGAAGGTATGAAGGGCAAATTGGCTATGGCGGATTGGGAAACTACGTTAACAGGAACAACAATATACAGGCAACGGGCTAACATTTAAAGAACTAATACGTAGTTTACAAAAAACCTAGCAAAGAAAGTGTTTCAACCGTGGCTAACGAAAGAAATCAAGTATTGTATTAGAGCAAAGAGGCTTATAAAGTTCCCCCAAAAAATGGTTAGTTTGAGGATTGGGAACATTTCAGAATTCTGCAATGGACCAAGAAAAAGATTAAGAAAGGGAAAATAGAATGATAGAGTAAACTAGCAAGAAACATAAAAATGGACTGTAAAAGCAGCTATAGGTATGTAAAAAGGAAAAGATTAGCAAAATCAAATGTGGGTCCATTACAGGTGGAGTTAGGGGAATTTATAGTGGGAAATAAGGAAATGGCAGAGAAACTAAACAAACACTACATGTCTGTCTTCACGGAGGAAAATACTAAAAACTTCCCAGAAATAATGGAGAATCAAAGGCCTAGTGTAAACGAGGAACTGCAAGATATCATTCGATAAAAAAGTATGAGAAATTAATGGGACTTAAAGTAGATAAATCCCCTGGATCTGCTGACCTACATCCCAGTGTTGAAAGAAGTGGCTGTAGAGATAGTAGATGCATTGGTGGTCATCTTTCAAACTTCTATAGACTCTGGAATGGCTCCTGCAGATTGGAAGGTGACAATTGTAACCCCACTATTTAAGGAAGGAGGAGAGATATAACAGGAAACTACAGACCTCTTAGCCTATCAGTTGTAGAGAAAATTCTAGAATCTGTAATAAAGGATGTGATAACAGAACACTTAGAAGATAATGGTCGAATTCAGCAGTCAACATGAATTTATGAAGAAAATTATATTTAACAAACCTGTTGGGAGTTTTTTTGAGGATGTAACTAACTTGAGGGATGGGTAATAAATGCTGGCCTAGCCAGCAACACCCACATCCCATGAATGAATAATGGGGAAAAAAAAGGATAAGGGGGAACCAGTGGATGTGGATTATTTGGATTTTCAGAAAGCTTTTGATAAAGGTCCCACACGAGAGGTTAGTAAACAAAATTAGAGTACATGGGATTGAGGGGTGGGGAGAGTCTGAAAATATACCGGCATGGATTGAGAACTGGTAAACGGACAGAAAACAGAGTAGGAATAAATGGGTCACTTTCGGATTGGCAGGCTGAGACTAGTGGGATACCACAAGAATCAGTGCTTGGGCCCCAGCTACTCACAATCTATATCAATGATTTGGATGTGGGGTTTAAATGTAATGTTTCCAGGTTTGCAGATGATACAAGTGGAAGTGAGTGGTGAGGAAAACGCAAAGACGCTTCAAGGGGATTTGGAGGCGCTAAATGAGTGGGCAAAAATCTGGCGGAATACAACGTGGAGAATTGTGAGGTTATCCACTTTGAAAGGAAAAACTTAAAATGGTAAGAGGCTGGGAAATGTTGAATTTCAAAAGGGACTTGGTGTCCTCATTCATGAGTCACTGAAAGCTAACATGGGGGTACAACAAGCAATTAAGAAAGCAAATAGTATGTTAGCCTTCATTGCAAGAGGATTGCTTATTAGAGCAAAGATGTCTTACTGCAATTATAAAGAGCCTCGGAGAGACTGCATCTGAGTGGCATGTGCAGTTTTGGTCTCCTTATCTAAGGAAAGATATACTTGCCATAGAGGGAGTGCAACAAAGGGTCACCAAACTAATTCCTGGGATGGAGGGATGGTCCTATGAGGAAAGATTAAATAGACCGGTCCTTTATTCACTGGAGTCTGGAAGAATGAGAAGTAATCTCATTCAAACATACAACATTCTTACAGGGCTCGACAGGGTAGATGCAGGAAGATGTTTCCCCTGGCTGGGGAGTCCAGAACCAAGAGACAGAGTCACAGAATAAGGGGCATCCCATTTAGGACTGAGATGATGAGGAATTTCACTCAGAGGATGGTGAATCTTTGGAATTCTCTGCCTCAGAGGGCTGTGGAGGTTCAGTCATTCAATATGTTCAAGACTGGGATTGATAGATATCTACATATAAAAAACATCAAGGGTTACAGGGGTAGTGCAGGAAAATGGTGAAGTAGAAGATCAGACATGATCTCATTGAATAGCAAAGTGGGCTCGAAGGGCTGAATGGCCTACTCCTGCTCCTCACAAAAACCATTAAAATAATTTCCATGAAAACCTCGAGAAATGAAAACATGGAGTATTTCCCACATTGTGCATAAAGTTTTTAGCTCTTCAAACTCTTTCAGCATACAGGTCCAACAAAAAGTTTTTTTTTTAAATAAGTGAATAAAATGCATCGGGGACATTATTTGCCCTAAGAAACATGAACAGCAATCATGCATTTTCAAACCAAGCCAATTAAAATACTTGCAGGATACCGAAAGTCATCGGCATTATCCTAGACCAATCAAGGGTATTTACATGCAATACACGAGCAGACAGAGCAGGCCACATTCACGCAAAAATTTCAAATTACAGCATTGCAGAAAGTTTGAGCAATTGATCAACAGTAATGTTATTTTCCATGTACTAGAGATACTGGCTAATACCTCACAGTTCTAAAGTGGAATGCATCAATAAAGGAAACATTTATTATGTTGAATTATGGTCAAAGACAAATAATTCTGATTGACAGTGGTTGGAAAAATCCAGAGATGTACAACTTTGATCTGTCTTGAAGTTCTCACTGTTCATCACGATTGTTGCATAAATGTCAACACAATTTTGTGATAATTTCGATGCTGCATTTATCTAGTACCTTGCTGTACTAAAGCCAAAAAGGTAATGCAAGAATATAGAATTTAATAAACATGACCTGTGAAATCATAAAGCTTATACATAAAGAATTACTGAAATATTTAGAAGGCATTAGTTGGCATTATTTAGCCACTAAATCATTTATCAAGGATGATATAATACATCAATTTATTTCCCTTTTAAAACTACACCTATCAAGAATCTCAATATTTTAGATTGAAGTCACTATACAAATGAGTTGTTGTAGACTGCAAATTATTTTAACTATACATTAATTTCAAAAGCATTTAAAATGATTGTACAGCTCAGTTTTTTTTGCTCAAAAACAAAAATTTTACCTTGTACAAGTTTGATAACTTCACATGTGCATTCAGTTCATTGCGGAACCTTTCCTCCATGGTTGCTGACTGCTCCTTAGACTAGGAAAAACAAGTATGCCAACCAATGTATACATACACAACAGAATAAATGACAATTTAAGGAGTTTAAAAACTACATATGCTTAAAATTGTTTCGATGCAACAACATAAAATGGCTCACCAAGCAGCTTTTCTATAAGCTCTACATGCTAAGATTTACAAATTCTCAGAAAATACAAGGCATTTACAAATTTGATCTCAAAATACTAGGCACCTAACACAGAAGTGGTTCAAATTCTGAATCATGCTGCCGAGTTCCACAAACTATTGCAGTGGATTATTTGGTATGCTGAGTGCTTAAAAAAAAAACTAATATTACAACACATTTGGGCATCACTGGTAGAATTACTTGCCTGGGAAGCAGTTTGGTGCATTTGAATGGCTGTTATTTTAATTCTTTTATAAATTGAGAAATATGATTTTAAAAAGTGTACTTGAGCATGAACATCGGAATTGGAACAAAAACAGAAAATGCTGGAAATACTCAGATCAGGCAGCATCTGTGGAGAGAAAAACAGAGTTAACATTTCAGGTCTTTGTGACCTTTCATCACACAAACCTGAAATGTTAACTGTTTTTCTCTCCAAAATGCTTTCGGATACGAAATGAACTTGGGCAACATGCCCCATTTTAAAATACTCCCTGATATGCTAATTCTAGAATGGGGAATAAACTAACCTCTTTCAATTTACTCATTAATTCCTCAACCTGTTTCTCAAAATTTTCCTTAGCTGCTTTTAAAGTCTGGATCTGCTCTTCCATGTTGCACACCTGTAGAAGACAACCATCAGAATTAATGCTCCAGAGCTGTTCAGAATCATGGAAAAAGAAAAAAAAAGATTTGCATTTATATCGCGCCTTTCACGACCACCAGACATCTCAAAGCGCTTTACAGCCAATTCAGTACTTTTGAAGTCTAGTCGCTGGTGTAACGCAGGAAACACGACAACCAGTAAGCGCACAAACTTCCACTAACATCAGCATGATAATGACCAGATATTCTGTTTTCTGTGATGTTGATTGACAAATAAATATTGGCCAGAACACCAGGGATGACTCCTCTGCTCTTCCTCGAAATGGTAACATGGGATTTTTTACATCTACCCAATGCTACTGTGCTGGATTGGCAGCCTTGATTTTTGTACTCAAGCCCTGAAGTGGGACTTAAACTGGGAACCTTGTGACTCAGTGGTGAGAGTGTTACCATCTGAGCCACAGCTGAAACGGGAATAAAATTCAAAAGATTGCATTTGTAAAGTGAACATTATCTAGAAAAAAAGTAGCACAGTACTGAAAAATCAGTTTAGCTCAGTTGGTAGCACTTTTGCCTCGAGTCAGAAGGTCATAGGTTAAGCTCCACTCCAACAGTTAAGCACAATCTCAAGTGTGTATATTGTTGGAGTTCTCTTCTTTTCAGCCAAGTCTTAAACCAAGGTGGACGTAAGATCCCATGGCACTTTTTCCCAAAAAAAAGAGTATGAGTTCACAGTATGTCCTGCAAACATTCATCCCCCCAACCTACACCATCAAAACAGATTAAATGGCCATTCATCTCACTGAAACTTAAGGGACTTTGATGTACCCTTATTGGCAGCTTCCTTTGCCATAATAATTGACTGCTTTTTAAAAAGATGGATGATCACTTTGGGAGACCCCGAGAACATCAAAGAGGTTATGAAAAATACCAGGGCAAAACATTACCTCATCTTTTTTGTTCTCCAGATTGCATCGGAGTTCAAGAATTTCATTGCTCTTTTCACGACGAAGTTCCAATAGTTCGTCAGTCTTTGTTTTTAATTCTGTATTCAACCAACTGTTCTGATTCATCAGTAATTCTTTTTCCTGTTCAAGGCGTTTTTCACGATACTGCAAGGAAATCAGTTTAGCAACTACTTATTCAGTACATCTGCAAATACATTGCAAGTGATTGCTGAAATGTACGAAGTATTGAGATTTTCCAATAAAACTGCGTAACAAAGGTTTGATAGTTTGGACAATATGATTAAATATAAAGATATCTTGATATCAATGCGTTTGCCAAGCCCAACTAAACCTGCAAAGATAGTAGGATTTCAGATCAAACCTAATAAAATTTTGTACTAACAGGGTAAATAAGTTTTCAGTAAAACAGGCACATCTTGGGACAGATCCAAAATCATGATGTTTCTTATTCATAAATAAGGAGTCACAGTCATTTCACAGGAGACTTGACGCAGCCTAAACATTATTTGCTTAGTTGTTGTGAGTAACAGGACTATTCTACATGGTTGCGCAGGGTCTCCTGTTTGTTGGTTATAGAGTCATAGAGAGATACAGCAATGAAACAGGCCCTTTGGCCCACTGAGTCTGTGCCGACCAACAACCACCCATTTATACTAATCCTACATTAATCCCATATTCCCTACCACAACCCCACCATTCTCCTACCACCTACCTACACAAGGGGAAATTTACAATGGCCAATTTACCCATCAACCTGCAAGTCTTTGGCTGTGGCAGGAAACCGGAGCACCCGGCAGAAACCCAGGGAGAACTTGCAAACTCCGCACAGGTAGTACCCAGAACTGAACCCGGGTCGCTGGAGCTGTGAGGCTGCGGTGCTAACCACTGTGCCGCCCAGTTGTGTCACTGATCATTCTTTTTTGTTAAAATTGTGCAACACCAACATGAAGTGCTCACTTTCTCAATAGCTTCAATACATTGGTACTTCTGATACCTTTAAAAAAAGGTAATGTAGCAGTATCCAACTATCTTTATGTATCTACTAAACCAAGTTTCAGTGAATGAAACTGCTATCAATTAATAAACTTAAAATTACAGTTTCTCTCCTCTCACCTCATCAGGAACTCCAATTTAAACAAAATTACCAAATCAGGCAAGTCCGGGGGCCAAATTACGTTCCTCCATTAATCAGCTGCCAAATTTCACCCTGTCCAACAGAATCAATGCCACTATCGCCAAGTGAAGCAACATCTCCAGAACACTTCAATATTTTTCCCCTAGATAACCCCCTAGAACTTGACTTGCACTTTCAAACAACCTTTGGCACATGTATTGCCATCCTGTGGACAATCTTTTTGGAGGACAGCACAAAAAAAAAGCTGAACGTTGCATGGGAATGCAGAAACATCTCCATACCAGCTGACTGTTCAGCCAGAAGAGCATCTGCTTTAACTTGCAAGAAAAAATATCAGGCAGTCGGCAGCCAATTCTTGTCTATTCGTGATATGAATTAGCCTCTCAGCACAGCAACACACCTACTGGCCATGAGGGGCCAAACCTAAAGTCTGCCGGTATTCCTCACCACCCCCAAAATTCAGGATCAAACAAGCTGCCTTGGCCTTCCAATCCACCAATGCTCAGTACAGACAACCTAACAGAGATACAATTCCTCTGCAGATGCAATGCAGTCAGGATGCACAATCATGCAAGGCAGTGACACACAAAATGTGAGATTTTATATCTTCTAACTTCAAAAATCATTTGTAAAAATCCATAAACTGACTGTCCAAGTTAAAAGTTAACTTGAAGGCTAAACATGAGGTTACAACTAACAGTTACTGACAGACTCAGCAATTGTAGAAAGGCACTCACCTTAATAGAGACTTCTGATACTTGAAGTTCATCAAGTTTTAACTGAAGATCTATCTTTGTTGAATTTGCTTCTACAAGTTTATCATTTAGACATTTCAAATCCTCTGTAGTGACAAATATTTAAAACCACAGGTTACAAGATTTTTCTTCCTCTTATACAAAATATTTTTAGTTATACAAGAGCATCCATATCTCCAACTAGGTCCTACTTCCCTTCATTTCAACTGAAATGACAAGACATGACTGAATTTTTTCTATCAGTCACTAGGTAGAAAACAAGAGAAGCGGGACTATTGACGTGAACATTCAATTGGAATCAGATCAGCTTTTCCAGATTCAAGCCTGCATTAATGTAATTGTTTTAAAATCAAAATTTGCAATATTTTAATGAATGGTTTAAAAATGCTGAATTATTTTAACAATTGGATCAGCATATATTTCATAATTCAGAACTGATCTTTGGGTACTGGGTGGCATAATAGATTAGGACGTTATTCTTTCAATTCTCAGATCTGAGCATCAGTCCAGAACAAGGTCACTGCTAACATCCCAGATAAAGTAAGATTTGGGAAGTCTCAACCTGACTGCTCAGAATAGATGTGGACAAATATAAAACTGTCCACAATTGAACATTGCCAATTTTAATGTCACAATATCACCCAAGAATAGTTGAATTAATAAAATGGAAACATTTATACTGATGCAATTAGGATGCTTTAATAAGCTACAGTATTGGTGTAAAATAGAGGAACTTGGATACGGTTTACCCAACATTGATACAGGGTACCCAACATTGATATATGCATTCATTTCATTAAAAAACAATTATACCAGATCATCTGTGACCCTTTAAGTGTAATATCGCAAAATTAGCATCCCTAACTTTGATAATAAATCAAGTGGACACTTCAGTTCAAGAAACTATTCTTTTGATTACTAATTTCATCTATTATATATTGGCTATTCAAAAACATTCCCCCATATTATGTAGCTTCACAATTCACAATTAAAACCAACAAAATGTAAATGAATTATTTCTTGTTGAAGTTGACCACTGACAAAAAAACACTATCAGGTGCAACAAATTATGCAAACCAGACAGTCCAAGGTTGCAACAATTACCACCTCACACGGAGTGGGGGAAAATGTGGGAATAAAAAAACTCATCCACCAATTCTACACTTGATCACTATTCCATGATAACTGCTGGGAAGTATCAGATGTCAGAGGAGACAGGATTGGGTTCCAATAACCTCACTGAAGATCTCTCTGTTATAACCTCTGCATCGCCAGCAAGCCAAGTTGTCTGAGCATTGCTAACAAGTTAGCTTGCTCTGTGGTGCAGTTTATATTTCTTGCACCCTAAAATCAGCTGAGTTTGACCTTTTGCTTTGATTATGCAATTTGTTCAAACTTTACACTGCTTGTTAGCAGTCCAATTTCATTTCACATATCCAGATTTTCCTATACACACACTGGGAAAATGGTCTCTGGAAGAGTTGTACTGAAGGTGCTATTATATATACAACTCCCGTTTTCTGACTCCCTGTGAAGAGGATTCTAGCTTTGAAGAGGAAATAGGAACATAAGTTTCAGGTCAGAAAAAAAATCTTTAAAATTCATTTTTAAGTACATAAATGCATTTACAAGCTTAACGATTTAGGTTTTTCACCAACATTTGTTATTACTGATACATTAAAACTTCTCAAATGATTTGAAACGTATATTCCAGATCTTTCCAAAATTAGTTGTAATTTGTCAAAAAGTTAAACCAGTTACTTAACGTACCATTCAAATGTTCCACTTCCTGTGATCTACGTTCAAGCGTTCTCACCAGTTCCCGTTTTTCATTATCCAGCTCATCTTTAGTGCGTGAAAGTTGGTTCTGTTTTAAAATTTAACAAGTTAATCAGCATTTCTTTTTCCCCTCTATATCTTTTCTAAATAGATGATACCCTGCAAAGTTTAATTCCCAGTCTTGAATTTTCTATAGCCATGTCTGGGTCCTCCCAACACAATTGCCTCCAGCTCCCCTGTTTTATTACCAACACTGTTAATATCCGTTCAGCAACGCATAATGAGTTAAGCTAGAATTTCCTCTCACTTTATGTTTAACCAACTTTAAGACAGCTGTTCTATAACTCGATTTACTCCCTTGCCATCAATGGCCTCCCTTACTTTATTCTTTCCTATGCTCTTTTCTGTTTGGTGTACAGTTAGGCAGCTTATGTTTCTTGTAGATCTCTACCCCCAGCTTAAAGCCTTTGCCACCTCCCTATTTACCCTTTTTGCAAGGAGACAGGTCCTGTCCCAGTTCAGGTGGAGTCTGTTCTATCGGTATAGCTCCTTCCTGTCCCAGAACTGGTGCCAGTAACCCGTGAAAAAGAACCTCTGTCCCATGCCAGCCCTTCAGCCACTTTTTCACGCAGCATGGGTTAAGACCCGGAATGCTCTGCCTGCGAGAGTTAATCGTGGCTTTGAAAAGGGAATTGGATAATTATCTGGAGAGAGAAAATTTGCAGGGCTACAGGAAAGAGCAAAGGCGTGGGACTAGCTAAGTTGGCTCTCGCAGAGAGCCAGCACGGACAACAGGCCGATGGTCTCCTTCTGTGCTGTAACCATTCTATGATAAAATATATCAATTTCAATTTCCATGATTTTTACAGCACACAGCTTTTCCAACACAGACACTAGTTAAAGAAAAGTCCCTCATGCTCCTCCAACAATATGTTCTCCTCTCAAGGTAGCGACTAATGCTGGAATATGGTTCCCACAAGTACTGATAGCACACAGTCTTTATATCTGAGACAAGAGAGCAAGTGTTACAGGCTATTACTCCATGAGTCTATCAAAATTGAAGCTACTCTGATTCTCATGCATCTAATCCAGCAAGTGATCATCAGCAGTAGAGCTTGGACTTGCTTTACCATTCCTTAAGTCAAAGAATAACACGACTGATCGTAATGCCTCTCATTTCCATTGAGATCAGTCAATGCAGAATAAGTCAAACATTTGACCTTCCTAGTTTATGACTCATATCCAACAGACTACGCATTTTAGAGGGTGCTGTAGGATTATCACACAAAAACAGGAGCCAGTGCAGGGAAATCGATAGCAGGACATACATTGAAGAGGGACAATTCAGCAATTCACCATTGCTTTCTATTATACAAATTGTTTTTAACAAAACCAACTGCAGTCAAAGCTGGAAAGCCCCAATTTTCCAAGGGCTAAAAATATGGGAAGGTGTGCAGGATCAGATTGTTTCAAAATTGAAGCCACTCATAGCAATAGCCTGCGAAGACCTTGTTGTCATAATTTAGAACGAGTTTCTACAAATTTCTGTAAAGGAAATGATTTTTCAAACTACCTTCACTTCAATTTTCCTGATGCTAACATCACACTGCATCTGTTCTTGGTGCTTGTAATTTGACAAGCATAAGCATCAAGAGTGAGTTAAAAGGCAAATTCCAGAAAAAAGGGAGAAGAGATTGTTCTTGTGCACATCACATACCTCTACACTGATCAGTTTTTCCTTAGCAGATCCTAGCTCGTCATTTTTCTCCTTAGTTTCTTTCAATTCCTCATCTACAAAAAAGGAGAAAAAATTATTGCTATATTGTAATCTTTAAGTCCTTTAATAATTGAAGGAAAAAAACTCTCAAACACAATGACACTTATTCACCACGCAGTTAGCATAAACCAATCTCTCCTGAGGACTCGATTCACTCAACACCAACCTTACTATACTCAGTATCACAAAGTTACCTCTGTATAATTTAGAAATTAAGAGGACTCTTTACAAACTGAATATACTTACTAAGTGCAGAAAGCTCCTCACGCAGCCTTTGACTTTCTTGCAACTCTGATACTAACTTTTCCTGGCTCTGGGCTAGTCGTTTTTCCACTTCAAAATACTGTTGCTCTGGAATATTAAACAAAACATATAACTTGCACTCTCTGCAATGGTTAAGGTCGACAGTCACTAATTAACCATGATTTTATTAGATGACTGGTTAGGGTTAAGACAAGTGATTTGGTGAGGTACAACAAATGCTACATTTTTTTCCAAAACTACACATAATTTACTGCCCAAGTACCACAATTTTCCATTAAAAGTGCCAGGCAGTGAAAAAGATAACTTCTAAGCAAATTTGAATAAACCACTTGTCACAACAAATCACTCCCCAAAATTGATCCAACACAAATCAGGGTTCAGTTAAGAACTATTATAAGAACAAAGCGACTCCTGACAACACAGAGTGATCGCGGAAATCAGCGTGTACGAACATTTACCAGCTTGCCAGTATGAATGTGCGCTGACGTCACCACATAATGATGTCCTCAGCCCTCAATAGCCACGATTACTGACCCCACTCCCTCCCGCCCGCCATTCCCATTGCAATCGCCACACGCAATTTCCCGCCTCATCCCATCCCGCCTCTGCCTATCCTCAACAACTCGCTCCTGCCCTTGCCGCTTCCCCCCCCACCCCCTCGCCTCCCACGTCGCCGCTTCCCCCCTTCAGCCACTCGCTCCTGTCCTCGCCGCATCCCCCCACCCCCGCATCCCGGCTGCTCACTACAGGCGTCACCGCTTCCCCCTTCGGCCGATTGCTCCCCACCATGCCACCTGAAGAAGTGGTGGGGAATGAGCAGCTGAGGCAGCAAGGCGGGGAGCAAGCGGGCAAGGGACAATGGGGGAGCCAGTGGCCAAGAAGAGGGAAGCAGCAAGGCCTCGAGCGAGTGGCCGTGGGCAAAGCGGGGAGTGAGCGGCTGAGGTGGGGCAGCGGAGAGGGCGGCAGCAAGTGGCTGAAGCAAGGCAGCGGCAAGGTGAGGAGCGAGTGGCCGGGGGGGAGGGGGGAGGGGAGGGGGGGAGAAGCGGTGAGCAAGCAGACAGGCGCGGAGGGAGCGGCAAAGAGAAGCACGATGGCTGGAGGGAGCAGGGTACTGTTGGGGATGGTATGGAGGCGACGGTCGCAGCTACTGTGGGGATTTGGGTTTAAGGCTGTGTTTGCTTTTTGTGACAAATTGAGCAGTACCATCTTTATTACTGGCAGCTGCCCGAGATGTTGCAGTGTCTTTTCGGTGGATGGGGCTGCACTTGTGCATGTGCCAGTACTGTGCCACCTACTGGTTGCGTTGTCAGCAAACGCAGCCCTAAAAGAAATCAAGTAAAGCTATTCTCACCCAGTTTATTATTCTGCATCAGAGCTGTTACTGGAAATTCAGACTTACAACAGGAGCAGCCAGTAGTACAACATGAATTTATGGAAATACAGAAGTCAAGCAAATAAAATCTAGTAGTAGCAATTACTTTCTTGTTTAAATTCAAGATGTGGGCATCTCTGGCAAGGTTGGCATTTATGTACCCAAGTTTCCAGGAGAAGGTGGTGGGAGCCTTCTTGAACTGTTGAGTAGTAGTTAGATACAACCGAGTAGCCTAGGCCATTTATCAGGGCAGTTAAGTGTCAACTTCACTGACAGAGGACTGGAGTCACATATTGATCAGACTGAGCAAGGTTGGCAGATTTCTTTGCCTGAAAAGGATATTAGTGAGCCAGTTGCAATTTTACAACAACCCAACAGCTTCATGGCCACTTTTACTAATATCAGCTTTTTGATACTGTTTTAAATCTGAATTTAAATTCTCAAACCACAACTGTGATATTTTAATTCACATTCTCTGGATTATTAATCCAGAAACCTAACTATTACACTGCCATATCCATTAATATTTTTAAAAACTCAATAGTAGGTCTTCATTTGGAAGAGGTATTTGGCAACTTGTGATGTCGGGATTAGTGACAACACAAGTAGATCATATTGCCACCACAAAGTCATTGTGGATTTAAGAATTAACAAAACTGCATTTATATGCCACCTTTCATGTCATGTCCTCAGGACATTCCAAAATGCTTCAGAGGCAAATAATTGTTTTGTAAGCAAATACAGCAGCTCTAACAGCCAATTTGCAAACAGCAAGGCCCTACAAACACCAATGAAAACAATGATCTGTAATCTATTTTGGTGCTGTTAGTCCAGGAATGAACACAGGCTTAACACCAGAGTGCTTCCCGCCACTGGATCCACAATACATCCACCTGAGCAGGCAAATATTCATGTTTAAATAGTTAAATGTTTCAAACACAACGATGCAGCACTACCTCACTAATGTTGTGATGCGTCAGCCTCAATTATGTGCTCACATCTTGTAAGGGTGTTTGAACTTACTGAGGTCTGTCTCAGGTGAACCTGTTACCATTGAACTAAGCCTATACTTGTAAAAATTAGGAATAAATCTGAACGGGATTTAATAAGGGGAGATGGTGGCACAGTGGTAACGTCACTGAGTTAATAATCCTGAGGTCCAGGCCAATGGCCTGGGGACACAACCATGGCAGCTAGTGGAATTTAAATTTAATCAATAAATTCAATTAATTAACAAAAATCTGTAATTGAAAGCTAGTCTCAGTAATAGTAGCATGAAACTATAGATTGTCGTAAAAACCCATCTGCTTCACTAATGTTCTGAGAGAAGGAAATCTTTCTCAGAAAGGCTGTCTTTACTATACATGGGACTCCAGACCCACAGCAATGTGGCTGATTCTTAACTGCCCTCCGAAACGGCCGAGCAAGTCACTCAGTCATCAAGGGCAATTAGGGATGGGCAACAAATGCTAGCCTTGCCGGAGACACCCACATCGCATGAAAAAATAAAAAAAGATGCACATTAAGGTATTTGGAACTCAAAATGATGCAACAAAGGTGAATCGAAACAGGATTGTGTGTGCCTCATGTGGAAAGAAATTTCAAATTGCGAGGTTTTTTTTAAATGACATTGTTGAAAGCAAGAACTTTCCTTTTAATAAACTCAGACATCATGAACCACTGAATTTAACAATTAAAGTTTCCTGCTTAAAATTTTCCATTTATCTTCTATAGTATCATGTCACAAGATGCAAAATGAACCTGTGTTTAATCATTACTTTTCAATCAATAATTTATAAATATTTCAACTTAACAGTCCTGTCCACACACTCCATCAAAGAAAATACAATCATTTTTGTTTAAACAGTGGTGTGAAATAAATTAATCATTAAGACTGGAAATCACGACATCCGATGCTAATCTACTTTCTGGATTATCAGATTGATAAATCAAATTTTCTTTCTGTAGATGAGGTGCTGTGACATCTCCTACTCTGGAGACAATATACATTATATTAACTAAGAACTGCCAAAATCAATTAAACTTTTCTTAGCATACTCATGAATCAGTTACCGCTGCAAGTTACCCCAGCAACATAAGAGTCAAACATCTTAGCCAATATGGTACACAACTTCTGTTTCTCATTTTATATTTCCAGGAGCTGCAAGAAAGTCTGACCAAAAGAGAAAGTGTAGAACATGATTACAGTGAACTTTTACATACCAAATCTATCCCCCTCTAAAATCTTCCTCCACAACCATTCCACAGCCAAAAATTAAGGTACACAAGAGACCAGTTCTCAGACATCCACACACAGGTTACATCTGCTAACTATCAAATGATACATTTGATTGAATCAATGGTCCCTTTGATTTTCACTTACCACCTTACATAGTTCACTCCCATCTATTTCACAGGAGATCTGGGGCAGGAACCTCGAGAGTAGGTTGAGAAGTTATCAAAGGTAGAGTCAAATAGGTAAGCAGACCAGAAGAGTTTAGGGAAAGAATTCCCCAGAACAGTGACTGGCGGTTCAACACCCTCTGTCACCAACGGTAATGTAGAATAAGAGAACACACACAAACTAAAGTCAGAAATTGATTCAGGAAGAACTGCAGGTATGGAACAAAGCAATGGAAACAGCTAAAAATAAGAACAATTTTTAAATTATAGGTTGGGTAACTAATGC
Organism: Heterodontus francisci; assembly: GCF_036365525.1. NCBI lineage: Eukaryota > Metazoa > Chordata > Chondrichthyes > Heterodontiformes > Heterodontidae > Heterodontus > Heterodontus francisci. The sequence goes on along the minus strand of NC_090378.1, from coordinate 77,323,375 downwards.
TGATCGACAAGAACAGTACATCTTTAACTGAAGTGTAACAACCCCGACAAAATATATTTTGAAGTAATTTTAATAAAAATGGCAAATTGAAATACAATCAATTCTTAAAAACGTAACATAACATATGGTGCTCCTTTAAAAATCTTGAAGCTGACACTTATAAACAAAAAGTGGCAAAAGTCTCAGCATAGATGAAGCGAAACAAATACCCCGTCTAATACTTAAGTCAGAAGTCGGCCTACCCGTCTCTGGCTTGCCAAGCGTACATTTCTACCCATTACTTACCACTGTCAATCTTAAAACGCTCATGTTTGGCTTTGAGGAGATCTATGTCCGCATCTTTATCAGTGATAAGCTTCTCGAGTTTGATGACAGTAATTTTGGGGAGTTTGGCAAGTTCAGCACGATCGAGCAACTGCTGCAACACAGCCGCCGCCATGATACCGTCTGCGCCTGCAACCTCCAGCCACCCGCAAACGTCACAAGGCGCTTGTGTGACCTGTATGTGACAAGCCGCGCAATGCCGTCTGGGAGTTATAGTGCGGTGCAGCTTTACTGTCCCCGCCGTTAAACAGAATAAACCACAAACCCCGGCAAGCCACGCGGAACCTTTGTGACGCTCCGGTCCCCTCATCCCGCCCCCGCCCCCTCGCTCCCTCCTCCCGCTGTTACAGTCAAGTGTTAAAGGACGCGGGAAAACTCAAAAATCAGGAGATGTTAATAAAAGCAAAATACTGCGGATGCTGGAAATCTGAAACAAAAACAAGAAATGCTGGATTCACTCAGCAGGTCTGGCAGCATCTGTGGAAAGAGAAGCAGAGTTAACGTTTCGGGTCAGTGACCCTTCTTCGGAGTATGACCCGAAACGTTAACTCTGCTTCTCTTTCCACAGATGCTGCCAGACCTGCTGAGTGAATCCAGCATTTCTTGTTTTTGGATCAGGAGATGTTGTTGGATTAGGAGGATATACAAAAACCACCAGGAAAGGGAATAAACCCTTAAAATTAAAGCAAAATACTGCGGATGCTGGAAATCTGAAATAAAAACAGAAAGTGCTGGAAATACTCAGCAGGTCAGGCAGCATTTGTGGAGGGAGAAACAAAAGTTAATGTTTCAGTTCGATGATCTTCCATCAGAATTAAACTCTGTTTCTCCCTCCACAGATGCATCCGCAGTATTTTGCTTTTGTATTAGTCTATTTTAGCATTTACCCGGCAAGATAGCAAATAGTTGAAGTCCCATTTTACCCTGTTTCTGTGTCCCTTCAACCACCTAGCTAAGCTTTCCTGCTTAACAGGCAAATGCTGAAGCTTACTATTACCACAATAAAAATAGAATTGACTGGCAGCATACTCTGCAGAATTCAGGACAATCTGATTAACATTTCCTCATAGTTCCCACTTTGATGGCTTTAGAGTATTTAAGAGTTTTTGTATATCCTCCTAATCCAACAACATTAGTTCAGCAGCATCATATAGCTATCTCAATCTATTCTATTAAGCAAATCTCTAATCATTGATTTTACATAACAGCATCAAAAATATTATGAAAATCATTATACATGGAATAGTAAACAAGGTTCAAAACCTATTTATCACCATATCTTTAAAAAGTCTTAACTGGACTGAAAAAAATCCACCAGTACTCTTATTGTTAACCATATTGTGGATAATTTTAATAGCAGTTATGGAGCTTTGGAGAAGCGGAATGCAGACTGGTTTCAATCTCACTTTGAAGAGCTGGAACCAGTCATAGCATCCATCAATATCGGCGACCACGTTCTGGAAGTGGTTCAAGAGTTCACCTACCTAGTCTCAACTATCGCCAGTAACCTGTCACTCGATGCAGAAATCAACAAGCGCATGGGAAAGGCGTCCGCTGCTATGTCCAGACTGGCCAAGAGGATGTGGGAAAATGGCGCACTGACACAAAACACAAAAGTCTGAGTGTTTCAAGCCTGTGTCCTCAGTACCCTGCTCTACGGCAGCGAGGCCTGGACAACATATGTCAGCCAAGAGCGACATCTCAACTCATTCCATCTTCGCTGACTCCGGAGAATCCTTGGCATCAGGTGGCAAGACCGTATCTCCAACGCAGAAGTCCTCGAGGTGGCCAACATCCCCAGCATATACACCCTACTGAGATAGCGGTGCTTGAGATGGCTTGGCCATGTGAGCCGCATGGATGATGGCAGGATCCCCAAGGACACATTGTACAGCGAGCTCGTCACTGGTATCAGACCCACCGGCCGTCCATGTCTCCGCTTTAAAGACATCTGCAAACGCGACATGAAGTCCTGTGACATTGACCACAAGTCATGGGAGTCAGTTGCCAGTGATCACCAGAGCTGGTGGACAGCCATAAAGGCGGGGCTAAAGTGTGGCGAGTCGAAGAGACTTAGCAGTTGGCAGGAAAAAAGACAGAAGTGTAAGGGGAGAGCCAACTGTGTGATAGCCCCGAAAACCAATTTTATCTGCAGCGCCTGTGGAACAGTGTGTCACTCTAGAATCGGCCTTTATAGCCACTTCAGGCGCTGCTCCACAAACCACTGACCACCTCTAGGAGCTTACCCATTCTCTCTCTGGACAAGGAGGCCAAAGAAGAAGAAGAAGATGGAGCGTCACCCTGAATTTGAAATTTCCAACTTTATATCCTATATTTTAATGTCACTAATCTTATCCTAGATGATTCATTAACCTGAATACAGAAGAACATGTATTAGAAGCTTGAGTAAAAGTTTTAAATTTGTAGTAATGTCAATGTGGTGGACCATGTCTGGAACCTGTTCTTCAGTGCATCCTCATCACGCATTCCGCAAACCAGTTACTTCATGCTGAACACACAACGGTATCCCAAGGCTATGCAACACAAAAGATCTGATACAATGCACTCCTGCCCTGTCCAGACCATTTATCAAAAAACTTTGGGTGAGGGGTCAGGGGGTGAGCTAGAGATCTGAAGGTGTTTGGATATAATCTTCTGCATGGTCCTGATATCCTGGGTAACGGCCAGGCTATCAAATACGATATCTCATTCCTAGGGAAAGCCATCCCTACGTTAGGGACACCATTCAATTTCTCCTTCAGCGGGGTGTTGTTGGATCTGTCACTTTCACAACCAATTCAGTTATTTGGCCTGTAAAGAAAACGGATGGCAGTTGGAAGTTGATCATTGACTATTGCAGGCTTAACTGTGTAACACCAGCCTGGTCCCCAATCGTGAGGGAGACGCCGACACTTTTATCACAGATACCGACCGGGTCTAAATACTTTTCTACATTGGACATTTCAAATGGATTTTGGAGCATCCTGGTCAGGAAGGAGGATCAATACACATTTGTCTTTACCTTTGAAGATCACAGCTGTACATGGACATGTTTGCACCAGGGTTTCCATAATGCCCCAACCATCTTTCACAAGCCTAGGTTGCAAGACCTGACGACTTTTCTAGACCTGATTGTTTTCTCCAATATCGATGACCTGTTGTTAGCTATGGCAGAATGTAGAAGAAAATTTGGTTTTGATGAACTGCTAGATACCCTCAAACACGTGGGTCATAAAGTCAACCCATGGAAGGCACAGTTTCTGCAAGAACAGGTCACCTTCCCAGGCGTCACTCCCTCACCGAACAGCCAGACATCTCATAAACACAAAGTCAACATTATCTAGAGGTTGTCATTACCTGTCTCCAAGACTTCATTCCGCTCCCTTCTAGGACTCGTAGCCTATCAAAGGAACTTTATCCTGGGCTTTGCCGAGCTTGCAAAATCCTTATATGGCCTGTTGAAGGGAGATGATGACAATGTACGTTCTGCATGTACGGACCAACATACTAAGGCTGTTCAATACCTCAAAGAAGCCATCATGCAGGCCACATGTCTGATAGCACCTAATCCCAACTAACTATTCCACCTTGAGTTGGGGGCTATCAATCAGAGTATTGTTGCGGTACAGCGTCAGAAGGTGCAGGATAGGCTTTTGCCCATAGCTTTTGCCTCAAGAATCCTAATGGGTGTCTAGAAGATGTATAACTCTTGCAAACAACATCTGCTGATGACCTTTTGGACAGTACTACATTTTACCTTTATTGCCAGCCTCCAGAGCTTGATCCTGCACTCTCTGCACACTCCTTTGAATTTATTGATAAGGCCGAGAGACTTTTGCAATTGTCTCCTCCCAGCGCTTAGCTGATGGACATTGACCCTGTTGCAGTGTGATACCTATATTACCCCTTGTCAGATTACATTGCTGCCTCAGCTCCTGCAGTATTCCGGCGAACCACGAGTGCCTGTTGCCATCTTGAACTTTGAACCACGCTCCAATTTACGCGCTCCAATGGAAGGAGCACCTGATATCTAAGAAGACGGATCATCACCTGCAGGGTTCACCCCATGCAGGTTTCACCATTGTGCTAACTGATTAACTTATCCAGCATAAATGTTTGCCCTATTGAGCCCAGTATGCAGAGATTGCCACTCTAATAACTGTTGTCATTGAAACCTATAATCAACCTGTTCATATTTAATCCGACAGTGCCTATGATATCAACACCAGTCTCATGCACCAACCTGATCCATCATTCTTCCCCTAGGTATGTGCTCCCCAAACAGTGGGTGAGCAGTGGGAGAGCACCATTCGTCAGACAGCTCAACTCACAAAATTGCCAAAGTGGCATAGTGGCCAAAAATGAAGGAAGACATCTTGTGGAAAGTTGCTTGGTGCCTCACATGCTTGCAACATAATCCCTCTCCCAACTCCAATTGAAGTTACCTACAGAGTGCTCCTCTCCTTGAAGGTCCATGGATACATTTACAGATTGTTTTATTGGGACCCTCCCCAAAATGCAGAACTGCCCGTATGCTTTCGTCATTGTGGACCAGATCATTAATTGGATGGAGGCAATCCATTGTCGAAGTAACACTGCTCTGACCACTGCTAAACTTTTATTGAGTGAGATGATGTGCAGGTGGGGAGTGCCAATACAGGTTGACAGTGATCAAGGATCGCACTTAATCAGGATAATTTTTACCCATCTGCAAGAGCTGATGGGGATAAAACAGAAATTGCACATATCACACCACCCTCAGTCATCAGGGGTAGAGGAAAGAGCGAGCAGAACTCTGAAATTAATGCTAAAAAATTGTGTGCACATCACCCCACACAATGGGCTAATACGTTGCCGATGTGTTTAATGGCTATGAGATCAACTCCACACAAGACTACAGGTGATATAGTGGTAATGTCACTGGATTAATAATCCAGAGGCCCAGGCTAATGCCTGGGGGGGTGGGTTCAAGCCCCACCATCGCAGCTAGTTGAATTTAAATTAATTAATAAAAAAATCTGGAATTGAAAGCTAGTCTCAGTAACGGTGCCATGAAATTTATCATCAATTGTTGTAAAAATCCAACTGGTTCACTAATGTCCTTTAGGGAAGGAAGTCTGGCCTACATGTGACTCCAGACCCACAGCAATGTGGTTGACCCTTAACTGCCCTCTGTTTTCATTTCTAAAACCTTACCCACCTCTGATGTTAAACTGACTGGCCAGTAGTTACTAGGAATGCACACTTTCTTGAGTAAGAATATCACATTTGCCACTCTCCAATCCTCTAGCACCAGTATCTAGAGAAGATTAGAAGATTATGCCAGGCCCTTCTGCTATCTCCACCCCCAGTTGCTTTAGCGACCTGGGATGCATGCCATCTGAACAAAGTGACTTATCCATTCTAAACAAAATCAGTCTTTCCAGTACATCCTGTCTATCAATTTTCACCCATCCATTACCTCTATCATCTCCACTTCTACTGATATTTTGTCAGTACCCTCTTCCATAGTAAATACCAATACAAAGTAATCAGTAAGTATTCTAGTCTTGCCCTGCACCTCTAAGCAGTATATCACCCTCTTTGTCCCTAATAGGATCTACCTTGCCTCTTACAACCACTTACTATTTACATGCCATTAGAAGATTTTTGGGTTCCTTTTATGTTAACGACTATTCTATTCTCATATGGGGAAAGAGGGTGAATTAGCCGTAGTTTAGTCTGCCTTGTGTAATAATCTGATTGAAATTAGTTTATCATTTGAAAATTGCCAATCTTTCCATATCATGAAATGCCATTTTGTAAATTCTATCATTTAAAAAAAACGTGCATTTATATAGCGCCTTTCATGACCTCAGGATGTCCCAAAGCACTTTACAGCCACTGAAGTACTTTTGAAGTGTAGTCACTTTTGTAATGTTGGAAAATTATTTAAATTCTTGCATTATATTTACCAAATTATTGAGCAGTATTATCTATGAATAAACTAAAAGAAATTAAATTGAGGGGTGGATATTTAATTGTTTTTGAATTGTAGAGTAGCCTGCCTAAAAATGCGACTGACCATTTTCTATCATTTAAAATTAACCAACTTTCATACGTTGGAGGCAACTTTGGACATTGTGGTGATGTTTAGACTTAGAGAATCTCAGAGTTCAGTCCACATTCTACTAAATTCCCAATTTCAATCTCATGCTGTGGGAGGCACCAAATGCTAATCAGGGTCCTCCCCTCTGAAGCAGTAGAGGTTCTTGATTTCTGTTCCTGTTAACATCCTAGTCAGCAGTTGAAAACAGCAAAGACAGTCTTGTGAGATGGGTTGCCTTCACATTACCTTAGCAAGTGTGCTAATAAAAAAATAATGATACCCATAATCCACCAATCAGCGACTGCCTTTAATAATTTGGTTAACAAGTTACTGTTGAACTTTGGTTGAGGTCAGATGTGTACTCGGCTGTTAGAAAAAAAGTTCTACTTCACCAATGATTCAATGGGTAAATACATTGCATGGTATGACACTGTTGAGTTAATCAAACTAGAAGGGTCTCAAGTTTACAGCATGGTCTGTAAAAAGTTATCTGATCTCAGGCACTGCAGCAAAACAACATGACAATGGGCCTCAATAACTATGGGCTCGGGAGTGGAAAAAACATCAGTAATGGTTCCCATTCTGAATCATCTTCCATTGAGTCCTGCTGGAAAGTACATCAGTAGAAACTGGATGGATGCGGTAACAGAAACAGTGATGGCCCCTTCCCTGCCATGTGGTCAAGCAGTCTGTCAACATTTGTTTCCAAGCTCAGATGCGAAGGGTGACTTCCTGAAGACTGCCTACATAGCAGCTACTCTACTATAAAAGTATTTCATTCACTGTACATGTACAATACCTTAGAACATCCTGATGAACAGTTATATAAATGGGAGTACTTTATTTTTAAGTTAAACAGCAGACTTCTGTGAGCACCCATGGAATCATACCTCACACAGGCTCACTGCTTCCCAAAAAGAAAATGTCAATCGCCAAATCATAAAAGAGATGGTTCCACAGTACACTATAAAGGCATGACCGGAAAACAGTATAATCTAGTCAATATTTCAGTGCAGTACTGAGGGAGTGCTGCATTCTAAGAGGAACCATCTTTCGGATGTGATGAGGCCCTATCTGCCCTCTGAGGTGGAGAGAATGGGAGAGAGAGAGAGAAACAAAGGCAGAGAGAGTGAGAAAGAGGGACTGAGACACAGAAACACAGAGGAGAGAGAGAGACACACACACACATTATATCAACATTAGTGGTGAGGAGGGTTTTATTTCTAGATGAGATTGACTTTGGGGGATGAGGCCAAAGTTGACAACAACAGACTCGGCAGGACTGTTAATGGATAAAACTACAGATAGATAGTGGAGGCAGATAGAGAAATATTTGGGAGAATACAAGACCTGTCCACACCCAGAAATGGTAAGGGCTTTCCTTGTGTCATTAAACAACCTCGGCCAACAAGGGAAGTGATAGGTCTGATTAAACTAAAAGGGCTGATGATAGGGAACATAACAGTGGAGATCCCACAGACTGGGAGAGATATAAAGAACAGTAAAGAAAGTGGGAAGAACCACAAAATGGGAATACGAGAAAAAATTTGTGGTGGATATCAAGGACAAGACTAAAGGTTTTTACCAATATATTAACAGAAAGAGGGTGGCTAAGAGTAATGTGGGCCTCTTTTTGAGGTTGTAACTAGCAGGGTAGATAAGAGAGAAGCAATGGATGCTGTGTATTTGGATTTTCAAAAACCATTCGATATGGTACCACACAAGACGTTATTACACAAAATGAGGGTTCATGGAATTGGGGGTATTATATTAGCATGAGTTGAGGATTGTTTAATGGACAGAAAACAGAAAGTAGGAATAAATGGGTTATTTTCAGGTTCTCAGGTTGTTACTCATGGGGTACAGCAAAGATAAGTGCTAGAGCCTCAGTTATTTACAATCTTTATCAATGACTCAGATGAGGGGACTGAGTGTAATGTATCCAAGTTTGCTGACGATACAAAGTTAGCTGAGAAAGTAAGCTGTGAGGAGGATGCAAATAGGTGTCAAGGGCTATAGACAGGTTAAGTGAGTAGGCAAAAACATGGCATGTGGAATATAATATGGAGAAATCTGAGTTATCCACTTTGTTAGAAAGAACAGAAAAGCAGAATATTTTTTAAAAGGGGAAGAGACTGGGAAATGCTGTTATTCAGAGGGACCTGTGTGATCTTGTACTTGAATCACAGCAATGGGAGAACCAAAGAGGGAAACACTGAGAGAAATAAAGGTAGAGACAGTGAGAAACAGGGACAAAGAGAGACAGAAAAAAAGAGGAAGATTGAGATATCAATGTTAGGTTTGAAAGGGGGAAGGTTTTAAATTATAGATAAGGCTAACTTTGGAGGGATAAGGCAGACATTAGGGTCCCTTGCTGTTTGTGGTATATATCAATGATTTATACTCAAATGTAAGGGGCATGATTAAGAAGTTTGTAGCTGATATGAAAATTTGCCATGTGGTTGATAATGAATCATAGAAACTTTACGGCACAGAATGAGGCCACTTGGTTCATCGTGCCTGCACTGGCTGAAGAATGAGCCACACAGCTTAATCCCACCTTCCAGCATTTTGTCCATAGCCCTGCATGTTATGGCACTTAAGGTGCATATCCAAACACTTTTAAATGAGTTGAGGGTTTCTGCCTCAACTACCCTTTCAGGCAGTGAGTTCCAGGCCCCCACCACCTTTTGGGTGAAAAAAATTTTCCTCATCTCCCCTCTAATCTTTCTACCAATCACTTTAAATCTGTGTCCCCTAGTCACTGACTTCTCTGCTAAGATAAATAGGCCCCACTATCCACACTATCCAGGCCCCTCACAGTTTTATACATTTCAAAAAAATCTTTCCTCAGCCTTCTCTGTTACAGCTATCCTCCTCACTATCAACTACATGGCCAATCTTTGTGTCATCTGCAAACTTCTTGTTCATGCCATGTCCAAATCATTAATATATACCACAAAAAGAAGAAAAAGCGGAAAAGGACGCAGTACACTGCAGAAAGAAACCAGTGGACTGGTCAGGTGGGCAGAAGAGTGTCAAATGGAATTCAATCCTGAGAAGTGTGAGGTAATGCATTTGGGGAGGGCAAACAAGGCAAGGGAATACACAATGAACTGTAGGATACTGAGAAGTGTAGAGGAACAGAGGGACCTTGGAGTGCATGTCCACAAATCTCTGAAGGTAGCAGAACGGTTAAGAAGGCAGACAGAGCTACTCTCCTTTATTGGCTGAGGCATAGGATGTAAGAGCAGGGAGGCTATGCTAGAACTGTATAAAATGCTAGTTAGATCACAGCTAGAGTACTGCATGCAGTTCTGGTCACAATTCAAGATCTGATTGTATTAGAGAGGGTACAGAAGGGATTTGAGGAGGTTGCCAGGAATGGAGAATTTTAGCAATGGAGAAATATTGGATAGGCTGGAATTGTTTTCTTTGGAATAAATGAGATTGAGGGAAGATTTAGTTGAGGTCGATATAATTATGAGGACCTAAATACAGTGTATTGGAAGGACTTGTTTCCTGAGCAGAGGTCAATAACAGGGCAAATTTTGTTTATGTTCATTCGGCGGATGTGGGCGTCACTGGCTATGCCAGCATTTATTGCCCATCCCTAATTGCCCTTGAGAAGGTGGTCATGAGCTGCCTTCTTGAACAGCTGCAGTGCTTGGGTTAAGTACACCAACAGTGCTGTTAGGAAGGGAGCTCCAGGATTTAGACCTAGTGACAGTAAAGGAACAATGATATATTTCCAAGTCAGGATGGGGTGTGGCTTGGAAAGGAACTTCCAGGTGGTGGTGCTCTCATGCATCTGCTGCCCTTGTCCTTCTAGGTGGTTGAGGTCGTGGGTTTGGAAGGTGCTATCAAAGGAATCTTGGTGGGTTGCTGTAGTGCATCTTGTAGATGCCACTGTGCGTCAGTGGTGGAGTGAATGTGGTGCCAATCAAGCGGAATATATTTAAAGTAATTCGTGGAAGGATTAGAGACTGTGGAGGAAAAAGGTGTTCACTTAAACGGTAGTGGGGGGTCTGGAACTCACTGCCTGAAAGGGCGGTAGAGGCAGAAACCCTCATAGTATTTACAAAGCAATTGAATATGTGCTTGAAGGGCAATGCAGTTGGTATTAAATCGACAAGGCTACAGACCAAGAGCTGGAAAGCAGGAGCTTTCTGGGGATAGGTTGTCTACCAATATCCATTATAAGCCCACTGACTCCCACAGCTACCTTGACTACACTTCTTCACACCCTACCTCCTGTAAGGACTCCATTCCATTCTCCCAGTTTCTCCGTCTCCGACGCATCTGCTCTGATGATGCTACCTTCCATGACGGTGCTTCTGATATGACCTCCTTTTTCCTCAACCGAGGATTTCCCCCCACTGTGGTTGACAGGGCCCTCAACCGTGTCCGACCCATTCCCCGCACCTCTACCCTCACCCCTTCCCCTCCCTCCCAGAACCGTGACAGGGTTCCCCTTGTCCTCACTTTTCATCCCACCAGCCTCCATATCCAAAGGATCATCCTCCGCCTTTTTCGCCACCTCCAGCGTGATGCCACTACCAGTCGCATCTTCCCCTCCCTTCCCGTCAGCATTCCGAAGGGATCGTTCCCTCCGCGACACCCTGGTCCACTCCTCCATTACCCCCACCACCTCGTCCCCGTCCCAGGGCACCTTCCCTTGCAATCGCAGGAGGTGTAATACCTGCCCATTTACCTCCTCTCTCCTCACTATCCCAGGCCCCAAACACTCCTTTCAGGTGAAGCAGCGATTTACTTGTACTTCTTTCAATGTAGTATACTGTATTCGCTGCTCACAATGTGGTCTCCTCTACATTGGGGAGACCAAGCGCAGACTGGGTGACCGCTTTGCGGAACATCTCCACTCAGTCCGCAAGCAGGACCCTAAGCTTCCGGTTGCTTGCCATTTCAACACTCCCCCCTGCTCTCATGCTCACATCTCTGTCCTGGGATTGCTGCAGTGTTCCAGTGAACATCAACGCAAGCTCGAGGAACAGCATCTCATCTACCGATTAGGCACACTACAGCCTGCCGGACTGAACATTGAGTTCAATAATTTCAGAGCATGACAGCCCCCCACTTTACTTTCATTTTTAGTCATTTTTAGTTATTTTTTCTTCCTTTTTTTTTGCGTTCCTTTTTACAATCTTTTTTTGCATTTATTTATTTCATTTCATCTTAGTTTGTTCAGTTTGCTTACCCACTGTTTTTTTCAGGTTGTTTTTCTTCAGGTTTGCACTTGCTGATGTTCAATATTCAGTATATTCACACCTAATCTGTACTAATGCTTTGTCTTTCAACACACCATTAACATATTGTTTGCCTTTGCTCCGTGACCTTTTGGTCAGCTATGTGGCCTGGTCCAATCTGCACCTTCTCCTTTGTTATCTCTTGCCCAACCCCCACCTCACTTGTTTATAATCTGTGACTTTTCTAATATTTGTCAGTTCCGAAGAAGGGTCACTGACCCGAAACGTTAACTCTGCTTCTCTTTCCACAGATGCTGCCAGACCTGCTGAGTGAATCCAGCATTTCTTGTTTTTGATTGAGCTAGAAAGCAGGATTCGGTTAGATAGCTCTTTCTCAGTTGTGCAGACACGATGGGAGAAATGGCCTCTTTCTGTACCATAAATCTTTCCATGATTCCAAATGATTACATTTTGCTATTTGGAGACAAGCATGAGAGTTCTTTCCAGTGCCCCGGCCAATATTTATCACTCAACCATCACCACCAAAAAAATAGGTTAGCAGGTCATTTAACTCATCGCTGTTTGGAGGATATGACTGCACAAAAATTAGCTCCTTCATTTGCCTAGGGCGGCATGGTGGCACAGTGGTTAGCACCGCAGCCTCACAGCTCCAACAACCTGAGTTCAGTTCTGGGTACTGCCTGTGTGGAGTTTGCAAGTTCTCCATGTGACCGCATGGGTTTCTGCCAGGTGCTCCGGTTTCCTCCCACAGCCAAAGACTTGCAGGTTGATAGGTAAATTGGCCATTGTAAATTGCTCCTCGTGTAGGTAGGTGGATGTGGATGTGGTAGGGAATATGGGATTCATGTAGGATTAGTATAAATGGGTGGTTGTTAGTTGGCACAGACTCAGTGGGCTGAAAGGCCTGTTTCAGTGCTGTATCTCTAAATAAATTAAAAACTACTCCAGAATTAATTAGCAGTAGCACATACTGAGCTGAAAGACGCTATATAAACACACCTCCCTGCGGGCCGATTCTGACTGACTTAGCACTGCCGTTGGTCAATCAGCTGACACACTGATCACGAGACCGTCATTTGACAGAAGGTCACAGGTCAGGAAGCGAAGCAGTGGGTGGGGCTGAGACTCGGAGCCGCGAGTCATTGGCTAAAGCGGTGATGTCAAGAATGATAAACCATACAGAACGGAGTTATTGCAGTTGGTTGATGGGAGAAGGTGGAGTTGCTATGCATCAGTGAAAGACTTGGCATCCACGGTAAGTAAAATGGGGATCGGATGGGGCTGTTCGGCCTGATCGTTGAATCAGTCATCCGTTAGTGTCGGGCTGACTTATGTTGGATGGAACCGTTAGAACAGCAGCGCTCAGTGCTTTCAACATTTTGGAAGTAGGGATGTCAATATGTGCAGCTGTCAGTCTTTGTAATTTTGGTTTGATATGTGTGATTGATGGATTCATTAACTTAATGTCTTCAAAGCCACGGAGCTTTTTTTAAAATTGGGTTTGTAACCGGTCTTATTTAAAACCAACTGCGTTGACCTTGTTCCTGTTTATTAGGGTTGCCAATTCTGGTCCAACGATTCCTGCAGATAATTTTGATTTCGATCCCGTGACATGGCTTATGTGGTACTCAATCACACTTCTGCCTTCAAGTTTGTTATTGCATTTACCTTTAGTTGAGTGTCTCACTAATTCTAACCCCTGACTAAAGTGACTTGTTTTATGTGAAGAATAATCTGAGTTATAAATCAAAGAACACAAAAGAATAGAAAGATTTATGGATAAGTAACATTTAATTAAATACTTATGTCTACAGTATTGCCTAAAACACCAAGTAAATACTATTCAACTAAATATCTAACTTCTAGCTAAAACTTTTGTACAAGTTTGACTTTTTACAATTGTTATGAGATTACTTCTAATTTTTAAAAAAATATTATGGGCATTGATTGATCTGGAATCTTGAAACTAAAACTTTTTTTTAAAAAAATAATCACTAAAAGTTTGACCTAAGAGTAAACAGTTACTGGAAGGCACCTGTTTTCAAAGAATCCATCAGGGGTTGTTTTGACTTGAGAGATGTTTGCAGAGGAGTGACAAGCCAAGATTGAGATGTCACAGGATTTGGCTTCTGGAAAGTTTTAGTTTCAATTTTAACTGTTAAAAAAGCCAGTGGTGTTTGGTCTGAAACCGAAGGTTTGCTTATTGACTTGCCAGGTGACTACCAGCCCATATTTCTCTTGAAAAGAAATCCTGCATTGAGAGTGTGCCTATTTCCTCCTGTAGTTGAAGAAAGCTTGCAAGATTCATGAACTTACATGGCAAATGTGTGGAACTGAAACCTTTGTAGCTGCAACCTGACTGAAACCTTCTGCAGCGGCATCTCTTGGAAGCCTACCCAAACTGATCAACATTGCCTAGAAAGAACTGTTCTAGGAAGATTCCATTGACAGCTGCCTGTTTGCCTTTGGGACACCTCACCAAAATAAAGGACTTCCTTTCAGCCTAAGTGGGGTTTTTTATTCCTTCCATTTCTTTGTAACAGTTGGAAACAAAAATCCCTTTTTTTTTCTGATTAACTGTGTGTATGAGGGCCAGGATAAATAAGGGGCTTTAATATTTCGATTCATGTGTATGTTTACTTCCTTATTGATGAAAACTTGGTTTATAATGGATAATTATGTTTGTTAAACCTGGTTGGAAGCTTTATTCTGGGAGAAAATAGAGTACATGATTGACTGTTTTGGTAAGTGGGAAAATTTAAATATATGTTGTGACCTGTGGAGAAATGGGACTGAATTAACAGTGCACTCTTGCCTCGGTCGTAACGCTATACGCAGCGAGTTACGAAAATCAAACCTAATTCAGTTCAGAGTCCCATGCTGTACCCTTGAAGTGAAATATTTTCTTGTACTGATATGTATAATTTATTTCATGTCACTGAACTGTAATTATTTTTCTCCTTGGATTTAAAAAGTGTGTGTGCCTTTTAAGACTCTGTTAAAAACAGTGCACCTTGAAGGGAGAGAAGGTTCAGGAATTCCTGAGACATTGTGCAGCAGCTGCATTTTTTCATTAGCCTGGGCAACAGCAGGAGAGTGAGAGGTCACATGGTAAATGTTTCCACTTGGCTGTGTGTGGAACTGGCAGTAACTGGCTAGTTTTGAGACTTTCCAGCAATGCATACTGAAAAAAAAGGAGCTGTTTTATTCTCTCTCAGAAAAAATTCTACTACGTGCTACAAGCCAAGTTAATTCCCTAAGTAAAGAAGAAAAGCCTTTTTTGCAAGAAACTGTTTGTATTGCTGTGTTCATCATTCAAAGAACTGTTTACTGCCTACTGCAGCCGAAACATTGCATGCCCATTTACTGAAGGACTATGTGCATCAAATCCACGTGTAAACTTTGAGTGACTTTTGACTATTTTCACATTACAAGACCTTATCCACCAGGAATGTAACATGCGAAGACTTTCTTTATTCTTGAGACAGCTAATTTAAAAAAAAACCCCCACTTTTGAAAAAACAGTTAATTGTTAGTTTTTGTGTGTGAATGCGACAGTTGATTAGATTCAGTTATAAGGTCTTTAGACGTAGGTTTATCTTAATAGTGTTTTAAGATGTAGTTTTTAAAATTTGTTGTCTAAAGATACCTGGTTTGGTCTGTTTCGTTCTGGGGTTACTAGTGTTTAATTTGGCTGTTTTCCACTTGGGTGCACAAGCTTAATATGCTGTGACCTGTGGAGTGATGGGACTGAATTGATACTGCGTTGCTCCTTCCGCGCTCGTAACATATGCCATTAAGTTGGTACTCAACATCTAATCTCAATATAGTAGTTCTATAAAATATTTGCCTCCAAGTGTAGTCAACAACAAATCATGAAAATTATCGTCACCTTGCATTAAATACTGCAGCCGGACAGACGGCTATTTCACAAATCGGAATTAGAATTATGGTATTTGACTCTGCTCTGGTGTTTTTTGAAGAAAAAAAAAGTTCTCCATCTGAACAGTTATTCTTAAACGTACATTCTTTCAGGACTAGTTAAATTTTTCAAACCCATAATAAAACTCAGTTCTGTCTGACAAACCTCCATTGCAATCAGATTTCAGATGACATGAGATACAGAATGTTTGTAGATCTTTATTCTAATGAGTTTAGTTTTATGAAATACATTTTGAATCAAAGCAGTGAAAAATTCTCACTTTCCTCGCTGTCCTTAGTATTCTGTTTTGATACTGATATGCTGATAGTAAGTAATTATGAGCGAATCAGATTGCTTTTTTAGTTTTATGCAGTCCACACATCCATTTGTATTATGGTTGTTATGCAATTCTCAAAAGTTCCTACTCATTCCCTCTGTCCCTCATTTTTTTGTGTGAGACCTATATAAGGGAAGGAACAAATGTATACTGTATGAGACAAGAATGCTGATTGCTTGGCACATGGACTTTGGGACGTTGCCATGGAGAATTCACCAGTTTATGGTGACTAACAGTTAACTGCCAAGCTTTGTTTGAAATTTCAAACAGGCAGCGTGACTGTCTGGTCAAGGCATTGCCCTGAGGAATTAACCAACGAATGGCTTTCACTTATTTTGTTTAGCTTAAACAGGCGCAATGTGTGTATGTGTTCTTTCTATTTACAAAGAACAGGGCCCTGTGTATTAATATATGTAGCTTCCGGTACACGCAAATGCGCCACACTGCGAGCCTGACTGACAATCTTAAATTGTTTGTCAGTGTGATTCCTAGCACACTGAGGATTATTTTGCAAATATTGTCCGATCACACAATCTAATGTTGGACACTATTTTGAGTTTAGCAAGTTGGGGACAACCTGTACTTGCCCGTTGCAAACAACGGGACATCATTTTCAGCCCTGAAAAGTGCCCAGTCTACTTCAGATTACCATGGAATGGTAATGTATCCCAAAACTTTGAGCAACAGGTGAAGCTAGCTGTTTCATGCTGCTGCTGTGCAGTAGCAACATGTGTGGTGTTCGCCACTAACCAGATGCTGCTGTCAAGCCAAAAACATGTTCTGCCTATTGCACAAATGAGTAATGTAATATGAGTTTCAATGCTAGTGTAATGCTATGTATGTAGGCCGTATGTCCCAAAGACTGGCAGTTTGTATCAAACATGTCCCTTCTGCTGCTCTCAACAGGCAAGTTACAGGCCATACCCAACCAGCTGGTGCTTGCAAAACTCAAAACCGTGTCCAGCATTAGATGTGATTGCACGATTGGACAACGTTTGCTAAATAATCCTCAGTGTGCTAAGAATTACACTGGTAACCAATTAAGATTCAGTCAGGCTCAGTGTGGTGCATTTGCATGTACTGGAAGCTACATACATCAACGCACAGGGCCCTGTTCTTTGCAGACAGAACATGTACACACATTGCACCTGTTTCAGCTAAACAAAAGTGACAGCCATTTGCTGGTTCGTTCCTTAGGGCAATGCCTTGACCAATTACAGTCAAGCTGCCTATTTTAAATATCAAATGAAGCTTGGCAGTTAGTTCAGTCGTCATAAACTGCTGCACTCTCCACGGTAACACCTCTACCAATTAATCAGCATTCTCTTCTTTATATCAGTATAAATTTGTTTCCCGGACATTGGTATTCTTGAGTTGTCCTGATTGCAAGACGAAAAGCTTCAAAAAGATGTTTTAAAATATTTAAAATCACAAAATAATACAACTGACCTTCCATTGAGCTGAAGACCGACCTCCGGGTGGAGGGTATATCTTCAGCTCATGACATTACTAGGATTTGTGGCATCGGCAATGTGCCACGCTGGAAGACCTTGTTGGTTCTCCCAATACCACCAGGCAGTGCTGCAGCAAGAAGAGTATGTTCTCACTGCAACCAACGAACTCTGAAAGTTTATTTCTATATGTAATCAGCAGCGAATGTTGCCGCTACACTGCTAACTGCAAAATCTGGGCTGTTAACATTGTTTTTCTCTCCACAGATGCTGTCAGACTTGCTGAGTATTTACAGCATTTTCAGTTTTTTATTTCAGATTTCCAGCATGCACAGTAGTTTGCTCTTGTCCTGCAATACATTATACAGCAGTGCACAGAACAGGGTGACATGAAGTCTCTCTCCTTGCAGTTTGTGTTGTGTTCTCTCTCCCCCTCCTTTAACGTTTGTGTTGTGTGCACTTTTTCACCTTTTTTTTGTGATCAGTGGTAAAGTAACTGCGTTTGCTGCTGACCTCTAAAAGTCATCTATAAAGATCTAGTGATCACCATGGCGTGTATTTGAGCTTTTCCCAAAGTTTTTGTTTTTCTGGCGCCAAGTCTGAGATCTCCCAGCATGCAGCAATAGTAATGTCATTAAGCAGCCAATCACATTGAAGAATTTTCAGACAGAAAACCATAGAAGTAAAAATAGCTAATTATCCTCTGCTTTGTAAATTTAATCTCAAAATATTGAGACAGACACATAGGAATAAGGTAGAAGCTGAAATATCAAACTTCAGAAACAATTAAAACCTGTGGAAATGTTTTTATCATGCAGGAATTTGACATTCACAACTATAAAGTTAGTTTTTCAGGCACAGAGGAGTTGTTCAGAAGTAGTTATGACTTAGTATACAAACATGCGAATTAGGAGCAGAAGTCGGCCATTCAGCCCCTCGAGCCTGCTCTGCCACTCAATAAGATCATGGCTGATCTGTTTTTCGAATTCCTCATTCCCATCTACCCCAGATAATAAATTCTTGTTAGGCAAGGGAATCAGTCTACCTCCACCTTAAAAATATTCAATGACCCCGCCTCCACCACCACCTGAGGCAGAGCGTTCCAAAGTTGCACATCCCTCTGAGAAAAAGTTCCTCCTCGCCACTGTCCTAAAAGGGCGATCACTAATTTTAAAATAGTGCCCCCTAGTTCTGGACTCTCCCACAAGAGAAAAACATTGTCTCCCATCCACCTTGTCTAGATTGTTCAGGATCTTGTATGCTTCAATCAAGTCTTTCCTCACTCTTCTAAACTCCAGTGAAAACAAGTCCAATCTGTCTGACCTTTCCTCCATAAGACAACCTGCTCATTCCATGTATCAATCTAGTAAACCTTCTTTGTACTGCCTCCAATGCATTTACATCCTAGTACGAACATACGAATTAGGAGTAGGCCACTTGACCCCTCGAGCCTGCTCTGCCATTCAATAAGTTCATGGCTGAACTGATAACTCCACATTTTCACCTACCCCCGATAACCTTCCACTCCCTTGCTTATCCAGAATCTATCTACCTCTGCCTTAAAAAAAAATATTTAAAGACTCTGCTTCCACTGCCTTTTGAGAAAGAGAATTCCAAAGACTCTCAACCCTCTTAGAGAAAAAGTTTCTCCTCATTTGTCTTAAATTGGCGACCCCTTTATTTTTAAACAGGAACCTCTAGTTTGAGTTTCTCCCACAAGGGGAGACATCCTTTCCACATCCCCTCTTGACCTTGTGTTTCAATCAAGTCACCTCTTGCTCTTCTAAATTCCAGCAGATACAAGCCTAGACTGTCCAATCTTTCCTCCTAAGACAGCCCACCCATTCCAGGTATTAGTCGAGTAAACCTTCTCTGAACTGCTTCCAATACATTTATATCCTTCCTTTTAAATAAGGAGACCAGTACACAGTACTCCAGATGTGGTCTCACCAATGCCCTGTATAGCTGAAGCATAACCTCCCTACTTTTGTATTCAATTCCCCTCGCAATAAATTATAACATTCTATTAGCTTTCTTAATTACGTGCTGTACCTGCATACTAACCTTTCAGGATTCATGCACTAGGACACCCAGATCCCTCTGCATCTCAGAGCTCTGCAATCTCTCACCATTTGGATAATATGCTTTTTATTCTTCCTGCCAAAGTGGACAATTTCCCACTTTCCACATTATACTCCATTTGCCAGGTCTTTGTCCACTCACTTAACCTATCTATATCCCTTTGTAGCCTCCTTATGTCCTTTTCACAAGTTACACTCCTACCTATCTTTCTGTTATCAACAAATTTAGCAACCATACCTTCGGTCCCTTCATCTAAGTCATTTATATAAATTGTAAAAAGTTGAGGCCCCAGCACAGATCCCTGTGGAACACCACTCGTTACATCTTGTCAACCAGAAAATGACCCATTTATGCATACTGTTTCTTGTTAGCTAGCCAATATGTTACCCCTCCCCCCCCCTATACCATGAGCTTTTATTTTCTGCAATAACCTTTTGATGTGGCACCTTATCAAATGCCTTCTGGAAATCTAAGTACAATACATCCATTGGTTTCCCTTTTATCCACAGCACATGTAACTCCCTCAAAGAATGGCAATAAATTGGTTGAACATGATTTCCCTTTCACAAAACCATGATTACCTTGAATTTGTCTAAATGCCCTGCTATAACATCTTTTTAATAGCTTCTAATATTTTCCCTATGACAGATGTTAAGCTAACTGGCCTGTATTTTCCTGCTTTCTGTCTCCCTCCCTTTTTTGAGTAAAGGAGTTACATTCAATATTTTCCAATCTAAAGGAACCTTCCCTGAATCTAGGAAATTTTGGAAAATTAAAACTAAGGGTTCAACTATCTCACTAGCCACTTCTTTTAAGACCCTAGGATGAAGTCCATCAGGACCCGGGGACTTGTCAGCCTGCAGGTCCAACAATTTGTTCAGTACCACTTCCCAGTGATTTGTAATTTTCTTGAGTTCCTCCCTCACTTCCATTTCCTGACTTACACCTAATACTGGGATGTTACTTGTATCCTCAGTAGTGAAGACTGATGCAAAATATCTGTTCAATTCATCTGCCATCTCTTTATTATCCATTAATTCCCCAGACTCCCTTTTTATAGGACCAACGCTCACTGTTAACTTTTTTTTTTCTTTTTAAAATATCCATAAAAAGTCTTACTATCTGTCTTTATATTTCTAGCTAGCTTTCTCTCGTACTCTAACTTTACCTTCCTTATCAATCTTTTAGTCCTTTGCTGTTGTTTATATTTTGTCCAATCTTCTGACCTGCCTCCCATCTTTTCCGCAATTATAGGCTTTTTCTTTAAGTTTGATACTATCTTTAACTGTTTTAGTTAACCACGGATGGTGGGTCCCACCCTTTGGAATTTTTCTTTCTCGTTGAAATGTGTGTATTCTGAAGTATCCCCTTTTAATGCCACTGCATCTCCTAGTGACCTATCCCTTAACCTGATTTTGCCAGTTCACTTTAGCTGGCTCTGCTTTCATGCCCTCATAATTGCCCTTTATTTAAGTTACACCTCATACAACTAGATTTAACTTTTTTTTTCAGGGCTTTTTTACAGTACTGTTGCAGTGCAAAAGGGGAAGGTCATGTCAATTTAAGTGATTTTTAAAGATTGCAATCTGTAGGGTGTCAAAAGCACACTGATGGAGGATCAGGGAATCACTGACAGCAACTTCTGTATTTTTTGCATTTAACTGCAGTTATGAAAGTGCTCTTTAATTTTTTTTTTTGGTGGTTTTTTTTAGAATTGTGGATATTGGTTTATTTGGAAAACTGAAAAGATTCCATGGATATGGTTTTTTACAAGGGTCACTGGGAGGTTTTGTTGAAAAAAAAACCTTTTGCTGAATGTCATATGCCTTAAGCTAAATAAACAAAGCCTTGGTGACTTGGGAGAGTTGTTTAGAGAAGTGACGTGTCAAGATTTATGGTGCTCAAGAGTGGGTTTCATTTTTGAATGCTGTTTTGAGTCAGTTGAGTTTGTAGCCTGCTGAAAGAAACGCCCAGTTCATCTTTCCTCCATCTGAGACCCTAGAAAATCCAGAGTGATAATTGAAACGCCTGATGCCGCATTTCTTGTGGAAAGCCTGCCAGATTAATTCTTTGCTGCCTGGATAGATCCCAGTGACAGCAGTCTATGCGTATTTGGGATGCTAGAATAAAGGGACAACTGATATTCCATATCCTGTCCTCCTCCTTCAAGAATTAACAAGTATTTGGCCAGTGTTTTTTTTTGTCTTTTTTTTTGTAAAGTGATTCTTAGCAGAGAGAACATTTTGTAATTGTGTGTGTGTGTTTATTAAAGAAACCTGGTTAGTGTATTTTATTTTGGGATAAAGACTAGAGTATTTGACCATATTGGTAACTGAATAAAGGTTTAAATATATGTTGTGACCTGTGGAGAAGGAGGATACTCCTCCCGCCTTGGTCGTAACACTGCACATGTGCAGATGCTGGAAATTTCTATCAGTTTTATAGTTGTAATGACAAACGCAAGGGCTAAAGCAGTTATGTGATCATGGCTGATCTGTGGCATAACTCCACATTGAATTACAGAACGGGCACAAGGCTAAATGGCCTAATTCTGTTTGTGCTGTCCCGTTATCCTTGGAAAAGGGAAGAAATTTCAATTTTCTTTTTATTGTAAGGTTAACCTATCTTTTTTTTAGTAGATGAAATAATTTGGGATGACCTTGCTATTGGAAGGAACTGGCTCAGTGAACTGAATAAGCTTTCCTCAGACTGATTTTATAGAATGTTACAGCACAAAGAGGCCATCTGAAGTACCTTATCAGATCTCTCCACCTTCCTCCTTTATAATGAAAATAACTTCTATTTCTCTAGCCTGTTCTAATAACTGAAGCGCCTCCTCCCTGGTCTCAATTTAGTGACTCTTCTCAAATTAATGGGACTAGTCGAGTTGCTGTTGCGGAGAGCCAGCATGGACATAATGTGCTGAATGGCCTCCTTCTGTGCTGCAACCATTTTATGATTCTGCACCCTGTCTATGGCCTTGACATGGTTACTGAAGCAAAGTCCCTGATACAATATTCCATCCAATTATGAGCTGTTTGGTCTACTCTCTTGTAGTTTATCTAAGCCCTCCATACATTTATCTATCTGCTGGAGCAATACAATTTTTCTGTTTTGCTAATGTGCAAGCTATTTGAACTCGTTCCACAATATTGTGGGAATGCCAGGATAGAACTGCAATCTTGTATGTTGGGCAGAGTTCTGACTGCCATGATACACTGGTTAAATGATATGGGTAATGCATGGTACTCAACAGTCTAAATTTTGAGGTTTCTGTATATCTAATATGTTTTTCTTTCAGATGGCAATGTCCAGGAACAAGCTTTGTAGTTTGGTAGCAGCAACCTTCACACCCATGACACAAGATAAGTAAGAATGTTGACCTACTTAAGATCTGATGTGCACTTGCTTATTTAGCACCACAAACTGTCCTGTTGGCCTAAAATTCTTTCTTGTCTTCCAGTGAAATAAATCTCTCTCTAATTGGTCAATATGTTGATTATCTGGTAAAAGTCCAGGGGATTAAAAATATTTTTGGTAAGTTTATGCCAGAGTTTCAGGTACTATTTTTCTCCATTTCTTCCCCAGGCCCCCTTCCCCGTAACAACACTATACAATTTATTCTAGCTGCAGATTTCCTGGCAGGAAAGCATCAAATTAAGGCTTCCATCTACTGCACATTGCTCCCCAATTGAAATGGAGCTAGGGAACTGGGAGTTGAAGCATGGGTTGTTAATCCTTATTTTTAAAAAAAAGTTTTAAAAGAAAAGGTTTTTAATTTTGTTATTTACAACTTATTTTGGAATATGTGCTGTTTAAAAGTAGGAAGTCTTTCATTTTCCCTCTTTCCTGATGTATGCCCCCTGCCACCACCCACCAAAATATTTGGAGTTTACAGGTCTTTGCAGTTTACTAGCGCTCTGCTCATGGTGTATTTTTAGCTTTTTTTTTCAATTTACATTTGCAGGGGTATCGTTTTTGCTTTGGGCACAATTGGTGATTTTGACACACATTGTACCCAAAATTGTGCCAGTTGGGGAAAATATTTTTCCCTGCTGAATTTGCATATTGCCCCACACACAATCTGAACTGAACCGGTGAAATCAGGCAGTATTTTAAAATCTTTTATTTAAAAGTATTGCATTAAAAAAAAAAAAATCCTTTTTAAGATTGCTAATTTAAACCAATTTTTAACTGCTTTAATTAAACATTATCACAAATTTTAACTAACGTCAATCAAGCACCTCCTGAGGAACCTGATATTTCAGAAATCTAATTTTAAATAAAAATCTAAAACTATTTTCTAGCTATTTTGAGGTGTAGTAGTCAGTTTTCATAACAGTTTTTAAAACTTGTACTATTCTTGCCACCAAAAGAACCAGTTTACTTTTTAGAATCTCCCCTAAAGGTCTGCAAGCGAACAGTTAGTGAAAACTCAACATTAATTAACTCAGCCAGCGGGTGTAGGCAATTTTGTGGATGGGCCTTATTCCAGCACTATGTTTTTAAACTAGCGTAAAAGATTACAGAACCTTGAGTTGCTCTGAATGCAAATTGCACTTGCAATTCTGTGATATTTTGTGCTGGTTATGTTGATTTCAGCAGCATTGTGCTGGAAAAAAAATCACGACAGAGTGGAAGCAATTTTTTTTTTTTAACTGATAGCATTCCACTGTTCACTGTCAGTTTTGGAGATGCAGTGCCAGTAGCAAGTAATTGCCTGTGGATTATGTCTGCTGCATAATAAATAGGGGCTATGCAAATTTGATTTACACAATATCCTTGCAGCTGGAAGATTGAACAAGAGAATGATTTATGGATGGATTCAAACCCAAGCTATATGGCCAGTGTTTTAACTTATTCCATCATCTAGCTCCCAAAATATGTGAATATTGACCATCTAGGATGTTTAATACTAATGCCTTTGTAACATATGTACTGCATAAAATAGTAAAACAATCCAGAAATAAAAATGGGGAAGGACCTCTAAAGAATGACCAGAGATAGGGAGGGCTGGGTTTTATTTTATGGTACAATAAGCTATAGAAGAGCCATGGTGACAGGTGTTGTGGGGAGAAGGGTTGGAAAGATATAGGGTACTGTACCATTGATCAAGTTGAACTGAGATGAAGAAAGCATAATGCAAAACCACCAGTTGGGGAAAATTAGAGATTTTTTTTTTTTCTTTTGCATAATTGTATACATCCTGTTAGGGTTTCCTTTTACCCCTCAAATGTGATGCTGATTTCTACAAAGGCACCTGGTTTGATTTTTTTTTTTCCCCCCCCATTCTCATAAGCTGGTCTCCAATACTTAGATAACATGCTTTAACTGTTGCTTTCCAGTGAATGGCACAACTGGAGAGGGCATATCACTTACCACTGAAGAAAGAAAATTGCTTGCTGAAGAGTGGATCAGCCAAGGAAAGGGAAAGTGAGTGCTTGTGCTTGGATCCAGTCTGTGGATAATAATCACAACTAACAACAACAACTTGTATTTATATAGCGCCTTTAACGTAATGAAACGTCCCAAGGCACTTCACAGGAGCACTATGAAACAAAGTATGATGCCGAACCACAAAAGGGGATGTTGGGTCAAATGACCAAAAGCTTAGTCAAAGAAGTAGGATTTAAGGAGTGTCGTTAAGGAGGCAAGCGAGGTGGAGAGGCAGGGAGGGTATTCCAAAACTTGAGGCTGAGGCAACTGAAGGCATAGCCACCAATGGTGCAGTGATTAAACTCCAGGATGCACAAGTGGCCAGAATTAGAGGAGTGTAGATATGTTAGGCTGTGGGTCTGGAGGAGATCAAAGAAATAGGCAGGGGCAAGAACATGGAGGGATTTAGAATCGTAGAAAGTTTACAGCACAGAAAGAGGCCATTTGGCCCATCGTGTCTCTGCTGGCCGAAAAATGATCCACCCGTTCTAATCCCACCTTGCAGCATTTGGTCCATAGCCCTGCGGATTATGGCACTTGAGCTGCATATCCAGTCTTTTGAATGAGTTTAGGGTATCTGCCTCAACTACCCTTTCAGGAACTGTATTCCAGACCCCCATCACCCTCTGGGTGAAAAAACTTTTCCTCTTCTCCCCTCTAATCTTTCTACAAATCACTTTAAATCTATGCCGCTGAGTCAGTGACCTCTCTGCTATGGTAAATAGGCCCTTCACCTCTGCTCTATCCTGGGCCCACAAAATTTTTTGTATATTTCAATCAGATCTCTTCCCCACTGCCTATCCAATCTTTTCTCAGCTGCATTTTCCAGTCCCCGCAACATCCTCATAAATCTCCTCTGTACCCTGTCCAGTGCAATTGCATCCTTTCTGTAATGAGGTGACCAGAACTGCACACAGTACTCAAGTTGTGGCCTAACTAAGAATTTGTACAGTTCCAGCATAACCTTGCTGCTCTTACATTCTATACCTCAGCAAAGAAAGGAAAGGATTCCATATGCCGCCTTAAGCACCTTATCGACCTGTCCTGCTATCTTCAGGGATCTGTGGACCTTCACTCCCAGGTCCCTCACCTTCCTCGACACCTCCCATTAATTGTATATTCCTTTGCCTTGTTTGACCTCTCCAAATGCATCACCTCATATTTCTCCTCTGGGTTGAATTCCATTTGCCACTTTTCTGCCCATCTGACCAGACCATCAGTAATCTTCCTGCAGACTACAGCTATCCTCCTCGCTGTCAACCACATGGCCAATCTTTGGGTCGTCTGCAAACTCCTTGATCATGCCCCCTACATTTGCATCCAAATCATTAATATACATCACAGAAAGCAGGGGACCCAGTACTGAGCCCTGCAGAATGCCACTGGAAACAGCCCTCCAGTCGCAAAAACGCCCATCAATAATTACCCTTTGTTTCCTGCCACTGAGCCAACTTTGTATCCACCTTGCTGCATTTCACTGGATCCCTTGGGATTTTTTTTTTTAAACCAGTCTGCCATGTGGGACCTTGTCAAAAGCTTTGCGAAAATCTTTGTAGACCACATCAACTGCACTATCCTCATCTATCTTCCTTATTACTTCAAAAAATTTGATCAAGTTGGTCTTCCTGTAACAAATCCATGCTGACTATCCTTGATTTAATCTGTGTCTTTCTAAGTGACCAGTAGACTGACTGGCTTGTAATTATTCTCTCTTGCTTCTTTTAACCGCCTAGGATACATTTCATCCAGCCCTGGTGATTTATCAAGATTCAAGGATGCTAATCTGATTTTAACACTTCCCCTCTCCCTCTGCTGATCGCATCGAATACTTCACACCCCTCTTCCTTAACTACAATATCTGCGTTGTGCCCTTCTTTTGTGAAGACAGATGCAAAGTATTCATTCAGAACAATACCAACATTTTCCGCCCCTACACATAGGTTACCTTTTTGGTCTTCTGTGGGCACTACTCTTTTTTTTTTTTTTGCTTCGTTATCCTCTTAATGTATTGATAAAACATCTTTGGGTCCGCCTTGATTTTGCTTGCCAATATTCTTTCATGCTCTCTTGGCTTTCCTAATTTCCTTTTTGATTTCACCCTTCCACTATGGTCCTCACAGCTGTCTGTAGTATTGAGTTCTCTGTCAGACATAAGCTTTCCTTTTCTGCCTTATCTGAATCCAGTAATCTCCATGATATCCATGTGGTTCTAGATTTGGCCATCCTGCCCTTTTATTTTCTTTGTGTGAACATGTTTACTCTGAACCCTATGAATCTCTCCTTTGAATTCCTTCCACTGCTCTGACACTGATTTTTTTTTTTCCCTTCATGTAGCTATTTCCAGTCCACCTTCGCTAAATCATTCCTCAGCTTAGTAAAATTGGCCTTGCTGCAACTGAGAACTGTAACTCCTTTTCTATTCCTGTCCTTTTCCATAAGTATGTTAAAACTGAATTATGATCACTGCCACTCCTTCCACCTGCCCATCTTCATTTCCTAAAACCAAGTCTAAAACTGTGCCCTCTCTTATTGGACTTGCTGCTTACTGGCCAAAATTTCTCAATGCACCTCAAGAATTCTGCTCCCTCAATTCCTTTCACACTAAAACCCAGTTAATATTAGGGTAGTTAAAATCCTCTACTATTACTGCCCTATTGTTCTTGCACTTCTGAGATTTGCCTATGTATCTGGTCTTCTATCTCCCTCTGACTGGGTGTCTATAGTACACGCCCAGCAGTGTCATTGTCCCTATTTGTTCATTAGCTCAATCCATATGGCCTCATTTGATGAACCCTCCAACATGTCCTCTCTCCTCACAGCTGATTTGAAAACAAGAATGTGAATTTTAAAATCCAGGTTGCTTGACTAGGAACCGATTGTAGGTCAGTGAGCGCAGGGGTGATAGGGGAATGGGACATGGTGCCAGTCAAGATACAGGCAGCAGAGTTTCAAATGACCACCTCCATTTTATGGAGAGTAGAATGTGGGAGACCAGTCGGGTGCATTGGAATAGTCAAGTCTAGAGGTAACCAAGGCATGAATAAGGGTTTCAGCAGCAGACAAGCTGAGACAGGGGTGAAGTCGGGCAATTGTTATGGAGGTGGAAATAGGTGGTCTTAGTGATGACACGAATATGAGGTCGGAAGCTGTTCTCGGTCAAATGTGACACCAAGGTTGCGAAATGACTGGCTTAATCTCTGACTATTGCCAGGGAGAGGGATGGAGTCAGTAGCTAGGGAAGGGAGTTTGGGATGGGGACTGAAAACAATGGCTTCAATTTTCTTGATATTTAATTGGAAGAAATCTTTGCTCATCCAATTACTGGATGTCAGATAAGCAGTCTGATAATTTAGAAACCGTGTAGGAGTCGAGAGAGATGGTGGTGAGGTAAAACTGAAGTTGTCAGTGTACATATGAAAACTAACACTGTGCTTTGTGTCCCAGACACTGCCATCACCATCCCTGGGTATGTCCTGTCTCACTGGCAGGACAGATGCACCAGAGGTGGTGGCACAGTGGGATACAATAGGGAGGAAGTTGCCCTGGGAGTCCTCAACATCAACTCTGGACCCCATGAAGTCTCATGGCATCAGATCAAACGTGGACAAGGAAACCTCCTGCTGATTACCACCTACTGCCCTCCCTCAGCTGATGACTCAGTACTTCTCCCTGTTGAACAGCACTTGGAGGAAGCACTGAAGGTGGCGAGGGCACAGAATGTACTCTGGGTGGGGGACTTCAATGTCCATCACCAAGAGTGGCTCGGTAGCACCACTACTGACTGAGTCCTAAAGGACATATCGGCTAGACTGGGTATGCGGCAGGTAGTGAGGGAACCAACAAGAGGGGAAAACATACTTGACCTAATCCTCACCAATCTGCCTGCTGCAGATGCATCTGTCCATGACAGTATAGGTAGGAGTGACCACCGCACAGTCCTTGGGGAGACAAATTCCTGCCTTCACATTGAGGATACCGTCCATCGTGTCGTATGGCACTAACACCATGCTAAATGGGATAGATTTTGCCCAGATCTAGCAATGCAAAACTAGGCATCCATGAGGCGCTGTGGGCCATCAGCAGCAGCAGAATTGTATTCAACCACAATCTGTAACCTCATGGCCTGGCATATCCCCCACTCTACCATTACCATCAAGCCAGGAGACCAACCCTGGTTCAATGAAGAGTGCAGGAGGGCATGCCAGGAGCAGCACCAGGCATACCTCAATGAGGTGTCAACCTGGTGAAGCTACAACACAGGACTATCTGCGTGCCAAACTACGTAAGCAACATGCGATGGACAGAGCTAAGCGATCCCATAACCAACGGATCAGATCTAAGCTCTGCAGTCCTGCCGCATCCAGCCGTGAATGGTGGTGGACAATTAAACAACTAACTGGAGGAGGTGGCTCCACAAATATCCCCATCCTCAGTGATGGGGAGCCCAGCACATCAGTGTGAAAGATGAGGCTGAAGCATTTACAACAATCTTCAGCTGGAAGTGCCGAGTTGATGATCCATCTCCACCTCCTCCTGAAGTCCCCAGCATCACGGATGCCAGACTTCAGCCAATTCGATTCACTCTGCATGATGTTAAGAAACGACTGAAGGCACTGGATACTGCAAAAGCTATGGGCCCTGACAATATTCCGGCAATAGTACTGAAGACCTGTGTTCCAGAACTTGCCGTGCCCCTAGCCAAGCTGTTCCAGTACAGCTACAACACTGGCATGTACCCTGCAATATGAAAAATTGCCCAGGTATGTCCTGTACACAAAAAGCAAGGCAAGTCCAACCCGGCCAATTACCGCCCCATCAGCCTACTCTCAATCATCAGTAAAGTGATGGAAGATGTCATCAACAGTGCCATCTAGCGGCACTTGCTTAGCAATAACCTGCTCAGTGACGCTCAGTTTGTGTTCCGCCAGGGCCACTCAGCTCCTGACCTCATTACAGCCTTGGTTCAAACATGGACAAAAGAGCAGAACCCAAGAGGTGAGGTGAGAGTGACTGCCCTTGACATCAAGGCAGCATTTGACCGAGTATGGCATCAAGGAGCCCCAGCAAAACTGAGGTCAATGGGAATTCGGAGGGTGGGGGGGGGACCCTCCACTGGCTGGTGTCATACCAAGTGCAAAGGAAGATGGTTGTCGTTGTTGGAGGTCAATCATCTGAGCTCCAGGACGTCACTGCAGGAGTTCCTCAGGGTAGTGTCCTAGGCCCAACCACCTTCAGCTGCTTCATCAATGACTTACCTTCAGTCATAAGGTCAGAAGTGGGGATGTTTGCTGATGGTGCTGAACATTGTGCAGTCATTCGCGACTCCTCAGATACCAAAGCAGTCCATGTAGAAATGCAGCAAGACCTGGACAATATCCAGGCTTGGACTGATAAGTAGCAAGTAACATTCACGCCACACAAGTGCCAGGCAATGACCATTTCCAACAAGAGAGAATCGAAACATCTCCCCTTGACATTTCAATGACATTACCATCACCGAATCCCCCACTATCAACATCCTAGGGGCTAACATTGACCAGAAACTGAACTGGAGTAATCATATAAATACCATGGCTACATGAACAGGTCAGAGGCTAGGACTCCTGAGGCGAGTAACTCGCCTCCTGACTCCCCAAAGCCTGTCCACCATCTACAAGGCACAAGTCATGAGTATGATGGAATACTCTCCACTTGCCTGGATGGGTGCAGCTCCAACAAAACAAGAAGTTCGACACCATCCAGGACAAAGCAGCCCGTTTGATTGGCACCCTATCTACAAACATTCAATCCCTCCACCACTGCACAGTGGCAGCAGTGTGTACCGTCTACAAGATGCAATGCACCAAGGCTCCTTAGACAGCACCTTTCAAACCAGTGACCTCTACCAACTAGAAGGACAAGGGCAGCAAATGCATGGGAACACCACCTGTAAGTTCCCCTCCAAGTCACACCACCCTGACTTGGAACTATATCGCTGTTCCTTCACTGTCACTGGGCAAAAATCCTAGAACTCCCTTCCTAACAGCACTACCCCAAATAAACTGCAGCGGTTCAAGAAGGCAGCTCACCAGCATCACCACCTCGAGGGCAATTGGGGATGGGCAATAAATGCTGGCCTGGCCAGCGATGCCCAAATCCCATGAATGAATTTTTTAAAAAAAATGTCGCCAAGGGACAGCATGTAGTTGAGAAATAGGGGGTCAAAGATAGGTCCTTGGGGACACCCAAGGTCACTGCATGAGCAGCAAGAAAAGCCATTGCAAGTTATTCTGTGGTTATCATTAGATGGATAAGAGTGGAACCAGGTGAGAGCAGTCCCACCCAGCTGGTCAACAGTGGAGAGGCATTGGCGGAGGACCGTGTGGTCAACAGTGTCAAAGGCTGTAGGTGGGTTGAGAAGGACAAGGGGGGACAGTTTACCTTTGTCACACACTCATTGATTTTATTTTTACTTTTTTTTTTTTAACCCCCTTCTAATGTTTTGTCCTGTTCCTCTTCTCTCTCAAAGGCAACCACTTGTATTATAGTTTCATTGTGCCTTGCTCAAGTGGCCACTTTTCATGTATTAACCTTAATCGTGTATGGAACGATATTTGAACTTGATCATTTCCTCACTTGACATTCGTATGCATGCATTTTCCAGCAGAGGTCACTGGATAATTATCAGGAACAAGATCTTCGCCCATCACCCCCACCTCATCCAGAGAAACGAAGGTCAATTGTAGTACTGAACTGTCTCCCTTGTTGGCAGCTGTTTTAATTTTGTGAGCTGCATTGCTCTTGCAGTTTTCAGCAGAATACTGTGGTATTCTTGTTTAGGTTTGCTATGAGTCAGTAAATGGCTGAGTTTTACTGTTAGACTAGGATCAATAGTATAATCTTAAACTGAGAGCTTAGAATGTGATGCGTAACCAGCATGCCTGGGTTTTGCCACTGGATATGTCATGACAGCAAAGGAGCTTTGTGTATGTGGCTTGCATACATGGGCAACAAATTTTTTTTGATGGGAGACAATGGGTGGGTTGCATTGCTTTTCATAATATTAAAAAGGTGCATTAATTTTTAAAAAAATTCAAAAAGTGACTCAATGAGCTACACTTGGTGAAAAGCCCCAGTTGGAGGCAATATTATATGGGAGAGCCATGCATTTCTAATTCAATGCATTCAAGAGTCAAAGCAGACTTGACCCCGAAGTTTGCACTTCAGCACAAAAGAAAAGTATTGTAGTATTGTTAAAATCTACATTTCGGGTAAAAGAATTATTAATAAACTTACATTCATATAGTGCATTTGGTGAACTCGACGTTCCAAAGTGTTTTATAGACAATTTACAGTACTTTTGAAGTGTGGTTACAGTTGCACTATAGAAACCGCAGCAGCCACTTTGTGCACAGCAAGCTCTAAGTGGCAATAATTGAGGGATAATTATTGTCCAGAACACTGGGGAGAACTCCACTGCTCTTCAAAATAGTGCTAGTGGAACTTGTTACACTCACCAGAGAGTACAGACAGTGCCTCAGTTTAATCTCCTCTGAAAGAGTACCTCTAACAGTGTAGTGCTCCCTCAGCTTGGATTTTGTTCTCCAATCTCTGGTGTGGGACTTTAACCCACAACCTTCTGACTCAAAGACAACTGGTCCACAGCTGACACTTAAATCTATCCTGTATGGAAGATGATCAGTTGTTTTTTGTGTGCATGGGAAAGAATATTGATGTGCAGTATAACCTTGACCAACTCTTGAGCCAAGTTATTTATTTGCTTACAAGCATGTTAATATAAATTTTGTTACATTGTTATGTCACTTTTTATTTCATGTCACAATCAAAATGATGCTTCTGTCTGATCTCCTTCCCCCAGATAAGTTTGCTGAGCATTAAAAAATTTGATGTATTAAGTGAATAGCTCAACAGGAGTATGGGAAGCTGGAAAGTTTCTGTTGCGAGTTTGTTTTTCTGTGTCAGTAATCTTGCTGAGAAAAATTTTTTTTTTTTTTTTTTTTGAAGGGTTGCAACAATAATGTGGATAAGATTACTTGGTACAATTTTCTCTTTCCCTGCCTCCTAGAACATTTTAAATCTCACTTATTGTGAATCGCAACACTGGGTAATAGAGGCTTACTATTTTATGGGTCTATCAACAACCATGCAAGTTTTTTTTAAACAAAGGAGCTAGGATTTTGTCATCCTAAAATTTCTTGAAACTAAAAGAAATCATGTGCTGGACCTTGTGGTAGCAAAGAAATTGGGAGGTTATTGGCGCTCACCATTATTTTACGTGGGAATTGGACAGCAACTTCAGGTGATTGTAGCTATGCAGCTGAACACTGAAATTGGAAAGTTGCTGTCCGTGTTGCCCTGTTCCTCTGGAAGTTGCTCGATAATGGTATCTTGCCGAGAGACTTGGCATTGAAACATGCAGAATGGTGTGAAGTTGCTGTTCTTACCTGAGCCACTAAACTCAACAGGAAAGGTCTGTGCTGATCCATTCTAATGTAAGTACCCTTTTAAAAGCGCTATGATCTTGATTACTGCCAAACAATCCATCTAGCACTTTAAAAAAACTTTTGCAAATGTGGAGTCTCATTCCTTCAAATTTTAATTTTTTTTTTTTTACTTTGTCTCTTTTTCTGTCTCAATCCAATCTTTTCTTTTTTTTTTTCTGTACTTGATTTGAAGTCTCATTCAATATTCTATCAGACAGTTTTGTTCAGTTTGTGTTGCTCACTAACCGTTCTTGAATCTGATTGGATAAGGAGATACAGTTTGTCCGGTTAACACTGGTCTCGGATCCCCATAGAGGGCATTGGGTGTTAAATTTTTCAGTAGTTGGTTGACTGGGCCTTCCAGTGCAAAAGTCTATGGGCGGATGCAAGTGTAACCTGACCATAAAATACGGCCAAATGTTAACCTGTATGCTGCTTTCACCAGCTGAAGTGTTTTTTTTTTGAGTTCATTTAAAAATCATGGTATTCTCTCTCTTCCAGGTTAGATCAGGTGATCATTCATGTGGGTTCCTTGAGTATAAAAGAATCGCAACAGTTGGTGAGCTTAAATAATTTAAATATATTGCCTGTATTTACATTCCATATTTATTTCATTTGTAAAAAAAAAAAATTTAAATAACTTGATGCAAAGAACAGCTACAAATGTTGAAAATCTCTGCCTGGATAATGCAGATTAAAATCTGGACATGTACAGAAGATTCATCAGAATCTGAAAGGTGGTGGGAGAGGAAGCTTAACAATGAACATTGGATTTGAGCCACCATGAAAAACCAGTGGCAGGCCACTGGGTGACCAGGGCTATCATTTGATGTGGTTCATGATCTGTGTGCAACTCATCATAGATGGGCAGCATGCATACCACAATAGCTATGGTGTCTCTCAATGTAACAGAGCAGACCATTGACTGTTGCTTCCACTGCCTGAACTGCTTTGGAGAAGCCCTGCAGTTCTTGGCAGCTGTGGCCCTAGAAGACCTGTCTTTGAACATCTTGGCATGGTCAGCAGCAGTCTGGGATGGCTGGCTGACAGGCAACAGCAAGGGCATTGGTGGAGCAGCAGGGGTGGGAGTAGAATGCTGTCCTCCTGAGAAAGGAGGGCTGGTCCATGCTCCATGATTCTACTGCTACTCCCCTGGTGCAATGCTGCAGCAATCCTCATAGTCTGTTGGAGAATTGATTGTTGGACTGCTGTCTAACACCCTGTAAGCTCCTTTGAACACTGGTATCCACAGCCATGCTGGTACCTGTCTGAAATTGCATTTAAAGAAGTCTGTGCTTCCACTGCATCACCCAGACCTTGGGTGACTTTTGCTTGTGCTGCAATGGAACCCAAGAAGTCAGCTAATAAACACTGCATCATGGTTGGATCTGCAAGTATGCTCATGGAGTTGACCACCACTTCCATGCTGGAAAGGATAGGCTCCAAACTCTGCACAAAACCCTGTACCAAGTTGGTGCTGGACTCTTGCGCCCTTCTTGACAATGCATTTGGGCATTCTGGCCTACCAATGCACTAAGCATTTCATTGTGCATACCCATCAGCCCACCTTCTGTAGCCTGTCCCATCTAAGTCCTCTACACTAGAACTCATGTGTGACTTCTCCCTTGGGCATGCTAGCACCTTTGCTACCCTTGGTCCCTGCCCTGGCTGTAGGCCACTCTTATCATTGTCTCGCCACTGTGGGATGTGAGAAATAGGATTAGGTATGAGGATACCATCCTCTTCGATGGTTTCAGACTCGACACTGGCCACGTCCTCATCGATGGACACTCTAATAATGGCAACCTCTGCCTCTTCCATTGGGATCAGGACATGTAGCTGTGCCGGTTCCTGATGGCGAGCGGCTACCGCCTCTGGTTATGCGCCAACTTCTCTGCAAGAGAGGGAAGATTGTCTGAGTGCACTGCAATGTGTTGGCTGTCCTGGTAAATAGCTAGTAGCGTGTGCAAGCTGTGAGGATGGGGGTGTGAGGCTTGCAGCAGTGCTAAATCTGTGTGTGTGCAGTGAAGCTATGAATGTTAATCTTTTAACAATCATGACTTCGATCTGTTAAGTGAGTAGTGGGGTTGTGGTGCATTGAGCAGTGCGAGGCTCATAATGCATTTGGGATAT
This sequence comes from Heterodontus francisci, assembly GCF_036365525.1. Lineage (NCBI taxonomy): Eukaryota > Metazoa > Chordata > Chondrichthyes > Heterodontiformes > Heterodontidae > Heterodontus > Heterodontus francisci. Next base: position 77,287,891 of record NC_090378.1, on the reverse strand, counting down.
GCTTTTGAAGATGCATTCACTTACTTCACATGAGTGGTCAGTCATTGAATTTTTTAATGGCACTGCATCAAGTCCTCGGGGTGAGACTCCCAACATTGAGCGCTATGGCTGTCTGGTTCCACTGCCTTCACAAAGTTTGTCTGGAGGGCCTCCTGGCCCCCGTGGATAGATCACATCTCCCCTCCTCAACTAAGGTGTCCATTGCTGTGTCAGAATCTTGGAGCATGCTCCCTTACCTGTTGCACCATAATTCACTCGCCTTCCTGTTCAGACACACTTCCACAAACCGTTGTAACACCTGCTCCAGCCAGAATGCACCTCCCCTTTGAAGAGGTGCAGGCTAGCTTTAACTGGTGCTTGCCTTGCATGAATTTGGGCCCTCCACTGAGGCATGCAGCCACTCTATAGTGCATTTAGCACTGGCTGCATGCAGCAATCATGCAAATTAGCAGGCAGCACAAATTTGACCTCCTGCATTAGAAGCAATGGGCCTGGGTTAATTACACATTGCGATCCCTGTGCCAGTTTTTGGAACCTGTCTAAGTGAGCCCCCGATATCTTTTTGTGGCCTGTTGGTAGAGGGCACTGAAGTGCAATTCATACAAAACTGCTGCTGATCTTTTGATTCCTTCAGCTTAATACCTCATTTCTGTTTTACAATGCCTTGTGGCCAGTTGTGGTTGGTAATTACTTGTCTGTGGGAAGTTGGAGTGGGGCTAATTGTGTTGTGCCACCAGGTTTGGTTTCTATTCTCTGCTGATCTTCATTGTACTTTTACCTCTACTTCGTCTCATTTTTCATTTCCTTGACTGGCAGTATTTGTGTCCTGCTGGTCTCTTGGCATAGGCTACTTCCCCATACAACTTATCCTTGGGGATGCACCATCTTCCACTCTATGCACATGCTCAAGCCAGTGAAGCCGCCTTTGCTAGATTAGTGCCAGCATGCTTGGCATTTTTGCCCTAGAGAGGACTGCTTCATTTGGTGACTGTCTTTCCATGTGATGCTGAAGATATGTCAACAGCAATGAGACCAGTATCCGTTGATCTGTTTTTCGTGGATATATGTTAGCTAGGACCCAGTGTGATCTCCTGCTCTTCTTTGGCATTTTTCCAAAGGATCTTGCACATCCAACTGAGCATCAAGGCCTCATTAACTATCTCTCATACAAAGTATCTCTGACAGTTCAGCCCTCTCAATACTGCACTGATAATTCAGCCTAGATTTATGTGGTGCGGTCCTGGAGTGAGGCTTCAACCACTATCTTTTGCCTGAGATGAAACTTCTTTCTGACAAGCTAATGCTGCCATAAGGGGCGAAATCCTCCATGAAGATATTCCATATGTGTTAACAGCATCAAAAACTTAGAGCCCATCACCACTAATTCCAAAAAAACTTATTTTAAAGCCTTTTGACAGTTTTTTTTTAAGGAATTGTGCTGAAAGGAAATTTTACTTGTATTGTGGGCTGTGGTGGGAGGAAAAGTTGACCATTTCCAGTTTATTCATGACAAGACAAAATATCTATTAAACTGCACAAACGCTTGAGATTTTGTTTGATTTGAGAAAGCCATTGTTGGATTTATAATCGATGTCTCTAAAGTTGAGGAGTATGAACACTTAAACAGTTTTAATCCTAATAAAATTGGAGACTTTTATGGGGAATATGAAACGTGTCCTTCCCTTTGTGTCCTCTTTGGCAGAGATTGAATATTCAGTTCTGATGTCATTATTAGCCTGACAAATATATGTAGTTTTGGCTGTAATACTACTTTTATACAGGCAAGGCATAGAAGATAATTGATGCAGTTTTTTTGTTTGTATTTTGTTTCAGGCAAAACATGCTGCCAGTTACAATGCTTCTGGGATAGCAGTCATGTCTCCATGCTTCTTCAAGCCTCAAAATATAGGTTGTGCATTTATGTCAATATTCTAATGAATTGCTGAACGAAATGCTGACTACCTATCCAGTCAGAGTTCATAGTACACCAAGTAGATTGATCGTAATAAAAGATTGACTCTTTTTTTGCACAGTAGTGTAGGTGAAAATCACTTTTGAAATGGTTTGTGTATGAATGTCATTGAATCATCTGCTTAAGTCTAGTTGTGAAGTATTGGTCAATTTGAAGAACATTTTAAAGTGTAAATGAATGTACAGTAAAATCCATTTTGAAAGCATCCACCTTATTTACTGTAAGTAATGTTAATCTGGTGTGACCAGTAAATGAAGCTGTATTTTTCTTTTTGGCTTTCTCCCAATCTCTGCTGTTATTGAGGCAATCTTGTCCTGGGTTACATCTCCAAAGGCAACTGAATTGATCCCAACAGTTTACTAACATGGTTTTGTGAGCCCAGACTTTTGAGTATTAGAAGAATGAGCAGCTAAATCTAATTCTGCCATCACATGACAGCTACACATGCACTTTTTCGTGGGCAAACTGGCTAGTGATTGGGAGAAGCAATCTTGACTGCCCCCTGTGGCCCAGAGGATCCTAGGTTAATTACAACACCTAACTCAGCACAGATGTGGGATCAAACCAGCTTGGCTGCTCAGTACCACACTGTGTCATGCATTTACTCAGTAATTAGGTCACCTGGGATTTTCCCTCATTATAATAACTTGAGATTTTCAGATGACAGTTATTTTCAGGAAAGAAATGCACAATTTTTCAAAACTTGACTTTAGGAGGCAACCAGATGGAAAATATATAAACTTTTATTTTCGTGGCGGTACATCACCCAGTTTCTTTCGGCTGTACGGGCTTCGAAGTGATTTTTGACAAATTTTTTAAAAATTTGTTTGGGGATGTGGGCATCCCTAATTGCCCTTGAGAAGGTGGTGGTAAGCCGACTTCTTGAACCGCTGCAGTCCTTGGGGTGTAGGTACACCAACAGTGCAGTTAAGGGAGTTCCAGGATCTTGATCCAGCAACATAGTTCCAAGTCAGGATGGTGTGTGACTTGGGGGGAACTTGTAGGTGGTGTTCCCATGCATCTGCTACCCTTGTCCTTCTAGGTGGTAGAGGTTATGGGTTTGAAAGTTGCTGTTGAATAAGCCTTTGGTGAGTTGCTTCTAGATATAACTCCATAATCTCTCGTGTCTTTAGCACAAAAACAATCTGCTGTGCTTTTCTATTTGTTTGGCTTTTGGGATCCTCTGTCCTGTTGGGGATTGCTTAAACTGGTTTGGCAGGGAGATGGGAACCTGAGGGTAGTTTCAGATAGGACGATTTCAGGGCAGGGAACAAAGTTAGTGAATGACTCTGAAAGACAAAAAGCAAAAGTTAAAAAGTGTGCAGCACAGAAATTTGGCAATATTAAAAGGTATTTATTTAAATGCAAGGAATACAGCAAATAAAGTCAGAGTTGAGGGCACAGATAGACAAATGGCGACATAATATCATTGCTATAGCGGAAACTTGGCTTGAAGAGGGGCAAGAATGGCAGCTCAATATCCCTGGATATAGAGTTTTCAGGCAGGATAGAGAGGGTGATTGTTTTTTTAAAAAAAAATGAAGTGGGTGTAGCATTATTGGTTAAGGAGTCAATAACAGCTGTAAAGAGGGATGATATGGCCTCATTTGATGATTCATTTAGCGAATGGGTGGAGCTCAAATAAAAAGGGGCAGCCCACACTACGAGGAATATACTACAGACCCCCAAATAGTGGGAGGGAGATAGAAGAACAAATATATAGGCAAATTTCTGAGTGCAAGAACTATAGGGCAATAATAGTTGGAGATGTCATCTACCCTAATATCAATTGCGATACAAATAGTGTGAAGGGCACTGAGGGCACGATATACTTGAACTCCATTCAAGACAACTTTTTTGGCCAGCATGCAACATGCCCAACAAGAGTGGGTGCAATTCTAGATTTCGTCTTCGGTAATGAAGTGGGCAAGTGCATGAAGTCGCAGTGGGTGACCATTTTGGAGATAGTGACCATAATACAGTTAGTTTTAGCATAATCATGGAAAAGAGCAAAGATAAAACAGGAGTAAAAGTTCTAAATTGGGGAAAGGCAAATTTTACGAAGCTGAGAAGTGATCTGGCAAAAGTGACTGGATACAGCTACTTGAAGAAACATCTGTGGCAAACCAGTGGGAGGCATTCAAAAGCGACATTCTACAGGCACAGTGTAGACATGTCCCCACAAATATAAAGGGTGGAACGGCCAAATCTAGAGCCCCCTGGTTATCTAGAAGCTTACAGGGTAAGATGAGCAGAAAAAGAAAGCTTATGACAATCACAAACATCTTAATACTTTTAGAAAGTCTAGAGGAGTATAGAAAGTGCAGGGGTGTAGTAAAAAAGGTAATTAGGAAAGCAAAGAGAGGACATGAAAAATTATTGGCAAATCAAAGAAAACCCGAAGATGTTTTATCAGTACATTAAGAGCAAGAGGATAACTAAGGAAAGGGCAGGGCCTACCAGGTGTACAAGGGAACTAATGCGAGGGTGCCTAAGATGTGGGCAGGGTTCTCAATTAATTTTTTGTCTGTCTTCACAAAGGAGAGGGTAATGCAGACATTGTAGCACAAGAGGAGTGTGAAATATTAGCTACGATAAGCATAATGAGAGAGGACGTACTAGAAGGTCTGACATCCTTGAAAGTGGATAACTTGCACAGTCCGGATGGATTGTATCCCAGGCTGTTAAAGGAAGCCAGGGAGGATATAGCCGATGCTCTCAGGATCATCTTCAATTCCTCACTAGATACAGGTGAGGTACCAGAGGATTGGAGGCCTGCGATTGTTGTGCCATTGTTTAAAAAGGGTGTGAGGGATAGGCCAAATAATTACAGGCCAGTCAGTCTGACCTCAGTGGTGGGTAAATTTATTAGAATCAATTCTGAAGGACAGGATAAACTGCCACTTGGAAAGGCACGGATTAGTCTGGAAAGTTCAGCATGGATTTGTTAAGGGAGTTACCAATTTGATTTTTTTTTTGAGGAAGTAACAAGGAGGATTGATGAGGGTAGTGCAGTGGATGTGGTCTACATGGATTTAGTAAGGCATTTTCAAGGTTCCACACGGCAGACTGGTCAGAAAAATGAAAGCCCATGGGATACACTGGAAAGTGGCAGGTTGGATTCAAAATTGGCTCAGTGACAGGAAACAAAGGGTAGTCGTCAATGGATGTTTTTTGCGAATGGAAAACCATTTCCAATGGCGTTCCACAGGGCTCAGTGTTGGGTCCCTTGCTGTTGTGGTATATATTAATGATTTGAACCTAAATATGGGAGGCATGATTGGGAAATTTGTAGATGACCCAAAAATTGGCTGTGTAGTTGATGGTGAAGAGGGTAGCTGTAGACTCCAGAATAATATCAATGGTTTGGTTGTGTGAGTGGGGAAGTGGCAAATGGAATTCAATCTGGAGAAGTGAGGTCAGGCATTTGGAGAGGGCAAATAAAGCGAGGGAATAGACCATAAACGGGAGGATATTGAGAGGGGTAGAAGAATTTGGAGACCTTGTGCATGTCCACAGGTCCCTGATGGTGGCAGGACAGGTAGATAAAGTGATGAAGAAGGCATATGGAATGCTTTCCTTTATTGGCCAAGGTATAGGATACAAAAGCAGGAATGTAATGCTGGAACTGTATAAAACGCTGGTTAGGCCACAGCTGGAGTATTGTGTACCGTTCTGGTCACATTACAGGAAGGACATAATTGCTGTGGAGAGAGTACAGAGGAGATTGACAAGAATGTTGCCAGGGCTTGAACGTTGCAGCTATGAGGAAAGATTGGTTCGGCTCAGGTTGATTTCCTTAGAACAGAGGTGGCTGCAGGGTGGTTTAATTGAGGTGTACAAAATTATGAGGGGTCTCAATAGTGGAGAGATCAATTACCAGGGGGCACAGATTTAAGGTGATTGGTAGAAAGATTAGAGGGGTCATGAGGAAAAGCTTTTTCATCCAGGGGGTGGTGGGTGTCTAGAATTCACTGCCCAGATCGGTGGTGGAGGCAAAAACCCTCAACTCTTTTTGGGGGGAAAAAAAAAGGTACCTGGACCTGCACCTGAAGTGCTGTGTCCTGCAAGGCTACGGAGCAGGTGCTGGAAGATGGGATTAGATTGGGCGGCTAGTTTTTTGTTGGCTGACTCCGACATGATGGGCTGAATGACCTCCTTCTGTGCCATAACTTTTCTATGATTCTATGATTTTTCTCTTTGCTTCCTTTTTGTCTAGTAAGGCAATTGCATTGTGGCTTTTATCTAATCCTGGGCAAAAACACAAGAGATCCACCAGCAATAACATTTACAATTATACAGCATCTTATATTGAAACAACTTGGAGTACTTCACACAATTAATTATTTTGAAGTGCGATGTCTACGATATTGGCAAAGTTATGCCAAAATTGCACAAAATCGATAAGAAATTTACTTCTTGTTGCAGAAGCTTTGATAGAATTTCTAAAGGAAGTAGCATCTGCTGCCCCCAGCGTCCCTTTCTACTATTACCATATTCCTGAATTAACTGGAGTATCTTGTAAGTATGAAAGTGTGTAGCAGAGATTCTGAAAATCACAAGGACTCTCTCAAATCTAACCTAACTTTCACTTATTGCAGTTAACATTGTGGATTTACTAGATGGGATCGAGGAAAGGATCCCAACATTCCAAGGGTTAAAGTTCACCAGCAGTGACTTGTTGGACTATGGTCAGTGTGTTCACAAGTACAAGGATAGGTTTGATTTGCTGTTTGGGAAAGATGAGGTATGAAAGTTTCGCTAATTTATAATTAACATCTCATTCTTTAATTTGGTCAATTAGCAAGTATTGAGTAGTGATGGGGCTTGGGTACATAAATTGAGAAACTTAAGGAACATGAAGTCTTTGGAAAGGAGGTAACAAAGGACATCCATACCATTAAAAAGAGAACAGATTAAGGGGAACCATATTTGTATCAAACTCCATTCCACATTACATACTGAAGAGATCACTATATGAGCTTATGGCTTGGAGTGTGTATATTGGTTGTGAGCAGCAAGAACAAGATCTGTTGAGATCAAATTTTTCTAGATGTGTATGTATTCCAGTGTTTGGCATCAGCTTGGCACACCTGTCTGGATGGAAAGATTGAGATGAATCTTTCCCCCCCAACCATCACGTAAGATCATATATTTTCTCTGCCTGAACTTTGCAAAGTTCCAAGTGCGTGTGATACTGTGGTAGGAGAGGATAATAAAACATCCTAGTTTGATTATAGCTGTATTTGTTCTTGGGTTGTACTCGCGATAAGGATGTAGGTGTCCTTTTTCTTTTGTTATCTGCTTTCTGAAGTCTTCCTGTTCCTTAAGTTTCTTCATGTGCTGTGTACTACTACTGCCCTACTACTGCAGCAATAAATACTGTCATTTGATTGTCCTCTATACTCGCTGTTTTGTTACTTTTAGACTAGATAGAAATACACTGTAGATAAACCGAACGACCTAAATGTTCAAATAATTCCCTAAGAGTATCCATAAAGGTAAATCAAGCTACATGAAAGGCCAACAACATTTTGGCTTTATAATTAGGGACATTGAATACTTGAGTAAACAAGCAAATTTGCTCATATTGGTTAGGCTACAGTTTGAGTACTGTGTATTTTAAGCACCCAAGTAAAGAAAAACATTGAACCCATGGAGAGCATACTATACACATTTAGCAGGGTGATATCAGAGATGGGGAACTAGTTATGACCAGATTAAGTTTGAGCCCACAATTGTACAAATTTGTTGCTGACCATTGGAAGATATAGTGTTTTTCTGCTTTGTTACCTTTTTAAGATTATTTTATGGTTGTTTTCCCTAAAATATTCCTACTTGTTATTGGATTTTGCAAGATTATAAAAGTCTTGTATTAACTGCCAATCAGTTTGCCTTCCAGTTATGTAGAAAAAGTGTCCAAGCTTTTTGGGTTTGGGCTGCTTTGAGTACCATGAAGCCTTCAGATACAAATTTCAACTTTCTATGTTCTTATTAACTTGGGTTGCTAATATTAATAGACTTTGGTGTTCTGATTTTGGTTTTTATCCATCAATAAGAACAGCCCCTTCAAACCTCTAGGCCCATAAATTCAAACAGGAAAAATCAGCAAGTCAGAGTACAAGTATAAATATAACTGGGCTGCCAAGATTTTGTGGACCTCTTTGGCTGCAGTTTGGACGCTCCTGTTTGCTTATAAGCCAGTTCTAAACTAAACTTTTGTTCTGCAGCTACTCTTGTCTGCAATGATATTGGGAGCAAGTGGAGCTGTTGGCAGGTAAATCTTCAATATATTTTCTCAAATATTAAGTTTATGAAATTTCAATAATTGTTTGCTTAGCATCTTTGACAGGGCCATTTCTTGGGGCTAAGTTTTGTTTTATTACAGAAGATTCTGGGAATTAAATAAGTTACTGCAGTTCCATCCATTTTGTCATTTAAAAAAACCACAAACCCTTGCCTTTGATAAATAAAAGGAGCATCTTAGGGTTTTGTTTTTTCATTGCTGTCATCAAGATGCATTATATATTATGACTATGTTTTGTTCCTCATGTGTTGCCACCTTTTTAGCATACACCGTCATCTTAATGTCTGGGTCAGTTTGCTTCTGTTACATTTCCCCCTTGGAATGCAAAGTTGGAGAACCTGTTTTTCCTGGTATGATGAATATAAAACATTTTTGTTTCTAATAGAATATTTTTGAGCTGTGAATGTAATTCAGTTCTAAAGCATCAACTGGTGGGCACTTTTGCTTTTTTAAATTGTGGGGTAATTTTTTGAGCATCCTCTTCAAATGTGGAAAAATTGCAACTGACAAGTGTGGCAGAGGAGTTGGAGCTACAACGTTATGGTCTGAATTTTCCAGCCTGCACTCGGCAGCACTAGAGCTTCACATGTATTTGTGTATTTCATGTGTGTTGCTTCCAGGTAAAGGAATATGGCCTCTGTGTTGTCTGTGTTTGTTGCCTGTGTTGCTGGTTCTCTGAGCTCTTCTGGTTTACTGTCTGTTTTATTTTCTGCTTCTGTTCCTGTATTTTTGCTTCCATGTCTCTCTTTGATGCCTTTCTGCTTGTTGCATTTTGATTTGCTGCTTGTAACTTTCTAGTACTGGTGTCATTTTTTTGGCCTGCCCTTGTTTCCTTTTTGTTTTGTGGGGTGAGGTTTTTTTTTGTTCATGAATGGCTGGCAGATGGGAGTGAGATTAGGACTATACTTTCATACCACAACTTGAAGACGGGTACTGAATTGAGACTGGAGGCTTTGTCCCTGATTTGTTTATGGGGAGGCCAAAAATGCCAGCAAAGTGGGGCCTTTTTATAAATTTTTTTATCAGCCAGCCAAATTGATGATCAGGCTCATGGCCAGGTGGGAAAACGTGTAGCAGAAGGCTGTAGCCATGGGAACACTCCCTGGCAATTCGTAGGTGGATGGGGAAATGGCCATTGGAACTGAAGGGGAAGATCCGACATCATAGGTTGGAGGGGTGGCAGACGGTGCGGGAGTCAATGATCAGGTGGGGGTTGCGCTGAAGGCTGGGGGGCCAGATGGAGAACTCTTGTTCTTCCCAATGCTGGGAAATACACTTGTGAAGCTGGCAGCCCTGCCTCCCTTTCACTGTTGGGTTTTCCAACCCTTGGGAAGCCTGCGCAACAGCAGTGAATTTTAAATCAGGCCCCCAATTGGACTGTGGGAGCCTGATTTTAAATCTTACTGAAGTCTCTCAACAATGGACTCGTGACATGAATATCCGCTGTTGCTGGTGTTTTTTAAAAAAAGCAGCAGTTTAGGGTCATGTTTCAAACATTTGACAGAATTTGACCAAAGCCTTGGATGACATAGTTCTCAGGACAGAGATAAGCACTACCCTGTTGGTAAGTTTGTCCAATGTCAGGAATGAAATGTGGTGTTTGCTAATTTCTGTGGTCATGTTTCTACTTTGCTATATTTGAAGTTTGTCATAAATAAAAACTTTTTAATGCAAGCATATATGTGTAGTTGTGTCTGCTTCAACAGGCCTAAACACTCTCATTCAGAGACACAATATATCACTTGGCCAACAGTTACACAAGCAAGTCAAAAGATTAAGATATCGCAACATGTCTCTGTTACCTTCTCTGTATTGCTATTTTTTTCTTTTTTTCTGTTGTCTATCTCCTTCTCCCCCCACCCCCCCCCCCCCATGTGATTTCAAAATAATTGAGAAAAAAAGATAAATTCAGTTTTGTTGCAATCATTTTGAAATAGTGACCTTGGTCATAGGCCTTTACTCAGTGCTATTTTTCAATGGTATGTTCTTCTGAGAGTTGGCAGCCTCTTTTTAAAAACTGTTCCTCAGCTTCTGTGAGTTTATAGACTGCCATGTATGCTTCTGGTTACTAGATTGCAATGGCTGAGCTTAAGTCTAAGGCACAGTGTTGGTCTTTTCTTTGCCATTTTCACACTATTCTTGTGATAGGACAGTAGACATTAATGAACATGAAATAAAAACAAGAAATGCTGGAACCACTCCAGTTTGGCAGCATCTGTGGAAAGTGAAGCAGAGTGAGCATTAATGAACATGAATTTCTCCAGATAATCACAATGCTAAAATAGATTTTTTTTTAAAAAGTGCTGTAGATGCTTGAAATCTGAAAACAGAAATAGGAACTATGGAAACAGTCAGCAGGCCAGGCAGCATTTGTGGAGAATCCGTCACAGCCAGTTCACATTTTGAGTTGGGAAACATGCCAGAAATGTGAACTGGCTGTGACTGACTTCCGTTTCTGTAAAAATGCTGTTTGACCCGACTATTTCAAAAATTTTCCTGAAATGAGATCCTGAAATGTTGCACCTGGCTGTAGCCTGATGAACTATTAACTGTGGAAGGTGATTTGAAACTAAAATTCTATCGAATTTGAGATTTAAATACATAACTGGTACCTAGAAGGGAGTCTAGTACTTGCCCATGAGATGGGATCTATTATTGGCTAATTTCAGGATAGTTTTTAAATGTTTGGTTCAAAACAACAAGGAAGGTAAACCTTAAATGTTTTTCCAACTATTTACTGAAAAGTTTATTATAAGACTTAATTCTTAAAGGTAATACTAATTGTGCAATATTCTTGCTATACACTATATGGTATGTTGTTCTCCTTCAGTACATACAATTACCTTGGGAATTTATGTAATAAGATGCTGACTGTTACTAAGAGTGGAGACTACAACTTGGCCAGGGAACACCAGGTAAACTAATTTTCCAGCTTTCCTTTTTATTCATAGTTTTACTTTTACCAGTACAAAAATCAGTAATCGTATACCACTTGCAAAATCTTGAAAATAGAAAATTAAGACTTTTTAAAAAATTTATATCATGATGAGGTTTCAGATCTGTTTTAAGGTGGAGTTATAAATATTCTCTGCAATTTAAGAGTTCCTGTTTAAAAATCATTTTGGTGATTTGGTGAGAAGCTGTAAGCAGGATAATTTAAAATCTTTCCCACATATTTTGTAGCTTTAATTCAAATTGTCTTGTCTTGTGTATAAGTCAGGCCATTTATAAAATGGACCTTCTTTCCAGTCCCAAAACACCTCCAAGATATAGGGTTATTCCTTGTCTCCAATTTTGCTCCACCATTGGTGGCTGGTCTTTTGCCACTGTATTCCTATCCTTTGGAATCCCTTTCCAGATGTGCCGCCTTCTACCGCCCATGATTTCAAAACCTCTTCAAAAAGCTATTCTCCGTTTTCTTTTATTTGGCATTTGTTCCTCCTAAAGTCCTTTGTGATGCCCCCGCCACCCCCGTAAGTGAGGAGATTGTTGGTATCATATTTGACTCCAAGATGAGCTTCTGACCACATATGCACATCACCATTAAGACAGCCTATTTCTGCTGCCATAATGTCACCCAACTTCACCATGCTTCAGCTCGTGTTGCTGAAACCCTCATTCATGCTTCTAGAATTGATTATTCCAACGCACACCTGGCTAGCCTCCCAAATTCTACCCTCCGTAAACTTGAGATCATCCCAAATTCTACCCATCTCCTTGCTCACACGAAGTCCCATTCACCAATCTCCCTTGTGCTCACTGCCCTATGTTGGCTCCCGGCCAAGCGACACCTCAATTTTTAAAATTTTTATCCTCCTCCTTGTTTTCAAATCTCTCCATTGCCTCGCCACTTCCTATCTCTGTAATCTCCTCCAGCCTGCAACCCTGCGAGATATCTGTGCTCATCTAATTCGGGCCTCTTGACCATCTCCAATTTTAATTACTCTACCATTAATGGCTGTGCCTTCAGCTGCCTCGGCCCTAAGCTCTGGAATTCCTCCTGAAACCTCTCTACCTCTTTTTTAAGTTACTCCTTAAAACCTACCTTTTTGACCAAGCTTTTGGCATCTGCCCTCGTATTGCCTTATGTGGCTTGTTGCTTACTTTTGCTTTATAACATTCCTGTGAACAGCCATGGGCTGTTCGAATATGTGGAAGGTGCTGTATAAATTATTGGTAACTATAGAAATGCAAATTGTTGCAAGAAATGCAGATGGGGAGGGGCCAAATCAGCTGGACATCACCTCTGATTACTATCTAGTGCCCCCTGAGGTAAAAGCTGGAATTTAGTGTTTGGTAGTAGACCCCATCCACCGGCCAAAAAGTCGGGTATGAGCCCATCTGTGCCAGCCTGGGAGCCACGCCAGGATTTTTCATTCCCTCGGCCCTTAATTGGCCTTGGGTGGAAGTCTGGCCAATCAGCAGGCTGGCAGCTTAGTCCCAGCAGCGCCACCGGGAGCAGTGGCCACTGCTGGCATTGCACCCAGCTTCAGCAGGAAGAGGAAGGCTGGCCCCGGAAAGAAGGTAAATGTTCCCCGTGAGGCTCCAAAAAATCAGCCAGGCTCGGCAAAGCATGGGGTGGGGAGGGGTAGGGGATGAATGTTGTACATTGGTGTGGTTGGATCTTCGAGGGCAGCCCTCCATGGGCCACAAGTTTTACTCGGGACTTTTGCTGCCCATCCCCCGTGGGTAACATACTTGCGACGGTGGGAGGAGGCCCTTAAGTGGCAATTAATTGGGAGCGGCACTCCTGCCTCCAATCAATTTTTCAGCCACCAGCCCACTCATTGGGAGGCTGTAAAATTCCATTCCAAGTGTGGGTCTCTGAATAATGAATGAGATCACAATTGGTTTCCGCTTTGAAGCACCCAGGATCAAATAGTCTGACCACAATCTTTATTTATTTAGAGATATAGCACTGAAGCAGGTCCTTCAGCCCACCGAGTCGGTGCCGACCAACAACCACCCATTTATACTAATCCTACATCAATCCCATATTCCCTACCACATCCCCACCATTCTCCTACCACCTACCGACACTACGAACAATTTACAATGGCCAATTTACCTATCAACCTGCAAGTCTTTGGCTGTGGGAGGAAACCGGGGCACCCGGCAGAAACCCACGCAGTCACAGGGAGAACTTGCAAACTCCGCACAGGCAGTACCCAGAACTGAACCCGGGTCGCTGGAGCTGTGAGGCTGCGGTGCTAACCGCTGCGCCACTGTGCCGACCTTTGTTTGAGATCACACGTGGAAAATGCTGACTTGAACGAGGTTTCCGCATGGGTGAGACTGGAGGGAAGGGGAGGCTTTTGAATGGATGCAGTAGAATGTTTAAAGCTACCCAGGAATATTTTGGTTTTGTTGGTTTTATTTTCTTCTTTCCCTTCCATACACCTGTACCTAGAACAGCAATATCAGGTATACGTTAATCATTTTCTTTAATATGTTGTCTTTTACAGGCTGTAGTCCAAGAATTTGTTGGTTATGTGAATCGAATTGGTGAGTAGATTGGGACTGTTAAAGATTCTGTACTTTTTTTTTCAGACATAGGATGTGGCTGTTGCTGGCAAGGCTAGCATAATTGCTCAACCCTAATTGCCCTTGCGAAAGTGGTGGTGAGCCACCACCTTAAACTGCTGCAGTCATTGTGGTGAAGGTACTCCCATAATGTTATAGGGAGTTCTAGGATTTTGACCCAGCAACACTGAAGGAATGTCGATACATTTCCAAGTCAAGATGCTGTGGAACTTGGAGGTGGCAGTGTTGCCATGTGCCTGCTGCCATTCTTCTTGGTGGAAGAGGTTGCATGCTTGGGAGGTGCTGTTGACGAAACCTTGGCAAGTAGATAGTAAACAATGTAGCCACAGTGTACTGGTGAGTGGAGGGAGTGAATGTTTAGGGTAGTGGCTGGGATGCTAATCAAGTGGCTTGCATTGTCCTAGGTAGTATCGAGCTTCTTGAGTGTTCGAGCTGCAGCCATCCAGGCAACTGGAGAGCATTCTATCGCACTCCTGACTTGTGCCTTGTAAATGGTGGAAAGGAGTTTGCGAGTCAGGAGATGGATAACTTGCTGCAGAATACTCAGCCTCTGACCTGCTTTTGTATTCACATCATTTATGTGGCTGGTTTAATTAAATTTCTGGTCAATGGTGATCCCCAGGATGTTGGTTGGGAATTCAACGATGGGTAATGCCATTGAATGTCTGTGGGGGTTGTTGGGGGGTGGGGGGTGGGGGGTGGTGAATGGTTAGATTCTCCCTTGTTGGAGATGTTCATTGCCTGGCACTTAAAACAATAGAAAAATTAAGGTACAGAAGGAGGTGCCAGCTGAAAAAAAAACTAGCTGCCCAATCTAACCTCACCTTCCAGCACCTGGTCTGTAGCTTTGCATGTTACAGCACTTCCAGTACATGTCCAGGTACCTTTTTTTTTTTAAAAAGAGTTTAGGGTTTCTGCCTCCACCACTGTTCCTCAGTGAATTCCAGACATCCACCAACCTCTGGGTGAAAAAGCTTTTCCTCATGTCCTCTCTCATCCTTCTGCCAATCACTTTAAATCTGTGCCCCCAGTAATTGGCCTCTCTGCTAGGGGCAACAGGTCCTTTTCTGTGCACTCTATTGAGGCCCCTCATAATTTTGTACACCTCAATTAAGTCACTCCTCAGCCTCCTCTGTTCTAAGGAAAACATCCTGAGCCGAACCAATCTTTCCTCCTAGCTGCCACTTTCAAGCCCGAGTAACATTCTTGTAAATCTCCTCTGTACTCTCTCCAGAGCAATTATGTCCTTCCTGTAATGTGGTGACCAGAACTGTACACAATACTCCAGCTGTGGCCTAACCAGCGTGCTATACAGTTCCAGCATTACATCCCTGCTTTTTGTATTCTATACCTCGGCCAATAAAGGAAAGCATTCCATATGCCTTCATCACCGTATCTACCTGCCCTGAAACATTCAGGGACCAGTGGACGTACACTCTAAGGTTTCTCAATATCCTTCTGTTTATTGTGTATTCCCTTGCTTTGTCCTCCCCAAATGCATTATCTCGCACTTCTCTGGATTGAATTCCATTTGCCACTTTTCCGTCCACTCAACCAAACCATTGATATCATTCTGGAGTCTACGGCTGTCCTCTTCACTAGCGACTCTGTGACCAATTTTTGTGTCATCAGCAAACTTCCAAATCATTAATATATATACCACAAACAGCAAGGGACCCAACACTCAACCCTGTGGAATGCCACTGGAAACCGCTTTCCATTTACAGAAACATCCGTCGCCTACTATCCTGCACTAACTCTGAAGAAGGGAGTTTGGTATGTGAGTGAAATTTAAGGGTTAATCTCTCCAGGCTAGCTTTTGTTTTACTTGCGTCTAGCAATTAACTGAAATTCCTGTTTCAGTAAGAGGTAAGTTAGGTTTCTTGCAGTTTTAAACTGGGGTCTACTAACAATCTGGGAATAGTTGTAACTAGTTAATTAGGAAGCTAGCTTAAACTGGTTTCTGAGCTCTAGCAGAGATATCAGCATTGTTTTCAGAGTATAAATTCAGGGGACTGTCAGTGCTGCTTGTCTGCATTGAGTGCTGCTGAATGGCAAAGTGTTAAGGGAGTTTGGTAAGGAGGGGAACTATAAATTAAGAAAATAAATGAGTGCACAGACTGTAAAGTGGGAATTGGTGCATGAGGGAGGGGCTCCTTTCTTTTCTTTCTCGCCCCCGCGCTCTGTCGCTCTCTTCCTGTAATTTATTGAGGTCAATAGTTATTCGCCTTGGACAGCTCTGAGACCATGTGACTGACAATAACAAAATCACCTGGGGCTTCCTTTGTTTCCAGTTGTTAAAAATTGCAGCTCATTTCTGCATTTTACAGCCCCCGGCTACAATCTGAGAGTATGGGAGAATAAAACCCATTGTCCTTTTTGGTGTTACAATTTTGCCCCCTGTTTTCAAAAGGGGTTTTGATCTGGTTCCTTGTTCTCATGGTAGCCAAGACTGCTGGCTTGTCTCTGGATAGATTTTGTATGAGGTTGCATGTTTGCTCCAAATGTTCATTTTTCGCTGCATTAAAATCCGTTTTAAAAATATTTTAAAAATATATCCTGACAACGCAGAGCGATCACCAACATCATTAAAGCGCCTGAACATCTGCCGGCTTGCCAGTATAAATCTGTGTTCACGCCGACATCACCACACAATGACATCAGACGTAATGGCCGCGATCACTGCCTCCATTTCCATTCCCCCTCTGCACCCTGCTCTCTCCTGCCATCCCTACCCCAATTGCTACTTTCAGTTTCCCAGTGCCTCCCGCTCCCAACTATGCGCCACTTGCTTTCTGCCTCACTGCCTCACCACTTCATCCTAGGCCACACACTCTGCGCCACCTGGAGAAGCAGTGGGAGGGTGGGCAGGGAGCAAGCGGCCGAGGGATGACTGGATGACACAGGGAGTGAACAGATGGGAGCAGTGAAGAGAAGCGGCGTACTGTTGGGGGTGGGATGGAGGTGATCGCAGCCATTGAGGGGGTTTCTGTTTAATCAATTTTTTTGTCAAATTGAGCCACGCCATCTTTATTATTGGCAGCTGCCTGAGACTTCGCAGACAGTGACATTTCAGTCAATGAGGCTGCATTTGAGCACTTGCCAAAACTGCACCGCCTTGTGGTTGCCTTGTCAGCAAACTCAGCCTAAAACATGACCATAATGCAAATACATAATCCGGCACAGTGGCGCAGTGGTTAGCACTGCAGCCTCACAGCTCCAGGGACCCGGGTTCGATTCTGGGTACTGCCTGTGCGGAGTTTGCAAGTTCTCCCTGTGTCTGCGTGGGTTTTCTCCGGGTGCTCCGGTTTCCTCCCACAAGCCAAAAGACTTGCAGGTTGGTAGGTAAATTGGCCATTATAAATTGTCACTAGTATAGGTAGGTGGTAGGGAAATACAGGGACAGGTGGGGATGTTTGGTAGGAATATGGGATTAGTGTAGGATTAGTATAAATGGGTGGTTGATGGTCGGCACAGACTCAGTGGGCCGAAGGGCTTGTTTCAGTGCTGTATCTCTAATCTAATCTAATCCAGCGTTCATAACACTCCTAAACTAAAATTCTTCAATCTTGGCAAAATCCTCTCAAATCTCCTCTGTACCCTATCTAGTGTAACCACATCTTTCCTGTAGTGTGATGACCTGAACTGCATACAGTACTCCAGTGTGGCTTAACTCGTGTTTTTATACCATTCCAGCATAACCTTGCAGTTCTTATAGCCTATGCCATGCCTAAAAAAGGCAAGAATCCCATATGCCTTCTTGACCACCTTTATCTACCTGTCTGTTCATCTCAATCCCTAGACATTACTGCAGGTGTTCCTCAGGGTAATGTCAGATACAGCACGAAACAGGCCCTTCGGCCCAACGAGTCCATGCCAACCATCAACCACCCATTTATACTAATCCTACATTAATCTCATTTTCCCTCTCTCATCCCCACCTTCAGTCAATTCTCCTACCACCTACCTACACTAGGGGCAATTTACAATGGCCAATTTACCTATCACCTGCAAGTCTTCGGCTGTGGGAGGAAACCGGGGCACCCGGCAGAAACCCACGCAGTCACAGGGAGAACTTGCAAACTCCGCACAGGCAGTACCCAGAACTGAACCCGGGTCGCTGGAGCTGTGAGGCTGCGGTGCTAACCGCTGCGCCACTGTGCCATCCAACTGACGAGCTCAAACAATGAGTAGAAATTCAGTGGGGAATCATAGGGTAAGATACATGTGGGAGGAAAACGGAGCATCTGGAGGAAACCCACGTTGTCACAGGGAGAACTTGCAAACTCCACACGGGCAGGACCCAGAACCGACTCCGGATCGCTGGAGCTGTGAGGCTGGGGTGCTTGCCGCTGTGTCCTCAAGCCAACCATCTTTAACTGCTTCTTCAGTGACCTTCCTTCCATCATAAGGTCTGAAGTGGGGATGTTTGATTTGTACAATGTTCAGCACTATTCGTGACTCCTCAGATGTTGGTGCAGTCCATGTCCAGATGCAGCAAGACCTGGACAACATCCATGCTTGGGTTGATGTGTGGCACGAATATTACTTGCCATTTAAGAGAGAATCTAATCATCTTCCCTTGACATTCAATGTTATTACCATCGCTGAATACCCCACTATCAACCTCCTGGGGGTTACCATTGACCAGAAACCAAACTGCAGTAGCCATATAAATACCATAGCTGCAAGAACAGGTCAGAGGTTAAGAATTTTGCAGCGAGTAACTCTCCTCCTGACTCCCTCCGCCCAAAGCCTGTCCATCTACAAGGCACAAGTCGGGAGTGTGATGGAATACTCTGCACTTGCTTGAATGGGTACAGCTCCAACAACACAAGTTCAACACCATTCATGACAAAGCAACCCACTTGACTGGCACCCCATCCTCCACCTTCAACATTCATTCCCTTCACTCACTGACGCATAGTGGCAGCAGTGTGTACCATCCACAAGATGCACTGCAACAACTCAGCAAGGCTCCTTCAACAGCACTTTCCAAACCCGCAACCTCTACCACCTAGAAGGACAAGGGCAGCAGATACATGGGAATACCACCATCTGCAAGTTCCCCTCCAAGCCACACACCATCTTGACTTGGAACGATATCGCTGTTCCTTCCTGGAACTCCCTTCCTAACAGCACTGTTGGTGTACCTACGCCAGATGGACTGCAGTGGTTCAAGAAGGCACCTCACTACCACCTTCTCGAGGGCAATTAGGGATGGGTAATTTTCTTTTCCCAAAAAATATACTTTATTCATAAAAATCTGTTTTAAAAAATATACATTACAAAACAGTTCAAAACAGCACCAAGTTGACATTCCAAAAAGTGCAAAAGAAGTCTGTTTTCTTCAATACAGGAGTGACTTGCCTCACAACCCTTCCATTCCATTTTGTATGCTATGTACATTTTGCAACAAACCCATATTTGGTGTGTACAGCCCAAGTGGCTTTCCATGTGTCAAGCCCCTTAGTTCACTATGGCAGGAGAATCTTACACAGTGGTCTTTCCCCATTGAGCCTTTGCAGCAGCTGCCCCAAGCTTTAGTGTGTCCCTCGGCACACAGTCCTGGACCTTGGAATGTGCCAGTCTGCAACACTCTTATCTTGAACAACTCCTTGCACTAGAAGACCAGCAAGTTTCGGGTAGACCAAAGAGTGTCTTTCACTGAATTGATGGTCTTCCAGCAGCAGTTGATGTTTATCTCGGTGTGCGTCCCTGCGGACAGCCCGTAGAGCACAGACTCCTGTATTACAGAGCTGCTTGGGATGAACCTCGACAAAAACCACTGCATCTCTTTCCACACCTGTTTTGCCAAGACACATTCCAGAAGGAGGTGGGCAACTGTCTCTTCCCCATCACAGCCACCTCGAGGGCAGCATACGGAGGGGGTGAAGTTCTGGGCCTGCAGAAAGGATCTGATGGGGAGAGCTCTTCTCACCACCAGCCAAGCTACGTCTTGGTGCTTGTTTGAAAGTTCTGGTGATGCGTTCTGCCAAATGACCTTGGCAGTTTGCTCGGGGAACCATCCGACGTGATCCACCATCTCCTTATCCCGTAGGGCTTTGAGGACATTCCCTGCAGACCACTGCCTGATGAATTGGTGGTCAAAGGTGTTTTTCCACAGAAACCTTTCCACGAAGGATAGGTGGTAGGGCACGGTCCAACTGGATGGAGCATTGCACGGCAATGTGACCAGACCCATCCTTCACAACACCGGGGACAGATAGAACCTCAGCACGTAGTGATATTTGGTGTTTGTGTACTGGGACTCTACGCACAGCTTGATGCAGCCACACACAAAGGTGGTCATCAGGATGAGGGCGACATTGGGTACATTTTTCCTGCCCTTATCCAGAGGTTTGAACATTGTGTTCCTCCAAACCCAATCCATTTTGCATCTCCAGATGAAGCGGAAAATGGCTCGGGTGCCCGCCACGGCGCAGGAGTGGGGTATGGGCCAGACCTGCGCCACATACTGCAACAACGTGAGTGCCTCGCATCTGATGACCAGGTTCTTACCCACAATGGTGAGGGAACGCTGTTCCCACCTGCTCCGTTTATGGTGTACCCTGGCTACTCTCTCCTTCCAGGTTTTGGCGCACGCTGCAGCCCTTCCGAACCATATCCCCAGCACCTTCAGTTAGTCTGACCTGACGGTGAAGGGGACAAAGGATCAGTCGGCCCAGTTCCCAGAGAACATGGCATCACTCTTGCCGTGGTTAACTTTGGCTCCCGAGGCCAGTTCGAACGGGTCGCAGATGCTTATCAGTCCGCAAGCGGACAGCGGATCCGAGCAGAAGACGGCAACGTCGTCAATGTACAAGGAGGCTTTTACCTGAGTGCCTCCACTGCCTGGGATTGCTACCCCTCTTATGCCCATATCCTTCCTAATGGACTCAGCAAAAGGTTGGTACAGCAAACAAACAAGACCGGGGAGAGAGGACAGCCCTGTCTGACTCCAGGTTGGATCGGGAAACTTTCTGATTCCCACCCATTGATTGAGACTGCGCTACTGATGTTTGTATAGAGCGGTTTGATCCAATTGCAGATTCCTCCCCAAACCCCATTTTGGAGAGCACCTCCATCATGTATGTGTGCGATATCCTGTCAAAAGCCTTCTGGTCCAAGCTGATGAGGCAGGTGTCCAGCCCCTGTCCTGTACATAGTCTCGCGCTACTCAGGGACACAATCATCTATCAGAGATTTTCCTGCTGGGTACAGTACAGGTCTGGTCAGGGTGAATCACCAACTCCAGAGCAGACTTGACCCAACTGGCGATGACTGACTCTGGATAGCAGTGAGATGGGCCACCAATTTCTGATTTCCACCCGCTCCCTCTTTCGCTTGTAGATGAGGTGATGATGCCTTTCCTCATGGATTCTGACATGTTGCTGGCCAGAAGCATATTGTCGTATACTTCCTGCAGGTCTGGGCCGATCCAATCCCACTGAGCCGCATACAACTCAACTGGTAAGCCGTCGCTTCCGGGAGTTTTACTTGTTGCGAACGACCTGACAGCATTTGTTAACTTGTCCAGAGTTGGCGGCTTGTCCAGACTCTCCCTCATGTTGTCATCTAAGACCTCTGTGATAGATGACAGGAAGGACTGGGAGGCTGTGCTGTCCGTGGGCTTCACGTCATACAGCCCAGCATAAAAGGATTTGCTGATCCTTCGTATGTCGGACTGCAAAGACGTTACTGAGCCATCCTCTATCTTCAGGCTGCTGATAACCGAGCTCTCTGTGTACCTTTTGGAAGAAGTAACGCGAGCACATCTCATCCCATTCAACGGAGCGGACTCTGGACCGGAAGATGATCTTGGAGGCCTCCGTGGCAAAGAGCGAGGCCTGTTGGCTTGTCGCCTCTTGGAGATCCTCCTTGACCTCGACGCCCATCGACTGCAGCTGGAGCAGATTTTACATTCTTTTCTGGAGTCAGGACATTTCCCCCTCTCTCGTGCTTGCTCTTGTGCTCTGGTGGCCTGTTCCTTTTTTTTTTTTGGAGCTTTTTTTTTCTTTTGTGGTTTTTCTTTGTATCACTTGCCACTGACCAGTTTGTCCATCTGCTACCTCCTCTTCCATTGATTCTGGCTTTAGAGGAGGGGTTTGCGAGCACCTCTCTTTCTCAGGTAGACTTTCCTCGCTGTGGAGAGGGTTGCTTGTCTCCTTTCCAGCACCAGACGCATTCACCGTTCCTTCTCCCGGCCTTTCATTTGTTTATCACGAAATATAGTGTAAGCCAAGAAGCGGCGGTATGCTTTTATGAAACCTTGAGACATCAACGAGGGTACAGTGAAAATTCACTAGAATGCTGCCTCACATGAGGAAATACAAATACGATAAAAGACTGGGGTGTGGGGGGGGGGGGGTGGAAAAAGTGGGTCTTTTTTCATTAGAACAGTAAAAGTCTTTAAAATTAGGAAAGGATGGAACTGGGTAAATTGAGTAGAGATTGTCTAAATCAGCTGAGGGGTATAAAACAAGGGGCCACAGACAAAAGATTAAGTGAAAGTGATTTTAGAACGAAGGGCAAAATAAAATTTTTTTTTATTCTACAAAGTTAGGAGGCTGTGGAATTCCCATGTAAGAAGAAGCATGTCCCTGCCAGGCAGCTTGCAGAATCCTTCCAGTTGCACACCTGGAAAATTTTTCTTTTCTTCTGTCAAAATTTATATTTTACACAATTTATGAACATTCAAAGCCTGTGAACTTAATCATTCTTAATTTGACAATTCAAACAGGCAATTTGATCTTCTATTCTCCCTAACCATATCCCACTCCTGACTGCTCACCGTTCCATCCCGCCATTCTCTCCTGTACCCGTTTGCTTGCTGTTCCCTCCTGCTTGCCCAGAGAGGCGGTGGGGTGGGGGTAGCAAACAGCCGGTAGTCTGGAGCAGCGAGCTGGCAGGCGCAGGAGTGAGTGGGAAGCTGATTTGAGGTGGTGATCGCGGGAGGGAGCAGGGGGTGAGGGGGATGGAGGCAGTGACCACAGCCATTGAGGGGTGAGGCAACACTCAGACATCATTATGTGGTGACATTGCCGCGCATGGACTCATGCTGGCAAATGTTCGGATGCACTGATCAGCGATCGCTCTGCATATGCTCATGTCAGGAGACACTCCATAATTAATAGGGGAGTCTTACTTTCCTGGTCGCTCTGGGGTTCAGAAAAACTAAATGGCTATATCGCGTTGCAACGTATGCTCCTGTGATAACTAGATGCTCCTAATTGGTTTACGTGCACTACTGACAGAAGTCCAATAATACATTACAACTTGTTAAAATTCCTAACTCAGACCACTTTTTCAAGCCTTAATTTATGATCTATAAGAAAATGATGGAATAGCTCAACTTGGCTGTCAATATCTATCTGGAGGAAAAATGGTTAGTATTCCATGAGTGACCCTTCAAACTGTTGAGCAGTTCCACTGTGATATGTTGATTTATTTCTTCTTTCGTTTCAGACAGGAACTGACCTGTCCATTTTTTTTTCTATAAAGTTGTGTAAAAATGTATCCAACTATTTGGAATGAAAGAGGCTGTAAAATAATTCTTGTCCCATACAATACTGATGTTGAATTCTTTCCACAGGTTTTGGAGTGGCTGAAAACAAGGCTACAATGATACTTGTATCGGGCATTCCACTTGGACCCCCTCGGCTGCCATTGTTAAAATGCAGTGAGGAAAAGCAAGCAAAAATATTGGCCAAACTGAAAACCCTGGGAATATTGACATGAGCACTCCTAGTAATAATGGATGAAATATACACATTGATAATTCATGTTACTGTGTATTAGTTATTCAGTTTTTTTTCTTGGCTGCTATCGGTCCATACAAGATAGATTAAGGAAAAAGTAGGTCAGTAATATTTTTTGTTCCGAAGAAGGGCCACTGACCCGAAACGTTAACTCTGCTTCTCTTTCCACAGATGCTGCCAGACCTGCTGAGTGGTTCCAGCATTTCTTGTTTTTATTTCAGATTTCCAGCACCCGCAGTATTTTGCTTTTATATTTTTTGTTACAATGGGTTAAAATAACAACTTTAACCATATGCTTGGCATTTTTAGAAAACGGTAATGTTTTGTTATAACCATTGTGCCCTTTAAGCTGCACAGGTTTGTGGCTGTGCAGCAATCTGGACCATATTACACAAGGAACAAACAGACCATGTGCAGCCAATGTTCCTTTTAAGATGTGCGCATGCCCAGCCACTTATCTTAAAGGAACCTCACAGTGCAACAAACAGGCCACGCACAACAAAGAAAAAATAGAGGGAACATTGGTTATAACATCTTTATAGTGGAAGTGTGAAAGCTGAAGAATCATTCCACTTTTATAATCTTGTAACCATCGTGCCCATAGTTTAACTGAGAATGTAGTCTATCCAATCTTGTCAGATTTGGATAGAGCATTACCTCAGTTGAGTAAGAGAAAAGCAGTTGGCAAAGGAACAGGTAAGTAGACAAAAGCAAAATACTGTAGATTCTGGAAATCTGAAATAAAAATGGAAAATGCTGGAAATGGTCAACAGGTTAAGCAGCATCTATGGAGCGAGAAATAGAGCAACCTTTTCAGGTCGATGACCTTTCATCAGGACTGGAAAAATATAGGGAAGTAACAAGTTTAAATTAAAAAAAAATAAAAAATCAGAGGCTGGGAAAGTGGGCAGGTGAGGAAAGAAAAAGGAAGGTCAGGGAAAATAACTTCTGCCCCAATTTTTTTCCTTGACTTTGGACAGCAGCTGTTGGTGATTCTGCTTTTCCCACTTACACCACCTCCAGCCACATCTTTGTTCTTTATCTGACTCATGATCATTCCTTTGGCTTTGTACCATCATCCATCATGTCTGCACTAGCTCTCCAAATGAGCAATTCACCTAATGCCATTCCCTGTAGCCCTGCACATTCTTCCTTTTTCAAATACCAGTGTAATTCCCTTTTGAATGCCTTAATTGAACCTGCCTCCACCACACTCTCGGGCAGTGCATTCTAGATCCTAACCACTTGCTTAAAAACTATTCATATCTGTAACTTCTTCCAGTTCTGATGAAAAGTCATCGACCTGAAATATTTACTCAGATTCTCTCACCACAGATGCTGCCTATCCTGCTGAGTATTTTGAGCATTTTCTGTTTAGGGCAGTAGATAATACAGCAGATTTGAGCTGCATATAGCAGAGAATGGTTTAAGTCAAATAAAACAACTGGAATTAGACAGATTTTACACATAATTCTGTGATTCTTGATTAGCAGTCAGGCTAAGATTCTGTACAATATTACATCTGCTAACAGACTTTTATTTTGTCACTTGCAGAATATGAGCCAAGGACTTCGGTTGTGGGGGTGGGTGGGTAGGTAGTGGTTATTGGGGAAAGGCAGAAAAAATGGCATCTCTATTTGTACTATATTTAGGTTGATTTCACTATGTAGCTGGCTAGCCTTTGTGATAGTTTCTTTTTCCTTGCAGTCTAAAAGAAAATTGCAAATGTATAAAGTTTGTGAGAAATGTAGGAAATGCATAGCAGATCTATAAGCAATCTCATGAGAAATATGTCTTGTTATTAGATGTTGTCAGAACTGATAATACCAAGAAAAAGAGGGAAGGGGTGCATCACTGGTAAAAGACAAGAATATGAACATTGGTTTTGGCAAATACACACTCCGAGCAAGAAAAGGGACAAATAAAACCAACAACGAAAGATTATTTTTGAAATTCTTTAGGCCATACCTTCCCTCCTCTCCCCTCCCCCAATACTGAATCTATAACTGCTTGACCTTTGAGCCACCAGTAATGGTTCTCTAATTGATTTTAATGAACTGCAGGATTTGGGTTTTGTCTATTTAAAAGCCTCATCAATGTGTTGCCCCCTAGCATCCTTCCAGGTAATGAGATTAATGGATACCTATTTAAGGAAGGCTGTGTTTGCTGACAACCCAACACTAGGTGGCACTGCAGTGGCACATGCACAAATGCAGCCTCTGCCACTAAAATGTCAGTCTGTGATGTCAGACAGCTGCCAGGACTTGGGGGTGGTGGTGGAGAAGAAAGGAGAATGCACCAGTCACCACCAAGGTCTTCGGCCGCGCTCTCCCCACGTTATGCGATGTCATCTGCACGTGCGCCAACCATTCCTGGCACTGTGCAGCACATGCGCAGAGAGTAGGATCCAATCTGCGAATGTGCGCAGATTGGCGCAGTCTGACGTCAGCTGCCGGCTGTGTTGTCAATAATCACTTTGTTTAAGGAAGTCATTAACCTCTATTAGCAAACTGTTAAATTTGCAACACATCATGACCATTTTGAAATAATTCTTATAAACTGGGCATTTACTTTACGTAACATTTTGAAACCTGTATTTTAAATTTTCTAAAATTATAACTAACCATCTCACGATAACATTACTTGAGTTACATGATATATCAACAGTACTTTGTAAACACTGAACTACTGTTACTTTTTTTTCTCCACCAATTTTCTCCCTTTCCTACCACTGTTGACTACTTTGTTACATTTCCATGTGTACCCTCTTGTCCCTTTCCCAAGTGACCATGATTCATGTGACCCCGAGGTGGTCCGTTTTGGCACATTATTTGGTTATAGGATTCATAACAGCCAGTGTTCTCTCTGAGCTGTACAGGTGTGTGGCCACACAGCAATCAGAAACTCTTGTGCAGGGGACTAACAGACTGTACATAATCAGTAGTCCCTTTTAAGACGTGCGCACACAAAGGGGCAGTGCACAACATCTATAATCATCTCATAAGTAATATGTTTTGAATTATTGGATGTTGTTGAAACTGATAATACCAAGACAAAGAGGGAAGGGGAGCATCACCAGTAAAAATGAGAATATGAACATTGATTTTGGCAAATATTCACACAAAGCAAAAAGGACAAATAAAACCAACAATGAAAGAATTTTTAAAAACTTTCATGAAGGGACATTATGTCTTCACCTGATCCCTGTACTTCACATTTCCTGCAGGAATCTCAAAATAGTAATAAGTAGCAGGAACTTGATGATTTTTTTTCTCCTTTGTCTAACACAGGGCAGTGATACAAATTGTAGTATTGCTAATTGCCTTCAAAGTCATCAGCTAACTGAGTACAACCAGGGGCTTAGACTTGAAATCTTCAATCTCTACTGGACTATTTTTTAATAAACCTAGTGAGCTACTATGAAAATCCTTTGGATGTCAATTTTATAAAACTAAGACTATTGTGTACTAAAAATATCGTGCTTTCTTTATATTGATCAAATTATGGACTGAAGGAGTTATAATTTGACTTCCAATTTCCTAACCACCTGATTTACTCATGCAATTATTTTAAATAAAAAAATGCAATTTTTTTGCTTTATTTGGCAATATTTTACAATCGTGTACTTTTTTTTCTAGCTATTGGTTAAGTTCAATTATCCTCTTCCACACCAGCTTTCCACTAACTGACAAATAATAATGCTATTGGAAATTTGCCTTTTTGTCTGCTGTAAACAGGTGACCTGTAACCTGAGGCTGTATTGTTTTTACATGACTGGTTTTCTACTAATAACATATTGTTCTGACATCAAATCAAACTTTTATTTACTGGAAATTTGCATCAAGATAACATTAATGACTATCAATATTCTAGGCAATAAATTTATCTCTTCCTTTGGCAAAACAATTCAGTTGATCATGCTAACCACCAATGCAATATTTAGTGAAAAATCACCATTTACATCAGTCACGTTCAGGGTTATTCAATGTACACCCCGTAGGCCAGAATCCAGCCCGCCAGAGATAAGAAATCTGCCATTGGCTCTTCCGGTCCGCCAAATCTTTGTGACTGACACAGTTGTGGCTCCTTTACTGACATGGCAAGATGCTGTACTGTGCATGCCTTCCTTCCTTTACTAAGATGGCAAATGCTCTTCAGTACCTGACGTTCTGGCTCCTTCAGTAAGATGGTGTTGCTGGGTCTGTCAGTGCTTCCCACCCAAACTCCATTCCCAGTGCAGCCTCAGGAGCAGGATGCTGGGGTAACTGGGAGTAGAGTGCTAGGCAAAGAGGAGAGGTATCACAGAGGGAGGGGAGGGGAGCACGATCAAGATCACTCCTGACAGATGGACATCTATCCAGAATATGCCGCATCGTTGCTCTATCAAACGTGCGGGAAGACATTGTCTACTTCTGCATTCAAAAACAATACGAGGTATCTTACTAAATCAGTGTTTAGCATAGTGATGAGAAAGCAAGTAAATAAATTAGTTATAAGAAATTGGAACAGGCATAGACCATTCAGCTCTTTGAGCCTGCTCTCTAATTCGATGAGATAATGGCTGATCTTCACCATTTTCCTGCACTATCCCTGTATCCCTTGATGTTTTTACTAGAAATTTATTGATCTCAGTCTTGAACATACTCAATGACTGAGCTTCCACAGCCCTCTGGGGCAGAGAATTCTAAAGATTCACCACCCTCAGCGTGAAGAAATTCCTCATCTTAGTCCTAAATAGTCTGCCCCTTATTCTGAGGCTGTGTTCCCTGGTTCAAGACTCCCCAACCAGAGGAAACATCCTTCCTGCATCTACCCTGTCGAGCCCTGTAAGAATTTTGTATGTTTGAATGAAATCACTTCTCATCCTTCTATGCTTCAGAAAATAAAGGCCCAGTCTATTTCATCCTTCTTCATAGGACAATCCCTTCATCCCAGGAATTAGTTTGGTGAGCCTTCATTGCACTCCCACCAAGTATATCTTTCCTTAGATAAGGAGACAAAAACTGCACACAATACTCCAGGTGCGATCTCACTGAAGCTCTGTATAATTGCGTTAATACATCTTCACTCCTATATTCAAATCTTCATGTACTAAAGGCCAGCATACCATTTGCCGCCTTAATTTCTTGCTGTACCTGCATGTTTGCTTTCAGTGACTCATGAACAAGGACACCCAAGTCCCTTTGAAGTTCAACACTTCCATTTAAGAAATACTCTGTATTTCTGTTTTTCCAACCGAAGTGGATAACCTCAAATTTCTCCACATTGTATTCCATCTGCCAAATTTTTTCCCGCTCACTTAGCCGCTCCAAATCCCCTTGAAGTGTCTTTACATTCTCCTCACAACTCACACTTCCACCTAGTTCCATGTCATCTGCAAACTTGGAAATATTAGATTTAATCCCCACACCTAAATCATCGATATAGATTGTGAATAGCTGGGGCCCAAGCACTGATCCTTGCAGTACCCCACTAGTCACAGCCTGCTAATCCAAAAGTGACCCATTTGTTCCTACTCTCTGTTTTCTGTCCATTAACCAGTTCTCAATCTATGCCAGTATATGCCCCCGCCCCCCCCCCCCCCCCCCCGACAATCCTATGTGCTGTTATTTTGTTTACTAATCTCTTGTGTAGGACCTTATCAAAAGCTTTCTGAAAATCTAAATACACCACATCAACATGTTCCCCCTTATCTATTCTGTTAGTTACATTCTCAAAAAAAACTCCAACAGGTTTGTTGTACGTGATTACCCTTTCATAAATCCATGTTGACTGCCCAATCCTACCATTATTTTCTAAGTGTCCTGTTATCACATCCTTTATTATAAATTCTAGCATTTTCCCTACAACTGATGTTAGACTAATAGGTCTGTAGTTCCCATTTTCCCTCTCCCTCCTTTCTTAAATAGTGGGGTTACAATTGCTTCTCATTTAAAGTTTGTTCACAAAAATGCACATTTTTGTTGTTTTGGTTAATAGTAAGATAAATTTCTAATACCTTTATCTTTCTGAAATTTGCTCATCGGCCCCCTATGTAGGACAAAAATTATAATGTGGATCTTCACATGAAAAGGTTGGACTGCTCTGGTCTAGATAGTAGCTGAAAAAGGAATTTCCATATGGGTGTCTCATTTCAATTTCAATGGCCAAGTCATTTGGGTGTTATTTTGTCATGAGAAGGGATAATCATTGGTTCAAGTGTTAAAGTAATTGCTTTTATGTTGTAAGATGAGCTTCTGACCTTCTATTCGTGCCATCACTAAGCCCACCTCTTTCCACCTCCATAACGTCGCCCAACTTATCTGCTGCTGAAACCGTCATTCATGCCTTCATTACTTCTAGACTTGACTATTCCAACTAATTCCCGGCTGGTCTCCCACATTCTACTTTCCGTAAACTTGAGGTCAACCAAAATTCTGCTGCCTGTGTCTTAACTTGCACCGTTCCCCTGTCACTGCTGTGCTCACCGTTGGCTCAGTCAAACAACAACTTGATTTTAAAATTCTCATTCTTGTTTTCAAATCCCTCCATGGCCTTGGCCCTCCCTAACTCTGTAATCTCTAGCCCCACAACCCTCCCAAGATATCTGGGCTCCTCTAATTCTGACCTCTTGTGCATCCCTAATTTTAATCACTCCACCATTGATGGTGCCTAGGCCCCAAGATCTGGAATACCCTCCCTAACCTCTCTGCCTCTACCTCGCTTTCCTCATTTCAGACAGTCCTTAAAATCTACCTCCTTGACCAAGGTTTTGGTTATCTGACCTAATATCTCCTTTTGGAAAGGAAATTAGGAAAGCAAGGAGAGGACATGAAAAAATATTGGCAGGTAAAATCAAGGAAACCCAAAGATGTTTTATCAGTACATAGAAACATAGAAAATAGGAGCAGGAGTAGGCCATTCAGCCTTTCGCGCCTGCTCCACCGTTCAAAAAAGATCATGGCTAATCGTCTAATTCAGTACACTGTTCCCGCTTTCTCCCTATACCCCTTGATCCATTTGGCATTAAGAAATATATCTATTTCCTTCTTGAATATATTTAATGACTTGGCCTCCACTGCCTTCTGTGATGGAGAATTCCAAATTAAGAGCAAGAGGATAACTAAGGAAAGAGTAGGGCCTATCAGAGATGTACAAGGTAACTTATGCATGGATGCAGAAGATGTGGGCAGGGTTCTTCATGTGTACTTTGTGTCTGTCTTCACAAAGGAGAGGGATGATGTAGACATTGTAGTGAAAGAGGAGGTGTGTGAAATATTACATAGAAGTATAATGAGAGAGTAAGTACTAGAGGGTCTGACATCCTTGAAAGTGGATAAATTGCACGAGCTGGATGGATTGTATCCCAGCCTATTAAAGGAAGCCAGAGAGGAAATAGCGGATATAAATAAAAGCAAAATACTGCAGATGCTGGAAATCTGAAATAAAAACAAGAAATGCTGGAAATACTCAGCAGGTCTAGCAGCATCTGTGGAGAGAGAAGCAGAGTTAATGTTTCAGGTCAGTTACCTGAAACGTTAACTCTGCTTCTCTCTCCACGGATGCTCTGTGGATCATTTACAAATCCTCACTAGATACAGGCGAGGCACCAGAGGATTGGAGGTCTGCGAATGTTGTACAATTGTTCAAAAAAGATGCAAGAGATAGACCAAATAATTGTAGGCTGGTCAGTCTGACCTCAGTGGTGGACAAATTATTGGAATCGATTCTGAGAGATAGGATAAACTGTCATTTAGAAAGGCACAGATTAATTAGAGATAGCATAGATTTGTTGAGGGAAGGTTGTGTCTTACTAACTTGATTGAATGTTTTGTGCAAGTAACAAGGAGGATTGATGAGGGTACTGCAGTGAATGTTGTCTACATGGATTTTAGTAAGGTATTTGACAAGATCCCACATGGCAGACTGGTCAGAAAAGTAAAAACCAATGGGATACTGGGGAATGTGACGAGTTGGGATCCAAAATTGGCTCAGTGACATGAAACAAAGAAAAATGGTTGACATATGTTTTTTGTGAATGGAAAGCAGTTTCCAGTGGTGTTCCACAGGGCTCAGTGTTGGGTCCCTTGCTGTTGTGGTATATATTAATGATTTGGACTTAAATGTGGGAGGTGTGATTGGGAAATTTGCTGATGACACAAAAATTGGCCGTGTAGTTGATAGTGAAGAGGATAGCTGTAGATTCCAGAATGCTGTCAATGGTTTGGTTGAGTGAGTGGAAGAGTGGCAAATAGAATTCAATCTGGAGAAGTGTGAGGTCATGCATTTGGGGAGGGCAAACAAAGCAAGGGAATACACAATAAATGGGAGGATATGAGAGGGGTAGAAGAAGTGAGAAACCTTGGAGTGCATGTCCACAGGTCCCTGAATGTGGCAGGACAGGTAGATAAAGTGGTGAAGAAGACATATGGGATGCTTTCCTTTATTGTCCAAGATATAGAATACAAAAGCAGGGATGTAATGCTGGAACTGTGCAAAACTCTGATTAGGCCACAGCTGGAGTATTGTGTACAGCTCTGGTCACCACTTTACAGGAAGGAGATAATTGCTCTGGAGAGAGTACAGAGGAGATTTACAAGAATGTTGCCAGGCTGGAAAGTTGCAGCTTTGAGGAAAGATTGGATAGGCTAGGGTGGTTTTCACTAGAACAGAGGAGGCTGAGGGGTGACTTAATTGAGGTGTACAAAATTATGAGGGGTCTCAATAGCGGAGAGATTAATTACCAGGGGGCACAGATTTAAGGTGATTGGTAGAAGGATTAGAGGGGACATGTGGAAAAAATTTTTCACCCAGAGGGTGGTGGGTGTCCAGAATTCACTGCGCAGATTGGTGGTGGAGGCAAAAACCCTCAACTCTTTTTTAAAAAGGTACCTGGACCTGAAATGCTGTAACCTGCAGGCCACGGATCAGGTGCTGGAAGGTGGGATTAGAATGGGCGGCTAGTTTTTCAGCTGGCATAGACATGATGGGTTGAATGGCTTCTTTCTGTGCCATAACATTTCTATGGTTCTTTGTGGCTCAGTGTCATACTTTGTTTTATAATGCTGCTGTGAAGCGCCTTGGCATTTTATTACATTAAAGGTGCTATATATGTTGTATCATTTAAAAATCTTAAGAGCTGCAATTGAAGTGTAAATGTGAAATGAAAGACTGCAATTCCCAGCATGCACAGCAAGGTTCCAACATGTAAGATAGGGTTAATATTTTTATTGCTATTGCCAAAAATTCATTTGCTGTTTGAGGAAAGAGTGCCACAAATGTGTAGTGTATTCCTAACAGAATTATAGTCAATTTGAGTAATTTCTGTGCTAATTTCTGTGTTATATGACCACCAAATGATAGTAGAGGTGGTGGTCTACTGAAACAGTTGGCTGCTAATAAGTTGGTTGCACACTAGAACTAAACATTTTTAACAAGCAAACCAGAAAGTTATGGAAACAATTTAAAATTAATTTAAAACCTAAATTAATTTTGGTGACAAACTGCTATTTTTGAAAGATACTAGCAACTTTAAAATAGCTCATTTGAGTAATTTGAGGGGATTTTGAATAGAAATGCAGATTAAATTGTATTTAATTATAATATACAAAATTCCTACATTATTCTGTACTCATCATTTATTTGATACTGAAGAACACAGCCAAAAAAAAAGTATCTGCAGAATAAGTATCTGCAGATTAAACAGTAGATTCCAGATACAGCAGATTGGAAATTTTGATTTTTCAAGCAAGACATCCTCAGCTGGAGTTTACATGCAGCATCAACAATGCGATAGGCCTTGTAGTAGGAGGTGAATTCATGGATTTCTTTGCTGTGCTTTCTGATCTTGAGCAAGTCATTCCAATTATGAATAACCTTTTGGCTGTGATAATCACAGAAATCTCTTTGTTCTCACAGGTGTCCAATGTGCATCTGTCCTGATGTGGTATTTAGGGATGTCACACCAAAGACCTCACCCCACCGTAGGGAGAAAAATAGTGATTGGCTGAAATAAGCACTTATATTAAGTTCTCAGTCAAAAATTGAATTAATGGAAATTAAAAGCAACATGTTACCAGCCGAAAACTAAACAAGCAATCCCCTTTTTTTTTGTTCAAATCAACCAGTAATGTAGTAGGAACCACCACACAACCATCCATCCACACTTTCAGTTGCTATTTTCCTCCTCCACTCACATTGGTGTACATAATTAGAAGTATTATTTAAAGCATACAAATTATGCCAAAGAAATTACTAAATATACCCAAGACATTGGTTTTTTAATACAAGTAGTGCTGACATTGAAGCAGGCAGACTGTGGCGGGACAGAACCTTATTGACCGGGGGCTGCCCGGTTTGAGGCGGGCGGTAGCTGTCCAGTGAGGTGCAATGACCTCTCCCACCGACAAAGGCAACCCATGGCACCCAGTTTCTACGCCAATTTATCTGGACTTATAACCAGCGACTAAAACACCACGGAAGGCAGCGGTTATGGGTTATAAGTCCAGATAAATTGGCGTAGAAACTGGGCGCCACGGGTTGCCTTTGTCGGTGGGAGAGGTCATTGCACCTCACTAGACAGCTACCGCCCGCCTCAAACCGGGCAGCCCCCGCTCAATAAGGTTCTGTCCCGCCACAGTCTGCCTGCTTCAATGGGTGCTTGGAGCTCAGGGTCATTGCCCGAAAGGTGGACTGATACACCGCACCAAACAACATGAAAAAAGGAAAGAAGGTACCAGCCCTTCGCTTTGCAAGCTGGAACGTCAGAACTAAGTGTCCTGGCCTGTCGAAGACCTTACACAAATCAACGATTCTCGGAAGACCGCCATCATTAGCAACGAGCTCAGTAGATTCAATGTGGACATTGCAGCACTTCAGGAGACTCGCCTCCCCGCGAGTGGCTCTCTAGCAGAGCAAGACTAGACCTTCTTCTGGCAGGGCAGGGATCCTGAAGAACCAAGACAGCATGGAGTGGGCTTCGCCATCAGAAACTCCTTGCTCAGCATGATAGAGCCTCCCTCAAATGGCTCGGAACGCATACTGTCCATCCGACTGCTCATCACCTCTGGTCCAGTACACCTACTCAGCATCTATGCTCCAACACTCTGCTCCCCACCTGAAGCTAAAGACCAGTTCTATGAACAACTCCATAACATCATTAGCAGCATCCCCAACACCGAACACCTATTCCTGCTGGGGGACTTTAATGCCAGGGTTGGGGCCGACCATGACTCATGGCCCTCCTGCCTTGGGCGCTATGGCGTTGGAAGGATGAATGAGAACGGGCAGAGACTGCTTGAGTTGTGTACCTATCATAACCTCTGCATCACCAACTCGTTCTTTCACACTAAACCCTGTCACCAGGTTTCATGGAGGCACCCAAGATCACGTCGTTGGCACCAGCTAGACCTCATTGTCACAAGGCGAGCCGCCTTAAACAGTGTTCAAATCACACGCAGCTTCCACAGTGCGGACTGCGACACCGACCACTCCCTGGTGTGCAGCAAGGTTAGACTCAGACCAAAGAAGTTGAATCATTCCAAGCAGAAGGGCCACCCGCGCATCAACACGAGCAGAATTTCTCACCCACAGCTGTTACAAAAATTTCTAAATTCACTTGTAACAGCCCTTCAAAACACTCCCACAGGGGATGCTGAGACCAAGTGGGCCCACATCAGAGATGCCATCTATGAGTCAGCTTTGACCACCTACGGCAAAAGTGCGAAGAGAAATGCAGACTGGTTTCAATCTCATAATGAAGAGCTGGAACCTGTCATAGCCGCTAAGCGCATTGCACTGTTGAACTACAAGAAAGCCCCCAGCGATTTAACATCCACAGCACTTAAAGCAGCCAGAAGTACTGCACAAAGAACAGCTAGGCGTTGCGCAAATGACTACTGGCAACACCTATGCAGTCATATTCAGCTGGCCTCAGACACCGGAAACATCAGAGGAATGTATGATGGCATGAAGAGAGCTCTTGGGCCAATCATCAAGAAGATCGCCCCCCTCAAATCTAAATCGGGGGACATAATCACTGACCAACGCAAACAAATGGACCGCTGGGTTGAGCACTACCTAGAACTGTACTCCAGGGAGAATGCTGTCATTGAGACTGCCCTCAATGCAGCCCAGCCTCTACCAGTCATGGATGAGCTGGACATACAGCCAACCAAATCGGAACTCAGTGATGCCATTGATTCTCTAGCCAGCGGAAAAGCCCCTGGGAAGGACAGCATTACCCCTGAAATAATCAAGAGTGCCAAGCCTGCTTGCACTACATGAACTGCTATGCCTGTGCTGGGACGAGGGAGCAGTACCCCAGGACATGCGCGATGCCAACATCATCACCCTCTATAAAAACAAAGGTGACCGCGGTGACTGCAACAACTACCGTGGAATCTCCCTGCTCAGCATAGTGGGGAAAGTCTTTGTTCGAGTCGCTCTGAACAGGCTCCAGAAGCTGGCCGAACGCGTCTACCCTGAGGCACAGTGTGGCTTTCGTGCAGAGAGATCGACCATTGACATGCTGTTCTCCCTTCGTCAGATACAGGAGAAATGCCGTGAACAACAGATGCCCCTCTACATTGCTTTCATTGATCTCACCAAAGCCTTTGACCTCGTCAGCAGACGTGGTCTCTTCAGACTACTAGAAAAGATTGGATGTCCACCAAAGCTACTAAGTATCATCACCTCATTCCATGACAATATGAAAGGCACAATTCAACATGGTGGCTCCTCATCAGAGCCCTTTCCTATCCTGAGTGGTGTGAAACAGGGCTGTGTTCTCTCACCCACACTTTTTGGGATTTTCTTCTCCCTGCTGCTTTCACATGCGTTCAAATCCTCTGAAGAAGGAATTTTCCTCCACACAAGATCAGGGGGCAGGTTGTTCAACCTTGCCCATCTAAGAGCGAAGTCCAAAGTACGGAAAGTCCTCATCAGAGAACTCCTCTTTGCTGACGATGCTGCTTTAACATCTCATACTGAAGAGTGCCTGCAGAGTCTCATCGACAGGTTTGCGGCTGCCTGCAATGAATTTGGCCTGACCATCAGCCTCAAGAAAACGAACATCATGGGACAGGACGTCAGAAATGCTCCATCCATCAATATTGGCGACCACGCTCTGGAAGTGGTTCAAGAGTTCACCTACCTAGGCTCAACTATCACCAGTAACCTGTCTCTAGATGCAGAAATCAACAAGCGCATGGGTAAGGCTTCCACTGCTATGTCCAGACTGGCCAAGAGAGTGTGGGAAAATGGCACACTGACACGGAACACAAAAGTCCGAGTGTATCAGGCCTGTGTCCTCAGTACCTTGCTCTATGGCAGCGAGGCCTGGACAACGTATGCCAGCCAAGAGCGACGTCTCAGTTCATTCCATCTTCGCTGCCTTCGGAGAATACTTGGCATCAGGTGGCAGGACTATATCTCCAACACAGAAGTCCTTGAAGCGGCCAACACCCCCAGCTTATACACACTACTGAGTCAGTGGCGCTTGAGATGGCTTGGCCATGTGAGCCGCATGGAAGATGGCAGGATCCCCAAAGACACATTGTACAGCGAGCTCGCCACTGGTATCAGACCCACCGGCCGTCCATGTCTCCGCTATAAAGACGTCTGCAAACGCGACATGAAATCGTGTGACATTGATCACAAGTCGTGGGAGTCAGTTGCCAGCATTCGCCAGAGCTGGCGGGCAGCCATAAAGACAGGGCTAAATTGTGGCGAGTCGAAGAGACTTAGTAGTTGGCAGGAAAAAAGACAGAGACGCAAGGGGAGAGCCAACTGTGCAACAGCCCCGACAAACAAATTTCTCTGCAGCACCTGTGGAAGAGCCTGTCACTCCAGAATTGGCCTTTATAGCCACTCCAGGCGCTGCTTCACAAACCACTGACCACCTCCAGGCGCGTATCCATTGTCTCTCGAGATAAGGAGGCCCAAAAGAAAGAAAGAAATTGCCCCTAGTATAGGTAGGAGAATGGTGAGGATGTGGTAGGAAATATGGGATTAGTATAAATGGGTGGTTGTTGGTCGGCACAGACTCGGTGCGCCTGTTTCAGTGCTGTATCTCTCTGTGACTCTATAAGTTGTTGTTGATTTGGCGCTGTTGCACCGCCTGTGGCACTACCTGACGTCACCCAGCATGGTCTTCGGAAAAACCAACTGATTCCCAGAGAAGAGAGGAACGGGCAAGTAACAATACCAAATAACAGATAAACCCTTAATTAATCTTAGTTTTAAAATATTTTAATTTACGATAATATTATACGGTTTTAGTTGTAATAATTGCCAGCATTCAAATAATGAGTGTGCTTTAAAAGATAAGAAAGGAATTGAGCTGTATTCCCCTGTTACTGTGGAAGCTGCTGGGCTGGGTGTTTGGTCGCCATTTTGTCCCTTGGCTGAGCTGCCGGTGAGAAGAGGCGGTTTGTCGGTCGGAGCTGCCAGGTGAGGGGGAGCGGGGCCTGGCGGTGATGTCGGGAGAGCGATGAAGAAAATATCCGAGAATAGGGTTTGATCGGGGGTTATCCGGATCGCGCGCTGTTGTAAAGCTAGCGGCCGCCGGTGGCCTTCCCTCTCCCCGTGATGTGGCCCCGGCGGCGGTGGTAGGTGTCGGGTGCTTGCGGGGCGGTGCGGTGCGGTGGCGGCGGCAGGGTCCGGCGCGATGGCGCTGCTTAGAGTTGCAGATTATAGGGAGGTGGGAATCGGAGCTCCTGCGCAATGCAGATTGTAGCCAGTGGCTGTTTTTGTTTTGTTTTCAGTGACTTGTTAACCGTTCCAAGGCTAGTTGTAGAAAAGCGAAAGTTTGAGATTTGGACCTTAATGAGGTTTGATGTTCATGAGATAGTACCATGTCGTTAAATTTCTGTCGTTCTGGATATGTAGGTAAAACGTGTGTATCTTACATTAAATCTTTGGGGAAAAGGCATCTTATAAATTCAAGCAAAGTACTGCAGATGCTGGGAATCTGAAATAAAAACAAGAAATGCTGGGAATACTCAGCAGGTCTGGCAGCATCTGTAGAGAGAGAAGCAAAATTAACGTTTCAGGACAGTGACCCTTTATAAGAACTGACAAATATTAGAAATGGAGAAGGTTTTAAGCAAGTAAAGCGGCGGTGGGGCAAGAGATAACAAAAGAGAAGGGTCACAGAGAATAACTGACCAGAAGGTCATGGAACAAAAGCAAATGGTATGTAAATGGTGTGGTGAAAGACAAAGCGTTAGCATCGAGAGGGTGTCATTTGGCAGTAAAATGAACAGCCCTGGCACCAAGCAGAAACATGAAAAAAACAGTGGGTAGACACAGTAAAAACAAACTAAAATAAACAAAAAAGAAAAAAATAACTAAAAATAAAAAGTGGGGGCCCAGTCATGCTCTGAAATTATTGAACTCAAAGTTCAGTCTGGAAGGCTGTAGCGTGCCTAATCGGTAAATGAGGTGCTGTTCCTCGAGCTTGCGTTGATGTTCGCTTAAACACTGTAGCAATCCCAGGACAGAGATGTGAGCATGAGGGTGGGGGGGAGGGGGTGTTGAAATGGCGAGTAACCGGATGCTCGGGGCCATGTTATGGATTGAGCGGAGGTGTTCCGCAAAGCTGCCACCCAATCTGCGTTTGGTCTCCCCAATTTAGAGAAGACCACATTGTGAGCAGCGAATACAGTATACTAAATTGAAAGAAGTACAAGTAAATCCCTGCTTCACCTGAAAGGAGTGTTTGGGGCCTTGGATAGTGAGGAGAGAGGAGGTAAATGGGCAGGTATTACACCTGCGATTGCAGGGGTAGGTCGTGGGAAGGGGACGAGGTGGTGGGGGTAATGGTGGAGTGGATGAGGGTGTCACAGAGGGAACGATCCATTCGGAATGCTGACGGGAAGGGAAGATGCATTTGGTAGTGGCATCACGCTGGATATGGCGGAGGATGATCCTTTGGATGTGGAGGCTGGTGGGGTGGAAAGTGAGGACAAGGGGGACCCTGTTGTGATTCTGGGAGGGAGGGAAAGGGGTGAGGGTAGAGGTGCGGGAAATGGGCCAGACACAGTTGAGGGCCCTGTCAACCACAGTGGGGGGGGGGCAATCCTCGGTTGAGGAAAAAGGAAGACATATCAGAAGCGCTGTCGTGGAAGGTTGCATCATTAGAGCAGATGTGTCGGGGACGGAGAAACTGGGAGAATGGAATCCTTACAGGAGGCAGGGTGTGAAGAAGTGTAATCCAGGTATCTGTGGGAGTCAACTCTCAGACATTTCTTCTTCCCTCTGGACCATGACCCCACCACCGAACATCAAGCTACTGTCCACAGGACTGTCACTGACCTCATCTCCTCTGGAGATCTTCCCTCTACAGCTTTAAACCTCATGGTTCCGTAACCCCGGACAATCCGCTTCTACCTCCTTCCCCAAATCCACAAACAGGACTGTCCTGGCAGACCCATTGTTTCAGTCTGTTCCTGCCTCACAACCTATTTCTTCCTATCTTGACTCTTTATCTTTTCTCTCCTGGTCTAGTCTCTTCCCACCTACATCCGTGACTTTTCTGACGCCCTATGTCATTTTGACAATTTCCAGTTTCCTGGCCCTAATCACTGCCTCTTCACTATGGACGTCCAATCTCTCTGCACCTCCATCCCCCACCAGGACGGTTTGAGGGCTCTCCGCTTCTTCCTTGAACAGAGGTCCAACCCGTTCCCATCCATCACAACCCTCCTCCGCCTGGCTGAACTTGTTCTCACATTGAACAACTTCTCCTTCAACTCCACTCACCTCCTTCAAATAAAAGGTGTTGCTATGGTTACCCGCATGGGTCCTAGTAATGCCTGTCTTTTTGTGGGATATGTCAAATATTCCTTGTTCCAGTCCTACTCAGGCCCCCTTCCCCAACTCTGTTTCCAGTACATTGACTGTATCGGTGCCGTTTCCTGCTCCCGCCCAGAACTGGAGAACTTTATCAACTTTGCTTCCAATTTCCATCCTTCTCTCACCTTTACATGGTCCATCTCTGACACATGCCTTCCCTTCCTCGACTTCTCTGTCTCCATCTCTGGGGATAGGCTGTTTACTAATATTCATTATAAGCCCACTGACTCCCACAGCTACCTCAACGACACTTCTCCACACCCTTCCTCCTGTTAGAATTCCATTCTCCCAGTTTCTCCGTCTCCAGCGCATCTGCTCTGATGATGCAACCTTCTACGATAGCGCTTCTGATATGCCTTCCTTTTTCTCAACCGAGATTCCCCCTACTGTGGTTGACAGGGCCCTCAACCGCGTCCGGCCCATTTCCCACACCTCTACCCTCACCCCTTCCCCTCCCTCCCAGAACCACGACAGATTTCCCCTTGTCCTCACTTTCCACCCCACCAGCTTCCAAATCCAAAGGATCATCCTCCGCCATTTCTGCCACATCCAGTGTGATCCACTACCAAAGGCATCTTCCCCTCCCTTCCCCTGTCAGCATTCCGAAGGGATCGTTCCCTCTGCGGCACCCTCGTCCACTCCTCCATTACCCCCACCACCTTGTCCCATTTCCCACGCACCTTCCCCTGCAATCGCAGGCTGTATAATACCTGCCCATTTACCTCCTACCTCCTTTCCTCACTATCCAAGGCCCCAAACACTCCTTTCAGGTGAAACAGGGATTTACATGTATTTCTTTCAATTTAGCATACTGTATTCGCTGCTCACAATGTGGTCTTCTCTACATTGTGGAGAGGAAACGCAGATTGGGTGACAGCTTTGCGGAACATCTCCGCTCAGTCCGTAAGCTTGACCCCGAACGTCCGGTTGCTGGCCATTGCAAACCCCCGCCTCCCGCTTTGCTCACATCTCTGTCCTGGGATTGCTACAGTGTTCCAGCGAACATCAACGCAAGCTCGAGGAACAGCACCTAATTTACCGATTTAGGCATGCTACAGCCTTCCAGACTGAACATTGAGTTCAATAATTTCAGAGCATGACGGGCCCCCCTTTTTATTTTTAGTTAATTTTTCTTTTTTATTTGTTTTATTTTAGTTCTTTTCTACTGTGCCTACCTACTGTTTTTTTTTTGTGTTTGTGCATGGTGCCAGGGCTGTTCATTTTACTGTCAGTTGACAACCTCTCTATACTAACGCTTTGTCTTTCACCACACCATTAACATAGCGTTTTGCCTTTGTTTGTTCCATGACCTTCTGGTCAGTGATTCTCTGTTACCTCTTGTCCCACCGCCACTTTACTTGCTTAAAACCTTTTCCATTTCTAATATTTCAGTTCTGATGAAGGGTTACTGACCTGAAACGATAACTCTGCTTCTGTCTCCACAGATGCTGCCAGACCTGCTGAGTATTTCCAGCATGTCTTGTTTTTATATCTTATAAATTCATATGCCCACATTGTTACTGGGAGGTGCCTTTGTAAGCTTGTCATATCCTTCTTGCTTTTGGCGTGACTACAGTAAGCCCACTGATTGAATTACGTTTGGTAGTTACGATTATAAATATGAACGTAGAATTTATCTTCTTTCTTTTGGGCCTCCTTATCTCGAGAGACAATGGATACGCGCCTGGAGGTGGTCAGTGGTTTGTGAAGCAGCACCTGGAGTGGCTATAAAGGCCAATTCTGGAGTGACAGGCTCTTCCACAGGTGCTGCAGAGAAATTTGTTTGTCGGGGCTGTTGCACAGTTGGCTCTCCCCTTGCGCCTCTTGTCTTTTTTCCTGCCAACTACTAAGTCTCTTCGACTCGCCACAATTTAGCCCTGTCTTTATGGCTGCCCGCCAGCTCTGGCGAATGCTGGCAACTGACTCCCACGACTTGTGATCAATGTCACATAATTAAATGTTAAGGGATAGAATGTGTAATGAAAATTTAGGACTGAATTACATCCCGCCCGCCGTCTGCTTCACCTAAGCCCTGCACTTGGTTTTGAGTCCGTTTGAAATGCAATGGGAAATTGACTGGTAGTTTTGCGGAAAAGTATGTTGATTAGTCGCTTAAAATTTTTTATTCAGTGTTCTCAATAGTTGCATAAATCATGCATTTCTTGTAAAATTAGAAGTTTTCATTACATTTGGGATATTAATATAAGGATGCAATTCCGGGTACAATGGCTTCAGTTCCTGTAACTGTTTCAGCTAGATGCTAACATTTTTATGGTTTAAACCTGTTTTATTTTGATAGATTATGGGAGGTTGTATGACATGGGTATAGGGAGAGCTACCATCTTTGAAACTGGCAGAGCAAGCTGTTAGAAAAGCACACGGTGTCCTTAACTTTATAGATAGAGGTGCAGGGGTACAAAAGCAAATAAATTATGCTCAACTTTTATAAACCACTAGTTAGGCTTCAGTCTCCAATTTTGAGGAGGATATCAAGTCCTTGGAGAGAGTTCAAAGGAGATTCACCGAAATCGTACCAGTGATGAGGGACATCAGTTATGTAGAGAGACTAAAAAAGGTGAAATGTAATGCCT
This sequence comes from Heterodontus francisci, assembly GCF_036365525.1. Lineage (NCBI taxonomy): Eukaryota > Metazoa > Chordata > Chondrichthyes > Heterodontiformes > Heterodontidae > Heterodontus > Heterodontus francisci. The sequence continues at coordinate 77,244,880 of NC_090378.1, read as the reverse complement.
GAAAGGGTGGTGGAATCAGATTCAGTTGTAAATATCGAAAGATAATTGGACATGCGCTTGAAATAGAAACATTTACTGGGTCACGGAAAGAAGGAAGGAGTGGGATTAGTTGGATGGCTTTTTCCAGAGACCGCACAAGTGCAATGGGGTGAATGGCCTCTCTTCTGAGCTGTCTATCTTCACAGCATGAATTGTAAAGCTCAAAATTAGATCAATGTAAAGAGCTTAGACAATGTATTTGTGCTAATATTTTAACTTTATTGTAAATATTTAAAACAAAGACAGATAACGGGAAATACACAGCAGATCTGTTAGCATCTGTAGAAAGAACAGACATTCAGCATATTGGTTTGTTCCATTCTTCAGAACTCAAAAATAAGACACAAGCAAGCCTACTAATGGAATTGTAAAAAGCCGCAGGGAAGGGAGAAACAAAAATAACGAAGAAATATTAGTGAAATAATAGTTGGATGCTGTAACTGATGATCTTGATATTTATACTCCATTATTCAGACACTTGTGCAAGGAAAAGCAACAAGATGGAGAGTGAACATTTAAAAGCGGTTTTTGTATTTGTTTACATTGGATTACAAGGGAGCTTCGTCTGTTTGCACGTTACCCATAACGTGTAAAAGCCTTGGGGGCTTATAGTTTTTCTGGTGGGATAAGATGGTTAAATTTAACTGTATAAGACCTGGTCAAAATGATGTGCTAGGTAAAGTTGCTTGTAGAGAGACGCGACTGTGAAGCGGTCAGCCCGTTAAAACAAAAAAAAAGCCTTTCCATATTGGTATTTTAACAGAAGAGCAGATAGAAGTTGGCCACTGAGGAATAAGGGAGAGATGAGAGGGGAATAGAAAGACTAGCATTTAAATAGCACTTTGCACAACCACCAGATGTCTCAAAGCGCTTTACATTCAAAGAAATACTTCTGAAGTGTAGTCTCTGTTGAAATGCAGTATCCAATTTACTCACAGCAAGCTCCCACAAACAGCAATGTGATAATGACCAGGTAATCTGTTCTTGTGATGTTGATTGAGGGATAAATATTGGCCAGGACACTGGGGATAACTCCCCTGCTCTTCAAAATAGCGCCCGGGTAGGCAGATAGGGCCTCGGTTTAACTTCCCATCCGAAAGGCCGCTCCTCCAACAGTGTAGCACTCCCTCATTACTGCACTTGATTTTTGTGCTTAAGCCCTGGAGACATGGAGGAATCTATTATGCAAATATCAAAGCAAAAAGAGTGAAGATTTTCAAGAATGGATATTTACAATTCGTACTGTTTTTAAAATAAGCATCTTGTAGATTTTGATTGTTTCTATTCTTCATTTAATGTTTTATTTCCACAGGGAGCAAGCAATTGACATTAACAGTGGCAATCAAGCAGAAAAATGACAGACATAAAGAATTTTCTGTACGCTTGGTGCGGAAAGCGCAAGGTCACTCCAAGTTATGACATCCGTGCAGCTGGTAACAAGAATAGACAAAAGTTTGTTTGTGAGGTATGAGATTTTTAGTTTCCTGTTCCAGTTGGAATCTTTTGAGAAATTAGGAGTATTGGGTTAAAAGCAGAATCGGTGTTCGCAGAAGTCTATTGGATAGGGAATAAATGATGGGTGGAGTGTGATGTTTTGACCAGTACTGAGACTTTGACCTAGGTTTGAGCATCATTGAAAAGTGCTTTTGGATCTGCAGTAATTGAAACTCTCTCCATGTATAATTTTTATTTAACTTAGCATTCTTTGTAATTTTCTGGACGGAGTTCTTTACATTAAATCACTTCCATTCTCTCCCGGCTCCAGGCCTGAATAACATTTTGATTTAATGTGTTTTGGTTAAATGGGTCAATTTCATAATCACCTACATCCACTGAACAACATTAGTTAATTGGGTTCCCCTTGTCCTCATTTTCCACCCCACCTCCTCTACCACATCCAGCGTGATGCCACTACCAAATGCATCTTCCCCTCCCTTCCCCTGTCAGCATTCCGAAGGGATCGTTCCCTCCGCGACACCCTCGTCCACTCCTCCGTTACCCCCACCACTTCATCCCCTTCCCATGGCACCTTCCCCTGCAATCACAGGAGGTGTAGTACCTGCCCATTTACCTATCACTATCCAAGGCCCCAAACACTCCTTTCAGGTGAAGCAGGGGTTTACTTGTACTTTCAATTTAGTATACTGTATTCGCTGCTCACAATGTGGTCTCTTCTACATTGGGCAGACTAAGCGCAGATTGGGTGACCGCTTTGCCGAACGACTTTGCTCAATCCATAAGCATGACCCCGAGCTTCTGGTTGCTGGCCGTTGCAACCCCCCACCACCGCTCTCATGCTTACATCTCTGTCCTGCGATTGCTGCAGTGTTCCAGTGAACATCAACGCAAGCTCGAGGAATGGCATCTCATTTACCGATTAGGCACGCTACAGCCTGCCGGACTGAACATTGAATTCAATAATTTCAGAGTATGACGGGGCCCCCCCCCCCCCCCTTTTTATGTTTCGTTCTTTTTTCTTTGGTTATTTTAGTTTTTTAAAATTTTGGTTAGTTTGTTTCTACTGTGCCTACCCACTGTTTCTGTTTTTTTTTAAAGTTTGTGCTTTGTGCTTGACAGTCAATTCACACCCTCTCTGTACTAACGCTTTGCCTTTCAGCACACCATTAACATACCGTTTGCCTTTGTTCCATGACCTTCTGGTCAGTTATTCTCTGTGACCTTGTCCTATCAACACCTTCTCTCTTGTTATCTTTTGCCCCACCCCCGCTTTACTTGCTTAAAATCTTTTACATTTCTAATACTTGTCAGTTCTGAAGAAGGGTCACTGACTTGAGACGTTAACTCTGCTTAATCTCTCCACAGATCCTGCCAGACCTGCTGAGTATTTCCAGCATTTCTTGTTTTTATTTTATATTAGCTGATTGGGTTTTTCCTCCTCCTAACTTGACCCAACTTTGGAGGATGATTTTGTTTATCTTGAATAAAGGGTGTGCAAATTTCTCATTAGGTTCTCTTCCAGCTTTTACTCTTGACCATAGTACTGCCTGTGAGTTACCGAATATAACGGTCTTGCCATAAAAACAGAAAATACTTGAAATGCTCTGGAGACAGAAACAGAATTAACACTTCAGGTCAATTTACCATTTGCCAGGTTATTTGATAAAAGGACACAGAACTGAAGGGTTACTCTGTTTCTCTGCCTGACCCACTGAGTATTTTAAACCTTTTCTGTATTTCAGATTTCCAGCGTCTGAAGTATTTTGCTTTTAAGTTCTTGCCACTGTTTTGCCATTGCTAGCTACTCAGACGCATGATATTGTGTCCTGGTGCAGACTTACTATCTTCCATTTATTTATCCTTCCTTTAAACCTAGTCAGTGCAGCAGTAAGTTTGATTGGGAACTGAGTAGAATAGGGAATTTAGCATTCTGTATCCTATGGCTCTGACCTCATGCTGCTTTTGTGAGAGACCATATTTAAGATTTTGTTTACTTTGAGCTAAAGTCGGACTTGGGTATTTCTTTGTTTGACACTTTGGGTGGCTCTGACATTGAGAATTAGATGGGGTTCTTGGTCTTTTACACCACAGTTCTAATCGCAGCCTCACAGCTCCAGTGACCCGGGTTCAATTCTGGGTACTGCCTGTGTGGAGTTTGCAAGTTCTCCCTGTGTCTGCGTGGGTTTCCTCCGGGTGCTCCGGTTTCCTCCCACATGCCAAAGACTTGCTGGTTGATAGGTTAATTGGCCATTATAAAATTGCCCCTAGTATAGGTAGGTGGTAGGGAAATATAGGGACAGGTGGGGATGTGGTAGGAATATGGAATTAGTGTAGGATTAGTGTAATATGGGTGGTTGATGGTCGGCACAGACTCGGTGGGCTGAAGGGCCTGTTTCAGTGCTGTATCTCTTAAAAAAAAATAGTTATTGTCACAATGAATATGGTGGTGACCTTAGATCCTCTATCTCAAGTACCTCCTTACTGATTGCTATCTCTGGTGAACCAGACTGCAGTTCAGTTGCCAGGGAGAAGATGATTCATACCTTAGGCTCACGTGCAGTGAACCACACCAATGAATTGGTTAGTTTAAATTAATTGTTTACTATTCAGTAAAAAGGTAGGCACAGAATATCACAATTTACATATGCAATAGCAGTATAGTCACAAAATATATAAGCTTACCCACAATTTATCTAATCGTCTGTCAAGCAGGCAGCTTCTGTTATCTCCTGAGCTTTCATCTCCCCTGAGTTTTGGTTCATGGTGCTTTCTAATTTGCAGCTAAGCCTTCCAGTCCTGTATTGCCATATTATGATATTGTCCATTCTTTTTTCAGTAAGCTGTCATTTTCTTCCTTTTCCACAGCACCTGCTTCTTTGTATCGAGTCCCTTGTGTCGAGCAGTTTTTTCCTTTCCAAGAGAAAGTGGCCAATTAAGAAGGGGCCTCATTCTTCTGCGACACTGTTAGCAACATTAGGGACAGTATTCTGGAAGGGGGAGAGTCAATTGATGTGAAATATCCTTATCAAGATACCAACCTATTTTGTGATCTTGAGGGACATATCCTAATGTAAGCAGCCATATATAGTATAACTAACTGCTTAGATGGACAGTCAACAAAATGGTATTTGGAAAGAGGAATCTAAGACTGCATTCATCTGCAGTGCTATATTTTATTTAGGTTCGGATAGATGGATTTAATTACACTGGTATGGGAAACTCTACCAGCAAGAAGGATGCCCAGACGAATGCTGCCAGAGACTTTGTCAATTACCTTGTTAGGACTGGAGCGATGAAAGCAGATGAGGTTCCCAGCTTAAAGGTCAGTACATATTTTACTCATTTCTTCCTTTAAATGTAATTAATGCTGATAATGAGTAAAACAGAAGTATTTAAGACTTATATTTTATGTGTTGTAGTTATTTTGCTGTTGAATCAATTCTGTGTGAGTGGGAACAAACCTTTGGATGCAGGCAACCTTAAAAAAGTTTTAAGTTACTCTGGACCTTGGTATACCTTTAACTACATTTATTTTTCCTTGTTCTTATCCTTGAATGCATTTATCAGAAATTTTTAATTTTGATGTAAAAACTTGTGTGATTTTTGCACGTTTTAGATCAGTGTTGCATAGTACAGATTAGAACTTTCATGTTTGCAATTGCCTGAACTTAAATAGGAATGAAAAAACTAAAATTTGTATATACCTCTAGCTTATGTCATTTTGTTTTTAATTACAAAAATAAGTTCATTTGTGTAGATTTGTATTTAAGTCCTATTGGTTCCTTTTTTCAGGTACTTGATGGCAGTAATTTTATGGCTTCAACTAGAACCAATATTTACACTCGTCTATCTGATCATTTGTCTATATATGATATGACCGAGGTGGGAGTAGTGCACGGTCAATTCAGTCCCATCACTCCACAGGTCGCAGCATATTATTAAAGTTTTCCCGCCCAACCGTAAACAGCCAAATTAAACACTCTAGTAACCACCCCCAGAATAAAACAGACCAAACCGGGTATCTTTAGACAACAACAAATTAACTATTTTTAAAAAACTAAATCTTAAACACTATTGAGATAAACCTATGTCTAAAGATCTTATAACTTATTTTAACCTAACTCCCCCATTCTCTCTCTCACATTCAAAAATCAACAGTTAACTGGTTTTTGAAAAGAGAATGATGTTTTAAAAACTAGCTGTTTCTTAATAAATAAATAACTGGGTTGTTAGTCTTTGTGGGTTACATTCCTGGTTGGTGAGGTATCCCAAGTGTAAAAATAATCAAATGCCACTCGAAGTCTCCACGTGGATTTGATGAAACAGACTTTTCTTGATAGGCATTCAAAGCATTTCGGCTGTAGCAGGCATCATACAGTTCTTTCAACGATAAGCACAGCATTTGTCAACTTGAATTTTAAAACAGACAGTCTTTTGGTTAAAATTTTACTGCAAATTCCAGAAAACAATCAGTCAAGAGAGAGAGTCAATCTTGAAGCAAAGGCTCTTGGATTGGAAGTAAAGAAAAGGAATTTTGTCACCTCCAGCAATACAAATGGTCTCTTCAAAAAGGGCTTTTTTCTCCTTAGGCAATTAACATGGCCTGTAGCTCATTGTAGAATTTCTGTTGAGAGAAATAGACAGCTCTTTCCTTCAGTAAGCACGTTTCGCTGGTATCTCTCAAAACTGGTTTTAGCTGGTTTTTCCACACAGTTAAATTGAAACATTACACCATGTAATCTCTTTATTCTCCTGCTGTTGTCTAGGTAACAAATGCAGCTATGGCACACTGTTCTCAGAAATCTAACATTTCTCTGTCTTAAAGGTACACTGTTTTTAACAGTCTTAAAGGCACACTGTATCAAACAGAGGGGGAAAATATACAGTTCCGTGACAATGTACATGTGAATAGGTACCTGATAGATATAAGCTACTTAATGAAATGTTGATAGTTACTTTGTTGAATTTTGTTAGGGTACTGAACCTGATGCTGTTGATAGTGGTGGAAGTGGTGTGCTGGGGGAATTGCCTTCCGGTGTGCCCTGTGCTCCTCACTTATCTATAAAAACTGAAACAGGTGAGTCTTTCTGAATTTTTATTTAAAGTAAGGCTATTTCAGTTATTTATAATGCGGTTTGAACATGTTCCTCAGTGTTTTGGGAGGTGTTAAAATAGGATACAAAAGCCAATTCAAGGTGGAGTTACAATAATGTGTTTTATTTCGTGCATTTCCTCCTATTCACAGTGAAGCATAAAAGAAAGACTTGCATTCATATAGCGCTTTTCATGACCACCCGATTTCTCAAAGCGCTAGCTATTTTCATACTTTATGGTAGAATAATTGCAGTCTCTTCCTTCAGAGTTTAGAAATTTAGATTTAATGCGTATTGATTTATTAAATATTAATGCTATATATTCTTTATATAAATGAAGTCCATTCCAATTGAACTGTGTAGAACATCTAACCAAACTGTTCTTTTCAACCAGGAAGGAGCTTGTACATTAGTTGACCATTGCATCATATTGAAAACATTGTGGAAATTGCAATGACTAAGAATAAAAAGAATTTTATCTAGGTCCATAGATGCACTAATATCTATATTGAGGACATTTCAGCTATCTCACCATCCCCAAGCGAAACTTGGCTATCTTTTTACGAGATCATGCAGTGAATGACCAATCAAAAACGAGCAGTGATTTGACATGTTAACTGCCATATCTACTACCTTCATATGATTCTTTTCACTTCAGTTTTAAGTATTTCTGCACCATCCATATTGTGACAGAAAAATTCATTCCTTTTGTATGTAGCACTGTGTATTGGTCTGAATTGATTTTTATCTGTTACTGATCTGTTCATTTGCAGATTTTATCCTTTTCCTGCTTCCAACTTGACTTCTTTCCCAACTTTTGTCTAAGTTTGGCAGGCGTGTATTAGAATTCTGAATGCATTTCATTTAATGGATATTGGGAACAATAGGGGCCCCTTCAACGAATCCTGAAGCATTTTATTCCATACCTTTTCCTTTCTCCACCTTAACATCACTACCCAAACAACACCTGATGCTTTATTTGTTTCAGCATTTTTTTTTTATCTGCACCCAGATTTTACTGTGAGTTTCAGTAGTCACCTGAGGAGCTTTGACAATGGTTTTTGGAAATGTAAACATATGTTAGGGGGTTGTCTATTGGCCACCTGAGATGCCACTCCTGAGAAAAATGAGGTGTGTAGTCTGGCAAAATATTGTTCCTCTAAAGCCAATGAGATGAAGATCACGTTTCATAAAGAGTAAGAGACTTGCTTGTATATAGCACCATTCACGTCCTGTGTCCCAAAGCACTTTACAGCCAATGAATTACATTTGAAGTACAGTCATGTGCAGTCAGTTGGCTCACAGCAAGGTCCCACAGCAATGAGATAAATAACCAGTTAATCTATTTTTGTGGAGCTGGTTGAGGAATAGGTGTTAGCTAGGGCACTGGGATACCTTTCTTTTTCTTTTATTCAACTCGTGCCTTAGGATTGTTTATATCCACCTGAATAGGTAGAGGAGCAACTCTTTAATGTCCTGTCCCAAAGACACCACCTTTGACAATTATTTAAACATTCAAACATGGCAAACATTTAAAGAGTGCATGGATGAACTGCAACAAGTGTTTATCCCTCTCTGGCGCAAAAGTAAAATGGGAAAGGTAGCCAAACCATGACTTAAAAGGGAAATTAGAGATAGCATTAGATCCAAGAAAGAGGCATGTAAATTTGCCAGAAAAAACATCCCTGAGGATTGGGAGCAGTTTAGAATTCAGCAAAGGAGGACCAAGGGATTGGTTAAGAAGGGGAAAATAGAGTACGAGAGCAAGCTTGCGGGGAACATAAAAACTCACTGTAAAAGTTTCTACAGGTATGTGAAAAGGAAAAGATTGGTGAAGACAAGTATAGATCCCTTACAGTCAGAAACAGGGGAAGCTATAATGAGCAACAAAGAAATGGCTGACCAACTAAATGCATACTTGGTTCTGTCTTCACAAAGGAGGACACAAATATCATACCAGAAATGTTGGGGAACATAGGGCTTAGTGAGAGAGAGGAACTGAAGGAAATCAGTATTAGTAGAGAAATGGTATTGGGGAAATTGATGGGATTGAAGGCCGATAAATCCCCAGGGCCTGATGATGTGCATTGGTGTCATCTTCCAAGATTCTATAGACTCTGGAGCAGTTCCTACAGATTGGAAGGTAGCTAATGTAACTCCGCTATTTAAAAAGGGAGGTAGAAAGAAAGCACGGAATTGTAGACCAGTCAGCCTGACGTCGGTAGTGGGGAAAATTCTAGAGTCTAAGATTTTACAGCAGAGCACTTTGGAGAACAGTGGTAGAATTGGGCAGAGTCAGCATGGATTTACGAAAGGGAAATAGTGCTTGACAAATCTACTAGAATTCTTCGAGGGTGTAACTTGTAGAATTGATGAGGGGGAGCCAGTGGATGTGGTTTATTTGGATTTTCAGAATGCTTTCGACAAAGTTCCACATAAGAGATTAGCAAATAAAATTAAAGCGCATGGGATTTGGGGTAGTGTATTGCGATGGATAGAGAATTGGTTGGCAGACAGGAAACAAAGAGTAGGGATAAATAGGTCTTTTTCCGACAGGCAGGCACTGACTAGTGGGGTACTGCAGGGATCGGTGCTAGGACCCCAGCTATTCACAATATATATTAATGATTTAGATGAGGGAACTAAATGTAATATCTCCAGATTTGCAGATGAGACAAAACTGGGTGGGAGGGGGAGTTGTGAGGAGAATGCAGAGGCTTCAGGGTGATTTGGACAAGTTGAGTGAGCGGGCAAACGCGTGGCAGATGCAGTATAATGTGGATAAATGTGAGGTTATCCACTTTGGTAGCAAAAATAGGAAGACAGACTATTATCTGAACGGCTATAAACTAAGAGAGGGGAATATGCAGTGAGACCTGGGTGTTCTCGTACACCAGTCGCTGAAGGTAAGCATGCAGGTGCAACAGGCGGTTAAAAAAAGGCAAATGGTATGTTGACCTTCATAGCGAGAGGATTCGAGTACAGGAGCAGGGATGTCTTGCTGCACATGACAGGGCCTTGGTGAGGCCACAGCTGGAATATTGTGTGCAGTTTTGGTCTCCTTATCTGAGGAAGGATGTTCTTGCTATAGAGGAATTGCAGCGCAGGTTTACCAGACTGATTCCTGGGATTGCGGGACTGACATATGAGGTGAGATTGAGTAAGTTAGGATTATATTTGCTGGAGTTCAGAAGAGTGAGGGGGGATCTCATAGAAACCTATAAAATTCTAACAGGATTTGACAGGGTAGATGCAGGAAGGATGTTCCCGATAGTCGGGGAGTCCAGAACCAGGGGACATTGTCTAAGGATACGGGGTAAACCTTTTCAGGACTGAGATGAGGAGAAATTTCTTCACCCAGTGAATGGTGAGCCTGTGGAATTCGCTACCACAGAAAACAGTTGAGGCTAAAACATTGTATGTTTTGAAGAAGGAGTTAGATATAGCTCTTGGGTCTAAAGGGATCAAAGGGTATGGGGCGAAAGCGGGAACAGGTTACTGAGTTGGATGATCAGCCATGACATGATCATAATGAATGACGGAGCAGGCTCGAAGGGCCGAATGGCCTACTCCTGCTCCTATTTTCTATGTTTCTATGACAATGCAGCAGTTCCTCAGTACTGTATTGTCAGCCTAGATATGTGCTCAAATTCTGGAGTGGCTCAGAGAATAGAGTCTGCCAACTGTACCAAGCTGACTTGAGTAGAACAAAGGGTACCTTAAAATTTACTACGCAAGGCATAGTGTTTTTTAGTTTGTTTCTGTTGTACTGGTCTTAGCTGGTGACTGCATCAACATAAGCTGAGTAGATTTTTCAGACCCGTGGGAAAAAAAGACTTGCATTTATATAGTGCCTTTCACGAGCACCGGACATTCCAAAGCATTTTGCAGCCAATGAAGTACTTTTGAAGTTTAGTCACTGTTGTAATGTAGGAAAGGTGGCAGCCAATTTGTGCACAGCAGGCTCCCACAAACAGCAATGTGATAATGACCAGATAACCTGTTTTTGTGATGTTGGTTGAGGGATAAATATTGGCCAGGACTCCAGGGATAACTCCCCTGTTCTTCAAAATAGTGCCATGGAATCTTTTTTTACATCCACCTGAGAGGACAGATGAGGCCTCAGTTTAACATCTCATTCGAAAGACAGCACCCCCCTCAGTACTGCACTGGAGTGTCAACCTTGATTGCTGCGACCGAGGAAAGTATCTTTTATAATTGGATCTTTCAGACTGTGTCTTCCTAGGAGTAGTAAGGGTACTGCTGAAGTGGATGCAGAAAGCTTTGTGATGGCATTATCATTCCAGCTATGGTTTGTTCTTTGTTGTGACGTCATGATAATGCTGTATCACTATTTCATGTATGTGTCCTGGCCAAAATATCACTATTACCATATGTTTACAAAACTGTAATTGCCTTGTTTTCCCAAAATTTGGCAGCATTGTAAAATTAATGTCATATTGCAGAAATGCAATTGACAAAATGAGATGAGAATGACTGCCCTTGACATCAAGGCAGCATTTGACCGAGTGTGGTATCACGGAGCCCTAGCAAAATTGAAGTCACTGGGAATCGGGGAAAACACTCCACTGGCTGGAGTCATACCTAGCACAAAGGAAAATGGTGGTGATTGTTGGAAGCCAATCATCTGAACCCCAGGACGTTGCTGCAAGGACGTGTCCATTTTCAGCTGCTTTATCAATGACCTTCATTTCATCATAAGGTCAGAGGTGGATGTGTTCACTGCGCAGTGTGACTCCTCAGATACTGAAGCAGTCCATGCCCGCCTGTAGCAAGACCTGGACAACATTCAGGCTCAAGCTGATAAGTGGCAAGTAGCATTTGTGGCACACAAGTGCCAGGCATGACCTTCTCTGACAACTGTCTCCCCTTGACATTCAGTGGTATTACCTTCGCAGAATCCCCCAGCATCAACATCCTGGGAGCTACCACTGACCGTGAACTTAACCGGACCTGTCATATAAGTACTGTGGCAACAAGAGCAGGTCAGAGGCTGGGAAATCTGTGGCCAGTAACTCGGTTCCTAACTCCCCAAAGCCTGTCCACCATCTACAAGGCACAAGTCAAGAATGTGAAAGAATACTCTCCACTTGCCTGGATGAATGCGGCTCCAACAACACTCATGAAGCACAACACCGTCAGGACAAAGCAGCCTACTTTATTGGTATCCCATCTACCACTTTCAACATTAACTTCCTCCACTGGTGCACACTGGCAGCAGTGTGTACCATCTACAAGATGCACTAAAACAACTCGCCAAGCCTCCTGTGACAGCACCTTCCAAACCCATGACATATACTCCCTAGAAGGACAAGGGCAGCAGATGTGTCGGAACACCACCACCTGCAAGTTCCTCTCCAAGTCATGCAACATCCTAACTTTGAACCTTATTGCTGTTCCTTCACTGTCACTGGGCCAAAAACCTGAAACTTGCTTGCTAACAGCACTGTAGGTGTACCTGCACCGGTTCAAGTAGGCTCACCACCACCTTCTAAAGGGCATTTAGGGATGGGCAGCAAATGCTGTCCTTGCCAGCGATGCTCACATTCCATGAATGAATAAAAATAGTACAGATTTCTGTTAGTTGGCTGCACTCCATTGTATAACTTCCCAATGTTTAGGGAAGTGTTGCTGACGCACATATAGATCCATTTACAGGGTCTACCGGGCAGTCAGCTGAATCAAATTGAGACAGTTTACTTTGCCACTGGCTCCATAAGACGCAAGTGTCCGCTTTTGGCACTAACAATGCATGAAGTGTGTGTATGCCTGTGTGTTTTTTATGTGTACACACATTTATTTGACCCAACTGTAAAAGATACTTTCCTCACTTTGGGTCTTAAAAATCTGCTCACCTCATCTTGATGCAGTCACTGGCCGTGCAAGATCAGCACTGCAGGAGATTTGATAGAATTGTTCAAAATCATGAATGGTTTTGATTAGAGTAAGTAGGGAGAAACAGTTTCCAGTGGCAGAAGGGTCAGTAACGCGAGATCACTGATTTAAGGTGATTGGCAAAAGAACCAGAGGTGACATGAGGAAACTTTTTTTACCCAGCAAGGTATTGTCATCTGAATGCACTGCCTGAAAAAGTGGTGGAAGCAGATTCAATAGGGAATTGGACAAATATGGGCCTTAGCAGTTGAAAAGGGAAAAAGTATTACAGGGTTATGGGAAAAGAGCGGGGGAGTAGGATTAAATGGATAGCTCGAGCTAAAAGTCAGCACAGGCATGATATGTTTAATGCTCTGCTTCTGTGCTGTTGCATTTTATGATTCTATAAAAGCAGCTCCCTTAAGTTTGATTAGGATTTAAATGTGGTAAGTTTAAATTTACAAACTCCACATCTCTTGATTGAATATAGCAAATTAGTTTATGCATGATGATGCCAATTGTAAGCCCAGGGAAAAACATGTCTCTACCACTGGTCTAAAAAATTCAGATTTTTATTGATGTGACTGCTGGCTGCAGGAGGTGTGCTGCAGGCATCTGCAACTGGAAAGTAATATCAGAGTCCCTTTAACCTTGATCTGAGTATATTGTGGAAAGGGTTATAACCATGTTCTTTAACAAGTATTGCTTAAAATGATTTTGCCTTTGTAGGTTCTGGCTTTGGAGGAGGCACAGGAGGAGGATTCACTGGTTATTGGGAACGTGGAGCCAATCTAAAGGAGTATTATGAGAAGAGAGATGAACAGGAAGCCCAAGCAGTAAGGGACATGTATATAATAAGTAGAACAGAATTGTGACTGTCCTCAGTAGTATACTATGCTCAGTAAGATAGTTTAAAGAACTATTTTTTGCATTTACAATGACTAATAAATGACAAACAACTTAATTTTCCCGTGTTTGCTAATTTAAATTCAGATTGAACCAAGTCATATAAGGAATTCATTATTAAAAGATGAAGCTTCTGAAATAAAAGTTGCTTAGATTGTTTTTTGATGAGATTTTGGATTCAGAAATATGTTTGTGCCTCTTTGCATTTCATGTCTTGTTGTACTACATAATTAATAGAATAAACATCCAGATATGAGACTCCCCAGTGTGTCAGTCAGTGTATAGTGTGGCATGGCATTGGGTTACTCGAGCTTTGGTCTGTGATGAGGTAACTGGGCGATTGGTTGTGGTGTAGTAATTGGTACCGATATCTCTGGGTTCGGCAGCAAGCAAGAGTAGCTAGGATTCTTGGGTAGGTATAAAAGACTACAGAAAACAGGATCAGACTTTGCTGTTATGGATCCTATACAAGTCGGAGCAGGGACCTTGGCCACTTTAGTTTTGACCTGTCTTTCTCTGGCTTAGCGTGTAGCACCGGTTCAGATTGATAGCTCACAGCAAGGAGTTGAGCCTGAGTGCCTCACCTCACTTGGTAGTCCATTTAGAGACATGGCCGCTACAGGAATATTTTTTAGCATCTTTTTTGGTAAGCTTTTTGAAACACAGCCATGGTAGTTTGTGTAAATAAAAAGTAACATTTTTGTACATTCTTCATAAGTTAAGAACTTTATTTTCTCCAGACTCTGGAATCTGAAGGCTTGGATTTGAATGCTGGTCTTCATGGCAACTGGACACTTGAAAATGCCAAAGCTCAACTTAACCAATTCTTCCAAAAAGAGAAGATTCAAGCGGATTATAAGTATTCACAAGTGGGACCTGACCACAACAGGTTTGACATTTTGATTGTGGACTAATCAATTGAGCAATTCTACAAGTAATCATTTTCATGGTTTTCATGTCATGTAATTCTGAGATAGTAAATCCCCACTTATGAAATGCGGTTAGTTTTCAGTGCTGGGAACAATGTAACTGTTGTCTGCTCATGCTGCCTGCATTGACAGCAGTGGATGTGCTGCTGTGCTTGAAATGAAAATAGTAATTCTTCCAGAAGCCACATAGTTAGGAATAGCATGCCTTTTAAAGCCCATATAGTTCATGATTGGATGTTCCAAAACAATCATTGTATGCCTCATATTAGTAAATCTAATGAATATGGTCCTTTAAATGCAGAAGATATGTAAGAATTACAGAAGTTGTAAACTGCTTTAAATGTGGCAAAGTTAGGTCAGTTGAAGCACACGTGTTCTGAATCAGAAGGTAGTGGGCTGAAGTCGCACTTCAGAGATTTGAGCACATATTTTAGGCTGACACTTCAGTGCAGTACTATAGGAGTGGTGCAAGGTTAGAGATGCTGTCTTTTAGATGAAATATTAAACTGACACCCCCATCTATCCCCTTAGGTGTAAAATAACCCATGCCACGATTCCTATTGGAGCAGGGCCATCCTGGCCAACATTTACCCCTCAGCAATGTCCCTAAAGCAGATCTGCTTGTTTATATCATTACAACAATGACAACATTTCAGAAGAATTTCATTAATAAGTGCTTGGGTTGAGCTGAGGACATAGATGGTGCTCTATCAAAGCAAGTTCTTTAAGTTGTCAGGATTTCTTTTATTAATTACCAAAATGAGACACCAGTTTATATCCAAAACTGAAAGTAACTTGAAAATGCATCAGAAACCGTTTGCAACTTTTTTTGTTATGATTTAGACTAGTCTAGATGGCAAAGGTACAGTATACATAAAAAATAAATTTCTTTCCTAATTACTTGAAGGTAAATTCTTGACATTTTTTCTTGCTTTTACCTAATTATCCTGAATCATGTATCAGCAGTGACTGAGAAAGAAGACCTGATAATTTTCCAGGTCATCCCACTGCCACTCTGGATAATCTAGTAGTAGGTGACTTTTTTTTCTGCCTGTTTGAACTCCCATCATGGCTTGGGAAAGTTTGTAATGGTCTGTAAGGGGAGAAAAGCCAGAAAAGATGGAGCTTGAAGGACAGGAAAAATACACCTTGAGATTATTCTTGGGATCTCCAGCAGCATTCTCATATTCCTCATTATGCTGTTATTGAACTTAATGGCAGTGCTGCAAGAGAAATGCAGCATGAAATTTAAAATGCTGAATGCATGTGAACAGACTGCAGAAGACAGTTTGCCTCATTTGATCGGGTCAAACTGATCTTATCTGTACAGTGACTTTTTGGTGTTTTATCAATCTGTGGTTACTTAAGTAAATAGAGTAACGTAGAAGGAAATGTTAGCCAAGCAATGCTGTAATTACTGTTTAGGTCACATCCGTTTTTTAAAATTGGTTTTGAATGCTTCAACATTAAAGCAGAGGGATTGACTGTTTTGCTGATCCTTTCACTCAAGAAGAATTGGCAGAGTGTAATCCTCATACATTTTCAACACTGAAGGAGCAGAGAAGTGGAAAACTTTGTACTCACCTGTGAGAAAGCCAGTGAGCAAAATGGTTTCTTTAATTGATTGTTATAGAGCAAGTGTTCCAGGTGCAGCTGATGATTTGTATTTGATTGAAAACTGAGTTATTCCATACTTCATGGTATGGTACCAGTATGTTTCTCAGCCAGCTTGCCTTGTTATATTGAGCTTTCTAGGGGGTAGTTGCCCAGTACCCCTGTGAATGCTAAGAACACTTAAATATGATATAGTAGACACCTGCTAATTGGGAAATAAATCAACAGATCGATGAATTTCTGTTGGACTTCACTTTTGAACATTATATTGCATCTTGGTGATTTCCATTAATTGGAAATTCTGTGACTTTACTGGGCCAAATAGCAGGGATCTACTGTGCAAGCATTTTCTTATGTTGACTATTACTTTTGGGAGGGTGCTAAATTACTTAATTCCATTTCATCTCCCAAAACATTGTGCAGTTTTAGTGTATGGTGGCATCTCGAGTATGCAAAATAGTCATTGCCTTTTGAGGGCAAAAACTTTAGTTGTACATTAGTTGTGTAGTTTGCTAACTTGAGCAAAGGTACCATGATTTCAAAAATTATAGTCTGTTACGTGGGCAAATATTTTTACCACAGATGAATAGCATGTTGATGGCAAACTAAATAAAAGTGACAAACTTGTCACTCCTTTATCTAATCTTTCATGGGGGTGAGGTGACACCAGAAATCTCTCTTGCAAACATGTGACGTTGCTTAGGCTGCACTAAGCTGTCACATGGTATCCTTCCATTGTAGGAATGATGGTACAAGCAATCATAGACAGCTATTGATTTCTGGTGTCACTTTTCCTGTAGGTGTTCTAGGGGACCTAGGGCTGATGGAGATTGGAACTTTACTGAGCTTGGCAGAGAAACATACTGGCATCCAAGAATGGTGGATATTGGGCCTATTGACAGGCTTCTCTGAATCGTGAAGTTGCTGTGCTTGATCTCATTTGACCAAATATAGGATCAGAAGTGAGTTATACGGATAAAAAGATACATGCATAGTACTGAAGAAAAACTGTGGACACCAAGAACTAGATTCCAGGACTGAGTCATATATTGAAGGAGTAACTTTTTTGGCACTCCATTTGTTTGTTGTGTTTAGATCTGCATGACCAAAACTCTTGTTTGGATGTATGTTTTAAAGCAAGAAATAGAAAATCTGAATGACACAACAACACCATGCTTTCCTTTATTCAATGGAATTGGCCAGTCAGGAAGCTAGTTCCACCTCAATAGTTTTCCATTCAAATGCTAATGCGTGGTTGAAACTTAAATATATAAAATTCTGTATTACCAAAGTGTATTGGGTGCATTTCCTCTTTTTTTTGTCTTGTACTAAATGCACAAATATATTTTTCTTAAATATACCCCGCTGACTTTTTAAAAAATTACAAGTAGTACATCTATAGGTGCCAGTATAAATGGAGAAAGTCTTAGTCTTACTGCACCTTAAAATCTTTATATGACTGTGTCTCATTTATTTATATTCATGTTTTTAAGTTTATTTTTAATGCAAAAAGGCTGGCTGAATTGACTACATAGCTGAGTAGGCAGCTTGACAGCAATTGATTATGAACAGATTCAGAACTAAAAAACTGAATGAAAAAGGTTTGGCACTGAATATTAGAGCATAGAGTTCTTCAGAAAACCAGGAAATTCAATGCTTTCTAGTAACCATTGCTTTGTTTTGTTATGTACATCAATCATTATTTTGTTTGTATCACAGGTAAAAAGTGGATTCATTAATGAGTATGGAATTTATTAAATACTTCTACACCCGTGTATGGCAAATATTTCCAAATACTTCTAAACCTGAATATGGCAGAGGATAGGTTACATAAGCTGCTGTACTCAGCTGTGATGCACAGTCAGACTATGAAATTTAACCAAATTTGGCTTTTGAGGCTTAAAAATGAGTTCCATACGATGGATGCCCTACCAGTTATGGCTAAAAGTTCTTCTGTTTAAGCCAAAACTGTGTTGTAAACCCAAATAACCATCTTAAACTAAGGAATATTTTGTTTTATTTTTGACTGACATTTAGCTTTTTCTGCTTCTACTGAACATTTTTGTGTTAAAAGGTACGTACGTGACCATCTGTGGAGTTATGCCAATGCTTCTCTGTAATCATCCCTTTGGAGGTATGCAAGTAGATGGATCTGACCTGCCTCTGGAGTTTCTACTTAATTTCATTCCTAAAATTGGAACATCGCCTTGTGGGGAGTCATTGGTATAAATACTTGGGCTGTAATTCCTGCACAGCAGTGTAGTGGCGCGAATTGTGCACAAAGCTAATATTTCCCATTACTTCACTGAAATTGGTTATATTTGTTTTCAAATCCCTTTGAATGTTGATCTTATTTACTGTTCAAGCATTTTTAATTTGTCACCTTCAGATGCTAGAATATATGAAACATATGGAATTTATGTTTAGATAGAGGATCTGGATCGGCGCAGGCTTGGAGGGCCGAAGGGCCTGTTCCTGTGCTGTAATTTTCTTCTTTGTTCTTTGAACGCTTAAACTCAATCTTTAAATTTCTAGATTACTACTTTCAGCAATTTTATCTCCTACAACGGAGATATTTGCATTGAGTGCTGTATTCCCTCTTCAAATCATGCCTGTGGTATAAAAATTAAATATTCAAATCTTGTACCATTTGTTCAGAATGTACTGGACATTATTTGGTTAAATTTATTGCACATTTCGATATTAGTGGGATGGTGGAAGTGCGGAAACGACAGGGTTAATTTCATGTTGTGCATGTCATTTCAGGAGTTTTATTGCAGAGATGACTATTCACGTGAGACAGCTGGGAAGAAGTAAGTAGCCACTTACATTTTGACATGACTAGCTTTACTGTTGACTGTAAGGCTTGTAAGTGAACTTGTTATAACAGACTGCAGTAACACCTCCGCTGTCATGCAAGGGTGTCTAAAGGACCTTCAGCCCAGAAAATCAGGATGCATCTATTAAACTAATTAATTATATCAAGAACAAAACTGAGAGAACATTCTTGCTATAACAACTTTTTAAAAAAATGACATTTTATTTTTGGTGAAGGGCTGAAGATAGTAAGTATGGAGACAGAATAAATCCGTATAATATGAATGAAGCACATAAAATGGAATTTTTTAATGCAGATAACCTGTGTATCCCCTATATCCTTAGATTTTTGCCAATCAAGAATCTATCCAACTTTGCCTTAAAATATTCAATGACCATGCCTCCCTGCTCTCTGGAGAAGAGAATTCCACAACCTAACAACCCATGAGAGAAAAAATTTCTTCTAATCTCCATCTTAAATGGGAGACCCCTTATTTTTAAACTGTTCCCTGGTTTTAGTCTTTCTCACAAGTGGAAACATCCTCTCAGCATCCACCCTGTCAAGTCCCCTCAAGATCCTATGTTTCAATAAGATCACCTCTCATTCTTCTAAACTCCAATGGATACAGGCCCAACCTTTCCTCATAAGATAACCCCTTCATCCCAGGAATCAATCGAGTGAACCTTCTCTGAACTGCTTCTAGTGTAGTTATAGCGTTTCCTAAGTAAGGAGACCAAAATTGTACACAGTACCCGAGAACAAAGTACTGCAGATCTGGAAAACTGAAAGTGCTGGAAATACACAGCAGGTCAGGCAGCATCTGTGGAGAGAGAACCAGAGTTAACGTTTCAGGTCTGTGATCTTTCATCAGAACCAGTAAATGGACGTAAAAAAATTTGGTATGCCCACACAGGCGCTGCGTCATGAAGCCGCTGTGATTTCAAATGTGGCGGCCCATTAGCAGATGACGTGGAGGGGGTGGGTGAGCCGCCACAGGCAATGCCATTCGGCGCCAATTTTAAAGGGTTTACGGCCATCAATGCACATTTAAAATTTAAAGAGATAGGTAAGTTTAAGTTTCCGAAACTTAATAAAATAAATGTTTCATGCACTCTCCCACCCCCAATGGCAAATCACAACATTCCTGCCCTTTTCCCTCCGGAATACAGATATTTAAAATTCGACCCCCCCACCCAATCCGCAGTGTTTTAACCCTGCTCCCCTCTTCCCACACAGCGAAAAGAATCATCCCCTCCCCTCCCCACAGGTGTCGCGCCACGTTTCCCTGAACGGGGATTCAGAGGCACTGCATTGTTGGCTGCCCGACTGAAGATCGGTGTGGCGATTAAGGAGGCAATGGGACCCTCATTAAATCAGGTATGTAAATCAGTTAACACATTTAAATGGGGATCCAGCGGCAGGCAGCTGCCAGGAAGCCTCGTCGCCATCGCCGAGATTGGCATGGGGCCTGCTGCTGTTGGGGTTGGTACGAGCCTCCGCTGCACCGATCTTCATTGCCCCTCCGCCAACGTTCCCGACGGCGGAGGGGCTTTAAAATGCAGCCCGTTAACTCTTGCTTCTTTCTCCACAGATGCTGCCTGACCTGCTGAGTATTTCCAGCACTTTCTGTTTTTGTCACAGTATTCCAGACGTGGTCTTGCCAACAGCCTGTACAATTGTAGCAGTTTCCTTCCTTTTATATTCCATTCCCCTTGCAATAAACAACAACATTCCTTTTGCCTTCCTAATCACTTGCTGTACTTGCATACTAACTTTTTATGATTCATGTACCACGACACCCAGATCCCTCTACTGCAGCGTTCTGCAACCTCTCTCCATTTAAATAATATACTGCTTTTTTATTCTTCCTGCCAAAGTGGACAAGTTCACATTTTCCCACATTATACTCCATCTGCCTAATTTTTTCCCATTCACTTAACCTATCTAAATCCCTTTGCAGACTCGTTATATCCTCCTCACAACTTGCTTTCCTACCACCTATCTTTGCAAATTTAGCAACTACACATTTGGTCTCTTAATCAAGTCATTGATATAGACTGTAAATAGTTGAGACCCCAGCACTGATCCCTGTGGCACTCTGCTCAATACAGCTTGCCAACTTGAAAATGACCCATTTATCCCTACTCTCTGCTTCCTGTTAGCTAACCAATCCTCTATCATGCTACTTTGTTACCCCCTACATCATGAGCTCTTATTTTGTGCAGTAACCTTTGATGTAGCACCTTATCAAACGCCTTTTGGAAATCCATATACACCACATCTACATCCCTTTATCTGTGTTGCTTGTTACTTCCTTGAAGAACACTAATAAATTAGTCAAACATGGTTTCCCTTTCACAAAACCATGTAACCATGTTGACTCTGCCTGATTGTATTAAGATTTTCTAAATGCCCTTGTTCTTGTATAATTTACAAGAACACTTTTTTTAATTGCATAGGAATATGGTGGTGAAATGCATGAGCATTCCAAATAGTCCTGAAGTTTGTGTATTACAGGAAAAATAGTCACAGCAGTTTTATGACCAATCATGATGGTAAGAGGTGGAATTCCAGAGCATCTTGTTGCTTAAAGTGACTTTTATTTGTCTTTTATTGAGTTGCTAGATTGGGCACCCTGTGGAATTAAATGTGCTGGATAAATAAAATTGTGAAATTCATGCCGAAATATGAATTGGGACTTTGTATTGTTTCCTCCCTCTTAAGGGATCACAGCCCGTGAACATGGTTCAAATAAAAAACTGGCTGCACAGTCATGTGCACTGTCATTGGTCAGACAGCTGTACCATCTCGGGGTGTTTGAAGCTTTCACTGGACACACAAAAAAGAAAGAGACAGAAAAGGTGCGTCACTTATTGGCTCTCAAAGAATGTTTCATGACTTTTGCATGTTGTATTGTAAGATGAAGACACTATTTTGTGATCATTACATTTTCTTTATCAAATCTTCCTTTTGTGAGTGCTGTTTGGATTGCTTCATAATTCCATAAACTTTTGCCATAAATTGACCTACAAAATACCTATTGTAAAGGTTCCCTTATTAATTCAATAGGTTTAACACTGAAAACTTGAGCTGACTTAGGAAGACCACATATTTAGTTCCCGGGTTTCAGCACCATGCTGAGTGAATCCAGCATTTCTTGTTTTTATTTAGTTCCCTTGTCTATGCTGAGTTAACTTTTCAATTAAGTGGAAGAGGCACTACAGTGGGCTTCCTTATCTCCTGATTAGGGAATTCAATTGATCAGGGTTGCTGTTCCTGATCATTATCCACTAATCACTGTTGTAAGTATGAATGTTGGATGAGAATAGAAAAGGACTCAGCTGTGATGATTTCTGCATTTCACTACCCTGATGATCATTGTCACATGAAAAATGACTGTGGGTGGGCTACTGGAGGAGGCTTAGCACCCTTGTCAGCCAAGGGTTCATGTCTTCAAGAAAAGAAAGGAGAAATGAATGAGTATAGAGAAATAAATGCTTGATGGAGTGGCTTCGAGGAGAAGGGAAGTGGCAGTAGTTGAGATGGAATAGAGTGCTTTCAGCATGAAATACTTCATTTCCCTTTTCCAAGAAAATATGGGTAATGCCAAGTCTCAGATGTAAGCATTTTGAAATTGCTAAATTCCAAGCATTGTGAGGGACGTTCTGATCATTCTCAAATAGGTGTGCTACAGGCCCCAACTGTATACCACTCTGTGTAATGTACAATGAGGATCAATGAGCTTTTAGGTTCCAGATCCATCTAAAATTTCAGCATTGCCAAGTACACAGTAGGAAGCTATTTCTGGAATTATTTTGTGTAACTTGTTTCTCTGAGTCACATCCTTTCTAAGTTAAAGTGTATTTTATATGCTTGACTGGTGAAAAGGTTTTTAAGTTATTGTCATTTATTCTTTAGGTGGAACCATATGATCTAAATATTGCTAGTGACTTGGAACGTCAGCTTGAATCTGTTGTACATGAGCTGGGTTTGCAGCTTGTGCCACCAGTAAGTATTCATAATATTTATCTGTTATATGTGAGTTGAAGCTTACTGGGAACACTGAGGAAAAAACTAGTCTTGAGAATCCTGTTCCTGGCTAGTTTTTCTTCTATATAGTAAAATGAAAACTACCTGAGGAAGTTCCTGATTTTCAAGAGCTTTGTGACTGTTCGTGGCCATCTTGCTGATAGTTCTCTCAAGTCTTGAGCAGTCCTATCTTTGCATCTGATAATTAACATATAGCTTTTAAAATATATATATATATATCGACTGTGGGACCTTGCTGTACGCAAATGGCTTTTGCTGTTTCTACATTACAACAGTGACTACGCTTCAAAAGTGCTTCATTGGCTGTAAAGTGCTTTGGGACATCCTGAGGCTGTGAAAGACATTATATGAATCCTTGACCTACCCGTCCTTGAAAGCCACCACTCCATCTTCAATTTCCCTTTCTTCTGCAAAAGCCTAGATTATGTGTCATCTCCAGATCTTCTGCTACTTCACTTTTGAACCTCTCAAGTAGGTATCTGTTCCTGTCAGAGCACTGAAATGGTCCTAATTAAAAGTCACAATGACATCCTATGTGACTGTGATTTCCTTGTCTTTATCGACTTTTCATATGGTTGACTGCACCATCCACCTCCAGTGCCTACCTTTCATTTTTCAGCTGAGTAGCATTAGTTCCATTCTTGCCTAACCAGTTGAGGCCAGATAATCTCCTGCAATAGCTTCCCTTCCTGACCCCATCTACTGTTGTTTCTGGAGTCCCCCAATACATTGTGTTGGCTGCCATCTATTCCTCATGTACATGCTGCCCCGTTCACCTGAAGACATGACATCAGGCTCTGCTGAAAAGCATCTAGCTCTATCTTTCTGCTATGTCTCCAGCCCCTCTGCATTTTCCTCCAATTAAATGATGGGAAGATCAAAACAATTGTTCTTGGCCCCTACCATGAACTCCATACCCGTGCCAACGATTCCATCTCTTTCTGCCACTGTTGGGCTACACATACTGCTTGCAACCTCAATATCCAAGCTGACTCCATATCCTCTTCTCATCCTCGTGTTCAAAGCCCTTCCTATCGCTGTAACCTCCTCCAATCTTCCAAGAACTCTGCGCTCCTGCAGCTCTGGCCTCTTAAGCATCTCCCACTTTTTCCCACCATTGGCAACTGGACCTTGAGCTGCATAGGCCTGAATATCTGAAGTTCCCTTCCTAAAATTGCCCCCTTTCCATTGCTCTTTTTTATTCCTTTAAGACCCTGAAAGCTACCTCTTTGACCAAACTATTAGTCACCTTGCAATATCTGCTCCTTTGGTTCCGTGTCAGTTTTTGGCTGATTACACTTGTGAAGTACCTTGGGATGTTTTCTTGCATTAAAGACACAAATAAATGCAAGTTGTTGATCCTATGTTCAGTGTTGGCCTTGTGGGGAAGCAGTTGAAAAGTGGAATGTTAGAATACATAGTCAATAGTGATTGGTCAGATTGATCAACAGCTTGATTTGGTTGTCTAGCTGTCCTCTCCTCTTTAACGAGAAAGAAAGAAAATAACTAATATTTAGAATTGATCTGAAAACACTTCTGGGTGATTGTGGGGAACAAAATACTGTTGAGACTTCGATATGGGTGCACAGTATGATAAGTTTGCTCAGTGATGCATTCAAAGCTTTTATTGTGAACACATGGCTACAAATTGTTAGCATTGATCTGTAACCATTTGATTCTGTAGCCCGAAGACCCCGAAAATCCAGTTTCACTGACTGTTGGAAAGCTTGCCCATTTTGAGCCATCGATTCGACAGAACTTTGCAGGAGTTGTACCATGGTCACCTCCACAAATCAACTGGAACCCTTGGACCAGTAGCAATATTGATGAAGGACCTCTTGCATATGTAAGTGATGCCAGAAAATAGAGCGACAGTTGACGGGAGTATAACAGTTGTAAAATTCACAATTGTGCAGTTAAGATGAACATTTATTTTTTAAAAATGAAACTACAATTAGTTACTAAAGTGTACAAGCACAGTTGATATAATTTTCAAATATGGTACATTTTGTGATCTCACTAGTTGGGGTGTGAGGTGCAGTGTTGCCTCTAAATTTTTTATACACTGTGAGCAACAAACCCCTCTGAGCAGTTCTTTTTTTCCATAGGCAACTTACATTTTAAGTCACTGAATTTCTACAAAGTGCAGTAGTCTGTTTATTTCATTGCAAGGTACCTTTCAGATTGCTGCATGGCCCATTCTGCCTTTCCTGTCTCTAATCTCCTTTTCCAGCACAAGAGCTCACACTTTTCAGAGAGTGGATGAAATGCAGAAGGAGTGGGGAGGATACACACAGCTTCAAAGTCTGGGCTTAGAACATAGACACTTTAAAAATCCTTTTATCTTGCCAAACAGTGAAATGAAACTGACATAATATGGTCTCTTATCCATTAATCTAGATAACTTTAATTAACTTGTGGCTTCCAGGCTCAGTTAATGCTGAAGGTAGTTGTTCTTGATGAGCAAGGGGGTGGAAGGTTATTGGGGGAAGGTGGAAATATGGAGCAATCAGTTCAGCAGGCTTGAAGGGCCGAGTATTTATTTATTATTATTTATTTAGAGATACAGCACTGAAACCGGCCCTTCGGCCCACCGAGTCTGTGCCGACCAACAACCACCCATTTATACTAACCCTACAGTAATCCTATATTCCCTATCACCTCCCTACACTAGGGGCAATTTACAACGGCCAATTTACCTATCACCTGCAAGTCTTTGGATGTGGGAGGAAACCGGAGCACCCGGCGAAAACCCACGCAGACACAGGGAGAACTTGCAAACTCCACACAGGCAGTACCCAGAATCGAACCCGGGTCCCTGGAGCTGTGAGGCTGCGGTGCTAACCACTGCGCCACTGTGATCTACTCCTGCTCCTAATTCGAATGTTCATTGGCCGTGCGCCAAATGTATAATCGACAATCCAATCTACATCATTAACCTGCCCATCAGAAAGCATTAGGTGCTCATTGAAACTAAATCCATTGATCAATTTCACTCCAGACTCTGTTTATCTGGACCATGATAGGCTGGGTTTGTGACCTTTAGTTGCTGTGGGTCTTTCTGGGCCATGTGTCTCCTGGTTGAGTCCTGGGCCATTGAGAACTGCTGAATGGGGAGCACTAGCAAGTCTCTCTAATCCAGGCTTGGTAATGAGACGCTTCACAAGCCCCGTCACTTTCATCCAGCTCAGCCTTTCCGCTCTCCTCACAGACCAACTGGCTACTTGGGAATTTTTGGGAGTGGATGAGTCGGCTCTCTGCTCTCTTCCTCCCTTGATTAATGAATCTGGAATGCTCTCCCTTCTGAAGCTCAGTTTCCCCCAGGGCTCTGGGACCTTGGCCAGCACCTTACTTGCTTCCCTTCTTGCCGCACGCTGCTCACTTCTGTACGCATCTCCCCCTCTCCGCTTCATCTTGCTGCGCTTCCAATCTCAGATTCCCTCTCTTCTACACCTACTACTCCTCCAATCACGACTGCATTTTTTGCCGCACTCTATCCAGCCACTTGCGCTTTTGCCATTGGTGTTTGATGCTGACTCCTGCCTCCTGCTCGAACTTGATGTTGTTAGCGGCCTGTTTATTTTAGCGTTCGGTGCATTCCAGATTGCTGCTCAGCCATCCACGTGCACAACTTAGAGAGTACGGGTGAGCACGAAATTTTGTTCACCAAATATACATTCCATGTCATATATTGGGGTTAAATTTTGTTCGAGAAAGTAATTCATTAAATATGTTAAAGGATTACCCTCTTGATTCAACACAGGTTAAATCACAAGCCTCTGCTGCTTTAAGAGTGCAGCATCATCATTGTGTAACTTACACTTCCCATTCAGTAGTAATATTCCTAGTGCAGGGGAGTGGCAGAATTTCCCTTGTTAGGGTAGTGTTAAATTCATAACAGGGAAAGCTACATTTTGTCCTCTAAGGAAATTGGCTGTACTTGTTTCATTGCATTCGATCTGCAGATCGAATGCATATAAGCAAATGTAAAATTCAGTCTCTGATAGTATTTCATCGGAAGGTCTTCGGCATGAATGGATACAGTTTGCATTTGGAAACTTGGCAGACCATGTTCTGATTACAGTGAAATCTGTATTGCCTCTTGTAATGGAGGAGAGACCCCTGCCCTGTCGCGTAATCAAGAGTCCCCAAATCACTGGGCACAGCTGTAAACTGCCTTCACCACCTGTCGTCTTCATTTCCAGCAGCATTTGCTTCCTTACTCCAGTAACAGAAGATGATATTTTATTAAGTAGTCGTGTGGGTCACATCTACTAGTACCTATCCATAGCTGCCAGACCTACCACAGAAAGAGCAAGTCAAAAACACTGTCTTGAAGCCAATCATGCCCCTTACACCTCTCTCTACTACATGTAAGTAGTAGATAGTACTCATTTACCTCCAGTAAAGTTGGTTTAATAATTTCAGCAGTCCCGGTGTCTTTGAATGTTAATATAGAAGATGCTTTTTCAGAAGTTTTTTTATTTAACTACATTTTTTGTCCTTAACAGCCACATTAATCAAAAGTACCATTATAACTCAGTTGTACTTTTTACAGGCGACACCAGAACAAATCAGTATGGACTTAAAGAATGAGCTGCAATACCAGATGCAGAATGATAGCAACCTGCAACACGTGGGTACTTTTTTTCTTTCAAATGTGTACTTTACAGTTATTTTGTAAAGTGATAACTTCTTCAACTATTATTTTTAAGTACTTACCAGTTGTTGAATTATTTGATAGTTTTGCATAGTACCTGCTGTAACACTGTGTGGCTTATTGTGTTAGCTTGGCTCAGTTAGTAGCTCATTCACGTCTTAATAAAAAAAAATTGAGTTCAGATCCCATGATGGATTTAAGCACTTAATATAGGCTGACACTTCAGTATTGTCAGAAGCACAGTCTATTGGAGGAGATGTTATCATAATGGATGTCATCCTCTCCAAGACCTTGAAACCCTTACTAAAGCGTGTACGTATATGTGTATTACATCTACACCCACTTCCTATCTTTGCAATTTGACATTGTGTTGTCCCTCTTTTCTTTGTGTCAGTCTTTTCAATTCAAAATTTCTATGTCCTTTATTAAGAGTATATAAATTCTTCACTGTGCTATCCAAACACTGGGTTCTCAGATTCCAAAATAGACTTGTTAGTTGAAAGGGGGATTATTACCAGAAAGGGGAAGCAGGAGAAATCTCTTGGTTTCTAAACCAGAACTAAATTCACTTACAGGTTACCTGAGCGCAATGTCACAAACATAGGAGTAAAGTTGTAAAATTCAAATCCTTCTATGGCCTCGTCCCTCCCAATCTGTCTCTGCTGCCTGTAACGTTACAACCGTCCAAAATCTCTGTGCTCCTCCAATTCTTACGTATCCCCGATTTTAATCGCTCCATTGTTGGCAGCTGTGCCTTCAGTTGCCCAGACCCGAAGCTCTCAAATTCCCTCCCCAAATTTATGGGCTGAATTTTAAGAGCCTGCCGCCGATCTTGGCGGTGAACTCAAAAAATGGCGGCCAGAGCTGCTGCTATCTCATGTGCGGCAGCTCATTTAATAGCCGTGGTGGCCCGTCCCCTCCAATCATGTGGAAGGGGCGGCTGTCCATCCTCAGCAATTTTTAAAGGGCAGCCAGCCCTGCCGGCACATTAAAACTTTTAAAGAAATATCCCCCCAAAATTTATCCAAGAAATTTTAAGCGCCCCTTTCCAACCCCTGATAACAATTATATTAATTACTTGCCCTCTCCCTCCCCCGTCAAACACTTAGCTTCTAAATGTGACCTCCCCACCCCCAAGATTGCACAAAGTTTCGAGTTCACCCCTTCCTACCATCCCCTACACCCATTACGTTTATTTGACTCCCCCCGCTGACAGAAAGTATTAACCCCACCCCCCAACCATTGCTATGCCGCCTTCCCCTGCCCAGGGAGCTGAAGGCGTGGGCGTGCCTGCCTCCGCAATCTCCCTCAAGATTGTATGTGAGTGTATTTTAATTTATTCATTCCCTTCATTTACATATGTTAAGTGGGGTCCCATCATCCAGCAGCGGGGAGCCTGCCATGGAGCCTCGCCATTTCTGGGAGGATTGGGCTGGGCCCTCCCAGTGTCCAGGTCCGTGGTGGGCCTCTTCCGAACCCATGTTCAGGCACTATTCCACCCCCCACCACACCCACCCGCACTAAGGAGCCTGACATCGAGGACTTGGTAAAATCTTGCCCTATGTGTCTTTCTTCCTTTTTAAAATGCTTCTCAAACCTACCTCCTTGACCAAGCTTTGGTTATCTGTCCTAATATCTCCTTATGTGGTTTGGTATCAAATTTTGTTTAATAATACTCCTGCAAAACACTTCGGGATGTTTTACTGCTTTAAAGGTAGCATATAAATGCAAATTGTTATTGTACCAGTATGTTTTTGTTTGTAAGTTATATGGGACTTTTGGGGTAATGCACCCTTGGGGGCTAAAAAGAGCCCAATAACATGTTCTTTTATAAACTTTTTTTTTAAGTTATATGTTTGGCATTGATAATTGTGATTTGTGTCTCTCGCTACAGATACTGAATGACAGAAGACAATTACCAGTCAAAAATTTTGAAGATGAAATCCTTAAATCAGTCGACTGCAATTCAGTAATCATTATTCGAGGTCAAACTGGGTGTGGTAAAACTACACAGGTCCCTCAATACATCCTTGATGATTACATCAGAAATGGCAGAGGTTCTGAGTGTAACATTGTAGTCACACAGGTGCGTGAGAAATGCTAAGAGATCTAAATGGCCCACTTATGGAAGTCAGTCTGTCTGAGAAATGTGCTTATTCACTTAATCTCCTTCAAATCCATCTCCAAAGGGATGGACCTGTCCACTTGATTCCAGATAATCCTGCAGTGGGTAGGTGGTTCTAGTTGGATAGATAACAGAAAGCTGGTGGTGCTCTGTACTGGTAAGCTGCACAATTTCAGGCCTGACTGTTTGTTTGTTTAAAAACCTCACCTAAATTGTCTGGGTTTAGGTTAGTTGGTTTATCTCTAGAGTTTATTCTGTGTTAAGCAGATTGAAACTGCTATGGTTTTTGGAGGCTCTTAAACATGATAATTGAAACATCTTGATGTGACAAAATTAAACTCTCTTTCCCTCTGCCCCCCCTACCCCACCCCCAGCCAAAATAAATTTGACTCCAAATAGAGCAATGCAAACTCGATATTTTAAGTTTGTCAAATAGAAGTGGTGTACTGGTGGTTAGTGGTAGACTGTTTGCAGAACAAGCCAAAAAATCACTACTGCAGTCTACATTTCAAACATAGGTTTGATATCTATATTTTTGTACATGCAAAATGTTAATGCACTTTAATGTAATCAGTTAAACAGTATTTGGAAAGCTCCAAATATAATGAATTATTTTTAAATGCTGGAAACAGTGGCTTAGGTAGCATCTGTTGAGAGAATATTAGTTGTTTTGGGTATTGAACCCTTTGGTACTGGAAGTAATGCGTATATATGCAAACCTGTAATGTTTCATTTCCTGTTGTATTATTTTCCAGCCTCGACGTATTAGCGCTGTGTCAGTTGCAGAACGTGTTGGTTGTGAACGAGGAGAAGAATTAGGCAAGAGTTGTGGTTACAGTGTTCGTTTTGAATCCATATTGCCAAGGCCACATGGCAGCATAATGTTCTGTACTGTTGGTTAGTATTGCATTGCAAGACAACTGACTTGCACTAAAATTGTTTTGTGCAAAAAATGCAAAGCTAATATGAATCCTTCATGAGCAATGCTGTCCTCATTTATATTTTGTTTGTTTATGGAGGTTAGAGGTGGTTGGAAATCTTGTGCTCATCCAGGTGAAGGATGTTGGGATCTGGGCAAATCAGAGTACAATTCTGCTTTTTAAAAAAAAAAATGAATCCTGTCCATAACACAATGTTTGAAGATCTTTTTCAGATTAGGGTTGCCATAAGCAACAGTGTCCAAGCTTTTCCTTTGTGTTTATTTAAATTTGTGCCATGGGGCCCTGTGGGACACATACAAAGCTAACTTTCATTGATTTGTACGCATTTCAAGCTGCTGATACATGCAGATCTTGGTGCTGCTGCCTCAAAAGTGGCTTAATCAGCACTAAGAATAGGCCTATGCAATCTGCCAAAATTAAAAAGAAGCAGCAAGTGATATATTAAGTGTGAATAGGGCTAAATTGCTTGGGTTTTGTGAGATGCAAATTGCCCATGATCCATAATTTGGGCATCCCAAACATTTAACACACATCTCGAAATACTTTTCATTCAGTGCACCTTGACTGTTTCCCGTCCAGTCTATGTTTATGAATCCCTTTCACACTATTCACTTATTTATTATACAGTAGTGTGATATGAGGCAAGTGTTCTGAGAACAGTACTGGATAACATCGCTTTCCAGCCTGTGAATCTGAAACCATCAACAACATAGGCTTGAAACATGAGCAGTTGAGATAGGGAACTCTTGGGTGGGAGGGAACGAAAAGCAGAAATGAGTATTATTGTTAGGGCCCTACCAAATTCATGGCTGTGAAAAATGCGTCACGGACTGTGAAATTGGTCATTTTGAGAACTTCGAGCATTTTGGTGATTGACACAAGGTTCAACTCGCTGATTGGGAGATGAGGGAGGGCTTCCGGTGCACTTTTGAGACAAGCAGTCTCCAGTATTAACAGACAAGTGAGAATGCCAGAATGAGCAAATCAAAAAGGGCCGCAACCATTACTACAGCACATAAAGTGAAAGAATTTGGAAGCCAAATTCTGCATGCCGATGGTGGAATATTGGTTTGTACAAGCTGCACTGTTTTTTGTTGGATCATACACGGCGGGCGACGGTTCATCGCTACTTCCGAAAGCCATCACAACAGAAAGAGAGCATTGATGCTGCACTGCTGGAAAACGGAACACGCAAAAAAAAAGCAACAATTTAATCTCTTTTTAAGAGGTCGACAGAGAGCTCAGAAAATCATCAGGTGGTTACAGTGGAACTTGTGAATGCTTTTGCAAGTGCCAGCATACCATTGGAAAAACTTGATCATCCTAAGCTGCAACGTAAATCAAGGTAATATACAAAATGGTGGTACAATTATTTGCCAAGTGCAAATAAACTATGACATGACTACCTACTGTAGGTTTTTGCTACACATTGTGAGGAGGTGAATTCTCACAATGCATGTGAGCCTTTTGCCAACCAATGAACAAGGCAACTATGTGCTGCATGTTTTGTTTGATTTTATGTCTGGTAAGGCCAAAGATGTAGAGTCAGGAAAGTGAACAGTGCTTGCAGACTGCATTCACTTAGAAGCTGTTAATTACACCAGTTTCCCAAGCAATACTCAAAACAGTTTTAAAATAGGGTGCAGATTTCAACAAAGTTTTCATGAGTGACAAAATCTTTCAAATCTGTGCTCCAAGGTGTCATGTTTCCATATGACATGGCATGCACAAATAATTTGTCAGTGAGCTATGGTAAAGCGAGTTTGGTAAAGTCGACAAACTGGTCAGCAACATGAAAAAAGATCTTCAAACATGCCCTAGCTGCAAGCTTTGATACAAGCATCACATTGTAAATGCAGCTGAAATGACTGAAATTAGGGAACAAAACATCACCCTTCCTCCAGAGTCAGTAATTACACATTGGAATTCTTGGTTTTGGGCAGTACAGTATTATGCAGCTTACCTGAAATACTACTCAAGACTTCATAACATAAGAAATAGGAGCAGGAGTAGACCCTTCAAGCCCGTTCCGTCATTCAGTGCGATCACGGCTCATCTTCTACTTGAACACCATTTTCCTGCTCTATCCCCATATCCTTTGATGTTTTTAATATGTAGAAATCTATCAATCTCAGTCTTTAATGTACTCAATGATTAAGCCTCCACAGCCCACTGGGGCAGAGAATTCCAACAATTCACCATCCTCTGAGTGAAGAAGTTCCTCCTCATCTCAGTCCTAAATGGCCTGCCCCTTATTCTGAGATTATGTTCTCTGGTTCTCGACTTGCCAGCCAGGGGAAGCATCCTTTCTGGATCTACACTCTCGAGCCCTGTAAGAATTATGTATGTTTGAATGAGGTCACCTCTCATTCTTCTAAACTCCAGAGAATAGCAAAACTGGAGTCAATGGGAATCAGGGGGAAACTATCTGCGGTTGGAGTCATACCTAGTGCAAAGGAAGATGGCTGTGGTTGTTAGAGGGCAATCATCTCAACTCCAGGACATCACTGTAGGAGTTCCTCAGAGTGGTGTCTTCGGCGCAGCCATCTTCAGCTGCTTCATCAATAACCTTCTTTCAGTCATAAGGTCAGAAGTGGGGATGTTCGTTGCAGATTGCACAATGTGCAGCACTGTTCACGACTCCTCAGGTACTGAAGCAGTCCATGTAGAAATGCAGCAAGACTTGGACAATATCCAGGCTTGGGCTGATAAGTGGCAAGAACATTTGCGCGCCACACAAGTGCCAGGCAATGACCATCTCCAACAAGAGAGAATCTAACCCTCTCCCCTTGACATTTAGTGGCATTATGATCGCTGAATCCCCCACTATCAACATCCTAGGGGTTACCATTGACCAGAACCTGAACTGGAGTAGCCATATATATAATAAAAGCAAAATACTGCAGACGCTGGAAGTTTGAAATAAAAACAAGAAATGCTGGAAATTCTCAGGTCCGGCAGCATCAGTGCAGAGAGAAGCAGAGTCACCGTTTCAGGTCAGGGACCTGAAGACGGATCCCTGACCTGAAATGTTGACTCTGCTTCTCTGCACAGATGCTGCTGGACCCTGCTGAGTATTTCCAGCATTTCTTGTTTTTATTAGCCATATATATACCGTGGCTACATGAGCAGGTCAGAGGCTAGGAATCTTGCGGTGAGTATATCGCCTCCTGACTCCCCAAAGTCTGTCCACCATCTACAAGGCACAAGTCAGGAGTGTGATGGAATACTCTGCACTTGCCTGGATGGATGCAGCTCCAACAATACTCAAGAAGCTTCCAAGATACCATCCAGGACAAAGCAGCCCTCTTGCTTGGCACCCCATCCACAAACATTTACTCCCTCTGCCACCGACGCACAGTGGCAGCCATGTGTACCATCTACAAGATGCACTGCAGCAACGCACCAAGGCTCCTTTAGACAGCACCTTCCAAATCCGTGACGTCTACCACCTAGAAGGACAAGGGCAGCAGTTGCATGGAAACACCACCACCTGCAAGTTCCCCTCCAAGTCACACACCATCCTGACTTGGAATTATATCACCGTTTCTTCACTCTCACTGGGTCAAAATCATGGAACTCCCTTCCTAACAGCACTGTGAGTGTACCTACCCCACAAGGACTGCAGCAGTGGAAGACGACAGCTCATCACCACCTTCTCAAGGGCAATTAGGGATGGGCAATATATGCTGGCCGAGCCAGCGATGCCCACATATTGTGAATGAATTTTAAAAAAAAAAAGGCCCAGTCTGTTGAATCTTTCCTCATAGGACAATCCCTCCATCCAAGGAATTAGTTTGGTAAACCTTTGTTGCATTCCCTCTATGGCAAGTACTCTCCAAGTGCAGCCTCACCAAGGTTCTATATAATTGCAGTAAGACATCTTTATTCATATACTCAAATCCTCTTCTTATAAAGACCAACATACAATTTGCCGCCTTAATTGCTTGCTGTACCTGCATGTTAGCTTTCAGTGACTCATGAACAAGGGCACCCAAGTCCCTTTGAAGTTGAACACTTCCTAGCCCCCCTCCATATATGAAATACTCTGTTTCTCCTACCATAGTGGAAAGCCTCACATTTCTCCATTGTCTTACACCTGCTAAATTTTTGCCCACTCGCTTAGTTGTTCCAAATCCCCTTGAAGCGTCTTTGCATCCTACTCACAATTCACACTTCCACTTAGTTTTGTGTCATCTGCAAACTTGGAAATATTACATTTAATCCCCGCATCCAAATCATTGATATAGATTGTGAATAGCTGGGGCCCAAGCACTGATCCTTGTGGCACCCCACTACTCACAGCCTGCCAACCTGAAAATGACCCATTTAATCCTACTCACTGTTTTTTGTCTGTTAACCAGATCTCAGTCTGGGACTTGTGTGAGGATTTGCAAGATAATAGTTTAAAAAAAAAATTAGAGAAATTAATGGGACTTAAAGTAGATAAATCTCCTGGACCTGATCTACATCCCAGAGTGTTCCCAACTATATTCCCCCAACCTATGTGCTCTAATTTTGTTTGCTAACCTCTTATGGGGGCCCTTAACAAAAGCTTTCTGAAAATCTAAATATACCACATCGACTGGTTCCCCTTTTTCTATTCTGCTAGTTATATTCTCAAAAAAAGCTCTAACATGTTTGTCAAACATGATTTCCCTTTCATAAATCCATGTTCACTCTGCCCAATCCTACCATTATTTTCTAAGTGTCCTGTTATCACCTCCCATGTTATAGATTGTAGTATTTTCCCTAGACTGATGTTAGACTATTCCAATCTGTAGGAACCATTCCAGAGTCTATAGAATTTTGTATGATGACCATCAATGCATCTACTATCTCTGCAGCCACTTCTTTCAACACTCTGGGATGTAGATCATCAGGTCCGGGGGATTTATTTATTTTAAGTTCCATTACTTTCTCTGGTGCTTTTTATTGGCTAATAGTATCTTGCAGTTCCTCATTTGCACTAGTTTGTTGAATATCCATTATTTCTGTGAGGTTTTTAGTATTTTCCTCTGTGAAGACAGACACAATGTATTTGTTTAGTTTCTCTGCCAATTCATTATTCCCCATTATAAATTCTCCCGACTCCGCTTGTAATGGACCCACATTTGTTTTTGCTAATCTTTTCCTTTTTACGTATCTATAGAAGTTTTTACAGTCCATTTTTATGTTACTCACTAGTTGACTTTCATATTCTATTTTCCCTTTTTAAAATCTTTTTCTTGCTCTTCCTTTGCAGAATTCTAAAATGTTCCCAATTCTCAGGCTTACCATTTATTTTGGCAACTTCATAATATAGTCCTTGATTTCTTTCATTAGCCATGGTTGGAGCACTTCCCTTGTTGGACTTTTGGGCATTAAAGGAATGTATTTTTGTTGTTTACTATGAGTTAGTTCTTTAAATGTTAACCATTGCTTGTCTACCATCATACCTTTTAATGTAGTTTCCCAATCCACCTCATACTTTCACAGTTTACTTTGCTTAGATTTAAGACCCTAGTTTCTGATTTAACGTCATTTTCAAACTTAATATTGAATTCTATCATATTATAATCACTCTTTCCTAAAGGCTTCTTTACAAGATTGATTATTTAGCCATTTTTCATTGCACAATACTAGATCTAAAATAGTCCATTTCCTAGTTGGTTCCTCAACGTACTTCGTCTCAGAAGAGCTCACACTGACACCGAAAACAAGGTAAACAGACATTGTAACCCTTCTAAATGATGCTGAACTTAATGAGGAGGTTCAGTTTGTTGCCAAGACTGCTACACGACTGATGGATTTAACCATTTGGTTTGAATCTT
Source organism: Heterodontus francisci (assembly GCF_036365525.1). Lineage (NCBI taxonomy): Eukaryota > Metazoa > Chordata > Chondrichthyes > Heterodontiformes > Heterodontidae > Heterodontus > Heterodontus francisci. The sequence goes on along the minus strand of NC_090378.1, from coordinate 77,208,539 downwards.
GACACATCACAATCCATTAAGCTAACAATAAAGTAATGGATGTACTGTTCTTGGTTGAAGCAGTCAAATGAACAACACTCCGATACTGAATTAAATGCCTGTGCTCAACAGGTCTTTTCTTGCATGACAAAGAAGCTCAAACAATATTACTGCTACAGGGAAGAGTCAAGTGGTGAAGCAAAAACATCTCAGGTTTCAGCAACCACTGGTGGCGTTCCTGAAAGCTCTGTGTATCTTTGACCCTGCACAAATGCACCTGTTGATGGTGGATTTAAACTCATTTGACGTGATTCCTGGTTTTGACAAGAACTGGAGGCTGGAGATTTCTGCTTATAAAAACATTGCAAAAGAAGGGGATTATACTTCACCTGTGCTGTAGTTTTGGAACTCTGGAATGCAGAATCCCCCACCTTGCAGGGCTAGCAGGTGCTGTCTGACAATTTCCGCAAGCTCTGGACACAGTAGTATCTAAACACACCGCAGAGAAAGGAAATGAAGAAAGAAAGAGTTGTAGGTTGCTCCATGCTCACATTCAACCACTGACTTCAGTGAATAAAGAATGTGACCTGTTTATAGTCATCTTTTTCCAATAGTTTTTGATTATACAATAAATGCCATTTGACCAAGAACCCCTCTTTTTTTTGTTGTTTTGAAAGATCATTTTCATGGTTTGTTGTGACACTGAAATTTACGATTTAAATACACTAAATAGTGAAATTCACAATTCTTAAAATGCTGTGACCATGAAATTTGTAAAATTTGACTAAATTTGGTCGGGCCCCAATTATTGTCTGTTAATTTAATCAATGGCCAAAATGGGTTCTGATTGTTCGGTTAATGGTGATGTGTATTTTTGTTTTGTTTTGGCTGCCAGCAAGTTTCCATTTGACCTACTTCAGACTACACTTGGAGATCTGGGGACTAGATTTTGAGATAGTGTTTTATCACCTGGAACAAAAATAGCTTGGAAATTCCAACATGGTGAGCCTTTGAAAGTTAATGGAAGTCTTCTGTGAGTGCAGTAAGAGCTGCCTGCAAATATACGGTCAGGTGCCATATTATGACAATTCTCAGCAGAGCTTGTGCAAATTGCAAAAAATGAAATCTCACTTTTTAGTGGATCAGGAGCAACCTGATGCAACCCATGCAATCTGCCTAAAAGTTTGACTGACATCAAATAAATTGTACTTATTCAAAAACTGGTGATTATTGTACTCTTTTAGGTGTCTTGCTGAGGAAATTAGAAGCTGGCCTTCGTGGTATAAGCCATGTAATAGTGGATGAAATCCACGAGAGAGACATTAATGTGAGTATTTCTACATAGTTTACTTCCACAGGGACATCCAATATACTGTCTTCAATTTTAATCTTTTCTGTAACTTAATTTTTTTTCGGTGGGGGTTATAGGATTTTTTCCCCCTCTCCGTTCTCTTGCATTCCACATGCCATAGGTACCCTCTGTAGCCAGGAAATCAGGCTTCCGTAGCCATCAAGCCTATTTGTTTTCCCATCATATTTACACTATTGACAAAAACATTTTTTGTTGGCTGCAAATTCTGTGGCAGTTTCAGAAGGCCCTGATTTGCAAATTTCAGCACATGTTGCTTTTGGTGCCTATCTGTCAAGGTCTCATCATGCATAATGTCTTTACAACCTTTCCAATTGTTGTAAATTGCAGGAAGCCCCAGAAGTAGACTTGCAGTAGAGGTTCCATTTATTTTTCCTGACCATCAGCCAGAAGGTTAGCTGAACAGAGCCACGCTTTATTGCGCAACATACGAATATCCATCCCGCACTGTATGACATAAATCAAACTGACAGCCTGAGCAAAACACATTCATGTTAATACTGTTTTTGTTTTCATTCCTATACTTGGGATATTGCAGTAGACTATGTTTGCTAGTGCTATTAGGCAAGGTTAAAACTAACTTGGAGAGTAATGGGAACCAGGATGCAACAATGGAAAGAAAAAACAAGCTGCACAAAGGATTGGGAGAAACCGATAACACTAGGGTAAGAAATAATAAGGTATTAAGTGGGGCCAGAGTAAGAGGAAATGCAATAAAGTCTAAATTAGGGTTGCAATGCACATACGTAAAGGCACAGAGTGTGGTAAATAAGGTTGGAGTGCTGCAGGCACATAACCACGTGGGGATATGATATTGTGGTGATAAGAGACATGGCTCTAGAAAGGGCTGGACTGGGTGTTAAATATTCCTGCAGACAAGGTGTTTAGGGAGGATAGAGAAGGAAAGAAAGGAGGAAGGATGGGAGCATTTATTAAGGAGAATATTAGGATAGAGAGAGAGAATGTCCTAGAGGGGTCTAGGACAGAAACTATTTGGGTAGGGCAAAGGAACAATAAACGTACCATTACATTACTGGCCGTACTTTATAGGCCAACAAGTAGTAGGAAAGATGTAGAGGAACAAATTTGCAAGGAAATGAGAGAGGGTTGCAAAAACTGTAGTAGTGATAATGGGGGACTTTAATTATCCTAATATAAATTGGGATAGTAATAGTATAAAGGGCAGAGGGGTGGGGGTGGGTGTTGCCAGTGAAGTGTGTTCAGGAGAATTTTCTCGATCAGTATATTTCCAGCCCAATGAGGAAGCAGCCATTGCTGGATCAAGTTCTGGGGATTGAGGTGGATCAAGTGTCAGTAGGAGAACATTTAGAGGACAGTGATCATAGTGTCGTAAGGTTTAGTTTAGCTATGGAAAAAGACAAGGAGCAATCCCTCAATTTCGGTCGTATGAGAATGGATCTGGCACAGGTAAATTGGAATCAATCGAATAATGGGCTGCCTTTAAAGAGGAGTTAGATTAGATGTAGTCAAGGTACAATCCCACAAGAGGGAAAAGTAGGACAAACCAAGCCAGATCTCCTTGGATGATGAAAGAGATAGAGGGTAGGATGAAGCAGAAAAAGAGTGTTTCTGACAAATGTCTGATTGATAATACAAGTGAGAACCAGGCTGAATATAGAAGGTTCAGAGGATAAGTGAAAAAAGAAATGAGAAGCAAAGAGACAGTATCAGAAGGGACTGGCAGGTAACATAAAAGGGAATCCAAAAGTCTTCTATAGGCATATAATAGTAAAAAGGTAGTTAGAGGAGGAGTGGGGTTGATGAGGAGTAGGACCAAAAAGGGATATATTTATGGAGGCCGAGGGCAAGGCTGAGGTACTAAATGAGTACTTTGCATCTGTTTTTGCCAAGGAAGAAGATGCTGCCTAGTGAAAGAGAAGGTAGTTGAGATGTTGGATGGGCTAAAGATTGAAAGAGAGGAGATATTAGCAAAGCTAGCTGTATTTAAAGTTGATAAGTCACCAGGGCTGGATTAATGCCTCAGGATGCTGAGAAAAGTAAGGGTGGAAATTGTGGTCATAATCTTCGAATCTTCTTTCGATGTAGGCGTGGTGCCAGAGAAGTGGAAATATTACACCCTTTTTCAAAAAAGGATGTAAGGATAAGCCCAGCAACTACAGGCCAGTCAGTTTAACCTTGGTAGTTGGGAAGATTTTAGAAAATCTGGGACAAAATTAACAGTCACTTGGACAAATGTAGGTTGACTAAGGAAAGCCAGCATGGATTTGTTAAAGGTAAATGATGTTTAACTAATTTGATTGAATTTTTTTTTTTGATGTTTGAGATGGTTGATGAGACTAATGCAGTTGATGTACATGGACTTCCAAAAAGCATTTGATGAAGTGTCAGAAAACCGATGAGTCAGCAAAATGAAAGACCATGGCCTAAAAGGGACAGTGGCAGCATGGGTACAGAGTTGGCTGACTGGAACAGAGTAGTGGTGAATGGTTGTTTTTTGGACTGGAGGAAGGTATACAGTGGGGGATCCCTGGGGTCGGAACCAGGATCACTGCTTTTCTTGGCCTATGTTAATGATGTAGACTTGGATGTACAGGGCACAATTTCACAATTTGCAGATGACATAAAACTTGGAAGTATTGTGAACTGTGAGGAGGATAGTGATAGATTTCAAGAGGGCATAGGCTGGTGGAAAGGGTGGACATGTGTCAGGTGAAATTTAATGCAGAGAAAGGTGAAGTGATACATTCTGGTAGGAAGAATGAGGAGAGGCAACATAAAATAAAGGATACAATTCCAAAGCTGGTGCAGGAGCAGAGGGACCTGGGGTTATATGTGCACAAATCATTGAAAATGGCAGGGCAGGTTGAGAATGTGGTTAAAAAGGGATACAGGATGCTGGGCTTTATAAATAGAGTCATAGATTATAAAATTAAGGAGGTTATGGTGAAACTTGATAAAATACTGGTTCGGCTTCAACTGGAATATTGTGTCAAATTCTGGGCACCACGCTTTAGGAAGGATGTTAAGGCATTAGCGTGGGTGCAGAAATTTTTGAGAATGGTTCCAGGGATGAGGGACTTCAGTTATGTGGATCGATTTGGAGAAGCTGGGGCTGTTCTCTGTAGAGAAGAGAGCATTTAGAGGAGTTTTGATCAAAATCATGAGGGGTCTGGACAGAGTAGATATGGCGAAACTGTTCCCATTGTCGGAAGGGTCGAGAACCAGAGGACACTGATTTAAAGTGCATGGCAAAAGAACCAAAGGCAACATGAGGAAAAACTTTTTCACAGCGTGTGGGAAGCAGCTGGAATGCATTGCCTGAGCGCGTGTTGGAGGCAGAGTCAATTGTGGCTTTCAAAATCTGAATAGAAGAAAATGCAGGCCTATGGAGAAAGAGCTGGGGAGTGGGAAGAGCTGAGTTGCTGTTGCAGAGAGCTGGTGTGGACATGATGGGCCAAATGGCCATCTTCTGTGCTGTAACCATTCTATGATTCTATATACAAGGTCAAAATCTGGAGACATTGTTGTTTATCAATTTCCATTATCCACCATTGGTGTTAATGTTCCATTGTACTGTATAATACAAGATACCTTTGACAAAAGTTGAGGAACCACATTTTTAAAAAAAATTTGCTATGAAGCTGAAGGTTCCATACCCATTTTCATTCATTGCCTTTTTGGGTTTTATTCTGTGCATTGAGTTCCTAGACTCCTGCCTGGGTTAAGGTTATGACAGCTGGCACTTCCAAGAAGGCTTTGCATACTTTTCCTTCTTCGTGTCTCTGAGGAGGCAAATTTGAGTGCGTCTTTGAAAGAACTCTTGGTATCAGCATCAGCCAGAAGCAACTCTGGGACTTCCTGCATGATACAACAATCTGAAAATTTGTAAAAATATTATACATGAAGAGACCTTGACAAAGGGATTGACACCAAAAGCAGTTTTTGCTCTAAGTTGAAACTACCACAGAATTTGCAACCAACAAAAAATGTTTTTTTTGCCAATAATGTAAACATGATGGAGCAGCAAGTGACGTTGATGGCGATGGAAGCACACTTTTCTGGCTGGACTTCGTTATAGATCATAATGACGTTGATAAATTATTTAATATATCTTCCTATGTAGTGAACTATTTTTAGAGTAAACAAAAATTTCCTTAATTCCCTTTCAGACTGATTTTCTCCTTGTGGTTTTGCGGGATGTTGTCCAAACTTATCCTGATATCCATGTTATTCTCATGTCTGCTACTATTGACACCACCATGTTCAGAGAGTACTATTTTAACTGTCCAATAATTGAAGTATATGGAAGAACATTCCCTGTTCAAGGTGCGTAAAAACCAGTGTAATGCATTTCTAATGAGCTGCAAATTAAAGATTATGATTTCAATACAGCTGTTTATTTTGTAATTTTAATAGATTATCTATAATTTAAGCCACACGCTACTCATCACTTATTTTAGTTAACTGTTTGGGTAAATAATGTAATCACCTGAAGAACGTTATTAGAAAATCAGATAGTTTGCAGGCCGCACCATTCACTGAGCCAAATTCCGGCTTTACCTCTGCGCTGAAGGCAACTTAGACCTGGTAAGGTTTGACTTTTCCAAGAGGAGAAGGTAGCGAGAGGAACTGATTTATTGGCATTTTGATGTTTCTTCATTTTTAGTCTATTTAAAGTAAGTAGATTATAAAAAATTCAATTTTTTACACTGTAAAAAGTGTTTCTGGAGAAATAGGCAGTGTTGTCATTTAAAAGGACCTGGATCTGCACCTGAAGTGCTGTAACCTGCAAGGTGGGATTAGATTGGGCAGCTGGTTTTTTCAGCTGGCACAGACATGATGGACTGAATTACGGCACAGAAAGAGGCCACTTTTCTATGGTTCTATAGGAAATTCATGTAGCATGATACTGCTTCAGTGCTGAAAATGTTGTATAAAGTAGCTTTTCTCCTTTTTAAAAAAAATGACGACCACAAAATCTTTCCAAAAGTTTTACTCTGCATCCATTTTGTTTTTATATTACGTGCATGTTGTATATAAAAAATAAATCATTGATGGAATTATGGATTGCCATCCCCAGAACATTGGAAAAATTCACAATTCCCAGAAAATTCTGAATTTCACTTCTTCAGGCAGCATAAACCGGTGATCCTTGCTATAGATCTTTACGATTGCTAAAAACAATTGCCTGTCTTTTAGAATTTCACGATAATATTACTATACATTCAATGTTGCTGTGTTTCTGCCTTGATTATAGTACTTCAAGTACCTTTGTTGATTATTCCAGAATATTTCTTAGAAGACTGTGTACAGATGACTCAGTTTGTTCCTCCTCCGAGAGACAAGAAGAAAAAGGACAAAGATGAGGACGGTGGTGGAGATGATGAGGAGGTATCAACAGATCTTAATTTTGATTGGGGATATTTAGGCTATGTCAAAATCAAACTTTCACAGCATTCTCTAATACCAGGTTCTGATCTGAAAGATGTAGTAGTGTTTGCCCAAATTTGCATATTCTTCAAATTGAATAAAGATTACAGGATTATAAATAATTATCTGTCATTTGGAGATGAGTCAAACAATATGGCTCTGGATATAATGTATACTTTGATTATTTTCCATTAAAACTGCAACTGTGATCCCCTGAAGGTGAGTTTGTCCAGTGATTAACTCAGCCATGCAGACCAGAAGTTCCCATATTTGATTGCTGATCTGTGCTGTTTCCCGCTTTTAGCTGGGGCAGTGGTAAGAAGACAACAACGCTGCTCAGCAAATTGGGTACTCTCCAGAGGATTAGCTTTACAGGTGGGTGTCAGGCAGAAGAAACACAGCTCCCTGGCTGGACCAATAATTTAGATCTGCAATATAAGCACAAGATAAGGAAATTTGAACTGTTTTAAACAAAAAAAATTAATAAAATCAGAGAAAATTGTAGTTAATGGTAATTAAGCAAACCACCAGAACAATTTATGCTTTTCTTGGAATTGCAGTGTGCCAATGACTTGAGCAACTACCGGCTCAAGTATCTGGATATTGGTGCAACCTGCAATGATATAATCAAAGCAAAATACTGTGGATGCTGGAAATCTGAAATGAAACGGTGCTGGAAATATTCAGGTCTGGCAGCATCTGTTAACTCTGTTTCTCTCCACAGGTGCTGCCAGACCTGCTGGGTATTTCCAGCACTTTCTACAGTCATGTTAGTTTGATGTTGCAGTCAAGTTTGTTGAATTATAATAATTAATGTCTGCCTTGCTAGGTGAACTGTAACAACATCTGTGGTGATGACTATGGGGCAGAAACCAAACGTGCTATGGCTCAAATGAGTGAAAAGGAGACCCCTTTTGAACTGATAGAAGCATTACTCAAGTACATTGAAACACTGGATGTAGATGGGGCAGTTCTTGTTTTCCTACCAGGCTGGAACTTGATTTTTGCAATGCAAAGACACCTGGAAATGAACCCTTACTTTGGTATGTGTCTGTCTTGTTTTTATGCTATCATTTTTGCCCAGTTTGTATGTTGACTTAAAATAAATGTTTTTTAATATCATGCCCTTTTTTGTGACCCATGGTTTGAGTGGAGATAGTCTTTTCATGCTGTTAGTTCTTGGTAGGTCAACTTGATAAGTGGTAGGAGGGAGTTATTCACTTAAACTGTTTTACTCCCCATGCTGGATGCACCATTCATATACAAAAGACTGAAAGATTTGTTTCCAGGCTTCCACAAGGTCAGTCACAAGGAAGGATGTGAGAAGGGCTCCAGGACAAGATTGCTTCTGTTATTTTCCCAATTCCAACAAGTCTTTTTAATTTCCTCGAGGCTGTTTGAATTTTACTTTTGTTTTCCTTGAAATTTCCTCCCACTTTCCTCCTCCTCCTTCTCATTTCTCCATTCCCAAATTCATGCTTTTGCGTAGCCATATGGGCAATGGTGCACAGGCACGCACACATTGTTCCAGCTTGATGGTGATTAGGAGCAGGAACACTGGGTAATTTTTGCATCCCTAAATCCAAGGCCACTGTGATCAATTTTAGAGTCCTCATTAGGGTTCCACACAAGATCAGATAACTCAAGGAACTGTAGCAAAAACTTGGGCCGTTCCTGGTCTGTACTGCTCAGCTATTCATTTAGCCATTGGGGAGTGGAAAATGCATTTAAATGTCTGAACAAAGGATTCATACGTTTTCAAATGCAAATCTGGGTCATGGAAGTGAATTGATGCTGTTCTGACCCACGGTGGCACCCAATCCCTCATTTTTATCAGTCACTTTGAGTGGTGAAGTGAATGAGCTTGGTCATTAGTTTGGTCATCTGTTGCCAGCCCACAAATTACCTGATTTGTTGAATGAATTTTCATAAGTTGGGGGTTTTGAACTCAGCATCATGGGTCTCCTCTTGTGCTGCGTGATTCTAGTAGGCCATCGCGCCTGTGCTGGCTACAGGTCTAGTGATATAACCAATACACTATTGTAACCACTTTTCACATTCATGTTATTTGATCTGAAAATTACAAGACATTAGCCATTTTAAAAAAAATTTCAGTTCAATTTTGGAGAGTTCATAAAATTTAGTTACATTCTTTTACTCCAAGTTGTATATACACTTCTTTAACAATGCTAAGATTACTGATGGGAAGAACAGCTTTTAGTATTGATTATTCTGATTGACTTACTGGTATAGTATGGAAGTTAAGTCTGTGTCCAAAGAACAAAGAACAGTACAGCACAGGAACAGGCCATTCGGCTCTCCAAGCCTGCGCCGATCTTGATGCCTGCCTAAACTAAAACCTTCTGCACTTCCGGGGACCGTATCCCTCTATTCCCATCCTATTCGTGTATTTGTCAAGATGCCTCTTAAATGTCCCTATGGTACCTGCTTCCACCACCTCCCCCGGCAACAAGTTCCAGGCACTCACCACCCTCTGTGTAAAGAACTTGCCTCGCACATCCCCTCTAAACTTTGCCCCTCTCACCTTAAACATATGTCCCCTAGTAAATGATTCTTCCACCCTGGGAAAAAGCTTCTGACTATCCACTCTGTCCATGCCGCTTATATCTTTGTAAACCTCTACCATGTCGCCCCTCCACCTCCGTCGTTGCAGTGAAAACAGTCCGAGTTTATCCAACCTCTCCTCATAGCTAATGCCCTCCAGACCAGGCAACATCCTGGTAAACCTCTCCTGAACCCTCTCTAAAGCCTCCACGTCCTTCTGGTAGTGTGGCGACCAGAATTGCACGCAATATTCTAAGTGTAGCCTAACTAAAGTTCTGTACAGCTGCAGCATGACTTGCCAATTTTTATACTCCATGCCCCGACCGATGAAGGCAAGCATGCCGTATGCCTTCTTGACTACCTTATCCACCTGCGTTGCCACTTTCAGTGACCTGTGAACCTGTACGCCCAGATCGCTCTGCCTGTTAGTACTCCTAAGGGTTCTGCCATTTACTGTATACTTCCCACCTGCATTAGACCTTCCAAAATGCATTACTTCACATTTGTCCAAATGGGATTAGAATAGTTAGGTGCTTGATGGTCGGCACGGACACGATGGGCCGAAGGGCCTGTTTCTGTGCTGTATAACTCTGACTCTAAACTCCATCTGCCATTTCTCCACCCAAGTCTCCAACCGATCTATATCCTGCTGTATCCTCTGACAATCCTCATCACTGTCCACAACTCCACCAACCTTTGTGTCGTCCGCAAACTTACTAATCAGACCAGCTACATTTTCCTCCAAATCATTTATATATACTACAAACAGCAAAGGTCCCAGCGGAACACCACCAGTCACATCCCTCCATTCAGAAAAGCACCCTTCCACTGCTACCTTCTGTCTTCTATGACCGAGCCAGTTCTGTATCCATCTTGCCAACTAATCAGATATAAAATAACTCAAAGCAATGACTGCTTAATAAATTGAAACTGCAAACCAAATAAGTTTCCAGTACTTGACGTTTGGTCTTCAAATATTTACTGCACCTTTCAACTAAGTATTTGTAGGCCTACAAAACCTTAACATTAATTTAAAAAGAATGAAAATCACCAGAGTTGTTTTCACTGTTATGGGTGCACTTTATAGGTCGGTTCCTTCTAAAATGTACAATAAAACTATATTGTAAATGAACACTAAAACCTTCTTCTACTTAACAGGAAGCCATAGGTACAGAATTCTGCCATTACATTCGCAAATTCCACGGGAAGAACAGCGCAGAGTGTTTGATCCTGTGCCACCAGGAGTCAGAAAGGTTAGATAGTAAATGATAATTTAGAGCCAAGTATGAATTTAAAGTGGAAAGAATGTTACTCGGCTCTTAATTAGCTGTCTGTGTAATAGTATTTTGAGTCCTGTGGTGAAATTTGAAGCCTGAAGCTGTAGTTTTTGAATGGTGGGGTCGAGGAGCATAAAGCCTCCTGGTATGTCTTTTAACTTGGCAGTTTGATTGTGCCAGTCTTTTTCATATTTGCTAGAAATTGATGAGGGAGGTGGTGTTTATTGGTGGAATGCTATGTGGCGTACAAATGTCTTTTTTAAGAAATTACTGTTAGCAAAGAATTATGTTTCAGCTAATGAACTTCCTTTCAACATTTGAGCAAGGATTAGTATGCCTTCTGGATGTTGATCTTGGACACGTAAAGTTCAGTAACAGCTAATGTTTGAGATACGGCAAGTACTTTTGCCTGCCCCACTGCCCCAACACAGAGTCCATGATTAAGCTATTTTGGGGAACAGCGAGAGAGAGGGTTAAAAACACAAGATCTTAGTATTTTAGGAGGAGCCAGTACAAAGTGATCAGCTATTGATATCTAGAAAATAGATGAAACATTTTCCAGTATCCTTAACAAATGTTGAGCAGTTCTGTGATCGGGAGGACAGTCCAATCAGTTGCATGAAGTAGTGAGCAGTGTACTTTACTTTAATTCTGTATGCTTTGCTACCACCAGGTTATTTTGGCCACAAACATCGCAGAAACGAGTATTACCATTAATGATGTGGTTTACGTTATTGACTCATGCAAGTGAGTGATCATCTTTGCATCTTGACATTTGAGGAAATTGTGGTTTATATATGTTAAAATTTTTCTTAAAATGAGCAAGCTTGCATTTGTATAGTGTCTTTCATGTTTCAGGATGTCTCAAAGTGCTTTGCAACCAATGGATTATTTTTGTAGTGTAATTACTGTTACTTAACAGGTAAATACTGCAACCAGTTTTTACTGTGCCAAGTCCCACAATCTGCAGTGAGATAATGACCAAACAATCTGTTTTGGCTGTTTGTTTGAAAGATAAATATTGGATTGAACAATGCAAGAACTCATCTGTGCCTCTTCAAATGACTCTATTGTTTTTTTTTACCTCCACCAGGTGAGCTAGGCCTCAGTTTAGCATCTCATCCAAAAATTGGCACCTTCAACAATGCAGGACTCCCTCGATAGTGCTTAACTGTGTTATGGCCGGTGTGTATGCACAGGCCTTCTAGAAGGGCTTGAAACCATAAACTTCTGATTCAGAGGCAAAAATGTTCCACTGTAACAGAATGTATTCCAACTAATTGATCTCCAAGGAATTGCATGCGAGGAGTTAAGACCAAATGCATTATTCAGGTTTAGACATGGAGAAAAGGGAGGAGGCGGATGGAAGGAAAAAGGAGTGGTGATGAGAAAGGGAGGGAGGGAAAGGGGCGAACACTGGAGGGAAAGACAAGGGAACTGCCTCAGATATGGTGGTGTGGGGTGGAATGCTGCATCTGTCCGTGGGAGTGCAAGGGGTCTGGAATTTACCCTTTCTCTTGATGAGAGAGAAGTTACCTTTGCTCCTCCACAAGGGCTGGATTTTCATCTGAGAGTTGGGGAGGATTGTGGTGACCTACCTTTCCATAGGCCTTGATTTTTATCTCATTGCAAGGGAGGGAGATCAACTCCCTTTGCATTATCTGATTATAGGAAATTATGTGATTACTACAGGAGTTGCTGGGTGGTGAGGGTTACTTCAAGAGTATGGCAAGATGGCCAAGCCTAGAAATGGGAAAACTGCAATAACCCAACACCAATGAAAGGGAAGGTATTAATGGCCAAAATTTTCAGCTTTGGAGAAAAGGTAGGGGAAGTGAGGTGGTTCCAGTCAGTAAAGTTTCTGCATGGCATTTGGCACCCCTGTATAACAGGAGAAGGGTAAGTCCAGTATCACAGGAGAGTTTGAGCAACATTGCTTGCCAACAAATGCTAAGTGTGGTTCTGCACCAGGTGCTAACAGGGCTGGAGCGAGGCACAAATATAAGCTGCTGGATCAAACAGGAGGTCAAAAGTTTCTCTGCCAGAGCAGAGGCTATCTGTGTGGGAGATTTCCAAACAAAATTAGGGAGGAAAAGCATTGTAGAGAATGGCAGTGAATCAAAGGCAATAAGTGGACCTGAAGGAAATGCCAATGAATGGAATAGAATGGCTGGAATGTAAAGCTGTCCAGGCACAATTGAAAGTGAACAAGGCAAGTTTTGCCATCCTAACCAATATTTATCACTCGGCAGAATAGACTGACTGATCAATTATCACATTTTGTTTGTGGGGCATGGCTTTTTCTAGGACCATGCTGTGCTCTATTTGGCTGCCACATCTGCATACAAAACAGAGTGCACTTCAAAAGTAACGTATTGACTGTGAAGCACTTCGGGACATTCTGAGGACAGGAAAAGTGCTACTTAAATGCTGATTCTTTATTCTCTGCACTTTTCAATTTATTTAATATAGAACATGTAATATACTTAAAAGTTACATTGCCACTGGTGTCAAATTCCAGGCCAAACGAGCAGCATTCGCCGTTTATTATGCTTAAATGTACCACAGAATTTCTGTGGGTTTGTACACTGATTTGCGGTTATCAGTCAAAGCAGCACAGTGCCTTTCACAGATTCTGGGACCTACGTGAACAGGACAAGCAACGTTTTGTCTTAATCAACCAATCAGAATAAATAATCTTAGTTGAGGAATGCAGAGTTTATAATGAGGTATAAGTTAGAATATTTAATTCAATGTAAAATCATGTGCAAGGAAGCAAAATAAAGAGAAAGACGGATGGGATTGAGAGAGAGGTGACAAAGAAATTAAAAAATTAAAATCTGCAATAATATCTGAAGGAATGAGACTCCTCACTTGTGAAAATACATTTTCAGTGCAAAAGTGGTGGTTTGACTGTAATTAAAATGTCGAAGTGTGTCTTGCCACTGTAGCCCACACATGCTCAAGCTCCGACATCGTTTGAACGCATCCGCAAATTTGCCAGTTTGTCGGGTTCAAGTCGCACATGTGCACGCTGATGTCAGCACATGTGCTGTGTCCAGCCGGGAGTGAGTGAGTGAGTGGGCAGGCGGGAGGGAGGAAGCTGGGGGACAAGTGGCGAGTCCAGCCAAGAGGGAGCGAGGGGACAAGCGGTGAGTGCAACTGTGGGGACTGGTGGGGGGGGGGGTGCGGGGGTGGGTTGGGGGGGTGTGGAGAAGCGGCTACTGAGGGGAGAGGGGGTTTGCGCTTTTTCAGCTGACATTGAGACTACAGGGCACGCCGAGCAGAATTTGCCAATGCAGAGTTTATTCACTTTTCTGTGTGTAATTGAGCAGCGCATCTTTATTACAGGCAGCTGCCTGAAATGTTGCTGACCGTGGCGTTTCAATGCTGCTGCATTTGAGCATTTGCAAGTAGTGTGCCATTTAGTGGGTTGGGTTGTTGTCAAACGCGTTCTTAAAATTTACGCTGCCATTTAAAAAATTCACTGACACTGGAATGGACAAGTCCTAACTTTTTCTGGAGTGTTTAGTAGTATCTAATGTATAAATACCATAACTTCATACCTTTCATGTGTTTCAATGCTGACGCTTTTGGCGAGGTACTAGTGTAGAATAGTTTGTGTGGCAAATTGGATTGCATCTTCCAGATTTCCACATTTAGCAGCATATTTGTGGATACTGGAAGTTGCTGTCCAATTTATTCCTTAAGAACAGTGAGTCCTGATAGCCCCGCCATTGTTCTTACCGCAAAATCCGGGCCGTTGTATTAAGGGAATGAGAATGAAAAGCTTGCTGCGCTGCTGCCCAATGGCTTTGTGCTGAAACTGCATACTAATTCACTGGACCAAAATATCGTGTAACTGATGTAATATATGATAGTGAAAAGCCTGTCACGTCCGCGCCGACAGATGTTATCCCCCACCCCCCATTGTCTTAATATATGATACTTAAAAGACTGATTTTGAGGATATACATCCTGGATCACAGGCTTGCTGTGTGAATAATTTATAAGTAGCTGACCAATAGTTCACAATCTGTCAGCATTGGTCAAGTTGATACCACAGCATTTGTGTAATTGATATGTATCTCTTAAGCAATAGAAATTGCGTCATGCCTTTGCCGCACTTTGAAATGATGCATGATGTTAACTGTTCGACTCTGTTGACTGTGTTTTATCTGAATTCATTTTTCAGACAAAAAATGAAACTGTTTACATCTCACAACAATATGACCAACTATGCCACAGTGTGGGCTTCTAAGACCAATTTGGAACAACGACGGGGTAGGGCAGGGCGTGTCCTCCCTGGCTTCTGCTTCCATCTCTGTAGCAGGGCACGATTTGAGAGGTATGAATGAAATAATTGTTATTTAAAGTTCAATACAAGCAAATATATTGGGCTGAATTTTGTTGTGGTCCAGACGTCAGGATTTGTGGCGGTGGGGTGGGTGGACAGGAAGATTGTACTGGGAGCAGCCCACCACGGAGCTCGAAGCCGAGAGTGCTGGGCCTGATCTTTCCGGCGGTTGCGAGGCTCCGTGGCAGCCCCACCACCCCGCAGCTGGACGATGGGACCTGACTTTGAATATGTAAATTAAGAAAATGAATACATTTAAATAAAATTGTCAGCGATCTTACCTGCTGCCCGGGATCTTCTGAGCAACTGCTGGAACTCCCGCGCCTTCACTTTTCCATCCAGGAAAAGCTGGTGCTACTGAGGTAGGGAAAGGGGTACTTAGGATTTTCAGTGTAGTGGAGATTGGGGGTGCTTTGGGGTCAAATGTGCATTAATAGTGTAGGGGAGGGGGCGAAGGGGTGACCTCTGCACTTTGAATAGTTTGTGGGGTGGTGGGAACGGTTAAGTCTTGCATGTAAGCCTTTTGTGGGGGGGAGAGGGCAACTATCATCTGGAAGGGTTATGGTGGGGGAAGGTGCATTTTTTTTATTGCGGTGTACTGGGGGGGGCGGGGGCGCCTACGGTTTTAAATATTTAAATTTAGCAGTAGGTCTGGCTGCCCTTTTAAAAACGGCACCAGTGTCTGCACACAAGCAGCTGACGCCATTGCTGGCGTCGTAGAGCCTGCCCCCACCACATGATGAGGGGGTTGGGGGGGGAAACGATGTATTATACTAAACTGCTGCGCGGTAGAACATGGAAGCGCACGGCCTGCACATGTGGGCTACCATTTTTTTCACCCAGCAGCAGAAGAATAAAACTCAACCCATTGTGTTTAAGTAGTTTGCCTTGTAATGCAAGTCACTGAATTGCCATCTTTGGTGGATTTTGTAACCAAGTTCAAGTTTCTTGAAATAGGTTAATTATAACGTTAACAGGAAACAAATTATTGTATCTTCAACAACCAATCTTTGTCCACTCTCAGACTTGAAACGCACATGACTCCAGAGATATTCCGGACACCACTTCATGAAGTTGCTCTGAGCATCAAACTTCTTCGTCTGGGAGGAATTGGACCATTCTTAGCTAAAGCTATTGAGCCCCCACCTTTGGACGCAGTTATTGAGGCAGAACACACCTTACGAGGTGACTCCTGGTTGCATGAGTATAAAGCTGGTTTTTTTTTAATTGGTGAAAGTTTGTCATGTCCCTAAGAGACTATCTTGCAGTAGATTAATGTTTAATTTTATGTGCGAAGATTGTGCAACTTTTTAACCTCACCATAATGTATAGGAAATAATAGAAAGCAATGAAAACTCATTTAATAGAGTGTTCTCATAACACTTTAAATTGTGAGATTCCATATAGTCCATCAGGCCTTCCCTTAATATTGTAGCATTGAGTTCCTAAATTGGATGGTGCAATTTGATCGATCACAGCAGCATCCAAAGTAAAATTTTCTTTAGCTTTTCAACACAACAGAAGGTATGAAAATGAGCACCATGTAAATACAAATTGCAATCATGTACCAAAATATAAAAATGTTCATACTTTTTATAAAGGCATGGTTTTTAATTTATGAAATATAAACCTTGTTTTAACATGGCCACTTAATTTTTTAATATTTCAATAATAAAATTATTCAGGAACCATCATTTGAGAAGCAAATTAGTTTCAATTTTACACCTAACCTTCAAAAACTGCACCTGTGACAAATGTCTGCATTCAGCTGAAGCAATCATTTTACAGCTCTCCAAGTATGCTGTGTTAAATTGCTGGTTTGTGGTCCTAAAAATCTCTTTCTCCGCTACAAAACTGGAATCATAAATTGTTGATCTGAGTGTATTATCAGAAGACTCTTCTTAAAGTAACATCTATGATGTCTGCACTGAAAAAGCAGTTTCTTTGTGTAATATAAGATACATATTCTGGTTTAATATATCATAGACATTTAAACTTGTTCTTTTCTTTCTCAGAACTTGATGCTTTAGATACCAATGATGAGTTGACTCCCCTGGGTCGTATCTTGGCCAGACTTCCTATTGAACCACGCCTTGGCAAGATGATGATTATGGGCTGTATATTCCAGTGAGTCAAAGCAAAGAGAATGATGGTGTGAATTGTTGGGGAAGGATCATACTCAATAGTCTAATAAGTGTTGTAATACTTCACTGGCCTCAGGGCTTAAATTTAGAACACAAAATACCTATACAATGGATGATAGGACCCTAGGAAGTACAGAGGGTCAGAGGGACCTTGGTGTACTTGTCCTTGGATCACTGAAGGCAGCAGCACAGGTAGATAACGTGGTTAGGAAAGCATATGGGATACTTCCCTTTATTCACCGAGGCACAGAATATAAGAGCAGGGAGGTTATGATGGAGCTGTATAAAATGCTAGTTAGGCGACAGCTGAGTACTGTGTACAGTTCTGGTCGCCACACTATAGGAAGGATGTGATTGTGCTGGAGAGGGTGCAGAGGAGATTCACCAGGATGTTGCCTGGGCTAGAGCATTTCAGCTATGAAGAGAGACTGGATAGGCTAGGATTGTTTTCCTTAGAGCAGAGAAGGCTGAGGGGGGACATGATTGAGTATACAAAATTATGAGGGGCATAGATAGGGTAGATGGGAAGAAACTTTTTCCCTTAGTGGAGGTGTCAATAACCAGGGGGCATAGATTTAAGGTAAGGGGCAGGAGGTTTAGAGGGAAATTGAGGAAAGTTTCATCCAGAGGGTGGTTGGAACCTGGAACACACTACCTGAAGGGATGGTAGAGGTAGGAACCCTCACAACATTTAAGAAGTATTTAGATGAGCACTTGAAACGCCATAGCATACAAGGCTATGGGCCAAGTGCTGGAAAATGGGATTAGAATAGTTAGGTGCTTGATGGCGGCACAGACTGGATGGGCCGAAGGTCCTGTTTCAGTGCTGTATGCCTCTATGACATATTCCTGATGTAGACTTAATTAAATGCTCTTTACTGGTTACATAGATCATTTGAGATATATGGAGGAAATGTGAAATTAATTACCTATTGGATAGTGTGTAGTTATTAATAACTGGGTTCTTTTTATGTTGCTTTTGTATTAATGGTCTTACTCTGCCTTCATTTAACTCCACATTAAGGATAATTGGTTGCGATACCTGCTTTTTAGGATCTTATCCAGTGTCCCTAGTATCTATAAGAATGATTGGAGACAGTAAAGCCCTCTTCCTGACAAAGTTTCCCAGCATCTATACTTATTGGTATAATAATTATGTTTCTTAAAGTTAAACTTAATTCTAGAGCCTAGATATTTTGGGGCAGACCCAAACCATATGGGGCATTTTTACTCCCGGCCTGCACCAAGTGCAAAAGTTTGTCTTACATTTCTAACAAATGTCCCATTTCCGTACACACCCATCCTGCTGTTGCAAAGTAAAAACAACTAGAGTTGCATTTTCAGGTGATGGGATTTAGAATGTTGCATTAGCCTAAGGCTCATACATTTCACTCTGATGTGTATCTGTGTCTGTATCTTACCCTATGATTCCCCACTGAATTTCTACTCATTGTTTGAGCTCGTCAGTTGGACGGCGCAGTGGTTAGCACCGCAGCCTCACAGCTCCAGCGACCCGGGTTCAATTCTGGGTCCTGCCTGTGTGGAGTTTGCAAGTTCTCCCTGTGTCTGCATGGGTTTCCTCCGGGTGCTCCAGTTTCCTCCCATATGCCAAAAGACTTGCAGGTTGATAGGTAAATTGGCCATTATAAATTGCCCCTAGTATAGGTAGGTGGTAGGGAAATATAGGGACAGGTGTGGATGTGGTAGGAATATGGGATTAGTGTAGGATTAGTATAAATGGGTGGTTGATGGTCGGCACAGACTCGGTGGGCCGAAGGGCCTGTTTCAGTGCTGTATCTAAACTAAACTAAAACTTCATGTGCATTTTTGATGTAAAGACATAAGGTCATGCAGTCTTTCCATGTGTTATAGCCATTCTATAATCTTGAATTAAATTGATTTCTAATATATTTATAGTTTGTTGACATTCTAAAATTCCAATCATAATCCTGTGTAAATTCAAAGAAGGCAATAAAATAGCTTGAAATGGCAAAACATTGAACACAAGAGAAATGACTGTTGGGTATTGATGTACAGCAAAGTAGAGGGGGAAGCTATTTCTTTAGTTCCCTCAGTCCCACTCTGCTTAATGACCTAATAGAGAGAGAGACCACCATGGGAAAGACAGATAGTCATACCCTACTTCATGTCTCCTGTCAGCTAGCCAGAGGAGGGGTGATGGGGAGGGCTTTGGATTCCAGATTTTTTATGGAGGCTGGTCTGGGTAGATCCAGCTTACATAGTTGTGAGCGTAAAGCACCAACACAAAAATTAATCTTAGAATGGGAAGGAGCCCAAGCTTGTTTTTACTGAAAGTTGAATGATGTGGGAACATGAAACATTTTTTAAATAACAAAAGCATTTCCTGCAAGATCAAGAACTTTCAGGGATATGTCTAAAGACTGTACAATCCTCAAGTTAAACTCAAGAAAACTTTTCACACATGAGATATAACTTATGAAGCAAATTCCCACTTAGCATAATAAATAGTTGCATTCTAAGGGGAGCAGGACAGTGGTAATTCAGTAAAATAGTTAGTAAAACTATATTCTAATTCCAAATCTATTAATCTATTGCTGATGGATTGGCCCACTGCTATGTTCCCTACAAAATATTTGGCTGCAGATACAGAACAGTATATATTGTATTATGGAGTTTCTGCCAGTGGAAATTCCATCTTCCACCCTGCATAAAATTAACTTCATCCAGTGCTCGCTGACCTACATTGGCTACCAGTTGAGCAACGCCTCGATTTTAAAAATTCTTATCCTTGTTTTTAAATCCCTCTGTTGCCGTGTCCTTTTATATCTCTTTTATCCTCCTCCAGCCCTGTGACCCTCCACAATAGCTGTGCTCCTCCAATTCTGGTCTCTTGCGCATCCCTGATTTTAATCTCTCTACCATTGCAATTGCGCCTTCAGCTGCTTAGACCCTAAATTCTGGAGTTCCCTACGTAAACCTCCGCCTCCCTTTCCTCCTTTCAAGGTGTTCCTTTAAAAAACTATCTCTTCTGCATAATATCGCCTTGTGTCTACGTGTCAAATTTTGTTTAATAATGCTCCTGTGAAGTGCCTTGGATGTTTTACTCCTTTAAAGGCACTATACAAATGCAAGTTGTTGTTGCAATGCTTATTATTTTGTTTCAGTAGTTCTCACTTCGAGCTTGACAGCTATATGATTTTATTTTTTATGGATGTCTTTGTTATAAATGGAGAGCTATTGCTGTTGATGCAAATGTTATTCTGGATTTCTTATCTGTTGCAGTGTTGGTGATGCAGTGTGCACCATATCTGCAGCTACCTGTTTTCCAGAGCCTTTTGTTAATGAAGGCAAGCGTCTTGGCTACGTGCACAGGAACTTTGCAGGAACCAGATTTTCGGATCATGTGGCACTGCTTTCAGTTTTTCAGGCCTGGGATGATGCAAGGTATTATTCCAATGATGAAAACAAATCCTTGCTACATAGAGTTTATATTGTTGTACAGTACTTGTTGCATTCTGTAAAGTAAACGTTTCCATCATGTAGGCATTTGTATTTCATTCTTTTCTAGAATGGGAGGGGAAGATGCAGAAATGCGGTTTTGTGATCATAAAAAGTTAAATATGGCAACTTTGCGAATGACATGGGAAGCTAAGGTTCAGCTGAAGGACATTCTTATAAACTCTGGCTTCCCTGAAGGTAATGCTAAATGAATAAAATTGTGTTTTACTGCTCTTTTTGATGTGAAATTTAAAATGTAATGTATATTTATGCAAGTTTTAGAATTATCTCGTTCAAGTTATAAAACTGACAATGGGCGGCGCAGTGGTTAGCACCGCAGCCTCACAACTCCAGAGACCCGGGTTCGATTCTGGGTACTGCCTGTGCGGAGTTTGCAAGTTCTCCCTGTGTCTGCGTGGGTTTTCGCCGGGTGTTCCGGTTTCCTCCCACATCCAAAAACTTGCATGTGATAGGTAAATTGGGCGTTGTAAATTGCCCCTAGTGTAGGGAGGTGATAGGGAATATGGGATTACTGTAGGGTTAGTATAAATGGATGGTTGTTGGTTGGCACAGACTCGGTGGGCCGAAGGGCCTGTTTCAGTGCTGTATCTCTAAATTTAAAAAAAAATAAAAACAGAAAGATACATTTCAAGTGTACACTATTCCTTTCTTTTTCATTTTAAGTAATGTTCTTATTAAAGACAAATATTTTTTAAAAACTGGGCATGTATCATCCTGGTAGCATAATTTAATTTGTTCAATATGTGGTAAGAATCAGTTTTTTGCTTTAGATTTTGATGGTGGCCTCAACAGTTACAGAGCACTGTTTGCAAGACCTAGGTGAACACTTTCCTCACCCTCTGTTAGATAATGCTAATTGGTGCAGGAGTTCTCAAATCGTACCACACAGAAGGAGGCCATTTGGCCCTTCGTGTCTGTGCCTGCTCTTTGAAAGAAGTGAATTTTTTCCCCCTTCAAGTTTTTATCCAATTCCCTATTGAAAGTTACTATTGATTCATCTTCCATCACCCTTTCAGGCTGTGCATTCCAGATCATCATAACGTACTACCTCAAAAAAGCTAATTTCCCCTCTTTTGGTTCCTTTGCCAATTACCTTAAATCTCTGACCTCATTACCAATCCTCCTGCCAACGGAAACAGTTTGTCCTTATCTACTCCAAAGCCTCTCATATGTTTTGAACGCCTGCCCTTAATCTGCTGTGCATTAAGGAGAGCAATCCCAGCTTCCCACCGGCCAAAAAGTCGGTGGGGTCTGCCTCCGCTGGGCCTGGTGAGTCGGCTGGGATTTTTCGCTCCCCAGGTCCTTAATTGGTCTTGGGCGAGACCTCCACCTCCTTGAGGCAGAAAGTGCCACCTAATGGAGCTGCCGGCCAATCAGTGGGCGGGAGCGGTGGCCACTGCTGGAACTACACCCAGTACCACAGCAAGAGGAAGGACAGTCCAGGAACTACGGTAAGTTTTTGGGCCTCACCGGGGACAATCAGCCGGGCCCCAGGACGGCGGGGTGGGGTGGGGGGTGCCAGTTGTAAGGGGGAGAGAGAGGAGTGTAGTGCGTTGGGGGCTTCGGGGTGGTCCTTCATGGGGTACAGGGTGCCTGATCAGGAGGACCCTCCACAGCCTGCAAGAACGCCCCCTGCTTTTACCAGGCAGGGTTCTTGAGGCTTTGCCATCGGGTTGCTGAGGGAAAAATACCTGTGGTGGTGGGAGGAGGTCCTTAAGTGCCAGTTAATTGGCCACTTAAGGACCTTGATTGGCCTGGGGCGGGTGGGCGGTTTCTTGCTGCCCCGCAAAAAATTGCAGCGGGGGTGGGAAGGGGCTGAAAACGGCCCCCCCCCCCCCCCCCACTCTTTTTTATGTCCCCCACCACCAGCCCGCTCGTTCGGGGGCTGTAAAATTCCGGCCATGATTCTGCATTTCATTTATTTGCATATCTGTGCAGAGTTGAGACTTGTACTCCATAAAGGCAGTTGTGACAATGCAGATCTCGAATAAGTTTTCTGTTTGTATACTAGGAATATTTGTCTTAAGCAGACTTGTGAAGCAGATGTTAATCGAGACAAAATATATGCTGCTTCTAGCAATGTTTACTGAGCAGTGTTTCCTCCTATTCTTTCTAAACAGAGTGCCTGATGACACAAGTATTTAACAATACTGGACCAGATAATAATCTTGATGTGGTTATCTCACTTCTTTGCTTTGGACTTTATCCCAATGTCTGTTATCACAAGGAAAAAAGAAAGATCTTAACCACAGAGGGGCGCAATGCACTTATTCATAAGTCCTCCGTCAATTGTCCCTTCAGCAACCAAGATACAAAGTATCCTTCCCCATTCTTTGTGTTTGGGGAAAAGGTGAGTAATGTACAGCTGCACACTATTCAATGTCCAGAACAACCCGAAGAACTATTCCATCTCTGACATCTTGACTCACAGATCATTAATTTCCATCTAATTTGTTTTATGCTGCTTTCCCTGTAGTTCCTTCTGCTAAACCTTTGAAACCACTTTAAAAATGTAGTGGTATTTGTTAACTATTTCCACTATTATTCTCTTTTTTTCCCCCTGCCCCACCTCATGCTTTTAACTCTGTAAAATATGGTAGGATATAATTCAGCAAAAAGCTAATGAGTTTATAAATGGTGAATCTGACATGAGTTTCATCATAGTCATGTAGCTGTGCAGACTCTTTCATAGTACATTTGTTCCTTTGGGAAAGCAGGACGGTTGTATGGCTGACATCAGTTACACGTCTTAATCAAAGGAACAAGCTAGTCGACTGAAGTGCAAAAGTCATGTACTGTGCAATAAGTGTTAAAAACTGTTGGACTCTGAGGGTGTTCAGATTGAGTAAATCAGTCAGCTGTTTTCTTGTGCTGCTTGAAGAGAATATAAAATTAAGATGTTTGAAGCTGATCTATACAGAAGAGATGGGTCCTGTGTTTGATTCCTGGGCTGTGTTCAGTCTGGGGCGCCAAGATCAATTGAAGAGTCCAAACTCCGAACCAAGCTGAGATCACTGTGTTGAATAGAGAAAACTTTAAGCATAAATACCACTTTTTTTTTTATATATTGAACAGTACCATAGAAAATGTTCCCTTTTGTACGGCCTTTCCTTCCCAAGCCACTCCCTAAAACAAATTACAATCACAACATGTTCTGTTAAGTGCAAAGTATGCCAAAATGAAGGTACACGGAATATGAATAAAGCTGAATTTTTACAGGATATTCAGTTTACTTCATTCTTGCTTCAAGCCTCTCAAATCTTCCAAACTGGGCACCTGACTTAGAACTATATCACCGTTCCTTCACTGTCACTGGGTCAAAATCCTGGAACTGTCTTCCTAACAGCGCTGTTGGTGTACATACACCCCAAGGACTGCAGTGGTTCAAGAAGGCAGCTCACCACCATCTTAGCAAGGGCAATTAGGGATAGGCAATAAATGCTGGCCTAGCCAGCGACGCCCATATCCCATGAACGAATTTAAAAAAAAACTTGGAGAGATTCACATTGTATGCCAATATTTAATCTTACATCAGATCGTGGGGATGGTAGCATAGTGGTAATGTTACTGGACTGGTAATCCAGAGGCCCATACTAATGTTCTGGAGACATGAGTTCAAATCTCACCGTGGCAACTAGAGGAATTTAAATTCAATTAATAAATCTGGAATAAAAAGCTAGCCTCATTAATAATGATCATGAAACTACCAGATTGTCGTAAAAACCCATCTGGTTCACTAATGTCTTTCAGGGGAGGAAATCTGCTGTCCTTACCTGGTCTGGCCTACATGTGACTCCAGACCCACAGCAATGTGCTTGCTCTTAACTGCTCTTTGAAGTGGCCTAGCAAGCTACTTAATTTCAAGGGCAATTAGGGATGAGCAATAAATGCTGGCCTTGGTAGCAACGCTCATCTCAAGAGCTAATAAAAAAAAAACTTGGGTATGGCCGAGCAACATTGTAATCTAACTTTTTTTTTGAAATTTAACAAACTTGCTGTGGCAAAAGTGTATTGAAAAATCATCAGCCTGACTAATTACTGAGATACTGAGGGACAGTTATTTCTCCTCAGATCCGAACTCGGGCTGTATCTGCAAAGGCGATGACTTTAGTTAGTCCGCTCCAACTGCTTTTTTATGGTTCGAAGAAGGTGACAGCAAATGGAGAAATTATTCTGATGGATGAATGGTAAGAAATTTTGAAGATCCACAATGCTTTTACTTTCAGTTTCTGGTGAAGGTTAATATACAGTTATGTTTGGTACTTAAGAATCATTTCAATCTGTCAGTTGTGCATGAAGTAATTGCAATTGCCTTGTATCTAACCATGATGGACAACAGTTGTGATAATTCAGAAATATGATGGCATTTGGCAGTGTTGAGTGACATAATGTAAAAGTGTGGTGGAGTACTACATGATCACTGATTTAAAATCTGTGATGCAGCCCATTTCATTGGTTCCTGATAGAATCAGTGAAGTATTGTGCATGTTTTCTCAGCCCTTTTGATCTTCTGTTCCTGAAAGGTGATAGTGAATTTATTATTCATATTAATGTAAATTTCACTGTGTTTGACTTAAAGTTGTTACTGATCCTGGTACTGTCCACATAACCTGTTAGTGCAAATGAAGTTTCCAGTGAATAAATTGTGCCACTAGAGACTTTCATCTGGAAATATTTATGTATTTTAACTGTAATGTGAATTATTCGCTCTGGACTAATGTTTCATATCTGAGCCAAGCAGACATCTGGTCACTGATATTGTATTCTTATTAGTAAGAAATAAATATGTTGTACTGAATAGTTTGCCATATGGAGGGACCATTCTATATGCTTGGTTTGCTGCCATTATATGCTTCCACAATCTTCAGCTATTCTTAAAAAAATCAAGTTTGCTGTGTACTCTATATGCAGAGATGCTTGGCTGTGTACATTTGTGTTCGTGGAGCATTGGTGACTGATGTTTACTCTGTATACAGTGGGATATCCACCTTATCAAAGAAACATCCGGAGATGGGAAAATATTAATCATGCAAACTATGACTGTGATGTAACTCATTAACTGTGTTCTCTCAAAAATTGTTACTTGTAGTTTAGCTGCCATAGTAAAACTATCAAGTAATAGTTTGTATCGTACAGATTGAAGTGTTCTGCAACAATACAGGTTTTCCATTGGTCTATGAATATTGTTATTTGCTGCTGCATAATTTTACTGTTTAGTTCTCATTAATTCTAGGATGGCTTTTGCAGAGCAGCCAGTATCTTTTTGATCTGTTTGACATTGCTTATGTTAAATCCTAAATATAATTTGTGCCTTTTAGGATAAAGTTGAGGATGCCTCATTATGTAGCAGCTGCAGTTGTTGCTCTGCGTGCTGGAATGGAGGCATTGGTTGTCGAAGTTGCAAAGGATCCAGAATTCATACGGCAACTGGATCCTACACATGAACGGTTGCTGAATGTGATCCGGCAGATTTCAAAACCTGGGGCAGCGGGTATTAATCTTATGGCAAACACAAGGTGAATTGCATTTTATGGTTTTAGATAACATTTTTAGTGCTGTTGGGTGAAGCTTGAATGCTTTCATAATTTAGCAGGAGAGAGATTTCAAGCTCTGATCATTGTGAATCCTAGGACTGATTGTAGCGACTATTAAACCTGATGCAAGGGCAGTCTTTGACAACCAGAGATAATGAGCAATGTCTCAATCAACTAGCATGTATCTGATTTATTAAATTTGTGTTCTTGAGAAAGATATGTAAAGCATTCTGGTTTACTGGTTGCGTTCTCCAACCTCCCCCAACTTCCCCAAAACAGGCTGGTGGTGGATATGTGCAAAGCCTGTGAAATTAGCCCAATTCTACACTTTCTAGTTTAAAAAAAAGACTCAACTGTTTATAGTTTTGTTTGCTCTGCTGGTTATTACTTACATAGTTGATTTGCTGCAGATCTATATTTTGTTGATTCTTGGAGTCTCATCCCATGTCTTGACACAATGCAGTCATAACACTGGTGTCGCCTAATCGCTATTTCCAAATGATCTTTTTAATGTTTTTCAATTTTAGGGTTCGGTACTATGGGCTTGGATTTGGAAGTTTAAAAAAAACACACAACTCATAGTTAACTCCACTAAACAATTTACAGAAGTACAAATAATGGTCTGAATTTTGCAGTAAGAACACCGGTGAGGCTATCAGTGCTCAGTTATTAAGGGGTAATTGGACAGCAACTTTCAGCGTCCACACATGTGCCGTTAAAAACAAATCAAAAGATTGCTCTCTCAGTTGCCCTGCTCCTCCAGAAGCTTCACTCTGACAGTATCTCGCCAAGATTGAAACACATGAAGTGTGTGAAGTTGTGGTACTTGCGCAATAAAAATGACAAAGTTGGGCTGCAAGTGTAAGTGAGCTTTTAATGGTGTGATAACTTTTACTTGCTGCCAAGCAACCTCTCTGGCGCTTTCCTTCAGATTTTAATTATTATTGGTAATTTAAATTTATTTTTTAAAAAATTCTATCTCTCTTTTAAGCTTTTCTTTCTTTCCCTCATTCTATTTTGCTTTCTGTACATGATTTGGCATGGAATGAAATATACTGCACTGTAATGTTCTAATTCTAATTCTAATTACACTTCCTGGTTTAGAGTTTGTATATCTCAGTAAGGATTCTTCAATCTGGTTAAGGAGATACAGCATTCCTTGCCTTGTTCACACAGGTCACAGGTCTCCTATAGAGGGTGCTGAGCCTTTTCAGATTTCTAATTACTGCGCATTGCGGTACAAAAGTCCGCAGAAAGTCTGGGTGAGTTTGTGTAATGAATGGCAAGTGAACGCAAAATCCAGGGCAGTACCTCTGCGCAAGGCCAAGATCCAGTTTTGGAAATGCCTGCCATTGTATAGTGTCTCAATTTGTCTGTGACCAACATAAATCTGGGATAATTAGAACATAAAATGCTGCAAATACTCAGATCAGGCAGCAACTGTGGAGAGGAAAAGAGTTGACTTTTAAGATCAATGCCCTTTCATCAGAACTGAAAGAAATTAGAGATTTAACAGTTTATAAGTGAGTGTGGAGGCAGGGGGAGGGGAGGAAAGAACAAAGGGGAAGGTCTGTGATAGGGTAGAGGGCAGGAGTGATTAAATGACAAAAGAGTTAATGGTGCAAGGCAAAGATAGTAATAGGACAAGTAAAGAAACAAAAAATGGGTCTAGAGCAGTGGTTCTGAAATGGTCTGTAGAGACTTTCCAGGGGGTTTGTAAAATAATGGGAGGCAAGAGCAGAGTGTGGCTGCCACATGGTTCAGTGCAGAGTGAGCTGGCTGGTTCAGCTAGCAGGGGAGTGCACAAAAATAGACAGACTGTAGTTAGAAGGTACAACTATCTCAGTGATATTTTGAAGTAAATTCATTTTCTTAAAACATTATTAAAATGCCCTTTACGGACAACACTTCTATATTATGAGTATTGTATAGTATTTAAATGGGGATTTATGATTACTTATCCATTTGAAAAGGGGTCCTTTAATCAAACAAGTTTGAAAATCACTGGTTTCAAGGAACTGTAAATGGCAACATCAGAAACATTAGCAACTCTTGCTGTCAACTCTTGCTGTCTTAAAAAAAACAATGGGAGCGGTGGTTATGATCTGAAGTTTTTGAAATCACCATCAAGTCCAGAAGGTTGAAAAGCTCCTTATTGAAAGATAGGTTAGAGTGAATGATGGGAGTAGATAAATTGTGGCGGCTGTTATCATGCTGGCAGTTCCCAGTGAAAAGATCAAGGGAGGGGTGCAGGTGAAATGTAATTTCTGAAGATTGAAGAAAGGGTCTGCTATGCAGGAAGAATTCTGGCTGAAGAAGTGGGTACTGAGGTGAAGCTGATGGAGGAAAAGCTCAGCCTGTCTAGCTCCCTTGATGTGCAGTCATGGTATATTGAAAGTACTGAGTCTATTATACATTTAAGAGCCCTGTATGTATTTTCAGTAGATGATTCAGATATATTTTAAGCACAGGAAGGACTCCTCTCCAGGTAAGAACTAGAAATGGTTGGACTGATGGCATTGACCAGTTTTATTTTCACATCTGTTGCTCCAGATCAAAATAATCTTGTCACGGTGAATACCAGGCAGGAATCTTGCTTCAGTAACTTTCCGAGATCTTGTCTGTGTTTAGGATATCTCAATTGCAAGCCAGGGAATCTTCTCCATTGCTCATCAAGAGCAGTGTTGTGACCGGTTGAGATCATCCTTTTACACCAGTACATTTAACTACTTAACTTTTTCCA
The DNA here is from genome assembly GCF_036365525.1 of Heterodontus francisci. Taxonomy (NCBI): domain Eukaryota; kingdom Metazoa; phylum Chordata; class Chondrichthyes; order Heterodontiformes; family Heterodontidae; genus Heterodontus; species Heterodontus francisci. Next base: position 77,179,658 of record NC_090378.1, on the reverse strand, counting down.
TGAGATAGAGTTTCAGCCAGGTTTCTTGCTCATCATTGGTTCCTGTATGTGGACATTGGATAAGGACCAGGCTTGACTTTTAGACACCTTGGACAGGATTTTAAAGAGCCCTCGCGTCAGGATCCGTGGCGGGGGGAGCCTGAAGGTGGCCGTGGATGAGGCCTGCCATGGAACTTGACGGCGGCAGGGCTCGGCCCGATATTACCGGTGGCGGCAAGGCCTCGTGGCGGCCCCCCGCTACTCAGTGGCAGGACTGCATTTTATATAAGTTAAAATAATTGAATTCATGAATCTTGCGTCTCCCTCCGATGTCCTGCCGCAGTCTTCATCCTGGTGGCCGCTACTGCCGCGCCTTCGGATCCCTGTCCAGGAAAACGAGGCAGAACACTTGTGGGGAAGTGGGGGTCAAATCAGTGTCATGAGTGTAGGGGATGGTGAGAAGGGTTGAAGTTGAAAGTTTGTGCAGTTTGGGGGGGCCGGGGGAAGGTCAGATTGTAAATGTAAGTGTTTTGTGGCAGTGGGGGTGAAGGTCAAATAATTTAATTATTGGGGGAGGAGGGGTGAAAGAAAATATTTTTATTCGCTTCGCCATTAAATATTTAAATTTCCCAATAGAGCTGACAGCCCTTTAAAAATGGTGTTAGCACCTATGCACAGGCAGCTGACGCCATTGCCGGTAACAGACAGCCTGCACCCTCCACGTGGTCGGGTTTGTGGGGAGCGGCTTGCGCGGGCTATTTAAGTGAGTCACCACACTTGGCATCGCAGCAGCTCTTTGGTGTGTTTTTTTTCGCCGGGCTTATGAAATTCAACCCCTTGTGTCAAAGAACTACCATTGCTCAATGTGTAGGCTGTCATGAAGAATGGACATTTGGGCAGCTGCTAGTGTGTGACTGGTGCTTATGCAGCTGTTCAGCCTAAGTCAGTAGTTTTAGGAGGTGAAATGGGAGAGAAAGCAAACAAACATTTTGTTTGGGGAGCAAAGCTATTCAATTGGAGTTGTCTCAGTTACTAGCTTAATAGAATAGTCCCTAAATTAGAGCAATGATAAATAATAGTAATCTCAAAATCAGAGCTGAATAACCCAGTTTTACTTGGAAATAATGAATGATGAAATATTTACAAGTACCAAAGTAGTTGAGAGTCTGACTCAGTTGCAAAGATAAAATTGAAGATCAAACTTTATTGGCTGTACTTTTCCTATGCAAGAAAAACAGTTTGATCTGTACTTAAAATGATAACAAGAAGCCATGGCCACTGAGAATTGAAGTTTGCTGTAGGGAAGTTACAGTCCCTTTTGTTTATTTGGCAAAATTAATTTGAGGTTGTCAATATTTCTGGGATTATGAATTCTGAAGGAAGAGCAAGTAAGAAAGCTAATCAACGCAAGCTCGAGGAACAGCATCTCATTTACCGATTAGGCACACTACATAGCCTGCCGGACTGAACATGGAGTTCAGTAATTTCAGAGCATGCTGGGCCCCCCATTTTACTTTTATTTTTAGTTATTTTTTTCTTTTTCCTTTTTTTTAATATTTTTTTTTGTGTTTATTTTATTTCATGTTAGTTTGTCCAGTTTGCTTACCCACTTTTTTTTTTCATGTTTATACTTGCGGCTGTTCAATTTTCAGTCTGTTAACACCCTTTCTGTACTGATGCTTTGTCTTTCAACACACCATTAACATATCTTTGCTCCATGACCTTCTGGTCAGCTGTTCTGTGACCTTGTCCTATCTACACCTTCTCCTTTGTTATCTCTTGCCTCACCCCCACTTTACTTATAACCTTTTATATTTCTAATATTTGCCAGTTCTGAAGAAGGGTCACTGACCTGAAAAGTTAACTCTGCTTCTCTCTCCACAGATGCTGCCAGACCTGCTGAGTGTTTCCAGCATTTCTTGTATTTATTTCAGATTTCCAGCATCTGCAGTATTTTGCTTTTAAGAAAGCTAATCTAATGGTTTTGTCTTTTGGCTGCAACAGAACGGCATTGTAATTGCAGTCTACTCTTGGTCGCCTCTGTTAATATGCATTTACGTGTTCATTTTATTCCACTTATGGTTTTGTTTTTGGATTGAACATTGGGATTGAATGGTTTATGTGAAAACTATAAAAGAATTTAAATTAGTAGGACAGATTGTTTACCGACTCTCCACTTTATTTTCATTACAAAATTTTATCTTATTACTTTGACTTGTCATTAATCTATTATTTTGATTTATTACAGATTTGGTGATGGCCCTCGTCCTCCCAAAATGGCACGTTATGACAACCAAGGATTTGGTGGAAGAGGGGGCGGTCGTGGTTCTAGTTATAGGGGAGGAGGTGGTTATGGAAGAGGCAGTGGGTATGGTGGTTCCCGTGGCAGTTACAGTTCTGGATACTATGGAGGAGGAAGAGGTGGTGGTGGAGGAAGCTACCAAAGTGGTGGATACCGCAACTACCAAAGTGGTGGTGGTGGTGGAGGAGGATATGGAAGTTACCAAAGTGGTGGATACCGCAACTACCAAAGTGGTGGTGGAAGTGGAGGATACAGTGGCTACGAAAGTGGTAGTGGTGCTGGAGGATATGGAGGAGGATATAGTGAAGGCAGAGGTGCCTACTAGAGAAATGCAGGAGACCAAAAGGTGCATTTGTGCACAGTTTATATGTATTGATAGTAATACAGCTTTGTATTTAATTATTTTCAGTAAAACCGTGCATGCACATTGCAAATGTTGTAATCAGTTTTCAGTTTTTATGCAAATATTTTCTGTACTTGGTGTATACTTTAAAGTTCAATCTTACAATAAGGAAATGTACTTGTGACGCATCTTAAATGGCAGTTTATAATCCTAAGTATATTAAAGTTTACTTAGCGAATGACTAGTTTTGAATGTTTCATTTGATTTTCAATGTATTGAAGCAAAGAAATAAAAGTGCAGTTACAGAACAAGAATATTTGTATTTGTGTATTACTGCCCTTTTTAAATATAGGCACACTGAAGCTGAGCAGCTTAACATTTTTATGCATTAAATTTTTTTTCTGACTTTGTGATGCATTAATCAAGGCTAGGACTAGCTAAATTAAATGGACAACTGAAAGCAAACCCTTTCTTCAATGCCTGTTAGCTTTAGATCAATTGAATAAAGGGGCATATTCATACAATTTTTTTAATATATAATTGTGCTCAAAAGGTGATGGGTAAATATGCCACAGTGCGAGTGAGTGTTAATGCAGTGCTATACATTAAATTAATTAACAAGGAATCCATTCTATTAACCAGAGATTACTATGAATTAATCACTTTGCTAATAAAGGATCCTGCACCAGTTAGTGTGGAAGGAATGTTGCATGCATTCAGTTCAATCAAAGGTTTAGTCACACTTCAGTCATTCCTCTGCCTACCATACTGAAACAATTTATCTGGTCATGCATCTCATTTGTGGGATCATGCTGTGTGGAAATTTGCTGCTGTATTTCCTTAGATCAGTGGTTACACTTGTTACGACCTGGTGAGGAAGGGGTCTAGGGCTTCCCTCAGCCTTTTTCTGGTTCGCCCGTAACAGGGTTTACCTTTTAAAACTGTTTTAGCTTCCCCTCAGTGAGTCCTTGCTCACTGCTGTTTAATTGTAATTGCAAATAAATCAAGCAGACAGGTTTGCTCAGATTTAAACAAGATGTAAGTTTATTAACCTTAAATTTTTTATTTAGAGATACAGCACTGAAATAGGCCCTTCGGCCCACCGAGTCTGTACCGACCAACAACCACCCATTTATACTAATCCTACATTAATCCCATATCCCCACCATTCTCCAACCACCTACCTACACTAGGGGCAATTTACAATGGCCAATTTACCTATCAACCTGCAAGTCTTTGGCTGTCGGAGCACCCGGCGGAAACCCACGCAGTCACAGGGAGAACTTGCAAACTCCGCGCTGGCAGTACCCAGAACTGAACCCGGGTTGCTGGAGCTGTGGGGCTGCGGTGCTAACCACTGCGCCGCCCCAAAGCTCTAATTCAGTTAAAACTACTAAAAATACGTGACGCGACCAGGCTATCATGCATATGCGATAAACACACGCAAATAGAGACAGAAGAGGAGAAAGAATTAAAGGAGAATGGTTTGAATAGATAATAGATGGAGTTCAGTTACTGGTTTTAAGGTTAGATGTAAAGTCTTTGATTGAAGTTAAGTCTTGCAGTTCTCATTGGGGTCCAGTGCACACTTTCAAACTTGCTTCGCTGGTTTTCTGTCTTGAGGCATAAATTACTTCTGTGGGTCCCTGGAACTTTGCGTCAGAGAGAGGGAGACCTTCCTTCTTGAAGTTCAATTGCTGTCTCTCCCAAAACCTGTTGTGTGAGCACAATTCAATTAACTCCAGGTTGGCCAGCAGGTTAGTCATGTGACTAGCTCCTTGTTTGGAACAGCCTTGCCTGTGAGGTTTGTGGATTTCTCCAAGCTTACCAGACACACAGTGGGTGGGGGGGGGTGTGTGGAATGTTGGTGCTCTCACATTCAATGACTCACTGTTTCTTAGAGTCATAGAGTTATACAGCACAGAAACAGGCCCTTTGGCCCACCGTGTCCATGCCGGCCGTAAAGCACCTATCCTAATCCCATTTTACAGCACTTGACCCGTAGCCTTGTATGCTATGGCGTTTCAAGTGCTCAGCTAAATACTTAAATGTTGAGGGTTTCTGCCTCAACCATCCCTTCAGGCAGTGTGTTCCAGATTCCAACCACCCTCTGGGTGAAAAATCTTTTCCTCTAATCCCCTCTAATCTTGCCCTTTACCCAACACCTCGTTCCCCTCCTCACGGCACCTTCCCATGCAATCGGAGGAGGTGTAATATCTACCCTTCTACCTCTCTACTCACCATCCAAGGCCTCAAACACTCCTTGCAGGTGAAGCAGCGATTTGCTTGTACTTCCTTCAATTTAGTATACTGTATTCACTGCTCTCCCGAGATGCCCACAAGGCAGTGGGGTTGTTAGGGCCCCTACACAGGGGTAGGTGGATGCCGGTGGGGAGAAGGGGGTGCAAGGAGGAGGGGTGTGGTGGGAAGAGGTGGAGGGGAGGGGGAGCTGGGAGACGGGTGCAGGGGAAGGGGGTGCGAGGGGAAAATGGTGCGAGGGGGGGGGAGCTGGGAAGGGGTTACGAGGGACCTATGCAGTCATATTCAGCTGGCCTCTGACACTGGAAATATCCGAGGAATGTATGATGGCATTAAGAGGGCTTTTGGGCCAACCATCATGAAGATTGCCCCCCTCAAATCTAAATCAGGTGACACAATCACTGACCAACGCAAGCAAATGGACCGCTGGGTGGAACACTACCTAGAACTGTACTCCAGGCAAAATGTCACTGAGACCACCCTCAATGCAGCCCAGTCTCTGCCAGTCATGGATGAACTGGACGTACAGCCAACAAAATCGGAACTCAGTGATGCCATTGATTCTCTAGCCAGCGGAAAAGCCTCTGGGAAGGACGGCATTACCCCTGAAATCATCAAGAGTGCCAAGCCTGCTATACTTTCAGCACTGTACGAACTGCTTTGCCTGTGCTGGGACAAGGGAGCAGTACCCCAGGATATGCGCGATGCCAATATCATCACCCTCTATAAGAACAAGGGTGACTGCAACAACTACCGTGGAATCTCCCTGCTCAGCATAGTGGGGAAAGTCTTCGCTCGAGTCGCTTTAAACAGGCTCCAGAAGCTGGCTGAGCATGTCTACCCTGAGGCACAGTGTGGCTTTCAAGCAGAGAGATCCACCATTGACATGCTGTTCTCCCTTCGCCAGCTACAAGAGAAATGCCGTGAACAACAGATGCCCCTCGATGTTGCTTTCATTGATCTCACCAAAGCCTTTGACCTCATCAGCAGACGTGGTCGCTTCAGACTATTAGAAAAGATTGGATGCCCACCAAAGCTATGAAGTATCATCACCTCATTCCATGACAATATGAAAGTCACAATTCAGCATAGCGGCGCCTCATCAGACCCCTTTCCTATCCTGAGTGGCGTGAAACAGGGCTATGTTCTCGCACTTACACTGTTTGGGATCTTCTTCTCCCTGCTGCTCTCTCATGCGTTCAAGTCTTCAGAAGAAGGAATTTTCCTCCACACAAGATCAGGTGGCAGGTTGTTCAACCTTGCCCATCTAACAGCGAAGACCAAAGTACAGAAAGTCCACATCAGGGAACTCCTCTTTGCTGACGATGCTGCATTAACATCTCACACTGAAGAGTGTCTGCAGAGACTCATCGACAGGATTGCAGCTGCCTGCACCGAATTTGGCCTAACCATCAGCCTCAAGAAAACGAACATCATGGGGCAGGACGTCAGAAATGCTCCATCCATAAATATCGGCAACCACACTCTTGAAGTGGTTCAAGAGTTCACTTACCTAGGCTCAACTATCACCAGTAACCTGTCTCTCGATGCAGAAATCAACAAGCGCATGGGAAAGGCTTCCTCTGCTATGTCCAGACTGGCCAAGAGAGTGTGGGAAAATGGCGCACTGACACAGAACACAAAAGTCCAAGTGTACCAAGCCTGTGTCCTCAATACCTTGCTCTACGGCAGCGAGGCCTGGACAATGTACGTCAGCCAAGAGCGACGTCTCAATTCAATCCATCTTCGCTGCCTCCGGAGAATCCTTGGCATCAGGTGGCAGGGCCGTATCTCCAACACTGAAGTCCTCGAGGCGGCCAACATCCCCAGCATATACACCCTACTAAGCCAGCGGCGCCTGAGATGGCTTGGCCATGTGAGCCGCATGGAAGATGGCAGGATCCCCAAGGACACATTGTACAGTGAGCTCGTCACTGGTATCAGACCCACTGGCCGTCCTTGTCCCTGCTTTAAAGACGTCTGCAAACGTGACATGAAGTCCTGTGACATTGATCACAAGTCGTGGGAGTCAGTTGCCAACGATCGCCAGAGCTGGCGGGCAACCATAAAGGCGGGGCTAAAGTGTGGCAGGTCAAAGAGACTTAGCAGTTGGCAGGAAAAAAGACAGAAGCGCAAGGAGAGAGCCAACTGTGTAACAGCCCTGTCAACCAATTTTATCTGCAGCGCCTGTGGAAGAGTCTGTCACTCTAGAATTGGTCTTTATAGCTGCTCCAGGCGCTGCTTCACAAAGCACTGACCACGTCCAGGCGCTTACCCATTTTCTCTCGAGACAAGGAGGCCAAAGAAGAAGAAGAAGATTCACTGCTCACAATGTTGTCGCCTCTACATTGGGGAGACAAAATGCAGATTGGGTGACCTCTTTGCGGAACACCTCCACTGAGTCCGAAAGCATGACCGCGAGCTTCCAGTTGCTTGCCATTTCAACACCCCCCAACCCCTCCCCCCCCACCGCCCCAACCCGCTCTCATGCCAACATTTCTGTCTTTGGCTTGCTCCAGTGAACATCAACGCAAGCTCGAGGAGCAGCACCTGATCTTTTGATTAGGCACTCTGCAGCCTTGCGGACTTAACATTGTGTTCAATAACTTCAGAGCATGACTGGCCTTTATTTATATTTTAATATTTTTTATTTTATTTGATATTTTAACCATGTGCCTGTTTTTCATGTAGTCAGAGCTGCTCATTATTCCGCTATTAACACTCTCTCTGGACTAATGCTTTGTCTTTCACCACAAGCATTAACATGCTCTTTGCCTTTGTCCCAGGACAGCTTTGTTATTTAATCTCTCCTGCCCTCTGCCCTATCACACACCTTCCCTTTTGTTCTCTTCCCCATCAACCCTGTTCCCACTTGATTAAAACCTAATTCTTTTCTAACCTTTGCCAGTTCTGATGAAAGGTCACAGACCTGAAACATTAACTCTGCTTCTGTCTCCACGAAAATACAATATGCTGCCTCCCTAAGAATGTATTCCCTCGTAGCCTGCTAATAATTCTGGCTCCTTGTGATACAACTGAAATGCATCACCAGAATCACAATATCAAAACATGTTAGCTGATTTATATTTTTGTGGAAGAAACTTTGTACTGGACAAGTGGAGGAAATACTATCCATGTTATGACACATTCAACTGTTCATGAACATGATGCCTAGTTCTCCAAAGGAGAAAAATAACTATAATTCACAGGATGTTTGCATATAAACTCACAACATTCCTATGATGGCAAGAATACCTTCTCAGTGAATTTCTGTTTGGGATCCACCACAACCATAACATTGGATACACTGCAAGCATCTACCACTCACTCATTATTCTCCATTGTCCATTGTCTCAGCTGAGACCTGAGTGGAAGGGCTCTCTGTTTTCAGTCCATGAGAGGACCAAGAATTCTATGAAACAAAAAATTGATCATCTTCATTTCAAAAGGTTGTTGTTCTAGTTTAAATGTTCAGTGTTACAAGTTGCCAAGCTTATATAGACTTCAAAACTTGCCATTTAATTAGAACAGCTGTTGTTTTATTTCTGCTACTCTGTAATCTAAATACTAAATTTTCTACCAAGCCTTCCATTTCTGTGTTGTTTAGTATTGAAAGCACAACAGAAAAATAGTCATTAATGAAGCTGCAGTGATTTTGGCAAAAGAACAAACTTTTCCAAATTGAAAGAGATGTCATGTACTAATATTTAAAGCTACATCTCTTGCAATGTTTGATTGCAGTAAACCAGAATAAGCGGATAAGAAGATGTTAATTTAATTTGGCATTTGAGTGAAAAAGAAAGACAAGTAAATAACATTTTCAGTGGAAAATATTGACTGCTCTAATGTTTTCAGAAGTGCATAAAAGAATATAAAAAGGTTCAAAATAGATGAATTCATCATGTTTTTTTCTGATTATACATCCTTGTTTGCAATTTAGTTCATGCTGTCACCCCCTTCCTATCTCTGTAACCTTCTACAACCCTCCAAGTGTTCTACGTCCTCCAATTCTGGCCTCTTGCACATCACCAATGTTAATCGGTCCACCAAAGGTGGCCTTCAGTTACCTAGGCCCTAAACTCTGGAATTCCTAAATCTCTTCACCTCTTCTCCTTTAAGATGCTCTTTAAAATCTACCTCTTCGACCTAGTTTTTGGTGATCTGAACTAAAAGCTCCTTTTTTATTTAGAGATACAGCACTGAAACAGGCCCTTCGGCCCACCGAGTCTGTGCCGACCAACAACCACCCATTATACTAACCCTACAGTAATCCCAAATTCCCTACCACCTACCTACACTAGGGGCAATTTACAATGGCCAATTTACCTATCACCTGCAAGTCTTTGGCTGTGGGAGGAAACCGGAGCACCCGGCGAAAACCCACGCGATCACAGGGAGAACGTGCAAACTCCGCACAGGCAGTACCCAGAATCGAACCCGGGTCCCTGGAGCTGTGAGGCTGTGGTGCTAGCCACTGTGCCGCCCCTTATATGACACAGTGTTAAACTTTGTTTGATAACGCTCCTTTGAAGTGGCTTGGGAAGTTTTAGGATATTAAAGGATCTATATAAATGCAAGTTGTTCTTTAATACTTGTTGCAACTGCTTTTTTGATAGAAGGTGAATATTATTTTTGTGAATGCATTAACTGGCTTTATATAGCAATCCCTGCCATTCATGGGGGAGATGGTGGTGTAGTGATAATATCACTGGACCAGTAATCTAGAGGCCTGGGGTAATACCCTGGGGATGCAGGTTCAAATCCCACTATGACAGCTGGTGGAATTTAAATTCTGGTTCAATAATGTCCTTTAGGGAAAGAAATCTGCTGTCTTTACCTGGGTCTGGCCTACATGTGACTACAGACCCACAGCAATGTGGTTGACTCTTAACTGCCCTCTGAAATGGCCTAGCATGCCACTCAGGTATCAAGGGTAATTAGGGATGGGCAACAAATGCTGGCCTTGCCAATGATGCCCACATTCCTTGAAAGAATTTAAAAAACTCTTGTTGTGGAATTGCCACAGTTTAGAAACAAAAGACATGGGGTTGGAGTGATGTGCTTTACTTAATTTTAAAAGAAAATTCACACTTAGCATTGCAGTAGGCTCCAAAATGCCAATAAATACATCAAATCAGGTGTCAAAAATCAAAAACTTAGAAAAGATCTTTTTCTGCCTTCAACACTGACATCCACTTTTATAACACTACTGTTAACAGTTTTGGTGCACTAAAGTGATGAAAACTTGGGTATACCTGCAGCTAAGGCTATGACAAACCAGAAGCCAGAAATCAGAAAGCAATTGGGAAATGTTAGGATCTGTCTTCTCCAAAAAAATTGTATACGAATGTCCGGAAGGAAAACATATAATTCCATTTGTAGATATACCTCTGGGACTTAGGTTTTTACCCAAAATGGACGCAAACATAGTAAATACAGCTCCTTTAACTACTTGTATTACCCCATGCAGTAGATCTTTGTTTACAGTCAGTAATCTGTTTTTTTTAATTCATTGATGGGATGTGGGCATCACTGGCTAGGACAGCATTTATTGCCCATCCCTAATTGCCCTTGAGAAGGTGGTGGTGAGCTGCCTTCTTCAACTGCTGCAGTCTTTGTGGGGTAGGTACACCCATTGTGCTGTTAGGAAGGGAGTTCTAGGATTTTGACCCAGGGTCAGTGAAGGAACGGTGATATAGTTCCAAGTCATGATGGTGTGTGGCTTGGAGGGGAACTTGCAGATGATGGTGTTCCCATGCATTTGCTGCTCTTGTCCTTTTAGGTGGTAGAGGTCCTGGGTTTGGAAGGTGCTAAGGAGGCTTGGTGAGTAGCTACAGTGCATCTTGTATATGGTACACACTGTTGCCACTGTGTGTCGGTGGTGGAGGGAGTGAACCTTTGTGGATGTGGTGCCTATCAAGTGGGCTGCTTTGTCTTAGATGCTGTCGAGCTTCTTGAGTGTTGTTGGAGCTGCACCCATCCCGGCAAATGTAGAGTATTCCATCACACTCCTGACTTGTACCTTGTAGATGGTGGACAGGCTTTGGGGAGTCAGGAGGTGAGTTACTTGCTGCAGGATTCCTAGCCTCTGACCTGCTCTTGTAGCCACAGTATTTCTATGGCTGCTCCAGTTCAGTTTCTGGTCAATGATAACCCCTAGGATGTTGATAGTGTGGAATTCAGTGATTGTAATGCCATTGAATATCAAGGGGAGATGGTTAGATTCTCTCTTGTTGGAGATGGTCATTGCCTGACACTTGTGTGGCGTGAATGTTACTTGCTACTTATCAGCCCAAGCCTAGATATTGTCCAGGTCTTGCTGCAGTTCTACATGGACAGCTTCAGTATCTGAGGAGTTGCCAATGGTGCGGAACATTGTGCAATCATCAGCGAACATCCCCACTTCTGACATTATGATTGAAGGAAGGTCATTGATGAAACAGCTGAAAATGGTTGGGCCTAGGGCACTACCCTGAGGAACTCCTGCAGTGGTGTCCTGGAGTTGAGATGATTGACTTCCAACAAGCACAACCATTTTCCTTTGCACTACGTATGACTCCAACCAGCGGAGACTTTCCCCCCGATTCCCATTGACCTCAGTTTTGCTAGGGCTCCTTGATGCCATACTCGCTCAAATGCTGCCTTGATGTCAAGGGCAGTCACTCTCACCTCACCTCTTGGGTTCTGCTTTTTTGTCCATGCTTGAACCAAGACTGTAATGAGGTCAGGAGCTGAGCGACCCTGATGGAACACATACTGAGCGTCACTGAGCAGGTTATCGCTAAGTATGTGCTGCTTGATAGCACTGTCGATGACACCTTCCATCACTTTACTAATGATTGAGAGTAGACTGATGGGGCGGTAATTGGCCGGGTTGGGTTTGTCCTGCTTTTTGTGAACAGGACATACCTGGGCAATTTTCCACATTGCCGGGTAGATACCAGTGTTGTAGCTGTACTGGCACAGCTTGGCTAGGGGCGCGGCAAGTTCTGGAGCACAGGTCTTTAACACTAATGCCGGAATGTTGTCAGGGCCCATAGCCTTTGCAGTATCCAATGCCTTCAGTCGTTTCTTGATATCACGTGGTGTGAATCGAATTGGCTGAAGACTGACATCTGTGATGCTCGGGACTTCAGCAGGAGGCTGAAATGGATCATCCACTTGGCACTTCTGGCTGAAGATTGTTGCAAATGCTTCAGTCTTATCTTTTGCACTGGTACGCTGGGCACCCCCATCATTGAGGATGCGGATATTTGTGGATCCACCTCCTCCAGTTAGTTGTTTAATTGTCCACCACCATTCACGACTGGATGTGGCAGGACTGCAGAGCTTAAATCTGATCGGTTGGTTGTGGGATCACTTAGCTCTGTCTATCGCATGCTGCTTAAGCTGTTTGGCATGCAGGTAGTCCTGTGTTGTTGCTTCACCAGGTTGACACCGCATTTTTAGGTATGGCTGGTGCTGCTCCTGACATGCCCTCCTGCACTCTTCGTGAACCAGAGTTGATCCCCCGGCTTGATGGTAATGGTAGAGTGGGGGATATGCTGGGCCATGAGGTTACAGATTGTAGTTGAGTACAATTCTGCTGCTGCTGATGGTCCGCAGTGCCTCATGGGTGTCCAGTTTTGCGTTGCTAGATCTGGGCAAAATCTATCTCATTTAGCACGGTGGTAGTGTCACACAATACGATGGAGTGTTCCCTCAATGTGAAGACGGGACTTCGTCTCCACAAGGACTGTGCAGTAGTCACTCCTACCAATACTGTCACAGACAGATGTATCTGCAGCAGGATGATTGGTGAGGATGAGGTCAACTATGTTTTTCCCTCTTGTTGGTTCTCTCACCACCTGCTGCAGACCCAGTCTAGCAGCTATGTCTTTTAGGACTTGGCCAGCTCTATCAGTAGTGGTGCTACCGAGCCACTCTTGGTGATGGACATTGAAGTCCCCCATCCGGAGTACATTCTGCGCCCTTGCCATCCTCAGTGCTTCTTGCAAGTGGTGTTCAACATGGAGGAGTACTGATTCATTAGCTGAGGGTGGGGGGGGGGGCAGTAAGTAGTAATCAGTAGGAGGTTTCCTTGCCCATGTTTGACCTGATGCCACGAGACTTCATGGGGTTCAGAGTTGATTTGAGGACTCCCAGGGCAACTCCCTCCCAACTGTATACCACCATGCCGCCATCTCTGGTGGGTCTATCCTGCTGGTGGGAGAGGACATATCCAGGCTGGTGATGGTGGTGGCTGGGACATTGTCTGTAAGGTATGATTCTGTGAATATAACTAATTCAGGCTGTTGCTTGACTAGTCTGTGGGACAGCTCTCCAACATTGGCACAAGCTCCCAGATGTTAGTAAGGAGGACTTTGCAAGGTCAACAGGGTTGGATTTGCTGTGGTCATTTCCAGTACCTAGGTCAATGCCAGGTGGTCTGTCTGGTTTTATTCCTTATTGACTTCGTAGATACAAATTCTAGGTCATTTCAGAGAGTATCATCATTTCCAGAATATTATTGTTAGCAGAATGTCAGATAGTCTTGGGGGTTTATTAAGAATGATCTACCAAATCAACGTGATGCTACAGAGTCAGGATGTTTAACTGTTACACTTCAAATTATTGAACAAAGTGATATCACTTCAAGTGCAAGGCCTTTTTTTTTAAATAATATGCCTCTGTGAAGTGCCTTGGGCTATTTTTCTACATTAAAGGAGCTGCATAACTGCAAGAATTCCAAGGACATATTGAAGTAACGTAATTAGAGCAGATGCAAAATAAATAAAGGGATGAAATTGGCCTACACCAGCCGGGCAAAATGACCTTGTAGGCAATCGGCAGCTGATTTTTCACCACTCAATCTTATTTCCAGTGAAATTCACAGAATGATAGTTCAAACTCTTTTTGGAGATGTGCTTCCTAGTCTCACTGTCACTTTTACATGGTTTGAAATTAAAAATCTTGACAGTATTTTCCAAGTCAATGGAAAAAGCACTGCCTTGTGAAAAATTGGCTGCCGATTCACTATGAGCCTGTTTTGTACTGCTAACGTAAACCAATCTCACCCCCCAAACGGTATGACTTACTTCGAGTATTTTAGTGATATAAGTAAAATACAGTAATTACTGGGAGTAATCAATTGGTTGAAAAAAAGCTGAAAAGATAACGCTAATGTGACTCACTAAGTGAAAAAAATGGAAACATGATGACCGACAGAATAGAATACTTGAGGTCAAGAAAATTACATATTACCAATTTTTCAAGGTCATACCTCTATGAGTAAGACAATAGTACCAGCTGATGCTGCATCTTTTGCTCTGACAGCTGTATTGATGCAGAAATTGTCTGACGATCAATGGATACAAAGAATATGCATCAAGAGGTTTAACTGGTAGAGGGCAGAAGCATGTGTAGATTGAGAATGAAATGATGTTTCATATTGAAAAGCTCTACAAATCTTCATTTTATTCTTCTTTGTTCAATATTCACATATAAAATGGATACTACAATCATATGTTGGGAGGAAGGAGAGGAATGCTCTTTTGCATTGTCCCTTCAAGAACTTGAGCTCAACAGTGATACTTAAGTTATAGAAGATAAGTGGTTTAACAGGCATAGTTATACTAGTGCCAGATGATTGGAGGTCTGCGAATGTTGTACCATTGTTTAAAAAGGGTGCGAGGTTTAGGCCAAATAATTATAGGCCAGTCAGTCTGATCTCGGTGGTGGGCAAATTATTAGAATCAATTCTGAGAAATAGGATAAACATCATTTAGAAAGGCACAGATTAATCAGAGATTGTCAGCATGGATTTGTTAAGGGAAGGTCGTGTCTTACTAACTTAAGTGAATTTTTTGAGGAAGTAACAAGGAAGATTGATGAGGGTAGTGCAGTGGATGTGGTCTACATGGATTTTAGTAAGGCATTTGACAAGGTCCCACATGGCAGACTAGTCAGAAAAATAAAAGCCCCTGGGAAACGGGAATGCGGCAAGTTGGATCCAAAATTAGCTCAGTGACAGGTAACAAAGGGTAGTAGTCGACAGATGTTTTTGTGAATGGAAAGCGGTTTCCAGTGGCATTCTACAGGGCTCAGTGTTGGGTCCCTTGCTGTTGTGGTATATATTAATGATCTGGACTTAAATGTGGGAGGCGTGATTGGGAAATTTGCAGATGACACAAAAATTGGCTGTGTAGTTGATAGCGAAGAGGATAGCTGTAGACTCCAGAATGATATCAATGGTTTGGTTGAGTGGATGGAAAAGTGGCAAATGGAATTCAATCCAGAGAAGTGTGAGGTCATGCATTTGGGGAGTGCAAACAAAGCCAGGGAATACACAATAAACGGGAGGATATTGAGAGGTGTAGAGGAAGTGAGAGACCTTGGAGTGCATGTTCACTGGTCCCTGAAGATGGCAGGACAGGTAGATAAAGTGGAGAAGATGGCATATGGAATGCTTTCCTTTATTGGCCGAGGGATAGAATACAAAAGCATGGATGTACTGCTGGAACTGTATAAAATGCTGGTTAGGCCACACCTGGAACATCGCGTACAGTTCTAGTCACCACAATACAGGAAGGACATAATTGCTCTGGAGAGAGTACAGAGGAGACTTACAAGAATGTTGCCAGGGGTTGAAAGTTGCAACTGTGAGGAAAGATTGGATAGGCTAGGGTTATTTTGCTTAGAACAGAGGAGGCTGGGGGGGGTGACTTAATTGAGGTGTACAAAATTATGAGGGGCCTAGATAGAGTGGACAGGAAGGACATGTTTCCCCTAGTGGAGAGGTCAATTAACAGGGGCCACAGATTTAAGGTGATTGGTAGAAGGGTTAGAGGGGACATGAGGAAAAGCTTTTTCACCCAGAGGGTGGTGGGTGTCTGGAATTCATTGCTTGGATTGATGCTGGAAGCAGAAACCGTCAACTCATTTAAAAGATACCCGGACATGCACCTGAAGTGCTGTAACCTGCAAGGCTACGGACCAGGTGCAGGAAGGTGGGATTAGAATAGGCGGCTACATTTTTCAGCTGGTGCAGACACGATGGGCTGAATGGCTTCTTTCTGTGCCATATCTTTTCTATGGTTCTATGGTTCACTGTGTTCTCCTAGAGCTTGCATGACTGCCTGTGGGGACGTGAAAGAAATTTCCCATTTCATTTTCTAATATGGCCTAATTTTTATTTTATTTTCCTCTCCCAGGAGATTGTGTGACTGTGGTTGGATGTCTTTAATCATGCTGTCAAGAAAACCCCATATGCCAGATGAGAAATATTAATTTCATCGGTTGGAAACTTACATTAGACGTTTAATGAGAAGAAGTCCTACACTCAACCTTTTAAAAAACTAGCAGCCAAGATGGCCACTGCAATTTGCATCTGAAATACCGGGAGATTGAACTGGAGACAAAAGTCTAACAAGAAGCCCAGCCATAACAATGCTTCGGCTAATTGAGTAGATTATGCAGATCAGCCTCGTTAGTGGGACAGTTAAAGCGATCTTGAGGCATTCATAAGTGGAGACTTCCCTCCAGGAACAGTAAACTCCACCGAAGAGAAGTTTTGGGTTTTAGACTTTTGACATTATTGAAAACAAAGGGGATTGTGAGAACCATGTGACTGTCTGTCCATCTCTGAAAAAACAGAAGTTTTGTTACACTTACAGAAGACAAACAGAAACGTAGACTGCAGCAGCAGAGAAAGCTGTGGGCTGCCCTTTCTCTCTCTGTCTCTTTCTCTCTCCCCAGAAAACATCAAGTTTGAAAACCGTCTGTGCCTGTGAACCCTCCAAGCCTACAGACTGAGAGCCAACTACAACTCTGCCTTCAAGAAAACCCTGAGTAAAGCAGGCCAAGCACAAAGCGCACTTTGATCAGTGAGGACTTAAAGCTTCAGCCGGAGGACTACCGGATCATCCACTTCCCAGAGTATTTAAGTTCCATTTATTTTGCTCTTCAATCCAACCACCAAATCTATTTTTCCCTCTGTAATCTATTTGTGTGTGATTCTCGTGCAAATATGTATGTGAATTTGTAGTGTATTTTTTTAGTGTTTTTAAATTGGGGTTAGGTTGTTAAGTATAATAAACTTACCTCTTTCTTGTTTAAACTCAAGAAAACCTGTCCGATTGGTTCTTTCACAATCACAGTAACGGTAAAAGATAAAACACTCACAGAGATGGTAAGCACAACCACTGTTTAAAAGAATAAACCCTGTTGCGGTCAAACAATAGGCAAAGTAATTCATGACAACGCTACGTCATCGCCGACGTCATCAGGATGCGCCGCGGTGCGCACATGCGCAGACGGTCTCATGCCCTCTGGGCATGCGCTGCGGTCCGGCTTGCCAGGACCGTTTTGCGCATGCGCAGATGACGTCATCGCGTTACGTCGTCTTCCTCGGGCAACGCGCCAGGTTGGCCTCTGCGCATGCGTCAAAGCTTCGGCGCGACTTTTTGAAAGTGGAAGGAGGAGAGGTATCGTCGGGCATTTTCTTGCATTTTATCTGAATTATTTATTCGTTTTGGAGACTTGCTTCATTTTTATTAGACACAGGAGATTGTTCCAAGGTAAGTTGCTCTGCCTTTGTAAGCTGCTCTGAAAACATTTCCATTGTCTGGGCCACCGCATGTTCTCCAGTTCCTGTTGTGAGTTGCTCTGAAAACATTTCCATTGTCTGGGCCACCGCATGTTCTCCAGTCCCTGTTGTGAGTTGCTGTGTGCAGGCAGTACATGTGCTGCAACCTACCATCTTAACGGTCACTTTCGTTTTTGTAACGTTTTAATGGAGTGCATTCTGTATTTCTTATCTCATCTCATGTTTCCCGTGAGGAGACTGGACTGGCTGCGGCAACAGACTCTCCGCTGGCAGCAAGGACTGGCTGATGAGATGGAGCCATTTACTATGCCCAACAATTGCCTGGAAGCACCTTCGGATGGAGGTGGCCACGCGCTGGACATCAGTCACGTGTCACAAACCCTGGATCCTGAGCGTCTCACCCCCTGGCCTAATGATCTGATGGACCATACATATCCCTGCCTGTTCAAAGCTCCACTTCCCCTACCTGCGGTACCCTCTCCTTGCTGCTCAGTTACACAGTCACCTGTTCCTGCACCCATCAGGGCAGTGCACATGGATACACAGTTACCTGCTCCTACACCCAACAGAGCAGTGCACATGGGCACACAGCCACCTGTTCCTACACCCATCAGAGCAGTGCACATGGGCACACAGTTACCTGCTCCTACACCCATCAGAGCAGTGCACATGGGCACACAGCCACCTGTTCCTACACCCATCAGAGCAGTGCACATGGGCACACAGTTACCTGCTCCTACACCCATCAGAGCAGTGCACATGGGCACACAGCCACCTGTTCCTACACCCATCAGAGCAGTGCACATGGGCACACAGCCACCTGTTTCCCCATCCGCCTTTGAAACAACCATGCAGAGCCTTGTGAGACTCCGCAATTGCCAGCTGCTGCCTGTCAAGCAGAGAGGGCGTCCAAAGGGGTCAAGCACTTGGGGAACATTCAGCAAGAAGAGACTGAGCACTAAAAGAAACAAGCATGCCGTGTCCAGTGGTAGCAGAAATGTGAATGCTCTTGCTGTGAACACAACTGGTGATAGTAGTAGGCAGGATTAAATGGGAATGGATGGGAAGACGCACGAGTAACATAACCACTAGCAGGGAACTGCTGGGCTAAATGGCCAGCTTTATGTTCATAGCCCAAAGAAATGTGCTTCTTTTCCAGCACCCTCACATCATTCATGTTTTCCCTGAGAGCAGCATTGAACCATCACGAGATAGGGGCAGTTACATCATCCTGCCTCCTACAGCTGAGGTGGGTACTAAGTGATTCATAGGCGGTGTTATCAGTACATGCCTTTACTGCAGAACACAAAGCATGCCCAACAGTAATTTCATTGGAGGGAGGGAAGCTCTGACACTGATGTTCTTTCCTTATTTCCTTTCATGTAAAACGTGCCCTTGAGAAAACAATCCTTGACACTTAAGGACGGCATTCAAGCAAAGGAGGCAGTGCAGGAGAGGACGCAAGGATGTGCTGATTCCTGCATCTGAGGTGGGTAATAAGTGCTTCATTGGCGACGTTATCAATTGGTGCCTGCACTGCAGAACCTAAAAAGGTGTGCGCAACAGTAATTTCAGTGGATGGAGGGAGGCAAGCTCTGACTCTGATTTGCTTTATTTCTTTTCATGTAAAACATGCCGTCGAGAAAACAATCCTTGAGACTTAAGGTCAGCATTCAAGCAACGAAGGCAACTGGATCATGCTGCGGAGCTGGTCACGATGTGGAAAGGAACATTGCATTTATGGATGAATTGGGAGTGCACATTGGGATGCGTTTGGGGAACATTCACCAAGAATAGACTGAGCTCAGACTCTTGTGACTTTGCCTTCTTCACATGGACAATACAGTAGTGGAATAGAGAGCCAAGCATTCATTCACCACAAGGCTCTCCAGGAACAATCTCTTTAGCTGTGCATAGCAGAGACTCGGCCTGTCTGTCTAACGGGAATGCTGGAAACACAACACTCATGTATCCATGCACAGCAGTTCCTCGGATGCTTAATGAACTTAATAAAACTTCTCAATAATTAACCCCAGAATTGTTGAGGCTTTGTTTTGCATGCTATTTCCCCGACTTTGCAACTGCACTTCAGATATTCAACTGTGGTGGAGGGGTGGAGGTAGGGGGGTAGAGGGATGGGTGGAGGTAGGGGGGTAGAGGGAGGGGTGGAGGTAGGGGGGTAGATGGAGAGGGGGGAGGGGTGGGGAGAGCAGGGAGGGGTGGGGAGAGGGAGCATGCAAAATGCAGGGACCAGACAGTTGCAATGCCTGAAGTACTGTGGAGAAGTAGGGGAGAAGCAACTGGATTGGGCATCCGCAGCTGGAGGGAATGACTGAATGGAGAGGGCCGGATGCGAGAGGCCATAGAGAGCTGCGGGGAGCGAGTGTGCGAAGACCTCGGTGTCGCCGGGTTCAGGGACTGGCCGGTAAGTCTTTTGCTGTTGTGTTTCTGGCGCATGCACAGAAAAAGGCACTCCTCTTCCGCTCCGCTGCCCCCCCCACTCTCGCCCTTCACCCCCACCCCTCCCTCTCTTCCCCCCC
This sequence comes from Heterodontus francisci, assembly GCF_036365525.1. Lineage (NCBI taxonomy): Eukaryota > Metazoa > Chordata > Chondrichthyes > Heterodontiformes > Heterodontidae > Heterodontus > Heterodontus francisci. The sequence continues at coordinate 77,159,649 of NC_090378.1, read as the reverse complement.
TCCCTCCTCTTTCCCCCCCTCCCTCCTCTCTTCCCCCCCTCCCTCCTCTCTTCCCCCCTCCCTCCTCTCTTTTCTCCCCCCTCCCTCCTCTCTTTCCCCTCCTCCCTCCCTCCTCTCTTCTCGCCCCCCTCCCTCCCTCCCTCCTCCCCCCTCTTTCCCCCTCTCTTCCCCCTCCCTCCTCTCTTTCCCCCCCTCCTCTCTTTCCCCCTCCCTCCTCTATTCCCCCCTCCCTCCTCTATTCCCCCCTCCCTCCTCTCTTTCCCACCCCCTCCCTCCTCTCTTTCCCCCCCTCCCTCCTCTCTTTCCCCCCCTCCCTAACTCCTCTCTTTCCCCCCTCCCTCTCTTCCCCCCCTCCCCCCCTCCCTCCTCTCTTTCCTCCCCCTCCTCTCTTCCCCCCTCCCTCCCTCCCTCCTCTTTCCCCCCTCCCTCCCTCCCCTCTTTCCCCCCTCCCTCCCCTCTTCCCCCCTCCCTCCTCTCTTCCCCCCTCCCTCCCTCCTCTTTCCCCCTCTCCCTCCCTCCTCTCTTTCCCCCTCCCTCCCTCCTCTTTCCCTCCCTCCTCTCTTTCCCCCCCTCCCTCCCTCCTCTCTTCCCCCCCCTCCCTCCTCTCTTTCCCCCCCCCCCTCCCTCAACGCTGCTCTCCTCGGCCCCCGCGCTGCTCTCTCACTCCGGCCATTGTATACTGCCACGTGTTCGTTAGGTTGCCTCTGTGAGATTTTTTGAGCAGCGCCATCTTTAGTCCTGGCAGCTGCTGCAGTCGCAATCTGTGACGTTTTCGTGGCACATGCTGTATTTGCGCATGTGCCAAAACAGCGCCACCTACCGTTTGCGTTGTCAACAAATGCGGTCAACAATAGGAGATGAAGAGGGGAGTCTGAGACCCCTTCCTCACCTGGTCGTAACAGAAATTTGGGGGCTTGAGTCCGGGATTGTGACCCAACAACAAATGATAAATTGGAAGCGGGAAACCAAATTGATCCCTATCAATTTTTTTTTAAAACTTCAATACAGGTTTTCTTGTGGTTTTTGCTAGCGTACTAACATGTCCACATCTGAGGCCAGTACCTTCCTAAGCCAGGGTGCAGTAACTTGGGATAGGTTAAAGGCTCAATCTATTGAAAAGTTGAGGAATATAGCTGGGCAGTTAGGGATTATTTTCCATGCAAAAGCTAAGAAATCCAAAATCCTAAGACCTGTGACCAACCATTTTTCACTTGAATCTGAAGATTCTGAGACAGGGTTAGAGTCAGAAACAGACAGGGTAATGTTAGCAAAAATATAATTAGAACAGAGGAGACTCAAGTTAGAATTCAAGAAAGAGCGGAGAGTATCAAGAAAGGGAAAGAGGAAGGGAAGAAAGGGAAAAAGAAAGAGCTTTTGAAAGGGAGTTAAGGCAACTAGAACTAACTAGGGGGCGGGGGGGGGGGCACCCAATACCCCCAGTGTAAGCATGGCTCGCGAGGGAGCTACCCCTAGCTCAGGTCCATGTCCTGAGCTCTTAAAGTTCTCCCAGTTGATTCCAAAGTTCAACGAGGGCATGTGGAAGCATTTTTTTGTCATTTTTGAAAAGCTTGCAAGACAGCTGAAATGGCCGGCAGAGAGCTGGACGCTGTTGTTAAAAGCAAGCTAACAGGAAAAGCCCATGAGGTTTATTCACTGTTGCCAGATGAAAATTCATCAGATTATGAGAAGACTAAAAATGCTATCCTGGGGGTTTTTGAGCTAGTACCGGAAATATACCGCCAAAAATTCCAAACCCCGTGGAAGCAGCCTGACCAAACTTACCTCGAGTTTGAAGGAGATAAGCAGCTTGCTTTTGACCAGTGGATAAGGGCACTTAAGGTACAGCCCACATATGAAAACCTCAGAATGGTGATCCTTCTTGAGGAATTTAAAAACTCACATCCCCTTTCTATTAAAACCCATGTAGAGGAACAAAAGGTTCAAAAGAGGCAGGCAAGCCGCAATCCTGGCTGATGAATTTACCAAGGAAACCCTTCCTTGGTCACCCCCACAACCCCGAAAAGGATAAAAGGTGGGAGGGTGATAGGAGTCCGACCAGCCCTGGGCGAGAAAGAAAGCTGGACATACAGGGGGCCCCCCTCAGGCCAAAAGAGACAGTGCTAAGAGCAGGAATGAGACCCGAAGACCCGTGTGTTTCCATTGTAACAAGGCAGGTCACCTTCGAGCTGACTGCTGGAAATTATGGGGAAAAGCTGTAGGATTAATCAGGGCACATGAGACCATGAAGGTTATCAGGATTTTGTATCCCAAGGAAAACTAACTCCATACCCCTCGAGTGAGGCAAGCAAGCCATAGTCATACTCAGGGATACAGGGGCCACCAAATCCTTTCTGCTGGGAAAAGGCATGACCTTTCCCCCAGACAGTGCAGTGAATGCTAAATTGTTAGTGAATGGTATCGGAGGGCGGTGTATGCCCATACTTTATATCAGGTGCACATGGAGTGAGACTTAGTTTCAGGACTGGTAATAGTGGGGATTGTCCCTAATTTGCCTGTGGACGGGGTCAACCTGCTCCTGGGTAATAATGTGGCGGGGGCGAAGGTGGTAGCTTCCCCAGTAGTTTTAGAGAGACCAAAAGAGGTCAGGGACATAGAATAGTTGCAGGAGAAGGTCCCTGGTATTTTCCCTGATTGAGTGGTGACTCGGTCCATGGCCAAACAAGCTACATAAGAGGAGACTGAACTGGCATTGCAAACAGATGACCCTACTGTCTGGTTGACCTTCTTTGGGAAGGTAGAGGACCCAAAGGATGGGTTAGATAGATCTTCCCTAGTTGAGGCTCAGCAAGCCAACCCAGTATTAAAGAAGTTATCACAGACTGTTGAAACCGAAACTGAAGCAGAGGGAGTCCCTGGGTGCTACTATTTAAAGAATGAAGTGCTGATGAGGAAGTGGAGACCTTCTTACAGACCTGCAGATGAACAGTGAACAGTGGTTCACCAGATAGTGGTGCCATCAAAGTACCGTAAAGAAATACTAAGAATGGCCCATCAACTTCCAATGGCTGGACATGTCGGTGTACGAAAAACCAAAGCCCACATAAGACAGCCAAAACTCCACAATGATGTGGTGGAGTTCTGTAAAACTTGCCACACGTGCCAGGTTGTGGGGAAGCCCCAACCTGCAATAAAATCTGCACCCCTAATTCCCATACCAGTTTTTGGGGAACCCCTCAGCAGAGTGCTAGTGGATTGTGTGGGACCCCTGCCAATAAATTGGGAACAGACAAGCACAGGTCTGTCAGACAGTTAGGGAGGAAGGGGAAAAAGGACAGTGAAGACAGGTTAAAGGAGGACCGGGAGGCTTCCCAGCTGGAACCCCCTACGGTCCAGTTAGCCAACCCTGAAATGTTGGAAAAATTAGACCTCACACTCTCCTACATAAATGAAAGCCAAAGATGGACCCTACCAAGGCTGCTAACAGCATTTACAGAAACGTACAGAGACACAGAAAGTTCCCCAAAAGGCAAATAAACAGTGAGGATGTTGCCTCACCTAGTCGAAGTGCCACAGGGGAGTGCAGTGAAAGCTGGACAGACACCTGTGAGCAGAAATGTCCCAGAGAACATGGGGTAAATTAGCAAACTCTCCCCAAAGTAAAGGGAAAAGGGAAACAAAAATGCCCTAAAGTAAACAGCACTTGTGTGACTCATCAGAAAACTAAAAGTGAGGTCAGTATTGATCTGCCCATTGAAGAGCCCAATGATCAGGTTCCAAACCCAAAGCTAATCAAACCCAACAATTTCAATTTAGAATTCAGCAAGAACAAGGGCCCACAGGAAACCTCAGACACTTCACGGGGGCTAAAAACTAATTTATTACCCACTACCACAATAGGGAGAAAAATTTTCCAAGTGCTGGAACCTGAATGGTTAAAGCCATGTGTTGCAAAAACAGCAGTTGAGTGGTTAAAGCTTGTACATACAGGAGAACTTGCCTTAAACAATAATGGAAATTTGCAGACCCCAAGCTTCACCAACAACCACGTTTATTGAGATGTGCATCCCCACAGTATTAAAAACAGATACTAGAGAAACTTAAACCGCACTTGACAACACATGACCAGCCCAGACAAAATTCCAAAAAAAAATTGAATCAGCATAGTTATAGCCGACAAAGCCAGCTGCAGAAGTTCTAAGTCTAATGAGTGAATTTGGGGAGGGAGTGAGAATGATTGTGTGATTTTTTTCTTTTCCACCCCTTTAATGAAATGTTTCTATGGTCACATTTCATTCTGTGGGGTATGGAGATGTCAAGAAAGCCCCAAATGCCAAATGAGAAATATTAATTTCATCGGTTGGAAACTTATATTAGACTTTCAATGAAAAAAACCCTACAGTTAATGTTTAAAATTAGCAGCCAAGATGGCCACTGCAATTTGCATCTGAAATACCAGGAGATTGAACTGGAGACAAAAATCTAACAAAAAGCCCAGCCAGAACAATGCTTTGGCTAACTGAGTAGATTATGCAGATCATCCTCGTTAGCGGGACAGTCAAAACTACGTTGAGGCATTCATAAGTGGAGACGTCCCTCTAAGAGCAGTAAACACTGATAACCCCACCAAAGAGAAGTTTTGCGTTTTGGACTTTGGACCTCACTAAAAATAAAGGGGATTGAGAGAACCATGTGACTGTCAATCCATCTCTGAAAATACAGAAGTTTTGTTACACTCACAGAAGACAAGCAGAAACTGAGACTGCAGCAGCAGAGAAAGCTGTGGGCTTCCTTTTCTCTTTCTATCTCCAGAAAACAAGAAGTTTGAAAACTGTCTGCAATTGTGGGCCCTCCAAGCCTACGGATTGCTACAACCAGAGACCAGAGGAAGACAGCCAACTACAATTCTGCCTTCAAGAAAACCCTGAGTTAAGCAGGCCAACCACAAAGTTCACTTTGACCAGTGAGGACTTCAAGAAGACAGCTTCAGCGGGAGGACTACCAGATCATGCACTTCACAGTCTGTGTATTTAAGTTCCATTTATTCTTGCAATGTGGCTCAGGAACACCTTAAATATCCCAAGCCAATATGAAACAAAATGTGCAGACAACACAAAGGCACGAAATTTGCAACCAGGGGATGAAGTATGGTATAGTCACCTTTATAGTGTGAACCATTAAAAGCACGGTTCAATGGTCCATATAAAGTGATCAAAAGAGTAGGTAAGGTAAATTATTTGATTGACATCCCTGATTGCCGGAAAAAGAATCGGTTGTGTCATATCAATATGTTAAAGCAATATTATCTCAGGGAGGAAAAGCCAGTACAGGTTATGTCAGGTAATAGGGACTGTTGAGAAGGAAAAGAATTGTGAGGATGAGGCAGAAGGAAGCCTAGGGAATTCTCAGATTGAAGCTCCTACTATCCAGTTAGTGAATACAGAATGGCTAGGAAAATTGGACGACATGCTTTTGTACTTAGATGCAGAATGAGAAGACCTAACCAGACTACTCACAACATTTAAAAGAATCTGTAGGGATAAGCTGGGATGTACAACCTTGGCCACACATGATGTGGACATAGGGGAATCTGTTCCTTTAAAACAACATCCTGACTACTTAAATCCAGATGAACAGGTCCAAATAAAAGTAGAAATCCAATATATGCTGGGAAACAACTTAATTGAACCTAGTCAAAGCAGCTGGAGTTCACCAACAGTATTAGCGCCTAAACCTGATGGGTCAACTCAACTTTGCATAGACTACAGAAAATTCAACGCGGTAACGAAGGCAGACTCCTACCCAATTCCTCACTTAGAAGACCATGTTGACAGAGTGGGCAGTGCCATGTTTCTTGCCAAGATAGATTTGTTAAAGGGATACTCTTAAGTTCCTTTGACACCTCCAGCTAAAGAAATTTCGGCTTTTGTCACACCAGGCGGTCTTTATCAGTGCTGAGTGATGCCATTCGGGCTTAAAAATGCCCCAGTAACTTTTCAGAGTGTCATGCTAGGCCCCCACCTGCCAAGAATGAGGCACATTAATTTTGTCATGCACATTGATTTTAAACTGTTACTGGAGTGAAGAAAGGACTTAGTATCTGTTTGCTCCTGGACCGAAAAGATCTCTCCTGTCTGCTCCCATCTCTTTTTCACAAGCCTCTGAATCCACTGAAGACACATGAACCCCAAGAGAGAAAAGTCTCCAACAGCAAACAAGGTTTAAGAAGAATACTGTGCTCCAACAAAAAGCAAGAACTACCTACAATCAAGGACTCTACAGTGAGCTCAAACAACCATAACAAAAACTCTTCAGATACTGCCTCAAACTTTTCACTTTATTTTTTCTTCTCTTTTCTGTCTCTATTTGCATGTGTGTATCGTGTATGCATGCTAGCGTGGGTGCGCATGTATCCGTAGGTGTCAACTGATTTAAGTTCAATAAATTTCAACTTTTCTTCTTTAAGCCTAAGAAAGCCTGTTTGTGCTGGTTTCTTTGCCTTATAATTGGAAAGCAGTGAACAAGGATTCACCAAAGGGGAGCTAAAAACAGTGTGTTTAAAAATAAAACCCTGTTACGGTAAGACCAGGTGAAGGCTGAAAGGGAACCCTAGACCTCTTTCTCACCTGGCTGTAACAAAGAGACTAATGAATCAGGTGGTAACCAGTGTTCCCAACTGTGTAGTGTATCTTGATGATATATTAATATCTTGGAAAGAACACTTAAAACAGCTAGAAACCCTGTTTAAGCAGTTACAAGCTGCTGATTTAGTGGTAAATCTGGCAAAAAGCGAATTTGGAGAAGTAAGAGTGACCTACCTCGGACACGTAGTGGGGCAAGGACAAATATTACCAAGAATGGCAAAAGCACAAGCCTTAATGGAGTACCCTAATGCTAAGACTAAACATGAAATCATGAAGTTTTTGAGGATATGGTTTCTACTGAATTTTAGTGCTGTAGCTGCTCCACTACCGATTTGCTACAGAAAAAGAAAACCAAGGTAGTATGGTCAGGTGAATGTCAGGCAGCTTTTGTACTGCTAAAGGCAATCTTAACTAATGAACCAGTGTTGGCTGCTCCAAATTTTGCTAAACGCTTCAAGTTAGCGATTGATACTAGTGACCTGGGGGTTGGTGCAGTCTTATTGCAGGATGATGAATTGTGCATAGAAAAACCAGCAGGGTACTTTTCAAGAAAATTGAATTACCACCAAAAAAGTATTCCACCATGGAAAAAGAAACATTAGGACTTTTGCTGGTGCTGAACCATTTCGAAGTATATGTCCGCCAAGACCACAAAGAAACACTAATATACACTGACCATAACCCATTAACATTTGTGGAAACATTTAAAAACCAAAATGCCAGAATATTCAGATGGGAGTTTATTTTTACAGCTTTATCATTTGAAGATTGTACACATTTCTGGAAAAAACAATGTTATCGCTGATGCTTTGTCACAAGTTTAACCTTGTTGAGTTACACGAGTAGCAATGGTACAAAGAAAAAGTGTGTTAACCACCAGTGGAGTGAATGTGAAAATATGTTAATGTTTTTTCAATTTCTGTTTTACATTGTAATGAAAGGCATTCAAGAATGGTGTTTCATTTCGCCAAGGGAGGATGTGTCATAAAGAGTTTTTTTTAACTAAGAGGTCTGTGTGCCTTTAAGACTAAGAAAAAAATGACTTTCTGAGAACATTGAATGCTGAACTGGGTGCAGCAGACTGCAAAGCACTTTATATCCAAGCAACAGGACAATTTTACGACAGTTTTGTGATTTCACTGTTGAAAGCTTTTAGTTTCAGCTCAGCAGTGTGAAACAGACCAAAGGGAGCTGTGAGCAGCTAAATGCCAATTGCTGTTGGAGACCTGGGTTTGGAGACCTTTGAAAATAAGCTTTGCAATTCATGGAAAGAAGTGCTACATTTAAGGTGTAGTTTTGACCTGCCTGAAGAGAGAGAAAAGACCCAGGGAAAGAGGAGTTGCTACACTCTGGAAGAACACTGCTTTGGAGAAAGAAAGCCTTGTGTTTTGGGTGTGTCAAGTTGCTGTTGCCACCAGTCTCAAGAATCCCTGCCTCAAGAGTAAGTTCTGTTGCTTTTTGTGCTGTTTTTGGAAAGTCCTGACATCTCAAGAACGTTTCTACTGTTAGACGGCTACTTTAAAATTTAAGTAGACCTGTTGCTATACCTTAAGCTGAAAGACCTGTGTGACGTCTGCTGCAGACAAATTGCCTTGAACACCTACCCATCACAGACTGTTTATCAAACTCACCTAGAGAGACATCGAGTGGCATTCGACTATTTGACTCTGGGACACCTCACCAATTCAGAAATATCTTACCAGACTCTGACAATTATTTTACTGTTCCTAAGAAACAGTTACAACTTAAATCACCCTTCCCCCCTGGTTAACCGACTTTTCGAATGTATGTGTGCGTGCATGAGGGTCAGGAAGATTGAGTAAATTTTTTTTTCATACATAGAGATTTATCTCATTATTGTTTAAAACTTGTTTTATTAATAAATAGTGTTTTTTTTTGTTTAAAGAAACCTGGTTTGGTGTGCTTTATTCTGGGGGATAAATAAAGTGTTTAATTTGTCTAATTTCCGGTAGGTGGGAAACTTTATTAATATGCTGTGACCTGTGGAGTAGTGGGACTGAATTAACAGTGCATTACACCTGCCTTGGTCGTAACAATAAACAATTTTTATAGTGCCTTTTATGTAAAAGACCAAAAATGCTTCAAATATGATCAAAGAAAATGACTATTAAACCAGTAATTTAGAAATGCGGAGGTGACCAAAGACTTGGTAGAGGAGTATTTTGAGATTACTTTAAAGGAGTGAGAAGTGGTGAGGTTGAGGGAAGGAATCCCAGAAAGTAAGACTCAAGCAACTGATATATCTGCTGCCAATGATGGAATGAGGTATGTTGGGAGGTTGGGGGATGGAGTGGTGTTACAAAAGGCCATAAAGTAAAAGCATATTCTGGGAATACATAGGCTGAAAAAGATTGCAGTGAAGAGGATCAGAACTTTAAATTTAATACAATGGGGGACGACAAGCTAATGTAGGTCAGCGAGAACAGGATGATGAATGAGTGGGATTTAGTGTGGAACAGGGTGATATAGCAATGTTTTGCACAATTTGAGTTAATAGAGGGTGGAGAAAGGGAGACCACCAAGAAGAACATTCGAACAGTCAAATGTGGAAATGATGAAGCAGTTAAGCAGGAATTCTTCTACTGTATAAGATTGGGGGTGACTATATGATTTCAGAAACTATGTCCCTCCAGAAAGGTCAATGTTCTAGCAATTTACTCCTGATTAAATGATCCAAGCTAAGTGGACATGTAGTTTCTGTTCTACAATTTAGGGTTTCATCAAGTTTCTTACCTTGTTTCAGCTTTGGGCAAGTGGATAATGAACAACCCCACAAAATGGCAGATATAACTGTCAACTAATCTGGGCAATTTTGAAAATGTAGTATGTGTCCCATTGAAGTGGTTACCGAGATCTAAGCATCTGTAGTAACAGCTCCTTAACTGATGGTTGACTCATATAGGCATCTGGTGCAATGTTTTTGCACTACTTAACCAATATGGTGGGAGCCACAGACCAGTTTTGCCAATGGAGGAAGAAAGGGAGAAATGTCATGACCTCATAAATTAGTTTGAGACTGTGGATTTGCTGTTATAACATAGTTGTTTCCTTTAAATTCAGGATCTATATCTTTGTAGCTTGACTGACAATTTTACCTGGTGTATCAGTACCCGAAGGATGTGGTACCATTATTCAAGAAGGGTAGCAGGGATAAACCAGGTAATTACAGGCCTGTAGGTCTAACATCAGTGGTGGGGAAACTATTGGAAAAAATTCTGAGGGACAGGATTAATCTCCACTTGGAGAGGCAGGGATTAATCAAGTATAGTCAGCATGGCTTTGTCAGGGGGAGATCATGTCTAACAAACTTGATTGAATTTTTGAAGGAGGTGACTCGATGTGTAGATGAGGGTAAAGCGGTTGATGTAGTAAGGCTTTTGTTGAGGTCCCGCATGGGAGATTGGTTAAGGTAAGAGCCCATGGGATCCAGGGCAATTTGGCAAATTGGATCCAAAATTGGCTTAGTGGCAGGAGGCAGAGGGTGATGGTTGAGGGTTGTTTTTGCGAGTGGAAGCCTGTGACCAGTGGTGTACTGCAGGGATCGGTGCTGGGACCCTTGCTGTTTGGAGTGTACATTAAATGATTTAGACGTGAATATAGGAGGTATGATCAGTAAGTTTGCAGATGACACGAAAATTGGTGGTGTCGTCAATAGTGAGGAGGAAAGCCTTAGATCACAGGACAATATAGATGGGCTGGTAAGATGGGCGGAGCAGTGGCAAATGGAATTTAATCCTGAAAAGTGTGAGGTGATGCATTTTGGGAGGACTAACAAGGCAAGGGAATATACAATGAATGGTTGGACCCTAGGAAGTACAGAGGGTCAGAGGGACCTTGGTGTACTTGTCCATAGATCACTGACGGCAACAGCACAGGTAGATAAGGTGGTTAGGAAGGCATATGGGATACTTGCCTTTATTCACTGAGGCACAGAATATAAGAGCAGGGAGGTTATGATGGAGCTGTATGAAACCCTAGTTAGGCCACAGCTGGAGTACTGTGTACAGTTCTAGGCACCACACTGAAGAGGGTGCACAGGAGATTCACCAAGATGTTGCCTGGGCTGGAGCATTTCAGCAATGAAGAGAGACTGGATAGGCTAGGGTCATTTTCCTTAGAGCAGAGAAGGCTGAGGGGGGACCTGATTGAGGTATACAAAATTATGAGGGGCACTGACAGGATAGATAGGAAGAAACATTTCCCTTAGCGGAGGGGTCAATAACCCAATAACCAGGGGGCATAGATTAAGTTAAGGGGCAGGAGGTTTAGAGGGGATTTGAGGAAATTTTTTTTTCACCCAGAGGGTGGTTGGAATCTGGAACACACTGCCTGAAGGGGTGGTAGAGGCAGGAACCCTCACAACACTTAAGAAGTATTTAGATGAGCACTTGAAACACCATAGCATACAAGGCAACAGGCCAAGTTCTGGAAAATGGGATTAGAAGAGATAGGTGCTTGATGGCAGGCACAGGCACGATGGGCTGAAGGGCCTGTTTCTGTGCTGTATAACTCTACGACTCTATGATGAAACAGAAATGGTCATTGTGTGAATTCAAATATCATTATATTATTTTGCTGTTGGTCAAGTTTCTCAGTTGCCACTTTAAATCTGAAAACTAACATGTAATCAGACAACTCTAAATCAGTAAGTCTGATTCTGATGCAGATTCATTTTATTTCAAAGTTTAGGGCTTATTTCAAATCAATCTGCATAAAGCTAGTAATTCTGCAGAGGTTTTACACCCACATACTTACACTGACTGCTCATAATGCAGTGTCTGCAGTCATATGCATCTGATAGGGAAATCATACATCATTTAACAAAATGCATATATACTGTATTATGCCCTCAAATATACAGCTATATACTGTAGTGAAAATACATTATTTCATATGTAGATCATGAGTGGTCTCAGATGTTAGGCTTCAAAGACTTTTATTATATGCTTCAGGGACCCGTACAGAATATTAGATTTGTCTTCTGAGAACATGGATTACACCGCTGTGGGTAAATTTCCGTAAGACATTTAACTGTTGCTTTCCTTCAAATCAGCTGCAATCCATATCAATGTGGCAACTTTGTGATAATTCCATGCCATTTCTAATTAGTTTGTCACAAGCTTACAAAATGTTCAACTTTTCTGCAGCTTAGTTAAATACAGAAAATGTAACAAAGATGTGGAAAATTCATGAACTTTTAAAAAACAAGTTCCAAGTCTTTAATCAGCTTTTAAGTATAGATTCTTATTAATGCGAGTAGCAAAAACCTGTATTCTCATGCAAGTTTGAAGTCCAACTAAAGCGCACATTGCTGCTCAACATATTTATAGAAGGTAGTTTAAACAGTTTAGTACGCAGATAACTTCTAAACTATTTTTGATTTATTGTTTGCATTTATATCTGAGCAGTACTACTTTCTTAAACATTAATGTGTTTATTACCCAATAAAAAATTCTGAAACAAATATTACTAAACAGATAATTAGAAATCTGTTTTTGATTCAAGACAAATATTAAACAGAGTTTCTAACTCTGCAATATTCCTTCGCATCAGAGTAATTAACAAACAATGACACCTATTTCTCCCATTGAATTGTTTTCAAACTTATTATTGTTCATTTCAAGACTCATATTCTGCATTGCTTTGACAAGATCATCTCTTTTATCACCTCCTGCAGCGCATTCCAGTACCTCCTCATCTGCATCACGGCAATGTCTGTCATCAGGCTGGATTATGGTAACACCGTAGCCATTATTGGAATGAACATAATTGTTATGAAGTTTCAGTTTTGGTGGAGGCAGGACCTAAAAAAGGCAGTGTTCATATAATGAAATATCAGCCATGTCTCAAGAGTACCTTCAACTGAATTCTTGCCTTGATCCCAGAATTTAAAAAGGAATACATTTTTCAATTGGAGCTCAGTGGGAACCTTGCCTGCTGGGAGGACATAACAATAACAACTTGCATTTATATAGCACCTTTAACATTATAGAATTGCTCCACAGGAGCAAAATTTGACACCATGCCACATAAGGAGATATTCGGACAGATGACCAAAACCTTGGTCAAAGAGGTAGGTTTAAGGAGTGTCTTAAAGGAGGAGAGAGAGGTGGAGAGGTTGAGGAATTCCAGTGCTTAGGGCCTAGGCAACTGAAGACATGGCCGCCAATGGTGGAGGAATTAAAATTGGGGATGTGCAATAGGGCAGAATTGGAAATCTTGAAGGATTGAGGAGCTTAAAGAGATAGGGAGGAGCGAGAGCATGAAAGGATGTGAAAACAAGGAAGAGAATTTTAAAATCAATGCCAAACTCGGAGCCAATGTCAGTGGGCATGGGTGATGGGTGAACGGGACTTAGTGTGAGTAAGATAGCAGAGTTTTGGATGAACTTATGTTTATGTTCTTAAGAATATAAGAAATAGCAGCAGGAATAGGCCATTTGGTTCTTTGAACCTGCTCTGCCCTTCAATAAGATCATGGTCGACCTTCTACCTCAACTCCACCTTCTCACAATATCCCCAAATCCCTTAAGTCACTTGGTATCCAAAAATCTATTGATCTCTGTCTTAAATACACTCAAAGACTGAGCAGCCACAGCTCTCTGGGGTAGAGAGTTCCAAACATTCGTAACCCTTTGAGTGAAGAAATTTCTCCTCATTTCAATCCTAAATGGCCGACACACTTATTTGGAGATGTAGTGCCTAGTTCTAGACTCCCCAGCCAGGGGGAAAGGCTGGAAGATGGAAAGCCAGCCAAGAGAGCACTGGAATAAAAAATGTCTAGAGATAACAAAGGCATAGGTGAAGCTGGGGTGGAGTGGGGCGATGCTACAGAGGTGGAAGTAGGTGGTCTTGGTGATGGAGCAGATAGGTTGCAGGAAGCTCATCTCAGGGTCAAATACCAAGGTTGTGAACAGTCTGGTTCAGCTGCAGACAGTTGCCAGGAAGAGTGATGGAGTCAGGGGCAAGGAAATAGAGTTTGTGGTGGGGACAGGAAACAATGGCTTCAGTCTTCTCCATATTTAATTGGAGGAACATCCTGCTCATCCAATACCGGATGTTGAACAAGCAGTGTGACAAATCAATAACAGTGGAGAAGTCAAGGGAGGTGACGTTGAAATAGAACTGGGTGTCGTCAGGATGGATGTCGAACCTGATGTTGTGTTTACAGATGATGCCATCGAGGGGCAACATGTAATAATAGGAGGTGACCATGGATAGATCCTTGGGGGACTCCAGAAATAAAGGTGTGGGAGTAAGAACAGAAGCCATTGCAGCTGATTCGCTAGCTACAATAGGCTAGATACTAACAGAACCAGGCTAGGGAAGTTCCACCTGGCTGGACGATGGACAATAGTGTGATCAAAGGTTGCAAATAGGTCAATAAGGATGGAGAGATAGTTTACCCCAGTCACATAGGATGTCATTTGTGACTTCTTTTTTATTCATTCATGGGGTGTGGGCGTTGCTGGCTAGGATAGCATTTATTGCCATCCCTAATTGCCCTTGAGAATGTGGTGGTGAGCCACCGCTTTCAATTGCTGACGTCCATGTGGGGTAGGTACCCCAACAGTGCTGTTAGGAAGGGAGTTCCAGGATTTTGACCCAATGACAGTAATGGAACAGCGATACAGTTCCAAGTCAGGATGGTGTGTGGCTTGGAGGGGAATTTGCAGGTGCTGGTGTTCTCATGCATTTGCTTCGCTTGTCCTTCTAGGTGGTAGAGGTCGTAGGTTTGGAAGATGCTGTCTAAGGAGCCTTGGTGTGTTGCTGCAGTGCATCCTGGAGATGGTACACACTGCTGCCACTGTGTGTCGGTGGTAGAGGGAGTGAATGTTTGTGGATGGGTGCCAATCAAGTGGGCTGCTTTGTCCTGGATGGTGTTGAGCTTCTTGAGTGTTGTTGGAGCTGCACCCATCCAGGCAAATGCAGAGTATTCCATCACACTCCTGACTTGTGCCTTGTAGATGGTGGACAGGCTTTGGGGAGTCAGGAGGTGAGTTACTCGCCGCAGGATTCCTAGCCTCTGACCTGCTCTTGCAGCTAAGGTATTTATATGGCTACTCCAGTTCAGTTTCTTGTCAATGGTAACCCCAGGATGTTGATTGTGAGGGATTCAGCGATCGTAATGCCATTGAATGTCAAGGGGAGATGGTTAGATTCTCTCTTGCTTGAGATAGCCATTGCCTGGCACTTGTGTGGCACAAATGTTACTTGCCACTTATCAGCCCAAGCCTGGATATTGTCCAGGTCTTGCTGCATTTCTACATGGACTGCTTCAGTATTTGAGGAATTGCGAATGGTGCTGAACATTGTGCAATCATCAGCAAACATCCCCACTTCTGACCTTATGACTGAAGGATGGTCATTGATGAAACAGTTGAAGATGGTTGGGCCTAGGACACTACCCTGAGGAACTCCTGCAGTGATGTCCTGGACTGAGATGATGACCTCCAACAAGCACAACCATCTTCCTTTGCGCTAGGTATGACTCCAACCAGCAGAGTGTTTTCCCCCTGATTCCCACTGACTCCAGTTTTGCTTGGGCTCCTCAATGCCATACTTGGTCAAATGTGGCCTTGATGTCAAGGTCAGTCACTCTCACTTCACCTCTTAAGTTCAGCTCTTTTGTCCATGTTTGAACCAAGGCTACAATGAGGTCAGGAGCTGAGTGGCCCAAACTGAGCATCACTGAGCAGGTTATTGCTAAGCAAGTGCCACTTGATAGCACTGTCGACGACACCTTCCATCACTGTACTGATGATCGAGAGTAGACTGATGGGGTGGTAATTGGCCGTGTTGGATTTTGATAAGGGTCGTTTTAGTACTCTGGCAGGCAGAGATACCTGACTGGAGAGATTCAACTATGAAGGCCGGAATTTTACGCCACCCACGGGAGCAGGCTGGAGGTGGGTGGGTGGGGGTAAAATTGTGTAGTAGGCACGGGGTGCCGTTCCCGTCACCTTGCCACCCCCACTACAATTTTATGAGCAGTGGGGAAGGTGACAAATGGCATACCCACCCCAGGCCAATTAAGGCCCTTAAGTGGCTAATTAATTGCCACTTAAGGACCTCCTCCTGCCACTGCTGGTATATTACTAGCGGCAGGCAGGCGGCTCAGCACCTCAGGAGGCCACTTAGTAAAACCTGCCAACCTCCTTGCGGTCTGGGGAGGGGCCCTCCTGATCCGGCACCCTGTGCCCCAGGGAGGGCCCCCCCATGGCACAAGCCACCCCTGCTGGAGCACATTCCACCCCCCCAACTGACTCTCCTTGCCTCGTCAGGGCCCAGCCGATTGTCCCCTGCGAGGCCCCAATACTTACCTCAATTCGGGGACCTCCTCCATTGCTGCTCCTCTCTCACCTGCTCCCAGTGGTGCTGCTGGGACTTAGGAGCTGCCGGCCCGCTGACTGGCTGTCAGCTCTTGTAGGCAGACCTCTTGCCTCAGAGGGATGGAGTCCTGTCCGAGGCCAATTAAGGACCTGGGCCGTGTAAAATCACGGTGTGGCTTCCAGGGCCAGTGGAGGAGGGCTCACCCCTGACTTTTGGCCAGTGGGTGGGGCTTCTGCCCTGACGTAAAATTCCAGCCGGATTTGGGAGGTGACAAAACATTCAAGGACTTGAGAGGAAAGCATGGTGTTCCTTTCTAGAGTGATGGAATTGAAAAGCAGAGAAGGTATGTTAAATATATATTGCACCTTGAATAGACCAAACTTCGAGTACTGTACATAGTTCTGGTATCCATATTATAATGGGGATATAAAGGCACTGGTAAAGGTGCAAAATAAAGATTTACTAGGATGATACCAGAACTGAGAGTTTATAACATAGGAAGGATTCAACAGGCTGGGACTCTATTCTTCAGAAAAGAGAAGGCTAAGCGATCTAAAGTTCTTTAAGATTATGAAAGGGTTTGATTGGGTGGACATCGATATGTTTCCACTTCTGAGACCATAACTAGGTGATTCACTAGGGAATTCAGAAGAAACTTCTTCACCCAGAGAGAGATTAGAATGTGGAACTCAATACCACAAGGAGTAGTTGAGGCGAATAACACAGATACATCTCAGGAGATGCTAGATAAACACAAGATGGAGAAAGGAATAGAAGGATATGTTGATAAGGTTAGATGAGCAGGGGAGGAGGAGGCTCATGTAGAACATAAACACCAGCATAGATCATTTAGGCTGTAGTTAGCTCATGGGAATAAGGAATTATAAGTTTTGGGGGATATATTGGAAATCAGGGTGTGGGGTGCACACAATTTTCCTTCAAAATACATAGCCAAATTTGATATGTTCTTCTGGTTGAGCTCAAACTAAAAAAAAAAGAACATTTTATATAAAAAGTGCAGCTCTACCGATGACCAAAGCATGAAGCTATCCACAACCTGACGGTCCCAAGTTTGACTCTCAGTTTGTGCCAAGTTTGTTCATTTTAGTCAGGGCTGTAACTGGAACGTATGATTAACGCAGTACCACTGAACTAGGGAGGGGGAATAAAATCAGCCTGGGCTCCAAATCCTGACGACTGTCTAATGACCTACATTGGAAATGGCACGAGAGGACATGAACTGAGAACAGGTTGGGCGTGGCTAGGATGCCCATCAAGACTGCAGGTGCCTGTGGAAAGGCTACTCAGCATCAGCCAGCACCTTCAGGAGAGGAAGGTAGTAGGGAAATCTATTGGCGTGAAAAATCTACAATTACACCTTGCTATTTATTTTATCACCTATGTAAAGTCTATAATCCACTTTAACTGTATTTAAAATAGGAGTAATAATTCATAACCGTATTTATAAAGGTCATCTTTTAGTGAATTATTTAACAGTAACAACAGTCCTTTGCAACAGAAAATGTTATTTCCAGGTACAGGATTTATACAATTAAAACTCAATGGTCTGCACTGAGTGCTGCTGGAGGGCACAGAGTGTGATGAAGAGAGTTTGGTAAGTGAGGGAGTTCGGTAAGGAGGGGAACTATAAATTAAGAAAGAAAATAAACTTGTCTGCACTGAGAGCTACTTCGAGTGCACAGAGTGTAAAGTGGGAGTTGGTGCGTGAGGGAATTTAGTGAGGGAGGGGCTCCTTTCTTTCTTCTACCTTTCTCGGCCTCCAACAGCTGCCTCTCTCTTGGGCGCAGGGAAAGATGCTGAATGGTGAGTAACTGCTAATTTATTCTATTTCTAATTGTAATAAATAGTTTTTAAAGTTATGGTATGGCAGGTCAGCTCGGCCAAGTGGTATGTACATCCTGCGGTATGTGGGAAGTCATGGACGTACCACGTCTCCTTGACGGACATATCTGCAGGAAGTGTCACTGGCTGCAGAAGCTTGGAACTCGAGCGGCGGCTGGAGTCACTGTTGTGCATCCGCGAAGCAGAGGACTATGTGGATAGCACGTTTAGGGAGGAGGTCACCGCAGGTTAGGAGCACGCAGGCAGAGGGGGAATGTGTGACCACCAGACAGTCTAGGGGAACCAGGCAGGCAGTGCAGGAGTCCCCTCAGTCTACCTTGATAATCAGTTTTCCATTTTGGATACTGGTGAGGGTGATGGTTCCTCAGGGGAGTGCAGCCGAGCAAAGTCCATGCACCACGGGTGGCTCAGCTGCACAGGAGGGGAGGACGAAGAGTGGAAGAGCAATAGTGATAGGGGATTCGATAGTCAGGGGATCAGACAGGCGTTTCTGCGGCAGTAAACATGACTCTAAGATGGTACGTTGCCTCCCTGGTGCCAGGGTCAAGGAGCGGCTGCAGGACATCCTTCTGGGGGAGGGTGAACAGCCAAAGGTCATGGTCCATATTGGTACCAATGACATAGGTAGGAAGAGGGATGAGATCCTCAAAGCAGATTTTAGGGAGTTAGGGAGGAAATTAAAAAGCAGGACCTCAAGAGCAGTAATCTCAGGATTATTCCCAATGCCACGTGCTAATGAGCATAGGAAAAGGGGGATTGATCGATTGAACATGTGGCTGCAGAATTGGTGTAGGAGGGAGGGCATCAGATTTCTGAGGCATTGGGACCGGTTCTGGGACAGGTGGGACCAGTACAAGATGGATGGCTACACTTTAACAGGACCGGAACTAATATCCTCGCAGGGAGATTTGCTAGTACTGTTGGGGAGGGTTTAAGCTAGCTGGTCAGGGGGATGGGAACCTGAGGGGCAGTACAAACTGGAAGGAAGTAAAGCTGGTAACAGGAAGTAGAAAAGTAGCAAGTGACATTAGAAGGCAGGCAAAAGAAAGGCAAGCATCAACTAGGTTTAGAATGCAGAATAATGTGAAGAAGACAAGGTTCAGGACACTCTACCTGAATGCATGCAGTATCTGCAACAAGGTAGATGATTTAAAGGTGCAAATAGAGGTAAATGGGTGTGATCTAATTGCCATTACGGAAACGTGGCTGCAGGATGACCAAGACTGGGAGCTGAATATTCAAGGATATTTGACATTTAGGAAGGACAGGGAAAAAGGAGAAGGACGTGGTGTTGCGCTGATAATAAGGGATGGGATCAGTATATTAGTAAGGGAGGATCTCAGCTCGGAAGAACAAAATGTGGAATCTGTTTGGGTGGAGCTAAGAAACAGCAAGTGACAGCAAACACTGGTAGGAGTTGTTTATAGGCACCAAACAGTAGTGGTAGTGTGGGGCATGGCATTGATCAGGAGATTAGAGAAGCATGTAGCATGGGTAATACAGTAATTATGGGTGAATTCAATCTGCACATAGACTGGGTAAACCTAATGAGCACTAATACTGTGGAGGACGAGTTTCTGGAGTGTGTTGGGGATGGTTTTCTAGAGCAGTATGTTGAGGAAACGACTAAAGAACAGGCTATTTTAGATCTAGTATTATGTAATGAGAAAGGGCTAATTAATAATCTTGTTGTAAAAGTACCTTTAGGGTTCAGTGACCATAATATGATAGAATTTTACACTATGTTTGAAAGTGAGGTAGTTCAATCTGCAGCCAGGGTGTTAAAGTTGAACAAAAGAAATTATGAAGGTGTGAGGGGCAAATTGGCTGAGGAGAATTGGGAAAATACATTAAAATGTATGACAGTGCATAGACAACGGATAGTTTTCAAGAACTATTACATAGTTTACAGCAACTATACATTCCTTCAAGGCACAAAAACCCAAAAGGTAAAGGCAGTCAACCGTGGATAACAAAGGAAGTTAAGGATTGTATAAGATTAGGGGGGCACAGTGGCGCAGTGGTTAGCACCGCAGCCTCACAGCTCCAGGGACCCGGGTTCGATTCTGGGTACTGCCTGTGTGGAGTTTGCAAGTTCTCTCTGTGACTGCGTGGGATTTTGGCCGGGTGCTCTGGTTTCCTCCCACAGCCAAAGACTTGCAGGTGATAGGTAAATTGGCCGTTGTAAATTGCCCCTAGTGTAGGTAGGTGGTAGGGAATATGAGATTACTGTAGGGTTAGTATAAATGGGTGGTTGTTGGTCGGCACAGACTCAGTGGGCCGAAGGGCCTGTTTCAGTGCTGTATCTCTAAATATAAAAAATAAATAAAATAAAAAAGAAAAGGCCGATAAAGTTGCCAAAAATAGTAATAAACCTGAGGATTGGGAGGATTTTAGAAGGAGGACCAAGAAACTGATAAAGAAAGGGAGAATAGAATATGAATGTAAACTAGAAAAAAAAACAGAAACAGACTGGAGAAGCTTCTATAGGTACTTAAAAAGGAAATGTTCGGCTAAGACAAATATGGGTCCATTACAGGCAGTGTCAGCGGAATTTATAATGGGGAATAGAGAAATGGCAAGAAGCTAAATGATTACTTTGTGTCTGTCTTCACTAAGGAAGATACAAGAAATCTCCCAGAATTACACATCCAAGGGACTAACGAGAATGAGGAATTGAAGGAAATTAGTAATAGTAAGAAGGTTGTATTGGAGAAATTAATGGGGCTTAAGGTTAATAAGTCCCCAGGACCCGATATTCTACATCCCAGAGTGTTGAAAGATGTAGCTATGGAGATAGTGGATGCATTGGTGATCATCTTCCAAAATTCTACAGATTCTGGAACAGTTCCTACAGATTGGAAAGTAGCAAATGTCACCCTACTATTTAAGAAGGGAGGGAGAGAGAAAACAGGGAACTACAAACCTGTTAGCCTTACATTAGAAGGGAAAATGTTAGAATCTATTCTAAAGGATGTGATAAATGGACACTTGGATAATAATGATCTGATTGGGCATAGTCAACATGGATTTATGAATGGGAAATCATAGATGTTACTAACAGAATTGATAAAAGGAGTCGGTGGACGTAGTATATTTGGATTTTGAGAAGGCTTTTGATAAAGTCCCCCACAGGAGGTTGGTGAGCAAAATTAAAGCGCATGGAACATGAGGTAATATACTGGCATGGATTAAGGATTGGTTAACAGGCAGAAAGCAGAGAGTAGGAATAAATGGGTCATTTTTGCGTTGGCAGGCTGTGACTAATGGGGCACCGCAAGGATCAGTGCTTGGACCCCAGCTGTTCACAATATATATCAATGATTTGGATGTGGGGATCAAATGTAGTATTTCCAAGTTCGCAGATGACACAAAACTAGGTGGGAATGTGTGTTCTGAGGAAGATGCAAAGTGGCTTCAAGGGGATTTGGACAGACTTAGGGAGTGGGCAAGAACGTGGCAGATGGCATATAATGTGGAAAAATGTGAGGTTACCTATTTTGGTAGGAGGAATAGATATGCAGAGTATTACTTAAATGATAAGAGCTTAGAAAGTGTAGATGTACAAAGGGACCTGGATGTCCTTGTCAATACGTCACTGAAAGCTAACATGCAGGTACAACAAGCAATTAGGAAGGCTAATGGTATGTTAGCCTTTATCGCAAAAGGACTTGAATACAGGAGTAGTGAAGTTTTGCTTCAACTGTTTAGAAACAAGAAAAGCTGGAAATACTCAGCAGGTCTGGCAGCATCTGTGAAGACAGAAGCAGAGTTAACGTTTCAGGTCAGTGACCCTTCTTCAGAACTCGGTTCTGAAGAAGGGTCACTGACTTTAAACGTTAACTCTGCTTCTCTCTCCACAGATGCTGCCAGACCTGCTGAGTATTTCCAGCATTTCTTGTTTTTATTTCAGATTTCCAGCATCCGCAGTATTTTGCTTTTATTCAAATGTACAGAACCTTGGTTAGGCCGTACCTGGAGTACTGTGTGCAGTTTTGGTCCCCTTACCTTAGGAAGGATATTATTGCCGCAGAAGGAGTGCAAAGAAGGTTCACCAGACTTGTTCCCGGGTTGGCGGGACTGTCCGATGAAGAGAGATTGGGGAAACTGGGCCTGTATTCTCTAGTTTCGAAGAATGAGAGGTGATCTCATTGAAACCTACAAAATGTAATAAACCAACAAAAGGGATAGACAGGGTAGATGCAGGTAAGATGTTTCCCCTGGCTGGAGTCTAGAACCAGGGGACACAATTTCAAAATAAGGGGGAAGCCATTTAGGACAGAGATGAGGAGAAATTTCTTTACTCAGAGGGTTGTGAATCTTTGGAATTCTCTACCCTAGAGGGCTGTGGCAGCTCAGTCATTGAGTATGTTTAAAGTGGAGATTGACAGATTTCTAAATACCAATGACATAAAGGGATATGGGGATAGTGTGAGAAAAAGGGATTGAAGTGGATGATCAACCATGATTGTATTGAACAGTGGAGCAGGCCTGATGGGCTGAATAGCCTACTCCTGTTCCTATGTTCCTAAAACACTAACCTGTAGATTACACAGTAGAAAAGTAATAGTTTAAAAAAAACCTTTCTCAAGATCATTTAAATGCATTCCAACGGCATGTTTCAAAGTCTCCATTACTAAACAGTTTATGTTTCCAACTTCATCAGTTCACTACAATCAAATTACTGTTCAGAAATATTTTTATCTAAAAGAAAATGAATGACCATTACTCTAAACTGACCTTCAGTTTAATTCCTCCCAACATACTCTTGAGGACATCAGAACTTTTAATATTGCTGCATTTGTGAATATCATTTCCTTCCAAACAAGCAACACTTCCTGGATATAGCTCAACTCCTGGTCCCTGTTAAAATTCAGACTGCATGTTCAACTTTGTAACATTACATTCAATTAAAGTACTGCATATTTTATTAGGTTAACCTATCAAAGCAACCAAGTTTCAGCAATCATTTAGCAGCATGAGAGTATCGTATAAGAAATGGCCACTTAACCTGTTGCTTCTGATGAACCATGTACTACCACTTAAGAGTCATTACAGCACAGAAGGAGGCCATTCGTTCAATTGAGTCTATGATGCCTCTCTGGACAGCAATCCAATCAGTTCCCTTCCCCCGCACTATCACCGCAGTCCTTTAAGTTTATTTTCCTCAAGTGCCCATCCAATTTCCTCTTGCAATCATTCATCGCCTCCGCTTCCACCACCCACGTAGGCAGCGAGTTCCATGTCATTACAACTCACTGCATAAAAGGGTTCTTTCTCATATTTCCCCCTACATCTCTTGCCCAAAACCTTAAATCTGTGTCCCCTAGTTCTTGCACCAACAGCTAATGGAATCAACTTTTCTTTGTCTACCTTATCTAAACCTGTCATAATCTTGTGCCCCTCTATCAAATCTCCCCTCAATCTCCTTTGCTGCAAGGAGAACAATGCCAGCTTCTCCAACTTAACCTTGTAGCTAAAATCACTTGACTCTGGAACCATCTGGTAACTCTCTGCATCCTCACATCCTTCCTAAAATGTGAACAGAACTAGAAGCAATACTCTAGTTGTGGCCTAACAAGAGCTTTATACAGGTTTAGCATAACTTCACTGCTTTTGTACTCAAAACCTCTATTTATGAAACCACAATCCCATATATATTAACTACTCTCTCAATATGTCCTGCCACCTTCAAAGATCAATGCACATGAAACCCACATTCCTCTGTCCCTGTACACTCTTTAGAGCAGTGCCATTTAGTCTATATTGCCTCTCCCTCTCCGTTCTGCCAAAAAGCATCACCTCACAATTCTCTACTAAATTCCATCTGCCACTTGTCTAACCATTCTGCTAGCCCATCTATGTCCTGTTGCAGTTATTGGTATCATGCTCACTATCCTCCAAATTTGGTATCATTGGCAAATTTTGAAATTTTACTCTGTTAAATAATATCCAAGTCATTTATATATATCAAGAAAGCAGTGGTCCTGGCGCTGAACCTTGGGGAACACCACTGTCTACCATCCTCCAGTCTGAAGAACAACCATTTACCACAACTCACTGTTTTTGTCCTTAAACCAATTTTGTTTTAATCCAAGCTGATGCTGACCGTCCAATTCCATGAGCCTCAATTTTATTAACCAGCCTTTTATTGTGGTACTTTGTCAAACGCTTTCTTAAAATCCATACAGACAACATCTATTGCTTTCCCATCATCAACCTTCTCTGTTACATCATCAAAAAATTCAATTAGACTAATCAAGCACGATCTGCCTTTTACAAATCCGTGTTGGCTCTACTTAATTAATTTAAACCTCTCCAAGTACCTGTTCATTTTTTCCCTGGTTCTAAAACCTTACCCACCATTGATGTTAAACTAACCAGCCTGTAGTTACTAGATATGTCATTACACCCTTTCTTGAATAAGGGTGTCACATTTGCCACTCTTCAATCATCTGACACCCCCCCTGTATCTATCCCACTTCATTTAGCAACCTGGAATGCAAGCCATCTGGTTAGGTGATTTAACCACTCTAAGCATAGCCAACCTTTCCAGTACATCCTTCCTATCGATTTTCACCCCATCTATTACCTCTACCATCTCTGCTTCTACAGATATTTTGTTAGCATCCCCTTCCTTAATAAACTGCGATACCAAGTACTCATTAAGTATTCTAGCCTTTCCCTGAGCCTCTAAGCAAATGTCACCCTCCTTGTCCCTAATAGGCCCCACCCAACTCTTACTATCCACTTACTATTTACATGCCGGTAGAGATTTTTGGGTTCCCTTTTATGTTAACTGCCATTCTATTCTTATATTTCTCTTTGCCAGTCTTATTTTCCTCTTCACTTCCCCTTTCAACTTCTTGTATTTGGCCCGGTTCTGGCTTGAAAAATTCACCTGACATGCATCATACACCCTCTTTTATTTGTTTCATGATATTCTCCCTTGCCCTGGCTTTGGTTCCCTTACCTTTCGCCCTTGTTGGGAAGTACCAAGCCTGTACCTGAAACATCTCCTCCTTAAAGACCACCCAATGTTCCATTACAGTTTTTCCTGTCTATCTATGGTTCCACTTCACACTGGCTAGATCCCCTCTCATCCCACTTTAGAAGTTCTACTTTAGGTTGCCCTTGGTGTTCTCCATTGCTAATCTAAATCTTATGATACAAAGGTCACTCGTATCCAATTGTTGAAAAATGTGGATGATAACATACATTAAATGAATTAACATAAGGAAGCTTAGAATGTGACCTGGGATTAATGGACACATCACTGGATAAACTTTCAATTTACAGTCTGGATGTAATATTAGCTTGATGGATTGGGTGCCTGTTACAGGAACTGCCCAATTTACAACATCACTTTTACCTTCAGACAGCAAGTTGAAAATCTACCCCATAACTTTCAATCTTCAAAGTATGTGGTGAAAAATTTAAACACTGTTAAAATGCTAGGATGGATAGCCAGAACAGTAGAATACATGCTTAGTGAAGTTTTGTTTAGGCTTTAAAATGCACTTGGCCATGTGAGCCACGTGGAAGATGGCAGGATCCCCAAGGACACATTGTACAGTGAGCTCGTAGACCCACCAGCCGTCCACGTCTCCGCTTTAAAGACGTCTGCAAACGCGACATGAAGTCCTGTGACACTGACCACAAGTTGTGGCAGTCAGTTGCCAGTGATCGCCAGAGCTGGCGGACAGCCATAAAGGTGGGGCTAAAGAGTGGCAAGTCGAAGAGACTTAGCAGGAAAAAAGACAGAGGCGCATGGAGAGAGCCAACTGTGTAACAGCCCCAACAACCAATTTTATCTGCAGCACCTGTGGAACAGTCTGTCACTCTAGAATTGGCCTTTATAGCCACTCCAGGCGCTGCTTCACAAACCACTGACCATCTCTAGGCGCTTACCCATTGTCTCTCGAGACAAGGGGGCCAAAGAAGAAGGTCAGACTACACTTAGACACAGTCTACTTGTCTTAATTCAAAGAAGCTTAATTCAAACTAATTTATAATTCGTTGCTTTTGCACAAAATTCCCACTTTGCTATGTTATTTACCTGTTTAATAATTCAAATTATTGGACAATTCAATGATTTAGAACTAACAAAATCAGTATTAGACTGTACTGCTTTCAGTTTTGGTCACCAGGACCCGAAATATGCATGTGCATGTAACAAAAAGACTGTTCCAGAGTTTCTGAATTTTATGTAGAATATTAGTCATCTTTTATTCTGTAAAACGAAGTCCATCCCTGAATAACCCTAGTTCTGCAAAATAACCTGACCTCCATTTGTGCTGGATGAGCTTAGCCCTATTGACGACATCTCTGCCTGAGAGTGTGGTGGAGGCAGGTTCAATTGAAGCATTCAAAATGGAATTAGAACGAAGAATGTGCAGCGTTACGGCAAGAAATCAGGGGAATGGAACTGAGTGAACTGCTCTTTCGGAGAGCCGGTGCAGACAGGATGGGCCAAATGGTCTCCTGCTGCACTGTAACGATTCTGTGATTCTTCTGGGATCTCACTGAGCCGATTGATTGACTGCTCTATGTCTGCACCGTCCCTCCACAAATATGCAGAGAACAAGCTTCTTCATATATAATCTGGGCAAGAAAGCACTACAAGGGTTGGTTGTCCATCCAGTGTTTTGGCTCACTTGGTTCTCAAAATAGTTGATGGTCAACAAAACCACCCTACTAAGGCTAATGCGCCAGGAATAACTGTGAAAATGCCACACTCCCTAAGCTCAACCCCTCCCTCATGAGCTCTATAGTCTTTGGGAAGGGTAATGATTACTAGCAATAGAGGTTGACGCTGCAGTCACCACCCTGCCAACACATTGTTGTCTAACACCCAGTGGAGGAGTATTGGATGCATTGTGGTACATAATAATTTCTTGATATAATAGGATGTTAGGGACCATGGTACAAAAGTGATATAACTGCACGTAGGAACTAACTATCCAAGAAGGCAGCTGCCATCAATCCCACAACTGGAAAGATTTTCTGTCTGTGAGAGGGTTCCTAACAGATTTTCCCATACATCTATCAGATCAGATATTTAGTTACTCTCTGTGGAGCAAATCCTCCCCAACAGGTGGGGGAGGGGGAGCTATGCTGGCAGGAAGTCACTAATTGGTGAGTTGAGAGGGATAGTACTGGGGAATATTTTAGTTCTTGACAATACACAGGAAAATTAACAGGACAAACATTAGAAGCTACACAGGATTTCTTTGGTAAAACATCAACATTTGTATTTTTCTTAAATGCATTGCCCTATTCTTTCTTTCTAGAGTTGTTTACCTTACTATAGGAATTCCTCGAAGAATCATCAAGTTTGTAATGATTCTATCTTTTGCTTTTATTTCTCAATCTAGCACAAATATTTTATCAAACCCAATCTTTAACACCTTCCTCTCCATATGGTTACATCAGGAGTACCTGCAGTTGGCCATGCCATTTACAGAAGAGCTATATCCTTATTTAATGTTTTTCATGTCTGCATTGTTATGATGAAACCCTTGTGCCTACTCATCCATGTCGATATAAAAGGTGTGCTCCTATAGCAGCATCCCTGCTTCCTTTGACGAGATTAGAGAAACACACTGAAGACCATCAGTCCAAGGACCTCCTTTTTAAGTTGTATCAAACTGTGAGTACTGCTGGGAACTCAACTCAAAAGTTCCAATGAGCACAGTTCACTCTTGTGAGGACAGCTGAATTATCCCCCAAGACATGCACATTGGTCCCAATGAATGTCTTTAAATGGCACCTGTTGGTGTTCGCTCATAATAACCCATTCTGGAGAGGAGGTTGCGTGACAAGTCTAAACCTGTACAGTATGGAGAAAGCAAAAACAAAGATATATATAATACATAATGAGCTTTGGCTTCCAGATTAGCAAAAAATCTGATTTTAATCTAACGGACCAATGAAAGAATATTTAACAGTTCCAGTACTTAATTGCTGACTTACAAGGGTATCTGGCCAGTACAACTAACTGCATCCAGCGACATTTTCCAAACCAAGGTAAGGCAAAAGCATAAATCAAGTTAGAGGGTTCCTAATAGAGATGCAGTATTTATGCAGAGACTGATTTCTATTTTGTCACTATGTTATACTAACCTGAGCTCCGGTCAGTTCACAGTTTTTCATGGTTAAGGCTGCTCCTGTGAGAACACAAACGCCAGTGCCTTCACATTTTAAAAGACAATCTTCAAGTGTCATGTGACCAGATTCTACTACCACAATGCCATCAGTAGTTCCCCGCTGTACTAAAGTCAGGTGAACTAAGCTAATGTTTTGTGATTTTGATGCCACAAAATTGTCTTGCGTAGGATCTGAAAAGATTACGATTTCTTCACGGCTCCCAGCTCCTGTTAATGAAGCGAATACATCTTTGTCCTGAATTTATAAGTTTTAACAATTGCAATTATTTGCATCATCTTTCACTGAAACAAAAATCACATTCTTTTTAATAAAGGTCTTTAAATCTTGATGTCACATCTAACATAGTCTAACACAGTCAAGTTGGAAAAAACTTGTTTGAAGTTCTCCCCATCATACAGCCATTATGGGCACTTTGAAGACAGGAGACAGGTAATTAAAAATTAGGAAACCTCAGATAGACCCCATAAGACCCAACAACCTCTTGGCATTAAACTAATTATCTTGTTATATTTGGGAATTTAATACCATATTTACATCAGCATGATTAAAAAATGACATTATATTAAGAAAGTATAACAGGAATATGAGAGCAGCAAACATTTGGGTCAGTTCTTGACCTCCCCATCTGCAGGGCACATGCCACACAGAGTGCTCTTTCTGATCTGACCTCATCTGTATCTCTATTTTCAGATAATTTTAATCACCCCTTGGCCTGCAGCAGGGGCAATGACTGATGACTTCAGGACCTTCTAGCAAATGTTCAGAAACAGTAGTCTTCCATGCCATTCGTGGCTCAGTGGGTAGCACTCTTGCCCCTGAGCCAGAAGGTTGTGGGTTCACAACCTAGGCACACAATCTAGACTGGCACTTCAGTGCAGTTCTGAGGGCACACTGCACTGCTGAGGTGCCGTCTTTCGGGTGAGACATTAAACCAAGGCTTCATCTCCTCTTTCAGATGGCTGTAAAAGATGCTAAGCCACCATTTCACAGAAGAGTAGGGGAATTGTCCCCGGTGTTCTGGCCAATATCTATCCCTCAATCAACACCGAAATAAACAGAATATCTTGTCATTATCACATTGCTGTTGTGGGATCTTTCTGTGCACAAATGGCTGCCATGTTTCTTTCAATATGACAGTGAAGACACTTCAAAAGTACTTAACTTGTTGTAAAGTGCTTTGGGACATCATGAGGTCACAAGAAAAAAGGGTCCTGCTAAAAGGTGGCACTTAGCTTTTTCAGCCTTTGCGGCCTTGCTGCCTGTCACTTTCAACAACTCTGATCTGAGGATGGCTGGGTACAAGTACTAGGGTCCTTAGTTGTGTGTGCTGCATCATGCTTTCTCTTGGGCTTCTGACAGACGGCCAATCAGAGAAATCAACCCTGCCTCATTTGCATCATCTTTTGATGCTTGCAACTGATCCTGGAATGAGCACCTGGCCCACCTTTCAGAGAAACAATGGAAATACAGGGGTAACACAAAAGGATCAGAGATCTAGGGCGGAATTGTACCAGCCCCATGGAGCTGGGAATAGAGGCTGGGGAGCCAGTAAAGTGGCATGGGGCACAAGGGCAGGCTCCCCATGTCTTCCCGCAGGCAGTGGGACAGATCAGTGGCTGACAGATCAGCAACAGGCAGCTAAATAAGGTCATTAAACAGCCAATTGTCATGCATTTTCCTACCTTTTTCTGATTTTACCATGGGATACATGGAGGCTCAGCTCGCCTACTCAAACGAGACAAGATCTCAGTAGTAGCTGAGTTGGGGAAGGAACTGGCATCCATACTTTGAAGCTGTCTGCAGGCTGTGTGTTGAAGCGACACTATCAACTGACACTATCAAATTTGGAGGCACTGCAGAGGTTGGGGCCAAAGTGAAGTGCTGCTACTGGATGGGTGACCTCCAGGTCCAAAGCAGCCACTGGAGGCAGGACAAGGTTCTTGAGAGGCTCATCGCAGTGGAGGCTTCATCTGGCTATGGGCCTAATGCTTTCAGACTCTAACTCCGATAGTGAGAAGGAGAGTGGCACAGATATGGGGATGCAGCCACATGGAGTGGCTGTGCAGCGGCCACGGGAGCTCCAGTGGCCTAAGGAAGCCATTGGTCGTGGATAAGGAGAGCGCATAGGGGTAAGAGGGCATGTTCGCAGAAGGCACTACCTAGCTCAAAAGGTGTACTGTCAGAGGCTCAGCTTCATCGAAATGTCCAAGCACCAATGACTACAAAGACTGTGTCTCTCCAGGGAGGTGATGACGGAGCTGTGCGGTATGTTGGAGCAGGAACTGATGCCACTGGGAAATGGCGGCCACCCAATGCCTGTAGCCTTAAAGGTGACTTTGGTACACAACTTTTTCACCTGTGGTTCATTCCTGGGATCGTTTGGAGATCTATGTGGCATCTCTCAGTCAATGGTCCACTGCTGCATAAAGGAGGTCACGGATGCAATGTACCATCTGGCTGGCCAGTATATCAAGTTCACAACTTATTAGGCCACTTATCAGGCTGAAAGGGAAGTTGGCTTTGGGACCATGGCTGGATTTCCCCAGGTGCAGAGGGTCACTGACTCTAATGTGGCCATCAAGGTTCCCTCAGAGCAACCAGGCACCTTTGTAAACAGGAAAGAGTTCCACTCTGTGATCACCCTAAGCGGATCATACAGTTGTGTGTGAAATTTCTAGGAAGCTGCCATGACTCCTACATCTTTAGACAGTTTCAATTACCTCAGCTCTTCAGGTCACCCGAACGCCTTCATGGCTGGATCCTGGGAGACGAGGGGTATCCACTAAAGTCATGGCTTCTGACCCCTGTACGCAACCCCAACACAGGCACAGGACACATACAACTGCTGCCACATGACTATAAGGACCAACATCAAGCAAGCCATTGGCCTTTTGAAGATGAGGTTTAGATGCCTCATAGATCTGGGAGAGCCCTGCAATACGCACCGTCCAGGGTATCCTGCATCATTGTCGTCTGCTGCACATTGCACAACTTGGTGCTCCAAAGGGGAGTAGCACTGGAGCCAGAGGAGGATGAGCATGAGGTGCCTCAAGGTGCCATCCAATGAAGATGGTGCCATGGGGCCCAGCTCACAGTACAGTGACATGTGTGGCAGGGAGATTCTCTGATCAGCGGATACTTCACATGAAGACAAGTTTCAGTGGCCATTGAACCAAGAGGTTCTCTCCCATTGTTGGTCTTGCTGACCTTTCATCAGAGACCATTAGCATCTCTCTATACCCATCAGCACTATATGCCAAAGCCTTCTGTCAACACAGGTTCTCGTGGGGCCCTCACTTTTACATACCATCCATTTGATTTCACATCTGGTCACTGTCAATTGTTGCATAAAAATAAAAACACGAGTCATTATACATTGCATGTCAAGGCCTTTAACTCTCATTGAACATCAAAGGCTTCTTCAGTTAACAAATTATCATCACCCAGTGAAACTCCAAGTGCTATTCCATGCACTCGCTTATGGTCACTTCTACAGGGTGCTCCCCTGTGCCTGGAGTTAATGTAGAGTCAGACTGCTGCCTTTTTTGCTCCAGTGCATTAGATGGCAGTGGCTTGTGTCCTCAGGGTGCCTGAGGCCTACTGGGATCCGGCACATTTGGGGCCACCTGCATCTGTGCCGGGGCCGCCTCAGTCATTAGACTAGCATGCAGCATTGGTGTCACCGAAGAGGCCGAGAATATGCCTGTGGAAGCATCTTGAGAAGAGCCCCCATTGCCTGCAGCCTGTCCCTCCTCTGCTCCTTCAGGCCTCACATGCATTCCTGCAGTCGCCTGGAATGGTTGAACTTCTGGCGATGGGGAGCTGGCCCATCTTGCCCACACATCGCTTCATAGATCTCGTGGATGAGGCCATGCTATGGTGGTCTGTGCACACCCCCTGCCTCTACGGTGCTATGCTCCATTTGTCTCTCAATGTTGGATGCCATACATTGATATGCCAGAGATATCGAGCCACTCATGTCATGGGATGGAGTTCTCCATTATTTGTGCGTGGAACTTGACTGCTTTTGGAAACTCCAACAGATCTTCACACATTTGATGCAGCAGCTGAAGCCTCCGCTGCTTTGCTGATGACACCTGAGGCTCGCCATCTGCGTGGAGCTGTGCATCGCTGGGCCTCAACTCACTCCTCCAAGGGGAAGTGACCGCAGCTGTCATTGCTTCCATTACCTCCTCCAGCGCGTCTGTGCAGTGCTCGCCACATTTTGCCACACATTCTACAAAGCCCACCGACATGAGTGTATCTGCGCTGGCGGACAGTGAACTGGAATAAAGTGTCTTCAGATCACTTTGAAACCTGTGAACTTTCCAGTGTAGCAGGAGCCCTGGTCTGACCCTCATCTGCTGCTGTACCAAGCAAAGAGAAATGACTTAAGTGAAACGGCTACTCCTTCAACCAAACCTCCCCTTGATCAGGATTTTCCAGTGGCATTAAAGGCCCACATAGGTGCCATAGGCCACATATGGTCTGGGGAATGATTTTTTCTTTTATTCGTTCATGGGATATGGGAGTCGCTGACTAGGCCAGCATTTATTGCCTATCCCTAACTGCCCTTGCTAAGATGGTGGTGAGCTGCCTTCTTGAACCACTGCAGTCCTTGGGGTGTAAGTACACCAACAGCGCTGTTAGGAAGACAGTTCCAGGATTTTGACCCAGTGACAGTGAAGGAACGATGATATAGTTCCAAGTCAGGATGGTGTATGGCTTGGAGGGGAACTTGCAGGCGATGGTGTTCCCATGCAACTGCTGCCATTGCCCTTCTAAGTGGTAGAGATCACGGGTTTGGAAGGTCATGTCGAAGGAGCCTTGGTGAGTTGCTGCAGTACATCTTGTATATGTACACACTGCTGCCACTGGCTGTCGGTGGTAAAGGGAGTGAATGTTGAAGGTAGTGGATGGGGGTTAATCAAGCAGGCTGCTTTGTCCTGGATGGTGTCGAGCTTCTTGAGTGTTGGAGCGGCACTCATCCAGGCAAGTGGAGAGCATTCCATCACACTCCTAACTTGTGGCTTGTAGATGGTAGACAGGCATTGGGGAGACAGGAGGTGAGTTACTCGCCGCAGAATTCCTAGCCTCTGACTTGCTCTTGCAGCCACAGTATTTATGTGGTTGGTTCAGTTCCGTTTCTAGTCAATGGTAACCCCCAGGATGTTGATAGTGGGGTAATACCAGGGAACATCAAGGGGAGATGGTTAGATTTTCTCCTGTTTGAGATGGTCATTGGCTGGCACTTGCATGGCATGAATGTTACTTTCCACTTATCAGCCCAAGCCTGGATGTTGTCCAGGACTTGCTGCATATGGACACGGGCTGCGTCAGCATCCGAGGAATCCCGGATGGCGCTGAACATTATGCAACCATCAGCGAACATCCCCACTTCTGACCTTATGTTGGAGGGAAGGTCATTGATGAAGCAGCTGAAGATGGTTGGGCCTAGGGCACTGCCCTGAAGAATTCCTGCAGTAATGTCCTGGGACTGAGATGATTGACCTCCAAAAACCACAACCAGCTTCCTTTGTGCTAGGTATGACTCCAATCAGCGGAGAGTTTTTTCCCTAATTCCCACTGACCTCAGTTTTGCTAAGTCTCCTTGATGCCATACTCGGTCAAATGCTGCCTTGATGTCAAGGGCTGTCTCTCTCACCTCACCTCTGGAGCTCGGCTCTTTTGTCCATGTTTGGACCAAGGCTTTAATGAAGTCAGTAGCTAAGTGGCCCTGGCGGAACCCAAACTGAGCGTCAGTGAGCAGGTTATTAATGAACAAGTGCCATTTGATAGCACTCTTGACTACCTCTTTGCTAATGATCGAGAGTAGACTGATAGGGCGGTAATTGGCAGGGGTGGATTTGTCCTGCTTTTTGTGGATAGGACATACTTCATTGTTGGATAGATGCCAGTGTTGCAGCTGTACAGAAACAGCTTGGCTCGGGGTGTAGCTAGTTCTGGAGCACAAATCTTCAGTACTATTGCCTGAATTTTGACAGGATCCATAGCCTTTGCAGTATCCAGTGCCTTCAGCTGTTTCTTAATATTACGTGAAGTGAATTAGATTGGTTGAAGAGTGGCATCTGTGATGCTGGGGACCTCAGGAGGAGGCCGAGATGGATCATCCACTTGGCACTTCTGGCTGAAGATGGATGCAAATGCTTCAGCCTTGACTTTTGCACTGATGTGCTGGACTTCCCCCATCATTGAGGATAGGGATATTTGTGGAGCCTCCTCCTCCTGCTGGTTGTTTAATTGTCCACCACTATTCACGGTTGGATGTGGCAAGACTGCAGAACTTAGATCTGATCCATTGGTTGTGGGATCGCTTAGCCCTGTCAATCACATGCTGCTCCCACTGTTTGGCACGCAAGTAGTCCTGTGTTATAGCTTCACCAGGTTAATACTTCATTTTTAGGTATGCCTGGTGCTGCTCCTGCCATGCCCTCCTGCACTCTTCAATGAACCAGGGTTGGTCCTCTGGCTTGTGGCAATGGTAGATAGGGGGATATGCTGGGCCATGAGGTTACAGATTGTAGTTGAATACAACTCTACTGCTGATGGCCCACAGCGCCTCATGGATGGACAGTTTTGAGTTGCTAGATCTGTTCGAAATCGATCCCATTTAGCACGGTGGATGCAACCAAAGCTTTACTCGTTCTCCATAGCTTCTACACCAGTCTCGCCCTCAAAAACAGATTGCCCTGCCGTGATCCATCTGATCTCCATGGCCTCCTCCTCCATTGGTGTCACCACGGCGATGAACGGCATTTCACCTGACGCTCCCTAGCATTCTGGGTGTACTTCTCCTGTAAGCATAGACATAGGCTGTGTCACTCCTGTAAGTGCAGCACCATGCTCCTGGGCTGCCATTGCAAGACGGCCATTCAGCCATCTCAATGCAGCATTCACCCTGACTGAGCATGGGGTTCGGGTGCAAGTGAACTGGGCACCTCAATGGGGACATGATGCCTGGTGTTGCCCCCTGCAAAGGTCTACCAACTGGCCTCACGTCTCATGGGTGCCTTTTAATTAATGCTGGCCTTTCAGTTGGAAACTCTCAATGACACTTTCCAGATGGTATCAGGTCATTAAATCTCTTCCTACACTGGATCCAGGTTCTTGCAATGTCCCCTCGGCTGCTTACGATGTCTGCTACCTCCAGCCATGCCTACCTGGTGAGACTTGCTGGTCTCCTGCTCCTGGAAACAGGACCTATCTCCCTTCTCAGATTGCTTGTAAAAGTGCCTCCAGGGAACTGTTGCTGAATCGTGCAGTGACCCTTTCTCGCTCTGACGCTATTGCTTTGTTGCTTTCTTTGTTGTTGACCCCCTCCTTCTTGCCTGTCTTCGACCTGCCTGACTGCTGCACATGTGCCTTTAAAAATGGCAGCTACGTGTGAACTGCTGGAACTAGGACCCTCCCATCACCTTTAATTGACTGGCTCCCCTGCCTGCAGGCCCTTAATTGGCTGTTGCTGGTAAAATGCCATAGGAAAGTTCCACCGCCTGCCAGTGCTTGCTGATAACCTGCATTTCTGTCCCATTAGTAAAATTCAGGCCCTAGTGTAACAGATTGTCACCTTTTTTTGTTTAAGAATGAATTGTGTCTAAGAGGTGTGTCTTAATTCATTAGACTATCAGAAACAGAATATATTCACCTGTAAGAACAAATCAAATAGAATTCAGTGATTAAGTGGTTGGGAAGTAGTGCATTAAATGCAAGGCACCAAAGTAAGAAAATGTAGTTTTCATTCCTCCATTCTCTTAAATGGCCAATCTTGCCCATTTTGTTACAGAAAGATAAAATCTAGATGCAGGCTCGGGGTGGGGGAGGATAATTCTCATTCTGGGGGCACACAAAAAGTTGATGGTTGAGGCTTAGTCTCCCATTATATAACTCACCTGATTTTTCTCTCCAATGACTTCAATGCAAAGGAAAATTGGGTGGGGTGTATGACTGACAGGCTGATCCTCAACTGCCAGTTTTTCACCCTCACCCAAAATGAAAATTATCCCATGATCTTTACTTGTGCATCTCTTTGTGGTTGGCCAAGAACAGTACTAGAACATGGCTGAAATTTTACGGCCCAACCCCAGGATTGGGCTGACGGAAGGGGATGGGGGAGGGCGGTGGGGGAATGCAAAATGGTGTAGAATGGCGGGGGTGCTGTGCCCTTCACCTTCCCAGCCTTGCTGCCTGCTTGCGGATGGGCCCTCCTGATCGGGCACCCTGTGCCCCATGGATAGTACCCCCCAGCCACACTGACTGCCCCTGCTAAAATACCACCCCCCCCACCCTACTGTTCAACCACCGACCCCCCGCCCTTGCCAAGACTCACTTTCATAGCCACCTCTCCTTCCTCAGCAACTGTCGCCAGTCCGACTTATTCCACATGGAATCCAACTAAAATTCCACCCTTCATGTTTCGGATCCATCCATGATAACTGACATTTCATAGATATTCAGCGTTCCTTGAACCGCTGTTCTTGCTGTAACCTGAAATCCACACTCAGTGCCATGAGCTGCCACATACACATTCTCAATCTTTCTCTTTAGCAGCACCGACCCACTCTATCTCAAAACTGTCCTGGACCACAGTTTTATTTCATACTGCCTCTCATGCGACACCTTAACAAAAAACTTTTTTCTTCCTTTCAGGTGTGAAGAATCACAAGCTCCAAGAAATCATGAGTACCAACACCCCTCCAAATCTTTCTTCCTCTTCACTTCCCTTTGACCCCATTCCTTCTTTGAATCTCACCCCTTGCCATGTATTCACGATACTCTCCGACCTTTCCTTCTTTGACTCTGAACGATCTGTCCTTAGCAAAGGCCTCAGCTTCATCCCCTCATGCCCCCACTTCAATGAATTTCGAGCTTGGCATGACATTGAGCTCTTCTTTTGTCGCCTTCACCACCGCAGCCACCTGTTTGGCCTGGATTCCTCCCCCCGCACAGCAGACCCTTTTACCCATCTCCAGTATTCTTCCTTCACCTGGACCCTTCCTTCTGGCCTCTTACCCTTCTCTTGATCTTTTCATTGACAGCTGCTGGCATGACATCGGCTGTCTCAATTTCTCCGCTCCCCTCACTCACTCTAACCTGTCTCCCTATGAACTTGCTGCACTCTGTTCTCTCAGGTCCAACTCTAACATTGTCATCAAACCTGCCAACATGGGCAGTTCTGTTGTTGTCTGATGAACTGACCTCTACCTAGCAGAGACCAAACACCAACTCTCCGACAATTCCTCCTACCTCCCTCTGCACCATGACCCCACCACCGAACATCAAGCCATTGTTTCTAGGACTGTCACTGACCTTATCTTCCCTCCACTGCTTCCACCCTCACAGTCCCCCAACCCTGAACAGCCCGCTTCTACCTCCTTCCCAAGTTCCACGAACAGGACTGCTCTGGTAGACCTATCATTTCAGCCTGTTCCTGCCCCACTGAACTGATTTCTTCCTATATCGATTCTACATTTTCTTCCCTTGTCCTGTTTCTTCCCACCTACATACGTGACATTTCTGATGTCCTGCTTCACTTTAACAGTTTCCAATTTCCTGGCCCTAACCATCTCCTCTTCACCAATGACGCCCAATCTCTCTATACCTCCAGCCCCCACCACAACGGTATTAGGGCTCTTCACTTCTTCCTTGCACAGAGGCCCAACCACCCTCCATCCACCACCACTCTCCTCCACCAGGCTGAACTTGTCCTCACATTGAACAACTTCTCCTTTAACTCAACTCACTTCCTCCAAATAAAAGGTGTTGCTATGGGTACCCTCATGGGTCCTACTTATGCCTGCCTTTTTATGGGATATGTGAAACATTCCAAGTTCCAGTCCTACTCAGCACCCTCCCTCATCTCCTTTTCCAGTGCATTGATGATGTCGTTTCCTGCTTTTGTCCTGAACTGGAAAACTTCCATCAATTTTGCTTCCAATTTTCACCCTTCTGCTATCTTCACATGGTCCATCTTTGACTTTTCCATTCCCTTCCTCATCTTCTCTGTCTCCATTTCTGGGGATAGGCAATCAACAAATATTCATTATAAGCCCACTGACTCCCACAGCTACCTCAACTACACTTCCTCAGATCCTGCTTTCTGTAAGGACGCCATTCCATTCACCTAGTTTCTTCGTCTCCGTTGCATCTGTTCTGATGATGGAACCTTCCATACCAGTGCTTTTGATATGTCTTCTTTTTTCCTCAACCAAGAATTCCTCCCCCCACCGTGGTTGCCAGGGGCCTCGACCGTGTCTGTCACATTTCCCACACTTCTACTTTCAGCCCCTCCGCTCCCTCCCAGAGCTAAGATAGGGTTCTCCCTTGTCCTTATCTTCCATCCCACCAGCCTCCATATTCAACAGATCATCCTCTGCCATTTCTACCATCTCCAGCATAATGCCACAACAAAACACATCTTCCTCTTCACTTTCAGCATTCTGAAGCAACCGTTCCCTCTGCGACACACTGGTCCACTCCTCAATCACCCCCCGACACCCTATCCCCTTCCCACGGCACCTTTCCATGCAAGCGCAGGAGTTGCAAAACCTGCCCTTTTATCTCCTCTCTCCTCACCGTCCAAGGCCCCAAGCACCTTCCAGGTGAAACAGAGATTTATGTGTACTTATGTGTACTTCTTTCAATTTAGTATACTGTATTTGCTACTCACAATGCGATCTGCTCCACAGTGGGGAGATCAAATGCAGATTGGGTGCCCACTTTGCGGAACACCTCCGTTCAGTCTGCAAGCATGACCCTGAGGTTCTAGTCGCCAGTCATTTAAAATCTCCACCTTGCTCCACACTGACCTCTCTGCCCTTGGCCTACTGCAGTGTTCCAGTGAAGCTCAAAGTAAGCTCGAGGAACAGGACCTCATCTTTCAATTTAGGCACTTTGAAGCCTTCTGGATTCCACATCGAGTTCAACAATTTCAGACCATAACCTCTGCCCCATTTGTTTCCTTTCTCTTTGTGGGTTTTGGTTTTATTCTCGTTTTTCTCTTGTTTTTGCTTTCAGATGGCAGCTGTTCAACATTCTGCCATTCACAACACCTCGAGACACATCTTTTGTTTCTTTACTGGTCCCACTACCACCCACTTTGGCTCTACACCACAAACTCTTTTGTTATTTAATCTTTCCTGTCTTCCACCTTATTAGACCTTCTCGTTTGTTCTTTTCCACTGTCCCCCATTTCACCTGCTTAAGACATTTATAACTCTTCCCAGTGCTGATGAAAGGTTTTTGACCTGCAACATTCTCTCTACACAGATGCTGCCTGACCTGCTGTGTAGTTCCAGCATTTTCTGGTTTTATTTCAGATTTCCAGCATCTGCAGTATTTAGCTTTTGCCATTCAGCCCAAAACAATCTGTATTGGTGTTTATCCTCTACACCTGCTTTTGCTATTATAATTTATTGAAAGAAGTATAATTTATCCTTCAAAAGAACCTTGAATTTCAACTTGTTAAATTATAGCATGGAAATTGGCCTTCATAGAATATTCCTGCTATTTTAGCAGAAGCGTTAGCACATTTAAAATAAATGAGTTAACATCTGTGTTAAAATAGAATCTGTGTTAAAATACGAATGTATATGAACACATTGAATACAAAAACACAAGAAATAGGAGAAGTAGACCATATGGCCCATTGAGCCTGCTCTGCCATTCAATACGGTCATGGCTGATTTTGGGCTTCAATTCCACTTTCCTGCCCGCTCCCCATAATCGCTTGATGCCATGCGAGACCAAATATCAATCTATCTATCCCAGCCTTAAATGTACTCAATGATGGAGCATCCAAAATCCTCTGGGGTAGAGAATTCCAAAGATTCACAAACCTTTGAGTGTAGTAATTTCTCCTCATCTTAGTCCTGAATGATTGGCCCCTTATCCTGAGAATGTGTCCCTGTGTTCTAGATTCCCTGACCAGTGGGAATAATCTCTCAGCTTCTACCCTATCAAGCCCTTTCAGCATCTTGTATGTCTCAATTAGATCGCCTCTCATTCTTCTAAACTCCAGAGAATATAGGGCCAATTTACTCAGCCTCTCATCATAGGACAACCCCTCATCCCAGGGACCAATTTAGTAAATCTTCGCTGCACACAGTATTCCAGGTGCAGTCTCACCAAAGCCCTGTACAATTTTAGTAAGACTTCTTTATTCCTGTACTCCAATCCCCTTGCAAGAAAGGCCAACATGCCATTTGCCTTCCTAACAGCCTGCTGCACCTGCAGGTTAACTTTGTGCGTTCCTTGTATGAGTACCCCCAAGTCTCTCTGAACAGCAACACTTATCAGTTTCACACCTTTTGAAAAATATTCTGCTTTTCTATTTTTACGACCAAAGTGAACAACTTCACACTACATTATACTACATTTGCCATCTTGTTGCCCACTCACTTAACTTGTCTATATCTCTTTTCAAACTCTCTACATCCTTCCTGCAGCTTACCTTTCCACTGAGCTTTGTATCATCAGCAAACGTAGATACATTACTCTCTGTCTCTTCATCCAAGTCATTAATATTGACTGTAAATAGCTGAGGCCCCAGCGCTGACTCTTGTGGCACCCACTATTCACTGCCTGCCAACTTGTAAATGCCCCATTTATGCCCACTCTCTGCTTCCTGTCTGTTAACCAATCGTCTATCCACGCTAATATATTACCCTCAACACCATGAGCCCTTATCTTGCCTATTAATCTTTTATGTGGCACCTTATTGAAAGCTTTTTGTAAATCCAGGTATACTACATCTACTGGTTCCCCTTTATCTACCCTACTAGTTACATCCTCAAAAAACTCTAATAAATTTGTCAAACAGGATCTCCCTTTAGTAAAACCATGCTGACTTGTTCTAATTATACTATGTTTCAAGACATACCTCTAATAATGATATCATCTGTTAGCATTCCAAATCCTGAGGCATGATATTCTCCCGGAAAAATTACCACTGTGTCACCACTGAAGCAACTATCCAGGGATGCATCTAAGTTGTCATGTTGTTGAATCAGTGTATTAGCAGAGAAATCCTTAACCTGCAGAAAGCAAGCGTAACTGTAACCTAATAACTGCATTCAATATGAAAGTAAGTATGCCCTTGTGTGATCAATGACTGGTCATTTTCACTCCTATATTTGAGACAAGGAAGCTCTCAAATGAAAACATACTCCAACATACTACAGGCAAAGTAAATAATACAAATGAGAAAAATGGAGCTGCCAATTTGCATGTGGAAGTGGAACAAATGAAAAAGAATGTTGGATTGTTTATTCTGGTGTGCAGTCTTCTTCATGTTTTGATTGAGGTTCAACCTCAAATAGAAATAGGACATTGCAACATCCACATACAAATTCACCTGGACTGCCTCCAAAAAATTTCTACAGTCAATAGGTTACCTTCCTCCACGCTGATGTATGTTATAACCTTATTTACACCTGTACGAAGTATGGGGTTTTATAGAAGAATAGGTTTTTATATATTGTTCATGTAACTGAATTTTAGGCACCGTAATATATATTTGTGTGTTGTGGGATCTTTTGGGAAGCAAGGAATTGAACTGCTGGTATGTGGAAAGCTGAATTGTTTAAATTAAGCGATGTCACGCGATGATTAAGGACAATATGCTAGTGGAGACCTGACACTTATAGAAACAAAGGGCAGAATATTGGAACAATCCAGGATGATTGGATGGAAGTGAGAACAGTTTAGAAGAATTAAGTCTGTCTGGAGAATGTGTAATTCAAGACTACAAGACAGTCACAGGGGTGCAGTTAAAGGATCCCACTGTCAAAAACAAGGCTACATTTGCTGATAACATATCAACTAGGTGGAGCAGTACTTACACATGCAGGAATGCAGCCTTAGGCACTGAAAAGTCACTGTCTGTGACATTTCAGACAGCTGCTAGGATTAAAGATGGCACTGCTGAATTTATCACAAAAAACTAATTAAATTCACTTGCTGCAATCCCAACCCAAACAATATCCCACTTCTCTTCCCTGGCGCTACCTCCCGCACCCATCTGCTCGCTCACGGCCTTGCCGCTGGCTTCCCTCAGCCACTTGCTCCCCACTTCAATCCCCATCCGCACCCCCACCTCCCCTCCCTCCCCACTCGTCGGCCACTTGCTCCCCCTCGCCACTTCATCCCCATCAGCTGCTCGCTCTGCTCACTGCTTCAAACTCCCACCACCCCCAACTTGTTGGCCACTCGCTCCCCCTCGCCGCTTCATCCCCATCAGCCGCTTGCTCCGCTCACAGCTTCAAACTCCCACCCCACCCCTGTCGTTGGCCACTCGCTCCAGGCCTCGCTGTTTCATCCCCCCCCCCCGGCTCCTGCTCCCCACGGGGGAAGCGGGCGATAGAGAGAGAGAAAGCAGCAAGATCAGGATAGGCAGGGAGACTGCAAGCGAGAGACTGGGGGGCGGAGGGGGGGGGAGAAGTGGTGTTGGGTTCCCGCCAGGTGTGGGGCTGGATAATGTTCCAGTGCGGCTGCGCGATGATGTTTTCTCACGCATGCGCGAATCAGTCCCCGCAAGAACGTAGGCTGCGCATTCGCAGCATCTTACTGACAGCAAGTGACCATTCTGCGCATGTGCGCAGCTGGGAGCGCTCTGATGATGTTGGTGCGCCTGATGCATTGCCAGGAGTCACTTTGTAAAAACAATGCAAGCCCTTAAAGTGTCTCACCCAAGGTAATCCAGGAGATGGCCATGATTATGCATGACGGTCTACCAACATAACCATGAA
Source organism: Heterodontus francisci (assembly GCF_036365525.1). Lineage (NCBI taxonomy): Eukaryota > Metazoa > Chordata > Chondrichthyes > Heterodontiformes > Heterodontidae > Heterodontus > Heterodontus francisci. The sequence goes on along the minus strand of NC_090378.1, from coordinate 77,116,896 downwards.
TGGGCTATTAATTGTATCAATTATGATGTGGATGGTGACAGTCAAAGTTAATTGCTTTTACCAAATAAGATGAATGCCATCTGATGAGTCTAAGACCTCAAAAGAAAAGGAATGTATGAGGTCAGAGCCTGGACCACTGGAAATATACAGTTGCACCTGTATAAAAATTCCTGAAGCCTGCCTAAAGATACTCTAGATTAGATATACAGCACTGAAACAGGCCCTTCGGCCCACCGAGTCTGTGCCGTACATCAACCACCCATTTATACTAATCCTACACTAATCCCATATTCCTACCAAACATCCCCACCTGTTCCTATATTTCCCTACCACCTACCTATACTAGTGACAATTTATAATGGCCAATTTACCTATCAACCTGCAAGTCTTTTGGCTTGTGGGAGGAAACCAGAGCACCCGGAGAAAACCCACGCAGACACAGGGAGAACTTGCAAACTCCACACAGGCAGTACCAGGAATCGAACCCGGGTCCCTGGAGCTGTGAGGCTGCGGTGCTAACCACTGCGCCGCTCTAGTTCCACTTGAAGGAGGTGAGACCCAAGGGGAGAATATTTCCTACAGTTTGACCGTTTGGGGAAAGCAAGGACCCGTGGACAGTCGTTGCTTATTACCTATTTGTTAAGTATACCTTAATAAATTTTGATTGATTGGTTATACTTTGGCTGTCGTCTCTCTGTCTCACCAGTTTGGTTGTCATGTCTCAACTAAGTCAAAAATAGAGGGATATATTTGCCCCAACACATCTTCCTCATGGTTTATTTATGCAAATGACAACAGCACAAAACACTGATTGTGGGGTTTTGAAAACCTATGTTTCTAAGCCTACTTGAGGGAAAAAACAGGACAGAAGTGCTGATCATATTGAACAAGATCCAGACAATAATCCTTCATGAAAGCATGCACACTGCCCCAGCTTATGCAAATAGTCACCAGAGGACCTCTCCAAAAATTGACCAACTAAAACCATGGTCAAACAACTCAACAACGTTGGATGAGTACTTAAACTCAAAACTCCACAAAACTGAACTGTTAAAAATAAGTAATTCATTTGTTTGGAAAATCCATAGGTGACTTTCCTCCCCATTTCTGGTGTACTTATAGTGCAGAACAGTGGAGAAAAATTTTCCAGCAGGAAAACTTGGATGGAAGCCCTTTCCAGCCCTTATGCACCCAGCTTCCTGCTGTATTATAGCACGCTCTGCAGCCATTCTGAGATCTATCTACTGAGTTATCACTGGCCTAATGGTTGGCTGCTCTACAGAAAGCTCATGGGACTGAGGTTGCCCTTGCCTCACGTCAACTTGCTCCTTGGCAGCTTGGTGTCAACTCGCATGTTCCACTGGTGTAGTGCTATGAGAGGGATGGCGGGATGCCTGGCATATGTTGCTGTCTTGAGGGACGGCAATATTATGCAGCTGTGAATCCTGAATCCTGGTCCTTGTCATCCTATTCACAACCATCATTCTCATCCTCCTTCTCCTTTTCCTTTGGCGGATCTGCAGAAAAAGAGGGAAGAAGCTAAAAGTAGGTAAACTTCATCCCTTGGAATTAAGAGGGAGAAGAGGCTGGAATGTTGTGGCTGTGTGGTGCTTCACAGGGATACCAGGGTGAGGGTGTAGGTGCTCAGTCAGTACCTTGGGCCTGGTCTTGTGGAGGCGGCGGGGCTCCTGGTGACAGGCCGAAAAGGCTGGGGGAATGCCTTTTTGCACCCACACCTGGCCGATATTGCAGAGGCCTTGGACCCAGGCCCAGCGCTGGAAACCCGGACCTCAGGTAAGCGAGGCGGGGTTGCTGGGGCCAGTCCAGATGGCCCCAGTGAGGGGTGGTGGGCGTGAAGTCCAGGGGAAGGCGGTCCATAAAGGTGAAGGTTTTGCTGGCGGGGTTCCTCCTTGGGCCACAGATTGCCAACGGAGGAGGGACCCACCCCAAGACTGCAGGGAGGGCGCCTCATTTTACAAGGTGCCCCCCCCCGTGTGGCAGAGGCACACCCCACCGCTGGTTAGATCCCAGCGGCGGTGGGAAGAGGCCTTTAAGTGGCCATTAATAGGCCATTTAAGGACCTCAACTGGCCTCTGGGTGGGAAGGCAGTCGTCAGCCTCTCCCGCCCCCTGCAAAATTGCTTGGCGATGGGTCCTTAGCCCCCCGCAAGATTCTAAGGCTCCCCCACCCCCCAACTCTGCCTCAGGTGGGCCCATAAAATCCAGCCCTTGGGTGAGGGGTTTAAAGGTGGGGTTGCCCCTCCAGGGAAAAGAGTTCCAGCCTGCTCAATCTTTCCTGATAGTTGCATCCTCAAATCTGGTAACATTCCTCTTTTCTACACTTTTGTTCGTGCTTCAATATCCTTTTTGTAGTATGGAGACCAGAGAACTGTACACTATATTCCAAGTGTGGTCTAACCAAGGTTCTACATAAATTTAACATTAGTTCCCTACTTTTGTATTCTATTCCTCCAGAAATTAACCTTAGTACTATGTTTGCACTCTTTATGGCCTTAACTTCTGTAGTTACTTTTAGTGATTTATGTATCTGTATTCTCAGATGTCTTTGTTCCTCTACATGATTTAGTTTCTTATTTTCCAAGGATTAAGTCGCTTCCTTATGGAATGGGGAATAAACCTACTCATTCTGTATGGCTCAGCTTCACAAAGAATGGTACAAATGACAACGAAGCCATTAAGGGGTCCCCAACAAACAATTTGACTTTTTGCTTTTAATAATAACATTGCTGAATTATTAATAATATACATTCATCAGGGCGGTGACATGACATTTGCAGGCAGTGTTGGACAGGCATATTTAAACAGTTAACCTAATAAAATAAATTGAAATAACTCACCATGTCAGCTGTCATCATTTTTGCCACAATATGAGTTACAATTTTTCCAGAAGGTCTTTGTCCTTTTCTACGCCTCAATATTCGTGGAAAGAATGGTCCATGTGCTCTATTATTGATAAGAATGAACGAAAAGAACTGAATTCCTGCGGTAACATTAAACAACTTTGTATTTAGGTTTTCACATCATGGAAACACAATATTCCTTTCTATCAGAGCTCCTTAATGTCCTTTTGAGGAAACCTATATTAGTATAAAATTTGCCAGAGCATAATTCTATCAGGATTATCAAAGGCTTTTTCAAAATTAATGATGTAAACAATAAAATTGACATTTTGTTTATTTGCAGCTTTCGCCACAATATTGCAGGGTCCAAAGATCTGTTTCATAAATTTCCACACATTCTCTTGTTGACAACCTATTCAGTAACATAATAAAATTATTCACATTAGTTATGACAGTATGATAGAACCACAGTTTTTGAATAAAATCTGGGTCCCCAAACAATTGCGTCATCACCCCTGTATTTGGATTAGCAGTGGGCTTGATAATGCTGAAGAACAGAAAGAGAACAGAATCAGATCATTAGGGGGAGCGAGGGTTCAGATAAGGGTAAATTTATAAGTCTGAAGAGAAAAGTCAAGGCTGTAGAGCAAAGTAGCAACTTGAGTAAAATCAAACCAATTGTGTCAGAGAATTTAATAAGAGTAATAGGACATTAGCAATTAAGGCCACATAGGGACAAATAGTAAAAAGTAAAAATTAAGGGCGCTATATCTGAATGCACGAAGCATTTGTAATAAGATAGATGAATTAATGAGACAAATAGAGATAAATGGGTTTGATCTAGTAGCCATTACTGAGACATGGTTGCATGGTAACCAAGATGCGAACTAGATATTCCAGGGTACTTGACTTTTAGAAAAGACAGGCAAAATGGAAAAGGAGGTGAGGTATCTCTGAAAATAAAGGATGACGTAAAGGCAGTATGAAGAAAGGATCTTAGTCCATAAAATCAGGATGTAGATCAATATAGGTGGAGTTAAGAAATAACAAAAGGCAGAAAATATTGACAGTAACAGTGGTTCAAGAAGGCAGCTCACCACCACCTTCCCAAGGGCAAATTAGGGATGGGCAACAAATGCTGGCATTGCCAGCGACACCCACATCCCATGAAACGAGTAAAAAAAAAATCAGTGTTGGAATACAAATCAGGAAATTAGAGAAGCATGTAACAAGGGTAATACAATAATTCTGAAGAATTTAAACTTCATATAGACTGGGTAAATCAAATTGGCAAAAGTAGCTTGGAGTGTTAGATTGAAAGAAACAGCTTACAATGTTCCCAAAAAGAGTAGTAAGCCTGAGGATTGGAAGGGCTTTAAAAATTAGCAAAGGATGGCCAAGAAGTTGACGGAAGAAGAAAATAGAATAAGAGTAAACTAGCAGGAAATATAAAACAGTTTGTCAGAGCTTTTGCAAGTATTACAAGAAGGAAGAGATAATCAAAAGTAAACATGGGTCCACTGGAAACACAGACAGGAAATTATAATGGTGAACAAGGAAATGTCTGTCTTCACAGTAGAAGACACAAAAGCTGGAATGTAATGGTGAGGCAGTGGCCCCACTCATCGGCTGGAAAGCCAGGGGCAAGCCCGTTTCCACGGCCTGAAAGCAACGCTGCTATTTTGTGTGGTTCAGGTTCTTAATTGGCTTCAGTCGGTATTTCCGCTCCTCTCAGGCAGCAAGTCCCACCTCTAAGATCTGCTGGCCAATCAGAGGGCTGGCAGCTCCTCAGTCCCAGCAGTGCCACCAGGAGTGGTGGCCACTGCTGGGACGGCACCCAGCCAGAAGAGCCATGATGGACGCTGGCCCTAGGTGGGGGCCGGGCCTCGCTGGGGATGATTAGCTAGGCCCCAGTGAGGGCAGGGTTGGTCAGAGTCTAGGGCAGGAGGGGTTGTTTGTGGAGGTTGGCCCATGCTGCTGGGGGGGTCCTCCATAGGGCACAGAGAGCCTGATCGGAAGGGTCCCATCACCCAGACCGCTAGGCCCCCTTAGGTGCTGACGTGCCCATCTGCTGCTGGCAAAATACTAGCAGGGTGGCAGGAGACCCTTAAGTGACAATTAAAAGTAGGTGATGGGCACACCACCCCCCACCCCACCGTCTCCCATCCTATTTTTGCCCCCCCCCCATCTCCTAGCCAGCTTCTGTGGTGGGGAGGGGGGGGCGGGGTGGAGCGTTAAATTCCGGCCAAAGAACATACCAGAAATTGTGGGGATTCAAGGGTCTAATGAGAGTAGGAATTTAAAGTAATTAATATTAGTAAAGCAAAAGTACTTAAGAAATTGAGACTAAAAGCTGACCAGTACTCTGGACCTGATGGCCTACATCCCAGGGTTTAAAAGAAGTGGCTGCACTGATAGTGGATGGATTGATTTCATCTTCCAGAATTCCTTAGATTCTAGAATGGTCCCCACGGATTGAAAGATTAGCAAATGTAACCCTGTTGTTCAAGAAAGCAGGGAGCGTGAAAACAAGGAATTTTGTCCAGTCAGCCTGGCATCAGTAGTAGGGATACTTCTACAATTTATTATTAAGGGTATGGTAACAAGGCACTTGGAAAATCACAATATGGTTAAGCAGAGTCAACATGGCTTTATGAAAGGGAAATCGTGTTTGACAAATGTATTAGGGTTTTTTGACAATGTAACTAGCAGGGTAGATTCGAAAGGCACTGATAAGGTGGACACAAGAGGTTGTTACACAAGATTAAGGCTCATGGGATTGGGCGTAGTATATTAACATGGATTGAGGATTTATTAATAGACAGTAAACAGAAAGTAGGAATAAACAGGGCAGAGTGTAACTAGTGGGTTGTCACAAGGATCAGGGCTTAGGCCTGAACTATTTAAAATCTATGGCAATGACTTAGATGAGGGGACCAAGTGTAATATATCCAAGTTTGCTGATGATATAAAGCTAGGTGGGAAAAGTGAGCAATGAGGAGGACGCAAAAAGGTTACAAAAGGATAGAGACCGGTTAAATGATTGGACAAGAAGGTGGCAAATGGAGACATTCAGAGGGATTTGGAATCACAGGAAGTTAACAGGCAGGCACAGCAAGCAATTAGGCAGGCAAATGATATGCTAGCCTTTATTACAAGGGCCTGGAGCATAAGAGTAAGGAAGTCTTGCTGCAATAATATTGGGCTTTGGTGAGAACACACCTGGAGTACTGTGCAGCTTTGGTTTCCTTACCTAAGGGAGGATATACTTGACTTAGAGGGGATAGTTCACTAGATTGATTTCTGGAATAAAAGGGTTGTCCTATGAGGAGATTGAGTATAATGGGCTGAAATTCTCTGGAGTTTAGAAGAATGAGAGTGATCTCATTGAAACATATAAAATTCTTAGAGGGCTAGATCCTGAGAGGCTGTTTTCCCTGGCTGGAGAATCTAGAACTCGAGTCATAGTCTCATTAGGGGTTGGCCATTTAGGACTGAGATGAGGAGAAATATTTTCACTCAGAGGGTCTGAATCTTTGGAATTCTCTAACCCAGAGGGCTGTGGATATTCAGTTGATTAATATATCCAAGACTGAGATTGGTAGGATTTTGGGCATTAAGGGTTATGAGGATAGTTCAGCAATGATCTTATTGAATGGCAGAGCAGGCTCACTGGCCATATGGCCTACTCTAACTCCTATTTCTTATGTTCATATAAGTCAACACAAACTTCAAGATCTTGGGGTCAACTTTAGTCTCCCATCAAGAAAACATTAAGAGATGGGCACCCAAAACAGTTGTCAAGGGACCTTTTCTGAATCATCTTTTATTTGAATGGTTGAGGCAAGATGCCAGCACAAAACACAGTCTTCAATTGGCAGGACGCTGATTAAGAGGTGGCAAATCAGGCACAGCTGCAAGTTCTTAAATGACTGTAGAACCTTAAAGGGGATGTGCATTTTCCGTACCAAAATATAGATGCAACATAGTGGATCTGAAGGAAAAAGGGGAAAGAAGAGCTCCAATAGGCCCCCAAGATATTCAGATACAGCCATGTAGATGCTAATGGAGAAAGTTCAGAATAGATAGGAGGTCTCTTTCCACACAGATGGCCAGCAGGTAACTAAGCTATGCTGGAATCACTCAGCAGGTCTGGCAGCATCTGTGGAAAGAGAAGCAGAGTTAACGTTTCGGGTCAGTGACCCTTCCGAAGAAGGGTCACTGACCCGAAACGTTAACTCTGCTTCTCTTTCCACAGATGCTGCCAGACCTGCTGAGTGTTTCCAGCATCTCTTGTTTTTGTTTCAGATTTCCAGCATCCGCAGTATTTTGCTTTTATTAAGGTAACTAAGCTAAATTGGTAAATGGACATGACAAAAGGTGGCACATGTGAATACAATCAGCATTTTCTCCAGGACCAAGCTGCAGTGAAGAATGAATTTAATGAGCTCACCCAAATGCCACGGTAATATTTCCCTTCACATCACTACTTCGTGCACAACCCGATCTTTGCATCAGCACTACCAATACTTCTCTTCCCCACTTGCCATGATTGTCTGAGTTAACAGGGAAAAGTACACTGCACTTCCTTCCTGCTTATACTCACACCCTAAAAGCTGCTCCTGCCCTCGCAACTATTTCTCCCTCATGATGCAGTCATGCATCCTTACTTAGGAAAACATCAATACAGAGATCAGCATCCTGCATGACATAGACAGTGAGTTAGAGAGGACTGCACTGGGGACTCACCAAGCAAAACTGAGCAGGAGCAGATGGAGCTAAAGTTTCTAGGCTTTTCTGTAAGCTAGTAGGCCTTTGTATGTCCCGTAAAACCACAATGCTGTTTGAAAGCTTTAGTGCAGAGGTTTTGTTGTGTACAGCCTAGTCACTTAAGTTCGTGGGTCTTTTAAATTTTTTTGCATGGCAACTTAAAGGGGCTGACTTGTGCTCGGCCTGCACGGTAATTTCTGGGTTGCTGTGCAACCGCTCGGCTGTACAACTGAAAACGAACATTGGTGCAAAGAATGTGCCTGTAGCAGCTGGTGACTGCGCAATGCTAATGCATATCAATTTGTTATACTGCAGATGCTTTTGCTTGTAAGGTGGAAGGAGTGGGACATATGTTGCAAATGGCTGTTGATGCAGGGGAGCAGATTGTTTAGCTGAAGTTCTCTTCAGTGGGCTGCTGCCAAACAGCTCAGACCACAGGCGACTGTTGGACTCCTCCAACTTCCTCACCATCCTTTGTGGCATAACTGTTCTCTCATTCATAATGCTAAAGGGCCCTCTTCAATGGTGGCTCCATGTGTTGGCCCATTGCAAAGCAAAGTTATGTATTGTAGTGTATGACACACCTCGAGAAATTATTTGTGGACTGTATTTCAGGAACTGACCAGATCTTTCCAGGCATCTAGATCATTGTTTCAGGACTTCAATAACAACTTAAGACATAGAAGCAGGAGTAGACCAGATCTCGCCTCGAGTCCACTCTGCCATTAAATAAAATCTTAGCTAGTCTACTACCTCAACTCCACTTTTTTGCCCTTTTTCCCTTGATTCCCTTAAAGTCCAAAGATCTAGTGATCTCAGTCTTGAATATACTTAATGACTAAGCATCCACAGTCTCCTTGGTTAAAGAATTCCAAAGATTTTCAACCCTCTGAGTGAAGAAATTTCTTCTCATCTCAGTCCTAAATGATTGACCCCTTATCCTGACTATGTCCTCTAGTTCTAGACTGTCCAGCCAAGGGAAACAGCCTCCCAGTGTCTATAAATGGTCTGCTTAATGAGGGTTCCAATTGACCTGTGGATCATACCAGAATCCTGCAGTCGTATGTGCTTCCATCTTCAAGCAGTCAGCAGCAATGAGGAGATGGACAACTAATGCAATATAAAGCGGCATGGCAGGAAAGCAGGCATAGACTTACACTACACACTGGTTGCACGTTAATAGAGTGGATTCCCTTGCAATTCATAAAGTGGTCACTTCGTTTGAAGGAGCCTTCATGGTGATATGATTGCAGCCAATGACTTGGGGAAATTCTGCAACCTGTGTGACTCCAAGAACTTTATTCTTCTGCTCCTGGATCTACACAGAAAAAGTAATAAATGCGTTTGCTCTAGCAAACAAGACATCAGTTAACTGTTAGGAAAAGCATGAACTGCAGAATGACTGATGTTACTGATTTTTCCTGTGGCAACCTAGATGGACCCAGGGCAAAGCAGTTTAGGGTTGCAGTGACCTTGACTGATTGATCTAACATCTTATTTGCCTTGGTATTAAATTTTGTTTGATAATGCTTATAAAATTAAAAGTGCTATATAAACACAAGTTGTTGCACTGTCGTCCTACAAAATCAAAGCTTTCTTATGCATTGTTTCTCAGAGAATTGCAGGTATGTTGTTCTGGACCTGTGTGCTCTGTCGGGAGGATATGGATTATTTCAAGCATATCTTCAATATACTTGCTTTGCCCCCAGCTACAACTCAGTTTGCTCCTTTTTGTTCTCTTCCTCCACTCAGAATGAGATTCTAAGAAGGACTGTCACCAAGACACAACTGCAATGCAGTTAATAGGGCACAGCATACAACAGCAACAGATCACTGAAATCATTCAAGGTCAAAGAGCACAAAAGGTACTGCAAGAAAATTGTGTCCAAAAGCTCTAGGAAGCTTTACTTGAGAACAGTTGAGGATTCCTTTAAACAACATTTAAAATAGTCACCTCAAGGCTTTTACTGAAGGGCTGGAGCAGGAAGTCATATTAGTCAGATGGTATGGTTGGAAAATGGAAAGTGGGGGGTATCACTGTCTCAATTATATCAAATGACCCTGACTTCAATACATTCATGAAGTTTCCACCAATTTCAGAGGGGATCTCTATCCACCAGGAATTATGAATCCTGGAAAATCAGGACATCTAAAAGATGAGTAGTGGTAAATGGGCAGCAGGGACAGACATTTTATTTTCTGCCTGCTATTATCCTGTTTTTGAGAGCAAACAGGATGGTAAGGACACGAAGATTGTTCCTTTTCTCCAACTTGTAAGATATTGATAGAAATAGAAGAACAAATTCAAAGAAAAGCAGACATCAACACTAAAATTGGACATTAAGTCAGATTAAAGTTCTCTTTGATGAAGACAAAAATCATGTCTGTTGGAACCAATGTTAACATCAAAATCAGAGAAAAGGCATTAGAGAACACAGATTTCTTCACAGGTATATAATTTGCAGCAATGCTAAAATCGGAAAAGACTTATCAGCTACAGTTTACAAAGCTTTTAACAAATTGAACAACATCTGCAGAAATGCTAACTACGACAACAACTTGTATTTACATAGTGTCTTTAATGCAATAAAACATCCCAAGGCACTTCACAGAGGCATTATAAAAAAAATGACACCAAGCCACTTAAGGCAAAATTAGGGCAGATGACCAAAACCTTGGTCAAAGTGCTAGGTTTTAAGGAGTGTCTTAAAGGAGTAAAACGAGGTAGAGAGGTTTAGGGAGGCAATTCCAGAGCTTAGGGCCTAGGCAGCTGAAGGTACAGCCACCAATAATTGAGCAATTAAAATCGAGGATGCTCAAGAGGATAGAATTGGAGGTGTATAGATATCTGAGGGTTGTAGGGCTGGAGGAGATTATAGAGATAGGAAGGGGTCAGGCCCTGGAGGGATTTGAAACCAAGCGTGAGAATTTTAAAATCAAGGCATATTTTAACCAGGAGCCAGTGTAGGTCAGTGAGCACAGGGGTGCTGGGTGAACAGGATTTGATGCCAGTTAGGACATGGGTAGCAGAGTTTTGGATGATCTCAAGTTTACAGAGTGTAGAATGCCAGGCAGGAGTGCATTCGAATAGCCAAGTCTGGAGGTATCAAAGGCATGGATGAGAGTTTCAGCAGCAGAAGAGCTATGGCAGGGGTGGAGTCAGGCGATATTACAGAAGTGGAAATGGGCAGTTTTAGTGACGAAATGGATGTGTGATTAAAAGCTAATCTCAGGGACAAATATGACACCGAGGTTGAGAACTGTCTGGTTCAGCCTCAGAGAGTTACCAAGGAGAGGGATGGAGTCGATGGCTAGGGTGCGGAGTTTGTGACGGAGGGTGAAGACAATGGCTACAGTCTTCCCAATATTAAATTGGACAACATTTCTGCTCATTGAGTACTGAAATGTCAGACAATCTAGAGACAGTGCAGGGGTCAAGAGAGGGGGTGCTGAGGTAAAGCCGGGTATTGTCAACGTACATGTGAAAACTGACATTTTTTCAGATGATGTCGCTGAGGGGCAGCATGTAGATAAGAAATAGGAGGGGGCCAAGGATAGATCCTTGAGGGACACCAGAGGTAACTAAGTCTAGACTAGACTCAAAACAAACAAACAGGACTGAAACCTGATCAATTATAAAAGGATACTGAGAAGAACGTTAATACTTTCAACATCAAATTTCTTTAAATGTTCTCAAAATCAGCTGGACGATAAAAGTGATAAACAAGATAGTCAGAGAAAGAACAAAGCAAAATTTGTAAGTATTCAATGTGCAACCCCAAAATGCCTCAGCTAAATGCTCAGGATACAAGAGTTCACAACACTGTGTAAAGTCCAGAAATGATAGCCAAATAGAAAAGTAAGTGTAGAAGGCCAACGATAACATGGTGTAACATTGTAGAGAAGGAGCTCACAATCACAGCTCAGAAACAAGCATTTGACCCATCAAGTCTCCACCAGTAGTTTTCTTTACATAAGCCACCTTCTCTAATTCCACTCACTTGCTCACTCACCATACCCTTTAATATTCCTTTTATTCCTTTTGAAAGAATTGATAGACTCTGCTTCAATAATTGTGAGGCCAGCTTCTAGAAGGGGAACAACTGCAGTAACTAATCAAGCAAGAATGGAGAAGGTTGCTCTTGAACTCATGGTGTACTACAGCAGGCAACGTGCAAATATTTGGCTTACTTTTTTTTCTTATGCAAGAATGGGCTTGAACTTCTTTTAAGTTGGTATTGTTGTAAAGTCAATATAAACAGTAAAGTAAATGGTTATCACCATCCTTAGCAAGCTAACATTAACGATTTTAAGATGCTGACTGCTGGTATTCCAGAAACTAACAAGGTTGCTAGTACAAAAGCAAAATACTGCAGATACAAAAACAGAAATGCTGGAAATACTCAGCAGGTCTGGCAGCATCTGTGGAGACAGAAACAGAGTTAACATTTCAGGTCGCTGATCCTTCATCAGAACTGGGAACTAGTGAACTGGGTTTACTAGTGATGTTCAAAAGCCAGTTAAATACATTTGGAATTTTAACAGTCTAATCTCCAATGGAGTAAAATGAAAGCCTCCAAACAACAGCAATAAATATCTGAATTTGTGAGACATTTGACGCAATATTCAAAACCATATAATTGTAGAAATCATTTTTTAACCCCAAACAAAAACTGCTACATATGGAGAGAAAAAAGACCTGAATTTGAGTTCTGAACCAGGAAAACAAATGAGACAAATAATATTTAATGTTTGATTTGCTAGTGCTTAGAAAGAAACAACTATAGTTTCATAATGTTTATACAATAGATTAGCCCCCAAATCAGTGGTTTACAATCCCCATTTGTGATCGCCGGAACTTTTTAATTTTGTGAGTACACCCAGGCTATCAAATGAATCAAAAAGCATGATGTCAAAATCAATTATGTTGCAAGCAGTACAATGTTGAATGCGCTCGAGACAGCAAGAGCAAATATAACTACTTAAAAACAATTAAAAATGAAGGTCCCCTTACATACTAAACAATCAAAGTTAGAATATAACATATCACTCCTAAAACTAAAAAGTAGATGACACTCAACTTTCATATCGACACATTTCCCTAGCTGTACTAGTAACACTGCGGAATGAGGTTCAGGAAATACAACAAATCAATCCAAACTCTTGAAATGGAACAATAAGACCAACCTCCATGACAAAAGAGAACCACTACTGTTGGAAAACAACTTCTGACACAGACAGACATAACATGAAAATCAATAAATTACACCACGGCCCTCACAAATACTAGAACAGGTAATAACACACGCACAACAAAATAAGAGAGATTGAAAAGCACATCTTGTCAGTAGAAGGCAGGAAAGACCGATATGTAAAAATACACCTGAAAAATTCATGGGAATCCCTTTGTCAAGTTAATCAAATAATGTTTATATTCTAAAAGCAAAATACTGCGAATGCTGGAAATCTGAAATAAAAACAAGAAATGCTCAGCAGGTCTGGCAGCATCTGTGGAAAGAGAAGCAGAGTTAATGTTTCGGGTCAGTGACCCTTCTTCGGAACTGACAAATATTAAAAATGTCACAGCTCATTTCCCGGCGGAGCAGCAGGAGAAGGTAGCGACTCTTCGGTGGGTGAGTGAAGGCATCAGGAGCTGTGTTTTAAAAGTAAGTACTTACTGTTTTACTTACTGTTTTCCTTGTCTTTGAGTTTCTTTTGGCGCCGGAGGAACCGGAAGCTGGTCGGCAGCGAGGACTCCTGGGTGGGTATTTTCCTTAAAGGTGCGGAGCTCCGTGGACTCGGCCTCATTTCCCGGCGGAGCAGCAGGAGAAGGTAGCGACTCTTCGGTGGGTGAGTGAAGGCATCAGGAGCTGTGTTTTAAAAGTAAGTACTTACTGTTTTACTTACTGTTTTCCTTGTCTTTGAGTTTCTTTTGGCGCCGGAGGAACCGGAAGCTGGTCGGCAGCGAGGACTCCTGGGTGGGTATTTTCCTTAAAGGTGCGGAGCTCCGTGGACTCGGCCTCATTTCCCGGCGGAGCAGCAGGAGAAGGTAGCGACTCTTCGGTGGGTGAGTGAAGGCATCAGGAGCTGTGTTTTAAAAGTAAGTACTTACTGTTTTACTTACTGTTTTCCTTGTCTTTGAGTTTCTTTTGGCGCCGGAGGAACCGGAAGCTGGTCGGCAGCGAGGACTCCTGGGTGGGTATTTTCCTTAAAGGTGCGGAGCTCCGTGGACTCGGCCTCATTTCCCGGCGGAGCAGCAGGAGAAGGTAGCGACTCTTCGGTGGGTGAGTGAAGGCATCAGGAGCTGTGTTTTAAAAGTAAGTACTTACTGTTTTACTTACTGTTTTCCTTGTCTTTGAGTTTCTTTTGGCGCCGGAGGAACCGGAAGCTGGTCGGCAGCGAGGACTCCTGGGTGGGTATTTTCCTTAAAGGTGCGGAGCTCCGTGGACTCGGCCTCATTTCCCGGCGGAGCAGCAGGAGAAGGTAGCGACTCTTCGGTGGGTGAGTGAAGGCATCAGGAGCTGTGTTTTAAAAGTAAGTACTTACTGTTTTACTTACTGTTTTCCTTGTCTTTGAGTTTCTTTTGGCGCCGGAGGAACCGGAAGCTGGTCGGCAGCGAGGACTCCTGGGTGGGTATTTTCCTTAAAGGTGCGGAGCTCCGTGGACTCGGCCTCATTTCCCGGCGGAGCAGCAGGAGAAGGTAGCGACTCTTCGGTGGGTGAGTGAAGGCATCAGGAGCTGTGTTTTAAAAGTAAGTACTTACTGTTTTACTTACTGTTTTCCTTGTCTTTGAGTTTCTTTTGGCGCCGGAGGAACCGGAAGCTGGTCGGCAGCGAGGACTCCTGGGTGGGTATTTTCCTTAAAGGTGCGGAGCTGAGTAAACCCGAGCCACTACACATGTAGTGTCTCCCACCCATCCTCCTCCTCTAACCTAATAATAAGACCCTTTTTACCCTCCTGCTCTAACCAAAAAGGACTGAGCAGGTAAGCTATTTACTGTTTTTGTTAATATCTATAGTTGTACTTAACTAAGGGGTAATTGAATAAAAGAAATGGCAGCCAGTGTAGTGTATTGCTCCTCCTGCAGAATGTTCGAGGTGAGGGAAACCTCCGGTGGCCCTGCCGACTTCACCTGCTGGAAGTGCATCCGTCTCCAGCTCCTATCAGACCGTGTTAGGGAATTGGAGCTGGAGCTGGATGAACTGAGGATCATTCGGGAAGCTGAGGGGTTGATAGATAGAAGCTACACGGAGGTCGTTACTCCACAAATCAAAGGCAGCTGGGTAACAGTTAGAGGTGGGAAGAGGTCAGTGCAGGGATCTCCTGTGGTCGTTCCCCTCAACAACAAGTATACAGTTTTAGATACTGTTGGGGGGGACGGCCTATCGGGGGCAGGCTGCAGTGACCGGGCCTCTGGCACGGGGTCCTGCACTGTGGCTCAGAAGGGAAGGAGGGAGAATGGGAGAGCACTAGTCATCGGGGACTCGATGGTGAGGAGTACGGACAGGCGGTTCTGTGGGCGCAGGCGAGACGCACGGATGGTTTGTTGCCTCCCTGGTGCCAGGGTCCGTGATGTTTGTGATCGCGTCTTCAGGATCCTTAAAGGGGAGGGGGAGCAGCCAGAGGTCGTGGTGCACATTGGCACCAACGACGTAGGAAGGAAGGGTGGCACAGATGTTAGAAGTGAGTTTAGGGAGTTAGGCTGGAAGCTGAAAGCTCGGACGGACAGAGTTGTTATCTCTGGTTTGTTGCCGGCGCCACGTGATAGTGAGGCTAGGAATAGGGAGAGAGCACAGCTGAACACGTGGCTGCAGGAATGGTGTAGGAGGGAGGGCTTCCAGTTCTTGGATAATTGGACTGCATTCTGGGGAAGATGGGACCTGTTCAAACAGGACGGGCTGCATCTGAACCAGAGGGGCACCAATATCCTGGGAGGGAGGTTTGCTAGTACTGTTCGGGAGGGTTTAAACTAGTTTGGGAGGGGGATGGGAACCGGACTTGTAATCCAGGGACCAGTGGGTCCACTCAGAAAGACAAAGAGTGTAGTGAGGTATTGGGGAAGGTAGCACTGTCGCAGAGGACAGATGGGCACGGAGAAGGGTTAAAGTGCGTATACTTCAACGCAAGAAGCATCAGGAATAAGGTGAGTGAATTGAAGGCGTGGATGGGCACTTGGGACTACGATGTTGTGGCCATCACTGAAACGTGGATAGGTGAGGGGGAGGAATGGTTTTTGGAGGTACCTGGTTATAGATGTTTTCATAAGATTAGGAATGGTGGTAAAAGAGGTGGGGGGGTGGCATTGTTAGTTAGAAATAGTGTAACAACTGCTGAAAGAATTTTCGAGGAGGATCTGCCGACTGAGGCACTGTGGGTTGAGGTCAGGAACAGGAAAGGAGCAGTCACCTTGATGGGAGTTTTCTATAGGCCCCCCAATAGCAGCAGGGAGGTGGAAGAGCAGATTGGGAAACAGATTTTGGAAAGGAGCAGAAGTCACAGGGTAGTAATTATGGGGGATTTCAACTTCCCAAATATTGATTGGCAACTCTTTAGATCGAATAGTTTGGATGGGGTAGTGTTTGTGCAGTATGTCCAGGAAGCTTTTCTGACTCAGTATGTAGACTGCCCGACCAGAGGGGAGGCAATATTGGATTTGGTACTAGGTAATGAACCAGGGCAAGTGATAGAGCTGTTGGTGGGCGAGCACTTTGGAGATAGTGATCACAATTCTGTAGCATTCACTGTGGTAATGGAGAGGGATAGGTATGTGCAACAGGGCAAGGTTTACAATTGGGGGAAGGGTAGATATGATGCTGTCAGGCAGGAACTGAGGAGCATAAGTTGGGAGCATATGCTGGCAGGGAAGGGCACGGTCGAAATGTGGAACTTTTTCAAGGAGCAGATAGTAGGGGCCATTGATAAGCATGTCCCTGTCAGACAGGGAAGGGATGGTCATGTGAGGGAACCGTGGTTGACAAGAGAGGTTGAGAGTCTTGTTAGGAAGAAGAAGGATGCGTATATAAAGTTGAGGAAAAAGGGCACAGGCATAGCTCTGGAGGGATACAAGATGGCCAGGAAGGATCTGAAGAAAGGGATTAGGAGAGCTAAGAGAGGGCATGAAAAATGCTTGGCGGGTAGGATAAAAGAAAACCCCAAGGCCTTTTACGCGTATGTCAGAAATATGAGGATGACTAGGGGGACCGTAGGTCCGGTCAAGGACAATAGCGGGAGACTGTGTGTTGAGCCGGAAGAGATAAGTGAGGTTTTGAATGAGTACTTCTCTTCGGTATTTACAAATGAGAAGGGGTGTATTACTGAAGAGGACGGTGGGAAGCAGACTGGTAAGCTCGAGGAAGTGCTCGTTAGGAGGGAAGATGTGTTGGGGTTTTTGAATAACTTGAAGATAGACAAGTCTCCCGGGCCTGACGGGGTATATCCAAGGATGTTATGGGAAGCAAGGGATGAAATTGCAGAGCCGCTGGCAATGATCTTTTCATCTTCTCTGCTGACGGGGGTGGTACCAGGTGATTGGAGGGTGGCGAATGTTGTGCCCCTGTTCAAGAAAGGGAATAGGAACAACCCTGGGAATTACAGGCCAGTTAGTCTTACTTCGGTGGTAGGCAAGTTGATGGAAAAGGTGCTGAGGGATAGGATTTCTGAGCATCTGGAAAGACACTGCTTGATTCGGGACAGTCAGCACGGTTTTGTGAGGGGTAGGTCTTGCCTCACAAGCCTGATTGAATTCTTTGAGCAGGTGACCAAGCAAGTGGATGAGGGTAAACCAGTGGATGTGGTGTACATGGATTTTAGTAAGGCATTTGATAAGGTCCCCCATGGTAGACTTATGGAGAAAGTCAGGAGGCATGGGATAGTGGGGAATGTGGCCAGTTGGATTAAGAATTGGCTAACTGATAGAAGGCAGAGAGTGGTCTTAGATGGTAAATACTCAGCCTGGAGCCCAGTTACCAGTGGCGTGCCGCAGGGATCAGTTCTGGGTCCTCTCCTGTTTGTGATTTTTATTAACGACTTGGATGAGGAAGTCGAAGGGTGGGTCAGTAAATTTGCAGATGATACAAAGGTTGGTGGAGTTGTGGATACCGAGGAGGGCTATTGTCGTCTGCAAAGGGACTTGGATAGGTTGCAGTGCTGGGCTGAAAAGTGGCAGATGGAGTTTAACCCTGAAAAGTGTGAGGTCGTCCATTTTGGAAGGACAAACATGAATGCAAAATACTGGGTTAACGGTAGGGTTCTTGGGCATGTGGAGGAGCAGAGAGACCTTGGGGTCTATGTGCATAGATCATTGAAAGTTGCAAGTCAAGTGGATAGGGCTGTGAAGAAGGCATATGGGGTGTTAGCGTTCATTAGCAGAGGGATTGAATTTAAGAGCCGTGAGGTGATGATGCAGCTGTACAGGACCTTGGTAAGGCCTCATTTGGAGTACTGTGTGCAGTTCTGGTCGCCTCATTTTAGGAAGGATGTGGAAGCCTTGGAGAGGGTGCAGAGGAGATTTACCAGGATGTTGCCTGGAATGGAGAATAAGTCTTACGAGGAAAGGCTGAACATTCTAGGCCTCTTCTCATTAGAAAGGAGAAGGATGAGGGGTGACATGATAGAGGTTTATAAGATGATCAGGGGAATAGATAGGGTAGACAGTCAGAAACTTTTTCCCCGGGTGGAGCAAAGCGTTACAAGGGGTCATAAATTTAAGGTGAAGGGTGGGAGATATAAGGGGGATGTCAGGGGAAGGTTCTTTACCCAGAGAGTGGTCGAGGCATGGAATGCCTTGCCCGGGGAAGTTGTTGAGTCAGAAACTTTAGGGACTTTCAAAAGGCTTTTGGATAGGTATATGGATAAAGGAGAATGATGGGGTATAGATTAAATTGTCCTTGACAGAGGACAAAGGATCGGCACAACATTGTGGGCCGAAGGGCCTGTTCTGTGCTGTATGTTCTATGTTCTATGTTCTATGTTATAAGCAAGTGTTTGTGTTTATAAGCAAATGTTTATATTCTATAAGATGCTTCCTGTTTTGGATAAGGATTGTTATATATGTATATATTGTTATACTATCTGTAAAGTGTTAGGAACTAATTGTTATGTGCAAGTGTTCCAGTGAGGGGGGGGGCCCTCATTCATGGCTGCATTGGGGAGTCATGTTATATGTAACACAAGAACCAGTTCAACCAGGTTCTACAGCACAAGCATGGTGTTGAAATAAACAAGACTGACTCCAGCCTTTTCCAAGTTTAAAGTGTGATTCTTTCCAACATCTGGGAACCAGAAACAACATAAAGACCAGCGAGTGTCTGAGTAAACCTACAACATTTTTTAAAGCATCAGATTGAGAAAAGTGACCCAAATTAGTGCCAGAGACAGAAAAAACTAGTGACTCGTGCAAAAACTCTAAAAAAAAGATCGAAATGTCAGATGGGACAGGAATGAATGTACTGCTACAGCCCATAATGAATCGGGGAGTTGATGGTTTCATAGAGGCATTTGAGAAGTTTAAACAAAAGTGCAATTTAGCAGTCAATAGTTTCCTAAAAGGCACTAGTGAAGAGGAGAGGGTCAGCTATATCCTTCTGTCGGCTGGAGATAATGGATTACATTTATTTAACAGCTGGGACCTAAGCGAAGAAGATAGCAGAAACCCAGACAGATTTTTTGAAAGATTCAGCACCCATCTCCAGCCAAAATCAAATCATCGGATATACCGATATGAATTTCAAGGCCTCAGATAGGAACTAGGTGAGCCTATTGACAATTTTGTAGCAAGATTGAAAAATGCAGCCAGAAAATGTAAATTTAAGGACACAGATGAAAGGCTGATAGATCAGTTCATTTGAGGTTCTGCACATCCTGAAGTACAGAAAGCTCATCAGACAGGACAAGCTCACGATATCGCAGGCTGTAGACACTGCTAGAGCACATGCAGCTACGAGCAGACAGATGAAGACTCTGACCTCTCAAATGGCTAGCCTTCAGTTAAGAGACAGGCAGCAGGGTCGATGCAGTGAAACAACAACTAAAGAATGTACACCAGAGAGTTAGAAGTGCAGGAGCTGTGGATGACCACATGAATTGACTGATAGAAGGAAATGACCTGCATATGGATCAATCTGCAGAGCTTGCGGAAAGACCATCACTGGGAAAAGATGTGCAGAACAAGGCAGGAAGGCGGTAGACGAGTCATCAGAGCCAGAGTAACAGAGCGAAGAAAGAGTGAAAGAAACCACTACATTCATACCCTGGAAGATGGCGATGGGTTTGAGAACTTGATAGACATAAGAACCATAGAATCGCGCGAAATATCTAGATGTGACAGTTCCCAGACAAAAGAAATTCACACAACCATTCAGATCAGGATGAGGCTGAGAAATAAGCCCACAACGATAACTCTGAAGGTGAAGATAGATACTGGAGCACAGAGTAACATCATCCCGCTCAGACTATACCAGCAGATTTTTCCTAAAAATTTGGAGAAAAATGATTATTCAAGGAAGGTGCTCTGAAACCAAACAATGTCATGCTAACAGCATACGGGGGAACTGAGATTCGACAGCTGGGAACAACCCAAATCAGAGCGACACACAAAGGAAAAGATGTTAACTGTATGTTCTACGTCACAGAAACAGATGGTCCAGCTATCCTGGGGTTGAGCAGTTGTGAAGAGCTGCAGATTATCTCAGTAAACCATGAGGTAAAGGAGGCGATACTGAGGATTGAAGATAGTACACCCGTGGAAGCGCCCTCCGATAAGAAGCAAAGAAGATCTGGTACAAATGTACCCAGAGTGTTTTGATGAGACGGTTGGATGCTTTGAGATCTTTGAGTATCACATCACTATTGACCCAACGATGAAACCAGTGATTCATCCCCATGTAAAGTACCAGTAGAACTAAAAGGAAAGCTTGAAAGAGCTCAGAGAAATGGTAGATAAGAAGGTGATCGCCAGAAGTACAGAAACTCACATCAGAAAGAGGAGATGATAGCTACTGAAGTACCACCCAGACCATGGCATACTGTAGGATTCGATTTATTCACACATAATCAAGAATGGTGTCACATAGTCGCACACTACTACTCAAAATTTCCTTTTATCCGGAAGATGAAAGACTTGAGAGCCACAACAATAATCTCAGCAGTATTAGTTCTGTTTGCTGAGCAAGGGATTTCTGAAAGGTTAATATGTGACAATGGCACCCAATTTACATCCAGAGAATTTAAGGAATTCGCTGACCAGTATGGATTCAACACCATCACCTCATCACCACACTACCCACGGGGACACGGATTTATAGAAAGACATGTCCAGACAGTCAGAAGAACATTTGTGAAATGCCAAGAGACGAAGGAAGACCCAAACCTGGGCTTATTGTCACTCTGATCCACACCTCTCAAGACTGACATGAAATCACCTGCAGAGCTGTTAAATGGAAGAAAATATAAGACAACTCTGCCAAGCAAAATACATCCTTCAAGTGATCAGAAGGAAGTGAGACAACAACTCACTGAAGCACAGGTAAGAGGAGAGCAACACTTCAACAAATGTGCTAAATCCCTACCCGAACTGTTAAAAGGACAAACTGTAGATGTACAGGATCCAATCATGAAAACCTGGAGCCCAGCAAAAGTTGTCAGTGAAGCTGAGACTCCAAGGTCATATATCGAGACCGAAACCGGTAACCAAATGACGGCTCGAGCGACGGCTGGAGTTACTGTGGCGCAACCGCGCGACTGAGAAGTACATGGATAGCACGTTTAGGGAGGCGGTCACATTGCAGATTAAGAGAGCGCAGGCAGAGAGGGAAGGGTGACTGCCAGACAGTCTAGGAGCATCAGGCAGGTAGTGCAGGAGTCCCCTGAGTCCATCTCGCTCACCAACCAGTTTTCCATTTTAGAAACTGGTGAGGGCGATGGTTCCTCAGAGGAGTGCAGTCAGAGCCACGGCTGGCTCAACTGCACAGGAGGGTAAGAGTAGCAGAGCAATAGTGGCAGGGGATTCAATAGTTAGGGGAACAGACAGGCGTTTCTGCAGCGGTAGACATGACTCCAGGATAGTTTAGTTTAGTTTAGAGATACAGCACTGAAACAGGCCTTTCGGCCCACCGAGTCTGTGCCGACCATCAACCACCCATTTATACTAATCCTACACTAATTCCATAATCCTACCACATCCCCACCTGTCCCTATATTTCCTTACCACCTACCTATACTAGGGGCAATTTATAATGGCCAATTTACCTATCAACCTGCAAGTCTTTGGCATGTGGGAGGAAACCGGAGCACCCGGAGGAAACCCACGCAAACACAGGGAGAACTTGCAAACTCCACACAGGCAGTACCCAGAATTGAACACGGGTCGCTGGAGCTGTGAGACTGCGGTGCTAACCACTGCGCCACTGTGCCGCCCCGAATAGTATGTTGCTTCCCTGGTGCCAGGGTCAAAGATGTCACTGTGCGGCTGCCGGTCATTCTTACGGGGAAAGGTGAACACCCAGAGGTCATGGTCAACATCGGTGCAAATGGCATTGGTAGAAAGAGGGATGAAGTCCTAACAGGGAAATTTGCTAGTGTTGTTGGGGAGGGTTTAAACTAGCTTGGCAGGGGAATGGGAACCTGAGAGGGATTCAGATTGGAGAGAAACAAAGCTGGTAATAATAGGAAGTAAAGTAGTCTGCAACATTAGAAGGCATCAAATAGGGTAAAAATACCAAAAAAATGTTAAAAAGGCAGAATTAAAGGCACTCTATCTGAATGCACGCAGCATTCACAACAAGGTAGAAGTAAATGGCTATGATCTAATTGCCATTACGGAGGTGTGGCTGCAGGGTGACCAGAGCTGGGAACTGAATATTCAAGGGTATTCAACATTTAGGAAGGATAGGCAAAAAAGAAAAAGAGGTGGTGTAGCGCTGTTAATAAAGGATGAGATCAGAACATTAGTGAGAGAGGATCTTAGATCAGAAGTTCAAGATGCAGAATCAATTCGGGTGGAGCTAAAAAACTGCAACAGGCAGCAAACATTGGTGGGCGTTGTTTATAGGCCAACAAACAGTAGTGGTAATGGAGGGCAAGGTATAAATCAGGAATTTAGAAGTGCATGTAACAAGGGTAATACAGTAATCATGGGGAATCCCATCTACATAGAGACTGGGTAAACCTAATGTTGTGGAGGATGAATTCCTGGAATGTATACAAGATGGTTTTCTAGAACAGTATGTTGAGGAACCAACTAGAGAACGGGCTATTTTAGATCTAGTATTGTGTTACGACCCAGTGAGAAATGGATCTGGGGTTCCGTCTCAGCCTTCACCTGGTCTTACGGTAACAGGGTTTAATTTTTAAAACACCGTGCTTTTAGTTCCCCCTTAGTGAATCCTTGTTCACTGCTTTCCAATTATAAGGCAAAGAAACCAGCCAAACAGGTCTTCCTAGGTTTAAAGAAAAAAGGTTAAACTTTATTAAACTTAAAGCTCTAATTCGGATAACGCCTACGGATATACAACGCACCCATGCTAGCATGCATACGCGATCCACACATGCAGATAGAGACAGAAAAGAGCAGAAATGGAAATATTTGAGGCAATAACTGAAGATGGTTTTGGTTACTTTTTGAGTTTGCTGTAGAGTCCTTGATTGTAGGTAGATCTTGCTTTTTGTTGGGGCCCAGTATTCTTCTTAAACCCTATTCAGTGTAGGAGACTTTTCTCTCTTTGAGGTTCACATCTCTTTAGTAGGTCCAGAGGCTTGTGAGAAAAAGATGGGAGCAGACAGGAGAGGTCTTCTCAGTCCAGGAGCAAACAGTCTTTCTGAGTTCAAACTCTCTGTGGCTAGTTCAAAAAGAACCCTGGACCAACCAGTTAGTCATGTGACCAACTGGTTTAACCAGTCCTGGCTTTTGTAGATTGTATCACCTTAGCAGTCTCTGGAGTGCTCTTCCTTACACCTTCAATGTCCGGTGATCAAAATCTATTGTGGGTTAAGTGAACCAGGGAATAGCCCTTTGTCTGCACATGCACTGTCTGTTAGTATGAAAATGTCCTTCCAGCCAAGTGTCTGGTGATTTTTTTTAACAAGTCCTTTCTTCATTCCAGCAACAGTTTAAAATCAATGTTCATATGACAAAATTAATATGCCTCATTCTTGGCAGGTGGGGGCCTGCATGACAATTGTGCAGCAAGAAAGGGCTAATTAATAATCTCATTGTAAAGGAGCCTTCAGGGAAGAGTGACCATAATGCCTCATTTTACATTAGGTTTGAAAGTTTGTAGTTCAATCCAAAACTAGGGTCTTAAACCTAAACAAAGAAAAGTACTAAAGTATGAGGGGCAAGTTGGCTGTGGTAGATTGGGAAACTACATTAAAAGGTATGATGGTAGATCGGCAATGGCTAGCATTTAAAGAATTAATAATAATGGTTACAACAAATATACATTTGTCTGAGGCACAAAAATCCAACAGGAAAAGTGATCCAACTGTGACTAACAAAACAAGTTAAAGATTGTAGTAGATCAAAGGAAGAGGCTTATAAAGTTGCCAAAAAAAGTAGTAAGTTTGAGGATTGGGAGCACTTTAGACTTCTGAATTTAGAAGGGAGGACCAAGAAACCGATAAAGAAAGGGAAAAGAGAATATGAAAGTAAACTAGCGAGAAATATAAAATCAGACTATAAAAGCTTCGACAGGTATGTAAAAAGGAAAAGATTAGCAAAGACAAATGTAGGCCCCTTACAGGCAGAGACAGGTGAATTTATAATGGGGAACAAGGAACTAAACAAATACCTTTTGTCTGTCTCCATGGAGGAAGATACAAAAAAACCTCCCAGAAATACTAGAGAACCAAGGGACGACTGAGAACGGGGAAATGAAAGAAATTAGTATTAGTAAAAAAAATAGTGGAGAAATTAATGGGACTGAAAGTTGGTAAATCACCTGGACCTGATGATCTACATCCCAGAGTGTTGAAAGAGGTAGCCGGAGAGAAAGTAGCTGCAAGGGTGGTCATCTTTCAAAATTCTATAGATTCTGGAATGGTTCCTGCAGATTGGAAGGTAGCAAATGTAACCTCACTATTTAAGAATCACAGAATAATACAGTGCAGAAGAGGCCCTATGGCCCACCGAGTCTGCACTGATGCATTAAAGACACCTGACCTGTCTACCTAATCCCATTTGTCAGCACTTGGCCCATAGTCTTGAATGTTATGACGTGCCAAGTGCTCATCCAGGTACTTTTTAAAGGATGTGAGGCAACCTGCCTCTACCACGCTCCCAGGCAGGGCATTCCAGACTGTCACCACCCTCTGGGTAAAAAAGTTCTATCTCAAATCTCCCTTAAACCTCCCGCCCCTCACCTTAAACTTGTGACACCTCGTAACTGACCCTTCAACGAAGGGGAACAGCTGCTCCCTGTCCACGCCCCTCATAATCTTGTACACCTTGATCAGGTCACCCCTCAATTTTCTCTGCTCCAGCGAAAACAACCCAAGCCTATCCAACCTCTCTTCATAGCTTAAATGTTCCATCCCAGGCAACATCCTGGTGAATCGCCTCTGCACCCCCTCCAATGCAATCACATCCTTCCTATAATGTGACGAACAGAATTGCACACAGTACTCCAGCTGTGGCCTTACCAAAGTTCTGAACAACTCCAACATGACCTCCCTGCTTTTGGAATCTAAGCCTCGATTGATAAAGGCAAGTGTCCTATATGCCTTTTTCACCACCCGATTAACCTGCCCTTCTGCCTTCAGAGATCTATGGACAAACACGCCAAGGTCCCTTTGTTCCTCGGAACTTGCCAGTGTCAGGCCATTCATTGAATACTTCCGTGTCACATTACTCCTTCCAAAGTGTATCACCTCACACTTTTCAGGGTTAAATTCCATCTGCCACTTTTCTGCCCATTTGACCATCCCGTCTATATCTTCCTGTAACCTAAGACACTCCACCTCACTGCTAACCACTCGGCCAATCATTGTGTCATCCGCGAACTTACTGATCCTACCCACCACATAGTCATCTATGTCGTTTATATAAATGACAAACAATAGGGGACCCAGCAGAGATCCCTGTGGTACGCCACTGGACACTGGCTTCCAGTCACTAAAAAAGCCGTCTGTCATCACTCTCTGTCTCCTACAGCTAAGCCAATTTTGAATCCACCTTATCAAGTTACCCTGTATCCCATGTGCATTTGCTTTCTTGATAAGTCTCCCATGTGGGACCTTGTCAAAAGCTTTGCTGAAATCCATGTAAACTACATCAACTGCACAACCCTCATCTACACACTTGGTCACATGCTCAAAAAATTCAATCAAACTTGTTAGGCATGAGCTCCCTCTGACAAAGCTATGCTGACTATTCCTAATCAAATTTTGCCTCTCCAAGTGAAGATAGATTCTCTCCTTCAGAATTTTCTCCAATAGTTTCCCTACCACTGACAACAGACTCACTGGTCTGTAGTTCCCTGGCTTATCTCTACAACCTTTCTTAAATAGTGGGACCACATTAGCTGTTCTCCCGTCCTCTGGCACCTCCCATGTGGCCACAGAGGAATTAAAAATTAGGGTCAGAGCCCTTGCAATCTCGACCCTCGCCTCCCACAGCATCCTGGGACACAAATCGTCCGGACCTGGAGATTTGTCCACTTTTAAGCCTTCCAAAACCTCCAATACCTTGTCACTCCCTATGACAATATTCTCAAGAACCTCACAGTCTCTCTCTCTAAGTTCCATATCTACATCCTCATTCTCTTGGGTGAAGACAGATGTGAACTATTCGTTCAACACCCTACCAATGTCCTCTGGCTTCACTCACAGATTTCCCCCTTGGTCCCTAATGGGTCCTACTCTTTCCCTGGTTATCCTCTTCCCATTGATATACTTATAGAATATCTTGGGATTTTCCTTACTTTTACCAGACAGAGCTTTCTCATATCCCCTCTTTGCTCTCCTAATTGCTTTCTTAAGCTCCATCCTACACTTTCTGTGCTCCACTAATGCTTCCATTGATTTGCTCTCCTTGTATTTGCTAAAAGCCTCTCTTTTCCTTCTTATCTTACCCTGAATGTTTCTGGTCATCCATGGTTCTCTGGGCTTGTTGCCCCTACCTATTACCCTAGAGGGAACATTTTGGGCCTGTACCCTCCCCATTTCCTTTTTGAATGCCCCCCACTGTTCTTCTGTAGATTTCCCGACAAGTAACTCGTTCCAGTCTACCTTGGCCAGATCCTGCCTTATTTTCCTAAAATTCGCTCTCCCCCAATCGAAAACCTTTTTTTGCAACTTGTCTATTTCTTTCTCCATAACAAGCTTAAATTGTACCATGTTGTGGTCGCTATCACCAAAATGCTCCCCCACCAACACATCAACCACCTGTCCAGCTTCATTCCCCAGAATTAGGTCCAGCACTGCACCCTCCCTTGTTGGATCCTCTACATATTGAGCTAAAAAGTTCTCCTGTATACATTTTAAGAACTCCACTCCATCTAAGCCCTTAAGACGATGACTATCCCAATTAATGTTGGGAAAATTGAAATCACCAAATACAATTAACCTATTATTTTTACACACCTCTGCAAATTGCGCACATATTTGCCCCTCAATTTCCCGCTGACTATCTGGGGGTCTATAATAAACACCTAGCAATGTGGCTGTCCCTTTTTTATTCCTAAACTCTACAAGATATCATCTCTCCTTACTGCAGTAACTGACTCCTTAACTAATATTGTAATGCCCCCTCCTCTTTTACCCCCTCCTCTGTCTCGCCTGAAGATTCTATATCCCGGGATATTGAGCTACCAATCCTGCCCCTCCCTCAACCATGTCTCCGTGATGGCTACTATATCACAATTCCACGTGTCAATCCTTGCCCTTAACTCATCCGTTTTACCTGCAATACTCCTGGCATTAAAGTAGAGGCCTTCCATCCTGGTCTTACTCCCTTGAAACTTACTTCCGCTGTATTCCCTCTGACTTGTTCGCTTTCCTGTGTTTAGCTGTGTCCCTATTCTGCTAGGAGTCTGCATCCCCTCCCCCTGCCAAATTAGTTTAAACTCTTCCCAACAGCACTAGCAAACCCGCCAGCAAGGATGTTAGTCCCCCTCTGGTTCAGATGTAGACCGTCCTGCTTGTACAGGTCCCACCTTCCCCAGAAACGGTCCCAGTGGTCCAGGAATCTAAAACCCTCCCTCCTGCACCAACTCTTAAGCCACGTGTTCATCTGTGCTATTCTCCTATTTCTATACTCGCTAGCATGTGGCTCTGGGAGTAATCCAGAGATTACAACCCGAGAGGTCCTGCTTTTTAGTCTACTGCCTAACTCCCTGAATTCTTGATGCAAGACCTCATCCCTCTTTCTACCTATGTCATTGGCACCAACATGTACCATGACCTCTGCCTCATCACCCTCCCCATTCAGGATGCCCTGCAGCCGTTCAGTGATATCCCAGACCCTGGCACCAGGGAGGCAACACACCATCCTGGAGTCACGTTGACGGCCACAGTAGCGCCTATCTGTTCCCCTGACTATAGACTCCCCTATTACTATTGCTCTTCCTCTCCTTCTCCCTTCCTGTACAGACAGGCTGCTTGCGGTGCCAGAAGCTTGGCTCTGTCCGCACTCCCTGGAGGAACCAGCCTCATCAGCCTCCAAAATGGAATACCGATTTGTAAGCGGGACCCCAGAACTACCTGCCTGTTTCTCTTGGACTGCCTGGTGGTCACCCATTCCCTTCCTTCCTCAAGTCCCTTCAGCTGTGGTGCGACCAGCTCTCTATACATGCTATCCACAATGCTCTCAGCCTCGCGGATGCTCCACAGTGTTTCCAGCCGCCGTTCCAGCTCTGAAACCCGAGTTTCCAGGAGCTGCAGCTGGACACACTTCCTGCACACATGCTGGTCCCGGGGACTGGAAATGTTCCCGGATTCCCAGATGCAGCAAGAGGAGCAAACCACAGCTTTAAGCTCTTCTGCCATGATTAAACACTTTGAATTTAAAAGAAAGGAGAGAGAGAGAGAAAACGGGAAACTACAGACCTGTTAGCCTGACAACAATGAAAAGGAAAAGGAATCTATTATAAAGATTATAAAGGATGTGATAACTGGACATTTACAAAATAATGGTAGGACTGGGCAGAGTCAAGATGGATTTCTGAAAAGGAAATCATGTTTGACAACCTGTTGCCAGTTTTTTGAGGATGTAACGAGCAGAAAAGATAAGGTGGAACCAGTTTATGTAGTGTATTTGGAATTTCAGAAGGCTTTCAATAAGGTCCTACACAAGAGGTTAGTAAACAAAATTGGAGCACATGGGATTAGGGTAATGTATTGGCATGGATTGAAAATTGGTTAACAGACAGAAAACAGAGAATAGGAATAAACAGGTCATTCTCAGGTTGGCAGGCTATGACGAGTGGGGCTACCGCAAGGATCAGTGCTTGGGCCACGGCTATTCACAATCTATTTCATGTAACATCTCCAAGTTTACTGATGACACAAAACTAGGTGGGAATGTGAGTACTGAGGAGGATGCAAAGAGGCTTCAAGGGGATTTAGACAGGCTAAATGAGTGGGAAAGAACATGGCAGATGGAATATATAGTGGAAAATGTGAAGTTATCCACTTTGGTAGGAAAAACAGAAATGCAGAGTATTTCTTAAATTGTGAGAATCTGGGAAGTGTTGATGTCTAAAGCAACCTGAGTGTCTTTGTTCATGAGTCACTGAAAGCTAGCATGCAGATGCAGCAAGCAATTGGGAAGGCAAAAAGTATGTTGGCCTTTATTGCAAGAGGAGTTGAGTACAGGAGTAAAGATGTCTTGCTGCAATTGTATAGAGCCTTGGTGAGACTGCACCTAGAGTACTGTATAGAGTAAGTTAAAAAACAGGACCTCTAGGGTTGTAATCTCTGGATTACTCCCTGTGCCACGTGCCAGTGAGGCTAGAAATAGGAAGATAGCGCAGCTAAACACATGGCTGAGCAGCTGGTGTAGAAAGGAGGGTTTCAGATATCTGGACCATTGGGCTCTCTTCAAGGACAGATGGGACCTGTACAAGAAGGACGGGTTGTATCTAAACTGGAAGGGCACTAATATCCTGGCTGCAAGGTTTGCTAGCGTCACTCGGGAGGGTTTAAACTAGTGTGGCAGGAGGGTGGTAACCAGAGCAGTAGGACAGCTGGTGAAGTAAATGAGGAGGACACAGTAAATAAGGCCAGTAGGACTAAGAGGAAGAGCAGGCAGGGAGATGTTGCTGAGCACAGCGGGACTGGTGGTCTGAAGTGCATTTGTTTCAATGCGATATGTATAACAGGTAAGGCAGATGAACTTAGAGCTTGGATTAATACTTGGAAATATGATGTTGTTGCTATTAGAGACTTGGTTGAGGGAAGGGCAGGATTGGCAGCTAAATGTTCCAGGCTTTAGAAGCTTCAGGCGGGATAGAGGGGGATGTAAAAGGGGTGGGGGAAGTTGCATTACTGGTTAAGGAGAATATCACAGCTGTACTGCGGGAGGACACCTCAGAGAGGTCATGCAGCGAGGGAATATGGGTGGAGCTCAGGAATAGGAAGGGTGCAGTCACTATGTTGGGGGTTTACTACAGGCCTCCCAACAACCAGCGGGAGGTAGAGGAGCAGATATGTAGACAGATTTTGGAAAGATGTAAAGAAAACAGGGTTGTAGTGGTAGGTGATTTTAACTTCCCCAATATTGACTGGGACTCACTTAGTGTTAGGGGCTTGGATGGGATAGAATTTGTGAGGAGCATCCAGGAGGGCTTCTTGAAACAGTATGTAGATAGTCCAACTAGGGATGGGGCCATTCTGGACCTGGTATTGGGGAATGAGCCCGGCCAGGTGGTCGAAGTTTCAGTGGGGGAGCATTTCGGGAGCAGTGACCATAATTCCATAAGTTTTAAGGTACTTGTGGATAAGGATAAGAGTAGTCCTCGGGTGAAGGTGCTAAATTGGGGGAAGGCTAATTATAACAATATTAGGCAGGAACTGAAGAATTTAGATTGGGGGCAGCTGTTTGAGGGTAAATCAACATCTGACATGTGGGAGTCTTTCAAACGTCAGCTGATTAGAATCCAGGACCCGCATGTTCCTGTGAGGAAGAAAGACAAGTTTGGCAAGTTTCGAGAAGCTTGGATAACACGGGATATTGTGAGCCTAGTCAAAAAGAAAAAGGAAGCATTTGTAAGGGCTGGAAGGCTAGGAACAGATGAAGCACTTGAGGAATATAAAGACAGTAGGAAGGAACTTAAGCAAGGAGTTAGGAGGGCTAAAAGGGGTCATGAAAAGTCATTGGCAAACAGGATTAAGGAAAATCCCAAGGCTTTTTATACATATATAAAGAGCAAGAGGGTAACCAGGGAAAGGGTTGGCCCACTCAAGGACAGAGATGGGAATCTATGCGTGGAGCCAGAGGAAATGGGTGAGGTGCGAAATGAGTACTTTGCACCAGTATTCACCAAGGCGAAGGACTTGGTGGATGATGAGCCCAGGAAAGGGAGTGCAGATAGTCTCAGTCATCTCATTATCAAAAAGGAGGAGGTGTTGGGTGTCTTGCAAAGCATTAAGGTAGATAAGTCCCCAGGGCCTGATGGGATCTATCCTAGAATACTGAGGGAGGCAAGGGAAGAAATTGCTGGGACCTTGACAGAAATCTTTGCATCCTCATTGGCTACAGGTGAGGTCCCAGAGGACTGGAGAATAGCCAATGTTGTTCCTTTGCTTAAGAAGGGTGGTAAGGATAATCCAGGAAATTATAGGCCGGTGAGCCTTACGTCAGTGGTAGGGAAACTATTAGAGAGGATTCTTCGGGACAGGATTTACTCCCATTTGGAAACAAACAAACTTATTAGCGAGAGACAGCATGGTTTTGTGAAGGGGAGGTCGTGTCTTACTAATTTGATTGAGTTTTTTGAGGAAGTGATGAAGATGATTGATGAGGGAAGGGCGGTGGATGTTGTCTATATGGACTTTAGTAAAGCCTTTGACAAGGTCCCGCATGGCAGACTGGTGCAAAAGGTGAAGTCACACGGGATCAGAGGTGAGCTGGCAAGATGGATACAGAACTGGCTCAGTCACAGAAGACAGAGGGTAACAGTGGATGGGTGTTTTTCTGAATGGAGGGATGTGACTAGTGGTGTTGCACAGGGATCAGTGCTGGGACCTTTGCTGTTTGTAGTATATATAAATGATTTGGAGGAAAATGTAGCTGGTCTGATTAGTAAGTTTGCGGACGACACAAAGGTTGGTGGAGTTGCGGATAATGATGAGGATTGTCAGAGGATACAGCAGGATATAGATCGGTTGGAGACTTGGGCGGAGAAATGGCAGATGGAGTTTAATCCGGACAAATGTGAGGTAATGCATTTTGGAAGGTCTAATGCAGGTGGGAGGTCTACAGTAAATGGCAGAACCCTTAGGAGTATTGACAGGCAGAGAGATCTGGGCGTACAGGTCCACAGGTCACTGAAAGTGGCAACGCAGGTGGATAAGGTAGTCAAGAAGGCATACGGCATGCTTGCCTTCATCGGTCAGGACATAGAGTATAAAAATTGGCAAGTCATGTTGCAACTGTACAGAACCTTAGTTAGGCCACACTTAGAATATTGCGTGCAATTCTGGTCGCCACACTACCAGAAGGACGTGGAGGCTTTGGAGAGGGTACAGAGGAGGTTTACCAGGATGTTGCCTGGTCTGGAGGGCATTAGCTATGAGGAGAGGTTGGAAAAACTCGGATTGTTTTCACTGGAACGATGGAGGTGGAGGGGCGACATGATAGAGGTTTACAAAGTTATGAAGGGCATGGACAGAGTGGATAGTCAGAAGCTTTTTCCCAGGGTGGAAGAGTCAGTTACTAGGGGACATAGGTTTAAGGTGCGAGGGGCAAAGTTTAGAGGGGATGTGCGAGACAAGTTTTTGTACACAGAGGGTGGTGAGTGCCTGGAACTTGCTGCCACGGGAGGTGGTGGAAGCAGATACGATAGCGACGTTTAAGAGACATCTTGACAAATATATGAATAGGAAGGGAATAGAGGGATATGGGCCCCGGAAGTGCAGAAGGTGTTAGTTTCAGCAGGTATCAAGATCGGCGCAGGCTTGGAGGGCCGAATAGCCTGTTCCTGTGCTGTACTGTTCTTTGTTCTTTATACAGTTTTGGTCTCCTTACTTAAGGAAAGATATACTTGCCATAGAGAGAGTGCAATGAAGGTTCACCAGATTAACTCCTGGAATGGAGGAATTGTCCTATGAAGAGAGATTGAGGAGGCTGGGCCTGTATTCCTGAGTTTAGAAGAATGAGAGGTGATCTCATTGAAGCATACAAGATTCTTACAGGGCTCGAGAGCGTAGATGCAGGATGTTTCCCCTTGCTGGGGATCTAGAACCAGGGGTCACAGTCTCAGAATAAGGGGTAGGTCATTTAGGACTGAGAAGTGAAGGGATTTCTTCACTCAGAGGGTGATGAATCTTTGGAATTCTCTACCCCAGAGGGCGGTGCAGGCTCAGTCATTGAGCATGTTTAAGACAAAGACCGACAGATTTCCAGATATTACAGGCATCGAATGATATAGAGATAGTGCAGAAAAATGGCACTGAGGTATATCAGCCATGATTTAGTTGAATGTGGAGCAGGCTCGAGGGGCCGAATGGCCGACTCCTGCTCCTATTTCCTATGTTGCTATAACAGCTAAGTTAGTGCTATATTAAAAGTACAAGTTTGGAAAAAGTTTAATTGGGTATTTCCTATATCCACCATTTTAAATTTTCAGTTCAAGTTAATGTATTCAGACTCATATTTCAAAGTAAGTGAAGTCTCCACTTTGGTAAATGAGATAAACTATTGCAGGGGAATGTATCAGAATTGAAGAATGCAGTTGATGCTTGCAATTTCGCATATAATGAGATTCCAATCTTGTTTGTGTCGTCAGGACAAGGTGACTTTCAAACAAGGATGGGTGGCACAGTGGCGCAGTGGTTAGCACCGCAGCCTCACAGCTCCAGGGACCCGGGTTCGATTCTGGGTACTGCCTGTGCGGAGTTTGCAAGTTCTCCCTGTGACCGCGTGGGTTTTCGCTGGGTGCTCCGGTTTCCTCCCACAGCCAAAGACTTGCAGGTGATAGGTAAATTGGCCGTTGTAAATTGCCGCTAGTGTAGGTAGGTGATAGGGAACATGGGATTACTGTAGGGTTAGTATAAATGGGTGGTTGTTGGTCGGCACAGACTCGGTGGGCCGAAGGGCCTGTTTCAGTGCTGTATCTCTAAAATAAATTTTAAAACTGTAGGGTTTCCTAAGCAGCTGTCAAGCACTTACAAGTGGCCAATTCAGGAGTAAAACTGTCATAGATGATCAATCCATTCAGGTAACTAAATGTGCCTAGTCAGAAAAGGTCTAAGGAAAGGAAGAAAAATTAAATGTGTTATGGGGAGGTAAATCTTCAGCGTGATATAATTTAACGTTAAATTTTACATGATGAAGATCCATTTTGATGCTATTACCTAAGACGCAAATCTTCCCAGATTTTTAACAGTCCGCAAATCATTAGGATTTCATAATATTTTTTCCAACATTCCACTGCTTCAGCTGCTGATGGGTCCTCTCTTATATTGCTTTGGTACTCTATCAGCTCCACACGTTTGTTTCTATATTTTTCCAATGTTCTCTTGAAACGTTGGCCTACAGGACCCGGTATTGTTCCATCTTGAATGTCATAAAATCTGAGAATGGTTCAAAAAAATGAGCAAGTGAAAACAAGAAACAAAAATACTTCAAATATTACATTAGTTTAACAATGGTTTGGTAAAGTCTGCTACCTATGATGGCACTCCTCAACTACTAAATATTCTGAAATAAACTGCTCTCTCAGTTACACTTCTACTCAGGGCTTGACCCCCAGTAGTCCCCTTGATCTTCTGAAATAACTGATATAGTTGTTATGTGGTTTTAACGTGGTGACATGATAATTTTTAAAATCAGCATATATATGGATCATAGAATCATTTGGTTATAGCAATGATGCAGGCCATTTGTTCATTGTGTCTGTGCCGGCTCTCTGCAAGAGTAATTCATCTGGTCCCACTACCCTGCCTTTTCACCAGAGCCCTGCAAATGTTTTACGTTAGCTGCCAGTCTCTTCTCATACTCTCACTTGGCTTCTCTTACTTGTTTTCTCACTTCCCCTATGAACTTTTTATATTCAGCCTATTTCTCAATTGTATTATCCACCCGACATCTGTCATATACACCCTTTTCCTGCTTCATCTTAACCTCTATCTCTTTTGTCATCCAGAGAGCTCTGGATTTGTTTTTTCCACCTTTCACCCTTCTGGGAATGTACCTTGTCTGTACCCGAACTATCACCTCTTTAAAGGCAGCCCATTGCTCAGTTACAGTTTCGCCTGCCAATCTTTGATTCCAATTTACCTGGGCCAGATCCTTCTCACCGCATTGAAGATGACCCTCCTCCAATTAATTATTTTTACTCTGGATTGCTCCTTGTCATTTGCCATAGCTAATCTAAACCTTATGAATGCTATGGTCACTGTCCCCTAAATGTTCCCCCACTGACACTTGATCCACCTCATTTCCCAGAACCAGGTCCAGCAATGCCTCCTTCCTTGTTAGGACTGGAAACATACTGGTGTCAAAAATTCTCCAGAACACACTCTAGAAATTCTTGCCTCTCTCTGCCCCTTAAACTATTAACATCCTAGTCTATATTAGGATCATTATAACTACTCTATAATTCTTGCACATCTCTAGAATTTCCTTGCAAATTTGTTCCTCTATATGTTTCCTATTAGTTGGCAGCCTATAGATATTTATTTTAAAGGCATAAATCTGTATTCAAATGTTCTACAATCTTGAAAGGGCGACTGAGCTTTTATTGTTCCCTACCTTTTCCAAGCTAGGGCTTTCAGGCAGACTTACAACAACGACAAAAATTATATTTATACAGCACCTTTAACATTCTAAGACATCCCAAGGCCCTCCACGGGAGCATTATAAAACAAAATATGACACCGAGCCACATAAGGAAATACTAGGTCAGACGACCAAACGTTTGGTTAAAGGGGTGGGTTTTAAGGAGTGTCTTAAAGGAAGAAAGGGAGGTACAGAGGCAGAGAGGTGCAGGGAGGGTATTCTAGAGATTGAGGCTCAGGCAACTGAAGGTATAGCCACCAATAGTGGAATGATTGAAATCAAGGATGCTCAAGAGGCCAGAATTAGAGGAGTGCAGATTTCGCGGAAGGTTGTAGGGCTGGAGGAGGTAACAGAAATAGGAAGCAGTGAGGCCCTGGAGGAATTTCAAAAGAAAAAGAATTTTAAAATCAAGACATTGCTTAACCAGGAGCCAATGTAGGTTAGTGAGCAAAGGATGCTAGGTGAACAGGACTTGGTGCGGGTCAAGACATGGGCAGCAGAGGTTTGGATGACCTCAAGTTTATGGAGGGTAGAATATGTGAGACCAGCCAGGAGTTCACTGGAATAGTCAAGTCTGGAGACAATTAAGGCATTGATGAGGATTTCAGCAGCAGATGAACTGAGACAGTGGTAAACTCAGGTGATGTTATGGAGGTGGAAATAGGTGGTCTTGGTGATGGCGCGAATATGTGGTCGGAAGCTCAGGGCAAATGCAACAGCAAGTTTGCATACAGACTGGTTTAATCTCAGACTGTTGCCAAAGCAAGGGATGGAGTCGGTAATTCGGGGTGGAGTCGTTAACAAGGGGTAGAGTTGGTAGCTAGGGAACGGAGTTTGGAACGGGGATCCGAAAACAATGGCTTCATTCTTCCCAATATTTGATTGGAGAAAATTTCTGCTCATCCTGCACTGCATGTCAGATACACGGTCTGATAATTTAGCAACAGTGGAGGAGTCGAGAGAGGTAGTGTTGAGGTAGAGCTATGTTCTATCAGTTTATACTACAATAATATTACTATTCAACAAGAATCATGAACCTTTTCATTGTGTTATGACTCGGTGAGAAAGGGGTCTAGGGTTCCCTTTCAGCCTTCACCTGGTCTTACCACAACAGGGTTTAATTTTAAACGTGTTTTTAGCTCCCCCTTGGTGAATCCTTTTCACCGCTTTCCAATTATAAGGCAAAGAAACCAGCACAAACAGGTTTTCTTAGGTTTAAAGAAGACTGAAATTTATTAAACTTAAACTCTAATTCGGTTGACCCCTACGGATACACGACACTCCCATGCTCGCGTGCATACGCAATACATACATGCAAATAGAGACAGAAAAGAGAAGAAAAAATAAAGTGAAAAGTTTGAGGCAACATCTGAAGAGTTTTCGTTAGGGTTCTTCGAGCTCACTGTACAGTCCCTGATTGTAGGTAGTTCTTGCTTTTTGTTGGGGCCCAGTATTCTTCTTAAACCTTGTTCACTATAGGAGACTTTTCTCTCTTGGGGTTCATGTCTCTTCAGTGGATTCAGAGGCTTATGAGAAAGAGATGGGAGCAGACAGGAGTGATCTTCTCAGTCCATGATCAAACAGACATTCTGAGTTCAAATTGTTTGTACAATTCAGAAAAACCCAGGTTGCCAAGCAGGTTAGTCAAGTGACTAACTGGTCCAACCACGTCTTGGATTACATCACCTTAGCAGTCTCTGTAATGCTCCTCTTACACACAATACCTGGTGATCAAGGTTCATTATGGGTTGAATGTGTCAGAGAATGGTCCTTTGTCCTTCCAAGCACTATCTGTTAATATGCAAATAGCTTTTCCAGCCACAGCTGATCTGTTTAACAAGTCCTTTCTTCACCCCAGTAACAGTTTAAAATGAATGTTCATGACAAAATTAATGTGCCTCATTCTTGGCAGGTGGGGGCCGAGCATGACAATTGATTTATATCTCATATAGATATGAGTATAAGCAAGTATGAAATGAGAAAATGTAATTCAGCCTATGGACCATACTATTATCAAGAGGACACGTTACCTAAATATGAATGCTTCCAAACTTAAATTTCCTGAGTGCAGTGAATAACAAATCAATCTCAGAAAAAACCTTAACAAAATTATTCCCTAAACAAATAAACTGGACTTGTATATCAATTCGATATTAGAGCTCAGATTATTCATTTCATTGCCAACGGCATTAATGATCCCAGCAGGACTAAAGTAAATGTTTTGCACATTATTTGACCAACTATGTTTACAGTAATTTTTAAAATGCTTCAATCGCTTACATAGTCATACAACACTTTTTAAAAATCCTTTCATGGGATGAGAGGGTCAATGGCAAGGCCAGCATTTATTGCCTTTTTAAAAATTCATTCATGGGATGTGGGCGTCGCTGGCTAGGCCAGCATTTATTGCCCATCCCTAACTGCCCTTGAGAAGGTGGTGGTGAGCTGCCTTATCACTAACTGCCCTTGAGAAAGTGGT
Source organism: Heterodontus francisci (assembly GCF_036365525.1). Lineage (NCBI taxonomy): Eukaryota > Metazoa > Chordata > Chondrichthyes > Heterodontiformes > Heterodontidae > Heterodontus > Heterodontus francisci. Next base: position 77,078,853 of record NC_090378.1, on the reverse strand, counting down.
TGCTGTCAAAGGAAATTTGCCAAGTTGCTACAGTGCATCTTGTAGATCATACACAATGCTGCCATGATGTGTGAGCGGTGGAGGGAGTGAACGTTTAAGAAGGTGGATGGGGTGCTGATCAAGTGGAACGCCAAGGGGAGATGGTTAATTCTCTCTAGTTGGAGATGGTCATTGCCTGGCACATGTGTGGTGCAAATGTTACTTGCCACTTATCAGCCCAAGCCTGAATGTTGTCCAAGTCTTGCTGCATGCGGGCACAGACTGCTTCAGTATCTGAGGAGTCGCGAATGATACTGAAAACTGTGCAATCATCAGCAAACATCCCCACTTTTGGCCTTATGATGGAGGAAAGCTCCTTGATGAAGCAGCTGAAAATGGCTGGGCCTAGGACACTACCCTGAGTAAATCCTGCAGTGATGCCCTGGGGCTTAGATGACCTCAAACAACCACAACCATCTTCCTTTGTGCTAGGTATGACGTATGACTCCAACCAGTGGCAAGTTTTCCCTCAGATTCCCACTGACTTCAGTTTTGCTCTGATGCCACACTTGGTCAAATGCTGCCTTGATGTCGAGGACAGTCACTCTCACCTCACCTCTGAAATTCAGCTCTTTTGTCCATGTTTGGAACAAGGCAATAATGAGGTCAGGAGCCGAGTGCCCCTGGCAGAACCCAAACTGGGCATCAGTGAGCAGGTTACTGCTGAGCAAGTGCTGCTTGATAGCACTGTCAATGACACCTTCCATCACTTTGCTAATGATCAAGATTAGACTGATGGGATGGTAATTGGACGGATTGAATTTGTCCTGCTTTTTGTGGACAGGACATACCTTGGCAATTTTCCACATTGTCAGGTAGATGCCAGTGTTGTTGCTGTACTGGAACAGCTTGGCTAAGGGCATGGCTAATTCTGGAGCATAAGTCAGGGATGTCGTCAGACCCATAGTCTTTGCTGTATCCAGTGACTTCAGCCGTTTCTTGATATTATGTGGAGTGAATCAAATTGACTGAAGACTGGCATCTGCGACTGTTGGATCATCCCCTCAGCACTTCTGGCTGAAGATGGCTGCATATGCTCTAGCCTTGTCTTTTGCACTGACATGCTGGACTCCCCCATCATTAAGGATGGGGTTGTTTGTGGCGCATCCTCCTCTATCTGGATGTGGCAGGACTGCAGAAACTTGAACTGATCCATTGACTGTGGGATCGCTTAGCTCTGTCTATCACATGCTGCTTCCGCTGTTTAACATGCATGTAGTCCTGTGTTGTAGCTTCAACAGGTTGGCACCTCATTTTTAGGTATGCTAGCATGGTCCTAGCATGCTCTTCTGCACTCCTCTGAACGTTTAAATGGTGCTAATCGACAAAGCATTTGCTATTTTCAGTGGGATTCTAACCAGGACAATCATACAAACATAAACATTGATGGACAGGTAAAGCCCCTTTTGTCCATGTAGCCTGTTGCACACAACTCTAATACCTCGTGTATCATAATATAGAAAAAAAATAAGATTCTGTGGGGAAAAAACATTTTAATAAAATTCCTGAACAATTCCCTCTCCTCCCTTGAAGATGTTAGGCTTAATTTTCACCTTTGCACTTGGGTGATGAATGGAAGTTCTCCAATAGGCAATTTTTCATGTATGAACTATTACACTAAATGTCAGCACATATTACAATGACAAGGACATTGAAGCTGAGCCCAAATCTGAAATTATCCACTTTGGTAGGAAGAATAACAAAGCAGAATTGTTTTAAAAGGTGAGAGACTAGTAAATGTTGGTAAGCAGAGGGATTTAGGTATCCTTGTACACACATCACAAAAAGTTAACTTGCAGGCACAGCAAGCAATTAACCAAATGGTGCGTTAGCCTTTCTTGCAAAGGTGTAGGAGTATGAGAGAAAGGAAATCATGTGCAATTATATAGGGCTTTGATGAGATCAAACCTGGAATACTATGTACAGTATTGGAATATGCTTACCTTTGAGGGGTTGCAACGAAGGTTCACTGGATTGACTCCTGGATTGAGAGGGTTGACCTATGAGGAGAGACGGAGTAGAATGAGCCTATGTTCTCTGGAGTTTAGAGGAATGGGAGGTGAGGGCTTGACAGGTAAATGCTGAGAGTCTGCTTCCCCTAGCTGGAGAGTCTAGAACTAGGGGTCATCTTCTTCTTTGGCCTCCTTGTCTCGAGAGACAATGGGTAAGCGCCTGGAAGTGGTCAGTGGTTTGTGGAGCGGCGCCTGGAGTGGCTATAAAGGCCAATTCTAGAGTGACAGACTCTTCCACAGGTGCTGCAGAAAAAAAATTGTTTGTCGGGGCTGTTACACAGTTGGCTCTCCCCTTGCGCTTCTGTCTTTTTCCTGCCAACTGCTAAGTCTCTTCGACTCGCCACACTTTAGCCCCACCTTTATGGCTGCCCGCCAGCTCTGGCGATCGCTGGCAACTGACTCCCACAACTTGTGATCAATGTCACAGGACTTCATGTCGCGTTTGCAGACGTCTTTAAAGCGGAGACATGGACGACCGGTGGGTCTGATACCAGTGGCGAGCTCGCTGTACAATGTGTCTTTGGGGATCCTGCCATCTTCCATGCGGCTCACATGGCCAAGCCATCTCAGGCGCCGCTGACTCCGTAGTGTGTATAAGCTGGGGATGTTGGCCGCCTCGAGGACTTCTGTGTTGGAGATACGGTCCTGCCACCTGATGCCAAGGATTCTCCGGAGGCAGCGAAGATGGAATGAATTGAGACGTCGCTCTTGGCTGACATACGTTATCCAGGCCTCGCTGCCATAGAGCAAGGTACTGAGGACACAGGCTTGATACACTCGGAGTTTTGTGTTAAGGGTTCGGCCATTTAGACTGAGATGAGGAAAAATTCTTCTCTCGGAAGGTTGTGAATTTTTCAAATTCTGTACCCCAGACGGCTGTGGTTGCTCAGTCATTGAGTATATTCAAGATCTTTAGACACTAAGGGAATCAAAGGATACGGGGATTGGGATGGGCGCAGGATGGGAAGTAGAGTTGAGGTGGAGGATCAGCCATGCTCTAATTGAATGATGGAGCAAGCATGAAGAGCTGGATTGGCCTACATCCGCAGATGACTTACCAAGTTTATCCAGTGGGCAACTGAGATCCGGAAGGTTCCAGGTTCCATCCTCAGTTTGTGCTAAATGAGCTCATTTCAGTCACAGTGACAGTAGGGGTGCTGCTCGTAGGTTAGGGCAGGAAAATCAGCTGGGGTTTCTGCTCCTGATCCATTTCCAAAGGTGCATATGTGTGGATATCAGGTGGGAATACAACTGAGCTCAGCTGCACTGTCCTTGTATTACCTGCTGACATTCAGTGTAATGGTTCATACATCCTTCATGTTTGAGCATTTCTTTTAACAGAATGTAACAATGTGCCAGCATGGCATTACGACATTAAAGATCATTTTCTTGGATGGCTTCCACCCTTTCCCAAGTGTATAACAATACTGTCCTGTTAGTTATTCCAATTGACTTCATCCACATTTGATTTAGTTTCACAAGTACTTTGGTGTCCTGTGTTTTCCAGTTTTCTTGAATCTAATCTGTAAGTAGCATCGTTTCTGAGTCAAAGGTGCTCTCTTTTAAGGAAAACAAGATGGGGGTTAAATTGGCTGGTCCCCTAAAATGGGAACAGGGATTGTAATGTGCAATTAACCCATGCCCATTGAGTGGAATGCAGGTAGCATATCGATTCCATGCTGCCAGCTAATTATAATGATTTCCGTGTGCACCCAGCGTTACCCAAGCTGTTTAGTGGCTGCATGTTGACTTGCACTACTTAAGCAATCCTTAAAGGGGAAGTCGTTACAGCTGGAGCAAGTGCTGTGAGTCATTCTGCAACTGAATCTGACCTGGGAAAGAGAGAAAAATGGCTGACTATGGGAGAGTGCGTGCCGCCAGGTTTTCAAACATTACACTGGACATCTTGGTGGAGGAGATGGAAAGTAGGAGAGATGTCCTGTATCCTCGGGGAGGGGGGGGGGGGGGGGCAGCAGGCCTTCCAGATGTACGATGAGAAGGTAGTGGGAATAGATAACCACGGGGGGGGGGGGGGGGGGTAGTCCAAGAACCTGGATGCAGTGCTGTATGAGTGGTCAAGTTCAATGTAAGCATCTTCAAATACCACTTCCTACCAACTGCACGACTCAGCCACTACTCAATTCACAACACCCCCATCACTCACCTACGAACAATCTTCATCAATCAGGTCTCATACCTAACATTCATATGCTTCACCACACTTAACACTGTTGCAAGCCTCACATCCACATCTCGCAGCTTGTACAAGCTTGCAGCTATTCAACCATGACAGTCACATCACCCAAACAGATTGCACGGCACTTACTGACCCACTTCAATCTCTGTTGCAGGAGATGGTGGTGCACAACCAGAGGCAACAGGAACCAACCAGAGGGGCATACGCATACCTGCATGTTCTTACCCCCATGGAGGAGACAGTGATGGTCATTATGGGAAAGGCCAGCGCTGAGGCCATGGCACTAGCAGGGCTGAAGCCACTGAAGACAACAGTATCCTCATACCTAATTCTCCTTCTCATATCCCACTTCTCCCTCTTCCCTAGCTCTCTTCTGACTTAGAGGCTGCAGATTGCATGAGTATATACTTCTTAATTGTTCTTCTCCCCTCACCACAACCCAACCCTTGTCCGTTTATCATTTCAGATACCCAAAAACTGCAACATGCCCAGGCAGTGGTGGAAGAGCAGCAAAACAAGGAAGATGATGACACACCGTCACCCTATCTCACACTTGCAGCCACCAGTTCGGATACTAGCACCGTGTATCATTTACAGGATAGCACAGAGGCGGGATCTGCACATGGTGAGACACCGGGCATAAGTACTCTGCAGCCAGGGCAGGGGGAAAGACTAGTGTAGATATCAGCTCACCAGAAGATGAGGTTGCACACCAATTCTACCTCATGGGACTAGATGAGGACTTCGGTGGGCCAAGCTACAGAAAATGGCTGTTGGATGTACAAACCAAAATGACTGATGCATTGGGAAGTCTGCCAGAAAGCCTGCGATCAACGTCAAGGAGTCTGGCACCAACTTGACACAGGGCTTTGTGCAGAGCTTGGAACCAGTGATCAACTCCATCAATACACTTGCAGAACTAACCATGATGCATCATCTGAAGGATGAAGTCTCGGCTTCCACTGCAGCCATTCAACGTCTGAGTGTTGCAGTGGAAGCTCAGATTGCTGCCATCATGGCTCTGCATACCAGTGTTCAAAGGAGCTTCCATGGCGTCATAGCAGTCCAGCAATCTCCAACTGATTATTAGAATTGTTTAATTTCCGCCCTGATAGAGTGGCAGTGGCTCCATGGAGCATGAGCCTGCTGTCCTCTCTCAGGATGACTGCACCGTTGCTCACACCCCTGCCACTCTGCCAGTGCTCTTGCCAGTCCACAAGCCAGCCAGACTGCTGCCGCCTATGTCGAGATGGTGCAGTCTGAAGTTGGGCTTTCTAGGCCCAGAGCTGCTTGAGGTCTTCCTCCAAGGACATTTGCAGTTGCATTCACTGAAAGTCAGCAGCCTTTCACCAGCTGCAGCTACTGGAGTAGCACCTTGTAAAAGCACTACACCAGGCAAAGGCAGAAAACAGCCACCAAGGGAATGCATCGGGGTGATTAGTTTATTTTTGAATACAAAATGGCATGATTTGATTTATAAATTTGGATTGAAATGTGTATTTTGTGTTGGCTTTTTAAAAAAATTGTGGGCAAGAGGACGAAGTGACAGAAGTGAGGAGTGTGGAACTGTTGGTGAATGGGGATATGGATCCAAGGTTTCTGCTATCACTCTTGAACTAGTTGTTCATATAAACTGGAAAAATCAACTTGGCTATAGTAGTCTGGATGAGGAGTTCATAGAATGCTTTCGAGATAGTTTCGTAGAGCAGCACGTTCTGGAACCAAGCAGAGAGCAAGTTAGATTAGATTTGGTATTGTGTAATGTGACAGGATTAATGACTTCAGAGTAAAGGCACCTCTAGCTAGCAGCAACCACAATATGATTGAATTTTACATCCAGTTTGAAAGAGAGAAGAGTGGGTCTAAGACTATTATTTTAAACTTAAATAAGGGCAAATATGTGGGGATGAAAGCTGAGCTCGCTGAAGTGAACTGGGTTACTCAGCTAGGAGATAGATCAATAGAGAAGCAGTGGCAGACATTTAAGGGGATATTTCAGAATACTCAGGATAAGTATATCCCTACTATAAAGACAAATTCTAAGGGGTGGACCCACCATCCGTAGTTAACTGAAGAAGTTAAGGAAAGCATCAAACTTAAAGAAAAAGTATAATTGCACAAAGATGAGTGGCAGGTCAGATGATTGGCCAGAATATAAAGAACAGCAGAGAATAACTCAAAGGTTAATCAGGAGTAAGAAATTAGAGTATGAGGGGAAGCTAGCTAGAAATGTAAAAACGTATAGCAAGAGTTTCTATAGGTATTTAAAAAGGAAAAGAGTAAGTAAAGTGAGTGTTGGTCCTCTAGAGTGAGAATGGGGAGTTAACAGTAGATAATAAGGAAATGGCAGATGAAATGAACAAATATTTTGCTTCTGTCTTTGCTATAGAGAATGTAAAGCAGGAGGTGGAAGGAAGAGAGGAACTTTATGAAATTACAAACATCAGAGAAGCGGTACTGAGAAAACTGATGGAGCTGCGGGCTGACAAGTCCCCAGGTCTCGATCGGCTTCATCCTCGGGTCTTAAAAGAGGTGGCTAATGAGGTAGTAGATGCGTTGGTATTAATTTTTCAAAATTCGCTAGATTCTGGAAAGGTTCCATCAGACTGGAAAGTAGCAAATATAACCCCTCTATTCAAGATGGGGAGGGGGGGGGTGGGAGGAGACAGAAAACAGGTAACTATAGGCCAGTTGGCTTGACGTCTGTCTTGGGGTAGGTGTTAGAATCGATTATTAAGGAGGTTATAGTTGGGCACTTAGAAAAACTCAAGGTAATCGGGAATAGTCAGCATGGTTTTGTGAAAGGGAAATCATGTTTAACCAATTTGTTAGGAGTTCTTTGAAGGAGTAACATGCCCTGTGGATAAAGGGGAACCCGTTGACGTACTGTACTTGACTTTCCAGAAGGCATTTGATAAGGTGCCACATCAAAGGATATTGCGCAAAGTAAGAGCTCATGATGTAGGGGGTAACATATTAGCATGGATAGACGATTGGCCGGCTGGCAGAAAACAAAGTGTGCATAAATAGGTCCTTTTCTGATTGGCAGGTTGTGACAAGTGGAGTCCCACAAGGGTCTGTGCTGGGGCCTCAACTTTTTACAATTTATATCAATGACTTAGATGAGGGGAGCAATGGCATGGTAGCTAAATCTGCAGATGACACAAAGGTAGGTAGGAAAGTATGTTTTGACGAGGACATAGAGAGGCTGCAGACCAATATAGATAGGTTAAGTGAGTGGGCAAAAATCTGACAGATGGAGTATAATGTGGGAAAATGTGAAGTTGTTCATTTTGGCAGGAAGAATAAAAAAAGCAGAGTATTACTTAAACAGAACGACTGCAGAATTCCGAGGTGCAGAGGGATCTAGGTGTTCTAGTGCATTAGTCACAAAATGTTAGTATGCAGGTACAGCAAGTAATAAAGAAGGCTAATGGAATTCTATCCTTTATTACGAGAGGAATTGAAAAGTGAGGATGTTATGCTTCAGTTATACAGGGTATTGGTGAGACCACATCTCGAATACTGTGCGCAGTTTTGGTCTCCTTATTTCAGGAAGGATGTAAATGCGTTGGAGGTGGTTCAGAGGAGGTTTACTAGACTGATACCTGGAATGAGCGGATTGTCTTTTGAGGAAAGGTTGCACAGACTGGGCTTGTTTTCCCTGGAGTTTAGAAGAGAGTGAGGGGAGACTTGATTGAAGTATATAAGATCTTGAACGGTCTTGACAAGGTGGATGTGGAGGGGGTGTTTCCTCTTGTGGGTGAGTCCAGAACTAGGGGACATTATTTTAAAGTTAGGGGTCGCCCTTTTAGGACAGAGATGAGGAGAATTTTTTTTTTCTTAGAGGGTCGTGCGACTTTGGACTACTCTGCCTCAGGTGGTGGAGGCTGGGTCATTGAATATTTTTAAGGCGGAGGTAAATAAATTCTTGTTAGGCAAGGAAATCAAAGGTTATCAGGGGTAGATGGGAGTGTGGAATTCGAGACACAAACAGATCAGCCATGATCCTATTGAATGGCGGAGCAGGCTAGAGGGGCCGAATGGCCTACTTCGCTTCCTAATTCGTATGTTCAAGTATAGACTGGGCAAAAGGGGACTATCTGGGTTGTAGCCTCCCTTCCTCTTCCTCCTCCTTGTGCTTCTGCATTTCAGCTTCTTGTCTGATAGGTATGGAAAAGGTTGTTCCCTCATGATGTGCCCTGTGCAGCATACCATGACAAATTTTTGCATTTAGTCGAGTCTTGCAGGGCTCTTCCAGAGCGGTCCAGGCAGTGGAATCATTGATTCAGGACGCCAATGATTTCTTGTAGCAGCATGGCTCTCGATGTATGCTACTTGTGTACATCTGCATAGGTTGTGAACCGAAGCCATAAGCCATGCCGTCAGCAGATAGCCCTTGTTGTCCAGTAGCCACTCTTTGATTTGGATTGACGTGAAATACAGCTGACACAGAAACCCATTGCAGAATTAATGCATTGTAACTACTGCTAAGATACAGGGCATTGGCCTGCATGATGTACTGCCTATTGTCATACACCAGCTGCACGATGAGGGAGTGGAATCCATTTTGCTTTGGGGCACATAGTAGAGTTGCTTGCTTCCTGTAGATGATTGGTGCACACAACCCCTTTACTAATGTGGTGTCCGGCATACCTTGCTTCAGAAGTGTGCGGGTGTGTCACCTTAAGGGCCCAATTTCGCCCCCTATGTGTCTGAATTTTAAAGTCCTCACTACCCTTAAAGATTTTAAGGTTGGGAACCATGCTTTTTCAGTTATGTAACAGTACAAATGATCCAATATCTTCTTTGTGCAGACTGATGAAAAGCTTTGAAGATATGCTTGAAGGCAGGGATCTTTTTCTCCTAAACCTGTTCATCAGCAATCTAAGCACAATTGTGTCTTATGATCTGAAGTGTCTGTCCTTCTCAGTGTTGACTTCCTAAGAGAACTCAGACAATGAAAGAGAAATCATGTAAACTGCAGTTTGCCTCACAAAGCATTGAATTCTGATCATCAGCCTCTTGAAGTAACAGGCTTTATAGCAAACATTCTATTCTTCAACATCTTATTTGATAACATTCCTGTGAAGCACATTGAGACACTTTACTATGTTAGCACTTCATAAATACAAGTTGTTTTTTTTTATTGAAGAAACATTTTTGTGTGTTGGGAGTATGCAGATTTGTTTGACTGGAGAAAACATTCACTAAATTTACAGACTTGCTACGTATGATCAAATTGTGATTTTCTGTGACCAACAGACTGTCATTATTGTGAAGGAACCTAAAAAGGATCTTATGGCAACCCTTATTCACAATGCTGCGAAATACAAAGTTGTGAGAGATTCATTTGTGCACCAGAACAGTGCAGCTCAAAAATATTCTTTCACTCACTTAAGTGAGACAATGAAGGGACAATATCCACACTGACAGATAAACTGGAAAGCATATTTATCTTTCACACTTACATAAAACTTATTTAAGCAGAACATCTCAATAATCTGTAGTGAAGGAGTCCTACATTTGAGATTGGTTTGTCTTCAAATGTAGAATATTGGTAAAGTACTTCACTCTATTCATTTAAACTGTTATTAATAGTAACATTTCATTCCGATCAACTATTGCCTCAGTCCTTGTGTGTACTATTATCATCTCATTAACCATTAGTGGAACATCTATCTCTGAATCTCCCTATCCTAGCTTTCTAGAATGATCTTTGTGTACATTCGTGAATTTAACTTTTTATTCTATGCCCCTTACAGTAGCTACATCTTTTTCTCCCTCCATTTTTTTCAATATCTTCTGATAACCAAGTGAAACTCAAAAAGTTAAAAATAAATTTTAATTATGTGGACCAATACATACTCAGATATACCGTGCTTTATGTGCCTATGAACAAAGAAACACATGAAAGCTGCATATAACAGGAGACAGACACATATACCTAAATATAGGATATAGTCCTCTCTGAGACAAACCATATCATGCACTACGATAATGAAACACAGAATAAGAAAGGACAGGTACTACCAGATATGCTACACTGTAGTAGTCATGGCAATTGCTCCACTTCACACTTGGGCTGGGCACCTGGCCCGTATTTGCAAATTGCTAATGTCTGCCTCCACTGTTGCAGATGAGGAAAGTTAAGCCCACAAATTTTTATGACCTTAAGATTTCCTAGGGCCAGTTCCACTTGGGGGAAAAGCCTCTTACCAACAGCTGTGAAAATGGGTGGTTCGTCCTCAATACACCCGGCAATGAACTTCAGATTTCCAAAGCTTTTTCAAGTATTTGAGGCAGTGCTACGTGTGCATGATGACTACATTATGTTCCAAAACATTATGTGCAGTACTACAACTCTGGATTTTCCTTGCCATTTTTGAACAAAATTTGTTCAGCATCTGTTATAAAACAGATTCTGGGAGCTCTTCAAGTTGTTTGTTGAAAAACTCCACCTTTAAAAGCTAGGTTGACATATTTTTGGATTTTGAATGCTGTTTTAGACTTTCTGCATTATCTCATCTTTCTCTGTTGCTTGCAGCTGTTTTCCTTCAATTGAGTATTCCTTTGGTGCACACCTCCCACAGCAGTCATCCCTACAGCTGCAAGAATTGATGACCATGGCATTCCATGGGCCTACCAATGGCTGTCTTAGATTTAAAGGAAGAGGAATTCCTGCAGAGGGAGATGAGGCTGTTGTGTTGACATAGCAGGTGCTTGGCACCCACACACAAGGAGCCTAGAAATTATATTATGTGGCCCATTTGGGCATGTCGGAAAGCACTTGCCTTTTCCATCTATAGCTTAGTTTGGAAGCAGTCAGAATTGTACTAACCTTCAGATGACATCCAACTTAGGGGCAGTTTTGCTTGTAGTAGTTAGTTACCACTGAATTGAACTTTTATGCTTACATTTTCAGGATTAGTCATCTGTACACCAATGCACCAAACAGGTCACTGCAGCCTTACCTGTCAGAGCCAACACATTTGCCACTTTCCCAACAGAAAGGAGGGAGCAACTGGAAAAGGGACCTAGCAATTCTACAAGATGGTTATTCGCAGAAGTACAGGTCCTCAATGATGGTGCACATGTTGCCATCAGGGCAACAAACATCGATCTATTGGTACATATAAATTGACCCTGATTTCATTTGATCAATGTGTAGGAGTTATTGAACATAATAATGTAGCATAAAATGTAACAGTAACCATGATCCTTTCATCTTGAAATAGTTAATGGTGCCACAAATTTGAAGAAGCAGGTCGGAGGGTTAGTCGGCTGCTGGACTAGAGATATGTCTCTTTCCACAGACAGCAGTCTGGAAGCTGAACATCAAGGCTGAAAAAAATGAGTCTCATGTTTCCAGCTAAATTCTTGTTGAATGCTGAAGCAGCGCATCCAATGTCTGAGCAGTATGAGGGTAGGATTCTACTCCACAGCCTCGAAAAAGAATTAAACATCATTTGTATCATCTGTGTTCTGTACAACTTCATCACTAAAGTAGAGGAATCCAAGGAAGGAAGATGAGCCTGCACCTTGACTGTGGAAGATGAAAAAGGAGAAGTGTCACCTGCTGGTCAATGTCACTTGGCATACTGGTTGACCAATTAAAAGCAGCCCTTCACCTCTACAAGAGCAGTCTCATGGGCATCTGTACTCCATATGGTCCATGCCAACACACTGAGTAAAATCCATGTGTACAATCTCTACATGGCTGCCACTAACATCAATAGTTGGCATCAATTGGCTGCTGTTGTCCCTACCTGCCTCTTCTGCAGCCCTCTAAGGTTGACAGCTGCGATTCGCATTGCTCCTTATCCTGAGGTGAAATTGTCATCTGTCTCTCCTTCTGCCATATGATCATTGCTGGCATATTCCTTGCAGATGACCAGAGATCTGTGTGGCCACAGGTTCTTGGCCATCACTAAAAATAGTGGAGCCTTTATGAAGTTGCTTCCAAGCCAGCTTCAAGCCTCTGCGGACCAAAAGTAGAGCCTCTAGTAAAGTGGAGCTTAAGGTCTTCACAGTGGCAGAAACAGTGTTGCCAAGCCAAACTGCATCAGTACTTTAGCCCTCTATGACTAGAGATTGATAAGGAAGGTAAAATTAGAGTATGAGAAAAAGCAAGCTAGAAATGTAAAGACAGTAAGAGTTTCTATAGATATTTAAAAAGAAAAGTTAACAAAGTGAGCGTTGGTCCTATCACAAATGAGTCTGGGAAATTAATAATGGATAATAAGGAGATGGCAGATGAATTGAACAGATATTTTGCATTGGTCTTCACTATTGAGGATACAAGTAACATGCCAGTATTAGGTGTAAGTCAGGAAATGGAAGGGAGGGAGGAACTCAAGAAAATTACAATCACTGGGAAGTGGGGGTGAACAAATTGTTGGACCTGCAGGCTGACAAGTCCCTGGGTCCACTTGGACTTCATCCTAGGGTCTTAAAAGAAGTGGCTAGTGAGATAGTTGAACCCTTAGTTTTAATTTTCCAAAATTCCCTAGATTCAGGGAAGGTTCCTTTAGATTGGAAAATAGTGAATTTAACTCCTTTACTCAAAAAGGGAGGGAGACAGAAAGCAGGAAACTATAGGCCAGCTAGCTTAACATCTGTCTTATGGAAAATGTTAGAAGCTATTATTAAAGATGTTATAGCAGGGCATTTAGAAAAATTCAAGGTAATCAGGCAGAGTCAACATGGTTTTGTGAAAGGGAAATCATGTTTAACCAATTTATTGGAGTTCTTTGAGGGAGTTACATGTGCTTTGGATAAAGGGGAACCGATGGATGTATTGTACTTAGATTTCCAGAAGGCATTTGATAAGGAGCCACATCAAAGGTTATTGCAGAAAATAAAAGCTCATGGTATGGGGGTAACATATTGGCATGGATAGAAGATTGGTTAGCTAACAGGAAACAGAGAGTAGGTATAAATGGGTCATTTTCTGGTTGGCAAGATGTAACAAGTGGTGTGCCACAGGGATCAGTGCTGGGGCCTCAACCTTTTACAATTTATATTAATGACTTAAGATGAAGGGACCAAAGGTATGGTTGCTAAATTTGTTGATGACACAAAGATAGGTAGGAAAGTAACTTGTGAAAAGGACATAAGGAGGCTACAAAGGGAATATAGATGGGTTAAGTGAGTGTGAAAAGATCTCACAAATGGAGTATAATGTGGGAAAATGTAAAATTATCCACTTTGGCAGGAAGAATAAAAAAGCATACTAACTAAATGATGAGAGATTGCAGAGCTCTGAGATGCAGAGGGAATTGGGTGTCCTCGTACATGAATTGCAAAAGGTTAGTATGCAAGTACAGCATATAATTAGGAAAGCTAATAGAATGTTATCGTTTATCGCGAGGGGAATTGAATACAAAAGTAGGGAGGTTATGCTTCAGCTATACAGGGCATTGGTGAGACTACATCTGGAGTATTGTGTACAGTACTGGTCTCCTTATTTAAGGAAGGATATAAATGCACTGGAGGCAGTACAGAGAAGGTTTACTAGACTAATACCTGGAATGGGTGGGCTGTCTTATGAGGAAAGATTGGACAGGCTAGGGTTGTATCCGCTGGAATTTAGAAGAGTAAGAGGCGACTTGATTGAAACATGTAAGATCCTGGGGGGTTTTGACAGGGTGGATGTGGAAAGGATGTTTCCTCTTGTGGGAGAATCTTGAACTAGGGGTCAATGTTTAAAAATAAGGGGTCGCCCATTTAAGACAGAAATGACGGGAAATTTTTTCTCTCAAGAGGGTCGTGAATCTCTGGAATTCTCTTCCTCAAAAGGCAGTGGAAGCAGAGTCTTTGAATATTTTTAAGGCAGAGGTAGACAGATTCTTGATAAGCAAGGGGGTGGAAGGTTATTGGGGGTAGGTGGAAATGTGGAGTAATCAGCTCAGCCATGAACTTATTGAATGGCGGAACAGGCTCGAAGGGTCGAGTGGCCTACTCCTGCTCCTAATTCGTATGTTCGTGTGACTATGACTATGCCACATTTACCCCTTGATTGGGATTTATAGATTATTTCATTATTTTAGTAGATTATTTCAAAAACAATTCAATTTCTTAATTGCATACAAGAATGAAATACTGAGCTTTGCTCATCTCTGCATTTCTCATCAATCTTAGTTCTTACTCCTTTAGAAACAATTTTATAGAACTGACTTACAAACGTATACGTTCCTCTATAAGTGCAGTGTAATTTTCACAGCCTTCCTCATCATCCCAGTCTCTCCACAGAAAGTCATAAAAGAATCTGAAAAAGGCATTAATAAAGGTAAAAATCCACAGAAATTAAAGTGATTACTAATGTGGAAAAGCTTATTTTTGTATTTACCTAACATTTTCCAGAGCTTGAGCAATGCTACATACAGCAGAATCCTGATCATCTATTGGATATACTTCCAACAATGGAACACAGTGATCCAACTCGTCCAAAACTTCCTCAACAAGCTCTCTTGGCAGATTAGCGATATTGGAAGAATATGGTTCTATAATTGATACAGTAGCTCGCAGATGAGAAGATTGGCTCTGTCGAGGCCTGCACGTAACCTACAAAACATTACAGGCAACATGAAACGTTAGATTAAGAGAATTAATATGACCTTCATCATTCATTAAAAGAAGTTCAAGCTCCATATATAAAAAGGATATTACCATTAAAGGCCTGCTCGGGTCTACAAATGAGACCCGACCCGAGTCCGACAGAACCCTATCCAACCCGGAGTCCTTCCATTTTTTCCCGCGCCCAACCCGACCATCAGTTAACCTATCTTCCGTTTTTCACTTTGTTCCTTACCTGCACAAGCTTAAAATAACTGTAACAAAACTACCTTTCAAGTCCAAAAAGTAAATTAACATTAGAGTCACTCACCTGAGGTGGTGATAGAGCGTGTCCGATCCGGCCAGACCCAAGCTTGAATGCCGGACCCAGAAGTGTGACCCGACCCAATCCGAACCCGACACGTTGTCGGGTCCCGGTCGGGTAGCAGGCATTTAATTACCATCATCCCACGAGGGAAAAATACTTCAGGACATGTATGGTCAGGTAATATCCCCTTCTGTACATAAAGCTTTTGTTTACAATGTACTTTGATTTTATAGCTAGAGTAAGCTAATTAACTGAAAGAGCATGAAAACAAAATACACTAAACAGGAGAGTAGTTCCAAGCCATGCCAGATCAGGAAGTGAAATGAGAGGCGGACTGCAAGGAAGCTTTCCATGTGGAGGCTGAACCTCTTTCAAAGCATGAGGAAGACTACACCTAAGGCAGGCAATCTAACAATCTTCCTCAGTCATCTGTTAGTTCAACTCCCACAAGGATGAGTGCATTATAATACTAAAACAACTGGGACTCTACGGACCTGTCTGCAGGCTAGCTGAAGCTCAGCTTTACTAATGTGACCCCATATCCTTTTTTTGATTCTTTTCATGGGATGTGAGCATTGCTGACTAGGCCAGCATTCATTGCCCATCCCTAATTGCGCTTGACAAGGTGGTGGTGAGCTGCCTTGTTGACTGCTGCAGTCCAGCTGGTGTAGTTACACCCACAGTACTGATAGAAAGGGAATTCCAGGTTCTGTCCCACCACATATGAAGGAATGACGAGGGGAACTTGCAAGTGGTGGTGTTCCCATGCATCTGCTGCCCTTACCCTTCCAGGTGGTAGAGGTCGCAGGTTTGGAAGATGCTGTTGAAGGAGGATTGGTGAGTTGCTGCAGTGCATCTTGTATAAGGGACACACTGCTACCACTAGTGGTGGAGGGAGTGAATGTTTAAGGTAGTGGATGGGTGCCGATCAAGTGGACTGCTTTGTTCTGGATGGTGTCGAGCTTCTTGAGTGTTGTTGGAGCTGCACTTGTCCAGGCAAGTGAAGAGTATTCCATCACACTCCTGACTTGTGCCTTGTAGATGATGGACGGGTTTTGGGGAGACAGGAAGTGAGTTATTCGCTGCAGAATTCCCAGCTTCTGTGTTTATATAGCTGGTCCAGTTAAGTTTCTGGTCAATGGTAACCCCCAGGATGTTGATGGTGGGGGATTCAGCGATGGCAATGCCATTGAATGTCATGGGGAGATGGTCATTGCCTGGCACGTGTGGCGCGAATGTTACTCTCCATCACAAAGACTGCCTACTTCCACCTCTGTAACATTGCCTGTCTCTACCCCTCCAGATGAAACCTTCATCCATGCTTTTTATGCTTTATTCTAGTGCTTTCCTGGATAGCCTCCCATCTTGCACCCTCCACAAACTTAAACTGGTCCAAATTTCTGCTGCCTCTATTCTGTACCAAACCAAGGCCTACTGAACCATCATTCCTCTGCTTGCAGACCCACA
The DNA here is from genome assembly GCF_036365525.1 of Heterodontus francisci. Taxonomy (NCBI): domain Eukaryota; kingdom Metazoa; phylum Chordata; class Chondrichthyes; order Heterodontiformes; family Heterodontidae; genus Heterodontus; species Heterodontus francisci. The sequence goes on along the minus strand of NC_090378.1, from coordinate 77,062,253 downwards.
TTGAGTCCTAGGCCACTTACACCTCATCCTCATGTACAAATCCTCCCATGGTTTCACCCCTATTGCTTTAACTTCCTTCAAACCTACAACCCTCTTAACAGTTCTGTGTTCCTCCAACTCTGGACTCTTGTGCATCCCCAACTCCCTTTGCCCCACCACTGCTGGCTGTGCCTTTAGCTGTCTAGGCCCTAAGTTCTGGAATCTCTCAGTATATCTCTCCTTTTCTCGACCTCTTTCTCCTCCTCTAAGACCCTCCTTAAACCTTACCTCTTTGCCCAAGCTTCACTTGCCATAATACCTTCTTCTCTGTATTGGTGTCAACGTTTGTCTTATTATGTTCCTGTGAAGTGCTTTGGGAGTGCTTTAAAAGGCACCAAGTTGTTGAGGTTTTTGTTATGAACTGTCAAGTTACAATAACAATGGTCTCAAGCAAACAGATTCATGTTAGCTCAGGAAGTGAACATTACATGTGTGGAATCAGTTGTAACCCATCCAGTTGGGTCCTAATTTGGCAGCAAATAAAACAAAGAGATACAGTCCATATTCCAATTACTAAGTGCTGCTTAGTGATGATTTTACCTTAAGTCCAATCCATAAAGTGACAAACACACGCCGGTTGTCATTCTCGACCTGTCTGCAGTTTTTGAAACAGTTCACCACACCATCCTCCTCCAACAGCTCTCCATTATGATCCAGCTGGATGGGAATGCTCTCACCTGGTTCTATTCTTACCTATCTAATCGTATCCAGAGTATCACTTTCAATGGCCTCTTTTACCAATCCTGCACTGTTCCCCAAGGATCTATCTTTGGCCTCCTCCTATCTCTCATCTATAGTCTGCCTCTCAGTGACATCATTCAAAAGCACGTAAGTTTTCACATATACGGTGACAACACCAGTTCTACTTCACCACCACCTTTCTAGACTCCTCCAGTGTTGCTAAATTATCAGACTACTTAACTTATTCCAGTACTGGATCAGCAAAAATTTCCTCCAATTAAATATTGGGTCAAGTTACGGGCCAAGTGCTAGAAAAGTGCTAGGGCGGCACAGTGGCGCAGTGGTTAGCACTGCAGCCTCACAGCTCCAGCGACCCGGGTTCAATTCTGGGTACTGCCTGTGTGGAGTTTGCAAGTTCTCCCTGTGTCTGCGTGGGTTTCCTCTGGGTGCTCCGGTTTCCTCCCACAGCCAAAAGACTTGCAGGTTGGTAGGTAAATTGGCCATTATAAATTGCCACTAGTATAGGTAGGTGATAGGGACAGGTGGGGATGTGGTAGGAATATGGGATTAGTGTAGGATTAGTATAAATGGGTGGTTGATGGTTGGCACAGACTCAGTGGGCCGAAGGGCCTGTTTCAGTGCTGTATCTCTAAAAAAAAGGGTGATGGCTGGCACAGATACGATGGACTGAAGGGTCTATTTCTGTGCTGTATAACTCTAAGACTGAAGACATTGTTTTTGGTCCCTGCTCCAAACTCCGTTCCCTAGCTACCGACTCCATCCCTTTCTCCGACAACAGTCTGAGATCAGGCCAATCTGTTCGCAACCTTGGTGTCACATTTGACCTCACGATGAGCTTCCAACACGTATTTGTGCCATCACTAAGACCGCCTATTGCCACCTCTATAACATCACCTCTGTAACATCGCCCTTCTCAGCCCATTTACTGCTAAAATATTCATTCATGCCTTTGTTACCTCTTGACTATTCCAAGCGCTCCTGGCTGGTCGCACACATTCTACCTTCCATACACTTGAGGTCATCCAAAACTCTGCTGCCCTTGTCTTAACTCGCACCAAGTCGCGTTCACCTATCACCTCTCTGCTCGCTGATCTACATTGGCTCCCAGTCAAGCCATGCCTTGATTTTAAATTTCTCATCCTTGTTTTCAAATCCTTCCATGGCCTCAACCCTTCCCATCTCTTTAATCTCCACCAGCCACCCAACCCTCTGAGATATCTGCGCTCCCCTAAATCTGGCCTTGAGCATCCCTGATTTTAATTGCTCCACCATTGGTGGCCACACCTTTGGTTGCCTAGGCTCTAAGCTCAGGAATACCCTCAGACATCTCTAGGCTCCTTTAACTCACTTTCCGCCTTTAAGACACTCTTTAAAACCTACCTCTTTAACCAAACATTTGGTCATTTGACCTGGTATCTCCTTACATGGCTCTGTGTCACATTTTGTTTTACAATGCTCCTGTGAAGCTATTTGGGATATTTTATTAGGTTAAAAATAAAAATAAAACAAAAATATAAATATAAGTTGTTGCATTAATATAAATCGCTTGTCACGTCAGTGCAAAAAATGAGGCTGAAGCATTTGCAACCATCTTCAACCAGAAGTGCTGATTGGATGGTGCATCTCAGGCTCCTCCTAAGGTCCCCAGCATCACAGATCCCAGTCTTCAGCCAATTCGACTCACTCCACGTGATGCCAAGAAACAGCTGAAGGCGCTAGATACAGCAAAGGTTATGGGCCCTAGTAACATCCCAGCTGCAATGAAGACTTGTGCTCCAGAATTAACCACACACTTAGGCAAGCTATTCCAGGAGAGCTATAACACTGGAAATCATTTCAGCCCCAGGACATTGCTGCAGGAGTTCCTCAAGGTATTGTCCTAGGCCCAGCCACCTTCAGCTGCTTCATCAATGATCTTCCCTCCAAAGTAAGGTCAGAAGTGAGGATGTCCGCTCATGATTGCACAGTGTTCAATACCATTTACAACTTCTCAGATATTGAAGCATGCAGCAAGATGTGGTCAACATTCAGGCTTGGACTGATAAGTGGTAAGTAACATTCGCACCACAGAATTGCCAGGCAATGACCATCTCCTAAAAGAGAAAATCTAACCTTCTCCCCTTGATATTCAACATCATTACCATTGCCGAATCCCCCACCAAACTGGCCAGAAACTTAACTGGACCAGCCACATAAATAATTTGGGCAGAACCTTCCCGGTCCCGTGGGGGCGGGCTTCAAGGTGGGACTTGGAGGAAGTTAGGACAAATATGCACTGGGTCTGCGGCCCAACGGATTCCACCTCCGGATGATCTTCTTGGAGGTGGGTCAGCATCTGCAGATTGCTACCTGCCTGGCAGCGGTAGGGAGCCAATCTGCATAATTAAATGCCCATTTATGGACTGATTGGGCATGCCACTGAGATCTTCCCACTGTGGATTGGTCGCCCAATTGAGGGCCAGGCCCACAGGTGCCTGGAGGCAGCTTGCCAGAGGGTGGTCTTGGGGACCCTTCAGGCCTCCTGTTTTAACCCTCCCCACCCAAACTGCAGCTATCAGTGGGCCACCGCTGCTGCCACCGGCCATCCCGAGTAGGGGTTTCCCCTCCACAAGAGCGGCCTTGTACTTGTGGCCACTGTTTATTTTATTGAAGTACAAACCTCTTCAGAGGGTGCCTCAAATTGTAGGTGCCTTGTGTTCCTCCTCCAATAGTGGCAGTGCCATCTCTGCCAGTGGGGCCGTCATCCTTCCAAGGCTGCAGGCCCTCTGAGTCCCACAGCCTCAGGGACCCTAACTGGGAAGACCTGACAGTCAAGAGTGGGACAAGGACAAGGACCTGGAAATAGTCGCAACTCATGCTCATCATCTAGCAGAAGATTCTAACCTTTAAGAGCAGGTCAGAGGCTGAGAATCCTGAGGCAAGTAACTCACTTCTTGATTCACGAAGTCTGTCCACCATTTACAAGGCAGAAGTCAGGAGTGTGATGGAATACGCTACACTTGCCTGCATGAGCGCAGATCCAACAACACTCAAGGAGCTCAAAACCATCCAGGACAAAGCAGCCTGCTTGATCAGCACCCCATGCCCCGCATTAAACATTCACTCCCTCCACCATCAGCGCACCATGGCAGCAGTGTATACCATCTACAAGATGCACTGCAATGACTCAACAAGACTCCTTCGACGGCACCTTCCAAATCGCGAGCTCTACCAACTAGAAGAGCAAGGGCAACAGCTACATGGGAACACCAACACCTCGAAGTTCCTCCACTGTCGCTGGGTCAGAATTATGGAACGCCCTCCCTAACAGCACTATGGGTGTACCTACACCACATGGACTACAGGGGTTCAAGAAGGTGGCTCACCACCACCTCCTCAAGGGCAATTCCGGATGGGCAATAAGTGCTGGCCTTGCCAGTGATGCTCACATCCATGAACGAATAAAAAGTCAAATTCTGCCTTGATGTCAAGTACAGTCACTCTCACCTCACCTCTGAAATTCAGCTCTTTCGTCCATGTTTGGACTAAGGCTGTAATGAGGTCTGAAGCCGAGTGGTCCTGACAGAACACAAACTAAGCTTCGGTAAGCAGGTAACTGGTAAGTTCCGCTTGGTAGCACTGTCGATGACACCATACATCACTTTACTGATTGAGAGAAGACTGATGGGGCGGTAACTGGCCGGATTGGATTTATCCTTTCTGTGGACAGGACATACTTGGGCAATTTTACACTTTGCAGATTGATGCCAGTGTTGCAGCTGTACTGGAGCAGATTGGTTCGTGGTATGGCTGGTTCTGGAGCACAAGTCTTCAGCACGACAGCTAGGATGTTGTTGGAACCCATTGCCATTGCTGTATCCAATGGCTCAAGCCATTTCTTGATACAACAGAGTGAACTGAATTGGCTAAAGACAGGCATTTGTGATACCGAGGACCTCAGGAGGAGGCCGCAATGGATCATCCATTCAGCACTTCTGGCTGAAGATGGTTGCAAATGTTTCAGCCTTGTCTTTTGCACTGACATGATGGGCTCCACCATCATTGGGGCTGGGGATGATCGTGGAGCCTCCTCCTACCTTAAGCTGGTTAATTGTCCACCACCATTCATGACTGCAAGAGGCAGGACTGCAGAGCTTTGATCTGATCGGATGTATATGGGATCGCTTAGCTCTGTCTATTGCAATAACAGAAATACTCAGCAGGTCTGGCAGCATCTGTGGAGACAGAAACAGAGTTAACGTTTTAGGTTGCTGACTTTTCAGTTCCGCTGTTTAGCATGCACGTAGTCCTTTGTTGTAGCTTCAACATTTTGGTGCCTCATTTTTACTATGCCTGGTGATGTTCCTGGCATGTTCTCTGACACTCCTCATTGAACCAGGGTTGGTTCCCAGAATTGATGGTAATGGTAGAGTGAGGGATATGCCAGGCCAAGAAGTTACAAGTTGTGGAGGAATATAATTCTGCTGCTGCTGATGGCCCAGAGTGTATCATGAATGCCCAGTTTTGAACGGCTAATTCTGTTCTGAATCTATCCCATTTAGCATGGTGGTAGTGCCACACATAATGGAGGGTGTCCTCAATCTAAAGACAGGACCTAGTCTCCACAAGGACTGTGCAGTAGTCACTCCAACCAATAAAATCATGGATTGGTGCAGCTACAATGGGTAGAAGACAAGGTCAAGTAGGTATTCCCCTTGTGTTGCATCTCTCACTACCATCCACAGTCCAGCAGGTATGTCCTTCAAGACTCGCCAGTTTGATCAGTAGTGGTGCTACCGAGCCACACTTGGTGATGGGCACTGAAGTTCCCCACCCAGAGTACATTCTGTGCCCTTGCTATCCTCAGTGCTTCTTCCAAGTGGTGTTCAATATAGAAGAGTACTCATTCATCAGCTGAAGGAGGGCAGTAGATGGCAATCAGTAGGTTTGTACATGTCCTCCTGAAATCTGTTATAGTGCTCCTCCATGTTTGTCAAATTCCTTACTTTTGTGTCATCAGCAAATTGTGATCTTCTCCCATCTCCTGGAGGATAGATAGCTGTGTAGGTACAACAAAAACTTACATTTATATAGCAACTTTAACATAATGAAACATTCCAAGGAGCAGTATAAAACAAAATATGACACTGAGCCATATAAGGAGATTTCAGGCCAGATGACCAAAAGTTTGGTCGAAGAGGAAGGTTTTAAGGTGTGTCTTAAGGAGAAAAGAGGTAGAGAGCTGGAGAGATGCAAGGAGGAATTCTGGAGCTTTGGGCCAGTAATGGTGGAGTGATTAAAATCGGGGATGCTCAAGAAGCCATAATTAGATATCTCGGAGGGTTGTGGAGCTGGAGAAAATTACACAGATAGGGAGGGCAAGGCAATGCAGGGATTTGAAAACCAGGATGGAAATTTTAAAATCAAGGCATTTCTTGACCGGGAACCAGTATAGGTCAGTGAGCACAGGGTTGATAGGTGAACGAGATTTGGTGAGTAAGGACACAGGCAGCAGAGTTTTGGATGACCTTAGGTTTAGGTAGGGTAGAATGTGGGAGACCAGCCAGGCGTGCGTTGGTAGTCAGGCCTAGAGGTAACAAAGACATGAATGAGGGTTTCAGCAGCAGATGAGTTGAGGCAGGGGCAAAGTTGAGCAATGTTACGGATGTGAAAATAGGCGGCCTTAGGTATGGCATGGATATGTGGTTGGAAGCTCATTCTGGGGTCAAATATGACATGAAGATTGTTAACAGTCTAGTTTATTCTCCGACAGTTTCCAGGGAGCGTGATGGAGTCAGCAACTAGGTAGTGGAGTTTGGAGCGGGGGTCGGAGACAATGGCTCAGTTTTCCCAATATTTAACTGGAGAAAATTTCTGCTCATCCAGTACTGGATGTCAGATAAACAATCTGATAATTTGGCAACAGAAGATGAGTCGAGAGAGGTGGTGGTGAGGTCGAGCTAGGTGTCGTCAGCATACATGTGAAAACTAACACTGCTTTCAGATGATGTCATCAAGGGGCAACATGTAGATGAGATATAGGAGGGGACCAAGGGGGACACCAGAGGTAAGAGTGCAAGAGCAGAAAGAGAAGCCATTGCAAGAGATATTCCAGCTACCATTAGATTAGCTATGATTAGGTAGAGAGACAATGAATAACCACACCACTATCTCTGTTACCTGATCCCACTGATTAGTAAGGCACTGTTGTAACTCCTACTGTGGATATAGATAAGGTAGTAGGAAAGCTTACTTCCACAGATTCCTTGAGACCAGAAGTTTTGCACCTGCTGAAGTAATTAAAACAGCTGGCTAAACTGACTGAACATTCAAATAAGTAAATAATCTTTCCCACACCAACACAAAATGTGGCATTTAGAAAAGATGATGGGGGCAAACAAGAGGAAGTGGAGTGATGACATTTCACTAACAGAAAGCCTGCCCACCTTCTTTATCCATCTAATCCCATCTCCCCCAACAGCTTTCTATCACTAATATAAAAGCAAAATACTGCAGATGCTGGAAATCTGAAATAAAAAGAAATAATGCTGTAAATACTCAGCAGGTCTGGCAGCATCTGTGGAGAGAGAAGCTGAGTTAAAGTTTCAGCTCAGTGACCCTTCATCAGCTTTCTATCACTTCCACTTTTGTTGGCTACGGGCCCTTCATTAATCTAGGTATCCAGTCAAACCACATTTTTAAGGACTCAGGTTTATAAACCATTAAGACACTTTACCTTATAAAAGCAGACTAAAGCTAGGCTCCATGCACACATTTGAATAGGCCATTTTTTGTCTGCTTTTGCAGGTTAGCTTCGCTTTCAATCTCTTCACCTTTTCTGATTTGTTTTTATTTCCTATGTTCTTTGCAAATCACCTTCTGTTATATTTTGGGATTTTCAACCATTTGACCACAGAAGAGTTTGATACTTTTGAGTTAAATCTAGTTCACAAAAAAATAAACTCTCACAGCAGCCAGAGTATGGAGTGAGTGTGTACCAAAACAAGATAAATCAACTCGTATACCACTTCTAACTGAGACAATAGGAGCTATTTGACCCATCCCAGATTCATTATGTCGAGATAAACGCTGAAGATGATAACTTCCAGGGGGTGTCAACCAGAGGCGGGGTGCGGTGGGAGTGCAGAAGCTGAATTAATGTGCCCAGACAGAAAAGGGGTCAGAAGCTGAATACTGGCTTCTTGTCTAGCGAGGGACAAAAGGACATCAAAATATGATCTGGGCCGGAATTTTACGCATGCCGGTGAGAGCCGTCCACTGACCAAAAAGTCAGTGGCAATCACGTCTCTGCTGGGCCTGGGGATCCAGACCGGATTTTACAGTCCCCAGGCCCTTAGTTGGGCTTAGGCAGGATTTCCACCTCATTGAGGCAGGAAGTTCTACCAACGGGCCACCGTGAGCAGTGGCCACTGCTGGGGCTGCAACCCAGCTTCAAGATGAAGAAGGACGGCTTCGAAGAAAGAGTTAAGATTTTGGGATCTCGCTGGGGGTGATCGGTTGGGCCCCGTCAAAGTAAAGGGGGGGGGGGGGGTCGAGCTGCAGGGGGGGGGGGGGGGGGTGTTGTTAGGCGCTGGGGCAGGCCCCCCATCAGGCACAGGGTGCCCGGTCAGGAGGGTCCCCCCCTCCAGGCATTAGAAGGCAGCCTATGTTTATCAGGCAGTTTTTCTCAGACCTGGGCCGCCCGCCTGCCAACCGTATAATCCCCATCTCGGTGGGCGAAGGCCCTTAAGTGGCCATTAATTGGCCACTTAAGGGCCTTGATTGGCCTGGGGCGGGCTGACCTTTCTCGCTGCTGCCTCACATAAATTAGTGGTGGAGGCGGCAGTGGGTCGGGAAGGGCTCCCCCAAGACTCCCACTCCATTTTACACCCCCCCGCCACCAACCCGCTCTTTGGAGTGGGCAAAAAAATTCCGGCCCTGGAATTTGTTTTGTGTAAGATCTGGTAAGGGAGACAAGGGTCAGGCACAATCCTCCTGTTTAAGATAGTAGTGGTCAGATTCAGAGAAAGGATTGATCAGAAAGAGTGAATGTTTAACCAGCTGGCAAGGATAGGATGGCATATGTGTTATTCAGCCCAACAGGTCCACTCCATCCATTGTCCCGATATGAGTATTCGATCTAGCATTTCCCTCCCATACTACTTACAAGGAGGAGTATTGAAATTAAATCATAGTGAGAAGAGATTTATAGTAACTGTTGTTCTGTATGCTCAATTAGTGACTGTGAAATAAAACAGCTTGACAAACTGCATCTGGCCTTATTTCACTGAAGTGTTAATTAGCATGCCTACCAGAAGATTGAAGAAGCACAAGACATGTTATCAATTTCATGAAAAACAGATTTTCATTGTTACAGCCATACATCATGTTATTCTATGACTAGATACTGGGGTCTAAAGGTAAACTCCTGATCCAGGATATGCTTATGGGAGAGATTATTGACAATGAACCCAAGGGAGTATCCAGACCATACCCAAAATTCATAACACCATCCTGTCACTTAAGTTGGGACTGGTACAATCCACTTTTCTTCTGCGGAAAACCCCCAACTTCCACCTCTGTAGCATCGTTCAACTCTGCCCCTGCCCCAGCTCATCCATGCATTTGTTACCTTCAGACGTGCCTGTTCCAATGTATGCCTGATTGAACTCCCATCTTCCAGGTTCTGTAATTTTAAGGTCATACAATACTCTGCTACCCGCATCCTAACTCACACAAGTCCTTTTCGTCAATCACCTCATGCTTGTTGACCTACATTGGCTCCCGGTTGAGCAATTCCTCAATTATAAAATTCTTATCCCTGTTTTCATATCCCTCCATGGCCTCATCCCTCCCTATCTCTGTAACCTCCTTCAGCCCTACAACTCTCTCAAGATATTTGCATTCCTCCAATTCTGGCATCTTGAGCATCCCTGATTTTAATCACTCCACCACTGGCAGCCATACTTTCAGCTGCCGAGGACCTAAGCACTGGAATTCCCTTTCTAAACCTTTCAGCCTCTTTTTCCTCCCTTAAGACACTCCTTAAAATCTACCTCTTTGACCAAGCTTTTGGTCAGTTGCTCTAATTTCTTCTTATGTGGCTCAGTGCTGCAACCGAGGTGGGAGTAATGCACTGTCAAATCAGTCCCATTACTCCAGATCACAGCATATTATTAAAGTTTCCCACCTACTGGAAATTAGCCAAAATAAACACTTTATTAATGCCCAGAATAAAACACACCGAACCAGGTATCTTTAAACAACAAATTAACTATTTATTAATAAACAAAATCTTAAACAATATTGAGATAAACCTATGTCTAAAAATACTTAACTTCTTATTCCTCCTAACTCTCATGCACACACACATATATTCAAAAACCAACGGTTAACCAGTTCAAAAGTGATGTTTTAAAAATTAGAGCTGTTTCTTAGGAATAATAAAACAACTAGGTTGTAAGTTCTGCTTGGTTATGTTCCTGGTTCGGTGAGGTGTCTCAGAGTCGAAGAGTCAGATGCCACTCTAAGTCTCCAGACGAGTTTGATGAACAGTCTGTAATGGATAGGCATTCACGGCACTTTAGCTGCAGTAGCCGTCACACAGATCTTTCAACAAGGAGTATAACAACAGGTCTATTTAGATTTTTGCATTAGCAGTCTATCAGTAGAAACATTACTGAGTTTCCAGAACTCCCAGCAACACGAAAGGCAACAGAAAGTTACTCCTGAGGCAGAGATTTCTTAGAGACTGGAAGTAAAAAGGAATTTGCTAGCTCCAATAATGTAAATATTTCTTTCCAGGGGTCGTTTCCTCTTTAGGCAAAACACAGCCAGTAGGCCAATGTAGATTTTTTGCTGAGACACATAAATTCTTCCTTTCTTCAGGAGAGCATGCTTCGCTGGGCTTCCAGTTCAAACCAGTTCTAGCCAGTCTTTACACACAGTCAAACTGATACAATATGGCATATGACCTCTCTCTTGCTGTTGCTTAGGAAACAGGCTTGCAGCACACAGACAGTTCCCAGAGAATATAAAAACTGCTCTCAGTCTTAAAGGCACACAGACCCCACCCCCTTTAGTTTTTAAATGGAGAAAAAAAAACTTACATGGCACTCAATGCCAAATTTTGTTTGACAATGCTCCTGGGACATTTTACAATGTTAAAGACACTATATAAATGCATGTTGTTGCAGTATATTGGGCCATTTTTGACTTCCTATAAAAAAAATTCTACTCTCCCAACAAAAACAAAACACAAGTTCTCTGAATTTAGTATAAAGGCATAAGAAAATCCTGAATTACAAAAGGCTATTCATTCAGGGCCACTCTAGCTGAAGTCCCTGTATGATTACTCTATCTAGAACTTCCCTCCAGCACTAGCTGTTGGTCCAGTATATTAGAGAACATCAATGTCCTTTACTGATGTCCCTTGGAAATAAACACAAGCAATGCTGTCAATTATCTTGACCACAAATCTATTACCGTTCTGAGGTTTGTGAATTTTATACTTGTATATTTTGGTCTTGGACCTATAAACTTTCTGCACTTTCTCTTTGCAGTTCAGAAGCAGAGCTGGAAAACAGAAGCAGCCAAGTATTTTCCAACTTTCTCCCTGTCTGCATTGCCATCAGTCAAATATTGTTGTTACCACAGCAGCTCTTAAAGATGACTGCCCCACTACCAAGCCACATAGACCAAGAAAGTTCCCTGATTTGATCTTTTGTCAGCATTAAGTCAGCTAACATAGTGACCTGAATGTTCCTGGCTAGGGCATTAAAAAGTACTGCCAGGGAACCCTGCTCAATATCATTATTCAGCAACCACTACTCATAGAGTGTGTATGCCTGGGTATCAGTTGATGACAGAATATGGCGCTGTTGGGATTCCCCATCATGTGACCAGTGACTCATTACCCAGGGCCACATATGCCTTGCCTAGAGAAATAAGGTCAATTGGGTAAAATAGTGAAGGACTAACAACAGCCCTAAAATCAAACCCCAGTTTGAATCACAACTGCAGATTAGAGGGTTGGAGGGGGGAAAAAAGTGATTGGCCTTAATTTGTTTCTCTTCATGCATTGGTAAGTTTTCACAATATTAAGTGTCAGTAGTAGAGTTAGCACAAGGACTGAAGACAGGCAATCATAATTCTTCCCTTTTTACTCCCAGGCAAACCTATTAAAAGATTGATAACATTTTACAGAAATAGCTTTGGAAGTCACCGTGTTATTTTAGTGAACAAAAATTGTCAGTTTAGAAAATGTAACTTACCTCAACCAAAACACCAACATATGGTATAGATCCTTCATCATACTTTACAAAGAACAGCTCAGGATTTGTTTTCCACACTCCTAACCATGTACTTCTTGCACGGAGCTTTTCAGTGAGGTACTTGCTCATTGCTTCATCTGCTTCTTCTGCCTTTGTAGAAATAAAAAATGCAGTATCTTAGAAGTCTCTTTCCACATAAATGACAAGTCAGGCAACTAATAAAGTGTCTATTTAACAAGTATGCCCTGCAATTCAATTAAAACCATCGCACTACAGGATCTTTAAAACAAAATTGTATTTTTTTCAGTTTTCTCTATGGCAGCCCCCAATTACCTCATTCAAGTTACCATTCTTCAGGTGTAAACTGTTCGCAGTTACTCAATCATTGGGGAAATCACAACTGAGCCAGATGCTGTCTTCACTGGGTAGAAATAAGAAATAGCAAGGGAAAGAAGACCCTGGTGGGAGTAATCAATAGGTCCCCAAACAGTAGTTCCGCAGTGGGGCACAGTATAAACCAGGAAATACTGGGGGCTTGCAAGAAATGTACTGCAATAATCATGGGGGAATTTAATACGCATATAGACTGGATTAATCATATTGGCAAGGGGAGCTTCAAGGGAGAGTTCACTGAATGTATTAGAGATTGTGTTTTGGAGCAATATGTTGTGGAAACAACCAGGGAGCAGGCTATTCTAGATTTGGTATTGTGTAATGATCTCAGTTAAGGATCCTCTAGGGAAGAGTGATCATAGCATGCCAGAATTTCAAATTCAGTTTGAGGGCGAGAAACTGGAGTCCCACACTAGTATTCTGGAGTTAAGCAAAGGTAATTACATAGGCATGAGGACAGATTTGGCCCTAGTGGACTGGGCAGGAAGACTAAAAGGTAGTACAGTTGATGAGCAGTGGCAGATGTTTAAGGAGATATTCAAATCCTCCCAACTAAAATATATTCCAGAAAGAAAGAAAGACTGTAAGAGGGGGAAAAACATCCATAGCTAAGCAAGGAAGTTAAGGATAATATAAAGACAAAAACTAAGGCATACCATATTGCAAAGGCCAGTGGCAGGCTGGAAAATTGGGAAACTTTTAAAGATCAACAAAGGGTTACTAAAAAAGTAATAAAAAGAGCAAAGATAAATTATTAAAGAAAACTAACGCAAAATATAAAAACAAATAGCAAAACCTTCTATAAGTATATAAAAGGGAAAAGAGTAGCTAAAGTGAATGTTGGTCCCTTGGAGGATGAGACTGGGGAGTTAATGGTAGGCAACACAGAAATGGCAGAGACACTAAATCAGTATTTTGCCACAGTTTTCACGGTGGAGGACACTAGTACCATCCCAATAGTAACAAGTAATGCAGAGGTTATAGGAAGGGAGGAACTTAGAACAATCATCATCACGAGGAACAAAGTACTGAGCAAACTATTGGGATTGAAGGCAGACAAGTCCCCAGGGCCTGATGGCCTACATCCTAGGGTCTTAAAGGAAGTGGCAGCGGAGATAGTGGATCCATTGGTTATAATATTCCAAAATTCCCTGGATGCAGGAAAGGTTCCAGTGGATTGGAAAAATGTTAATTAACGCCCTTATTCAAAAAAGGAGCGAGGCAGAAAGTAGGAAACTATAGACCAGTTAGCTTAACATCTGTCGTTGGGAAATTGTTAGAATCCATTATTAAGGAAGTAATAACAGGACATTTAGAAAGTCAAAACGCAAGCCATCAGAGTCAGCATGGTTTTATGAAGGGTAAATCGTGTTTGACCAATTTGCTAGAGTTCTTCGAAGATGTAACAAGTAAAGTGGATGATGGGGATCCTGTTGATGTAGTATATCTGGACTTCCAGAAGGCATTTGATAAGGTGCCGCACAAAGGTTAATACACAAGGTAAGATCACATGGGGTTGGGGCAATTTATTAGCTTGGATAGAGGATTGGCTAACCAACAGAAAAAAGAGAGTCGGGATAAATGGGTCCTTTTCTGGTTGGCAAGATGTAACTAGTGGGGTGCCACAGGGTTTGGGCCTCCGGCCCCAACTATTTACAATCTATATTAATGACTTGGATGCAGGGATAGAAGGTACTACAGCCAAATTTGCAGATGACACTAAAATAGGTGCGATAGTAAGTTGCAATAAAGAAATAAGAAATTTACAAATGGATATGGATAGGTTAGGTGCATGAGCCAAAATTTGGCAGATGGAGTTTAACATGGATAAGTGTGAGGTTATCCATTTTGGTCAGAAGAATAGAAAGGCAAATTATCTAAATAGACAGAAACTTCAGAGTGCTTCAGTGCAGAGGTATCTGGGTGTCCTCATGCATGAATCGCAGAAAACTAGTATGCGGGTGCAGCAGGTAATAAGGAAGGCAAATGGAATTTTGGCATTTATTGCTAAAGGAATACAGTATAAAAGTTGGGAAGTGTTGCTGCAACTGTACAAGGCATTAGTGCATCTGCTGTAGCAGCAGGCATCAAAGCACATTTCTGTGTATCACTGCACCTGTGTACGCAAATGTACATAGTAAAATGCAGATTTTAGCTTTAGAAAAGGGATACAAAAACTGCAAATTTTTTGAAGAACTTTCACGGTGTTAATTTACCTCAAAGCACAGACGATCTGCATCTATTCCCTCCCCTCAAGTACACCATCCCTTCCTCCCTGATTTCTGCCATTTATTAAAGACCTCTGTAAAGCTATATTTACAAAAAGGCAGACCTGATGGAAGAATAGGAAAAGCGTTCAGTTTTTTTTCTTGTCAATGTTCTCTCTTCCACTTCCTCTCCTAATTGCATTGGCTTCATATATAGATACCCACTAAACCCTGCCGAAGTGACCATTATTCATATGTGAATCTTGACAGTCAGGGTGAATTACTGAATGTGGTAACTCAACCACAGTAGCAAAGTTGAATCCAATTCTATCACATCTGATATCAACATTTGTATACTTGCAGCACAGGTCATGGGTAGAGTAACTGACAAGAGAAATCCATGGTCAATTTCTCCTCTTTAATCCAGGACAGCTCAGGCGAATTGTAATAACTAATTGCATCTAGGCTCTGCTAAGATTAACTCAACAGAGAAGCAATCAAATCTGGTTCTTTTCTAGTTTGCACGGAACTTCAGTTTTAGTGATAGCATTAAAGGGGAGTGCTGCTCACAATTCATGATTTCAATTCATAAAGACATCATGCTCTCACAAGATGGGAGTTCTACAAAAAAATTCTACAGTAATAATTTTAAAACATAATAGAAAGTAAACATGGAAGACTGAAAAACTTTAAGTATGCATGAATCTGCCTTTGTACATAACATTTAAAACAATGGACAATTCTGTAGCTTGCATTCTTTTTTAATGGTTTCACAGTCAGTAGCCATGCATGAACGTGTTAGATAGTATTGCATCACTACTTTTCTTTTTGTGAATTTACTCATAACAATAGTTAAGCCTATCCAGTTGGATATAAAATATTGTGACAGATAATTCTGTACAGAAATTTTATAACAAGTTTTATTTGTACTTATTAGAACCATACCAGTTGAGTAACAAATATTAGTGTAATTTGTTCAACGTAGAAATAAATAAGCCAACATCTAAACATGGAAAGCCACTGGGATACTGTTCTTTAAGAAGCATGATTCATTATGCTGTATATTAAGCCTCATTTTGGAAGCATCTCTCAGTTCAAAATTGTTTGAAATCTGAACTTAGGATGATTAACTGTGTTCAATAAAATACAGAGATAGTGGACAAGTTCACTATTAAACACCCGTAAATGCTTACAAGCAGCAGTGGAACAAATTAGAATGTACAACATGCAATGATGCTCAGCAGCTATTTCAAAGGGTTCAGAAGTTGTCATGAATCACAATATCAAATATTGAGCAGTTTACAACTGTCAGGTGAAACCACTCCCATATATTAAAAGCATAAAAGGTCACAGACCTGAAACGTTAACTCTGTTTCTCTCTCCAAATGCTGCCAGACCTGCTGAGTATTTCCAGCACTTTCTGTTTTTACTCCCATATAGTGATCATTATTTTGAATAGCACTTTCGTGCCTATGAGAACATTTTTATTCTACTTTGGGGTCCTACCTTTTTTGAATGACAGCAAATGTTGTGATAGAGAAAGAACGTATTGGCACTTCATGACAAGTGAGTCAACATCTATAAAATATCAGTTATAACAACATAACTTGTCTTCTCTTTACAGCTGCTGATTGATCTGTGTATTCTCAACATATTCAGTCTTTATTTCACAGTTTTATTTTGTTATGATAAGCTGACAGCAATCATGTTATGAATCGTAGCAGGAGGGGCCTAGCATGAACATGGCCCCATATGTGTCAAATGCCTGTGCTTTACATGAAATCAACATTGCTTGGAATGAGGAACTGTGATAAGATGTCCTGTCAGAGAGCTTTGAGCACAATCACTTATTTTCCCTCGAAGGCGACGCCTCTCAAGATACCAAGTTCATCTCTATAAGGCCAAAAGCATCTGAGGGTTTCTGGCACCTCTTTCAGTGTCAGGCCAACCTTTAATGATGACTCTCCACAGGCCCTTCAGTTGTGGGTCATTGGCGGTTTCTGAGTGTAGTTGGTCAAAATGCAATAAATCCATTTTGAGCATATCTTCCACCTCGATGTCCATGTTGTCTACTTGTAGATCCAGTGGAACTTCTTCATTTTTGCTTGGGTTTGGCAATCTGCTCAGCATATCCGATGTGACCATTTTGGTACCCGGTTTGTAGCAGTCTTCGAAGTTGTACCCCTGTACTTTCACTAAGAGCCGCTGTACACAAAAAGCAGGACAAGTCCAACCCAACCAATTACCACCCATCAGTCTACTCTCAATCATCAGTAAAGTGATGGAAGGTGTCGTCGACATTGCCATCAAGCGGCACTTGCTTAGCAATAAACTGCTCACTGACACTCAGTTTGGGTTCCGCCAGGGCCACTCACCTCCTGACCTCATTACAGCCTTGGTTCAAACATGGACAAAAGAGCTAAACTCACGAGGTGAGGCGAGAGTGACTGTCCTTGACATCAAGGCAGCATTTGACTGAGTATGACATCAAGGAGCCCTAGCAAAACTGGAGTCAATGGGAATCAGGGGGAAAACTCTCTGCTGGTTGGAGTTGCACCCAGCGCAAAGGAAGATGGTTGTGGTCATTGGAGGTCAATCATCTCAGCTCGAGGACATCACTACAATAGTTCCTCAAGGTAGTGTCCTAGGCCCAACCACCATCAGCTGCTTCATCAATGACCTTCCTTTAATCATAAGGTCAGAAGTGAGGATGTTTGCTGATGATTGCACAATGTTCAGCACCATTCGCAACTCCTCAGACACTGAAGCAGTCTGTGTAGAAATGCAACAAGACCTGGACAATATCCAGGCTTGGGCTGATAAGTGGCAATGACCATCTCCAACAAGAGAGAATCTAACTATCTCCTCTTCACATTCAATGGCAGTACGATCGCTGAATTCCCCACCATCAACATCATGGGGGTTACCATTGACCAGAAACTGAACCGGAGTAGATATATAAATACTGTCGCTACAAGAGCAGGTCAGAGGCTAGGAATCCTGCGGCGAGTAACTCACCCCCTGACTCCCCAAAACTGTCCACCTTCTACAAGGCACAAGTCAGGAGTGTGATGGAATATTCTCCACTTGCCTGGATGGGTGCAGATCCAACAATGCTCAAGAAGCTTGACATCATCCAGGACAAAGCAGCCCGCTTGATTGGCACCCCATCCACAAACATTCACTCCCTCCACCACCAACACAGTGGCAGGTGTACCATCTACAATATGCACTACAGCAACGCACCAAGGCTACTTAGACAGCACCTTCCAAACCCGCAACCTCTACCACCCAGAAGGACAAGAGCAGCAGATGCATGGGAACACGACCACCTGCAAGTTCCCCGCCAAGCCACACACCATCCTGACTTGGAACTATATTGCCGTTCCTTCACTGTCACTGGGTCAAAATCCTAGAACTCCCTTCCTAACAGCACTATGGGTGTACCTACCCCACAGGGACTGCAGCAGTTCAAGAAGGCAGCTCACCATCACCTTCTCAAGGTCAATTAGGGATGGGCAATAAATGTTGGCCTATCCAGCAATGCCCACATTCCATGAATGAATAAAATAAAAAGTCAAGGTGCTGCGCTTGTCAATGGTTTGTGCCAGATCATCTCCATGTGATCCCAAACACCAGAGCAAATATTTCACACTATGTTTGAGTAATTGGACTGTGCTGAGGATAAACATTTGGAGCCAAATCTGTTCCTCTATATTTCTCAGTATTCTATCATTTACTGTGTACCCCCTTGCTTTGTTCGCCTTTCCCAAATGCATTACCTCGCACTTCTCCGGATTGAACTCCATTTGCCACTGTTCTGCCCACCTGACTAGCCAAATGATGTCTTTCTGCAGTCTGCAGCTTTATTCTTCATTGTCGACCACACGGCCAATTTTTGAGTCATCTGCCAGCTTCTTAATCATGCCACCTACATTCAAGTCCAAGACAGTGACAGGATAAAGGAGCGGGCCTAGTGGGAGAGCACAGAGAGACGGTGGCAGGATAATGGAATGGGCCTTACGGGAGAGCACAACATGACGGTGTCACAATAAAGGAGTGAGCCCAGGGGTAGGTGCGCGGCTTCAGAGCCGACTCACTGTATTCTAAAGAAAATCAAAGAGGTGGTGAGTGATTAATTGGTGAGTATTTTTCTCTTTTCTCTCTCTAAACTAGGGTATTGGTTCAAATTAGAAGCTGGGAAATTAAAAATATTCAATCGGGATTAGTATAACACTAAGTGATTTAATAATATAAGCACAGAGCAAGACTAGAGGTATTAATTAAATTTGATAGTTTAAACTGCTAACCAGATTGTTAAAGAGGGAATATGGGGTTTATTCCCCATCATGGATGGGCAGCTGTGACCTGTTGCTTGCAATTCCTGCGCCTGTAAGAACTCCAGGACACCACGCATCTTGGGGGACCACGTGTATTGGAAATGTCTCCAGCTGCTTCAGCTTGCGCTCAGGATTTCTGAGGTTGAATGACAGATAGAGTCATTGCAGAGCATCAGGGAGTAGGAGAGTTTCCTGGATTGTGCTTTCCAGAAGGTGGTCACCCCACAGGCAATAAGAGTTCAGGATACTAGGCAGGTGGCCATCCGGAAGGGACAGTAGGTGCAGGAGTCTTCAGGTTGTGTGCCACTCTTAAACAGGTACTCAGGTTGGAGACTGCTGGGGATGAGCACCAGCAAATAGGAGTAGAAAAGAGGCATAATGTAAGAGCATTAGGCAGTACCACAGAAGGGAGTAGTTCCATATTAGATAGGAGTGGACTGAGAATGA
Organism: Heterodontus francisci; assembly: GCF_036365525.1. Lineage (NCBI taxonomy): Eukaryota > Metazoa > Chordata > Chondrichthyes > Heterodontiformes > Heterodontidae > Heterodontus > Heterodontus francisci. Next base: position 77,042,873 of record NC_090378.1, on the reverse strand, counting down.
TTACGAGGAATGCAAAGACAGGATTACAATGCACAAAGTGTGGTGAATAAGATTAGTGAACTACAAAACAAACAGAAGGATGGGACTATCATGTAGTGGCAATAACAGAAATGTGGCTTAATAATGACAAGAACTGGGCACTTAATATATAAGGATATAAAGTGTTCAGAAAAGATAAGAGAAGGAGAAAAGGGAGGTGGGTGGCAGTACTGATTAGGGCAGACATTTTAGTGTTGGAAAAAGGGGATGTCCTTGAGGGGTAAGGTCAGAATCCATTCCATTATGCACCTTATTCCTCTTTTCTACTCGATGCTGGTGCTCATCCCCCTGCCAATTTAGTTTAAGCCCTCCCCAACCACGGTAATGAATTTCCCCATGAGGACCTTGATCCCGGTCCTGTTGAAATACAACCCGTCCCGTTTAGTTAGAGCTGAGAAGCAAAAAGGGTATGATTAAGCTACTGGGGGTATTCTATAGGCCTCCAAATCATGAGATAGAGGAGCAAATATGCAGGGAAATTAGAGATGTGCAAGCACTATAGGGTGTTGATATTGGGGAACTTTAATTACCCAAATATCGATTGGGATAATATTAGAGTAAAGGGTAAGAAGGGGAAGGAATTTCTGAAATGTGTTCAGAAGAACTTCCTTGATCAGTATGTTATCGATCCAACTAGAAAGGACGCACTGATGGATCTGGTGCTTGAAAAAGAGATGGGCCAAGTGGACCAAGCATCTGTGGGGGAGCACTTGGGTAAGAGTGAACATCGTATCAGAAGGTTTAGATTCATAATGCAGAAAAGCAGGAATGATGTAAGGTACAACATCTAGATTGGAAGAGGGCTAATTTCAGTGTGATGAGAAGGGATCTAACCAGGACAAAATGGAACCAAATACTGACATGAAGAGCTGTATCAGAACAATTTCAAAGTTTGCAGTTGATACGAAACTTGGAAGCATTGTGAACTGTGAGGAGGATAGTGCAGAACTTCAAAAGGACACAGACAAGTTGGTGGAATGGGCAGACAGGTGGCAGATGAAGTTCAATGCAGAGAAATGTGAGGAGATTCATTTTGGTAGGAAGAACATGGAGAGACAGTATAGAATAAAAGGCACAATTCTAAAGGGGGTGCAGAAGCAGAGGGACCTAGCTGTATATGTGCAGAAGTCATTAAAGGTGGCAGGACAGGTTGAGAGAGCAGTTAATAAAGCATACAGTATCCTGGGCTTTAGTAATAGGGGCATAGAGTACAAGAGCAAGAAAGTTATGTTGAACTTCTTCAGCGGGAGTATTGCGTCCAATTCTGGGTGCCGCACTTGAGGAAAGACGTGAGGGCATTGGAGAGTATAGAAGAAATTCACGAGAATGGTTCTAGGGATGAGGAATTTCAATTATGAAGATAGATTGGAGAAGTTAGATCTGTTTTCCTTGGAAAAGAGAAGGCTGAGAGGTGATTTGATAGAGGTATTTAACATCAGAGTAGATAGGGAGAAACTGTTACCACTCGTGAAAGGATCGCGAACGAGAGGGCACAGATTTAAAGTATTTGGTAAGAGAAGCAAAACTGACAAGAGGAAAAACTTTTTCACGCAGCGAGTGGGAATGTGCTGCCTGAGAAAGTGGTGGAGGTAGGTTCAATTGAAGCAGCCAAAAGGGAACTGGACAGTTATATGAAAAGGAAGAATGTGCAGGGTTATGGGGAGAAGGCAGGGGAATGGGACTGAGTGAATTTCTCTTTCAGAGAGCAAGTGCGGAAACGATGGGCCGACTGGCCTCCTTCTGCGCTGTAACAATTCTGTGATCCTGTAGGATGCACGCTCCTCACCGTTTCGGTGAGACGTCGTCTTCTAGGATTGTCTTCTTCCTCGTATCATAGTACTGCAGGGTACAGGTTTCTGCTGACAAATTCTTGTTTGAGGCTCACTGTAGACACATGAACCCCAAGAAAAAAAATTCTCCTACAGTGAACAAAGTTTAAGAAGAATACTGGCCCCAATGAAAAGCAAGAATCTACCTACAATCTACAGTGAGTCGAAGACCTGTAACAAAAACTCTTCAGATATTGCCTCAAACTTTTCCACTTTATTTTTCTTCTGCTCTTTCTGTCCCTATCTGAAAGTGTGTATCGCATATATATCCTTGCATAGGCGTGTCGTGTATACTTAGGCGTTAACCGAATTAGAGTTTAAGTTTAATAAAATTTCACCTTTCTTCTTTAAACCCACGAAAATCTGTTTGCGCTCGTTTCTTTGCCTTATAATTTGAAAGCAGTGAACGAGGATTCACCAAAGGTGAGCTAAAAACAGTGTATTTAAAAATAAAACCCTGTTACAGTAAGACCAGGTGAAGGCTGAAAGGGAACCCTAGACTCTTTCTCACCTGGTCATAACAACGGGTCTATCCTGAAGTCTCCTTCAGTGCTTTGCCGAGTCGTGCAAAGCCTTTTGACTTTAGGGGGATGGGTGCTTTTCTTTTTTCTGGTTGGGGAGGATTCGTTGCTAATCTCCTCTTTGTCCCAGAGGATACTCCTGCCTGCAGGTATTTGCGCAGACTCTACTGCACGCCCTGGGGGAGCTGGTTGCGGGGAGGAGTCTTTGCTAATCTCCTCTTTGTCCCAGAGGATACTCCTGCCTGCAGGTATTTGTGCAGGCTCTACTGCACGCCCCGGGGGAGCTGGTTTGATCATGGCCTGATCCACTACACATTCAGGGAAACCGCAGAGGTCCATCTCCTGCCATGGCCCTGTCTCTCTGACCTCCTGGGTCGTTCTTTCACTACTGGGGGGGCTACCACCTTCATCCCCGCCAGATCATTACCTAGGAGCAGCTCAACCCTGTTCACAGACAAACTAGGGACAATCCCTCTGGTCACCGGTCCCGAAACTAGGTCGCACTCCAGGTGCACCTGGTGCACAGATACAGGCATACACTGCTCTCCAATGCCATTCACCACCATTCTGGTGTTCACTGCACCCTCTGGCGGAAAGGTCAGGCCTTTTCCCAGTAAAAGGGATCCAGTGGCCCCTGTATCCCTGAGAATTACTATGGACTTGCTTGACCCACTCGAGGGGTATGGGGTTACTTTCCTTTCAGACACAAAACCTTGATAACCTTCAGGAATCCGACTAATTTTCCCTGCACTTGCAGTAGAAAGCTTCCTGGGTCTCACTCTTACTGCAGTTAAAGCCACAGCTTGTTCTGCTGTGCTTTCCATCAGGTTCTCTGCTTCACTGAGTGAGTATGCCCTGATTAACCCTACAGGTGTTCCCTTTAGTTTCCAGCATTCAGCTTTTAAATGCCCTGCTTTGTTACAATAGAAGCACACAGGTCTTCAGGTTTCATTCCTGCTCATAGCACCTTCTAGTACTTTCATATCTTTGCGCGATCTTTCTGGTGCTCATCATTTAAGCCTGAGGTATTGATTCTGTGTAATTCCACATTTCCAACTGCTATTAGTATTTTTACAGCCTCTTTCTCTGGTTCTACAATTACTTGGTCTGTAAAGGTGACCGCGGTGACTGCAACAACTACCGTGGAATCTCCCTGCTCAGCAGAGTGGGGAAAGTCTTTGCTCGAGTCGCTTTAAACAGGCTCCAGAAGCTGTCTGAGCGCATCTACCCTGAGGCACAGTGTGGCTTTCGTGCAGAGAGATCGACCGTTGACATGCTGTTCTCCCTTCGTCTGATACAGGAGAAATGGCGCAAACAACAGATGCCCCTCTACATTGCTTTCATTGATCTCACCAAAGCCTTTGACCTCGTCAGCAGACGTGGTGTCTTCAGACTACTAGAAAAGATTGGATGTCCACCAAAGCTACTAAGTATCATCACCTCATTCCATGACAATATGAAAGGCACAATTCAACATGGCGGCTCCTCATCAGACCCCTTTCCTATCCTGAGTGGCGTGAAACAGGGCTGTGTTCTCGCACCCACACTTTTTGGGATTTTCTTCTCCCTGCTGCTTTCACATGTGTTCAAGTCTTCTGAAGAAGGAATTTTCCTCCACACAAGATCAGGGGGCAGGTTGTTCAACCTTGCCCGTCTAAGAGCGAAGTCTAAAGTACGGAGAGTCCTCATCAGGGAACTCCTCTTTGCTGACGATGCTGCTTTAACATCTCATACTGAAGATTGCCTGCAGAGTCTCATCGACAGGTTTGTAGCTGCCTGCAATGAATTTGGCCTAACCATCAGCTTCAAGAAAACGAACATCATGGGGCAGGACGTCAGAAATGCTCCATCCATCAATATTGGCGACCACGCTCTGGAAGTGGTTCAAGAGTTCACCTACCTAGGCTCAGCTATCACCAGTAACCTGTCTCTCGATGCAGAAATCAACAAGCGCATGGGAAAGGCTTCCACTGCTATGTCCAGACTGGCCAAGAGAGTGTGGGAAAATGGCGCACTGACATAGAACACAAAAGTCCAAGTGTATCAAGCCTGTGTCCTCAGTACCTTGCTCGATGGCAGCGAGGCCTGGACAACGTATGTCAGCCAAGAGCGACGTCTCAATTCATTCCATCTTCGCTGCCTCCGGAGAATCCTTGGTATCAGGTGGCAGGACCGTATCTCCAACACAGAAGTCCTCGAGGTGGCCAACATCCCCAGTTTATACACACTACTGAGTCAGCGGCGCTTGAGATGGCTTGGCCATGTGAGCCGCATGGAAGATGGCAGGATCCCCAAAGACACATTGTACAGCGAGCTCGCCACTGGTATCAGACCCACCGGCCGTCCATGTCTCCACTTCAAAGATGTCTGCAAACGCGACATGAAGTCCTGTGACATTGATCACAAGTCGTGGGAGTCAGTTGCCAGCGTTCGCCAGAGCTGGCGGGCAGCCATAAAGGCAGGGCTAAAGTGTGGCGAGTCGAAGAGACTTAGCAGTTGGCAGGAAAAAAGACAAAAGCGCAAGTGGAGAGCCAACTGTGTAACAGCCCCGACAAACAAATTTTTCTGCAGCACCTGTGGAAGAGCCTGTCACTCTAGAATTGGCCTTTATAGCCAGGCGTTGCTCCACACACCACTGGCCACCTCCAGGCGCTTACCCATTGTCTCTCGAGATAAGGAGACCAAAGAAGAAAACATACCTGAATTCTCTGTCTGAAAAATTTGCACTCGGATAGGATATCCATGGCCTTCCAATTCATGCTGGGAAATTTGCTATCCATCTTTCTGCTGGTCTTTTGCTTTAAACCTGCTTTAAGATTTGGTTCTGTGACTCTATACTGCATTCCCCTTTACAAAAACACGCTCTTGGCTGCTTTGATTGATAGAAGCAGGTGTTTAGCAGTGCTTGTCTGTTTATCTTGCTTCCAGCCTCTCATCTGTCTCTCATCACAGTTGTGCAATAGGCATTTTAAGTGCTTTTTTTTCTCTCTGCAAGTTTGTTTATACAGTTGTTCAATAGGCAATTCTTCACACTTGAGTGGTTTTATGGTTTTTTAAAAAAACTTTGGCTGAGTGAGTGAAAGCTCTTCATGCTCGTGTGGTTTGATGATTTTTTAAGCTTCAGCTGCAAGCTGTGTGAATGGAGGATTCCAAGCTTTTTTCTATCGGGTGCCTCTTGTAACGGCGCCGACTTCGATCAGCCTGTGGGAGCCTTTGAAAACAATTGATCAGCCTGAGATAGGGATTGGGTGCTCCCTGTTTCTTTTTTTTACTAAGCCTTTAAAAAATAAATCAACTTTACAAGCACCTCAAAGCCTTCTTTCAATAGGGATTCCTGGACCGTCGGGACAATGACTCACCCAATTACAGTGATTAATTTGCAGCCTGTCATTTTGCGTCTGTCTTCTACAGCTTGAGGTAAGTGTTTTCTTCTTTCCCTATTTGGGACGGTATTTCTTTTTAACTTTCTCTCTTCTAGCTGTCGGTAGTTTTTAAAGCTTTTTTATCTGTGGTCTTAGATTCTGTCTTCTCACCACAGCTGCCACCATGTAATGAGAAGCTGCCATCATATGATGAGTTCTTTTATATTGCCTGAAGCAACATAAAGGAGGTGCGTGGATTTCAGTTTGTTGACGATCTCAAACAGGTTTATTAACAGCTAACTACTTAAAGAACTTTACTGAGTGTTACTCAGATAGAGTGACCCTGGCTTTGAGTCACATGACTGCATCCTGACACTTAGCTCATTCACATACTAAGATCTCAAAGGGACATCACTCTTAAAGGCAATCATACAACATTGCCGACTTAGTGTCCTATCCATTCTGTTGCTGCCTGCTTCTCCCCTCACCCCTGATGTTTTGGAAAGTAACACTCTGCTAAATGCTGTGAGCGAGTATTCTTAGTCTCTTGATAGTTTCATCCAGAACATAATTTCAGGTAGGGAGGGAGGAGCGATGAGTCCCAGAACACCTATCGGAGTAGCAGTGTGTTAGTGTGAACAGAAGCAGGAGGGAAAGAAGAGGGCCAACATCAACTGGTAGAGAGAACAAAGGTGCAAGTGCAAACTGGGGAGGGGATGATGTGTGAAGTGTCTCCATGCCATTTGGACAACCACAGAAAGAAAGGCAACAATACATATGCACAATTGCTCATAATTTCTCCATACGTAATGAGAGAAAACCGGGACACAATTTGCCACAGTCTTTGGACATCCAAGTGACAGAATGTTGGGGAAAACTGCAGCTTATGTTATGACAACTTGCTCCACTTTACTGTGTGTAAATACATGTCATATGCCTATTATTTGGGGCTGTTCTTGAGTTGTTGTCTCAAGGCTGTGCTTGCGTTTTTAAAACAACTGGTCAGTTTTTGCACGTTTTCTGGTTGGCATGCAAGTGATGAGGCCGAGCACAAAACCAAAGTAACAATCATCCCTCCATGCCCTCCCGCACCTTCAGTTTCACACCCTTTCCCGCACCCTCTGCTCCTGGTCTTTGGTCACCCGTGCATCCCACCACCCTTTCTCTCTCGGGGGCAATAATCAGTCGCCTTCACCCTACACATCAAACTCCTCCTAACTGCTTGAAACCCTTTTCCCTCCAGGGCTACTTCATAGTTTATTACCTTGCAAGAGGCTAAAATCTGATCACAGTATAGGTTCATCCTGCTCTCCGGGGTGAATTTGACAGTTGACACGTAAACCGGCGGCAAAGCATGCGCTTCTTCCAACTCCTCAGACTCTGTTGGCCTGCGCTTCATCTCCCGCTGAGCCGCTCTCACAGGCCGAGGGGACGAAGTCAGGGGTCGAACAGAGCTGGCTCCGCTGCTTTCTCCGGCGCTCTTTTCATCCAGCTCAATTTCCGCCGAGTGACTCATTTGCGCCTCACAGGCGATATCCTTCTCGGAAGAGCACGACGCCATCACCGCGCCCACCCGTTGCTCTCAAACCCGGCCAACTGCCCACATGAGCGCGTGGCACAGCCCGCCTCAAATAGGGGCGGGGTAAGGGGACAGGTGGGAGCAAACGCGCGACGTAAGGGGCATAACCGGCGCGAGAGCACGTTGTGTTACAGGCAAAACAATAAGGAATCATTTGACGCCCAACGACATGAAGACACGAGACAAGAGGTACGCGCCGGAGCGCAGTCGCAAAGCTGGGTTGCGGGCGGTGGCCGGAATACGCACACGTGACAGGCTCTGGTTTTAAATGGGCGTTTGCGCGGTGTAAAGCTTCAGTGCTATGTCACTGGTAATGGCAAATTAAGGTGAAGGAGTGGTTCGTGCTTGACTGGTTTTGTGTTCAGCAAGGGGTCAGGTGTTTATTTTGAGATACAGCACTGAAACAGGCCCTTCGGCCCCACCGAGTCTGTGCTGACCATCAACCACCCATTTATACTAATCCTACATTAATCCCATATTCCTACCACATCCCCTCAATTCCCCGATCACCTACCTACACTATGGGCAATTTACAATGGCCAATTTACCTATTAACCTGCAAGTCTTCGGCTGTGGGAGGAAACCAGAGCATCCGGCAGAAACCCACACGGTCACAGGGAGAACTTGCAAACTCCACACAGGCAGTACCAGAACCGAACCCAGGTCGCTGGAGCTGTGAGGCTGCGGTGTTAACCACTGCGCCACTGTGCCGTGTGACCTAGGCTAGCATCAATTTCAGTTAAAGGCAGCTCGCACCTTTTAAAGGGGAGGTGCACTCAGGCTACAGCAGCTGGTGGAATTGTCTCGAAATGTTTTTCAGAGAAGGAATAAGACTACAAATGGAACAGCAGGCCAGAAAGAGGGCTCCCGGTTTCTCTGATGCAAAGCTGGAGGTCTTCTTGATGGAGGTCGAAAGGAGGATAGAAGCCATCTTTCCACAGGGTGTTAGGAGGCCTCCAAGTGCACACTGTGAAGGAAATGGGTGCAGGTAGCCATGGAGATCAATTCAAAGAGTCTGGCCCAGAGGACCTGGCTGCAATATTGCAAAATATCCAATGACAGGTGGTCAAGGTCAGTGAATACATCTTCAAATGCCATCTCCTATCTACAGCACCGTGAACCTCTGTCACTGCTCAATGCACCACAGCCCCATCACTCACCAATCAGGACTTGTGTCCAACATTCAGGTGCTCCACTTCACCTTCACACCTAGCAATGCTGCAACCCTCACACCCACTTCTCACAGTTTCCACATACTTCTGGCTAGTCATCCAGGACAGGCACATTTCCCAAAACACCATGCAAAACACTCACTGTCCCTTTTTCCCTTTCTTGAGGACAAGATCGCACATAACAGGAGGCAGCCACAGAGTACTGGCAGTGAACAGACACATCTGCATCTCCTGAGCACCTTGGAGGAGATGGTGCTGTTAATTATTAGGCTGGCAGTGACTGAGGGTTTTGCAGCTGATTTTGCCAAGAACATCCAGGATTACAGTATGTTTCTGCCTTATGCATGTTATCAAATTCCCCTTCATCCTCATCCTGCTATTTGGCATGAAGTGCAGATGGTGTGACCATAGACCTCTTGCTTTCCAATGCCCGTTCCCTCACCCCAACATCCCCTTCGGCATTTACGCTTTCAAGATACCTAAGATCTGCCACCTAGCCAGCCAGTGCAGACTCACCATGAAGGGCGTGAACAACAGCAGACGTCTGGTGAAGAAGCACCATCATTTAATCTAACATTTGCAGATACCAGCTCAGATGCTGGCACATTGTGTTCTTTAGAGGGTAGTATAAAGGCAGGATCAGCATGTGGAGAGTCACCAGGCATGTGTGAGTTGCAACCAGGCCAGGGGAAAAGGATAGCACACGGGCCAGCTTCCTGGAGGGCGAAGTCGTACTTGAATCCCACTGCAAATCGATGGAGCAACATACCCTAATGGGCATATCACAGAGGTACTCGGTGCACTGCCACACATGCCACAGAGCCTATTGTCACTGTCAAAGAGCATGGTCGGGTACAGCTCCAACTTGAAACAGGGCTTTGCGCAGAGCTTGAAGCTTATCCTTTAATGCGTGGAAATAGTGACCAACTGCATGACAGCACTTGCAGACCCAGCTGTGATGCAGTGGCAGATGTCTCAACTTCCATTGCAGCACAGACAGAAACCACCCAACAACTGCATGTTGATGTGGGAGCTCGGACTGAGGTCGAGAGAACCATGTTGTTTACTGTGCAGGCCCAGCTTGGTGCCATGGAGACTCAGACTGCTGCCATCATAGTTGCAGGTACTAGTGCTCAAAGGGGCATGCATATTACAAGGATTGCTGAGCCACTGCCCAGGGGGAGTGCCAGTGGCTCTCAGGATGACAGTATTCATGCTCCCACTATTGCAACTCCACCAGTGTCCTTCCTGTTGCCTGTTAGCCAGCAAACCCAGACTGGTGCCCATGCTGAATTGGTGCAGTTTGAAGCCAGGCCCTCAAGACCCAGAACTGTTACACACCAGAAAGCCAGGTGGTGAAAGATAGAACTGGAGCCAATCTTTAAACACTTCATTATTTACAGAGATATACATTGCAAATATATGACTCCTAATCTAACAACCACAGATTTGATCTGTTCCTATTTATAGGAGCACAAATGTATCCCCAGTTAATGCCCACCACCTGCATCCAATTAAAAACAATTAATATACAGTTAAACATTCTCTTCTTTCTTTTTGAAGAGTTTATATGTACAATTGTCAAAAATCTGACTCCCAATTTTAAATTTGACTGTCATTTTATTAATGCATTTCTCATTCTGCAGTACCACCCCAAAAGAGATTATCAACATGCATCATGAACCTGTTGAAGTTACAACACAGGACTATATCAGATCAGATAAAAGTTCTGCTGTCCTGCCACATCCAGTCGTGAATGGTGGTGGACAGTTTTTTTTTAAACTAACCAGGGGAGGAGGCTCCAAAAACATCCCCATTCTCAATGATGGTGGACCCCAACACATCAATGCAAAAGACAAGGCTGCAACATCTCCTCCCATCTTCAGCCAGAAGTGCTCAGTGGATGATCCACCCCGGCCTCCTCCTGAGGTCCCCAGCATCACATATGTCACTCTTCAGCCAATTCAATTCACTTCATGTCATATCAAGAAAAGTGGGGGCAGCTCCACCAGTGGCAAAATGCCAGTGAGGCTGCAAGATTGCCCCTAATTGGGGCTTTAACCAGCCTAATTGGCTGCCCACCTGCGTAGAGCGAGCAACTGATCTGATTCCCATCCCGCTCCTAGGAGAGTTGCCCAGTGGCGGGGAGCTGGACCAACAGCTCCCCCTGTTTTCCCGGCCCCCCTCCCCTTCCTCCAAGCCCACCACCACGAGGCTGGGAAAATAGGTCTCAACAAAAGATTTCACAGATTTCTTTGTAAAAAGTTGATAGCATTCAAAGTCTTTCCAAAAATCTTGCCAGCAGCCTGTGTTCCAACTTCGAACCTGCATCTCTCTATCCTTGGCCCTAAAAAAAAGTATGATGGAATTTCTAATACAATGGGGGGATGGAGTGTTTTTCAATTCTTGAATTGTGCTAACTAATTGATTACAATCCATGGGGAAACAACATTGAAGCTATCTCATTTGTATCTTAATTACCTATTGTCCCAGCCTTTTTTTAAAAAAACTTAAAAATGCACTCTGCTTTTTTAAAAACTCAACATTAAAGGTAACTTTTTTCCATATTCCATTCTGTGAAAAAATAATTAACAATGGCCAAACTTGACACACACAATCCAGTTGTCAAAATTTTACACCATTTATTGGACATGTTTGGTTGCATGGGGTTCCAAGATATTTTCTGGTGTGACCTTCCTGAAGTGTTCACTTCATCTTGAGGCGAGGCATGTCAGGAATAGCTAGATTGAAAAGTTTTTAAAAAATTGTTTTCCTTTGCTGAATAAAGCACAATAAACCTGGATTTTACTTGGCACACTCTTTAGGGAATTAGTTGGATAAATATTAGGTTGAAGCCACTAGCTTTATTTGTTTCCACCTGTACAGATTACTATCAATTAGAAAACTAATACCAAGAAAATAAATTTATTTTTCTGAGAATTTGCTGAAATATCTTGTGTAGGTAGCAAAGAAGTAAATATGTTGCAAACTGCTCTGTTTGTTCCCAGAAGCACTTTGCTGCACTTCACCATGTAACCATTTAGTATAGTTCGGGATAATAAGTTTAAGGCCAACTTTCAAACGGTAAGATCTTCACAGAATCACAGAATTGTTACAGCACAGAAGGAGGCCATTCAGCCCGCCGATATTTATTCCACTGTAGCCTTTCCAGAAGTCCTGCTACATTATGTAAAGGAAGCAAAATCTACCCAGCTCCTTGCAAATATCTCATTAATCTTTTTAGAGAAATTAATAATTTTTTTTTAAAAAGTGCTGTAACTAACTTTTCAATGGTCAAAAACTTTAAGTTTAATAAGAGGATTCTCTCAGCACTTTGGAGACGGGCTGGGAGGCAGGAAGGGTGGTAAAATGGCAGCAAATGGCATCGGGACGGAAGTCTGCCGTGTTTATGTCACAGTCGGATGTTACCAGAGGCAGCTGGGCTGGTGGAAGGAGGTTGCACTGGAACGTGGTGAGAAGGTAATTAAGCCTGTTAACAGGGCAATTAACTGAAATTTTTAATGGGGTTTTTTTCCATTTTATGAGGGACGCAATGGAACAATGGAGCTTCAGAGTTGTGCCAGCTATAACCAAATGGAAGCCCAATGGAAGGTCATTGTGAGCTGCAGTCAGCAGCCATTGTGAGAGGTAGCGTGGCTTGGTAAGGTGTGTGATACTGAGTAGATAGCGGCAGTAGCAATCGGGAGTAAAGAAACGTAGCTAGCACAGCGGAGGCATTGAGTTGAGTGTCCTCTTTGACTTGGCACATGTATGTCCAGAGTAAGGTGGGTGCAAGTCCCAGAGAACTGAGTGCAGCTATTTGCTATGGGCCTCATTCACTCAGGCTTTGAGACTTCCAGTGAGAAGGAGCATCAGACAGGGAGAGCTGCAGCCACTAAGAGCAGGATTATGAGCCTGGAAGAGGGCATGAACAAGGAGGGTGCAGAGGGGCACACAACCAGCCTGTTGCATGTAGATGACACTACCCACCATAGAGGTTCTACTGTCAGACTCAGCTTTCTGCAAATGTTGGAGCAGCAGCATGACCAAAGACCTCACCTTTCCAGGGAAACTGTCATTGAGCTGTGTGCCATGATTCAGTAGGAGCTTAGTTGTGGGAATAGGTGGGCACCCAATACCTGTGGCATTGAAGGTGACAGTGGCGCTGAATTTCTAAGCCTCAGGATTGTTCTGGAGATCTTCTTGAGATACCTGTGGGATCTCTCGGTCTGTGGCTTATCACTGCATCAAGATGGTCACCAATGCCATGTTAGAGGGCCAGCCAATATATGCGCTTTCACACTGATCTGGACAGTCAGGCAGAGAGGGCTGTAGGATTCAGGGCCGTTGCTGGATTCCTCCAGGTGTAGTGTGTCATCGACTGCATGCATGTGACCATCAAGGCTCCCACAGATCAGGCAGCCTTCATCAACAGGAAGGGCTTCTACTTGCTCAATGTACAACTGGTCTGTGACAACTGCAAACAAATGCTTCAGGTCTGTGCAAGACTTCCGATTATTTGCCACATCACCTACATACTAAGGTACTCCCAGGACCTTTTCAGGCCTCTTGCACGCCTTCAAGGATGCATACTGGGTGACATGGGCTACCCACTGAAGAGATGGCTACTTAATCCCTGTGAGGAACCCAAGCACAGATGCAGAGGAGAGATGGAACAACTGCCATGGGACAACTCCAGCGACCATTGAGCAGGCCATAGACCTTCAGAAGATGTGGTTCAGATGCCTGGATAGATCTGGTGGAGCCCTTAAATATACCTCAGTAAGGGTCTCGCGTATTGTGGTGGTGTGCTTTGCTCTACACAACCTGGTGCTACAGTGGGGAGGAGCTTTGAACAATGAGGACATCCTGGAGTGTGATGCCTCCTTTGAGGATGTAGAGGGGGATGGTGACCAGGTGCAACAGGGTGAAGACCCCAAGGGACAGCAGGCAAGGCACAAGGGAGGCTCATGACTCATGAATACAGGCACGTTTCACGTGAGCCTTACACATCTAGTAAATCTTTTGCCTTCTGCAGACCTTTTGCCATTTCCTTGAAAGCCCTTAACATTTCCCTGGACCCGTCACCACATGAGGCAATGGCATTGGAAATGCTTTGACCTCATTTGGCGTGCTTGTTCCTGTCACACCCTTTGCAGAAGCCAGTAAACTATTGATGGCCCCATAGTGTGTTTTTTTTTCAGGTAAAGGATTCTTTTTGTGGTGCACCATATCAGAGTTCATTGAAGACACATAAACAGCAAGGTGACTGTTAATAACAAAATAACCCCGTGAAACCCAAGTGCAGTTGGGTGTACTTTTTCAAGCACTTGCAGGTGCTCCTACGGTGTTGTCAGCTGAGGTGGAGGCAGACTGCTGACATTTCTGCTCCATGGTTTTCAATGACTGACTGGTTGTCGTCTTTCTGTTGCCTGAGGCCTGGAGGGCCCCAGCATATTAAGGGCCTCCTCCACAGGTTCAGGAGCTGCTTCTGTCTCCGCGGCTTTGTGAGGCACTGGTGTCACCATCAGAGGGGATGAGGACCTGCCATCCGTGCCAGGATTGCGCTGAGAGGAGCCCCCACATGCTGCAGACAACCTTTATTTGAAAGTATACGTGTGGACATTGATATATAGGTTTGGGTGGAGCCAGGATCTGGCTTGACTATAATGCCAAGCCATGGTCCAGTAGCAGACTGTCTAGCTCCACAGATAAAGATTGGAACCCTTACAACCTTACCAAATATATCCGTTTGTTCAGGAGATGGGGAGAAGCTGTGCAGAAAAAGAAATGGAATTTGAACGTGACCTCACCTATCAGCTGTGATAACTAAAAAGAGAACATGAACCTAACAGATATTTTATTTTCCCACCTCAATAATTGGAGAATGCTGGGATGAACTTAATCACCAGCTCCATAGTCCTAAATGAAATTAAGTCAGCACAGACCAGCTATCAATATGGTCTGTAAAGCTGTGTGCCGCACCACATCGTGCATTTATTCATGGAGCCAATTAAGGAGTTCAGTGTGGAACTCTTAAGAGGAAAATAGGAAATTTGAGTGATGTCATCTCCAGTTAAATTATTCTCTTGTGCTTATTTAACAGTAAATAAATTTAGAGGGTGAGTTTTAACCTCCCCAATAATGGGTGAGTTGCTGTCAGGTGAGATGTTAAAATTAAAAAAATTTCCAACCCAACTCCAACCTGCCTCCGAACTGCCCAATTCTGGATTTAACGGAGGCTGGATAAGGGACAGGCAGCCAACCCGTTCCCATGAGGCAGGTTGTCTATTTAAGTATTTTAAATGAGCTGGCAGCCTCAGATTTAAACAGTTTTTTAGTCTATAACCCTGGCTGGCTGGCCTGGTTTCCCAGGCCTCGGAAACCCAGCAGCTCAAGGGAGGCAAGTATCTCTACAGCACTTCTTGTGGGCCAGGGAGAGCAGCAGTGCTTTTCCATCCCTTTCTGTTCCCCCATTCTTACCATTTCCCTTGGATCAGAGACCCTACCCTTCCCATCAGACCCCATAATATGCACAATGTGGAGTCAAAATGTGACAGGTTTCTGTCTTCAGAGCTTGCATAGTAATCTGGTGGGGCACTCTTTTCATAGAACATACTCAGTTTAGCTATGCTATAACAATTAAGTGGAGCCCTTTTAGAGCAAAGCAAAAGAGTCAAAATAACAAATATCCTTTGTAGTTAGATTAATTACTTTTGTCAGTCTCATGACAATATGCAGAGTTGAAGAGCTGAAAGGCATAGAGGAACAGCCAAGGAATTTTAGGGCTGAATTTCCTAAATTATTCCGAGGATTGTGTAAACTAAACGGCCTACTATGCCACATTAAGAAAAGATGCAGAACCATTGTGTTTATATACATCAAAGGTTCCACACCCACTCTTGGAGAAAGTTAAGGAAGAAATAGAGCTAATGACCAAACAGGAAGTCATCTCACCATTTACTAAGCCTGCTGAATGGCGCTTAGGTATAGTTCCAGTGAAGAAACCAAATGGGTCTATTTGAATTTGTGTAGACTTTAAGCAATTAAGGCTGTACAGCAAGAAATACATCCAATGGCATCAGTGGATGAGAGTCGGGAAAAGCATAATTTTCACTAAATTAGATGCCAACAGTGGATTTTGGCAAGTACCTTTTGGACGAAGAATCTAAATTACTGATTATTTTATAACCCCCGTTAGATTCTGTTTTCACAGATTACCTTTTGGAATTCCGTCAGCACTAGAAATTTTCCAAAGAATAATGTCCAGAATCCTCCAGGGATTAGAAGAGATCATCTCGTCACATGCTTGACGTGTTGATCCACGGTGCAAGTCAGCGGGAACACTATTCGAGAGTGCGAGCAGTGTTGCAGAGACTGCAGCAAGTTGATCTAATGCTGAATGAGAAGTGTGTCTTTTCTTTGCAAATGGTGAAATTTCTAGTTCATGTTATTGATGGATCAGACCCTCAAAAGACAAAAGTGATCAAAGACTTTCCTGAGCTAAAAAATCACAGAATTTCAAAAGTTTATGGGGGTGGTCAATCAGGTGGGAAAGTTTTTGCCGAATCTGGCAATGATGAAGGAACTACTGCAACAGTTATTAAAGAATGACCAGGTTTGGTGTTGGAGCGAGGTCCAAGAAGAAGCTTTTGGAACTTCTTCCTTCAGAAGTATTAGCACATTATGACCCAAAATTACCAACCGTTATAGTAGCAGATGCATCAGCAGCAGGGCTAGGTGCAGTCTTGTTTCCATTATCTTCCCAGCAGCGAGGGGAGCAACAGAGAGGCAACAAACCAGCTGAGAGGAGAACAGCAGAGAGTAGAGAGACGTCCAGCAGAGTGGTGCAGCTCACAGGAGGCACTACCCACTAAACAGGGTCTACAAGCAGAAGCTCAACAGTTTTCTTGAAATGTCTGATCACCGGAGTCTCAGGAGGCTCAAGATGTCACGTCGGGTGGTGACAGACACTTGCAGCCTCTGGGAAGAGGACCTGATGCCTGCTGGACCTGCTGGCCACGGATTACCTGTGATTGTCAAAGTCACCACACCCTCAACTTTTTTGCTTTTGGATCTTTCGAGGGCTGTGATGCAGGCAAGTCCAGGATCTCCCATTCAGCCATCCACAAATGCATAAGACAGATGTCTGATGGGTTGTTTGCCAGGGCCGACAATTATATCAACTTTACCCGTGATGATGCCGGTCAGAATGAAGACACTTGGCTTTGCAGCTCTAGCTGGCTTCCCAGCGGTGTAGGGCACTATCAACTGCACACACATGGCAATCTAGGCATCACCAGAACAAGGGTATTTGTCAGCTGCAAGGGCTTCCACTCCCATGTGCAACCACAAAAAGATGTTTATGCAGGTGTATGCTAGATTCCTGAGCAGCTGCAGTGATGTTTTTGTCCTGCAGTAGTCAAAGTTCCCTGAGGTGGCTGCTAGGCAACAAGGGATACCCACTGCAAACTTGGCTCAAGATGCCCATCAGAAACCCCAGTACTGAAGCCCAATTGCATTACAATAAATGCCATATCACCACCAGATATGTAATTGAACAGGCCATCAGCATGCTGATGTTGCACTTCATGTACCATGACAGCTTTGAAGGTGCCCTTCAGTATGCATCAGCCAGGGTCTCCAGAATGGTCGTGATTTTCTGTGCGCTGCATGACATTGCACAGCATAAGCCTTGGATGGACTTGCAGGAGGAAGGTGAAGAGCACAGATTCCCTTCGGATGATTCAGAGGGGGAGGGTGATCAGGGCAATGCACCCACAGCTGCTCACAATACCCTTGATTTCTGTTAGATTCACTTACTTTGCAGCAGTGGATCCATGTCACCAGAAAAATCCAATGGCCACTCTTCCCCTTCACTGAGTCGGCCCCATGCATCTGTCACAAAGCAACTAACCAGCCCCCCATTGGTCACCATCACTTTGTCTTCACATTTATTGTCTAGTGAGTTAGGTCACTTACCACCCAGTACTGAAAAATGAACAAGACAGAAAAGTGGTGAAAAAGAATAACATTTATGTGAGTCAAATAAACAACATTTGCTCAGTAGAGCATAGCTACCCGACCAGACCCGAGGATATGGGTCGGGTCTCTCTTCCGGGTTCGGGCTTGGGCCGGGTCAGACATAGTGCTGCCTTTTGCTCAGGGAGGGAAAGGGAAGTAAGCTGAGAAGTCTTCAATCAAACAGTACTGCAGATCTGCAATACTGTAAATTCCTGATCACTTTCCAGTGACTCGGCCACAAACTAAAGTGCTCGTGTGTAAAAGTTGTCGGTGGGGGTCAGGAAATGGGCCATTGGTGACGAGATCAAGCTCCGATTCCCAACTCCATCTGCACGATGCTGCAGGAATAGCCTGCTGCCAGAACAGAGGATCCAAGGTAGAGCACAACCTCTTTGATATAATTAACTTCATGCTGGTAGTCGAGTCGGGCTTGGGAAAAAATTCAAGGGACTCTGGCCTGATTTGGATTGGATGTGGTCGGGTCGGGCCCGGGTCGGGTTTCAATTGCATACCCGAGCAGACCTTTATTGCTCAGGCACCCATGTGCAAACTCTTGTGCAACTACAAAGCCTTAATCTTTTTCTGCTACTGTGTGGTTTCAGCAGAAGAAGAGACAGACTAATCAGATCCCTTCTCTAACTGCTGAGACGCTCTTGTGCAATGTCATCTAGGTTTTGGAGCCTATGAGAGCCCTGCCAAAAATTGTCCGGTGCAGGGGCAGACTTGGCTATTGGGAGAAGAGGCAGCATGTGGAATACTGACAGAGTGGCTGTGGAAAAGAAGTGGAAACTCTTTGAGTGGAGTCCCCATTTTCACGACCCCTTTCAATATCATCCTCTTCATAGTCCAGCTGCACTTCACTGCTACCACTGTGCTGGAGAACACTTTGGCCCAGTTCACTGCAGCCCTGTAAGGCCAAGGCTAATGTATGTCGATATGCTTAAGGTGGCAGACATATTAACATCCAGAATCTTCATGGTAGTGTCGAAGGTGTGCATGGACTCATTTGATTTGAGTGTATGATGTTCCATGGTGCTGGCCACTCTATCCATGGAAGAACACATCATCTTGGTGGCCTGCAACATCATTCCCTTCATGTTTGAGGTTAAATCCTCCAATCTCTCTGCAATCATCGTGAGTTCACTTTGAAGGTCTGTCAGTGAATTGCACATTATCTGCATTTGCTCAGTGATTCTCCTCTTCATCGATCGTCCCAGGGTACAGTATCTGTATCGAGCTGAGCAGAGTTTGGAGAGGACTGTGCCCACTGATGCAGATTCTCCACTACAGTCCCTGTCTTAACCATCTGCTCTTGCTCACTTGTGAAGTGTGAATCACCAGGTTAAAAACTCAACTCTCTACCTTACTGGTTCGACTAGAGTGTGAGTATCAGAGCTGGGGCATGGTCTGAATGAAGTCTGTGAACCCTTAGAAGGACTCGGCTCCCCTGAGGACATGTGACCTGCCATATCCACGAACTCCTGTTGCACTAGTGAAGGCACCGAGGGAGATAAAAGACATGATTGTTTTTTATTCTTCCATGGGATGTGAGCATCTCTGACAAGGCCAGCATTTATTGCCCATCCCAAATTGCCCTTGAGAAGGTGGCGGTGAACCGCCTTCTTGAATTGCTGCAGTCCTTCTGGTGTAGGTACACCCACAATGCTGTTAGGAAGGGAGTTCCAGGTTTTTGACCCAGTGACAGTGAAGGAATGGCAATATAGTTCCAAGTCAGCATGGTATGTGGCTTGGAGGGGAACTTGATGTTCCCATGCATCTGCTGGCCTTGTCCTTCAGGGTGGTAGAGCTCGTGGGTTTGGAAGGTGCTGTCGAAGAAGGCTTGGTGAGTTGCTGCAGTGCATCTTGTGTATAGTACACAATGTCACTGTGCGCTGGTAGTGGAGGGAGTGAATGTTTAAGGTGGTAGGTGGGGTGTCGATCCAGCAGGCTGCATTGTCCTGGATGGTATCAAGCTACACTCATCCAGGCAAGCTAAGACTTCTCCATCACATTCCTGACTTGTGCTTTGTAGATAGGAACATGGGAGCAGGAGTAGGCCATTCAGCCCATCAAGCCTGCTCTGCCATTCAATACGATCATGGCTGATCATCCACTTCAATGCCTTTTTCCCACACAATCCTCATATCCCCTTATGTCATTGACAGATTTCTAAAATCCAATGTCTGCTTTAAACATACTCAATGACTGTGCTTCCACAGCCCTCTGGGGTAGAGAATTCCAAAGATTCACAACCCTCTGCACTGAGTGTGAAGAAGAGAATTTGGTAACTGAGTGAATTTTAAGGGTTAATCTCTCAAGACTAGTTCTTGTTTTGTTTACATCCAGCAATTAATTGAACTTTCTGTTTCAGTTAAGAGGCAAGGTAGGTTTCTTGCAATTTTAAATGGGGGTATACTAACACTCAGAGTAGCTGTAGCTAGTTAATTAGGTACCTAGCTTAAACTGGTTTCTGAGCTCTAGCAGAGCTGACACAGCATTGTTTTCAGAGTATAAATTCAGGGGACTCTCAGTGCTGCTTGTCTGCATTGAGTACTGCTGGAGGGCACAGAGTGTTAAGAAGGGAGTTTGGCTATTGAGGGAGTTCGGGAAGGAGGGGAACTATAAATTAAGAAAATAAATTTGAGTGCACAGAGTGTAAAGTGGGAGTTTGGTGTATGAGGGTGGGGCTTCATTCTTTCCTTTTTCCCTTCTTTCCTTCACCTTTTTTCAGCCTCCAGTAGCTGCCCCTCTCTTTGGTATGGGGAAGAAGTTGATTGGTGAGTAACTGGTAAGTTATTTTACTTCTCATTGTAATAGGTTTTTAAAATTACGTTATCGCAGGTCAGCCCGGCCACGTGGAATGTACGTCGTGTGGTATGTGGGAAGTCATGGACGTGCCACGTGTCCTAGACAAACACATCTGCAGGAAGTGCCACCGGCTGCAGAAGCTTGAGCTCTGGGATTTGGAACTTGAGCGGTGGCTGGAATCACTGTTGTGCATCCGCGGCAGAGGACCACGTGGATAGCACGTTTGGGGAGGTGGTCACAACGCAGGTTAGGAGCATGCAGGCAGAGAGGGAATGGGTGACTGCTAGGCAGTCTGAGAACCAGGCAGGCAGTGCAGGAGTCCCCTGAGTCTCTGTTGCTTGCTAATCGGTTTTCCATTTTGGATACTGATGAGAACGATGGTTCCTCAGGGGAGTGCAGCCAGAGCAAAGTCCGTGACGCCACGTGCGGCTCCACTGTGGGACACAATTTCAAAATAAGGGGGAAGCCACTTAGGACAGAGCTAAGGAGAAATTTCTTTACTCAGAGGGTTGTGAATCTTTGGAATTCTCTACCCCAAGAGGGATGTGAAAGCTCAGTCATTGAGTATGCTTAAAGCAGAGATTGACAGATTTCTAGATACAAATGACATACAGGGATATGAGGATAGTGTGGGAAAAAGGCATTGAAGTGGAAGATCAGCCGTGATCGTATTGAATGGTGGGGCAGGCTCGATGGACTGAATGGCCTACTCCTGCTGCTATGTTCCTAAAGAAACTTCTCCTCATCTCTGTCCTAAGTGGTTTCCCCATTATTTTGAATTTGTGTCCCCTAGTTCTAAACTCCCCAACCAGGGGAATCATCTTAGCTGGATCTACCCTGTCTATCCCTTTAAGCATTTTGTAGGTTTCAATGAGATCTCCTCTCATTCTTGGAAACTCTAGAGAATACAGGCCCAGTTTCTCTAATCTCTCTTTATAGGACAGTCCCAGGAACAAGTCTGGTGAACCTTCGTTGCACTCCCTGTATGGCAATAATATCCTTCCTAAGGTAAGGGGACCAAAACTGCGCACAGTACTCCAGGTGTGGTCTAACCAAGGTTCTATACAAGATGGTGGACAGGCATTGGGGAGTCCGGAGGTGGGTTACTCACCGTAGAATTCCCAGCCTTTGACCTGCTCTTGTAGCCACACTATTATTTTGGCTGCTTCAGTTCAGTTTCTGGTCAATGGTAACCTCCAGGATGTTGATGGTGGGGGAATTCAGCGATGGTAATGCCGTTGAATGTCAAGGGTTAGATTCTCTCTTCTTGGAGATCATCATTGCCTGGCACTTGTGTGGCGCAAATGTTACTTGCCACTTACCAGCCCAAGCCTGAATGTTGTCCAGGTCTTGCTGCATACGGACACGGACTGCTTCAGTATCTGAGGAGGAAATGGTACTGAACATTGTACAATCATCAGCGAACATCTCCACTTCTGACCTTATAGTGGAGGGAAGGTAATTGATGAAGTTGGTTGGCCTAGGACACTACCCTGAAGAACTCCTGCAGCAGTGTCCTAGGGCTAAGATAATTGGTCTCCAACAACCACAACCATCACCTTTTGTGCTAGGTATGACTCCAACCAGTGGAAAGTTTTTTCCTCCTGATTCCCATTGACTTCAATTTGGCTAGGGCTTCTTGACGCCACACTCAGTCACATGCTGCATTGATATCAAGGGCAATGACTCTCACCTCACCTCTTGAGTTCACCTCTTTCATCCATGTTTGGACCAAGGCTGTAAGGAGGTCAGGAGCTGAGTGGCCCTGGCAGAACCCAAACTGAAGATCAGTGAGCAGGTTGTTGCTGTTTAAGTGACCTTTGATAGCACTGTCAACGACGCCTCCATCACTTTGCTGATGATCGAGAGTAGACTGATGGGGTGGTAATTGGCCGGATTGGATTTGTCCTGCTTTTTGTGGACAGAACCACGGTGTTTCGGCAATGGAGGGGGTGGATATTGAGTCCAGTGACACAAGGGTCAGTCGGGCAAACTGCTCTTTCCTGAATATTGCTGAGCTTCTCAAGTATTGTTGCAGTCGTCCCATCAAGGTCCATGGTGAGCATTCACTTACCCTTGAGTTAAACTGTGTAGCTGGACGAAAAGGTTTTGAAATGTCAGAATCTGAGCTATGTGTTGCAGGGTATCCAGCTTCTATCCTCTTGTATCAATACCCATTAGTATCACATACTTCAGTAAGGCCTCTCTCAATCACCTCCCTTCAATGCCAGAGAACCTTAGTTTCTCCAGTCTTCCTTTGTATCCAGTGTCCATTAGGAACCAACTTTGTGGTGCTTCTCTACATAGCCTCTGTAGCTTCAATATTTTCCCTCATGTCTTAGTGACCAAAACTAGGTACAATATTCAGACCAGATCACTTTAGAATTAACACATTTCAGATTCAATTGAATTTATCCACAACATTTTTCTATATTAAAGCTGTTATATAAGTGAAAGTTGTTATTGAAGTTATATCTTTTTTGGGAAACTTTATAGTCTTTATCAGATTTAACAGTTAAGTCTAACAGCTGAACTATGATATATTAATTCCGGTTAATAAGTATTAGGTTTTGGCCTGTGTGAGAGTTGCTTTGTGGATCCAAATGGCAAAGCAATATTTTCAAACTAAAAGAATGAAATAAGACTGAATTAGGGAAAATGCAACAACAATGGCAAAACATTTATATCAGTTCTATTTTACCCAGGCCCACAAGCTTTTAAATGTAGCACTAATCTGGGTAGATGCACTAAAACAATTTTTGCTTTATCAATCAATACAGTTTATGCTAAACTTGCATCAGACCTTGGTTATACCACACTTGGAGTACTGTGTGGAGTTCTGGTTGCCATAAAAAGGACATAGTTGTCACTGGAGAGGGTGCAAAGAAGATTTACAAGGATCATACGAGAACTGCAAAGTTGTATCTATCAGAAAAAGGTGAACAGGCTGGGTCTTTTTTCTCTTGAAAAGAGGAGGTTGACAGGTGACCAAATAAAGGTCTTTAAAATTATGAAAGGTTTTGATAGAGTAGACACAGAGGGCTGAATTTTTTGCCACAGGAACCAGAAGCCAGGATTGTTTCATGGTTAGAAACCCGCCTCCATTGGGAAACTGATTAAGGGCATCCCCATGTGAAAATCTCTAATTGGCATGGAGATGGGTTTCCTGTCCACTTAGAGCAGTGGCAGTGGGTATGGAGGCAGGTCAGATGAAGTGTGGGACTCATTTAGACTCCCATGGCAGCTATCACTGAGGCTGCTGATTGTCCTGAGGGAGCGATCTACGGTTTGCCAAAGCTTTCCACTGCACCAGAGGGAAGCGAGATGTCACAGGAGAGGTGGTGGCCTAGCACGTGGGGCCCTCACTTCATCGATGCTGACCTGGATCTAATGCTGGAGGCTGTGAGGGAGAGGAGGGAGGTCTACTTTTCAGAAGTTGGCAGGAGGAGGCTACCTCGTCATGCAGCAGGGGCACCTCCCTGTTCAACATCATCTCTCTTCACCTTCTCTTCCTCCTCTCTTACTCCTGCTCCTCCAGGCACTCATTGTCCACAGCAGACCACTACGATGCCCAAGATCCTTGCAGGAGGATATTGGAGGGCACCACTCGACTGGTCCAAGCACCAGAATCTTCAGAAGTCTGATGGCTTGCTCAATGTTTGTCCTACTGAGCAAATGGCATTGGTTGTATCACCTCTGTGCTTCTGTAGAAGGGTCAGTTGTCCCCTAGGATCCATCCACCCACACTGGGGGTTGGAATGAAAATCTGAGGCACCCTGGACTGGCAGAGGATGAAGGAGTCATGGTGGCTCCCAGGAAAGTGAGTGCACAGATAGAGGAAGCTCTAGTTATGGTAGCAGACCAGTTGGATGTTGAGGGAGTGGAAGCCCTTCCTGTTGATAGATCTCACTGGCCGGTCGCTGGGTGCTTTGATGGCCACGTGAGTGCAATCGATGATGCCCTGCACCTGGGGGAATCCAGCAATGGAGGTAAAATCCAATGCCCTTTGTCCCTGTGCAGCCCCGTCTGTCGTTAAATGAATATATTGTCCAGCTGTGGCAAAGAGAGCATCAGTGATTAAAATGCAATGGTGTGTAGCCATTTTTAAGATGCCACTAATATGCAGACTGATGTTTGGAAGGAGGCAGCAGCGAAGAATTTCAAGGCCACAGTGATTTTGACGGCCACTGGCAGGGCATGGCGACCAGTGTTGTGAAGTGTGAGGTCTTCGGCGAGGGGGGCACAGATGTCTTTGACCATCTGCCCGGAGAGTCGCAAACTCCTACAGCACAGGACTGAGTCATCTCCAGTTAGTTCCGTCTTCAGTAAATCCTGTGTTGAGTGTTTGACCTCCGTTGCCTTCCTGCCCTTCTTTCCTCTCCTGTGCCCTTCCGGTGCTTGGGGTTCTGCCCTTCCTGCGGAGGGTGTTGATCCTGATCGCCGCTAGGCACAAAATCTGAGAGTCATGCCCCCATTGCCAGCTGGAGTCTTCCTTCTGCCCAGTTGTCCTTGACAGCCTTGCCCCCTCCTTTTCTGAACCCTCAATGCTGTTGGGTGCTGCTCCTGTTCAAAGCCTGGGTGCTGAGTGCCCACCCTCCCTGCACAGTGACAAGGGCACTCCCTTGTCAAGTACCGAGTCCCTCTTTGCCCTGATGACCCTCTTATGGGGCCAGGGTGATGCCCTGGGACAGCCATGATTGGCTCCACACTTTTTACCCGCCTCTCTTCAGCTGATCTGTTTCTGAAGGCGTGGGTAATTTCTGCACCCCTTAAAAAATTTAAACTTCAATCCTTGAAAAACTTTTAACAAGCTTTTAAAAAGCTTTAATTGGCCTCAGTTGGGAGGAGAGTGGGATTCCTGCCCCACCCTCCTCCCCGCCCTGGTGATTTTGTTGGTGCTGGGATTAGTGTCTTGAAATTGACATGCTGCCTGGCACTGGTATTTTCGGAGCCCCTACGCCTCCGTTCCTGACTTCAGGGACCCCGAAAATTCAGCCCGCAGCGTGGTTTTCTATTTGCGGCGAACAGCAAAACTAGAAGTCATTGATATGAGATAGTCATCAAGACATCAAATAGGGAATTCAGAAGAAATTTCTTTACCAAGAGAGTGGTGGGAATGTGGAATTCTTGTATTTGGCTGAATGGCCTATTTCTGTGCTGCATATTCTCTGTAATTCGATGTAATATAGTACACCACTTAATTGGAAACTTTGATAATGGTAACAATTTGGGAAATTATGCATACACATGACTGTCAGTAGAGGGCACTGCTTGCATCACAGCCTGGCCAGATAATTCAATCAGAATCTCTGAATTATTACAGCGCAGGAGGGCGCCATTTGGCCCTCTTAATGAGCATTTCACCTAATGCCACTCCCCCACCTTCTCTCCATAACCCTGCACATTCTTCCTTTTTGTAGCAGTCTAATTCCCTTTTGAATGCTTCAATTCAACCTGCCTCCACCACACACTCAGGCAGTGTATTGCAGACCTTAACCACTCGCTGCGTGAAAACGTTTTCCTCATGTCGCTTTTGCTTCTTTTACCAATTACTTTAAATCTGTGCCCCCTCATTCTTGATCCTTTCACGAGTGGGAACAGTTTCTCCCCATCTACTCTGTCCAGACCCCTCATGATTCTGAATACCTCTATTAAATCTCCTCTCAGCCTTTTCTTCTGCAAGGAAAACACTCCCAACCTCTCCATTCTATTTTCATAACTGAAGTTCCTCATCCCTGGAACCATTCCCGTTGATCTTTTCTGCACCCTCTCTAACACCTTCACATCTTAGCATTCATCTTCAATACAGAGTTGAAGGAATGTTGAAAAGTTTTCTAATTTTCTTTACAGATTTATGAAGTCAATATTGATAGTTTTTTGGAAAACAGAACAGTTCCGTTATATCCCTATGAATACTCTCAAGAAATAGATTGAAATTTATATTAATATATTAAATTATTTTATCTATGTACAATGTCATAATACATCTTAGGATATACTGCTCGCATACACAGTTAACTAAGTTGATAAGCACAAACATACTAGCATATATATACAAGCAGCCTTAGTCTGCTCACTGCAATTAGAGCAATTATTGCTAATGCAAATTACACACAGAAGTAAGAAGAAATGACACCTTTAAATGTGGTGGAACTGAACTCTCTGCTGAAAAGTAATGTTCAGATATTTTTTGAGGAACAGAAAGTTTAATTGGCTATCGCATTTCAACTATGTATCTAGTGTTGATCCTGTTTTTCTTGTCATTGTTACTAATTTTTCCCTTCCCTTCAACATTTAATGGTTCCTGTTACCCTCTGGTGTCCTATGCAAGTGGTTTATGATCCGTTGACACTGTTTTGACAGGCTATTCATCCCCAGTCAGCATTACAGCTGAGCTATCCTCACCCAACAACTACTCAAGGATTTCCAACAAGACAAGGGTTGCTAGATAGTGATTAGCAGAGGGAACACTGGTTCACTTTCCACTCCCTAACTCAGGATTGCTGAGACTAACTGTAGTCGCCTTATTGCAGCTTCAGCTGAGCTCAGCTAACTCAACTCAGCAAGGTTCAAACTGGAGTACTTCTAAGTGTGATCCTTCTATTCATTCACTAGATGTGGGTGGCGCTGGCAAGATAAGCATTTATTGCACATCCCTATTTGCCCTTGGGAAGGTGGTGGTGAGCTGCCTTCTTGAATACAACTGAGTGGCTTGTTAAGCCATTTCAGAGGGCAGTTAAGAATCAACCACATTGCTGTGGATCTGGAGTCCAGACCAGGTGAGGACAAGAACAATCCGGTGGTTCCATGGTCGCCATTACCGATAATAGCTTTGTATTCCAGATTTTATATAATTAATTGAATTTAAATTCCCCAGCTGCTGTGGGATTTGAACTTGGACCTGCTCATAGCAGGGGAGGCTGACAGCGGGTTGGGAACCCTTAGATTCGAGTAGCGGGTTTTTCAGTGGCTCTTTAACTGAGGCATGGCATTAGCATCCTGCTTCAGGGTTTCCTAACCAATTAGAGTGGGGGGGACGTGATCACGACCTGCATCTGACTGTTGAAGCTTCACCATTTAAAGAGACCCCAGCAAGGGACAGAATGGAGCCATTTGACAACTGGCGAGTGAGAGACGGAAACTTGAGTGATGGAGTCTCATTGAGAGAACACTGCCCCACAGTTCTCTGAGGTAACCCTGAATATAATACATTATGGGCTATAAGGGTCCGCAGAGACATTTGATGTCCAGCGGATGGAGGAAGTAACTTGTCTAGGAAACCAAACGGGCAAGCTGGAAGTGGCTGAGGTGAGCAGCAGGAGTGTGATTCAATAACCTCATCTATGCAGGAAAAGTGAGTGGCAAGGCACATTCAAATGCAAACCCACTCATTCTAACTTCCCCAGCCTTCTTCACAGCACTCCTCAGAACAACACACCTTGCATTTGCACCCATTCATATCTGTCGAGGCACCTCCTCACATCCTCATCTGACCAGCCACCACTGATATTCACGCCCATCCTTCACAATCACCTTCCACAAATGTTGTCATTCCAACCCCTCAACACATTCCCCAATTGCCGTCGGCTTTGAACTCAGACCAGTTCAAAGCAGGGGAGGCCGACAGCGGGTTGGGAACCTGCAGATTCGAGAAGTGGGTTTTTCAGTGGCTCTTTAATACCAGGGAGAGGCAAGTAACCGGGGGTGGCCCTCCATCATAGCCACCCTGACTGCTTTGGAGGAGGACACACTGGACATAAGCAGAGTCTTAGCATGCATGGCCATTGGCGATGAAGAGATGGTGGTCTCCTAGCTACCTGGTGACAGAATTAGCTTTCACATGGCACATAACTGCACTCATGCAGACTGAAATATAATGATCTGCACAATAATGATTTAGAACTCTCTCAGTTTGTCAGTTCTAATTCATGTCTTTCATCTCCCATGGGTCCCATGAGTGTCCCCGAGTAGCTGCTGTTGGAGGAAGACAAAGGCTCCTCAGAGGAGGTTAGTCACACTATGGAAGCACTATCACACAACTCACGCACACCCTCTACCAGCTCCGATACAAACACTTTGTGGGGCCTCTAAGGGAAATAGCTAGGTTGTCACATGGTGAGGTGCACATCACAGGTAGCAGGAACATGTGTTGGAGACAGGTACAGCAGTGGAGAATCCCTGTTGGAGGGCGCAGAACCCTCAAAGCTCTGTTCACCTGGACGCAGATGCTGAGATTTGGTGGTGGGGGGGCGGTCATCAACAAAGAGGATTGTTCTGGAGCAGCAGCAGAAAATGTGTGAGGTTCAATCAACATTTCCAGAGCCATTGCACATGATTCAAAAGAGATTGGAGGATTCCATCTCTTGCATGAGTGCCAAGATGTCTCAGGCCTTTGAGCTAATGTCTACCTCCATGGAAAGAATGGCCATCTGCGTACAGCATCAGACATGGCAGGAAAGCAAGTGCATGTTGGCTCTGATCAATGTTTTGCACACTCAACCTGCCAGCTTAAATAGGATGGTGGAAAGCCTCACCTTAGCTCTTGGCTAGCATGAAACTGCAGGTGAGCCATGAAAGGGAAGATGGAAGTAGGCACTGTGCTCATACCTCCCCTCATTCCCCTTCCAACCCCGAGTCAAAGCCCCAAATGCTGCTTCCTATCCCGATTGTGACGAAAGTCTTTGTTGGGCCCCTCACAAGCTCCAAAACCCAAAGGGAGTCTGCCATGAGAATCTCAGCAGTCAGAGCAGGGTAACAAGCAGCCTGCCTCTATCTCTACTGAAGCCACAGGTGTAGTAGCCCATAAGAGTGATAGGAGAGGAAGAGAAAGACTTTGTAGTTTCACAAGGGTAAACACTTGGGTGTTTAAAAGTTTGTTAAATTGTCACTTTTATTGTCATGGTTTATGTACCATAAACTTTATTTCAAAGCTCCATTTTCCAGTCACCCCCATAGTTGCCTGTTGCCTGCCAATCGGCCATCAGCCTTGAAGAAAATGGTATGATGAGTAGAAGATGAGCAATGGTGATGAGAGGGATGGATTGTTGACTGGGAATGCTTTACGCTAGGGGCTGGGGATGGATGCAGTGGGTTCAGCATTGGCATGTTAGATGGCTGCACTGCCTCAGGTTAGCTGAAGCTTGCCAGAATGAATCTGTCCCAGGCATCCCTGGCAGCTTAATAAGTGGCTGCAGGTACCCTGGCTACATCAGGCTCCTCCTCCTCCTTCTCCAAAGATGCAGCGTGGTCATCACCTTCCTCCTCCTGCAGTTCCAGTCCTCTCTGCTGCTGTGTGTAGTGCAAGGCGCAGCACGCCACCATCATTCTGGACACCAGTGCTGGTGCATACTAACGGGTGCCTCCAGATCTGTGCAGGTACCTGAATCACATTTTCAGCATCTCTTGTTCAATGACCACTTTTGTGTTCATGTAGCTTCTGGTGTACCTTTCCTGTGTTTCAATGGTAGGGCTCCTCACAGATATCTTCAGCTACGTCTCCAAGAGCCAACTACTGACTCTGCTTGGAATATCTGTGGGAAACTTAACTGGCACAGAATGAAGGCATCATGGCAGATTCCTGGGTATCTTGCATACACATGCTTTTGGTGGTTACATACCATCTGAACATTATTGGAGTGGAATCCCTTTTGATTGATGAATATTGCTGGTTAATCTGAGGTGCCTTGATTGCCAGATGTGTGCAATCTGTGACTGCCTATACCTGTGGGAATTCAACCAGAACAGCAAATCTGAGGGCCCTCTCATTCTGACTGGCCTCATTAATATGATGTGGGCGTAAGTGGCAGCCCTGGCAAACATGGCATCTGTCACCTGGGAGATACACTTGCTTAGCAGATAGTGAGATTCTGCAGATGTTACCAGCAGATCCCTGGAAGGATCCAGAGGTGAAGAAATTCAGGCCTTGGTGACTTTGACTGCCACTGGCATTGCATGTCCATCTGCTCTACTTGGCATGTCTTCTTCCAGGAGGCTGCAAATGTCAGCAATGACCTGACATGAAAGTCTGAGTCTCCTGAGGCACTGGTGCTCAGTCATGTCAAGAAAGCTAATCCTCTAAGGGTATCACCTTCTGTGAGCTGGACCTCCGTGTCCACACTCTCTGTCCTATGAAACAGCTGGTGGCTGAGGAGAAGGTTACTACTGCTCCTGTTACAGCTGATGTTGCTGGTGCTGCTCCTCTTGTTCCGAATCGGAGATCCAAGGTAGAGCTGGATAAGCTGCTTCCATGCAGCTGGGAAGTGAAGATCAAAGGCAAAACCTCTATGGTAGCAGAAATGGCAGCCAAAGCCATGGAAATCAAAGCAGGGAAAGTACACTCTCAGAATAATTTCTATGAGCAAAAGTCTTTCACCTAGGCAAAGAAGCAGCTGACATATCTTAGTATTTAAAGGCTTTCCAGACTGTCAATCGCTCAGCCCTGTCAATCCCTGCTGTCCTCTCACCTTGTTCAACCTGGTGAGGTCCAGGAAACTCGTGCCCTGGCAGTTAAAGCCAGAATCCATGGTTAAAAATGCAGTCATTTGTTTTAGTACATGTTAATAGCAGACTCACCTGTGCCAGTTTTCCTGCATGCTCGCAAACACACTGCAGTTAAAAAAAGGCTTGCTTTATATAGTGTCTTTTCTGACCTCAGTATGTCCCAAAGCGATTTACAGCCAATGAAGTATTTTTGAAGTGTAGTCACTGTTGTAATGTAGGAAACACGGTAGCCAGTTTGCTTAATGCAGATGTTGATGGGTTCCTGCTGGTTTTCTGACATGCTGGCATTGATTGACACTTTAACCTCCTGCAGGCACTGACTCCCACCAATACTGGCAGGTTAAAATACCCCCCCCCCCCCCCCCACACCCCCAGATTCAAGGCTCTTAGCCCATTAACAAAGCCACTATTCTACCATGTCCCTCTGACCCCAATGTTTATTCCTCTATCCAATTTTTTATCCTTTTTTTCCTCTCCTAAAGGCTGGACTTGTTCTGGGGTTCAATTCTAATGGCACCAGCAGCCTTCCATTCCTTTCCCAAATGATCAATCTTAAGCATGGAGGTAAAAAGAAAGACGTGCATTTATATAGTGCCTTTCATGACCTCAGGACATCCCAAAGCATTTTACAGCCAATGAAGTACTTTTGGAGTGTAGTCATTGTTGTAGGAAATGCAGCAGTCAATTTCACAAACAGCAATGTGATAGTGACCAGATAATCTGTTTCTGTGATGTTAGTTGAGGGATAATATTGGCAAGGACACCAGGGATAACTCGCCTGTTTTTCTTTGAAATAGTGCCATAGGATCTTTTACATTCACCTTAGAGGACAGATAGGGCCTCAGTTTGACGTCTTATCTGAAAGACAGCACCTTCGACAGTGCAGCACTCCCTCAGTACTGCACGAGAATATCAGCCTGGATGTTGTACTCAAGTCTCTGGAGTGGGTCTGTGAATCCACAAGCTTCTGACTCAAGAGTTGAGAATGCTGCCAACTGAACCACAGCTGATAGAGAGCAAATATCGTTAGGTAACTTGACCGTGGGAGTATTCTAGATATAGCAGGATGGGAGAAAAATAAGTAGGGAAGAAGCCTCATAGAGTCTGTGGATCTTACTAGTGACTCTGGGCTAAAAGAGAATGTTTAGTTATGGACCAACAGCCGGAGGTGAAAAAATGGTCTTAAAATAGGTAGGAAAATCTGGTGGGAAAAAGAGTTCAGGAAATTCACAGGAAATATTTGGGAACAAAGAAAAATACAGCTTGTTGTCACTAGAGTTACAGGACTTTCTAGCCTGCGGGATTGCACAAAAGTTAGGCATAGGTCTAAATGAGACATCCAGCACTTTTTTAAAGCCTTCCAAAACTTTGAATTCGGTTTGATAAATACAAACTTTTGATTAGTTTATTGCCACCTTTCCTGTTCACTTTTCATTTATTTAGATAGCAATAAGCACCAGGAAGATCCAGAAATCATTCTTTAAAATATGTAATTGATAGGTCTAAGCCTTATATTGTTTTTATGCAACATTTTGAAAGAAGACAAGGTAACATAATTACAATGCAGAACATTTGTGAAGATCATTCAGAATTTCCCTTACGGATTCTTCCTTAGCTGTGGATAATGTGTATATAAAAGAAATGGTGAAAATCTAAAATATGAACGGTAAATTATGGAAATATACAGTAGGTCCATCATCAACTGAAAAGTGGAGCTGAGGAAGGATCTCCCCAAATACAAACAGACTCAGTGGCCGGAATTTTACGGTGGGTGGACGGGAGCCGGCCTCTGACATAAAAGTTGGTGGCGAACCCGCTTCTGCCTCACCTGGGAATCTGTTCCGTATTTTACAGGTCCCCAGGCTTTAAATGTTCCGAGGCGGGACTTCCATCCACTTGAGGGAGCGAGTCCCGCCTCAGTGAGCTGCCGACCAGTCAGCGGGCCGGCAGCTCTTAGTCCTAGCAGCGCCACCAGGAGCGGTGGTCGCTGCTGGGACTGCCGCCCAGTCGAAGATATAAGATGTCGTGCCGGGAGGAAAGGTAAGTTTTGGTTGCCTCACTGGGGGTAATTGGTCAAGCCCCAGTGATGCAAATGTGGTCGGTTGGGGGGAAGGGGGGCGTGTTGGGTGCTGGGGCTGGTTGGGGTATTGGAGGCAGGCGAAGGCTCTTAAGTGGCCTTGATTGGCCTGGGATGGGTGGGCGGGCCGTTTTTGGCCCCCCCCCCCCCCCCCCGCCCTACATAAAGGGCGGCGGAGGTGGGAGCAGGTCAGGAAAGCCTCCCGGAGCCTCCTGCTCCATTTTACGCTACACTCCGCCCCCCGCCCCCATGCCACCATCCCACTTGTTGGGGTGGCGTAAAAATTCCAGCCGGCGTTTATGTAGAGCATTTATAAGACAGCAGATGCTGTTAGCCTACAATATTTAATTAAACATCCATCCTGAAAAATCTGGAATGCGGCATTACATACAATTGTATTGGAAGTAAATATTTCCATTTTCTTTCAGATTTACTTGTAGTGATGTAGCCATTTCTTCTGTATACAAGTTAGCTCTTTTTTTGTCCAGCCCACCCTATTGCATTGAACAAGAATTTGCTCCACTTATTGGAGTTATTGCAAGAGCTCAGCTGCTGTTACTATATCGATCAGGAAGGTTCCTGATTTGATCCTAGGTCTGAGCAGGGTTAGCTATTGCATCTGGAGCCTTCAGAGTTGCTAGGGTTGCATTAGCACTCTTGGGTTAAGGAGCATTAACAGCTGAATTTCCATTTCTTATCGTTAGCTTGGACCCTTTGCTGGATAGCATGCTTGTGTGTATCAAAGAACAAAGAACAGTACAGCACAGGAACAGGCCATTCGGCCCTCCAAGCCTGTCTAAACTAAAACCTTCTGCACTTCCGGGGTCCGTATCCCTCTATTCCCATCCTATTCATGTATTTGTCAAGATGTTTCTTAAACGTAGCCTCCCATTCAATAGCCTACTGACATTGGTAAGGCTCACACATAAAGAACAATCCCTTGGATGAGGTATTAGAGAACAGTTGTTGCTTGCAGAAGAACTATATCCCCACATACCATATATACTCGAGTAAAAGTTGATCTTGTGTAAAAGTTGACCCTTGACTTTGGCCAAAAAAATCTTTAATTTTTCATATGTCTCGTATAAAAGTTGACCTTAGTTTTTCAAGGGTAGTAGCCCTACACTTTCAGAACACAGACAGAACATTCTAATCATGG
Organism: Heterodontus francisci; assembly: GCF_036365525.1. NCBI lineage: Eukaryota > Metazoa > Chordata > Chondrichthyes > Heterodontiformes > Heterodontidae > Heterodontus > Heterodontus francisci. Next base: position 77,008,803 of record NC_090378.1, on the reverse strand, counting down.
TACAAATATCCGAATGCTCAGCCAGGACCCCCACATTTTGTCAGTATGGCATCAAGGAAGAACAACAAATACTCAGCGCAGTTTAAACCGAAAATCGTTGCATTTGTAGAGAAGACGAATAATTTTGCAGCAGCAGGATAATTCAGAGTATCCGAAAAGAATGTCAGAGATTGAAGAAAGCTTTCCACACAGCTTATGAAGATGCCAAAGAATAAATGTGCCAACAGGGAAAGCCTAGCAAGTGGCTGCAATTAGATAATAAAGTTGACGAATTGGGTCAGTGAACGTTATCAGAATGGATACATAGGCCCGGTTTTTATGGGCCACCCCGAAGTGGGATTGTTGTGGGGGGGGGGGGGTGGCGTGGGGTTGGCGGTGGTGGGCACAGAGAATCGTGGCAGGTGGCGGGGACAGAGGGCCCGTCGCCCAGCCAGCTTCACGGGGGCGGGATAGGCTGATGACAGCCTTCCCACCCAGAGGCAGGTTGAGACCCTTAAGTGGCCAATAAGGGCCTCTTCCTGCCGCTGCTGGGATCTTACAAGCATCAGGGGTTCTCCACCGCGCAGGGAGGACAGCTTGTAAAATGAGACGCCCTCCTTGCGGGCTTGGCGGTGGGGGGGGGTGGATGTTCTTCCCTCGTGGGTAATTTGTGGCCCATGGAGGACCCCTAGTGGGAACCAATTCATCCCCGGGACCCCTCTCCCCCTGGATTGCAAGACCACCCCTCCACCTCCCCTCATCGGGTCTAGACTGACCCCGGTAACTCCACCTCACCTTCCTGTTCTCTGGGGTTTCAGCGTTAGGCCTGGGTCCGAGGCCTCTGCAGTACTGGCAATGGCCACTGCTCCCAGTGGCACTGCTGAGCTGCTGGCCCTGTGTTTGGCTGGCAGCTCTTGGAGGCAGGATCCCCATCCCTTTAAAGACTTTAAAGGGTCGGGAATCCTGCCTCCTAAAACCTTGACAAAGAAAAGACTGGAGGGTCGCTCCGAGGGTGGGTGGGGGAGCCCTGCCTCCAGCACAAAATCTAGCCCATAGTTTCTCGCGCATCCATCCCCCCAACATGCACCACTCACTCTATGATATCAAATGGGCTTTTGTTTCATGTTTTGTGACCTCAAAATGAGCATGGATTTCAACCCCTTTAAAATATTAATCGTGTATAATTGGGCCCCCCAAATATTAGCCTAAAAAATTAATCCCAAAAAGTCAACTTTTACACAAGTATATACGGTAGTCAATGCCCGCTGGGATGGGGCAGGACAGGAAGGGTGTGACTAAAATGCTACAAGACAACAAGGTTAAAAAAAAGAAGTAGAAAGGTTGACCTCTGCTGTTCATTGTCTGAGGTTAGGATGAGGCTTGGATATACATGTCTCCCCAGTTAGATAACCTATCAACACTCAATGATAAGTCTTGTACATGAATAATGGCCATTTGTTGAAATAGTGAAGAATAACTGCCACGCGTGTAGTAAAGCAGTCAATGGTCTCAGAATAAAAAAAAGGTCACAGATAAATTTACTACTCGATGTCTAATAACAGTCGATTGTGTCTGAGGAGATTATGGGCCGGGAATTTCTTTGAAACTGCCCCTAGTCTGCTCCCATAACTTCACTGGAAGTGAGGTGGAAACCTGCAACTCTGAGAAAATTCCTGCCCATAATTTTCTATTTAAAATAACATTTTCCTAATTTTTATAACACTTTCATCTCTAATTTTGAGCCCATTTGTTGTTGGAAGCACATTTCAGGGAACTCATGTGAGACATCTCTAAACCATTATTGCTTAACAGTAATTAGAGGGGGGGAAACTGTCTTCTCACTCTACCAGTTTGTTGCAGAGGTCAAGAAAACATTCATCAAAAATACTGCATAAATTAATCTTTTCATCTTTTTTTTTTACTATTTTTATATTCAGTTGCTTCTCTTTTCTCCCAGTCTTTTCTGGCGTTGTTTACTTTTATTGGGATACATGTCCAGGGACTGTTTTAAAAGTATGATCTTATCAGAGCTTTTATGTAATTACAGTCAGGAATAGAAACCTAAGCTGACTTTTTCCACCTCCTTGAGTCCATTAGTAGCATTACCATCACCACACCAGCTAAAACAGCCCAAACCAGGGATTAAACTTGAAACTTTGTTGCTTTGCAGTCCTCAGTATCATATCAGATGGCGCTTTTAGTTAATGAGCCATTTTTGTGGATTAGTTTATAAGAAATATGGTTGTTTATAGCAGTTGGATGCAAATGATATGTATAATGTAGCTGCTGGAGTCTAGGATCCTAATTCACTGGTTTGAGATTAACTAAGGATGTGGGCACACAGGTTGTTCAATTTCCTAAGCTACCCAAATCCATGTTTGACGTAGTGAGTAGGAACAGGCAAAAGGAGAGTTTTATTTCTTGTGAAAGGAATATCTTGATTCATCTTGCAGAAGAGCTAAGAGGTATTGTAATTTTATTAATAGTAGCAATGCCTATTATCTATTATGTATATTCCAACATGACAGTAGAAATGAAAGTGGCAAACTGTCAAAACACGAACATTAAATATATTTTGGAAAGGTTTCAAAATTGTATTTGTGTAAAACAGCTCATGAAATAGCTCTTAAACTGTCCATATGTAGGTTTGACAATCTTCTGTGCGGCACAGTGGCGCAGTGGTTAGCACCGCAGCCTCACAGCTCCAGCGACCCGGGTTCAATTCTGGGTACTGCCTGTGTGGAGTTTGCAAGTTCTCCCTGTGTCTGCGTGGGTTTCCTCCGGGTGCTCCGGTTTCCTCCCACAAGCCAAAGACTTGCAGGTTGATAGGTAAATTGGCCATTATAAATTGCCCCTAGTATAGGTAGGTGGTAGGGAAATATAGGGACAGGTGGGGATGTGGTAGGAATATGGAATTAGTGTAGGATTAGTATAAATGGATGGTTGCTGGTCGGCACAGACTCGGTGGGCCAAAGGGCCTGTTTCAGTGCTGTATCTCTAAACTTGTGTTTACATTGCATGTTTATGTACAAGGAGCAAGTATCCCCTTTGGGAGACTCATATATACTAAATACATAATACAGCATAAACACTGCTTCAGCTACAGATAAACAGGTAACTGATTACAGTAAGTATTTTTATATCTTAGCTGCTTAGGATGGCATGAAAATTAAATGTTTGTGGATTGGCAGCAGGGGTGGGGAGGCTCACAATTATTGACTTACAGTTAAAGTTCAATTTACAGAGTATGTGTTGCTCAAGGCGAATCTTGTGAATTTGCAGGCTAACTAGTTACATTTTGGAAGATATAGGAGATTAAAGCTCAGCTTAATAAACTTAATTGGCCCCACGATTGGAGATGTAGCCTTTAATTCAGGATAAGTGATTAATTAACTAAACTCAGGGCAACCACAGTTTGTCAGATTTACCTGAACTACATGTTAAGGATTTATTTTCAACTTTTGAAGGCCTCTCTGTTCTGGTTATTCATAGATTAAAGTTCACCATCAGCTGTAGTTTTGTAAAATCAGGTAAACGTGTTCATCTCAAAAATTGTATGGCATGCCCTTTTCAGGCCTGTGCTCTTAAGCACTATTGCCTGTAGTATGTAGAAAGTTTTGGTTTAAACACACCTTTTTTTTTAAAGCCCTTGATGGTTTATTACATACACAAGGTGACTTCACATGTCCAGAATGAGAGCACGACAGAAAGAGGGTTTCTCTGGTTGTCTGGTTTTCTTCTGTGGTCATTTCCATGCCCGGCTGGCCCTGGAGAGGGAGCATGCAGTGTCTACTAGTACGCTAGGGGCCTTCTTGAGACCAGTGGCCACTGCAGGGTATGGGGAGGAGGGGGAAATTTGTTCACTTAGCATGGTTTCAAGTAGCACTAAGCAAACTAGTTGATTCCCCGGGGGCAGACAGTAGCACGGGCCGCGCAGCTTCTTCAGGGATATCAACAGGGAGACACCTGCGTGGTCGATGCAGGTAGCAGCACTGTCTGTCCCTGGGAAATCAATGTAAGTCTGCTTAGCACAGCTTAAAGCGGCGCTATGCAAATGAATTTCTCCCCCAGAGTATCTGATTAACATATATAATATTCTGATTCAACATTATAAATTTTTCTATGTTGAATTGGATCTTATGTTCAGATTATTGTACGAATGGAAATTAGAAAAGGGGTCCTTCAAAAGGCATTAGGGGCCTAGTTAACATAATCAATGGCAGAATTAACATAATAAAAACAGAAAGTACTGTAAATATTTAGCAGGTCAGGCAGCATCTGTGGAGAGAGAAGCAGAGTTAAAGTTTCAGGTCTGTGACCTTTCATCAGAACTGGCAAAGGTAAGAAAAGAATTAGGTTTTAAGCAAGTGGGGCGGGGGGAAAGGGGTTGGTGATGGGGAAGAGAACAAAAGGGAAGGTGTGTGATAGGGCAGAGGGCAGGAGTGATTAACATAGATGTCATGGGACAAAGGCAAAGAATGTGTTAATGACTGTGGTGAAAGACAAAGCATTAGTCCAGAGGGAGTGTTAATGGCAGAATAATGAGCAACTGTCAAAAAGCACAATGAAAAACAGGCACATGGTTAAAAAATAAAATAAAATAATTTTTAAAAGAAATAAAAAAAGGCCAATCATACTTTAAATTGTTGAACTCAATGTTGAGTCTGCAAGGCTGTAGAGTGCCTAAGCGAAAGATGAGATCCTGCTCCTTGAGCTTGCGTTGATGTTCACTGGAACACTGCAGCAGGCCAAGGACAGAAATGTGGGCATGAGAGCAGGGTGGTGCGTTGAAATGGCAAGCAAGAGGAAGCTCGGGGTCATGCTTTCGGATTGAGTGGAGGGATTAACATATAGGCCCGGAATGCCGAAACGATTGCATGAATTTAGCAGTGGGACAAACGCCTGCACAGATTGGGCACAGGTCATCTCACGGTCAAATTTGTATATTTTGCACCTTTTTACATTCAAAAAACAGGTGCAACACATACCTATTTCTACCCCACCAAGTTTAGTCTGTTCTGAATTAGCTGGTGGGGCACCCAATTGGCCTTCGTTCTAATGAAGGGTGCACACCTGGTGGTGTACACTACTATCTTACTGCCTTCTGTATTTTACTTGTTTGCCAGCACAAACAACATGGCAATGTACATGTTGCGAAAGTACTTGCACTCCATTATACGTATGCATCATCCAACAAAACAGTTCTTAAACAGGGGACCAGTATAATTTTGCCATTAATAATTGAATTACTGAAGCTGAAATTTGAACTTTTGATGAGCTTTTGAACACTGAATTTTAATGAGTTCGCAGTTATAATTTTATCTGTATTTTATTGTGCCACCATTTAATTTAAAACTGTAAACAGATTTCCTCTTGATACTAGAATGCAGTAGCTTCTGTTGAGTTCATTGTCCATTCCCTGTTGTTTTTGTCAGTGCTAGGAAAGCTATATATTAATTTTGTCCACCCAAAACCTTTGAGAGAATTGTTTTTCTGCATCCAATATTTGAATGCAAAGGACTGCTAGGTGTTACATGGTGTACAGTAATGTATTAACCTTGTAAACAGTATGACAAAGGTTTTTGTAGTTGACTAATGTTAATGTCCAAAGACTTGAAAATACTTGATAGCACAAGTGGTCGATCCATTTTGCCCACTATTGTATGGTGCTGCTGGCTGTGCTGTTACTGGATCAAAGTAGGTTAATAGCTGTAAATGTTTTTATATCTCTAGATCATTATCAGTTCAAAATTAAAATAGAGCACCTGTTCCAGCAAAGATCTCTTGAAACACACCATCAAAGGAGTAGGAAATCTGCATTCAAAGTCCAATCAGTTTGATATATATACTTACCTTATATGTTTTAGTGCTGAGTTTATGGTGAATCAGTTGAATATCATTTTTAAAATCTATTTTTCCCATTCAATGGCCAGTTGGATAAACACCACCCACCCTAACACATCCCCCACTTCCTGGTACCACACTAAGCCATGCTGACCCAGGTTCCACTTCCTTTCTGTGCTGATATTTCTGATTTCAGATGGATTGAAGGCACTGTGGGTGAGCTCAGCAACCCTGGGTTAGGGAAGAAAAAAAATAGCCAGATTTCCCACTTCTGAAATACAGTGACCCCTGCAGAAAAGTAGATGTTGGGTAAGAACCGGATGGGGTTTAGCTGTGATACCCTCCATGATCAAATAACCTATCAGCAATCACTGCCAAGGCTCATTGTTAAGGCCACTTGGATGAAGTATCAGAGGGCTCCTCATTCTCTGTGGATCTGTAGCCTGGCGAGAGTCAGCACCATCAGAAAAAGAGGGGAGAATGTGATTCTCTTCCTCTGCCTCATCAAAATGAAAATATAATGGGCCAAAACTGTGTCTAATCCCCTTCCTTAGCTGATGTTTATATAGTCCTGAGGGACACGCACAGATTGGATCCCAGGTCTTTGTCGATCTAGTATCCTCAACTGGAGTTGCAATCGTGTGATGCAATTGCCCTCAGGATCCCTCAGTTGGAAAGGGGGAAAAAAGCCTAGGTTCCCAATAGTGGAAGATTTCTTCTGTGAACCATGTGAAAAAATATTTATTTTTTTTACAAAGAACATTACTTATAAGTGCATGAAGCTGGATGAAGACAAGATTAGCCATGATGTGATTACCAGCTTACTGACAGCCTCTGGTATCTCTCTCTCTCTCTCTCTCTCTCTCTCTATATATATATATATATATATATATATATATATGATCACAACCTATTCAACTGTAGGGATGTAACAGGTGAGTACGATCCTGTCTTTTTGGGTGCTTGCTGTAAAAGCTCACACATGTAGAATGGCTGTTTATGCAATGAGTCAAAAGTCTGTCTGTGGAACAGAACCCTGGAATAAATCACGACCTTCTTGAAGGAAAAACAATGTACAACTATTAAAAAACAATCTTAAGTGCTAAATTTAAAAAGTGGTTCTCTCCACTCAGTGCAATAATAGATAATGCTAAGGAAAGGATGCTTGTGAATCTGTCACCTGAAATTTGTGTCCGAATTTTGGCAGATAAAAATTGGAGAGTACTATTTGTTTTAAATTGCAAAAACATTGCTGGATGAAACCTGTTAATGAGTGATGGAAAGTAAATATTGCTGAAAATTTCAGATTGAAATCATTCAAATGATGGACAGGTATAGTAAGGATAAATGCATAATACTGCAGATGCTGGAAATCTGAAATAAAAACAGAAAGTGCGGTAAATACTCAGCAGGTCAGGCAGCATCTGTGGAGAGAGAAACAGAGTTAACGTTTCAGGTCTGTGACCTTTCATCAGAACTCGCAAAGGTTAGAAAAGAATTAGGTTTTAAGCAAGTGTGGGGGGAGGTGGTGGTTGCTGTTGGTGGGGAAGAGAACAAAAGGGAAGGTGTGTGATAGGGCAGAGGACAGGAGAGATTAAATAACAAAGCTGTCCTGAAAAATATTTTAAAAGGCCAGTCATGCTCTGAAATTATTGAACTCAGTGTTCACCAACTACTGCCTCAACTGAGCTCTGTTAAATCAGCACAGAATCGGAATCAAACCTTCCACTATTTGGACTATTTAGATTAGTAGCTTACCTTTAACCACTAGTCCAGTCCATCTGGGGAGCTGTATAACCTATATGCTCTAAAAGAGCTTCTTAAAAGCTGCAAGGAACAGTTTTAGAATAAAATTGAGTAAATTTTTGAATTTGTCAAGGTGAGAGATGACTCTGCTGGGGAATTGAATAGGATAGGCCAGATGCAGAACTGGCAAAATTTGTTTTCCTCTTCCCCAACAACTTGCCTAATCCTAACTTCAGAAAAGCACCTTCCACTACATTTAAATTTTTCCCTTTCTCACCCGAGCCACCCATGAAATTCCCATTTAGTAACAAATTTTGAGAGTTTTGTTCGCGGGGAGTGGGGTGGGTGGCACATTCTTTTATGAACTGGACTGCGACAATACATTCTCATTACATACATGATTTTATCTCATCAGCTTTGGACTGAATTCCAGGTTCTGGAGGGGAAAGTCCAATGTACTTAACCCACTGCAATATCCAGTTCCCAGACATTTGTATTTAATTCCCTCTTACGTTAAGCATAACGATCCATGTTAGTAATTTGGGCCTTCCCTGCCCAGGCTTCCCACCCCCTTTCCCACTCCTCTGCCCCAACCGCCGCTCCCGTCACCTTTTTAACCACTTATCTGAATGCGGAACTGTTTCTTTAGGTTCCTGGAAACAATCCCACCTGCCAGCTACCGCATCCTGCTGGGTTTGGGCAGGAGGCTGACGAAGCCTTTGCAGCTGAGGCCCAGGAGTTAAAATCTTCTGGGCTGCACACTACAAATGTCCACCTTATCCCCACTTACATGACTCACGTCCCAGTTAATGTTGACCCGAAAGTGTTTGTTCACAGGTTATTTGTGAGGAGTAGTTTTCGAGCATAAAATGACAATAACAGGGGCACTGCAAAATACTACTAGGTATCCAGATATCTCTCTCTAAAACAGTTAGTATTATGTGACAAATCAATAGAATATATCTTCCCCTTTAAGGAAAATATTTCCATTGTATGGATTAGTGTCCATGAAAATACTTGTTTCTAAAATAACTCATTCTATTTATCCAGTTGGTGTAATATTAAAAATAAATATGATATACTGCTTCAGATATTCCCCATACCCAAACTGAACTTTATTTAAACCTAAAAAACAATGCAATTCTGTTTGTGAGTGCCTGATAAAGATAAGAGATGACAGTTCTGTCATGGTGACGATGATGTCCAGGATTACTTGAGTCATTTGCAATTTTTGGCATCTCTGCAATACCCTGTAGGACTCTTCAATGGCAACGTAATAACAGCATTATTCATGAAAGGCTTTTATTTTCCAGTTTTCTCCCCTCTAGTTTCTATAAGGCTCCCTGTCTTTATCTCCTTCCTTCTTTGCTCCTTTCTGGAAGGTGCTGATTTTCACATGCACTGGTAGCCCTCTATCATCTCACCCAAATGGCTGTCCTTAATGTGCAAGCTTTGACAGTGAGGTGGAGAAATTCATTATATCATTGAAGAAAGTTGTGCAGACCCCACAGGTAGCAGCCTGCCCCCGGGGAATCGAGGTAAGTCTGCATAGCGCCGCTTCAACATGAATGAATTTCTCCCCCTGAGTGTCTGAGGCAATTCAATTGTGTTGGCACCACAACAGAGCTCACTCACATTGTCATGAGATATCCACATGTGCATATTTTCTAGTGAGCCTCACTGTGTCAAGGAACTTTGGCTATCTTACTTTTCTTTACCCTCCTCATCGAGGGGTGCTAAGGCCAATTATAACACCCAACTGCTGCCTAGCAGAGATCAATTAACTTGGCACAGAGCTTGAGTTGAACCTGGCACCTTGCAGTCTTTCCAGCTTAATGCTATATAAGACAATATCTATGGGGCCATCATGAGAACATTTAAGACATTTCTAAAGGTTCAGTTAATGGGATTTTAGGATTCAAATGCTTCTACATTTTAGTTCGCAAATTCAAATCATTAAATTTAATGACATGTTACTATTGAAAAGAACTTGATTTTACCTGGGCAGTAAAAGATTAAAGTGCAAATAACCTATTTTCAAATTTCTCCTTTGTTCACAGCCATCTGGCAGAAGGGAACTACTACATGAAGTTTGAGAAAGGAGAGAAGATAACATGGATTTCAAATGAATCTATCTGGCACTAATATTGACCCATCATATATCTTTCCTCAAGGCACAGGACACTAAGGCCTCAAAATTTCTGTGGCCCAGTTCTATTGCCAGAAATGCACTGAGGGGGAACTTCAGTCTGCAAGTGTGCCCTGATCTTAGCCCTATCCATAATTTTGAGTCAGGGCAATTTGCATAGAATGCATGAGCACCCACACCACTTTCAGTAATCCCTGATGTCTTCTGCATTGGGGGCCAGAAATCTGCCAGTGACATCTTGACCCTCTGTTGAGGGATGGAGTATATGGTCCAAAAACCTTCTTAAAAAGCTATGATTTTTAAGTTGCTGCTTTCCTATTGCCACTGGTTGGTTGCGGCGAGGAATTTTCAGCTTTTTGAGGCTGTGACTTCACCAGGTACTCTGGCATGGTTAATTGGGGCAAATGAGGCAAAACTGGTGGCATTGCTGATGAATGATGTCACCCCAGCCCCACCTCCTCTAATTGTGTACTTACGGAGGAGGACAGGTGTAACACGTCCATCCCCACTTCAAGTAGAATTTCAAGAGGAAGTAAAATTGGGCAGAGAATGCGCATTTCTGGATCCTACCTCAAATTCCAGCCTGCGTTCCCATCTTATGCAGCCACATTACCCCCACAAGCCCATGCTTTTGGAATCCAAGTGTCAATTTGACTCCATGGTCGTATTCTCACCTCTGAATCAAACAATTGTGGGTTTAAACTCCACTATGAGACTTGAACACATAATCTAACCTGGCACTTCAGTGCATTAGTGAGGGAGTCAGACTTGTGTGCACAAAAAGCCATAAGACATTCCACACATAAAAAGTGAAACTCCTAAAAGTTCCTCCCTTTACACCAAAAAGGAGAGACCAATACTCAGAAAAATGAGGTCCTTAATACATAAAAAAGCAAGACCCTTCCACAAAATCCTGAGATCCTGGCCCAATCTTCCCCCTCCCCCAGGGCCTGAAAACTTGGAAGGTTTGGCTCTTCAAAGTTCCCAGGCTGGATAAGGACTGCTCTCAAATCAGTCAAATTTAAACAATTAAGGAGCAGCTATTTCCAGCCTTTCAGGCTTAGGAAGGTTAATGAGCTAAAATCCAAAACTGCCTGCATTGGCTTTGTGAGTGGAATCGGCAGAAGATTTACATACCGACTCTAAGGAGTTTAAGAGCTGCATTTGGACTGTGAGTTGTGTCTTGGACACTAGTACTGTACAGCATTAGGTGTAAGGCAAACATTAACCAGAAGATGCCTTAGTCTTGGATGACCTGTTTGGCTGTTGCACACAGTTTTGGGCAATATAGTTACAGGAACATATAGAATTAACTTGGGGGACAACATGAATCTTAGAATCTTGCTACTACCATGGTTAGGGCTAAATACCATATTGAGATCATAGTAGATATTCTGCTGGTGCCAGTTTTTCTGCTGGTTGTTGCCTGCCTTGTAAGAAATCTAGCTGAATGTGGTTTTATTTCATCCCACTCAACTACAAAAGCTGTGATTCATCCAAGAATACAGTCCAAAAGTCTTCATCAGCATAGCTGCACTTCACTGGGCATTATCTGTGTGTGAGCCCCATGAACTAATACTAGCAGACTACTATGGAATATCATCTGACCTCACTCACTACAATATATATACTCCAGGCGTCGTTAGGTGGAGCTCGAAATCCTGATTGATTGTTCCACCTCTGACCCAGTGGTGCTGAGGCTAATTGTTGCAACTTTACTGTCACCATAGCATCTTCTCCTAAAGCTCATCACTGTGGCAATAGAAGGAGGGATCAGAAGTAGAACAACCTATGGCTCTCAAATATCATGATGCCACCAGTATCATGCGTGCAGTTAGGTTCCCCGTCCACACTGTGGGTTGCAGGGCTTGCTAGTTCCCCAACTGTTTATGTTTCTCTTTTACCACAGATTCAATTTGAACATTCCTCCACCAATTTGAAGTACTCTAGAATGTTAAAAGAAAAATCCCCATTTCTTAAAATCTTGAACTTTACCTCTTTTATAAATGATTACAGATGTCCAATATTCTCTTAACTTTGACTTCAACTTCCATTATGTATGGCGCTCTCTATCAAATTTAGGACAGTTTGGTTTTCTTTTGGTAATAACTGGGTAGAGTCTTCCAGTTGTTTATTTGTGTCATTCAAACACCAGCACAAAGAAGACCTTTTCAGCTCTTCCATTTGGGCTTGATTTGACTGGTGCAAATTATTTTCCCCACTGTAACCCCGGGGCACCATGGCCAATTGTTGAATTCCCACAAAAACCTTGGCTAAGGTCAGTTAATTCATCACAGATCAAGGAGTAAAACTGAGACTTTCCAGATCTATATTTTTCAGTTGCGCACTTGTCATGCATCTAACAATTGAACCATTGAAAAAGATCCATTTCCTTATACTTGTAATTCCCAGTGCCTGCTAGCCCTTAACATTTGTAAATCTAATTACATCAGCACATGAAATCAATGAACAAAGCTCGTGTAAACCTATGAACTGGTTTGTTACTTTATATTGAGTGGTGTTCCCTAATCCTGACCACACACCATGCTTAGATGTTGAACTCTGTTAATTTTCTGGTTCATGTCGTTTTTATTTTAATGTGTATAGTTTTTTTTGTAGCATTTCAACATAACAATCAACTTATTTTTCCCTATGGTCAAATAACAAGTCACTTAGTACTAAAATGCTAATGATGCAAAATCAATAAACAATCACAGTAAGAAAATAGTAAATGGAATCTCTCTGCAACCATATTTTCATAATTTGACAACTGAGCTCAGTGATGCTTAGAGGATGTGGGATGTCATTGGTAAAGTAATTATAGGAACAGATTTGAAATGGAGTAATGAATCAATCAAAGATGCTGGCCAGAATTTTACTAGCCCTCTGGAGACAGGTTGGGAGGCGAGAGGGCTGGTAAAATGGCAGTGGAAGGTGTCAGGAGAAAAGCCTGATGTCTTCCCTCCACCACGGGATATTCCTAGAAGTGGGAATGGCAGTGGCCAAGCCACTTTACTCCCCCATCGGCATTTTACTGGCGTTAGGAAGGGCCCCCGCTGCAGGGGGAGACCATCAGGTATATCAAGGTTGCCTCCCAGTGGCAACCTTGGGGAGAGCCTTCCTTTATGGCTGCTCCATAGCCAATGGAGGGGCCCCCCAGTGGCAGTGGCTGCTGCATGGCTCCAATGCTGCCACTGGAAGGTTCACTCCTCCGATTGGCAGGGCCTGCCTGCCTGACTCTGGCACATTAAAAAATTGCTCGCCCAGCCTTTGAAGGCACCTCAACATGGAGGTGCCTTCTCCTTCTCCCAGCAGCCTCAGCAGCGACTACCACTGGCAGCTGAGCTCCTGGCTTTCTGATTGGGCCAGCAGTTCTGAGTGGCAGGTCACCATTCTCCATTGGATGGCGGTCCCAGTGGCGACCTTTTGATTAGCTGCCACTGGTAAAATTGCCCTCAGGGTCCCATTGTCTGCCTGTGTGGGCTCGAGACCTGCTGTCGGTTCCGGTGGCAGTACTTCCTACCTTCTGGTAAAATCCAGCCAATGATGCAGTTGAAATTATTGTTCTGTCAGATCCAAAAATAAATCCTCCTGGTAAATTTAACTATATAAGTAACAACATATGAAGCACCATTGTAAGAACAGGTCACATTACTGTGAATTTCTGAGGGCATTTTCTTTGTTTTCTTGGGGGTTTTCTGTCATCAATTTTCTCCCCTTCCCCACAAAATTATAATTGATATCTTGTTGGATACAGCTCAACAGGTGTTCATGGTGTTGCTGAAATGACCTTTTGCAAACCTCCATAGCTGGTATCAGCAGCATATTTAGTCCAAGGAAGCATCATAGCTAAATTCAAACCTCTTCTCATGTGATATCCATTTCCAAAAGGGGTCCCTGGATGCCAAGCAGGACTAGGAGCCATAGATGATTTTTGGCCTCCCTAACCTAAGTATTGAGGTCAAATGCAGCAACCCTCCTCACTGTGATCAGATATCTCAGCATAAGTTGGGGATCAGACCTATAATCTGAATGACTTATTCACTGGATCAGCCAATTGACAGAGCATTCTGATAAACACCTTTGTATCAGGAATTGCTACACACTATAGTTTTGACTGGGTTTGTTGCTTTATGGGCATCATTTTATACCAGCATTTCAACTTACTGACATATATTTGCATTACTTCTTGTTATTACTGTACAAAAGAGTAAACTGAGCCCTGGTACTCCAATGAGCTAGATTTATAAGAGTGGAAATTTAAGTTGGTGACATTGGTTGATGGATTCATATGGCATTGTTTTGCCTGTTATTTTAATGTAAACATTAAACGTAGAAAAAGAACATCTCTAGGCTGGAAAAGACCATAACCTAGAAAATCCATGAGACAGGACATCCTGGCATAAGTGCCTGCTGGCGACATCTGCTGCTGATTCTGCCGAGTTTTATGGGGTCAGGATGAGTGATTTGAGTAGTGGGCCTTTGGCAGTGTGCACCCCACCCCTGAAGAGCTCAGAAATGCTGGCCAAAGCTAGCTGGGCCAGGGCTGTTAGATATCCCCAGAAAGGGGAAGTGGCTGTACACAACATCTCGCTATGTAACACTTAAAAGAAATTTCTGCTCCTCATATTCTTCCCTGGAGCCTTGTGTGGACTGCACATCTACCCCTATTGGCAAAGAACCTGACTGAGGTCAAAGGTATGGGAACTCCCAACTTACATATTGGGGGTTTTAGTGGGGAGGAAGCTCCATGCCATAAGGCCATACAGAAAACTTGACGCTGTAGTCACAATCCAGCATTTCCAGATCCCAATAGAGTTTGTTGCCATCAGAGCTGCCACATTTTCGGACTCCATAGGCCTATCTTGTTCATAGTCCTGCAATCCCATCAGTTGTAATTGATGTTGTATTTATCTTCACAATCTTTGTTCAATTTGACTTGAAGAGATCTATGTCATTTGTGTTCAGAACCTCCCTATATAGCCTATTCCAAGAATCAACAAACCTTTCAGTAAAAAATTGCTTTCCTACATTCTGCCTGAATCTACTCCTTTTCAACTTGTACTCATGTCCTCCTGTTCTGCTGTCCTGCAAAAAACAAAACCATTTTGGGCAATCTAGAACAAGAGGTCATAGATTTAGGATAAGGGGTAGCAGATTTAAAACAGAGATGAGGAGAAATTACTTCTCTCAAAGGGTTGTGAGTCTGTGGAATTCACTATCCCAGAGTGCGGTGGATACCGGGACATTGAGTAAATTTAGGGAGGAGATAAACAGATTTCTAATTAGTAAAGGGTTGAAGGGTTATGGAGAATGGGCAGGAAAGGAGTTGAGGCCGAGATGAGATCAGCCATGATCGTATCAAATGGCGTAGCAGGCTCGAGGGACTGAATTGCCTACTCCTGCTCCTGGTTCTTATGTTCTTTCTTATGTTCTCATTTAGAATAACTGTACTATGACTCTGGATGGAGTGGGTATGATCTCCTGAATGGCTTTTTCTTAGATTTTTTTATGTTCCTATTTAAGAAGGCATCTATTAAAATAGCAAACTGAAGAGATTCATATACAAGTACATATACTAATATTTACACAGTGTAAGTTCAAGTCCAAAGTTTTAATAGTATAATATAGAATTAAGTATAACATTGCTTTCGCCCAATGGGGTTAAGGATGCTGCCTTTAGAAACGTAGTAGCGCTAAGCCATACAGACCAGGAGGTCACAGGTTCTATTTTCAGTCTGTCCTGGGGCAGCAGTTTTTTTTTATTGGTTCATGGGATGTGGGCATCACTGGCTAGGACAACATTTATTGCCCATCCCTAATTACCCTTGAGAAGACGAGCCACCTTCTTGAACCGCTATTGACTTTGCAGCAGTTTGATGCAACTGAGTGGCTTAAGTGGGTCTGGAGTCCGGACAGACCAGGTAAGGACAGCAGATTTCCTTCCCTAAAGGACATTAGTGGAACCAGGTGGGTTTCATGGCCGTCATTAAACTAGCTTTTAATTCCAGATTTATTAATTGAATTCAAATTCCACCTTCTGCCGTGGTGGTATTTGAACCCATGTCCCTAGAGGAATACCCTGGGTTACTAGTTCAATGACAATACCACTACGCAATGCCTCCCCTACACAATATTTTGGTCTCAGTACCATTGGACTAGGGAGGAGGAAGATTCATACAGGATTCTAGTTTTTAATTACTATTCAGTGATCCCTACTGGAATGTTTGTATGTGGGCAGCAGGTGATGAGAGAATTGGGCTGATCTGCAATGCTCCATACAAGTAGATAGCCTTCAGAAAGTCACCGTCAAAGCACACCTGTAATAAATGGTAAGTTGTTGGAAGGCTGCAAATGCCCAAAAAGTGAAAGCAACTCTTGTGGAGGAGCAAAAAAAATTGGAGATTTAAGAAAAGGACTGAATAGCAGAAGCAAAGGGAGAAAATGTGTTTGCATGCTATTGAACCCAACTAATTTTATTCCATTGAACCCGCCAGATTACCACCCTTGGGGTGAAAATGAAGATTTACCATAACTTTGGGTGATTTGAGATCTTCAATGCACATTTTGGAGGAGTTCCAGGCAGGCGCATCCACAGTGCTGTTAGGGAGGGAGTTCCATGATTTTGACCCGCTACGGAGAAGGAACGGCAATGTAGTTTAAAGTCAGGATCGTGTATGATTTGGAGGGGAACTTGCAGGTGGTGGTGCACCTATGGGTCTGATGCCCTTGTTCTTCCAGGTGGTAGAGGTTGCGGGTTTGGAAAGTGCTGTCAAAGGATCCTTGGTGATTTGCTGCAGTGCATCTTGCAGATGGCATGCATAGTGTGCTTCTTGTGGAGATACGCAGACTATGTCAATTCCTCAGGGGCAGAAAGCACCACAAGTCACTACTTGCGCAGTCCTTATGGGTTTCTTCAATGATATCAGTGACTCAAAGATCTTAAATCACCCAAAGATTTGGGGCTGAATTTTATGAGTGCGCCGCACTTTGTGGTGGCGCACTCTAAGAATGGTGTGCATCCCGTGCGGATGCGCCGTCCCTGAGCCCCCGCGATATTAAATATCATTTAAATAGAGGGGGCCGAGTGGCCTCCCCCGATGACGTAGAGGGAGCAGCCTCTGCATCCCCGTCCCTGGCAACGGCGTCCGCGCTGCTGTGCAGGCGCTGGTGCCATTTTTGAAGAGCTTTAAAACCCTTACAAATAACTTTAATTGTTAAAGGGTAAGTATAAATGATTTGTAATACATTTAAAAATAAATGATGGAGGCCCTTCCCTAACTCCCCCACCCCCACCCAGTGGTCAATCCAGGCAATGAAATGACCATCAGTGGGGCAACCAAAACTTACCTTTCCTCCCGGCTCCATGTCTTCTATCTTCAGCTGGGCTGCAGTCCCAGCAGTGGCCACTGCTCCCGGTGGCGCTGCTGGGACTAAGAGCTGCCAGCCCGCTGATTGATGAGGTGGGACTCAATGAGCTCAATGAGGCGGGACTCCTTCAAGCGGGTGGAAGTCCCACCTCGGAACAATTAAAGCCTGGGGACCCGGAAAATACGGAACAGATCCCCAGGCGAGGCGGAAGCAGGTTCGCCACCGACTTTTACGTCGGCGGCTGGCTCCCGTCTGCCCACCGTAAAATTCCGGCCTGTGTTGCCCATTAAACTCTTCAATCTGATTGTTTAAGGAGATTCACAATTGCATGCACACAGGTCTCAGATTCCTGGTAGAGGGCACAGCACTCTTTTGGCTTTCTAACTTACAGTAAGTTCCAGTACAAAAGCCCTCAGAAAGACTGTGGGCAAGTGCAAGTGTTCACCACAGATCAAAATTTGGCCCAGTTATCTCTGAATTAACTGTTAGATCTTCTTGGTACAGTGAGCATTGTAGACTGGAGCTAATATTAGTTTCAGTTTGATAAATTGATGAGAGCATGATTGTAACATACTAAAAACAGCAGCAATTATTTGGGAAAGAACATATCTTTGGAAGAGAAGGGAAATCATTTGGATTGGGGGATGTTTAAATTGTACCATTATGTACAGTTTGCACAATCTGGTTAATTTATCTGATATTCAGTGTAATTGACAGTGAAAGAGGTGAGCCAAGAAGGAGTAAAGAATGTCACAGATAAAGAAACAGACAAAGACACAAAAGAGATAAAGACATTGTAATCATATTAAATCGTCTGTATTTGTGTTACAGGCAGGAAATTAAATTATGGTTCCCCAGCATCTCCTTTACTGATTGATTTACCAATTCAAAGATAGTCACCATATTTAACCACTTAAATGGGCTCAGTGAGCTCAAAGAAAATGCATCATATAAAAAAAACGATTCAGTCGCAATTGTATTTCTGGAGTGTCTGGACTAACTATGAGTACCTTTGTAAGAGAGAGTTGATAAAAAACAAGAAAATGAATGGAGTGCCTGGAGGACCACATATCCAGGTCTAGCTATTCAAGCATGACAGAAGTGAAAGACATTTGAAGGACTCTCAATGGGAGTCATAGCTGATGAAGCTATCTTAACAACATGCTTTACTCCAACTTCAGTATAGCTCATCTCCACCACCAAGTCAGCTGTGTGACATTTCCTACATTAGCCTTCCTTCTGGCCTTTCAGGACAACCTATTTAGTGATGATTAGTATGAATTGTATGCAATTTTGTACTGTAGATTTATGCCAACAAGGGACTAGATTGAGACAGTTTAAACCCATTTAAACCCCGACAATCAGGGAAAAAAATGTATCTTTCATATTATGAGCTGGATTTAAACCAGGCTTCAGAGGTGAACAGATACTGTTAACTAAGCCAAAGTACCACTCCTTCCCTTCTTCCCCCATTTTCCTCTCCTTTCCATTGTTCCCAGCTGCCTGCCAGTACCTGAGCCATGTGTGAACCTAGACACTGAGTACTAGCAGGTTATTCAACAGTGGAGGATCACTGCTTAGGCTTGTCTTTGCCCATTAACCATACACACAGATATTTCAGCTGTGCCCTGGGGATGACTTTACTTTTGATATACCCACCCTCCAGTGGGAATCTACCTGATTTAACTCAGTATTTCCTCACAGCCTTGTAGCTCAGACTCGAACTTAAAAGAGCAGTGGTATGAATGCTGTAATTGGCCTCAGTGCCTTTGGTCTAGGGAGGAACAAAGAATCATAAAGGGTTCCTGCTGCTGATTGCTATCATTTCCCTCTGCTGAAAAATATGCGTGTATGGACATTGGTGAGGATGGAATTGTATTTAGTTATGAAATTCCCATACCTGATTTTCTGGTCAGTACTCTGTCCAGGCTCACACAAGAAGTCACTTGGGTGAGATACTGGAGAGCTGCTGATACCCAAAGAAACAAATCTCAGCAGGAGTGAATGCCTTTAGTAGAGATGGGAAAGAAATTGGAAAAATATTTTCTGTGCCTTCATGTTAATGTTTCAATATACCATTCTGCCACACTGCATCTTGATTTATGATAGTGACTACCAAGTGTCAGCATCATTACTATGTGGTTTTGTTGGTTGACCAGTAGTGCACAGACTCATGTATGATGGAAAACTTGTACATTTGCTAGCATGTTCACTAAATTAGTGGTGAATATATCATGAGATCAAATGCTAAACTATAAACGTATATTGATGTACTTGTTAGGAAGCATTTACTTTTCTTTACCTTACTAACATGTATTGGCATGTCAAGAGTATAAACTATGTAGCTTTGCCTTTTGTTCTGTGTGCTTGAGTGCATTACACTGTCTAGACATTAGTGCTAGAGCTGATTTCTTTGTTTGGGGGAAGAAATTGATGATGGATGTTGTGGTACAGATGAAATAAATTTACAAAGACTGGGCTGCATTGTGCTGATCTTAATATTGTTAGTAACCTTATACCACAGTTATCTCTGAAGCTCAACTGTAAACTGCTTGGTTTCACCAACAGGAAGAAGAAAAGAAACATGTCTGTGACAGCAACAAAGCATCACAAGCCCACCTGAGCTAAAAAAGGAGCTTTATTTCAGGTGCTCCAAATTTACCTTACGTGATTGTAATTAAATCCCCTGGTTTTTTTCTACCTGTTGCATTTTTTCCCCATCCTTTCTACACAGTAACTGACTCCTTTCTGCGGTATGGTATATTTTTCTGTGAACTATAGGTGAGTCCACTATTTTGATCGTGGATGGTGGGTTGACGGGGCTGCATCACAACCAGTTTTGATGCTATCCTCATACAATATTTAAGCACACAAGATTCCAAGAGAATTTGCTGTCATGCAACCACGAGGGGGTACCATTGTTGAATTTCTCCTTTCAGACCCAGGGATGCTGAAGGTCATTATAGATCTTTACCACTACTCAGATCAGCTAACTCAGTGCAGACCAGGATTAATCTTGGGAATTGTCCGAATTTTCAAATTGGGAATGCGTATTTTTTTGGGTGTAAAATGAGTGGAGATCCATAATACTGACTCCTCTTCTGGTTTTCCAATCATGTTTTTAAAGTGTGTAGTGAGCTAGTTTGTGGGCAGTTGCACATAAGTTAATGCATGATGACACAATTGTTAGATTTTACATCATATCTGTCCATCAATGCTGTTTTGTTCACCTACTGTATCTCCGTTATTGCTAAGACATTGTGTGTGCAGTTAATAGAAATCAGTTCAGAGACCAATAAAGACACTGAGGGCTATTTTCCTCACCATAGCGCCAGTAGTTTAGTGTCTAATGAGTCTCCAAGCTGGCCAAGGTCTTGAGCTGCAACACCTGGTTAGCTTACCTTTAGCACATGACACCATCCTGGTAAAAGAGTGTAAGTGTGCACTAGGAATGGTCACTTCAAGGATAATTCACAAAAAAACAGTGACCAGTTGAACAGGAGTACAGAAGTCGTTGATGAGGATTGCGAGTGCTACTTAAAGCCATGCTCCGCTTTTGCTGTTCATTTGGTGATTGAGATCGACAGACTACACTATGTTTTGAAGCACCCATACTTTCTGGGACTCTTTGTCAAGACTGTACCAACACTCTACCAACACTTTTTCTGGAAATTCTCTGAGGACTTCACCTAAGGAGAGTGACTGTTGTGCTACATTACCTTAGTGGAGACCTTATACGTGTCATCAAGAGAAAGGGAGTGGTTGGTCATGGGGATCTTTCTAGGGGACGCCATTGGCCTGGAGGAGGAATGGGAGGAGGAGATGAGACCAGTCAGAGCAGCACCAACTGCTGTAGTAGAGAGGTTCTCAAGGGCAAGGAGGGCTGCAGACTCGTGGTGACTTGCTACATGTTCTATAGTCTGGCGATCATGAGAGAACAGCCATTGCTACCAACAATTGTGCCAGAAGATCAAGTTCAAGAGTGACAAGAGGAGGGGGAGGAGGACGAGGAAGTTGAGAAGGAGAAGGAAGATAAGCAGGATCGGGGGAGCTCCCGAGGTCTCCAGGTAGACAGCCCGCACCTGGAAGGAATGTGCACCACCATCTAATTTAAGACCATTTTTGAGAGGTGTCCTGCCCTATCAGAATTTGGAGGACTGTTGCCATATGCCTTACCTTCCATGACTGAGGATCCATCAAGAAGTCCACCATCTGCACTCAATCCTTTCAACCTCTTCCCCATGAACAACACAATAAAAAGGCCCACCAATTCCACCACTATCCGATTACCGTAACCATTGTAGAGCAAAAACAATGAAAACATGACACAACCAACAGCACTTAAAATATTAAACTATTCACCCTGGTGCTTACCCTTAGTGTTTATGCTATAAGTGCTCTTGCCTACTCTGGTATTTCCATGAAGTGCATCATGAGTGGCAGCAGCAAGCAAGGTGGATGGCTTCTGAGACTCTGGAGGGCAGTTTGAGATGCCCACCTGAGATGCCCTCAAGAGGTTGTGGGCTATAATGACCCCCACCTCAGACTGCAACATGCTTAAGCAGTCTGGGTCACCTGGCTGACAGGCAACTGCAAGGGCAATGCTGCCATCTGGAGAAAAACCAGAAGGTTCCTGGTCCATGATTTCCATGCCACTGCCTCAGGACATCTGGTGGCATCTGAAATACTTTGCAAGCCCTTTCAACTGAGGAGCCCAGAACCACCATGGCAGCTGCCTGATCTTACATTGCAGCACATTGCCATTTAATGCAAGATACTAGTAGTGCAGTGGAAGCTGTTTGGGCTTCCATGCAGCACTTCATCATTCCATGCAAGCTGTTTGGCATTCTCTTGAAGCTTTTTTGTGATCCATGGAAGCTACGACCTCAGTCATGAAATGCTGCATGATGTTGGGCTTCACAGGTCACTGGATGGAATTGGTCAGCCTCTCCACGCTGTAGAGGATGGTTTTCAGGAACTGCGTCTGCCACAGTTGGGGGCAGACTTCTCCAGCCACCTAGCCACAACCTGTAAGCTTTCAGGCAGACTGTCCATTGCGCCAAGAATTTGGTTTGTCAAACCCATCTGTCTTCTTTTGAAGCTTGGCCCTGCAAGGTCCTCATCTGACTCCTCTAGTATGCGGCCTTTCCCCCTGACAAAAGAGGCGTTTGTTGGCATAGCAGAATGAATACCCTGGGTGGTTCAGTGATGACTCCCTGCACTCCCTCCTCCAGGCTACTCGGGCAAGGCAGGAGGTCCTCTTCTGCAGGGAAAGGAGAAAACCTCCCCGCTTAACCAAGCAAGCCTGGATGGAGATCGCAGAGGAGGTCAGCAGTCGTGGGGTCATCTGGAGAACCTGGCTGCAGTATTGCAAGTGCATCAGTGACCTTCTCTGCTCCGCAAGAGTGAGTATCACATCTCAGTTGCCCTAATTAGGGGTCAGCAACTGGATAAGTGTGAGGGTGCGATTGCTGGAGAGGAACAACCCATCATATTTGTGGCAGTGGGGTGAGGCTGCAGCATCTCCTGTGAAAGGAATGGATGCAGTTCTGTCAAGGGATGCAAGCCTGGCAGTGGCGACCCTCGCAAGGTAGCTCCAGAGTGGCCCAATGTCAAATGCATGCCAGTGGCCCCAAATTCAGCATCTGGAGTGTCAGCCGCATAAGTGTTGTACCTGTTCTTGTGGGGTGACTTACATTCCTCTTCCATGTTCCTACAGGAGAAGAGGGCCCACAATGCCAAGAATAGGGTCCAGACAGGCTGCAGGGTCTCACTTCTAGCCATTCTCATGCCTATGGAAGAGGAGGCTCTTGGGCTGGCAGGGCAACATGGCAGCCGCTGCATAATGGACAGTGAGGCAGGAGTACAGTTCCAAGAGGGCGAGAAGCCTCATGAGCAGGCACGAGGGAGCCTTAGGCAAGCACGCGAGACAGTGTTCCTGCCTTCTCCACTGTATGTATATTGATCTGAGCAACAGCTAATTCTGGAGGCTCATGTTTAGAAAGGCAAAACCCTTTGATCTTTCTGTTCTCTCTTGCAGGTCATCCATAAGAGCTGCATTGTCCAGGGAATAGCCGTCCACCTCTAAGGAGGTGGAGGGGACCTCACAGGATGCAGTGTCACATCATTCCCCTGCACCCTTCACCAGCACAGATATTTTCACATCAGTGGGAATGCATTCGCGAGTAGATTTGGGGTCACAACCTGGTGAGAGCACCACACAGGCTCCTGACCAGCTGTTGGAGGCTGTGACAACTGAGATGACTGACAATCAGAGGAGTATGGGAGGCCAGGCCATGCTGAGCCCCAGGCTGATGACGTGCCTTTGGAGACATCAGTAAGACAGCAGATGCTGGATGTTCAATGTGAAGTGCGTGAAGATCAGGCGGGGATCCCAGAGGGTATGCACACCCTGGCTCGGACAACGGAGGAGTCCATCCAGGCTATGAGTGCTGCGATTTCCCCCTCGTCTATGTTCATTGCCTCACCCATTGAGAGATTGGCAACTCTCCTGGAGAGCCGTATGCAGCAGACCAGTCAGTGGATGCCAGAGATGCGCGCAGACCTGCATTGCCATCGCCTCGTCCATGAGCTGAAGGAAGCAGTGGCAAAGCGAGATCGGGGTGAGGCACCTGGAGTCTGCTCCTTGACCATCTTAGGTTAGCAGGGTGTGCTTTCCAAGGGAGGAGGAGCTGCTGCCTTCTGCATCAGGTGGCTCCTCTCAGGGCACTCCTGGTGTGAACAGCAGCTCCTTAGCCCCTCTGCCAGTGACACCAGCATCTCAAGCTGCCATGACGACAGAGGAAACTCCTGCATCTGTCAGGAGCCCCTCAGGCAGCTAGAAGACACCTGCCAAGTTCATCCCTGCCCACCGAGCAGCAAGGTCAACAGACTGCCTCCACCTCAGATGGCAGCGAAGCAGGAGCACCACATGGGAGCTCACATAGAAGTATTAAAAAAACACACAAGATGCACTTGGGCTTCATGGGTGAATGGATAGTTAAGGTATTATTGCTTGTGTCTGATTACGTTTGTAGTAAAGATGTGAATTGTTGTATTCTCCACATCTCCATCTAATGTTGGAGGCCTTCTGGAAGTGCAGGAGGACCATAGCTCTCCCCAAGGGCTGTTTGGGAGGAACCATGGTGTGTGTAGTTGTCATTGGGACCGTCCGAAAGGACTAGGTGGCAGTGGGCAAGAGAGCCTGGGCTTACAACCAAGGTGAATGGCAACAGTGGAGGTTGAAGGTGAACTTTTATTTGGCAGGAAGGATAACGTGGGAAGGGTCATCTAAATCTTGTATGTATGAGCACCTCCCGAGCCTCCCATGCGTCTTTGTCATAGCGCCCTCCATGACCTTCTAGATGCTGCAGCTGGTCATCAGCTTTCTCATCATCCTCCTTGTGAGGATGCCATGCACTCCACCAAATCCTCATTGGTCAGGGTCTCCCCCTCTGCAGTGCGAAGTTGTGCAAAGTGCAGCAGATCACTATGATTCAGGAGCACCTTGCTGGGGCAAATTGAAGTGCCCCATTGGAATGACCCAGGCACCTGAATCTCATCTTCAGAAGAACTATGGTCTACTTGATGGTGGCTCGGGTTACTGCGTAACTGGCATTGTATTTCTCCTCTGCCTCTGTCCTAGGGTTCCTCACTAGTGTCAGTAGCCATCTCTTTAATGGGTAGCCTTGTCATCAAGAATCCAGCCTTGAAGGCACGTGGCTGAATTGAAAAGTTGTGGCACCTTGGCACAACTGTATGTAGGCATTGTATGTAGGCTGCTCCCAGGGTAATGTGCACACACCTGCAGGATCTGCTGGCAATGGTCGCAAAGCAGATGCGCATTGATGAAATGGAATCCCTTCCTGTTAATGAAAGCCACTGGCTGGCCTGTGGGAGCCTTGATGGCCAGATGCATGAAGTCTGTCACATCTTGCACCTGGGGGAAATCCAGTGATGGTGCCGAATCCTCTGGCTCTCTCGGACTGACTGTCTGGATCAATTCCATACTGTATTTATTGGCTGGCCCTCCTGAAGAAAGCATCGGTCACCACCTAGATGCAATGATGTGCAGCTGATTAGGGGATGCCATATAATCTCCAGTGGGCCCCAGAGGAAATTAAGGGCCATGGTGACCGTCACCAACACTGGTGTCGTGTGACTACCAGTGCCAAAGGGGCTCAGCTCGTTTGTCATTATGGCACAAAGACCTGTGACGGCCTGTCGGGAGAGGCGTTGTTTTTGGCAACACTGCCGCTCAGACATCTGGAAGTAGCTTATCCTCTGTCTGTACACCCGTGCTACAGGGTACTTTCTTCTTGGCACTGGTGCCTGCTCATGGTCCACTCTACGGCCTTCTGCTGCATCCCCATCCCAGGGCTCTCCCTGCAGGTGGAATTGAGGTTACTGCTGACCGGATCCGTGTGCCTGCATCTATTTCTCAGGTTCTCCTCTTTGCTAGAGGACCCGCTTCCTAAGTGGACGGTGCCCACGGCACTTGGGCACTGCCAGTCAGAAGGGCCAGATTTACAGTTCCTTCCTCAACACACCCCACCCAACCCACCCCCTCCCCCACCCCAGTCCCTCTCAATGGACCTATGTACCAGCAGCGAGATGGCATGATGGAAGCTCAACCCCAAATCCTTGGCATATTAACTCCCCCTCCTCGATGTAAATTGCTTTGGCCATGCTGCACAGCCTTCCTGTGAAGGCAAACTGCCTGACCCCACGGCAGCCGAATGTAGCAATGACTTCAGCTGCCGTCCTTAAATACCTGCCGGGGCTCTGATGCCCTGTAGCCTTTGTGCACGCTCCGTAAACTACGAACGGGCCCGTAAGATACTGTTCAATTGGATGTTTAATCAGCTTAACAAGCTCTCAATTGCCAATTTTGAAGAATCATGCGCTGTTTGCACTTGACTTGCCGTCCGCTGCTGGTAAAATACGAACCTGGTGTGATCACTTCGGAGGTCTGTGCCGACACCACCTCATGCAATTTTATGCCCCCGCCTCCAAGGCCATCCACTATGGGGCCGGAAAATCCCGGCCTTTGTTGGGGTGCTGCCTTTTTCCTATTCTTTCTGCTATATCGTGCCACAGTGAGTTTTCCATTGTGAATTCCTCATGACCTCTATTTTTTGGATGAAAAAGAGGACCAACAGAGGATTTCAGACATATTGTGCTTCAGGTGGTCTGTAACCACCCATCCATCCTCTGGAATATATAGCAGAAGGCACACATACCCCCACTTGTCTGGGGGAGTAGGGCCTGATGAGGCTTCAAGTCACTCGGGAAGCTGTCAAGTTATGCCACATGCCACAAGCAGATCTGCAGGCAAACTCCACCACAGGCACAGCCAATGCATGTCAAAGGAACAACTGTTCTCATCTTTTATGTATCAGGGTTGCTTCAAGCTGACAAGGTGATTATCTGCTAATTAACTATCAAGAGAGTGTGGGAAAATGGCGCACTGACACGGAACACAAAAGTCCGAGTGTATCAGGCCTGTGTCCTCAGTACCTTGCTCTACGGCAGCGAGGCCTGGACAACGTATGCCAGCCAAGAGCGACGTCTCAATTCATTCCATCTTCGCTGCCTTCGGAGAATACTTGGCATCAGGTGGCAGGACTATATCTCCAACACAGAAGTCCTTGAAGCGGCCAACATCCCCAGCTTATACACACTACTGAGTCAGCGGCGCTTGAGATGGCTTGGCCATGTGAGCCGCATGGAAGATGGCAGGATCCCCAAAGACACATTGTACAGCGAGCTCGCCACTGGTATCAGACCCACCGGCCGTCCATGTCTCCGTTATAAAGACGTCTGCAAACGCGACATGAAATCGTGTGACATTGATCACAAGTCGTGGGAGTCAGTTGCCAGCATTCGCCAGAGCTGGCGGGCAGCCATAAAGACAGGGCTAAATTGTGGCGAGTCGAAGAGACTTAGTAGTTGGCAGGAAAAAAGACAGAGGCGCAAGGGGAGAGCCAACTGTGCAACAGCCCCAACAAACAAATTTCTCTGCAGCACCTGTGGAAGAGCCTGTCACTCCAGAATTGGCCTTTATAGCCACTCCAGGCGCTGCTTCACAAACCACTGACCACCTCCAGGCGCGTATCCATTGTCTCTCGAGATAAGGAGGCCCAAAAAGAAAGAGAACTATCCATAACTATGTGAAACAGGTTTACAGATGAGTTGTTTGTCCAAACATCAAGTTCCTTATTCCCCGTGGACTGCCAACAGCAGCTTGAGATGGCTCTGCAATTTTACTAAGGGTGCAGTGGATTATAGATTGCACCTCCATGGTCAATGTTCAATACACCTTTCTCTGTGAATTGCAAAGGATTGCACTTTCTCAATATTCAAGTTGTCTGAAAAATGTCAGCACCACATTATACACGTAAATGCTCACTTCCTTACAGCACCTTCATTATATGGCAGTCCCCGGTGCTACCAGTATTTGATCCTGAAGGAGTAGGATGGCTTTTGAGAGGAGTCAAAGCTATCCTCTGCAGCCAGGACTCAGAACACCTCTGTGTGATCTCAGGACACCAGCAGAGTACTGACATAGAGACTTGAACACGTAATCTAGGCTGACATCTCAGTGTAGTACTGAAGGAATGCTGCACTACCAGAGGCGCTGGGGCAAAATGGGATAGCCCCCCAAAATGGATGCAGGGATCGCAATGCGCAATTAACCCATGCCTGTTGCTTACAATGCAGGCAGCACACAAACTTTGTGCTGCCTGCTTATTTAAATTATTGTAACATGCAGCCCAGCGCTAATATGTGTTGTTGAGTGGCTGCACTTCCCCTGCTCTGAGACCCAATTTTGTGTGAAGCTAGCACACTTATAACTAGCTTGCATTACTTAAAGTCAACCTGCAGCCCTTAAAGGTGCATTCTGCCTGGATCAGGTGCTGGAAGTGACTGGAAAGAGAGGCTGACCTGCAAGAAGAGTGAATATGGTGTAATAGGGCAAAGAACATGTTGCAAAGTTCTCAGATGCTGTACAATCCAATTCACTCTACGTGATATCAAGAAATGGCTGAAGGCACTGGATACTGCAAAGGCTATGGGCCCTGACAACATTCCAGCAATAGTACTGAAGACTTGTGCTCCAGGCCACGCCCCTAGCCAAGCTTCTCCAGTACAGCTACAACACTGGCATCTACCCAGCAATGTGGAAAATTGTGCACAAAACGCAGGACCAATCCAACCTGACCAATTACCATCCCATCAGTCTACTCTCAATCATCAGCAAGTGATGGGAGGTGTCATCAACAGTACTATCAAGTGGCACTTGCTCAGCAATAGCCTTCTCACTGACGCTCAGTTTGGGTTCTGCCAGGGGCACTCAATTCCTGACCTTGTTACAGCCTTGGTCCAAACGTGGACAAAAGAGCTGAACTCCTAGGGGCTACCATTGACTAGAAACTGAACTGGAGTAGCCATATAAATACCGTGGCTACAAGAGCAGGTCAGAGGCTAGGAATCCAGAGGCGAGTAACTCCCCTCCTGACTCCCCAAAGCCTGTCCACCATCAACAAGGGACAAGTCAGGAGTGTGAAGGAATACTCTCCACTTGCCTGGATGGGTGCAGCTCCAACAACACTCAAGAAGCTCAACACCATCCAGGACAAAGCAGCCTGCTTGATTAGCACCCCATCTACAAACATTCACTCCCTCCACCACCGACGCACAGTGGCAGCAGTGTGTACCATCTATAAGATGCACTGCAGCAATGTACCAAGGCTCCTTAGACCGCATGGATCAGTTGGAGCGGCAACTGGATGCACTTAGGAGCATGCAGATGGCAGAAAGTGTCATAGACAGGAGTTTTAGAGAAGTGGTTACACCCAAGGTGCAGGCAGATAGATGGGTGACTGCTAGAAGGGGCAGGCAGTCAGTGCAGGAATCCCCTGTGGCTATCCCCCTCTCTAATAAGTATACCGTTTTGGATACTGTTGGGGGCGATGGCCTATCAGGGGAAAACAGCAGCAGCCAGAGCAGTGGCACCACGGCTGGCACTGTTGTTCAGCAGGGAGGGACAAAGCGCAGAAGAGCAATAGTTATAGGGGGCTCTATAGTCAGGGGCACAGATAGGTGCTTCTGTGGATGTGAAAGAGACTCCAGGATGGTATGTTGCCTCCCTGATGCCAGGGTCAAGGATGTCTCTGAACGGACAGGGGGCATTCTGAAGCGGGAGGGTGAACAGCCAGAGGTTGTGGTACACATCGGTACCAACGACATAGGTAGGAAGAGTGATGAGGTCCTGCAGGGGGAGTTTAGGGGGTTAGGTAGAAAGTCAAAAAACAGGACCTCTAGGGTTGTAATCTCGGGATTACTCCCTGTGCCACGTGCCAGTGAGGCTGGAAATAGGAAGATAGTGCAGCTAAACATGTGGTTGAACAGCTGGTGTAGAAGGGAGGGTTTCAGATATCTGGACCATTGGGATCTCTTCAGGGACAGATGGGACCTATACAAGAAGGACGGGTTGCATCTAAACTGGAGGGGCACAAATATCCTGGCTGCGAGGCTTGCTAGCGTCACATGGGAGGGTTTAAACTAGTGTGGTGGGGTGGGGGGTTGGGAACCAGAGCAGTAGGACAGCAAGTGAAATAAATGAAGGGGAACTAGTAAATAAGGCCAGTAAGACTAAGAGGAAGAGCAGGCAGGGAGATGTTGCGGAGAACAGAGGGACTGGTGGTCTGAAGTGCATTTGTTTCAATGCAAGAAGTATAACAGGTAAGGCAGATGAACTTAGAGCTTGGATTAGTACTTGGAACTATGATGTTGTTGCTATTACAGAGACTTGGTTGAGGGAAGGACAGGATTGGCAGCTAAATGTTCCAGCATTTAGAAGCTTCAGACGGGATAGAGGGGGATGTAAAAGGGGTGGGGGAGTTGCATTACTGGTTAAGGAGGATATCACAGCTGTACTGCGGGAGGACACCTCGGAGGGGTCATGCAGCGAGGCAATATGGGTGGAGCTCAGGAATAGGAAGGGTGCAGTCACGATGTTGGGGGTTTACTACAGGCCTCCCAACAACCAGCGGGAGGTAGAGGAGCAGATATGTAGACAGATTTTGGAAAGATGTAAAGGTAACAGGGTTGTAGTGGTGGGTGATTTTAACTTCCCCTATATTGACTGGGACTCACTTAGTGCTAGGGGCTTGGATGGGGCAGAATTTGTAAGGAGCATCCAGGAGGGCTTCTTGAAACAATACGTAGATAGTCCAACTAGGGATGGGACCGTACTGGATCTGGTATTGGGGAATGAGCCCGGCCAGGTGGTCGAAGTTTCAGTAGGGGTGCATTTCGGGAATAGTGACCATAATTCCTTAAGAACAAAGAGAACAAAGAAAATTACAGCACAGGAACAGGCCCTTCGGCCCTCCAAGCCTGTGCCGATCCAGATCCTCTACCTAAACATGTCGCCTATTTTCTAAGTTTTAAGGTACTTGTGGATAAGGATAAGAGTAGTCCTCGGGTGAAGGTGCTAAATTGGGGGAAGGCTAATTATAACAATATTAGGCAGGAACTGAAGAATTTAGATTGGGGGCAGCTGTTTGAGGGTAAATCAACATCTGACATGTGGGAGTCTTTCAAACGTCAGTTGATTAGAATCCAGGACCAGCATGTTCCTGTGAGGAAGAAGGATAAGTTTGGCAAGTTTCAGGAACCTTGGATAATGCGGGATATTGTGAGCCTCGTCAAAAAGAAAAAGGACGCATTCGTAAGGGCTGGAAGGCTAGGAACAGATGAAGCACTTGAGGAATATAAAGACAGTAGGAAGGAACTTAAGCAAGGAGTTAGGAGGGCTAAAAGGGGTTATGAGAAGTCACTGGCAAACAGGATTAAGGAAAATCCCAAGGCTTTTTATACATATATAAAGAGCAAGAGGGTAACCAGGGAAAGGGTTGGCCCACTCAAGGACAGAGAAGGGAATCTATGTGCGGAGCCAGAGGAAATGGGCGAGGTGCTAAATGAATACTTTGCATCAGTATTCACCAAGGAGAAGGACTTGGTGGATGATGAGCCTAGGGAAGGGAGTGTAGATAGTCTCAGTCCTCTCATTATCAAAAAGGAGGAGGTGTTGGGTGTCTTGCAAAGAATTAAGGTAGATAAGTCCCCAGGGCCTGATGGGATCTACCCCAGAATACTGAGGGAGGCAAGGGAAGGTATTGCTGGGTCCTTGACAGAAATCTTTGCATCCTCATTGGCTACAGGTGAGGTCCCAGAGGACTGGAGAATAGCCAATGTTGTTCCTTTGTTTAAGAAGGGTAGCAAGGATAATCCAGGAAATTATAGGCCGGTGAGCCTTACGTCAGTGGTAGGGAAATTATTAGAGAGGATTCTTCGGGACAGGATTTACTCCCATTTGGAAACAAATGGACTTATTAGCGAGAGACAGCATGGTTTTGTGAAGGGGAGGTCGTGTCTCACTAATTTGATTGAGTTTTTTGAGGAAGTGACAAAGATGATTGATGAAGGAAGGGCAGTGGATGTTATATATATGGACTTCAGTAAAGCCTTTGACAAGGTCCCTCATGGCAGACTGTTACAAAAGGTGAAGTCACATGGGATCAGAGGGGAGCTGGCAAGATGGATACAGAACTGGCTCGGTCATAGAAGACAGAGGGTAGCAGTGGAAGGGCGCTTTTCTGAATGGAGGGATGTGACTAGTGGGGTTCCGCAGGGATCAGTGCTGGGACCTTTGCTGTTTGTAGTATATATAAATGATTTGGAGGAAAATGTAGCTGGCCTGATTAGTAAGTTTGCGGACGACACAAAGGTTGGTGGAGTTGCGGACAGTGATGAGGATTGTCAGAGGATACAGCAGGATATAGATCGGTTGGAGACTTGGGCGGAGAAATGGCAGATGGAGTTTAATCCGGACAAATGTGAGGTAAT
The DNA here is from genome assembly GCF_036365525.1 of Heterodontus francisci. Classification (NCBI taxonomy): domain Eukaryota; kingdom Metazoa; phylum Chordata; class Chondrichthyes; order Heterodontiformes; family Heterodontidae; genus Heterodontus; species Heterodontus francisci. Next base: position 76,976,798 of record NC_090378.1, on the reverse strand, counting down.
GCATTTTGGAAGGTCTAATGCAGGTGGGAAGTATACAGTAAATGGCAGAACCCTTAGGAGTATTGACAGGCAGAGAGATCTGGGCGTACAGGTCCACAGGTCACTGAAAGTGGCAACGCAGGTGGATAAGGTAGTCAAAAAGGCCTACGGCATGCTTGCCTTCATCGGTCGGGGCATAGAGTATAAAAATTGGCAAGTCATGCTGCAGCTGTACAGAACTTTAGTTAGGCCACACTGGAATATTGCGTACAATTCTGGTCGCCACACTACCAGAAGGATGTGGAGGCTTTGGAGAGGGTACAGAAGAGGTTTACCAGGATGTTGCCTGGTCTGGAGGGCATTAGCTATGAGGAGAGATTGGATAAACTCGGATTGTTTGCACTGGAACAACGGAGGTGGAGGGGCGACCTGATAGAGGTTTACAAAGTTATGAGTGGCATGGACAGAGTGGATAGTCAGAAGCTTTTTCCCAGGGTGGAAGAGTCAGTTACTAGAGGACATAAGTTTAAGGTGCGAGGGGCAAAGTTTAGAGGGGATGTGCGAGGCAAGTTTTTTTACACAGAGGGTGGTGAGTGCATGGAACTTGCTGCCGGGGGAGGTGGTGGAAGCAGGTACGAGCGTGACGTTTAAGAGGCATCTTGGCAGATACATGAATAGGATGGGAATAGAGGGATACGGACCCCGGAAGTGCAGGAGGTTTTAGTTTAGACAGGCATCATGATCGGCGCAGGCTTGGAAGGCCGAATGGCCTGTTCCTGTGCTGTACTGTTTTTTGTTATGCTGAATTGTGCCTTTCATATTGTCATGGAATGAGGTGATGATACTCAGTAGCTTTGGTGAATATCCAATCTTTGCTAGTAGTCTGAAGAGACCACGTTCTGCTGACGAGGTCAAAGGCTTTGGTGAGATCTATGAAAGCAAAGTAGAGGGGCATCTGTTGTTCGCAGCATTTCTCCTGTAGTTGGCGAAGGGAGAACAGCATGTCAATGGTGGATCTCTCTGCTCAAAAGCTACACTGTGCCTCAGGGTAGACACGCTTAGCCAGCTTCTGGAGTCTGTTTAAAACGACTCGAGTGAAGGCTTTCCCCTTCTGTGCTGAGCAGGGAGATTCCACAGTAGTTGTTGCAGTCACGGTTGTCACCCTTGTTCTTATAGAGGGTGATGATATTGGCATCGCGCATGTCCTGTGGTACTGCTCCCTCATCCCAGCACAGGCAAAACATTTCATGGAGTGCTGAGTGTATAGCAGGCTTGGCACACTTGTTTATTTCAGGGGTAATGCTGTCCTTTCTAGGGGCTTTTCCGCTGGCTAGAGAATCAATGGCATTACTGAGCTCCCATTTTGTTGGCTGTTCATCCAGCTCATCCATGACTGGCAGACTGGGCTGCATTAAGGGTGGTATCTTCCCTGGAGTACAGTTCTAGGTAGTGCTCCACCCAGCGGTCCATTTGCTTGCGTTGGTCAGTGATTGTGTCCCCTGATTTAGACGTGGGGGGGGGCGATCTTCTTGATTTTTGGCCCAAAAGCTCTCTTAATGCCTTCATACATTCCGCTGATGTTTCCAGTGTCGGAGGCCAGCTGAATACGACTGCATAGGTGTTGCCAGTATTTATTTGCACAGCGCCTGGCTGTTCTTTGCGCGGTGCTTCTGGCGGCTTTAAGTGCTACGGATGTTAACTCGCTGGGGGCTTTCTTGTAGTTCAGCAGTGCAGTTGGAGCAGCTGGAGTATTGGGTACAAGTCTGGGCACCACAATTTAGGAAGGATGTCAAAGCATTAGATGAGTGACTTCAGTTATTTGGAGAGACTGGAGTAGTTGGGATTGTTCTCCTTACAGCAGAGCAGGTGAAGAGGAGATTTAATTGAGGTATAAATAAGGGTTTTGATAGCTATTTCCACTGGTTGGACTGTCCGTAACCAGAGGACACAGATTTAAGACAATTGGCAGAAGAACTGGGGGTGGGGGTGGGGGGAACGAATCAATCAGTTTTAACTTGACAGCATGGGATTTGCAGGTTTCAATGAATGCTGCAGGAAGGAAGAGAGTTATAATCTGGAATACACTGGGATTTGCAGGTTTCAATGAATGCTGCAGGAAGAGAGTTATGATCTGGAATACACTGGGATTTGCAGGTTTCAATGAATGCTGCAGGAAGTGAGTTATGATCTGGAATACTCTGGGATTTTCAGGTTTCAATGAATGCTGCAGGAAGGAAGAGAGTTATGATCTGGAATACACTGGGATTTGCAGGTTTCAATGAATGCTGCAGGAAGGGAGTTATGATCTGGAATACACTGCCTGAAAAGGTGGAGGAAGCTGATTTTCAAAAATAACTTTCAAAAAGCAATTGGATATATACTTGAAAAGGGGAAAAATGCAGGGCTATGGGGAAAGAGTAATTGTATTGCTATTTCAAAGAGCTGGCATAGACATTGATTGGTTTCTTTGAATTTTATGAATTAACTGCAGGAAATAGTATAATCATGATAGTTCAGCCTAAAATTATCTTAAAAATGTTGCACCTGGCCTTCCCACTCTCAATATGCAACTCATGACATTGTCACTATCTCTGGGCCAGGGGTGTCAGATTTATAAAACGAGGTTCCATTTCCACAGCTTCAGCTCCCAGAGCCCCTGCTTTTACTTGGAGACTCAGAGATTAAAAAAAGATCACACATTACACACATGGGGTACGTGGGGTGCAGAGGAAAGAACATTTTCCAGATAAATATCAAAAACAAAACAAATGTGGGCCTCATGCTGAATCATTCCTCGAGGTGCAGAGTTCGTCAGACTGACTTGCTAATTTAAAAAAGCACCTTTGTGCAACCTTATTGACCAGCCATAATCGTGCAATCTTTCAAATTCTTAGTTACCATCTAGAAATCTCAATGGCCGACTGATCATGCAGTTATTTAAATTGCATCACTTTCTCAAATCCTTTTGGCCTCTTGTAAGCGATGTCTGTTTTGTTCACCACAGTTTAAAAGCCTGCCAGAAGGTTGGTGACCTTATGAAAAATATTCAATTCCACAATGACCAACAATATTGTGAAGCAAATTAGTGATTGGCTAGTTAGCTCATAAACTGTGTGTTATGTCTACACTCACCATCGATAAGCTCCTCTTTTAGTTTCTGAAGTTCTATCCTCATCTCTTCCAAGATATCCTGTTTTAAAAGTAAAAAAAGGTAGCTAAGTCAGGAAAAGGAAAAATAGCAGTATATTAAGTTGAGGGGTGATAGATATAGGACAGATGTTAGAGGTAGTTTCTTTACACAGAGAGTAGTAGGGGCATGGAACGCCCTGCCTGCAACAGTAGTAGACTCGCCAACTTTAAGGGCATTTAAATGGTCATTGGATAGACATATGGATGAAAATGGAATAGTGTAGGTCAGATGTTTCACAGGTCGGCGCAACATCGAGGGCCGAAGGGCCTGTACTGCGCTGTAATGTTCTAATTCCAGAGGTGAGGTGAGAGTGACTGCCTTTAACATCAAGGCAGCATTGACTGAGTATGGCATCAAGGAGCTCTAGCAAAACTGGAGTCAATGGGAATTGGTTGTGGTGGGGTGGGAGGGGGGGGGTGGTGGCAGGTGGCAGGGGGAGCTCTCCACTGGTTGGAGTCATACCTAGCACAAGGGAAGATGGTTGTGGTTGTTGGAAGTCAAACATCTCAGTCCCAGGATATCACTGCAGGTGTTCTTCACGATAGTGTTCTAGGCCTAACCATCTTCAGCTGCTTCATCAATGACCTTCGGTCCATCATAAGGTCAGAAGTGGGGATGTTCCCTCATGAATGTACAAATGTTCAGCACCATTCGCAATTTCTCAGAAAATGAAGCAGCCTGTGCCCAGATGCAGGAAGACCTGGACAACATCCAGGCTTGGGCTGATAAGTGGCAAGTAACATTCATGCCACACAAGTGCCAAGTAATGACCATCTCAAATAAGAGAGTTTCTAACCATCTCCCTTGATGTTCAGTGGCATTACCATCGCTGAATCCTCCACGATCAACATCCTGGGGGTTACCATTGACCAGAAACTAAATTGGACCAGCCACATAAATTCTGTGGCTACAAGAGCTGATAGAGGCTGGAAATTCTGTGGTGAGTAACACACCTCCTGACTCCCCAAAGCCTGTCCACCATCTACAAGGCACAAGTCAGGAGTGTGATGGAATATTCTGCACTTGCCTGGGTGGGTGCACCTCCAACAACACTCAAGAAGCTCGACACCATCCAAGACAAAGCAGTCTGCTTGTTTGGCACCCCATCCACCACCTTCAACATTCACTCCCTTTACCACCAACACACAGTGGCAGGAGTGTGTACCATCAACAAGATGCACTGCAGCAACTCACCAAGGCTCGTTCGACAGCGCCTTCCAAACCCGACCTCTACCACCTCGAAGGACAAGGGCAGCACATCCATGCGAACACCGCCACCTGCAAGTTCCCCTCCAAACCCCACACCATCCTGACTTGGAACTATATCGTTGTTCCTTCACTGTCGCTGGGTAAAAATCCTGGAACTCCCTTCCTAATTGGGGTACCTACACCCCAAGGTCTGCAGAGGTTGAAGAAGGCAGCTCACCACCACCTTCTGAAGGGCAATTAGTTTAGTTTAGAGATACAGCACTGAAACAGGCCATTCGGCCCACCGAGTCTGTGCCGACCATCAACCACCCATTTATACTAATCCTACACTAATCCCATATTCCTACCACATTCCCACCTGTCCCTATATTTCCCTACCACCTACCTATACTAGGGGCAATTTATAATGGCCAATTTACCTACCAACCTGCAAGTCTTTTGGCTTGTGGGAGGAAACTGGAGCACCCGGAGAAAACCCACGCAGACACAGGGAGAACTTGCAAACTCCACACAGGCAGTTCCCAGAATTGAACTCGGGTCGCTGGAGCTGTGAGGCTGCGGTGCTAACCACTGCGCCACTGTGCCGCCCTCAGGGATGAGCAATCCTTAGGGATGAGCAATAAATGCTGGCCTAGCCAGTGATGCCTTGGTGCAGGATGTGGACAGGAGGAGAGATGTCATCTAACCACAGGGGACCAGGAGGCCCTCCAGACAGATACTGTGAAAGCTGTGGGACCAGATAACTGTCACAGTCAATGCCTACAGTCTAGCCCTGAGGACCTCAATGCAGTGCTGCAAGAAGTTCAATGATCCCACATGAGGTATCAAGATCAGTAAATGCACCTTCAAAAACCATATCCTACCAACTACACCACTAGACTCAGACACTGCTCAATTCACCCCATTACTCACCTAGCAACAATCTCTAGCGATCAGGACTCACACCCACATCTTGCAGCTCGCACACGCTGCCAGCTATTTAACCATGACTTGCACATCAACCAAACACATTCCACCACATTCACTAACACATTTCCTTCTCTCTTGGAGGACAAGGTGATGCATAACTGGAGGCAGCATCACCTAACCAGTAGGGGACATGCATGGCCGCATGTCTTTACCCACATGGAGGAGACAGTACTTGCCATCATTGGAACAACTTTGATTGAGGCTGTGGCCCACGGTGGAGCTGAAACCATTGAAGATGACGGTATCCTCATATGTAATCCTCTTACTCACATCCCACTTCCCCCTCATCCCACAGTCTTTTCTGATTTACAAGCTGCAGATGGTGATAAGTGTGCACCTCTTACTCCCCCCCCCACCCCCCGCCACCTGCCCACATCACATCCCAACCCTTGTGCCTTTCTCCTTTCAGATACCCAAGAACTGCAACATGGTCAGACTGGTGGTGGAAGAGAAAGAAGTGGAAGAGCAGGAAGATAGCGATGCTGAAGAAGCACTGTCATTCAATCTGACACTCACAGCCACCAGCTCAGATACTGGCGCTGCACATACTTTAGAGAACAGCTAGAGGTGGGATCTGCAGGTGGTGAGTCAGTGGGCGTGAGTGGGCTGCAGGCAGGGCAGAGAGCCAGGGTAGTGCAGGTACCAACTGGCCAGAGGGCGAATTTGCACACCATTTCTGCTGCAGAGAACTCAGTTGAGGATTTTGAGGCAGTGGTGGGGGGGGGGGAGCTTACAGAAGAACACTGATAGGCATGCACACTGAAATGCTTGGTGCATTGGCAGGCCTGCCAGAAAGCCTGTGTTCAATGTCAAGCAGCATGGTGGAGTCTGGCATCAACTTGGCACAGGACTTTGTGCAGAATTTGGAGCACATCTTTTACAGCGTGTCAGCTGTGGTCAACTCCATAAGAGCACTTGCGGGCCCATCCATGATGCAGAATCTGATGGCCAAGGTCTCAATTTCTATTGCAGCACAAGCAGAAGCCACCCAAAGTTTGGGTGCTGCAGTGGAAGCACAGACTGAAGTCATACAGCCTCAGCTTGCTGTCATGCAAGCTCATACTGCTCTCATGTAAGCTCAGCTTGCTGCCACAAAGGCTTAGACTGCTACCATTATAGCTGCAGATACCAGTGCTGAAACAGGGTGTCACAGCAGTCCACCAATCTGTCCTCCAACATATTACAAGATTTGCTGAGGGACCACCCCAGTGATTAAGAGTTGCTCCATGGAGCCTAAACCTCTGTCCTCTCTCAAAATGACAGCATTTGTCCTCAATTTCTGCCACTCCACCAGTTCATTTGCTGTTGCCTGTCAAGTCAGCCAGCCCAGATTGCTGTCATCCAGGCTGAAATGGTGCAGTCCAAAACCGGACCTTTCTAGGGCCAGAGATGCTTGAGGTTGTCCTGCAAGACCATCTGCAGATTCCCCCACTGAAAGTCAACAGCCTCCACCAGCTATGCGATAGCCATAGGGGTAGCACAGTGTAGAGCACTCAGAAAGGAAAAGGCACATGAAAGACACTAAGGGAATGCACAAGGGTGATTAGTTGACTTTTGTAAGGAATATTGGATGGGGAAAACTTCTTGTTGCTGAATGCATGTTCAACTGTTCAGGTTTAAGAGAGGGCATTAGCTGGGGCATTAAACTTGAAAATGGCTGCATTGGTGTCAAATCAGCATTATACTCTAATTGGCATCATGATCCATTCTGGAACAAAATGGCACCAGGAGTGCCCAAAAAAAGGGTGCCACAGAACAGAATTTTGTGACAGCTGTCTCTCAGGTGAATGTAAAAGATCCCATGGCACTATTTTGAAGGAGAGTTCTCCCTGATGTCTGGGCCAATAGTTAACCCTCAATCGACATAACTAAAACAGATTGTCTGGCTATTATCACATCGCTGTTTGTGAGACCTTGTTTTGTGCAAATTGGCTGCCGTATTTCTTACACTACAGCAGTGATTACATTTTAACAGTAGTTCATTGGCTGTAAAGCACTTTGTGAAGTCATGCTGTTACAACCTCAGTGAGATTGTTAATGTGAAAATATGAGATATGAAACCTCAGACCAATTTTAAGAATTATACAAGATTTTACATAGTAAGACTTTTATTACAACAACTATAATAAAAGAAATTCCCATTAACTAAATAGTACTTTGTAAGTAACTGATACCCCAAATTACAAAGAAAGGTATTTTCTTCACTTATTCAAACACTTGAAAACCTTACACCACACTTATACGTTATCCTTTGCGGTTAAAAGTCCAAACTCTTCCCAGTTGCAATGGGTTGGACCTCCCAGTCCTTTTCAGAAATTAATGCCCTCTTCATTTCTCCGAGTACTTCCAACCTGGATGTCTGTGAATAAAGTGATCCTGTTGATCTTTTCCTTTTCCGTAAACTTCACCTTGAGGCTACAACTGCTGGTTGTCTTTCTTACAGCGTGCTCTCAGGCTGCAACTGCTGGGTTCCCTTCTGACAGCCTGTCTGCCTTCAGAAAATCCGTTAAATTTATCTGGACTTAACAGTCAATAGCTTATTTTCCTGTTCCAATATGCAAAGTCCAGACGTCTGGTTTCACAGAGCCACCTGAGCCTTCCATTGTTCCCAGGTGTTAACAGCTGCTTGGTACATTTGCATCTTTAGAATCACTGACCCCCTGGTTTACAACCTGAAAGTCTGTGAGGGTGAAACCCATTGTTCTTCAGATGTTACCCCTGCAGTCACTCTTTTTTAAAATGTCTTTGATCTATCTTGTCCTTTAGCAGAGTGGATGTGAGGTCACCTGACCTTCCGAACTCCATCTTAAACTTTTGAAAATCACTATGTTTAAAACCTAATCATGTTACAAAGTCCAGAATTCCTAACAATGTGGAAGGAGCCATATAAATAAATATTTGCATTTATATAAGCACCTTTCACAACATCCCAAAGTGATTTACAGTCAATTAAGAACTTTTGGAGTATACTTGCTGTTGTAATTTAGGAAACACAGCAGCCAATTTGTGTACAGCAATGTGATAATGAGCTTTTTGAGATGCTGTTTGAGGGATAAATGTTGGCTAGGACACCGAGGATAACTGCTTTTCTTTGAAATAGTGCCATAGGATATTCTGTGCCTACCAGAGAGGGTAGACAGGACCTTGGTTTAACATTTCATCCAAAAGGCAGCATCTCCATGTTTAAGCCTCGACTTTAGTGCTCAGGTCCTGGAGTCGGACTTGAACCCACAATCTTCTGACTCAAAATGAGAGTGCTACCAACTGAGCTACAGCTGACACTGACCTTTCAACATAAGTTCTTTCTTTTTTCTGAGTTGTGTATCTCAACAAGTGTTATCATCAAGCACACTACAATTATCTTGAAAGCGTGCTTCAGTGCCTGCATCGATCACGAACACAGCCTGGCAAGCATTTTAAGGAATACTGCCGTCTAGTTTGGTTGCAAAAGTGCATCACCATGGGGTCCTATTGTGTCTGCCGCTGGAAAAAACTCTCCTCCAGGTCACTTACAACAGCACTTTCAAATTTCCATCTGTGTAGCCTTTGGTCCTCCATTCACCACAGCATTACTGCATCTACTGATCTACTCAATTGGACGTTTAATGCCCTTGTCCCCAGTAAAACCCTTACTCTCTCTCACCCTGGTCATTCCCCCCGGTACAGCCTGCATCTCTGCTCCCTCAAGTTCAAGAGCTGAAGACTTAAACATTCATGACAAACCCATTCGTCGCCAGATCCAGCCTGACCTAATTAAGCATAATTAAGGTCATTCTCCTCTGCCAAAGCTTCTCATTATTCCAGTATCATCCTAGAATGCAAAATAACCATTGGCTTCTCCACTACAAACCATTTTCTTAAACCCCTCACTGCTGCCTCCTCCCTCCTCACCTCCAACAGGTGCAAGGAGGTCATGGACTTCTTTCTCACTAAGATTGAGACAATTTGTTCAGCTGCCTCTGCTGCTTCTCTCCCTTCCCCTAGCCCACTGTCACGAACACATGCTATGCCAAATGATTTTTTAATCCATCGGCTGGCAACCTGAATTAAATTTTTAAAAAGGGAGAAAGGAACAGACCAAAAGGTGACTGCTATCAGCTAATGTGGCCACCAAAATTTGCATCAAATCCCCTACATTCCAATGCATCAAGAGGGAGTCAAATTGTCAGGCCAGTCCCCTCCAGAACAATGACTTGGGAAGTTTGGAGTGCATCACCTGGCCAGCCCCCATTAACCCCAAGACACTTAAAGGCAAACACTTGGGGCCTTAAACTGGTGGAGATGAACTACTCAAAGGTAATCACTTGAACAATGGGACCCTGATTGAGAGAAGGGAATTCCTAGACATGTACTAATTAAGTTGCAAGAGGAAACTTGAGCCATCATGTGACAGGCTCACCATCTGTGTGTATCAAGCTGGGTTTTCTCTCTCTGTAGCATTCAAGCAACTGGACTGATCAGAGGAGACCCAAATGAGATCCCTCTCTCACTCTCCAGTCCATCTTACAAGCTTTGAACCCTGTCTGTTGGCTGTAACCACCCAAGCCTATCATTGCTGCAGACAGAGACCCCATGAAGGAAACCATTTGCATCGCTGTTCTCCAGGAAAACCCTGAATCTGCTGTCCACATCTGCAAGCCAGAAGCCTCAGGACCACCAAGTTCAGCTGGAAGACACCTGAGTCACCAACTTCCACTGACTGTATATCCCTTTTTATTGTTCCTGACTCTAATCCGACCAATCTATCCTTCCCCACTCTGTAACCTATTTGTGTGCGTGTGTGTGAAAGTTGGGGCATAGTTTATTATTTTACTTAGATCGGTTTAAGCACAATAAAGCGAACCTCTTTCTTTGTTAAACTCGAGAAAGCCTGTCCGCTTGGTTCTTTTATGATCATAGCACATAAATAGTCAAACACTCATTGAATTGGCAAGCACATTCGTTTTCAAAAAAGAAATAAACCCTATTGTGGTCAAACGAGGAGAAGGACAAGAGGGGAGCCCTTTGACCCATCCTCACCTGATCGTAACACCACCAAGCCAAACTTCCCCTAAATTTCCCCCCCCGCCCTAGCCCTGAATTCACATCCTACCCTGAAAAATTGATTACATAAGAGCACTGACAACATGGGTGTAGCAATGTGCTATTTTACAGAACTGTAGAGTATGACTTCTGATTTGCAGTTGGCAGTACTCCAAGTTCTCAGTATCAACCTGGGTATATTGAGTACAGGTGAGGCAATTCCTACAGGTTGGAAGAAAAGAAAAAGTCAGATGTGAAACATCCTGGGCTGCTTTTGCACACCCACCAATGAGATGATACCACTGCGAGACACCTGTCAGGTACTGGCTTGCCTATCCAACTGATTGGCAATAGACTTCATGTCATAGATTTGGAGATCTTAAAAAAGGGCAAAAATATATAGTAGGAATAAAACAGAATGAAAGCAAACAAGATTATACAGCTTTTGTGAGCTATACTAATGTTATTCCTTACCCCCAAAATATCCTACATGGGCACTAAACCCAGAGGAAGACCATATAACTTTTGGCTCATTTGCATTTGAGTTGATGTGTCCAGGGCGATGTATAGAGTATAAATAGCTGAAAAATTCACAGGAGACAGGAGGAGATACAACAGTGGGAATAAATGATGGGCTAAGTGGGTAAATGTACTGTCATAGTCACTTGGTCATGCCAACATCAAAGGTCCCATGCCCAATCCCTTGTTAAGATGCTTTCAGCTGGGATGCTGTATTTAGCTTCTATGTCTGGTCTATAAAGGAGAAAGCTGTTTTTCCACTCCTGTTACAGGCCAGCATCCCTGTTGAAACGTGAATTGTTGGGAACATGATGGGACTTGTTTATAAGGCCCTCTTGATTGAATAAACCTGCTAGTACTCACTATCCAGGCTTGTGTATAAAACCTGCTAGTACTCACTATCCAGGCTTGTGTATAAAGAATGGCAACTTGGCTGAGGTACTAGTAACCTGCTTTGGACCATAGCGGTGTTCTGAGCATGAGACACCCTTTGGAGAGAAGTGTAAAACTTTTAAATTGGAGAGAAGGAAGGAAAATAATTGTTTAGGTCAGTGTTGCTTAAAAAGCTAAAATTCCATGTTTCATGATTTAAATCAAAATGAATGCATACCTCACAGTTATCAACATAAAAATAAGAGAATAATAAGCAGCGTAGGCTTCCCCAGAGCCTTATTTCTGTCCGATTTCCATTTTTATTGGTAGCTTCGCATACTGTTAGGCTGCCTATTGAGTATTCAGCCAGCCAGCAATGCGGGTCGCACTGGGCTGCACACTGAAATCATGGAAATGAGGGGTGCCTGCCTAAATGGGAACGGGCGCGAGCAGGTCACGAATCATGACTCCCACACCCAAAAGTAGGAGCAGACAGATTTTTAGCCCTAATTATTTTATTATAGTTTTAGGTGATGAGAGCTGTTTATCAAAGGCCATTTATAAGTAAAATGCAACTTTAAACAAACAAAAGCGAAATACTGTGTATAATTATAGGTTAATATAACATTAGGGCTTGACGATTGGTAGTATCACACTCACGGGAATCGCCACAATGGAAATACAAAATAAACCGAAGAGTTATAAAAAAAGGAACAATTTAAGAAGACTGGTACACTTGCCTTCCAACAAAATGGAGGACAAAGTCACATGACACATACCTCCCCCTGCACTGAAGTATACATCCATATCTGCTAGAACTGAAACTCATTATCCCTGTCTGCATTAAAATTAAACAGCTGATCACACATCACAAAATCACAGAATTGTTGCAGCACAGAAGGAGGCCATTCGGCCTATCTTGTCTGCATCGGCTCTCCGAATGAGCAATTCACCTAATGCCATTCCCCGCCTTCTGCCCGTAACCCTGCACATTCTTCCTTTTCAGATAACAGTCTAATACCTTTTTGAATGCCTCGATTGTACCTACCTGCACCACACTCTCAGGCAGTGCATTTCAGTTTTTAACCACTCGTTTTTCCTCATGTCGCTTTTGCTTCTTTTGCCAATTACTTTAAATCTGTGCCTTCTCATTCTTGATCCTTTCATGAGTGGGACAGTTTCTCCCTATCTAGTATGTCCAGGCCCCTCATGATTTTGAATACCTCTAATAAATAACCTCTCAGCCTTCTCTAAAGAAAACCGTTCCAACTTCTCCAATCTATCTTCATAACTCAAGTTCCTCATAGAATTATAGAAAGTTTACAGCACAGAAAGGGGCCACTTGGCCCATCGTGTCTGCACTGGCCGAAAAACGAGCCACCCAGCCTAATCCCACCTTCCAGCATTTGGTCCATAGCCCTGCAGGTTACGGCACTTGAGGTGCATATCCAGGCACCTTTTAAATGATTTGAGGATCTCTGCCTCTACTACCCTTACAGGCAGTGAGTTCCAGACCCCCACCACCCTCTGGGCGAAAGAGTTTTTCCTCATCTCCCCTCCAATTTTTCTGCCAATCACTTTAAACCTATGTCCCCTAGTCACTGACCTCTCTGCTAAGGTGAATAGGCCCTTCACCTCCACTCTATCCAGGCCCCTCAAAATTTTGTACATTTCAATCAGATCTCCCCTCAGCCTTCTCTGTTTCAAAGAGAACAACCCCAGCCAATCCAATCTTTCATCATAGCTGCATTTTTCCAGTCCAGGCAACATCCTCGTAAATCTCCTCTGTACCGTCTCTAGTGCGATTACATCCTTTCTGTAATGAGGTAACTAGAACTGCACACAGTACTCAAGTTGTGGCCTAACCAATAATTTATACAGTTCCAGCATAACCTCCCCGCTCTTATATTCTATACCTCGGCTAATAAAGGAAAGGATTCCATATACCTCTTAACTACCTTATCGACCTGTCCAAATACCTTCAGGGATCTGTGGACATTCACTCCGAGATCCCTCACTTCTCTACTCTTCTCAGTATTCTCCCATTAATCGTGTATTCCTTTGCCTTGTTTGACCGCCCTAAATGCATCTCACACTTCTCTAGGTTGAATTCCATTTGCTACTTTTCTGCCCACCTGACCAGTCTATCTTCCTACAGCCTACAGCTATCCTCCTTACTATCAACCACATGGTGAATTTTTTTCCCTGGAATCATTCTCGTGAATCTTTTCTGCGCTCTCTCCAATGCTTTCATATCTTTCCTAAAATGTGGCACCCATAACTAGGTGCAGTACTCCAGCTGAGGCTGAATTAGTGTCTTCTACAAGTCCAACATAACCTTTTTGCTCTTGTACTCTATGCCCCTATTAATAAAGCCTAGAATACTGTATGTTTTATTAACCACTCTCTCAACCTGTTCCACAACCTTCAGTAACTTATGCACATATACATCCAAGTGCCTCTGCTCCTGCACCCCCTTTAGAATTGGACCCTTTATTTTATATTGTCTCTCCATGTTATTCCTGCCAAAATGAATCACTTCACATTTCTCATGAATGTGAGCTATCCACAAGTGAGCTAAAACAAAGGCATTAGCAGATGCTCTGTCTCCAGCTACAAATAAGGTGTGAACATCCCTCATCAAAATGGGCTGAGATCAGAAGCCATTGTATAGCTCCTCAAGAAGTGAAAGTCTAAAGCCACATGGGCAAAACTAACACTTTGTGAATTTACCTTTAAAGGTAACCTTTTAGGAGAACAAAGAGGGTCATCAGGACATCAGTTGGGAACTCCAGCCACAAAGAGAACATTGAAAACCATCTTCAATTCCAGACAAGTCTAAGAGAAAGATCAATTTCAGCTAAGACATTTAAACCCTGCTGAGATGAGTTGGCAACCAACTGCAGCAGAGAAATAAAAGAATGCCTTTTGAACAACTCCTCCATCTGTGAAAATTGAACTAAGAGATACCAGCACCATCTTCAAACTGAAGTGTTGTCCGTCAGGAGACTTCAGCAACCCAGCAAGTGCAAGATGACCAGCAAACAGGCCCCCAACTTTAAAACTCACGTTCTAATAGGATCTCACATGTTTTTATCCCCTGAAAACAGCAGTCTTTTACCCCTTGAACTCTTAACGCCACTTACCCTTTACCTTCTATCTATCTTTTCTTGAGCGTGCATGAGAGAGTGAATGCATACATGGGTGGTGAGAAAACCTGTCACTGTCTGTTTATTTGACCAACAAAACACGGGCTGAAACACTAAGCAAAATACTACTTGTGGTCAGTTGGGAGATGACCAGCCATGCATTTCCCACCTGGTCATAACAGTAGTAATAGGCAATTTGTCATTTCAAATGGCGATAGTATCAGAGAACTCTTGTTATCACAATTGAATTTACAATACTAAATAATTCAGCCCATCCGAAGAGCAATCTTGCAAGATCATATTGCTCTTTAAAATATTTATTTTAGTCATTTTATACAGACAACAAAGGAAAACTGAAAAAACACTTTAATCTATTTCAGGATTTCCAAAAATCAAGAGTACAGCAGTTACAATGGGCTTCCCTGATTTTGGGAAAGATTGTACTATTTCTGATCGCTGTTCAGTGACCTGCACTAAAAAGATGTGCATGTATATATGTTGGATGTAGAAGGTGTTGTGTTATTGGCTCTTAACACAAATGTACCAAACACTATGAAAATTATTGGTAAACTAAACAAAGGATTCTTTATTGAAGATTAACAGGATTGGAGGGGAGGTCTTCAATACACATGCTACCTGCTGACTAATACTGCTCCAACTACTGTATCAAATGTGAATTTGCATCACTTCCTGTGATGATGTAGACTAAACTATTTACATATTTAGTAGTATGTTAATCATTATTAAAGCAATTAGAGCAATATCACAACAGAAGGGACAATGTCCCCCACCAACAAGCTCACACACGAGGAACAGCCATTTGAATGAAGTACCATCTGTCAAGCCCTGCATTGTACCCGAGCATGAGTCAGCAACTTCAAGTGAGGAAGGGAGAAACTTTAAGTGGTGTTTCATGCTCACGAGAAGTGCAGCAATGAAAATACAGAACCCAAACTGAAGATTTATAAAAAATCTGATTTTTCCTTTTAAAAAGTGCTGCAAAATGGCTACTGAAGGTTCAGATTCAAACTGTCTGTAAAGGACAAAAGGAGACATTTAGAAGTGTCAATTACACCCATTCTGAACCCATCAGGAGATGTTCCTGAATTGAATGGGTTCTTCTGAAACAAAGAAGGTGTGAACTAGTCATATCCTGGTCTATTGTTGGTCACTGCATCTCCTAACAGAGGCAACATGTCAGAGGTTTTACCTTAAAAAGTAGCTCTATGGGGAGAGATCACAACAACATCACAAAACGCCTGTCCAGCTGAGAGCTGTGAGAGATCCAGCAAAAACCAAAGAAGGAGCCCTGCTGCAAATTCTACCCTTCAACTTGGTGTAGCAGAGAACTAAAAATGAAAATCTACAAACAACCCAGGCCTGCAACTTTAAAAGAGAAACTGACCTCTGAGAAGATTCAACAGGTTTACTATGAACCACAAGCACCTACCTCATTTCAAACCACTTACCCTTTTCCTCTATATCTATCTATTCTTCTGTATGCGTGTGTGTGTGAATGCATGTGTGGGTGCGGTTGCAACCATTTTGGGAATTAACATTGTTTAATAAATAGTTAATCTTCTGTTTTAAACCTACAAGAAAACTTGACACTGTCTGTTTATTTGACCAATAAAACACAAGGGGTTAAAACCCTAGTTAAAAAAAAAACACTTGTTGTGATCAGTTGGGAGGTGATCTGTGGGAACCACCCACACCCTTACCACCTGGATGTAACAGGAGCATAAAGATATTCAATAAAAATGTAATCAAAAAGATGTTGTTGCTTTTTAAAACTTATTTAACTTTTAAGTTCTCACACAAATTGTTTAAATGAGAATTTGCTTAAGATATTGCCAGTAGATTAAAGCAAAATACCTGATGCTGAGGTATGGAAGCATCTTGTTTGTTGGTTTCTACAGTCTGGTTATAAATACGCTCTAAACATATCTCATTTTCTTTTCATAGTAATAAAAGTTTTTATGTACTACTCAAATAATGCAAGGGTAGAAACCAGTAATCACCTTTATTTGTATGTTTGTCCAAGATTTAATTGTCACTTCTAAGTGAATCTTCCTCTATAACCAGTTTATGTGACCTGGATTCTGGGTAAGTTATGATGATAGTTTGGCTAACATAAAGGCAAAACATTTAAGAAATGACCTCTCAACTATACCCTATTTTTTAAATCCTGTTTATACTTGTACCTAGTGACTCAGTTGGACTCTCATCAGGGTCTGGAGATTCCTCCTTAGGAGCAACCCCGAAGGTAGATCCAAATGTGCCCAACATCCTGCCCATTTTTCCAATGTCAAGATGCACCCAAATATTATCCCAATCTCATTAAAAGACACCAGAACTTAAAGTAGGCATGGATCTTGGTAAACATTCCCAAACCAAGGAAAGCGCGAAACAATATGGGGGGAATTATGCTTTCCCTGGCAGTGGCTTTGGAGGCAGAAAGAGCATGTAATCAGGTGGGGCCCTGCCACCTGGCCACCTTTGCCAATTGAGGCCCTTAAATGGGCAATTAATGTCCAATTAATGGCCTCATCATGCTGCTGCTGCAATTAGCCCAGTGGCAGGCAAGCCTTTTGCCACATGGGTGGCATGGCAAGAAAATCCATGCGGGTTGCTTGCCAGCTCTGGTGGGGGGGAGGGCGTCTAGTTAAAAGTCATTTAATGCTTGAATGAGGGACCCAGCATTGGGAATGGGGGGCCCACTTGGAGCCACCCCCATGCCGTTGCTGCCGACCCCCCCCACCCCCCCCCACCAGCTATCACCACCCCGCAAGACCCCTCCCACTCTGACCGACCTGTGGCCTGGGTCCAGCGTCACTCCTAGGCCATGGGTGGCAGCTCCATCAGCAGCAGCCACCACCTCCACGGTGGCGCTGCTCAGTTAGAGAGCTGCCAGCCTCTGATCAGACGGCAGCTCTCAGAGGGTGGGACTTCTGTTGCTGGGGTCCTTGAACCCATGGAAGGACAGCTGCTGTCCAGTTGTGCCTAATTGGCACTTGATTCGTCGGGCCTCCCACAGAAACGGCGATGCGGGGTTCCCATCGATGCCTTTGCCAGAGGTCGAGACCCCCTTCACCGATAAAATCCTGGGCTACATTTCTTTTTTAAGTTTGGAAATCTAAGTTCAACTCATTTAACTATCATTCATTGCACTTCAGGCTCAGTGGGGATGAAAATGGCCTACGTCAGCAAGGCCCATAGCAAATTGGCAGCTGATTTTTCACAGGGCCAGTTTTTATTTTCTATTGACTTTGAAAATATTGCCGAGATTTTTAATTTCAAACCAAGTAGAAGTGACAGCAGGACTCAGGAATGAATCCCTAAAAAGAGTTTGCAGTAGCATTCTGTGAACTTCAGTGGAAAGAAGATCAGGTATGGTGAAAAATTGGCTGCCAATTCGCTAGGAGCCTGTTTTGCGTTGCTGGCATAGACCAGTTTCACCTTCAGTAGATTTGGTAAACCCGTTCTCGGATCATCTGTGCTCCCAAATGTACAGCTCCCAGTCCACCAATGCCTTGATTTTTAAATTCTCATCCTCATGTTAAAATCCTTCCACAGTGTTGCATCTCCCTATCTCAGTAACCTCCTCCAGTCCTACAACCCTCCAGGAACACTGCATTCCTCCAATTCCGACCTCGTGCATTCCCATTTCCTTTGGCCCGATGTTGGAAGCTGTGCCTTCAGCCCTATGCTGTAGAATTCCTTCCTCTACCTCCTTAAAACCTAACACTTTAACCAAACTTTTGGTCACCTGAAATAATGGACTGGATTTTACAGCCCCTCCCAATGTCGGGGATCGTGGCAGGGGAGGGGAGGGCCCGGAAAATGCCTCTGGCAGAGGCCCGCCACAGGCCTTGACGCCAGGAAAGCCAGGCCCCGTATTCCAGGCGGCGGTGAGGCCTCGTGACAGCCCACCTGCCACTTGGTGACGGGAGCCGAATCTAAATACTTAAATAAATGTAAATTTATGAATAAATGTCCGACCCACTCCTGCCATCGGTCCCTCTCCGATATTGGTGCCGATGGCCGGCACTCCTGCGCCCTCGGATCTCTGTCCAGATATCCAAGGCAGGGCACTGGTGGGGACAGGGGAGCCGGTTAGTTTCTCTGTGTGGGAGAGGAGGAGCAGGGCCAAACTCATCCGATTGGTTTAGGGGATAGTGGGAAGAGGTAAAGTATATAGTTTATGAACTTTGGTGGGGGGGAAGGTCAGGTGCTCAAGGTAAGTATTTTGGGGGGGGGTGGGGGAAGAGGGCAAGGAATGAATCTTATGGTTATTGTGGGGTGGGAGAGGGGCTAGAAATGTTTATTTAATTTTTCCTAATCAATTTCAAATCAATGTTTCTTTAAATATTACTATTGTAATGATAGGGCTCGAAGCCCTTTAAAGATGGCATCAGTGCCTGCGCAGTGGCGCCTGACGCCATTGCAGGGAAAGGACTGCCCGCTCCCTCCAAATCATCCTGAGGGGTGGTCCATCCTGGCCATTGAAATGAGCCGTTGCATTCAATATTGCAGCGGCTCCGCGATGTGCAGTCTGCACAGGCAGACCACCATTTCTGAAGCTCACCGCCAGATTGGCAGCGAGCTTTTAAAATCCAGCCCAATGTCTTTTTGTTTGGTGCCAATTTCTGTCTGATTACATTTTACTATGTTAAAGGTGTTATCTAAATGCAAGTTGTTGTTGAATCTGCAATTGAGGAAGTTTTTCAATTTTTAATGTAACATACACTATTTATGCCATAAAATTCCATTCAAAGAAACTGAAAATACTGAGCAAATCACAGTGAGGATACGTTTCAAAATACACACAAAAGTTTGTAATTAAACACCCGAAGAATTATTTTGTTTCCTACTGCATTTGAAAATATTGTTGCAATGTTAAGAGACCACCCCACCCCACCCCCTCACCCCCTTCCGCCCTGGCGAATAAGCGCAAGTACAATTGGAGGATACTCACATTTGAAAATTGGGGTAATGCCCTGTTTTGTGGGCAGAAATTCGTTTGGACGAAGGGCTTGATGGATGAACATAAAAGAGGAAGGAGAATTGGTGCATTGCAGTTATGCACATAACTCACTTACACCCAAAATTCTGCAGTCTTTCAAACCATGTAATTGGTTTGCACCAAGGTTACAACTCGCCCTGATTGCAAACATGGAGGAACCTCCAAACTCAGAAATGGATCTGAGATAAATTGTTAGTGCTGTAGATACCAAGACCTTTTAAGAATTCAATTATACAGGTGTTGAGTAAAAGGGGACGTGCAGTGTCAGGCAAACCCCCCACCTGCCAAGACTGAGGGACACATTATTTTGCCACACGAACATTAAAATTTAAAATTGCAAGCCCCTGACTGGGAAGAAATGTGCATGGTAACAGACAGTTTTGGAACAAGGGACAAAGGACCATGCCTTCACACATTCAACCAACAATGGACTTTTGATTACCAGACATTGAAGCATTCCAGGTTAACTACTAAGATGGCCGAATACACAGAAGAAGTGGTCAGACCAGTTTTGGTCATATGACTCTGACTGTTGGAGTTTTTGAATTTGAACTTCCAACAGAGGTTTTAAAATCGGAAAGCCATGTGATCCTGGAACTGAAGGAGAACCTCTCTAGTCCTGCCTGCCTCCATCTCTGTCCCACGGAACTGAATCTTGTAAAAACACGTGAACCTCAAAGAGAGAAAAGTCTCCTACGTGAACAAGGTTTAAGAAGAACACTGGGCCCCAACGAACAGCAAGATAACCTACAATCAAGTGAGCTCGAAGCACAGTAAACAAGAAACTCTTCTGATATTGCCTCAAACCCCTCGCGACTATATTTTCCTCTCTTTTCTGTCCTTATTTGCATGTGTGTATCACACATGCATGCTAGCGTGGGGGCATCATATTTCTGAAGGCATCAACCGTATTAGAGTTTAAGTCTAAGTTTTAATAAATTTCACTTTTCTCCTTTAAACCTGTTTGTTGGTATCTTTGCCTTATAATTGGAAAGCTGTGAACAAGGATTCACAAAAGGGGGAGCTCAAAACACAGTGTGTTTAAAAATAAAACCCTGTTACAATAAGACCAGGTGAAAACAGCAAAAGACCCCGAGACATATTTCTCACCTGGTCGTAACAGCAGTGACATCAACTCGCCATGCTGTTATTCCTTGTTGCATGTCTAGTCACACCACCAGACTGGTCAACTTATTAAAGGTCCAATTTCTGATCTCCATTGTTGATCAATTCAGCATGCAACAGAGTGCCGCACAGTCTGAGAGACATTAGATTTGATTCCTGATTTGGGCTGAGTTAGTTGGTCAGTATCAGGACTGGTGCTACAACGGTCTCATTATCGATATCAGGTTAAGGTAGGATTGGCTGTGACTGTGATTGTTTCCCCATATTCCTGTGGTTGCACAGCTTAACAACATTCACAATTGAGGAAGGACAACTGAGGACAAATACTGCAGGGCATCCCACATTATATATACCAGTGCCTATATATAGTCAGTGCCTTCAGGGGAGGAGAGAAAGGGTGGCAACATTGGCAATATATTTTAAAAAGTCCAATTTGAAGCATAACATAAAACATGTGACTTAACTGTGTTATGTTTTGTGACAGTGTTACCTGGACACATACGGTTTACAGTTCCATGGGCTACTGTACTTCACCTAATTGGCACCAATCTTCACATCGAATCATAAAGCATTGAAAAAATTGAATTAGCCAATTGAGCTTGTGCCAGTTCTCTGAAAGAGCTAATCCCTTAGTTCCATTTCCCAGCCCCAGACAGTGAGTGTTGGCAGATTATTTCACTATGGGGAGAAAGCATCACAACTGAGTTCAATCCTGACCCCACCTGACCATCACACATTCATTATAGGTCAATCACTAGCGATTGCCAAAATATCAGTAGCCAAAACCCTAACTGATTTTTCTTTTTACCTTCCTGTTCTAGAGGCACTGAGTTTAATTATAGTGCCAATAGAAGAGATAATGTTTCACAAAGCAAGGACTGAATCTAGGACCTTCCTATTCTATAAGATTCAGTACCACAATAGCATTCTGTTTGTCCAATAAGCTATTAGCTGCTGCATTCTTAAAGAAAATGATGTGTTTAGCTGTCTCAGCCACCATACTAACTTAAGCACATGTTTACAATATGTTGATGAACTTGGAGAGTTGGATGAGCTCAACTGGCTAACAAACATGCCATGAAGTATTCAGCAGTGATGTGCAGCAGGATGCTGGTGGGAGAATTTATACACATTTTTGTATGGTAGTGTGGAGCTCTTCAAGCAGTGTGTCAGACTTGAAAGATATAGCAAAGGCTCCAGATCATGTTTACACTTTACTGATACCAGTATTCCCTGGCTGTAGGAACAAAGGCCAGTATCACATTGGTATGGGAGGTTCACAGTACAAAGGTCGCTTCAGAGTCCATAATAGATTCACTCCATCTTGAACTTTCCAATTCAAACCATATTGACCAGCAGCATAGATTTCAATTATCTGGATCTAACATTATTAAATTACTTGCATAAATTATTTTAATTTTTTTCTTTTTGCTATTCTGCATTCAGCAAACTGTCCGATTTTGTTCTTAAATTTGTTTAGAGAAGGATGTTTCTGCCTAATTTGATTGAATTTTTTGAGGAGGTAACAAGGAGGATTGATGAGGGTAGCATGTTTGATGTAATCCATATGGATTTTAGCAAGAATTTGACATGGTCCCACATGGTAGATTGTTCAGAAAAGTAAGAACCTATGGAGCTGGATTTTTGTTTTGGGGTCAGAACTCAGATGTCAGGTGAAGTTCCAGGTCCCCAGTCAGGTTTGTGTTGGTGTCAGATACCCGATGTGATTTCTGTGGGGCTGGCCAATTGGTGGCCAGGGAGCGTGCTCGCTGTCCAATTGAGGCAGGCTCCTGAGACTGGAGGGCCAATAGACACTGCCTGACATGGGAGCTGCTGATGCATATAAGAGAGAAATGGAGGCTCCCTCTGAAGAGAAGGTAAAAAATTTTAAATTTAAAAAGGCCACAGCTGCCAGACTGTTGTCACGGAAGGGCAACCCCTCCACTGGACGGCCAGCAGCTATAGCTGTGGCCGGACGGCCATTGTGAGGACCAGGGTGGTCCCTAGTGGGATAGAGTGTTGCCCCCCCCCCAGCCCTGGCCTGCTGCCTGGAGGCTTTCTCCATCCCTTGGCCATGTTCCGGCCTCACTGGAGGGCCTGCAAGCTGAGTGGAAAATTACAGTCGACTTCTGCTGAGTGGCCTTATTAGGCCATTTTATTGGCCTAATAGGCTACCCACTGCTTGCGGGTGGCTAGCCGTCACCTCCCCCTCCCCACCACACCCATTCCCCTCGCCCCCAGCTGTACACAGGAAAAAAATGGCCCAGAAGCAGGAACATGCTGGCAACCCAGCAGGCGCCTCTCAGAAGCCAATTTTCGGCCCTTCCCACTCCCACCCAGCCACCGACAGGAATCCAAAGTTCTGCCCATGTGATCCAAGGGCGAGTGGCAAGTTGGATCCAAAATTGGCTCATTGGCAGGAAGTAAGGGGTAATGTTTGAAGGGTGCTTTTGTGACTGGAACCCTCTTTCCATTGGGGTTCCACAGGTCTCAGTACTAGGTCCCTTGCCTTTCATGGTATTTATTGATGATTTAGGCTTAAATCTAGGAGGCCTGATTAAGAACTTTGCAGATGATATAAAAATTGGACATGTTAGTGATAGTGAGGAAGAAACCTCTAGACGGCAGGATGATATTGATGGACTGGTCAGGTGAGCACAAAGTGGCAAATGGAATTTAATCCTAGAGAAGTGTGAGGTGATGCATTTGGGGAGGGAAAACATGGCATGGGAATACACAATAAATTGTGGAACACTGAGAAGTGTAAAGGAACAGTGGGAACTTGGCGTGCATGTCCACAGATCCTTGAAGGCAGCAGGACCAGTAGATAAGGTGCTTAAGAAGGCATGCAGGATTCTTTCCTTTATTGGCCAAGGCATAGAATATATGAGCAGGGAGGTTATACCAGAACAGTATCTAACACTAGTTAGGCAATTGTGTACAGTTCTGGTCATTGTATTACAGTTCTGGTCATTGCATTGCAGTCGCACCAAAGAGGGTACAAAGGCGGTTTATGAGGTTATTTCCAGAAATGAAGAATTTTAGCTATGAGGAAAGATTGGATGTGCTGGGTTTGTTTTCTTTCGAGGCTGAGAGAGATTTAATTGAGGTGTACAAAATTATGAGGGGCCTTGATGGAGTGGATAGGAAGGAACTATTTCCATCAGCAGAGAGTTCAATAACCGGGGGCATAGATTTAAAGTAATTACTGGAAGGATTAGAGGAGAGTTGAGGAGAATTTCTTTTCACCTAGAGGGTGGTTGGGGGTCTGGAACTCACTGCCTGGAAGAGTGGCAGAGGCAGAATACCTCATTGCATTTAAGAGTTACTTGGATATGCATTTGAAGTGCTGTAACTGATAAGAGCTGGAAAATGAGGTTAGCTAGATGGCGTTTTTCCGGCTGGCACAGACATGATGGGCCAAATGGCCTCCTTTTGTGCTGTATATTTTCTATGTTTCTATCTACTTATTCCATGTCAGCCAGAAAATCTGGAACTATCTGGTTTATCTACATTAATGCCATTCTTAGTCTGGCCACTAGGAGTTGCCATGCCAGATCTATATTTGTACTATTTCACTCAGTTTTGATTCCTGACTTGAATACATACCCTATTGTTGACTTGGATTGAAATTTCCAGGATCCCTGTTTGTGTCATGTACAATAATTAGGTTATACATTGAACAAAAAGTGTTAGAAATGTTTCTGCTGCAAAGTCTCCTTCAGGTAAATCTTGTGGAAAGACAGCGGAAAAGTTTTTGCTTACGTTACAGTTAATGTGGTTAGTTCAGATTACTAAATCCAGAGGGAATTCTGGTGAAGAGTTTATATTTGTTTGATGCAAATCTATTTAAAAAAAAATAAAATCTGACAACATTATTTACAGGAGATATCATTGGCATATACATCATGGTATCTTTTTAAAACTGGAAAACAAACAGCTAATCATATTTAGACCAGACTCTAGTTACTCAGTGCATTCCAGCTGGCACCAAACTGTCTTCTGGACATCATATTAAGCTGTTACATGATGCTTTTTACATACGATGTGTTAAGGGCTAACATTAATTGATGCAGTGGGCACTACAATCAGAATGTCAATGCATTATGTCACAGAGTAATAAGATGCAGGTTTAAGTTGCTCACTTCCCTATTTCAGTCATGTTGGCTGTGAGGAGAGGGAAATCAGAAAGGGAGGAAAAGTATGAGGGAGCATCACCCCAAATCACTCTTGAATTTTTACTGATAGCCAACTTGAGTGGAATCACCCTGATCTTGCGTTGTTCGCTTCTTTCTCTCCTATTTCCCCAAATATCATTTTCAAGCTCATTATCTTCATGGGACCCATCTCCTGCTACCTCCTGCTCCTATTATCTCACTATACTGCGAATCACCCAACTCTACTTTCTTGGCCTCCAGGCTAGCTAACAATGTTAACAGATCCCTCTATTCAGGTACTGTCCCACTCCCTTTTGAAACAGCCATCATCACTCCAATCCTCAAAAAAATCCTTGATCCTGCTGTTGTTGAAAACCACTCCCCAATCCCAAATCTGTTTTTCCTCTCCAATGTCCTTGAATATGCTATCACACCCCAAAACCCTGTCCTTCTTTTCCTCAACACCATGTTTGAATCATTCCCATCCTTGCCCCTGCCACATTCCTGAAATGGCTCTATTCAAAGTCACAAATGACATCCTCTGTGACTGCAAACTTATTGCATTTTCCATCCTTGAACTGGTTGGATCACATAAAGCAGTATCACGTCCTACTCTCATCTGCCAAAACTGCTCAGGATCTGGCTTCCTTTCTCTTCTGCAAACTGTCTTCTTAAACCCTTCTCCCCTGTTTCCTCCACCTTCACCTCCAACAACAACTGTGAGGAGCTCATGGATTTTTTTGTCACCAGCATTGAGACCATCTGATCAGTTGCCTCTGCCATTTCCTTCCCTTCCCTGGGCCACCTGGCCAAAGCTCCTGTAAAGCTCCCTAGTCCTGAACTTGCATTGTTCTCTAGTTTCTCTCCTATCACCCCTCATGCCCTTTCCAAGCTGCTCTTGCCCATGAGAACCACCACCTGCTCCCTCGACCCTATTCCCACTAAACTGCGGACCACTCAACTTCCTTTCCTGGCTCTTATGTTAACTAATATTGTTAACTGTTCTCCCTCCTCAGGTACTGTCCCCCTCTTTTTCAAATCTGCCATCATCGCCCATCTCCTCAAAAAAAACCTTTGAGCCTTCCAACCTTGCAAACAACCACTATCCCCAACCTCCCTTTCCTCTCTAAAGTCCTTGAACGTTTTGTCACCCTGTGCCATCTTTCCCAGAACTCCATGTTTGAATTCTTCCGCTCAGGTTTCTGCCCCTGCTATAGTAACAAAACAGCTCTTTTCAAAGTCACAATTAGCATCCTACATGACTGTGACAAAGGTAATCCATCCCTCCTCAAACCTCTCAACCTGTCTGCAGCCTTTGACAAGGTTGACCACACCATCCTCCTCCAACACCTCTCCATTATTGTCCAGCTGATTGTGACTGCACTTGCCTAGTTCAATTCTTATCTATCTAATTGTAGACAGTGAATCGCTTGCAATGGCTTCTCTTCCCACTCCTACATTGTTATCTCTGGTGTCCCCCAAGGATTTATCCTTGGCCTACTCTTATTTTTCATCTACATGCTGCCCCTTGGCAACATCATCCAAAAACAGAGTATCAGTTTTCACATGCATGCTGATGACACTCACATGTACCTCACCATCACCTCTCTCAACCCCCCGGACTGTCTGTAAATTATCAGACTGTTTGTCTGACATCGAGTACCGATTGAGCAGTGATTTTCTGTAATTAAATATTGGGAAGACTGAAGCTATTGTCTTTGGTCCCAGCTACAAACTCTGTTCCCTAACCACCAATTCCATCCCACTCCCTGTCAACTTTCTGAGGCTGAACCAGACTGTTCGCAGCTTTGCTGTCATACAAACAAAAGAACAAAGAACAGTACAGCACAGGAACAGGCCATTCAGCCCTCCAAGCCTGTGCCGATCTTGATGCCTGCCTAAACTAAAACCTTCTGCACTTCCGGGGTCCATATCCCTCTATTCCCATCCTATTCATGTATTTGTCAAGATGCCTCTTAAACGTCTCTATGGTACCTGCTTTCACCACCTCCCCCGGCAACAAGTCATATTTGACTTGGAGATGAGCTTCCAACCACACAACTGGGACGTCACTAAGACCACCTATTTCCACCTCTGTAACAATGCTCGACTCTGCCCCTGTTGCTGAAACCCCCATCCATGCCTTTGTTACCTCTATGCTCAATTATTCCAATGCACTCCTGGCCAGCCTCCCACATTCTACTCTCTATAAGCTTAAGGTCATCTGAAGCTCTGCTGCCCATGTCCTAACTCGCACCAAGTTTTGTTTACCCATCACCCCTGTTCTCGCTGACTTACATTTGCTTCCGGTTAAGCAATGCCTAGATTTTAAAATTATCATCCTTGTTTTCAAATCCCTCCATGGCCTGGTTCCTTCCTATCTCTGTAATTTGCTCCAGCACCATAACCCTCCAAGATATCTGCGCTCTTCTAATTTTGCCTCTTGAGCGCCCCTGAATTTAATCGCTGCACCATTGATGGCTGTGCTGCCAAGGCACTCCTTCCCTAAACCTCTCCATCTCTCTACCTCTCTTTCCTCCTTTAGGATATTTCTCAAAACCTACCATCTGCTTGAATATCTTCATATGTGGCTCGGTGTCAAATTTCGATTGATACAGCCTTTGGACATTTTATTACATCAAAGGCACTAGTAGTTGTTGACCTCTCTGTGGCCTTTGACAAGTCTGAGCATACTATCCTACTCTAATGTCTCTCCTTGATATCCAACTCAGTGGAAGTGCCCTTGCTTGGTTCCATTCTTACCTATTCATTCATAGCCAGAGCATCTCCAGCAATAGATATAATCTCCTCTGCATTTACCACTCGAGTCCCACAAGTATTTTTCAAGTGTCCCCTCCTCTTCTTCATCTATGTGCTGCCTCTTGTTAGTATTATCTGAAGACATGGGCTTAGCTGCCACATGTTAACTGATGGTACCAGGCTTTACATCTCCACCACCTCTCTCAACTCCTCTGCTGCCTCTGTGCTGTCAGACTGTTTGTCCAATATCCAGTCTTGAATGATCTACAATTCCCTCCAGTTGAACATTGGAAAGACTGAAGACATCATCATCAGTCCTCGCCACAAACTCCCTATCCTTGCCACTGATTCCATACCTCTTTTGGGCCACTTTCTCAGGTTGAAGATGACTGTTCACAACCTCAGTGTCCTATTTGACCCCGAGCTCAGCTCCTGAGCACATATGGTCTCATCACAATGCCTGTCTACTTCCATCTTGGTAAAATCACCTGTTTCTGCCTCAGCCCATCTGTACCAAAATCCTCATTCATACTTTTATCACCTCCAGACATGCCTATTTCAATGCTCTCCTAGCCAGCCTCCTATCTTCCATGCTCTCTAAACATCAGCTCTAAACAAAACTCTATTGCCTATATCCTGTTCTGCATCAACACCAACTCATCCATTGGGCTGAAATTTGTTCTCAGCCCAAAGTCGTGTTTTGTGACGGGTGGGGGCCGGAGAATCGGAGTGGCAGCAACCGCCATGGAATCCAACGCCAGGATTGCCAGGCCCAATCTTCCCAGCAGCGGGCATGCTCCATGGCGGCCCCTCTGCGATGGGACCCTAGTTAGAATATTTAAAATACCTCTCTGCATACAGTACCATGTCATCTGCCGTGATCTTCCCATCCATTCCCGATCTTGAGAATGATGTGCGGCACTCACAAGCCTTCACCTTCCTGTCTAGGAGGAGGGGAAGGGGTCACCTCTGCATTTTGAGTATAGATGGGGAAGGGAGGGTCACCTCTGCATTTTGAGTATAGATGGGGAAGGGAGGGTCACCTCTGCATTTTGAGTATAGATGGGGAGGGGAGGGTCACCTCTGCATTTGAGTATAGATGGGGAGGGGAGGATGACCTCTGCATTTTGAGTATGGATGGGGAGGGGAGGGTCACCTCTGCATTTGAGTATAGATGGGGAGGGGAAGATGACCTCTGCATTTTGAGTATGGATGGGGAGGGGAGGGTCACCGCTGCATTTTGAGTATAGATGGGGAAGGGAGGGTCACCTCTGCATTTTGAGTATAGATGGGGAGGGGAGGGTCACCTCTGCATTTGAGTATAGATGGGGAGGGGAGGATGACCTCTGCATTTTGAGTATGGATGGGGAGGGGAGGGTCACCTCTGCATTTTGAGTATGGATGGGGAGGGGAGGGTCACCTCTGCATTTTGAGTATGGATGGGGAGGGGAGGGTCACCTCTGCATTTTGAGTATAGATGGGGGGAAGGGGTCAATTCTGCATTCAGTGTATGATGGGGTTAAAGGGTCAACTCTGCTCTCCGTATATACATTGGTGGGGGTGGGGGGAGCTCTGCATTATGTTATGGATGGGGCAGACAGGGGCAACTCTGCATTTTGTTTGCAGGGCTGGCAGCCTTTTAAAAATGGCACCAGCACCTGCTCACGAATCAGGTGACGCCAATCATGGCTTTGCCGAGGCCACCCCCGCCACGTGATGGGGGGGGGGAGTGGCTGCCCTCAATATGTAAAGTGGCTGCCCGCCACGTAATCACATCGGTGCGGCGTCATGGGTCCCATGGGGGATGGCCAACATGTTCAACACCTGTCGCTGCTCTCGGCAGTGGGACTACAAAATCCAGCCCATTATCTCTGCTCTTGCTGATCTACATTAGCTCCTAGTCACCCAATGCCTCAAATTTAAAATCCTTATTGTCATGCTGGAATCCCTTCATGGTTTTCCCCACCCAATTCGGGAACCTCCTACAAACCTATGGAGAATTATCCATACCACCAATTTTAACCATTTGAGCATCCCCCTCTCTTTACCCCATCACTGGTGGCCATCCCTTCAGCTGTTGAGACCCTATGCTTCCTAAACTCCTTCACTTACCTCTCTTCCTTTAAGATGTACCTTAAAAACCTGCCTCTGACCAAGCTATGATCACTTCTATTGCAGCTTCTTCTTTGTCTGATTACATCCCTGTGAATTGCCTTGGGGTGTTTCTACTTTACAAGTATTATATAAATGCACGTTGTTGTTAGAATGTGATCTCCAAAGACAGAAGCGCAAGGGGAGAGCCAACTGTGTAACAGCCCCGACAACCAATTTTTTATGCAGCACCTGTGGAAGAGTCTGTCACTCTAGAATTGGCCTTTATAGCCACTCCAGGCGCTGCTGCACAAACCACTGACCACCTCCAGGTGCTTACCCATTGTTTCTCGAGGCAAGGAGGCCAAAGAAGAAGAAGATCTCCAAACACCAGTAAAAATCTATGAATCTCATGAAATAAAAACATAACATGATATTTTCAATCATTTATTGCAAGCGAAGCTTTGGCTTTGAATTCCATCCCAATTCGGAATAGTGGGAGCTGAAAGATGCAGAACTGCTTCAGAGTTGAAGTGGTTAGGTAATGTAAACAGGGCAATAGGGTACGCAATCATAAACTCTCTTGCAAGTCAGTTCACCACATCGACACTGCTCCTTCAATTGCAGAGAAATAATTTGAATAGCCCAAATTGTTGCAAATAAATAATTAGCAGTAGTAACAAACTGATGGGGTCCACCAAACATCGGCACCCGTATGAAAACGAATAGACCATTCTTTTCTAAGTATTGTACAGGTCTTAAAAGTGCAAATCAATGCAGCATTGGTGCTTGATGCCAACTGCCTTGTAAATCAGTTGGGCGGGAGCAGAGAGGAATGTAAGAAAGTTGTCATTTCATAGACAGTTTTCCATCATTCTAACTCCTCTCCTTCTCTCAGTCTCCGCTCTATTGGCGGAAGTGGTCACATTTAGTGAGTGCGGTACATCAATGCACTCCTTGGTCCCAGATTGCACTGCGAGGGTGGGACCTGCTGCCTTTTTTTGTGTGTGTGCAACTTCTGATGGCGCTGGGACGCTCTGGAACTCCCAAGAAAGGTCCGCCGAGTGAACTGAAGCGTTTCCCGTCCCTCAGCATCATGCGCTGGAGATTGCGGCTTGCCCTGCTCGGCTGCCTGGTCTTGCAATGCCCGGCAGCCATGGACGAGTGCTACGATGAGACTACACGGGCTCAGCGCTGTATGCCCGAGTTCGTCAACGCCGCTTTCAACGTGACCGTGGTGGCTAGCAACACTTGTGGCTTCCCCCCAGAAGAGTACTGCGTCCAGACTGGAGTGACCGGGGTCACCAAATCCTGCCACATTTGCGACTCCAGCGACCCCCGGCTCCACCACGGCGCCGTCTATCTGACCGATTATAATAACCAAGCCGATACCACTTGGTGGCAAAGTCAGACGATGCTCGCTGGGATCCAGTACCCTAATTCCATCAGCCTGACTTTGCACTTGGGTGAGTGATTCTTAAAAGTTTTCCCAAAACTTTCACGTAGCCAACAATTTTCAGTAAAAATGCAGTTTATGTGAAAGATGGATCAGACTCGTGAAACTGACTTCTTGTGACAGAACTTCTAACAGTTTCAACAGTGTCGGATTCATATTGTTTAAACAGTCCGTTTGAAGATGTATTGGAAACCTTCGAATAAGATACAGTGTAGTTTTCCATTCAGACAGCAGCGATCATTGATTGGTAACGTGTGGATTCCCCACCTCTCCAAGTCAAACTTAGTGTCGAGGTGGAAAGGCAATCCAGTCTTATTTAAACGCTGCATATAGAAAACAGAGCGCGAGAAAAAAAAAAGACATTGCTCTCTCTTTTTATTAATAGAAAACTTGCAATTCGAGCCGGCCGATCGATCAGGGTTGAATTTTGAAGCGAATAGAGAGGTCAGAAGGAAGAAATCAGTCTCTAGCAGGCGACTGAAAGTTTTAGTTTAAAATCTCCAAAATGTGTTGAGCATGACACCCCGATCCCATGATAAGTAACCACGGTCTTATGATACATTTGGGCCGAGATACCTTCCCTTCCCGACCAGTTGAGCGGGTGGAGTTGGTTTTGGTGCCCCCAGGGTACAACATTCAACCCTTACAGTTTTCTACATCGTAAGTAGGCTTGAGCAGGGAGAAGCGTCGATGGAGTCAGTTAATATCAGTTAACATTTGCATGAATTGCTCAGAAAGAAATGTTTTCTCTTTCTTAGTTTTTATTCCTTTCCTGCTCCAAGATGGCGCAGTTTGTGAACTCCATTAGGCAGCGAGTTTTGTCTGCAGTCAGATGTGGATGGGAAGAAGGGGAAATACCGAGCGGCAGCCGTTCGATAGGACGACACAAGAGGGAGAGGTCGCTGGCATTTTATTTCAGGGAGTGCCGATTGATTGTGCTCTGCACTTTAGTGAGGACGGAAGGGAGGAAGTAATACCGGGAGAGGGGGAAAAAGGGCTGCATCCATAAAACAGAACAAACATTTGGGGTGATTGCGAGCACTGTAAATCTGCACTGGTTGGAGTTTTAATGACTTAAATAGATTTATAGTAGATGGGCTCTGACTCCTGGTTTCAATTCTCACGCTGGTGGTCGTGCGCTTTCCCATGACCCATCCCCCTTTGCTGCGACCTTAAATTGGATTTGACAGATTGTTGCTTTGCAGTGACTTCCATTCCGCTAAAAGCGCTTGCTGTGAATTTCTATTGGGCTGCTCGTTTTCCTCGCTGTTTTACGAGGAAGGCTACATCGGGCGACTTTGCACGTTTTCGTGCAAACATACGGAGATAATATTTCCCCATAACTTTTTACATTGATCAATTGAATATGGAGAAGCCGAGAGTTTTCTGTGTTAAACAACGTAACCTAATTTGGAGTAAGGTGGTATGTGTTAAAGGAGATAATTACCCGTAAAGTGTACACACTGGAATTACAGGAAGCTGTCTGCTTTAAGGCAGTGATTTTATTGTACCCTCTGCAATGAACATTTTAACCCTGGAGCAGCCAACACTTTAAACAAATAGCTTGGGTTTTGGACAATCAATCATGAACCACTAGCTGTGTGCATAAATTAGCAGAACTTGGGTCAAGATAAATCCTGCCGCCTACTGTAACATCTAAATATACATTTTAAAAGGGCAGGATAGCGAAGAATAGTGGCACTTAGGAGTTGTTGTTTTTGACTGTCTTATTTGTAATTGTCTTTTCTGCAATTTTGAAACCCTATTGTCACTAATGCAGACATTTTAAAAGTGGGCTGATAGCCTGCTCCCTCCCATCTCTTTGTATGTAATATACCTCCGGTTGGCGCATCGGTTTTCAATTTGCCACTCAATGTTCCTTTGGTGCATTTGCATGAAGGCAAATGCTGCTTGGATTAAGTACAAATGGACAAGAAAAATCGAGAATAAACTAACGATGGCTCATCAAGTTATTTGGTAATGTGTAAGGCAAACAAATGTGCTGTGCCTTGGATTAGTGGCAAGGTGCTGGCTCTTCAGGTGGCAAGTCTGAGAGAGGCAAGGCAATTCTTGGAACAGGAAAATTTGAAGTAGAATCAACTGGGATGTCACTTGCATCTTTCTCTAGTGGTTGATTGTAGACCAACGTGCAGAGAAATGATGTTTAATGGTGGACTGAACTGGGAGATAAACTTGTTAATGCATGACTAGAAGGATGACAACATTGAGGCAGTATTGAAGTTGCTCAGAAAGCCAGTTTTAATAAATATTGTGGAAAAATTATACTTCAACTGCTGAAAATTAAGCTTGATTATGGGGTTTAAACCTTAAATGCGGTATTTATTTGGGCTGTACTGACTAATTACAATGTAATGACTAGTGGAGAATAAAATCAAGTTACACTGTTGTAGACGGTTTGGTGTCAAATCATTTTGTGGTCAGCTAATGTGGCTTTGGAGGACCGCCTCTGTTTCACTCCCAGGAAACTCTTGCATGTCTCCACATTGGGTCTACAAGTCTGTGCAGTTCCTGGCGTGACCTTGGGTAAGCTGGCATTCTCCAATTGCCAGCTGAGTGCCCTTCCTGCCAAGTTGGCCAAATCTGGTTTGATTCCCCCTCCCACCTAGTCTGCCAAACCTAGCGGTAATCCTAAAATTTCTAAACTGTTTTCTGGTTAGTTTGTTAACAGCAAATTTACAGGGTGACTGATGTTTGATAAATGAGTCGTCATTTGTTCTGCATGAGTTAGATGTGGTCTGTACAAGGTACTAAGGGCACACTTTGACTATGCTGTCTAAACTACAATGCGTCATGGAAAAATCAAGTCTCCTTCAGGTTCCATAAATTTGCTTTGTTCCGTTTACCCTATATTCCAACAGTAACTGCCCATCAAAAAAGTAAGTCTCAAAAGGTGCTCCTTTAGCATTTCAGATCTTGCACTTGGTGAATTTTAAGTGCTTAATTTGTTTTATCTACAAGTACAATAATGAAATGTTTAGCAGAAATCGCTCTTTTCTAAGTGAAATATAGTACTAACAAGGCACTGTCTTTTGATTCAAGCCGTTTTTAGACGGGCAGTGCATTGTTGCATAAAATGTGTGGAGCTTTTCCAATAAAATCTCGTTTGCAATTCTGGTAGAAGTCAGGGTTGTTCACTCAAATTTATTATAATTTGAAAGTTGATTTACTTCATGATGTGGCTATGTAACACTGATTTAAATTCATGTATTTAATTTTTGTTCGGGATTATAACTTCTCTGGTAAACACTTGGCAATTTCTGTTGTAACCAAGGTTCTGTATTTGTTAAATATTTACTTGTAAATAATAGCTTGTTTATAATGGACTTTATCATTGCTTGAGGCAGATGGAAAATCCCTAGGAGCTAGTGAACAGCTTTGAATTCCTTCTGCAAAGGGATGATTTTTTTCATTCGACTGTATTCACTATGGTTCATTTAGTACAAGCTATATAATTAAAATTACTTAGTAGTGTACTTTGCTGTCAAGTACTAGTTAATTAACATTTCCTTGCTGGAAATGACTTATCCAGTACAATTTATGTGAAATGCAGTAACAACAAACTATATTTATATAGAGTCTTTAACATAATAAAACATCCCAAAGCGCCTCACGGGAGCATTATAGGACAAAATATGACAGAGTCACATAAGGAGACGTTAGGTCAGATGACCAAAAGCTTGGTCAAAGAGGTAGGTTTAAGGTGTGTCTTAAAGGAGGAAAACAAGGTAGAGAGGCAGATTGGAGTAGGGAGGGAATTCCAGAGCTTCAGGCCTGGGCAACTGAAAGCACGGCCACCAATGGTGCAGTGAATAAAATCGCGGATGCTCAAGAGGCCAGAATTAGGGGAGTGCAGTTATCTCGGATGGTTGTTGGACTGGAGGAGATTAGAGATTGAGAGAGGTGAGGCCATGGAGGGATTTGAAAACCAGGATGAGAATTCTAAGATCAAGGCGTTGCTTGACCGGGAATCATTGTAAGTCAGCGAGCACAGGAGTGATAGATGAAAGGAACTTGGTTTGAGTTAAGATACGGGCAGCAGCGTTTTTGGATGACCTCAAGTTTACGGAAGATAGAATGTGGGAGACTGGCCAGGAGTGAATTGGAATAGTCAAGTCTAGAGGTAACAAAGGCATCAATGAGGGTTTCAGCAGCAGATGAGCTGAGACCGAGGCAAAGTTGGGGGATGTTATGGAGATGGAAATAGGCGGTCTTAGTGAGGGCACGAACATGTGGTTGGAAGCTTATCTCTAGGGCAAATATATCAAGATTGTGAACACACTGGTTTAGTCTCAGACTGTTGCCAGTGAGAGGAATGGTGTCAGTAGCTGGGAAACAGAGTGTGTCGTGGGACCCAGAAACAATGGCTTCAGTTTCCCCAATATTTAATTGGAGGAAATTTCTTCTCCTCCAGTACTGGATATCAAATCAGCAATTTGATAATTAGCAACAGTGGAGGAATCGAGAGAAGTGGTGGTGAGGTAGAGCTGGGTGTCCTCAGCATAAATGTGAAAACTAACGCGGTGCTCTGATGTAGCATGAAAGTGTAAATTTATTAGTTACTATCAACAATGTTGTTACAACCGAGGAGGGAGGAGTGCACTGTTTTTCTAGTTCCACTTCTCCACAGGTCACAGGTTTCCCAGTTACTGAAACAGTCAATCATACACTCTATTTTATTCCAGAATAAAATACATTAACCAGGTTTCTTTAATAAACAAAAAAATTATCAGTTTATTATAAAACAAGACATAACCAGTAATGAAGCAAAGCGTTAACACCTAGATTGAAATATAAAAGTTCCCTCTTTACCTTAACTCCTCACACACACATACACCGGTTAACTGAAAGAGATTTACTCTTCACAGCTCAATTACAAAAAAAAACAGACAAAAAGAATACTCTGACCAGATACTTGCTAATTCTTGAAGAAAAAAAAAGATATGGAATGATGTCAGATGTCCTTTGTTTTGGTTTGGCGTCCCAAGTACGCGTAGATGGCTGTCACTAGGATCTTCCTAGAACAGTTCTTGTCTGGTTGAATATCAGTTTGGGCAGGCTTTCCAGGAAAAATGCAGCAACAGTTTCAGTCTGTTTCTTACACTTGCTTCTCGGAACTTCTCGAGATGGAAATCTGGCAGGCTTTTCAAAGAGCTGGAACAGACTGAGTTGGGGTTTGCTCCCTTGGCACATTTTCTCCAACTGTCTTTCTAACACTGTCCATATCACCAACTCGCTGTCCAAAGTGAAACATCTCTGGAGTCAAGCCTCCTGACCCCTATAAATCTTAACCTGTTACCACTTTATAAACATCTTTCCCCAAGTCAAAAAAAAACCCTGCTGGGTAATTATCTGAAGATAATTGGCCTTCCAGTAAGGGCTTTTTTTTTTATCACTCCTTGATTCTTTCAGTAACTATTGTTTACAAGTTCAGTTCAAAAGACCTTTGATGACCTTTTTTTCCAAACAAAAACACAGTTCCAGCACCTGTGGAATCTTTTTCCAGTTTTAACGCATACATCCTCATAATTTAACAAAAAAACTGGAAACGCTCATAACAACAGCAACATTTTAAAATTTAAAATGGGCATCATTGCCCATCCTTCGTGGCCCTGAGCTGGCGGTTTAATGCACTTGAGTTGCTTACTCGTCCAGTGCAGAGGGCAGATAAAACTCAATCGTGCTGGTGTGGACTGGAGTCACATGGGCCAGATAGGGTAAGGAAGGAGGCCAGGCTTTCTTGCCTTAAGGGCATTAGTGGAATATTATGCTTTTAATGACCATCTGACAGCTTCATTACCACTTTTATTGATGCCAACTTTTTTATTTTCAGTTTTTTTCTGATTTCCAATCTCACTTTGGCACTTTGAGATTTTGAACTCATTCTCTGGATTATTGGTCCAATCCTCTGGACTGCTAGCCCAGTAACACAATTGCTATACTACCCTACCCTTGACTAGCCATGAAGATGCTGATTTATGTTGAAGTGTAGTTCTGAGGGAGATTGGCAAACTTCAGATCCCTTGATGGCTTTGTAGCTTGTATTTCCTTCCACCTGCATACCCTTCCTTTTGACCCAGCATGAATGGCAGAACCTTGAGCTCCAGCAGCCATATCCACTGCCTATATCTCTTCACCTCTTCGCTTCTCTGTCCACAATTTTAAAAACCTCCTCAACAACCCATCTGTTCAACCAAGCTTTTAGTTACATCTCCTACTGTCCCTCTCAGTATGGCTAAGTAACTGCTCCCTATCTCTCTCTCTCTCTCTCTGTCTCTGTCTCTCTCAGTCAGGCATATGAGCTCTGGCTGATTTGTACTTCTCTCACCTTGTTGATCCATAAGACTTGAGTCAAATTTTGTAGCTCCTGCTTTGCCAAAAACTGAATACTACTCTCCTGTCTGGTCCTGGCTTAAAATAATCCAACATGGAATTGGTAAAATTTGCTACTGCAACATTAGTTTTGTAATCCATTAGAAAAAATGAAGTTGCATTTATATAGCATCTTATCACTTCACACAAGATGTTCTAAAGTACTTCTCATACAGTGAAGTACTTTGATATTCCGGTACTGTTGCTCTGTATGCAGTTGCAATTTTGCATGGTGCAAGGTCCCTCAGCAACTGAGTTGACCGCCTTCCTTCTCTTCAGATGGTGCCATGGGATCCTGACTAGACAGATGGGCTTTAAATTTACTGTCTCATCTGAAGGACACCACCACCACCAAAAATGTAACAGTCCCTCACTACCAAACTGACTGTCAGTTTAGATTATAAGCTGAAGTTCTGGAGTTGGGAGTTGAATTTACAATTTTCAGGCTCTGTGTGGGTCACAGATAGAAGTTTAGTTTGCATGTGCTAGAAAAGTTTGTCTTTAACCCTTTCCATAGAAAAAGTGCAGTAGCTCTCTGGTATTACTTCATATTACAATAAGGATTGTTGACAACTGAAGATGTGTGCACACCTTATTGCAGTGCAAATTTGATAGAACTGGAAAAAACATTAATTCATTTTACACTTTCTATAAGTTTTGGTTAAATTTAAAAGTTGTATGAATCGTGGTCTTTTAGTATTGTTACAATGGCATTGGAGTATAAGAGTAAATAAGTCTTACTACAGTTATACAAGGCAATGGGTGAGGCCACACCTGGAGTACTGTGTGCAGTTTTGGTCTCCTTACCTGAGGAAGGACATACTTCACCTAGAGGGAGTGCAATAAAGGTTCACTAGACTGGTTCCTGGGATGAAGAGATTGTCCTATGAGGAGAAATTGAGTAGACTAGGCCTACATTCCCTGGAGTTTAGAAGAATGAGGGCTGATCTAATTGAAACAAAAAAAATCTTAAGGGGCTTGACCGAGTAGATGCTGAGAAAAATGTTTTCCTTGGCTGCAGAATCTAGAAC
The DNA here is from genome assembly GCF_036365525.1 of Heterodontus francisci. NCBI lineage: Eukaryota > Metazoa > Chordata > Chondrichthyes > Heterodontiformes > Heterodontidae > Heterodontus > Heterodontus francisci. Next base: position 76,938,353 of record NC_090378.1, on the reverse strand, counting down.
ACGGACGGGGTCACGGTCTCAGAAGAAGAGGTTGATATTTTAGGACTCGGATGAGGAATTTCTTCACTCAAATGCTGTGTATCTTTGGAATTCTCTACCGCAGAGACCTGTGGATGCTCAGTCATTGAGTATATTCAAGACAGTGATCGATAGATTTTTGGGGATAGTGTGGGAAGATGGAATTGAGGTGGAAGATCAACCATGATTTTGTTCGATGGTGGAGCAGGCTCGAAGGGCCAAATGGCCTACTTCAACTCCTATTGCTTATGTTTTTATCGTTCAGTCATAATGGAATGTGTAGCTTCCCCTGTGCCCATATTTAACTTTCTCCCGGGCTCATCAAAAAAAAAAAGGCTGATCCAATTTGGAAATACAATTGGTTTAGTTTGCAAGTTGCATGCTTCCATGATCTGAGCTGGCATCTGGAACAGTTGTATTGAAAGTGCTCCAAGAAGAAGCATAAATGGGGCTCGAGGGATGCCCGAGAGAGGTCAAAGAATCTTATTTGGTTAGAGCTAAGGAACAATAGAAGTACCATTACACTATTGGGTGTATTCTATTGGCCACCAACTAGCGGGAAAGATCTAGGGGGACAGGTTTGTAAGGAAATTAAAGAGAGGTGTAAAAATTGTAGAGTAGTTGTACTAGGAGACTGGGATATTAGTGTAAAGGGCCGAGAGAGGGAAGAGTTTTTGAAGTGTGTTCAGGAGAATTTTCTAGATCAGTATATTTCCAGTCCAATGAGGAAGTAGGCATTGCTGGATCTGGTTCTGGAGAGTAAAGTGGATCAAGTATCTATAGGGACACATTTAGGTGCCAGTGATTATAGTATCATATGGTTTAGGTTAGCTATGGAAAAGGACAAGGAGCAATCTAGAGTAAAAATAATTAATTGGGGGAGGTCCAATTTCAATGGGGTAAAAATGGAACTAGCCCAAGTAAATTGGGCTCAAAGATTGGCAGGCAAAACTATAACAGAGCAGTCTTTAGTTTGGATGCAGTCGAGGTAGATTTCCATGAAGGGGAAAGGCAGGACAAACAAAGCCAGAGCTCCCTGGATGACGAGAGAAAGAAAGATGAAGCAGAAAGAGGGTGCTTATGACAGATGTTAAGTGGATAAGGTGAGAACCAGGCTGAATATAGAAAGTTCAGAAGCAAAGTAGAAAACAAGATATGTCAAGCAAAGAGAGAGTATGAGAAGAGACTGGGAGCCAACATAAAAGGGAATCCAGAAGTCTTCTATAGGCATATAAATGGTAAAAGGTGGGTTAGGGCTGATTGGGGACCAAAAAGGGGATTGATGCGTGAAGGCAGAGGGTATGGCTGAGGTACAAAATGAGTGCTTTACATTTGTCCTTTCGACGGAACATAATGATGCGAGAGTCTTAGTGAAAAAGAAGGTAGTTGAGACATTGGATGGACTAAAGATTGATAGAAAGGAGGTATTAGAAAGACTGGCTGCGCTTAAAGTTGATAAATCTCTAGGACCGATGCATCCGAGGGAAGTAAGGGTGGAAATTGCGGAGGCACTGTCCATAATCTTCCAATTCTCCTTAGATAAAGGGGTAGTGCCAGAGGACTAGAGAATTGGAAATGTTACCCCTTGTTCAAAATAGGGTGTAAGGATAAGCCCAGCAACTACGGTCAGTTTAATCTCTGTGGTGGGAAAGCTTTTAGAAATGATAAGCCGGGACAAAATTAACAGTCACTTGGACAAGTGTGGATTAACTAAGGAAAGCCAACACTCATTTGTTAAAGGAAAATAGCGTTTAATTGGCTTGGTTGAGTTTTTTGATGAGGTAACAGAGAGGGTTGATGAGGATAATGTGGTTGATGAAGTGTATATGGACTTCCAAAAGGTGTTTCTTGACAAGCCTGTTATATGGCACTTTATCAAAGTTAAAGTCCATGGAATAAAAAGGGACAGTGACAGCACAGATACAAAGTTGGCTGACTGACCAGAAAGAGAGTAGTGGTGAACAGTTGTTTTTCGGACTGAAGGAATATATACAGTGGGGTTCCCAGGGGTTAGTACTAGGACCACTGCTTTTATTTATATATTAATGACTTAGACTTGGGTGTGCAGGGCATAATTTCAAAATTTGCGGATGACACAAACTTGGAAATATTGTGAACTGTGATGAAGATGGTGATAAATTTCAAGAGGTGGCAGAGGCTGGTGGAATGGCCGGACATATGGCAGATAAAATTTAATGCAGAGAAGTGTGAAGTGATACATTTTGATAGTAAGAATGAGGATCGGCAAAATAAAATAGATAAAATTCTAAAGAGGGTGCAGGAGTGGAGAGATTTGGGGGTATATGTGCACAAATCCTTGAAGGGTGCAGGGCAGGTTGAGAAACCAGTTAATAAAACATACAGGATCCTGGGGTTTATAAACAGATGCGTAAGAGTATAAAAGCAAGGAAGTTATAATGAGCCTTTATAAAACATTGGTTCGGCCTCAACTGGAGTATTGTGTCCAATTCTGGGCACTGTGCTTTACGAATTATGTGAAGGCACGAGAGAGGGTGCAGAAAAGATCAACAAGAATGGTTTCAGGGATGAGGGACATTAGTTATGTGGATAGATTGGCAAATCTGGGGCTTTTTTTTCATATTGGTTTTCATGGGATGTTTGTCACTGGCAATGCCAACATTTGTTGCCCATCCCTAATTGCCCTTGAGAAGGTGGTGGTGAGCTGCCTTCTTGAACTGCCGCAGTCCATCTGGCGTGGGTACACCCACAGTGCTTTAGGGAGGGTGTTCCGGGATTTTGATCCTACGACAGTGAAGGAACGGGATATATTTCCGAGTCAGGATGGTGTATTTCTTGGAGGGAAACTTCCAGGTGGTGGTATTCCCACCCGTTGGCTGCCCATGTTCTTCTTGGTGGAATAGGTCACAGGTTTAGAAGGTGCTGCCAAAGGATATGTGATGAGTTGCTGTAGTGCATCTTGTATATGGTACACACTGCTGCCACCGTGCATCAGTGTTGGAGGGAGTGAACGTTGAAGGTGGTGGATGGGGTGCCAATCTAGTGGGTTGCTTTGTCCTGGATGGTGTCGAACTTCTTGAGTGTTGTTGGAGTTGCGCCCATCGAGGCAAGTGGAGAGTATTCCATTACACGCTTGGCCTGTGACTTGTAGATGGTGGACAGGCTTTGAGAAGTCAGGAGGTGAGTTGCTTGCCGCAGAAGTTCCAGCCTCTGACCTCTTGTAGCCGCAATATTTATATGGCTACTCCAGTTCAGTTTCAGGTCAATGGTAACCCCCAGGATGTTGATGGTGGGGTTTCAGTGATGGTGATGCCGTTGAATGTTAAGGGGAGATGGTTAGATTCTCTCCTGTTGGGGATTGCCATTGCCTGGCGCTTGTGTGGCGCAAATGTTACTTCCCAAATATGAGCCCAAGCCTGAATGTTGTCCAGGTCTTGCTGTATTTAGACACGGACAGCTTCAGTATCTGAGGAGTTGTGAATGGTACTGAACATTTGTACATCCCCACTTCTGACCATATGCTGGAGGGAAGTTTATTGATGAAGCAGCTGAAGATGGTTGGGCCTAGGACACTACCCTGAGGATCTCTTGCAGTGATATCCTGGGATTGAGATGTTTGACCTCTAACAACTACAACCATCTTCCTTTGTGCTAGGGATGACTCCAACCAGTGGAGAGTTTTCTTCCTGCTTCCCATTGATTTCAGTTTGTTCTCCTTAGAAAAGAGAAGGTCGAGAGGAGACTTGATTGAGGTGCTCAAAATCACGAGGGATCTGGACAGGGTGGATCGGGAGAAACTGTTCCCATTGGCAGAAGGGTTAAGAACCTTCTGTGCTGTAACCATTCAATGATTTTAGGATTGATGTCCAACTCATTCTTAATGGTACCTACATTGGTTAAGGCCAGTTATATAGGCAAATACCTGTGACGTGGATTTATTGACACTGCTATATATATGCAGTTCTTCACATTCTCTCACTGGCCACAGTGCTTTAAACATGCAACCTTCATAATGCTTCCTGATTGTTCATAGCCACAAATTGCAAGTAGGAAATTGGCAAGGAAGGAGAGAATCTTCCTTCCAGGAGCCAATTATCCATTGTAGTAAACAGATTGGCTGTACTTCTAGTAACCGATATTGTGTTATCACATTGTTATTGGGAGAGAAAGAAAGAAAGGTGTGTTTGCTGGTTGCCTTCTCCTACGTATGCTGGCTTGCATTCCCAGTGTTGTAACATATTGGGTCTGTTCAGGAAACCAAAGGCTCTTCACCCGATGGCCCTTGCTGGCTAATTCAATAGATGTAACCTATGTGATCACTGTTTTCTGTAAGAGAAATTACAACATTGAATTGAGTTTCACCTAATTTTAAAACCCCAAATGCTTAATGAGCATTATATATGTATGTTAGAGTTCCTGCCCTTTGGCAGGTAATCAGGTTATGGTTTTGTGGGAATTCAGTAATAGATAGTTGCTTCTGGGTAAGTGGTTAGTTTTGCCCCCAGAATTGCATTAATTCTATTTTAACTAGAGCTGGAATTGAAAAGTATCACTTTAATTCCACTTTGGTGCATCAGTTCTCTTAGGGAGTGTCTTCTCAGGTTGGACCTATGTCACATTTTCTGGTGCAGGTACTACAATAGCAACAACTTGTATTTATATAGTGCCTTTAATGTAATGAAGTGTCCCAAGACATTTTAGAGGCATCAGAAAACAAAATGATGCTGAGCCACATGAGATATTAGGACACATGACCAAAAACTTGGTCGGAGAGATTTGGGGGATGAATTCCAGAGCTTCGGATCTAGGCAGTTGAAGGCGCAGCCACCAGTAGTGTAGCAATTAAAATAAAGGATGATCAAGATGCCAGAATTAGAGCAGTGTGGATATCTTGGAGGGTTGTAAGGCTGGAGGTGATTACAGAGGTAGGGAGTGGCCAGACCATGGAGGGATTTGAAAACAAGGATGAGAATTTTAAAATTGAGGTATTGCTTAACTGGAAACTAGTGTGGGTCAGTGAGCACACGGGTAATGGCAAAAGGGACGGTGCGAGTGAGGACATGGGCAGCAGAGTTTTGGATGACCTCAGCATAACATAAGAAATAGGGGCAGGAGCAGACCGCATGGCCTTTCGAGTCTGCTTTGCCATTCAATATGATCATGGCTGATCTTCAGCTTCAACTCCACTTTTCTGCCAAGTTTATGGAGGGTAGCATGTGGGAGACCAGCCAGGCATGTGTCAGAATAGTCAAGTCTGGAGGTAACTAAGGTGTGGATATGAGTTTCAGGGCACCAGAAGAGCTGAGGCAGGGGCAGAGTCAGGTGATGTTAAGACAATGGAAATTGACGATTTTAGTGACGGCATGGATATGTGGTCCAAAGCTCACTTCGTTGTCAAATATGACACTTGGGTTACAAGCAGTCTGGTTCAGCCTCAAGACAGTTTCTAGGGAGAGGGATGGATTTGATGGCATGGGAGTGGAGTTTGTAGCAGGGACCGAAGACCGTGGCTTCAGTCTTCCCAATATTTAATTAGAGGAAATTTCTGCTCCGAGTACTGAATGTCAGACAAGCAGTCTGACAATTTAGAGACGGAGGGGTTGAGAGAGGTGTTAGTGAGGTAAAGCTGGGTGTTGTCAGTGTACCTGTGGAAACTGACATGTTTTTAGATGGTGTTGCTGAGGGGCAGCATATAGGTGAGAGATAGGAGTGGGTCAAGGATAGATCCTTGGGGGACAACAGAGGTAACTGTGTGGGAATGGGAAGAGAACCCATTGATGGTGATTCTCTAGCTACGACTAAATAGGAATGGAACCAGAAGAGTGCCGTCCACTCAGCTGGACAAAAGTGGAGAGGCATTGGAAGATGGTATGGTCAACAGTATCAAAGGCTGCAGACTGATTGAGAAGGATATATTGTCACACTTGGATAGGATGTCATTTATGACTTTGATAAGCGGTGCTTTGTTACTGTGGCAGGAGCAGAAGCCAGATTGGAGGGATTCAAACATGAAGTTCTGGGAAAGATGGGCAGGGATTTGGGAGGCGGAAACATATTCAAGGACTTTGGTGAGGAAAGAGAGGTTGGAGATGGGGGTAGTAGTTTTCAAGGATGGAGCGGTCAAGGGTTTTTTTTTGAGGAGGAGGTGATGATGGCTGATTTTAAGGAAAGTGGGACAGAACCTGAGGGGAGAGAACCGTTAACAATGCTAGCTAACATGGAAGCCAGGAAGGAAAATTGGATGGTCAGTAGTTTAGTGGAAATAGGGTTGAGAGAGCAGGAGGTGACTCTCATGGACAAGATGAGCTCAGAGAGGGCATGAGGGGAGATAGGAGAGAAACTAGAGAGAGATCTATGTTCAGGCTTAAGGCAGGGGGAAGACAGAGAAAGTTTGGCCCAGTGCGCTATGGGAGGGAAGGGAAGTGAAGAGGGAACTGATTGGATGGTCATAGAGTCATACAGCACAGAAACAGGCCCTTCAGCTCATAGTGTCTGTGCCGGCCATCAAGCACCTACCTATTCTAATCCATAGAGGACGGTCTTAATATTGCTGACAAAGAAATCCATGAGCTCCTCGCGCTTGTTGGAGGTAAGGGTGGTGGAGACGGAGGAGAGGGGTTTAAGACTTTGCAGTTGAGAAAAGAAATACGGATTACCTCTGCATTCCAGGATGCATACTATGGAAATAGCACCAACCACCTCCCACTCTCCTACTTGTACTCTGACCATCATGGCTTCGTGTTTTCTGCACCCAGTCTGTGTGCCAGTGTTCGCTGACCAGCAGCATGGCCTGGGCTTTGCCATTTTAGCCCCACTCCTAACATTAATGGGATTGGTTCTAGCCTCTGTATACTGTAGATGGTACAAGGTGCTCTCCCTGTGTGGCAGGGCACACCCCCCACCCCCCCCCCCCCCCCCGCCGCAGGTAAAATCCCAGTGGTGGCAGAAAGAGGCCCTTAATTAGCTATTAATAGCCCATTTAAGTGCCTTAAATCTGCCTCTGGGCAGGAAGGCTGTCATCGGCCTCTTGCATTCCCACGAAGATCTCTTGGCAATGGGCCCACCACCAGTCGCGATACTCCATGTCTTTCCTTCCGATTTAGGTATGGAGTAAGGACAGCTTTGTGTTGCATTATCATTGCACCATACTGGTCCCCAAAGGTTAAGCATGTCCATCAAAAGCTAATTTTGGTGTACAGATGGCATTGTTTATTGAAAACAAAATCACAACTCTGTATATAATAATATTCTCTATCATATTCGAAGGGAAGTGACTAGAGTCAGAACAATAAACATAGATTCTTCAATTATACTCTTAAATCAAAAACAAGCTAAGGATTAACAGAGTGTGACAATGAGTCATTGAAAAGTGATGCCCATGACAGAGAAAAAAGTTGTAGATTATCGTTTAGCCCTTTCAATATTCAAAGAAAAAACTTATTTTTTCCCCTTCTCTGAATTTACCTTGGTTTTTTGGAGGTCCAATTCCCGTCCCCACTGTGAAAACCCCCCCCAAAAAGAAACAAAGTTTTAAAATGACAAAATTTTACTTTAATGATTCGTAACAATGTACCAACTTAGGCCATTACTCTGGGTGTTTTGGAAGAACATTCTTATCTTAAACATTTCTCTATCTATTATTGCCTGAACTTTTGTCCTCTGGCGGAAAAGGAGGATGTCTGTGCAATATCCATAGGTTGTGAAGGATAGGAAAGGCCTGCGCTCAGGAGGTTGGGTGTGATGTAATGTTTTTGATATTATTGTGGTATTGTTTTAGGGTTTTATCGGAATACCACAGCACTTCCATTTAACAGGTTGGGAAACATTTGAGTTAGCAATCATTTTGACTTTGTGCTCAATAATGTCCAAGCAAAGTTTTTTTTTTTTGTGGGAAATCTGCCTGAACACATCTCTTTGATATATATTCAGTGCATGGCATTGTATCTGTTCTTATAGCTGTGCCATGGAGTAACATGCTATTTACTCTTTATTCCTGGCATAGAATTTATTATCTTGGCCATGCTGTGGTGGAGGGTGGGAACCCATTGTTCTTTAAGATAGCAAGGTTCATAGTGCAGGGCTCTCCCAAGGTTGAAAACAATGATAAATTGGGAAGTATTGATAGTGATGCCAAGCTTAAGTTTTAAAAGCTTGAAGATTGTAATTCGAAGGAGTGACTAAGGGAGGTAAGAATGCCATGGTTTGGTGATTGAGAAAGGATAAGTTAAAGCTAGGAACTCCACCGTCGCAATGATTGTTAATTTCAACATGACTGGGATGTAGGGAGGAGTGTTGGATAGTATATTTAAAGTGTACCAGAGTCAAAGGAGAAGGAGGAAAGTTGTCATAGACAAGAAAGGTGGTGACGGGGGAGGAGGGAGGTTGGGAGCGACAGGTGAGAGAAGGATTATTTATCAGATGGAAAGCTTTTTCTAATAACTTGTTTGAAAATTGCTAGAAGAGCCTCTCCAGATATAGGGTTCCGAAGAAGGGTCACTGACCCGAAACGTTAACTCTGCTTCTCTTTCCACAGATGCTGCCAGACCTGCTGAGTGATTCCAGCATTTCTTGTTTTTCTCTCCAGATATAGGATCAGTATAGAAGTCTTCATTAGCTTTGAGAATTGAGCTTTGCTGACTATCCATTTAAGGTCAAAGGCGATAGTGAGCCAAAGAATCTTGATGGATGGAGGACTAAGTGTAGAGCCATCAAAGGTAATGGATAAGAGCAGTTAGCTAGCCTTGTGAGAAAAAGAAACCTGTCTGTTTGAAGAATGGAAAGGAATTGGATTTTTACTGGCTGGCAGCTCCAGTAGGCAGGACTTCCTGCCTTCCAACCAACGAAAAATTCCAGCCACTCTGTCTTTGTTTTTTCTACCAAAGTAGATAACGTCACACTTATTCACATTATGTTCCATCTGCCATGTTCTTGTCCATTCACCTTAGCCTGTCCAAGTCCCCTTAAAGCCTTCTTACAACTCGTATTCCCACCTAGTTTTGTGTCATCAGCAAATTTGGAAATATTACATTTGGTCTCCACATCCAAATAAGTTATATAGATTGTGAATAGCTGCGACCCCAGCACTGATCCTTGCGGTACCCCACTAGTAACAGCCTGCCATCAATCCATACCAGTATATTACTTCCAATTCCATGTACTCTAATTTTGTTTACTAACCTCCTGTATAAAACCTTATCAAAAGTCTTCTGAAAATCCAAATACACCATATCCACTGGTTCTCCTTTATCTATGATACAAGTAACATCCTCAAAAAAACTCAGGTTTGTCAAACATGATTTTCCTTTCATAAATCCATGTTGACTCTGCCTACTCATATAATTATTTTCCAAGTGTCTAGTTTTCACATGCTTTATAATAGATTCTAACACTTCCCCTACTTTTGGCCTCAAACTAACAGGTCTGTAGTTCTCTGTTTTCTCTCTCCCTCCTTTCCTAAATAGTGGGGTTACATTCGCTGCTTTCCAATCTGCAGGAACCTTTCCAGAATCTATAGAATTTTGAAAGATAATCACCAATGCATCCACTATCTCTATAGCCACCTCCTTCAACACTCTGGGATGTAGTTCATCTGGTCCAGAGGATTTATCAGACTTCCATCCAGTTAATTTTCGAGTGCTACCTCTTAATTTTCCTAATTTCTTTCAGTTCCTCATTTTCTCAAGTCCCTTGGTTCCCTCATATTTCTGAGAGATTTTCTGTATTTCCCTCAGTGAAGCCAGACACAAAGTAATTGTTTAGTTTCTCTGCCATTTACAAATTCTCCTGTTTCTGCCTGTAATGGACCCACATTTGTCCTTGCTAATCTCCTTTTCACATATCCAAAGAAGCTTTTACAGTCCGCCTTTATGTTTCTCAGTAGCTTGCATTCATATTCTCTTTTCCCTTTATCAGTTTCTTGGTCATCCTGGATTCTAAATTGCTCCCAATCCTCGGGCTTACCACTTTTTCTGGCAACCTTATAAGTCACATACTTTGATCAAATGCAATCTTTAACTTTTGTTGGCCACGGTTGATTCATCTTTCCTCTTGGGTTTTTGTGTCTTAGAGGAATGAATGTTTGTTGTAGGCCATGTAATACTACTTTAAATACTAGCCATTGCCTTTCTACTGTCAAATCTTTGTGTATTTTCCCAGTCCACCATAACCAACTTGCCCCTCATACCTTCATAGATTTGTTCAGATTTAAGACCATAGTTTCAGAATGAACTACATCACTTTCAAAATTAATGTCAAATTCTATCGTTATGGTCATTATTTCCCAAAGGTTCCTTTACACCAAGGTTATTCATTAACCTTTACTCATTATATAATACTAAATCTAAAATAGCCCGATCCCTAGTTAGTTCTTCAATGTACTGCTCCAGAAACCCATCTCGCGCTCCAGGAATTCATCCTCTACAGCATTAGTGCTGGTTAGTTTACCCAGTCTATATGTAAATTGAGGTCACCCATTATTATTGTATTACTCATGTTACGTGCACCTCTAATTTCCTGACTTATACTGTGTCCCACTACTGTTTGGCCTATAAACAACAACTACCAATGTATCCTGCCCCTTGCTGTTTCTTAGCTCCATCCAAATTGATTCTACATCTTGATCCTTCAATTTAAGATCCTTTCATTAATGTACTGATCTCGTCCCTTATTAAGAGCGCTACCCTACCTTATTTTCCTTTTTGCTTATTCCTAAATGACTAATATCCTTGAATATTCAGCTCCCAGCTTTGGTCACCATGTAACTATGTTTCTGTAATGGCAATTAAATCACACCCATTTGCCTCTGTTCGTGCCTTCAAATCATCTACCCTTTTGCGAATGCTGCGTGCATTCAGATAGAGTGCCCTTAACCTTGTCTTTTTAACATTATTCCACATTCTGATCCTATTTGATGTCTTTGCTTGTCTGTCTTCTAATTTCACATTACTTTTCTACTTCCTGTTACCAGTTTTGCTTCCATCTATCTAGTCTTCCCTCCCTGCCACACTCAGATTATCAATTCCCCTATTGCTACATTGCTGTCTTGCTTTCTTCTCTCACTTAGTTATCACATCTTCACTCACTTGATCCTTTGCCTCCACTATTTAGTTTTAAAGCCCTCTCTACTGCCCTACTTGTACGACTTACCTGGAAGTTCTGTGGAGAAGTACTAAGAACAGCGGAGGAGAAGTACTAAGTGTGTGTATAATTAATTGTCCAATGCGGCAGGGCGGTAAAGGAGGAATAAAACAGGATGGTTGTAAATCACAGGATGTTTGCAACTTTGATTAGGGTCGTTCCAGTGCTATCATATAGGCAGAAGCCAGACTGGAAGGATTACCTTTTGGGAGAGATAGATGCCGAGTTGAGAGGCAACAACCTTGGAAAAGGCAGGGAGGCTGAAGGTGAGATGTTAATTGGTGAGGATTTTTGAAGAGAGGGCGATAATGCTAGTTTTGAAGCAGAGAAGAACAGACCATGAGAAGGAACCATTGATCGTTGTTGGCTAGCAGGAAGTGAGTTGGGTGATCAGGAGAGGGAGGGACAAGAAATAGATCTAAGACAACAGCAACTTAAATTTTTAAATTTCCTTTTTAAGTAGAAAAACATCCTAAAAGTTTGGAGTGGGCAGGAGGGAAGCTGGGGGTGGATGGTGAAGTTGCAGAGATGGAATTTCAGGACGGGAGTGGGTGCGAGGCTGGGGGAAATGAAGGAAGCAACAGAGACATGGACAGTCTCAGTTGAACTTTCTGACAAAGAAATCCGTGAGCTCCTCTAACCCAAGGGATAAAGTTATAAACTTCCTATCCTATTTTAAACCGTGCAGTTTTTTTTTGAAGAGGAAATCCTAATAAACTACCAAGCAGGGATTTTCTTCTTTGTAACAAGAAAATTTAGTTTATAACTCAAATACCAAAGAGAGTGCCATAAACTCCAATCTGCAACAGTTTAATGTCAGTGCACCACTTGCATAGGATTTTGTTAATTTGAAGATATGAAGTTAAAATTAACTCTTTCTATAAATATTGATTGTGTATTTGTGCTGTAATTTTTGATTGTTTTAAAACAATCAAAAATTACAGCACAAATACACAATCACTTATTTGCTACCATCACGAATGGGTGCATTTGGTACCTGCTTTTTCCTCTCACTTCTGCCCAGTGGGGTGAATGATAGTGTCTGTATGTTTCTAGTACATTTTTGTATATCATTACATTTGGAAGCTGTTGATCAATGAAGGGGAGGAGGATAGTAAACTGTTCTATATAGATACCAATATCATTCTAGCATTGCAATTGAGGGAGAAATGATGTGCATTTCTGGGGTAGCTTCTGGAATGTATCTGTCTTGCCACCTTCTCCATTGACTGAAAATAGACCCACAGCCCTTTTTCAACTCTCTCCCCTTCCTTTACCACCACTGTGCGTATTCCAAAAGTAGTTAATTGGCTGTGAAGCTACTTTGGAAACGTCCTCGGGTCATGAAAAGCGCAATGTCAATCCAAGTTTTTATTTATTTAGGCTGTGGATGTCTGTTACTGCCCATTTGCCTGGATTACTGGATGCTTTTTAAAAAAAAAACAACTATAGGTATATGAGTGCTGAGGAAATTGGTATATTTACACTCCCCACTCCAGGAGAAGCTAAATCCTAAGTTTTTTGAGTGGCGTCTGGGCTATTCGAGTAGGAGGCAGTCTTGTGGCTTTTCCTCTTCGCTTTTGCCATTTATTTGTTCCTTGACTTGTTCCATCTAATCGATAAAACAGTTTCACTAATAGACAGGGAAAACTCTGAATGATTATGGATGTTTTCCAGCAAGGATCTACTGCCTGATCTTAGTACTTCTAACTCCTTTCTTGCTGAATGATGCTATCTGTGTACAAAATTGGTAGAGAAACAGTAAATCCAGTCTGTTGCAGTGAAGTTATGGTGTAAAAATGCTGGATCAGAATGAATGAAAATATATACGCTCGAGACCTGACTCGTAAGCTGTTTTCAGTGAGTGGAAATCCTGATCTTTACTTAATATGCATGCAACCTTATTTAACCATGACTTCAAATTCAAGTCTTAACACAGCAGCAGCTGAAACTACAATTTGTACCTTTTGGGGGCTGATTGCTTTGAAGCAGAAAAGTTAAGTTTCCCAAATGTTTCTGTTTCTGAGGTGATTCTTTTAGAACTTCTCTCCCCTCTCCTTTCCAAGAAATGTTGCAAGCCTGTCACCAGTTTTTCTGTGGTACCTTTTACTCTCATACTCAAAGTTCTTTTGAAAGAAAAGATCGTGTTTTATTGAGTCATGTAGCTTTTAAAGAAATGCCGAAAGCAGGTCTTATCTTGCATGCCTCACAACTCTAAATAAGGTGTTGTAGCTGTTTAACTGAATTCCTGAGCACTTCACTGTCCTTGAAAGGAAGTTTGATTTCTTCAGTTATACAGTACTATACTAAACACATTGTGCACATGTGAACTAAATCTTTATACTGAATGTAGTATGCAGAAAATACTTCAACTTAACTAAACCAAAGTGGTTCAGATTCCATACTTGATCCAAATACATAACAAAAGCTTTATAGCGGAGTACAGTTGAATGCAGAGCGTTATGCTGAATCCTTATTTGGTCTCGGGGAAAAAAAATGGGCTGGTAGTAACTCTTAATGAAATTATACTTTTTTTAAAAAGTGAAAAAAAATCTGGGATTGCTTAATGTTTTCTAGCAAGGTCAGATTGATTTCGCATGCTTTGAATGCATGCCTCTAGGTGTCCTCTTCTCTTGCACAACGGCCAATTGTTAGTTCCCAGCAGGAAGCAGGGTTAGAAAATCACTTTTTGTGTGATCCCCATTGGCAGCTAGGTGTTATTTGTGGTAGGATTGTCCTATTCCTGCTGAACCAAGCAAGGAGCTTTACCAGCAGGCTGTGCTTGGCTAATTAGAGGCTACAATTCAAGGTGTGGTCCCCTGGAGTTCTAGTTTGGGAACTGCAACATTAGAAGAATTTAGAGCTTGGGGGGGAGGAAGAGTTTTAAATTCTTGACTCACAAATAGGATGCATTCAGGGGTATACTTGGCTATAACGCCCCTGCAGTAATGCAACACAATATTTTGGGGAAATGCCGTGCTCTACCCAGTAATGAAGAATACATTTTTTTTCTCCTGAGTACTGAAGGCTTTAAAAATCAAATTATGAAAATGTGCAATTGGAATATCTTTATTTGATCCTATTACAAACTTGAGAGGTTTTGGCAATAGGGGTGTAGGGGTTTGAGGAATTTAGAAATTAATTCGTGGAAATGTTTGAGTGATTTATACATCAGCCTGGTGAAATTGACCTATTAGATTATCTTTATTACATTAAGCTTCAATGTCTTGGAAAGCATTTCCTTCCCTTTTCATCCCCTTCCCTAAATAAAGGAATGCTATCAACAGCCTTGTTTCTTTTTGCAGTTTTCTTCCCTTTGCCTTCTGAAGGCCCTAACTCATGCTGAGGTTGTATTCCGTAGGTAATGACAGTGGATACCTCACAGAAGTAACCATTCTTTATCATGTTAATCTAGACAATGAGTAACTATTCAACTTGGGAGGAGAGAGGGCATCAAAACGGAATCCAGTTTTAAGTCTGTTGCATTTTGCTGCAATCTTCCCTTAACTTCCCCCTCCATTTAAACTCCTACCTGTATTCAAGGCCACCCTCTCAACCATGTCCTCTTACATGGCCTCTCCCACCCTCTCAATGGCAGACAAGGCCATCTCTGACCTTGTCCTGTGTCTCTCACCATCCACGGGCTGGATTTTGTGTAAGAGACGGGGCTCCTGGCACTGGACCAAAAAGGCAGTGAGAACACCACCCCCCTGGAGTGATCCTCGATTGTTTTTTTTGCCTGTGTCCAGTACTGGTATCACTGTCCCTTTAAAGATGGGGATCCCGCCTCCAAGACCTGCTACAAATCGCAGGGGTGGCAGCTCAGCAGTATCGGCAGCACCACCTCTAGTGGTGGCCACTGCTGGTACTGCAGACGCCATGGAGCCAGGCCCAGCACAGGAACCCTGGACCTCTGGTAATTGAGGCAGGGTCATCTGGACCAGTTCGGAAAGTCCCGGCAAGGTGGGGTGAGAGGGTGGGTTTGAGGTCCAGGGGAGGGGGGGTCCATCGAGGTGGAAATTTTGCCTGTGGGGGTCCTTCATGGGCTAATGATTGCCCACAAAGGAGGGAACCCCCTCTCCCCCAAGCCCGCATGGAGGGTGCCTCGTTTTACAAGATGCCCTCTCCATGAGGCAGAGACATCCCCCGCCACTGGTTAGATCCCAGGAGTGGCGGCAAGAGGCCCTTAAGTGGCCTCAGTTAGCCCCTGGGCGCGAAAGCCATCGTCGGGCTATCCCGCCACTGGCAAAATCGTTTAGTGAAGGGGCAGTGACTGGCCCTCTGCCCCAGCCCCCGTTGTGATTCTGTGGGCCCCTCCCCCTCGGGCCCCATCTCAGGGGGGGCACATAAAATCCAGCCCCACATTTGTCTACCCCCTTCCAACCCCACTTCCTTCTCTGTCTGTTCTCAAATAAACTTTCCGCAAGTTACTTAAAACTATGCTTTTATCTTTCCTCTGCTTTGGACTTCCATTCGTCACATTTACCTGGTATCTTGGTATCAAATAACATCTTTTTCATGAAATTTGCATGAGCAAGTTTTTTGAAAGTTTATAGTTTCATTGAGGAACCTTTCAGATCGAGAAATGCAAATCTGTTTGTTTCCATATTAGCATGTGACATGCAGGTTTGATAGAGTTGACCTGTATTTCTTTGCTGTTCAGATTGGTGGGCTTTTATAAGGTGCTTAACTGTTAGGGGACCCATATATAATGTTTGAAGTGCTATGCTTTCGCAATCAAGTAGATTTATGACCACAGGTTGTACTTTCTTTCAATACCTTTCTGTTTGCGAAAGTTAGAGTACAAAATTTCTTTGATTAAAACAAAATACTGCAGATGCTGGAAATCTGAAATATAAACAAGAAATGCTGGAAATACTCAGCAGGTCTGGCAGCATCTGTGGAGAGAGAAGCAGAGTTAACGTTTCAGGTCAGTGACCCTTCTTCAGAACTAGCAAATATTAGAAATGTAAAAGGTTATAAACAAATAAAGCAGGGAGAAGGTGTAAATAGGACAAGGTCACAGAATAGCTGACCAGAAGGTCATGGAGCAAAGATATGTTAATGGTGTGTTGAAAGACAAAGCATTAGTACAGATAGGGTGTTAATGGACTGAAAATTGAACAGCCGCAAGTACAAACATGAAAAGTATCTCAGACACTTCCCTTCCCTTCCTCGACTTCTCTGTCTCCATCTCTGGTGATAGGCTGTCTACGAATATCCATTATAAGCCCACTGACTCCCACAGCTACCTCGACTACATTTCTTTACACCCTGCCTCCTGTAAGGACACCATTCCATTCTCCCAGTTTCTCCGTCTCCGACGCATCTGCTCTGATGATGCTACCTTCCATGACAGCGCTTCTAATATGTTTTCATTTTTCCTCAACCGAGGATTCCCCCCCCCCACTGTGGTTGACAGGGCCCTCAACTGTGTCCGGCCCATTTCCCACATCTCTACCCTCACCCCTTCCCCTCCCTCCCAGAACCGTGACAGGGTTCCCCTTGTCCTCACTTTCCACCCCATCAGTCTCCATCTCCAAAGGATCATCCTCCGCCATTTCCGCCACCTCCAGTGTGATGCCACTACCAAACACATCTTCCCCTCCCTTCCCGTCAGCATTCCGAAGAGATCGTTCCCTCCGTGACACCCTGGTCCACTCCTCCATTACCCCCACCACCTCGTCCCCTTCCCATGGCACCTTCCCCTGCAATTGCAGGAGGTGTAATACCTGCCCATTTACCTCCTCTCTCCTCACTATCCCAGGCCCCAAACACTCCTTTCAAGTGAAGCAGCGATTTACTTGCATATCTTTCAATGTAGTGTACTGTATTCGCTGCTCATAATGTGGTCTCCTCTACATTGGGGCGATCAAACGCAGACTGGGTGATCGCTTTGCGGAACACCTCCGCTCAGTCCGCAAGCAGGACCCCGAGCTTCCGGTTGCTTACCATTTCAACACTCCCCCCTGCTCTCATGCTCACATCTCTGTCCTGCTTTTGCTGCAGTGTTCCAGCGAACATCGACACAAGCTCGCGGAACAGCATCTCATTTACCGATTAGGCACACGATAGCCTGCCGGACTGAACATTGAGTTCATTAATTTCAGAGCATGACGGGCCCCCCATTTTACTTTTATTTTTAGTTATTTTTTTCTTTTTCCTTTTTAAAATTTTTTTTTTCTGTTTGTTTTATTTTACTTCATCTTAGTTTGTTCAGTTTGCTTACCCACTGTTCTTTTCATGTTTGTACTTGCGGCTGTTTAATTTTCAGTCCGTTAACACCCTATCTGTACTAATGCTTTGTCTTTCAACACACTATTAACATATTGTTTGCCTTTGCTCCACGACCTTTTGGTCAGCTATTCTGTGACCTTGTCTTATTTACACCTCCTTTTGTTATCTCTTGCCCCACCCCCACTTTACTTGCTTATAATATTTTACATTTCTAATAGTAGCTAGTTCTGAAGAAGGGTCACTGACCCGAAATGTTAACTCTGCTTCTCTCTCCACAGATGCTTTCTTGTTTTTATTGTACAAAAATTCTTTATCTATCTTGTGCTCACGACAAATTTTTCAGTAAAGTTGGCCAGCGGACAGAACTATAATCAACACCAAAATGGCATCCTATTGCAATTTATTATTCCTGTCATCCATTCCCTTTTCTGCTTACAAATGAACTGCAACTCTTGCAGGATTTTCCTCATCCATTTCTTCTGATTTTGATACTATATTTACATTAGCCTTCATGTTGGAATAAATGGTGTACGTTCTTGCATTAGTGAAGTGTAATTTTTAAAATGTGTGCAAAATTCAGAAAATGTGCCGGTGCTGAGAATTTGGTAATGGCATTTTTATGTCCCTCTTGTCAGTGGCGCAGTTCCATCTTTTTCCTGTTGGTATCCAAACTTATAAAAGTCTCTTCTGTAAGACATGCGAAATGTATTAAAAATTTTGTTTCTTTAATTTTGTGTTAAAACCATTGGGATTTTCTGGTTTTGCATTGCCACCAGACTTAAGCAGGAGTGTGAATAGTTTGAGGACCTTTGAGAGCTTTGCCACAGTTGGAAGTGCAGCAGATGGTTCGAGTCTGTTGTCTGTCCTCCATTGGCAGATGAAGCAAAAGTGTGGGAGCTAGATTGTATCTGTAGTCACTAATGTAGTAATTAACCTGGATGCTAAGTGTGTGCTGGTGCTAGGAGCAGTGGTTAGGTGCAACCTTTTCTAAACCATACTTCAAAGACGCCTCTTGTTTCTCAGTGCTTTCCAGCTGCTGCAAATTGCACCAGATGCACATACAATATGGCCAGATGAAGTTTGGAGTTTTAAAGCTATTATTTGACAATGGTACAAACTATGAAGTTATCCAACTATCCTGTAGTTAATTTTCTTTTGATTATAGTGAGGGTCAAAGTTTGATGTGGAATTTTTTTTAAACTGTCTCCTCCACTCCCACCTCTGTTCACAATTTACTGGCTGCTTATCAGAAGGTAGTATAGTCCCAGACTTCATTGATGCGAATTCTCTTCTCCCTGCCTCTTTTCCCCACTTCACCCCCCACCCCCCGCCCCAAAAAAAAACCCAGCCAAATCTGACCACTGATAGAAGGTACTTTTCACCAGTCTGAGAATGAAGGTGACCATAAATAACTTTTTTTTTTCTCTTGCTGTTTTTCTCCACTTTCCTCCTTGCCTCTCTTGAAGGCACCTTGTTGTAGAACTGTTCCATGGCTGCCTTTGCCCAAATGGCCTCGTCAGTGAGAATTGGCAAGTTACTGGTGATGGGTGTGACAGCAATCCAATATCCACACAAATGTACTTCCAACAGCAGTTACTAAATAATGATTGGGTGAAGCAATCTGGCTGACTTGTTCCTGCTCTCCAACCCAAAAATCTCTCTATTTTGATTTTTGAACTTGAGGTGAGAGTGTGTGGAGAGGTAGAATAATGTAGCGCTTCATTAATTGACTACTCAGGGTAATGTACACCCGGCAGGGATATAAGATTTTGGACTGCTGAATGTACAAAATAATGTCAAATATTTGGGTCCCATTTTTGAAGTCTAAGCATACACTCAGTCTTGGTTTGTGTATTTTGAGGTAGGAAAATTCTGCATGTTAAAAGTGTTGTTTTGGTACAGAAATAAATGTAGTTTCGAATAATTTCTGTTTACTTTATCCATTCTCACAAAATATAAATGCAAACTAAAAGCTTGGGATCCTTTTATATTTTTTCCATGCAAAATGTCTTGCCAAAATTGAAATATGCCTAAATTCTTAATCCTGCTGGTATCCTAGCAGTATTGCTTTCTTCAACAAGCACCAATTCTAAAAATTGTTCAGTCTGAGCAAAACATCCAGTGACAATGACATCTGCTATTTACCTGCTAATGGCATTCTTTAGCCACCACTTCCTGTTGGCCTTTTGCAAGTCAGCCAGACAAGTCATCAGGACAGAGTTCACATCCCAAGGAAGGTCATCCAACAATGTGACTTTAGTAACCCTATCAATCACCATGTTTACCCAATTGCCCTCCATCAAGGAATTATCTAAGCACGTGTCTGTGCATATCCTTGGTACAGAACTTGCCAGTGGCAGCGATCCAGCATTTTTAGGAATCTCTCTCTAGGCCTTTTATCATGAGACATTCCTTTGGAAATGTCGATCCAACTGAAGGTTGCTGAACCCTTGTCCTTACAGTGATTAATGTAAAAGTTGATGTTGAGGTGTGGTAATAGTATATCATCTTTGCTTTTCTTGCTTTAAAATAAACTGTAGTTCAGGAAAGCTGTAACTAATTTTGTGTGAACAGTTCAGAATTAAAACTTTTTTTTTGGAGGTGGTTTGTATTATGACTCGTGATGTAAGAAGGTTTTTTGGCAAATGGCTTCACTGTTGTATTTCCCTAATGGTCCACTTCGTACTTTAACTTTGCAGTCAGCTAGAAGTATTAATCTGGCAATTGACATGTTTGTCTCCTTAACAGCAAGGCATGGAAACAGGGAGGACCTGTAGTTGGTGTGATGCTCATGTAAAGTGCAGCGAATGAAACTACAAGAACTCAACCTGAAGAGTTACAAAAATGGACTTTAAAAAAAAAGTGGGCAATGTGCTTCAAAAAATGGCTGCCGAAGGTTTAACGACCTGGCCTTTATATATTCAAGCTGTCTGGTGCGAACAAAAGAATATATTTCAAGCTAAAAGGTGTCAATTACCTCCATCCTGAATCCATCAAGAGCCATTTTTGAATTGAATGGGTTCTTCTGAAACAAAGAAGTTGTGAAATAGCCTCATCCTAGGCCATTGTTGGTCTCCCGACAGAGGCCAAGGTGTGAAACCATTTTTGACCTTTAAAAGTAGCTCTCTGGAGAGAGAGAGAGAGAGAGAGAGAGAGCGACCCAGGAAAAAGCATCACCAAAGTTTGTCCAGCTGAGAGCTAGGAGAAAATCCAGGAAGCCAAAAAGGAAGGTGCCCTGCTGTGAATTCTACATTTCAACTTGGGTAGCAGAGAACTGGCAGCGATCCCCTGTTTTCAAACTGAACTTTCAATCAACAGAGCAGTCTACAAACATGTCAGGCCTGCAACTAAAGAGAAACCAACCTTTCAGAAAATTTAACACGTTTACCATGAACCCCAAAACCCTACCTCATTTCAAACCACTTACCCCTTTTTCCCCTCTATCTGCCTCTTGTGTGTGTGCATGTGCGTGTGAACGGTTGTGGTTGTGACAATTTCAGGATAAGGCATATTGCTCAATAAAGAATTCATCTTCTGTTTTAAACCTACAATAAAACCTGTCGCTGTCTTGTTTATTTGACAAATAAAAACACAAAGGGGTTAAAACCCTAATAACAAAAACGCTTGCTGCAGTCCAGTGGGAGTTGAACGGTGAGAACCACATAAACCCCTCACCACGTGGCCGTAGCACTAGGAATAATTGTAAGGCAATTGAATGATGAGAAATACATCAAAATAGAACCAGGGATGTTTATCAAAGGTGTTATAAAAAATTTAACTGTTGTAAAATGGTTTAAACTCACCCTGGGCTAACACATTTTCTGGCTAGATAGCACACATTATGGGGCTCTGAAAGATAGTACAGAAGAAATTTGCAGGGTCTTTGGCCTCCTTGTCTCGAGAGACAATGGGTGGTCAGTGGTTTGTGGAGCAGCGCCTGGAGTGGCTATAAAGGCCAATTCTAGAGTGACAGACTCTTCCACAGGTGTTGCAGATAAAATTGGTTGTCGGGGCTGTTACACAGTTGGCTCTCTCCTTGCGCTTCTGTCTTTTTTCCTGCCAACTGCTAAGTCTCTTCGACTCGCCACGCTTTAGCCCTGCCTTTATGGTTGCCCGCCAGCTCTGGCGATCGCTGGCAACTGACTCCCACGACTTGTGATCAATGTCACAGGACTTCATGTCGCGTTTGCAGACGTCTTTAAAGCGGAGCCATGGACGGCCGGTGGGTCTGGTACCAGTGACGAGCTCGCTGTACAATGTATCCTTGGGGATCCTGCCATCTTCCATGCGGCTCACATGGCCAAACCATCTCAGGCGCCGCTGGCTTAGTAGGGTGTATATGCTGGGGATGTTGGCCGCCTCGAGGACTTCTGTGTTGGAGATACGGTCCTGCTACCTGATACCAAGGATTCTCCGTAGGCAGCGAAGATGGAATAAATTGAGATGTTGCTCTTGGCTGACGTACTTTGTCCAGGCCTCGCTGCCGTAGAGCAAGGTACTGAGGACACAGGCTTGATACACTTGGACTTTTGTGTTCTGTGTCAGTGCGCCATTTTCCCACACTGTCTTGGCCAGTCTGGACATAGCAGAGGAAGCCTTTCCCATGCGCTTGTTGATTTCTGCATCGAGAGACAGGTTACTGGTGATAGTTGAGCCTAGGTAGGTGAACTCTTGAAACACTTCCAGAGTGTGATCGCTGATATAGATAGATGGGGCATTTCTGACGTCCTGTCCCATGATGTTCGTTTTCTTGAGGCTGATGGTTTGGCCAAATTCATTGCAGGCAGCCGCAATCCTGTTGATGAGTCTCTGCAGACACTCTTCAGTGTGAGATGTTAATGCAGCATCGTCAGCAAAGAGGAGTTCCCTGATCAGGACTTTTCGTACTTTGGTCTTCGCTTTTAGACGGGCAAGGTTGAACAACCTGCCACCTGATCTTGAGTGGAGGAAAATTCCTTCTTCTGAGGACTTGAATGCATGTGAGAGCAGCAAGGAGAAGAAGATCCCAAACAGTGTAGGTGCGAGAACATAGCCCTGTTTCATGCCACTCAGGATTGGAAAGGGGTCTGATGAGGCGCTGCTATGCTGAATTGTGCCTTTCATATTGTCATGGAATGAGATGATACTTAGTAGCTTTGGTGGGCATCCAATCTTTTCTAGTAGTCTGAAGAGACCACTTCTGCTGACGAGGTCAAAGGCTTTGGTGAGATCAATGAAAGCAACGTAGAGGGGCATCTGTTGTTCACGGCATTTCTCTTGTAGCTGGCGAAGGGAGAACAGCATGTCAATGGTGTAAATTTGCAGGGTACAGGCTTCAATTTTGTGTGAGCTATTGGCACTGATGAAATTCCTGAGGACTGTAAATATCTCGAGACAAGGAGGCCAAAGAAGAAGTAAATAATCAAATCTTGTAACCAAGTCAATAGTAGGTAAAAACTGGATACTCAAAGTAAATTGGAGAAGCAGTAACTTGTGAAAAGGTCAGCACGTGTTTAGAAGATGCCTGGTAGCAAGTTGCTTGTCTGCTCCCTCCACTTAATGGGAGTGTGGATTTGTAATTGTAAATGAAGGGAAAGGAGTTTCAAGATTTTTTTTTTGTTTAAAAAGAATTAACTTGCTTGAGACAGTCTAGGGATTGGGTCATTCTCTGCTCTGAATGACTGACTGCATATTTACATATGCCTTCCATATATAAATTTGAGTGAAATTTCCATCACCAAGTTGTAGTGTGGCTGTGATACTGGGTTACACAGTGCAGTAGAACAATTAATTTTAACTATATCAGATAATTCTGATTAAACAACTTTTAAATGTTTTGATTTAATCCTATTGTAAATATACTGGAGACCAAATGTTTTTCTTACAGAAAAAAATACATGGTACGCACCTACTGTCAGGTATATTGTTGCAAATGAATTGGCAGACTACCAAAGTAAGTGACGTGCAGTAGTTTTGTGGCTTCTTCTTCTTCTTTTGGGCCTCCTTATCTCGAGAGACAATGGATACGCGCCTGGAGGTGGTCAGTGGTTTGTGAAGCAGCGCCTGGAGTGGCTATAAAGGCCAATTCTGGAGTAACAGGCTCTTCCACAGGTGCTGCAGAGCTCCCACCGACAAAGGCAACCCGTGGCGCCCAGTTTCTACGCCAATTTATCTGGACTTATAACCCGTAACTGCTGCCTTCCGTGTTGTTTCAGTCGCTGTGAGGCAACTATGGAGTGACCTCTCCATGGCGCATGCCTGGGCAAATTTATGGAGGTTGAGAGTTGCCCAGTCGTCAAAACCCCCCTCTCGGCCTTTCTGGTGGGGTCCAAAGGAGTGCAGGACACGACGTTTGGCACCAGTATGGCTGCAGGAACTGCCGGAAACATGCCAAAGGTGACACATGACCGCCTACGGGGTTCCGCTCCGGATTTTCTGTTAGGGTTTACTCCCTTAGCCTTGCCTTGTATTAACTAGTTAACAAACCCCAAGGAGTACATTGGCTTTATGTCCCTTCCTGTTGGAAATGGAGTCTAGTTTTAGACTTTGATTGTCATATTGATAAGTATGCTGTAAATGCACTTCAATATGAAATGGTGGCTTAAGTGCAAAATCTGAGTGACTTGAAGCTCATTTGAATGCCCTTAGTTTTTATTACTCTGGTGTTAATTGCAGATTTTCTTTTCTCTAGGAGAACAGGTTGCTATCTGTGCTTGCCCCAAAAAGGATAGATCTGAGTATTTTTTTAAATGAAGAGCTAGGAACAGTGGAGGCCCAAAGAGATTTAAGAGTCCATGTACATTGAGCACGAAAATGTAGTAGCCAGGTACAAAAAAAAATCAAAATGGCTAATGGAATGTTTGCCTTCGTAACTAGAGGGTTAGAAAATAAAGGGGAGGAATTTTTGCTACAGCTATACAAAGCCTTGGTTA
This sequence comes from Heterodontus francisci, assembly GCF_036365525.1. Lineage (NCBI taxonomy): Eukaryota > Metazoa > Chordata > Chondrichthyes > Heterodontiformes > Heterodontidae > Heterodontus > Heterodontus francisci. The sequence continues at coordinate 76,914,072 of NC_090378.1, read as the reverse complement.
GATCACATCTGGAGTACTGTGTACGGTTCTGGACACCGCAGATTAGAGAGATATATTACCCTTGGAGAGACTGCAGAACAGATTCACCAGAATGTTACTGAGGCTCCAAGGATTAGAATATCAGGAGAGATAAGATAAATTAGGCATAATACTACAGAAGGTTAAGAGTGATTTAGTTAAGATTTCTGTAATTTTTTTGAAAGAAATTGGTAGGGTAGAGAAACTTTATCCACTGGTGGAGGAGTTGAGGAGAAGGGGACATAACCTTATAACCAGAGCAAAGCTGTTCAGGAGAGGAGTTAGGAAACACTTCACATAAAGGATGGCAAAAGTGGAACACTGACCCTCAAAAAGCAGTAGATACTAGCTCAGTTAATATTTTTAAATCTGAGGTTGATCGATTTTTGCCAGCCAAGGGTATGGAAGCATATGGAGCCAAGGCAGTTATATGGAGTTAGGTGATGTGTTAACCATGATTTCATTGAATGACGGAAGAGACAAGGGCTGAATGGCCTACTTCTGTTCCTATACCCGTAGAACCATAATGGCACAGAAGGAGGCCATTCAGCCCTGAGCCCTGAGGAATGCCACTGGAAACAGCTTTCCATTCGCAAAAACATCTGTCGACTACTACCCTTTGTTTCCTGTCACTGAGCTAATTTTGGATCTAACCTGCCACATTCTCTTGTATCCCAAGGGTTTTCATTTTACTGACGCGTCTGCCATGCGGGACCTTGCCAAATGCCTTACTAAAATCCATGTAGACCACATCCACTGCACTACCCTCATCAATTGTTACTTCCTCAGAAAAACTCAATTAAGTTTGTAAGACATGACCTTCCCTTGACAAATCCATGCTGAATATCCCTGATTAATCTGTGCCTTTCTAAGTGGCAGTTTATCCTGTCCCTCAGAATAGATCTAATAATTTACCCATCACCGAGGTCTGACTGACCAACCTATAATTATTTGGCCTATCCCTTGCTCTTACTGTACTGATAAAACATCTTCAGGTTTTCCTTCATTTTACCTGCCAATAATTTTCCATGTCCTCTCTTTGCTTTTCTAATTTCATTTTTTACTTCACCCCTGCACTTTCTATACTCTAGGCTTTCTAAAGTATTAAGATTTTTGTGATCGTCATAAGCTTTCTTTCTTATGCTTTAACTTATCCTGTAAGCTTCTGGATAACCAGGGGGCTCTAGATTCCTTATAGAGTAAGTTCTATCTTCAAAATGACAGGTTTTAAATTACAAATCAAAATAATTGTGGGATTTTAAAAATATGTTGATTAATTTCTAAAATGTGTGGTTGTAAAAAGAAAATGAGCGAATGGTTTTTTCTAAACTTACAATACTTAGAAATGCCACATTCCTTACTGTTATTATCCATTGTTTACCATGGATGTGCAATGCTTTGCCAAATCACTTAGAAACAGTTATGCTCTAGGCTAGAAATTGAATTGTTTTTCCTGGGTGCTATCTAGTTGGGGAACTTGTAAAGATTTTTATGCAGTGCATTCTTACTGAACAAAAAGTGCATTGTGGTAAAGGGAGTGAATATGTATAGTTGGATGTGAGGAGACTTTGTAGTAGAAAGTATATCGTAAAATGTCTGGTGGTTTGAGATGGCTCTGCAGTGGAGGGAACTGAAATGGCATTCAGCCTTTGATCAACAGTATGCTGGGGCAAGCACATATTTCTCATTAACCTGTCCTGAAAAGTATACTTGCTGTTGGCATCATGCTTCCTTTGGCTGATAAGAGCATATAGTGGAAGATATATTTGAAGATCTTGGTGTCCAGGTACATAAATCCCTGAAGGTTGCTACCCAGGTTAATAGGGCTGTTAAGAAGGCATATGGTGTGTTAGCTTTTATTAGTAGAGGGATCGAGTTTCGGAGCCACGAGGTCATGATGCAGCTGTACAAAACTCTGGTGAGGCCGCACCTTGAGTATTGCGTGCAGTTCTGGTCACCGCATTATAGGAAGGATGTGGAAGCTTTGGAAAGGGTGCAGAGGAGATTTACTAGGATGTTGCCTGGTATGGAAGGAAGGTCTTACGAGGAAAGGCTGAGGGACTTGGGGTTGTTTTCGTTGGAGAGAAGGAGGAGGAGAGGTGACTTAATAGAGACATACAAGATAATCAGAGGGTTAGATAGGGTGGATAGTGAGAGTCTTTTTCCTCGGATGATGATGGCAAACACGAGGGGACATAGCTTTAAGTTGAGGGGTGAAAGATATAGGACAGATGTCAGAGGTAGTTTCTTTACGCAGAGAGTAGTAGGGGCGTGGAACGCCCTGCCTGCAACAGTAGTAGACTCGCCAACTTTAAGGGCATTTAAGTGGTCATTGGATAGACATATGGATGAAAATGGAATAGTGTAGGTCAGATGGTCGGCGCAACATCGAGGGCCGAAGGGCCTGTACTGCGCTGTAATGTTCTAATAAAGGAAGAATCAGTAGAAAGAAATAACTTTCATTTTATGTAGCACTTCACAGTCAGTGAATTGCAGTGACTGTTGTAATGTGGGGAAATGCAATTTGCACACTGCAAGGTCCCACAAACAACACCCATGAGATAAATGATCAGATGCAAAGCAAAACACTGTATTTGTTGGAAATCTGAGATAAAAACAGAAAATGTTGGAATTACTCAGCAGGTCAGGCAACATCTGTGGAGAGGAAAACAGAGTTAACGTTTCCAGTTGATGACCAGAAGTTCTGATGAAAGGTCATCAACCGATCCACAATTGTTGCCTGACGTGCTGAGTATTTTCAGCATTTTCTGTGTTGATAGTAAATGACCAGATAATCTGTTTTATTGTTTGCCAGGATAAGAGGAGAACTCCTCTTAGAGTGCCATGGGATCTTTTATATTCACCTGAGAGGGCAGACTTGATGTGGTTGAGTCTGGAGATGACCAGGGCATGGAAAAGGGTTTCATCAGCAGATGGACTGAATTAAGGCAAAGCTGGGCACTGTTGCAGAGAAGGCGGAGATGATCTTGGTTTAACCTCTTATCCAAAAGGCAAAGGAGGTAATCTCAACTTACCATGATGATGCACAATGGACGATATCTGGCTTTCCGTTACATACGGCACATGATTTTTATTTCCATTAAGGGAGAGGCCATGTCGGGTGTTGTGTATAATAGGCGACTGATCCAATAATAGACCTTGTAATGAGAGAGTGGGTTGGGGAGAGAAGCAATCTAGGAAAGAGAAATGAGATGTGCCATTGAGATGCTCTTTGTAAAGCACTGTGTGCAGGTAAATACATGCCCCTTGTGAAGTTGTGTCCTGTTATGTAAACTCCAACTTAAAGTAGTATAAATATATTTGACACATTGTAGCAGATATATTAAACTCTTATTTCCTGCGAAAGAAATATACCTGGCACTCTAGATGTTCTTGAATCCTAGTGATGACAGCAGCAACAACAACGTATATTTTACACAGTGCCATTAACGTAATAAAACGTCCCAAGGCCCTTCACAGGAGCATTGTAAAACAAAATATGACCCCAAGCCACTTGAGATATTTGGTCAGATGACCAAAAGCTTGGTCAAAGAGGTAGATTTTAAGGAGTGTCTGAAAGGAGGATGGTGTGGTGGAGAGGTGTTGGGCGTGTATCCCAGAGCTTAGGGCCGATGTAACTGACGGCATGACCAGTAATGGTGTAACGATTAAAATTGGGGATGCTTAAGAACAGAATTAGTGGTGTACAGATATCTTGGAGGGTTGTGGGGCTGGAGGAGATTAGAGATAAGGAGAGATGAGGCCATGGAGGGATTTGAAAACAAGGATGAGATTTTAATATCAAGACGTTGCTTGACCGGGAGCCAGTGTAGGTCAGCAAGAACAGGGGTGACAGGGTAACGGGACTTGGTAAAGACACGGGCAGCAGAGTTTTGGTTGACCTCCAGTGTATGGAGGGTTGAATGTGGGAGACCAGCCAGGAGTGCATTGTAATAGTCAAGTCTAGAGGCAACAAAACCTGAATGAGTGTTTCAGCAGCAGATGAGTTGAGACAAGGGCGAAGTCAGGTGATGTTACGGAGATAGAAGTAGGTGGGCTTAATGATGGCGCATATATTGCGGGACCAAATGTGACACCAAGGTTGCGAACAGGTTGGCTTAGTCTCAGATTGTTGCCAGAGATGGAGATGGAGTCAGTGGTTAGGGAACGGTGTTTCGAGTGGGGACTGAAAACAAGGGCTTCAGTCTTCCCAATATTTAATTGGAGGAAATTTCTTCTCATCCAGTACTTATCCGACATCCAGTAATCAGATAATTTAGCAACAGTCGAGGAGTCCAGAAGGGTGGCAGTGAGATAGAACTGGGTATTGTCAGCATATATACGAAGACTAAGGTTGTGCTTTTGGATGACCTGAAATAAATGTTCCAAAAACACTCAAATCTCGCTCGTGCTGGTATGTCTGGGTTACTCAACAATGATTTTTTATTTGTTTTCGTGATGTGAATATTTCTCACGAGGCCAGCATTTATTGCCCATCCTTAATTGCCCTTGAGCAGGTGGTTCTGAGCCACCTTCTTGAACTGCTGAAGGCCATGTGATGTGCTGTTAGTGAGGGAATTCCAGGAATTTGACCCAGCGACAGTGAAGGAACGGCAATATAGTTCCAAGTCAGGATGGTGTGTGGCTTGGAGGGGAACTTTCAGATGGTGTTCCCATGCATCTGCTACCCTATTTCTTTTAGGTAGAGAATCACAGGTTTGGAAGGTGGTGTTGAAGGATGCTTGACTAGTTACTGCAGTGCATCTTGTAGATGGTACACCCTGCTACCACTATGCGCGCTGGTGGTGGAGGGAGTGACTGTTGAAGGTGGTTCTTGGATGGTGTTGAGCTTCGTGAATGTTGTTGGAGCTACACCCATCCAGGCAAGTGGAGAGTATTCCATCACACTCCTGACTTGTGTGTTGTGGGTGGTGCACAGACTCTGGGGAGTTACTCAGAGTTCCCAGCTTCTGGCCTGCTATTGTAGCCACAGTATTTATATGGCTGGGCAAGTTAAGTTTCTGGTCATGCTAACCCCCAGGAAGTTGGCAGTGATAATGGGACCTGATGTTTGCCTTACAGCATTATCCCTTTTGTCATTTAATTTCTCCTGTCTTGCATCCTATCACAGACATTCCATTTGTTCAATCCTCCCTTTCCCTGCATCTATACTTGCTTCAAATGTGTCACATATTTTAACTTTTTCCAGTCCTGATGAAAGGCCATCGACCTGAGATATGAACTCTCTTTCTCTCCACGGATGCTGCGAGACCTGCTGAGTATTTCTCGTACTTGTTTTTTAAAAATATATTTCCAGCATCTGCAGTGTTTTGTTTTTATGTAAGAAGTATCTATGTTTGATAACCAGCCTGTGCTGTTTGGTTTCAGCTGAGGTCCAGATAGGCACAATTACTCTCACTGTCACTGGGTTAGGAAGAGGCAAATTTGCCATGATTACAATTCATTACATTCAGCTACTCCTGCTGGAATTGAGACAAATGTTTTGGTGGGTAGGAGAAGACCATTGGTCTATCAGCCTCCCTTTCCTAAATTGCCATCAGTTTCCACATTGTGTTTGTGGATGCTGGTTGAGGACAGGATTTAGTCTGGTTATGATATTCCCCAGCAGTCAACTTGCCTACCAGCACACCCTGTGTGAGCTAGTATATGAATAATTACTTGAGGTCTGAAAGGGAATCGGACCCTGTAGGACGTTATCCAAACAGTGAGTTTCCAAAAGAAAAAAAGGGGGAAAAAAAGTCATGAAAAATCGAGAAAATGTTACTCACCTTATGAACAGTTCAAGTGTAAAGTTGTACTACGTTGGGTTGTGTAAAGGGTCACCTCAAAACCCAAACGTTTTTTAATTCCATCTTTCCCATTCGCTCCCTCACTTTCTCAGTGCTGAGAAATTGAAATTAAAAATTGAAAGTAAAAATAGTTGAAACTAAACTTTCACAAAGGTGAGCATATCAGTTAGAATATTTTTAATGAATATTGTCCAACAGTTTCATTTTAATTTGCCAGGTGAAAGACATTGAGTGTTGCTAAATGAGCGTAGTTGAACAATCATTAACCGTGCTTCACGTCCATTAAGGAATGCCCAATTGTTTCCCAGAAGTGCATGAGATTTGGTGCCTTATCCAAAATTACTCTTCCAGTTTGTTGCACTTTAAATTCCTTGAAAACCAAGTTTGATAATACTTCCCTTTTTTCAATGTTGATTGCAGAAAATGTTAACATTTGACCATAATACTTTAGGGTGCCACAAGACTAGAATTCACCAGTTGGGGACTTGACAACTGCATTGGACAACCTCTTGCATGGCGTTGCAGTGGATCAGAAAAGAGGTTTCTCTTAGTTTTTTTAAGGCTGTATCTGATAAGATTGCATGACTTTAAAGACTGCTGAAGCAATGCTCTCCTTTCAGAGGACCAGACATAACAAAGCTGTGTGCTAAACTGTTTTATATTTTTGGAAGAAAGCGCTGTAAGGCAAAAACTGACGTCACTGCTTTCATCTCGTGCAGATTTCATCAGGCCTGTCGTCTACATCTTGCCTGAAACTTTGATGCTCCAACACTATCTCTTTACTTGCTTTCTGGCTCCAACCAGCTGCTAAGAGTGAATAAACAAAATTTAACTGTCGCAGGAGACATGCTGGAAGATGGTGTATTACCTGCCACAATGTCACTTTTAGGGAAAATAATAAGAATGGAGCTGAAGCAAATTTTAAATGATTTTTCAATTGCAAAGCTCATCTGAAAATTCTATGATCTTTCTGATTTGAACAGTTTTGTAGCCTGTATTAATGTGCCCATGTATTCTTCTGTATAACACAGGTTGGGAATGTTAACTGTGCATGTTTTCAGCAGTGAGCTCTGAATGAGTAACTCAATGCAGATGTGTTAGCACCACACTGAGTCACCAGTGTGGAACTTGTGGCCATGAATTTGTTCTGTTTGCACACTACTGATTTAAGGATAATTTATTTTGTTGGCTTGAACATTAACTGAAATGTGAATTATTGTTGCTTAAGGTTTTTAAACATTGACATCCTGCATTCAATAGGATGGCTATAGTGTATAGGCTATAATTTTAGTTTGGCTATTGTCTTTTAATCAACCTTTAACATGATTTGTCTGGCCTAATGGGGCTTTTGTTGAGTAATGCATAACTTGGTCCTCACTGAAGACATATTTTTGAGGCCAACATATGCATAGTATTTAATTGGCTTATCTTGTTTATAGGGTCAGATTTAGAATATTTAACTTTTCTTGAAGGTAAACACTTTTATTCTTGCAACATTGGATACATGGTAAAATTCAGGAATTGCCTTCATGCTGAAAGCTGGAAATAAGGGGTCTTTCTGACCAGTGTACTCAATGGTATGATTTTTTTTCCCTTGCAATTGCAATCTCTACTGTCTTCCAGCTTCATCTGTATGCTCCCAGCTGGGAGGTGCATTTTCTGCGGTGTAACTTTTTTTTTCTAGGTAAATGCCCCATGTATCTCTCCTTTTCTCCCTCTTCACTTCTTTCCCCTCCTTTTCCCCCTGCTTCTCCCCACCCTCCCTTTTCTTCCTTCATGGAATGGTTGGATGTGGTAATGGGCAGTATTGCCCCCACAAGCTTAACTTTTTATCACTGTTGTACAGTTGTCCTGCTGTGCAAATGCAGTTGTCTACTAGTGTGATAAATTTTAAGCCCTTGGGATGTGCATGTTTGCTAGTTTGCTAGTTCCACTTCTCCACAGGTCACAACATATTTATTTATACAGCACTGAAACAGGCCCTTCGGCCCACCAAGTCTGTGCCGACCATCAACCACCCATTTATACTAATCCTACATTAATCCCATTACCCCCTCACATCCCCACAATTCCCCTACCACCGACCTATACTAGGGGCAATTTATAATGGCCAATTTACCTATCAACCTGCAAGTCTTTGGCTGTGGGAAGAAACCGGAGCACCCGGCGAAAACCCACACGGTCACGAGGAGAACTTGCAAACTCCGCACAGGCAGTACCCAGAATCGAACCCGGGTCGCTGGAGCTGTGAGGCTGCGATGCTAACCACTGCGTCACTGTGCCGCCCCAAATGTTTAAAAGTTTACCCGTTACCAATACAGCCAATCATATAGTCTATTTTTCATCCCAGAATACACCAACCAGGTTTCTTTAATAAACAATATCAGTTTGTGAAACAAGACAACCAGTAGCAAAGCAAAACATTAACACAGACCAAAATATGTAAGTTCCCTTTTAAATTGTCCAATTACACACACTGGAAAAAATGGGTGTGAAAAGCTCTATTTTATCAAGATGGTATGTGGATGGGTGATCGCCAAACTCCATTGTCTGACAATGGCCTAACCACCAGAAACTATTTACGAGCACAATGGAAGGAAAGGCTCTGTTCACATGACAGAAGCTAGGGGCTGAATTTTACAGACCCCCCAAAATCGGGGGTCATGGCAGGGGGGGGGGGCATAAAATGCCTCCAGGAGAGGACCACCGCGCACAGTGCCAGGAGGGCATGGCCTGACATTGCCAGCGGTGGCGAGACCACGTGGCAGCCCCCCCGCCTCTCAGTGACGGGACCGCCATTTAAATAATTTTAAAATCAATGAATTAATTACACTTCCACTCCCGCCGTCTGTCCCGATGCAATCTTCATGCCGCTGATTGGCACTCCCATGCCTTCGGATCCCCATCCCGGGAAACAAGGCGGAATACTGGTTGGGAGGAGGGGAGGTGGTAAGTTTCTCAGAGCGGGGGTTGGGGGGTTGGAAGAAACAGGGCCAAAGTTACATCATTGGTGTAGGGGATGGTGGGAAGGGTTTTAGATTACAGATTATGCACTTTGGCAGGGGGGGGTGGGTGGCAGGGAGAAGGTCAGATGGTCATGCAATGCTAAGAGAAGGCCAGAAATTAATGTAATGGTTATGGGGGAGGGGAGCTGAGGGGCAAAATAAATGTATCTAATTTTCTTTATTAAGTGTTGCTTTAGATATTTAAACTTACTCCCACCTGGTTAGCTACAGCTTTTAGTTCCTCAACAGTTAACGGATATAATGCACCCCATGATACCTCTTACTGTTCTACAAATGCTTTGGCGTCAAACGCGGCCGTGTCTTGTGTTTCTGCACAGTAAAAATACTGAAAAAACCTGCTCGAAGCCCTTTAAAAAGAACGTCACTGCCTGCGCAAAGGCAGCTGCTGCCATTGCCGGGGACGGACAGACTGCCCCCTCCATGACATCGGGTGGGGGCGGTGGGGTCAGCCCACCCCAGCTTTGAAATGAGCCACCGCTTAATATCACAGCAGCTCTGCCATTGTTTGCACCAGTTTCGGTGGCATGAGTATATGTTGTATTCACAAGGTGTCCACAACAACTTGGATTGATATCAATGTCTTTTAAGGTACATGTTGTTTTACTGAGCTCTGTGGAGGGGTTGGGTTGGACTTAACCCTAGCCAAAATAAAGTTTAGGAAGGGTGATGACAAGTTTGATCAATGGGGAAGATTTTAAAGAGGTTCTTGAAGGAGCGGTTTATGAAGGAAATTGCAGAATGTGGAACCTCAGTGGCTGAGGCATGGCCGGCAATAGTAAGATGAAGGAAGAGGGTTACACATGAGGCCAAGTCAGAGGAAGTTTTGGTGGGGGTTGGGGTAAGTTGTAAAAGTTAGGAAGAAGTGAGGCCCGAGAGGGATTTAAACACAAATCTGAGAATTTTAAATTTGAGTTTAGGGTCCGAGAGCCAATATAGATCAGAGAATGGAATACTGGGAGAGTTCCGGATTCTGGAGCAGTTTGAATTACTTCGAACTTGCAGAACCATTATATCACAGGTGCATTATTAATAATAGGTTCAAAGGGGAATACTTTGTAACAGTATACTACAAGTTAAAGCTTTGTACGACAAGATAGGTTATGGGCGATAGAATTTTGGAGTAGTTGAAATCTGTAGAGGATTGGAGGCCAGCCAGGAACAAATTAAAGTAATCAAATTCAGGACTGTTGGGGGATGGATGCATGTTTCAGCAACACATGGGCTGAGGCAGGAGTTGCAAGTAGGCAGGCTTAGTGATGGTGCATTTATAGGATTGGAAGCTTAGTTTGGGGCCAAATAGAATATTAAGGGTCAACAGTATTCTAGTTCAACCGAGATGGTAGCTGCAGGTAAGAGTGGAAACTATGGCAAGGGGACGGAGTTTGTGGCAGTGTCCAAAGATGATGGCTTCAGCCATTCCCGATGCTAACTAGAGGAAATTGCAGCTTATTTAAGACTGGACGTCAGACAGGTATTATGACATAATAAAAGCAGTAGAGCGGTTGAGAGAAGTGACGGAGAGGTGGCACTCGGTGTCATCAGTGTACACGCAGATAAATGCATTTAACGCAAAGTAGGAAATTTCATTATTTAATTGAGTGTGGGTCTTGGTTCTCTGTATAAACAAATACAAATAAAATGTTCTACTTTCTTTAGATATGCAGTTGTTGTTTTTGTTTGATTAGTAAGAGACAAACTTTCTTCTTGTATATGGCCTACATTTGATGCAAAGTTGCAAGAACATGTATTTAGGAGCATTTCGGCTTCTGGAGTAGTTTGAATTACTTTAAACTTGCAAAACCATTATATCACAGGTGCACCATTAATAATAGGTTCAAAGGAGAATACTTTGTAACATTAGTATACTGCAAGGTAAAGCTTTGTACGACAAGATCAGCTTGGCAATGGGCCTGCTTCTATGTAGGCTGGCTTGTTAAATATCTACAGGATGATCAGTTGGGTAAGTGGGCAGTACTTGGCTTGGTAGTTGAATTGTTTCCAAAATTGTCCTTTAGCTTGCATGTGGATTTGTTCCTGTTACCAAATTTAGAAGTTATCAGTTACACAGAAGGCTGTTGCTCCTACAGTTCTTCAGACTTGCATAGTTGATATAAAAGATTGGAGAGGCACCATGAAATGGAAGTTTTAATGAAGCTGGATAAAGGGGGGAAAAACGTACCCAACGTTGCCTTCATCCTGAAGGTCACTTTTGTGTGTGGCTGCATCAAGCTGTGGTAGAACCCCCGTACGCAAACACCAAGTGTCACTACGTGCTGAGGTTCTATCTGTCCCCCGTGTTGCGAAGGATGGGTTTGGTCACATTGCCACGGAATGCTCCATCCAGTTGGACTGTGCCGTGCCAGCTTTCCTTCGTGTAAAAATTTGTGCAGAAAAACACCTTTGACCACAAGTCCATCAGGCAGTGGTCTGCACAGAATGTCCTCAAGGTCCTGCGGGAAAAAGAGATGGTGAGTCCTGTTGGATGGTTCCCCGTGCAGACTGTCTGTCATTTGACAAAATGCCACTTTGCCAGAACTTTCAAACAAGCACCAGGATATAGAAGGTGAGTAGGGCCCTCCCCATCAGATTCTTCCTGCACGCCCAGTGTCTCTCCGCCTCCGCGCGCTGCCCTCGAGGTGGCTGTGGTAGGGAAGAGTCCACCTCATTCTGGAATGTGCCTTTGCAAAGCAGGTGTGGAAAGAGATGCAGAGGTTTTTGTTGAGGCTTATCCTTAGCTCAGTAACACAGGAGTCTGTGCTCTACAGGCTGTTCCCAGGGACACACACCGAAATAAACATCAACTCGGTGAAAGCCGCTCTTTGGTCTACCTGAAACTTGCTGGTCTTCCAGTGCAAAGAGCTGTCCACGACCGAGTGTTGCAGACTGGCATATTCCAAGGTCCTGGAACTCGTACTGGGGGACGCACTAAATCTTGGGGCAGCCGCCGCAAAGGCTCAATGGCAAAGGGCCGCTGTGTAAGGCCCTCCCGCTGTAGTGAACTGAGGAACTGGAGCCCGTGTAAAACCTCTTGGGCTGTATGCACCAAAAACATTTTTACTGTGTAATGCAAATGTGCATTGCATATAAAATGGAATGGCAAGAGTTGTGAGGCACCTCATGTTCTGTATCAAAGGAATCTAATTTCTATTGTACTTACTATAATGTGAAATTTGAACTGTTTTGTAATGTATTTTTTGCTAATTTTTATGAATGTGTAATTTTGGAAAAAAATGAAGGAGGCTCTCTCTTGGGCTGTATGCATCAAAAATGTTTTTGCTATGTAATGCAAATGTACATTGCATACAAAATGGAATGGCAAGAGTTGAGGCACTTCATGTTCTGTATTGAAGGATTCTGATTTCTATTGTACTTTCCAAAATGTGAAATTTGAACTGTTTTGTAATGTATTTTTTGCAATTTTTTTTTTAAATTTCCAAACTATACTTTATTCATAAAAATCTGTAAAAAAAAAAAAATACATTACCAAACAGTTTCAAACAGCACCAAGTCAAAAATTACAAACAGTGCAAAGGAGGTCCGTTTGCTTCAATACAATCATGAGTTGCCTCACAACCCTTCCATTTCATTTGTCATGCCATATACATTAGATTAGATTAGAGATACAGCACTGAAACAGGCCCTTCGGCCCACCGAGTCTGTGCCGACCATCAACCACCATTTATACTAATTCTACACTAATCCCATATTCCTACCAAACATCCCCACCTGTCCCTATACTTCCCTACCACCTACCTATACTAGTGACAATTTATAATGGTCAATTTACCTACCAACCTGCAAGTCTTTTGGCTTGTGGGAGGAAACCGGAGCACCCGGAGAAAACCCACGCAGACACAGGGAGAACTTGCAAACTCCACACAGGCAGTACCCAGAATCGAACCCGGGTCCCTGCAGCTGTGAGGCTGCAGTGCTAACCACTGCGCCACTGTGCCTCCCCATTTTTACATTTTACAGCAAATGAAAATTTTCCCAATACAGTTCGAGGGCTGGGTTTTTGAATATATTCAAAGCTGAGTTGGACAGATTTTTGATCTATAAGGGAGTCTATGGTTATGGGGCAGACAGGAAAGTGGAGTTAAGGCCACTATCTGATCAGTCATGATCTTATTAAATAGTGGAGCAGGCTCGAGGGGTCGGTGGCCTACTCCTCCTTTTTCTTATGAGCATTTATTTACTGAGATGCACATTTAAAAACATGCACCTCCTCATTCAACCAGTCTGTCCTATTTTGAGGGGCACAAGTGAATCCGGAGTTAATATCCACCACCTTCGTGGAATTAAATGCAATTAAAATAGAATTAACCCTTGCTACACCTGTGACTTCAGGCCCACTAAAGTTTTTGGACATTAAAAGTTATGTGTTTTTCCCCTGCTGGAAGAAAGGCTATACTATAGAAATTTGAGAGATGTATGCATCTTAAGCTGCTTTTTATATTCTTCTGCCAGTGGCTCCTTATGCAATGCATATTCAAACCCCAATGTAAGGTGACCCCACCAGATCAGTTAAAACCAGTGACTAGGATGACCTGTTTTTTTTTTAAACTGTCTTCCATGCTGTTACTGGTCTATCCCCCCCCAGAAAACACTCAGTTTGGACAGCAGTATGATTTCCTGCACTGTTGTATGATCCCCAGCACTTAAATCGTGACTGAAGCCTGGGAGCTTTGGAGATCAAGTTGCTCCTTCTTGCTGACATCCTGATCATGCATTGCAAACTGTCAAGGCCAGCTACACACTGCTACAGATCAGGATTTACTTTGCAGTTGATTTACACAGAGCATTTGTGTTACTTGAACTGAAATACTAGAGCAATAGTATAAAAGGAGCTTCTGTGATGCATGCAGAATTAGCAGGAAGTTAATTTTGATATTATTTTGGAGAGAGTGCACCATTATGTGTGATTTCTCCAGAGTTTAAATTCAGAATTTGCACCTTTACACTTGGGTGTAGTGGAATAAATTAGCTGCTATTATAGTACCAACTTTGACAGCACAGGTCTTAATGTAAAGATGCTGGATTTTTCAAAATATATAGACCAGAAGGGAGGAAGACTTGTTCCTCACTGAACCTTTCTGGCTACCAACTATCGAACTGATGCTGGTAAGTATGTGTTTTGGTGGTAGGCTGTGGTATTGACATTGGCAAGCACAAGCTTTTCTATCATCAGTGTAATAATGATATGCTCCACACCTGTGTGCCGACCAAAATATCACCACGATCCCTGCACAAGTATTGAGTGGTGCCCTCACCTACCTTGCAAAGGGCAGCCAATGTACAGGAAGAGCAGTTTCCCTGTAGAAAATATAAATGTCGCTCAATTAGCTCACTCTTCTGAACTCAAACTGCCATGTAAAACCAGCTTTAGTACTTTGGTGTTACGACCAGATGAGAAAGGTGACTAGGGATCTCTTTCAGTCTTCACCTGGTCTTATTGTAACAGGATTTAATTTTTTAAACGGAGCTTTGAGCTCCCCCTTGGTGAATCCTTGTTCACTGCTTTCCAATTATAAGGCAAAGAAATGAGCACAAACAGGCTTTCTTGGGTTTAAAGAAGAAAAGTGAAATTTTATTAAACTTAAACTCTAATTCGGTTAACGCCTACGAATACACACCGCCTCGCACTATCATGCATATGCGATACGCACATGCAAATAGAGACAGAAAAGAGCAGAAGAAAAATACTGGAGAAGTTTGAGGCAATCACTGAAGGTTTTTTTTAAACTGTGCTTCAAGCTCACTGTAGAGTCCTTGATTGTAGGTAGATCTTGCTTCTCGTTGGAGCCCAGTATTCTTCTTAAACCTTGATCACTGTAGGAGACTTTTCTCTCTTGGGGTTCATATATCTTCAGTGGTTTCCGAAGCTAGTGAGATGAGAGCAGACAGGAGAGAGATCTTTTCAGTCTAGAAGCAAACAGCTTTGAGTTTTAAAACTCTGGCAAGTTTAAATTCAAAAGGACTCCAACAGCCAGTTAGTCATGTGACTAGGCTGGTCTGACCACGTCTTCTTTGTATTGGGGAAGCAGGGACTGGATCCTTTGTTCTAACACTGTCTGCTAGTATGCAAAAAAGGTCTTTCCGGCGAGGGGCCTTGGCAATTCCTCGTGATAGGCCCTCTTTTCTTCCCGGCAACAATTTTAAGTTTTAATATTGATGTGGTGAAATATGTGCCTCATTCTTGGCAGGTGGGGGCCTGCATGACAATTGAATGACTTGTTTAATAATCTGTGATACCACTGAACTGTAAAAGAAGCAAGTTGCACACGTAATTTTTAAAAATTGTTTTTTTGGAGGGGGTTTATTTTCTGCTGATAACCAGGAATAGGTGACTATTACTATCACTGAGATAACCCTGAAGTTAGCTGACACAAGAAATTTCCAATCTATAGTCACTTTAATTATATACCCAGAATTACAATTATAGATGTCATCCTTTCAAACTTCGGGTGTGTGGGCAGTGTTTTGAGCTTTAGAAGGATAGAAAAAAATATTGGTTTGTCCCTCTTGATAACTGGGAGCAGCTTGAAGTAAAGGGCTAAGACTCTCACTGAAGGCATATTTTCACAATATAGAAGAATATAGACACGTGAAATTTTTCTTGGTGTAGGGGCACAAATAAATCTCATGATTACTCCTGGATGGATTGACAAAAGTATCAATAGAAGTTTATTTTTATGTACTTAATTTACGAATGTTGATTCCTCCATGTGAATGAGCAAATGTGTTTTCACGGTGAGTATTGAGGCCTGCTTTATGATCAGCAGGCCAGAGGGGCACTTCTGGTACAGTGCTTGCCCAGCAAAGGCAAACAAGTTTGAGGCAAACAGATGAACTCAAGATCCCTCAGGGAATCTCGTTCATCTGGAGCTACAGTTTGTGTTTATGAATCATCTGTGAATTAGTAAGTAGCTGAGTTAACGATTGGTGCAAGTTATACATAGTTATAGATTCTGTAGATCATACAAATGGAATCTTAAAATGAACCACTTTATAAAAGTGAAGACAGTTGAGTGTGACAGTTTCATTTGACAGTTCACCTCTATAAGGCACTATTCACTAAGAATATGTGGTGACAAATGACTCCAGGAAAAGGCTCTACACTCAGCATACCAGGAAAGTCAAGCCTGATTTAAAATTGCTCTAACAGGCCAGTGTTGTCCAGAGCTATTTCCACTTCTTGCCATATAAGCAGAATATTTAAGGTATTCATTGCAGTAATTGGAGCCTACTGTTTGAGAGGGGCAGTGGGAAAAATCTTCCAATTTAACTACTGCTTTCAAATGTATTCTAACTGCTTGAGAGCTTCTGAATGTTTCTCTCCACAGTTTTATTTATTGCACGTTCCCTGTTTGACTCCTGCATTATGCTGTTGGTTTCTATTTGCTATAGCCAAAGGAAGAATGTTCACTTGGGTCATTGTTCCCCTCTGCATGAATCGTTTTGCAGAAAATGTCAATGAAAGTCGAGGGTTTTTCAAACCTTAGAAAAAAAGTCCTGCAGGTATCTTTGTTTTCTATTCAGACTGGGTAAAGTTTGGAAATCAGTTGGTAAATGCGGTAGAACAAACATTAAAATTCCGTATTTTAGTATTCTTCTCCCCCACCCCCCATGCCCCCAATTCATTGTATTCCAACAGCCAACAGTATATGGAAGTAACCAGTATACAAAATTATGAGGGGCATTGATAGGATAGATAGGAAGATATGTTTTCCCTTAGCGGAGGGGTCAATAACCAGGGGGCTTAGATTTAAGGTAAGAGGCAGGAGGTTTAGAGGAGATTTGAAGAAAAAAATTTTCACCCAGAGGGTGGTTGGCATCTGGAACACACTGGCTGAAGGGCTGGTAGAGGCAGGAACCCTCACAACATTTAAGAAGTATTTAGATGAATACTTGAAATGCCATAGCATACAAGGCTACGGGCCAAGTGCTGGAAAATGGGATTAGAATAGTTAGGTGCTTAATGGTGGCACCGACACAATGGGCCGAAGGGCACGTTTTTGTGCTTTATGACTATTGGTTTCCTTCTGTAATACAATACTGGTATACAGTACTGTCTTGGTAGCAAGTACCATGAAATTGAGGCCTGGAGAAGCAGCCAGTCTGTAGCATGTATTTTATAGCGTGTGGAAAGGCACATAAGCAATGACTACTGAAAGAATGTTTGTTTTTTCAAAACTGTGGACATTTGGTTCTCTTGAACATCTACTCCAGGACAACCTTGCTTCTTCAAAGAACCTTTTAAAATAATCATTTAAGCACATCCCTAAGGCACACACAACTTGGAGCATTTTTTACCTAAATATGATATCCGGCATATGATTTTGGAGAACTTGTTCAGTGGATGCGTTTACATTTTCTTTTGTTGGACACTACCTGACTGAGGATGTATGGCCAGAATTTCTTTTTCTATTTTCTATCCCTTAGTCTGGTGCTGCTTAATGGAAATCCCCTTCCTACTCAACAGTGAATATACTCTGTTGTAATTGGTTTTGGATTACATAACCATGACTAACTAGACCTTTTGGAGGGGAGAAGGTAGTATTTCCCACTGGGAAAGAGATACTTGAGGATGCAGTAGCTTGGGATGAGCATAGGCTATAGAGTCATTACAGCACAAAAGACCATTTGGTCCACCGAGGTTCACTATCTGTTCATTTTATTTTTCCTGTAGTGTTTTTTCTTTGCCCCTTTTGAGCCTTCCTGTTTGATCCTCTCCATCTCCACTTCTGCCCTTCTCTGAGCTCAACTTGTCCCTCATACCTACTTCCTGTACCTGTCACCGATTCCCACTAAACTGTTTATCACCCAACTTCTCTTCCTTGCTCCCATGCTAGCTGATGTTATAAATCATTACCAGTCAGGTACTGACCCCTCTCTTTCAAAACCACTGTCTCTGCCAGTACACTTAATGACCCTAATTAAAGTCACATGACATCCTCAGAGTCCATGACTTTGGTGCATTATCTCTCCTTGACTTCTCTGCAGCCTGACAGTCAATCCTACCATCCTCCTCCAATGTCTCTACTTCATTGTTCAGCTCTGGGTGTAGTAACTTGATATTTTACTTGTATCTGTCTGATCATAGGATATCTCTTGCAATAGCTTCTCTTCCTGCACTGCACCATTACTTTCAGTATCCTCCCCCACTCCCCCACCAATCTACCACCTCTTAACCTCTCAACTGGGAGTCCTAGATAAGCCACAGTTGCTTTCAGCTAAACATTGGTAAGACTGAAGCAGTCATCTTTGGGTCCCTTCACAGACTCTAACCTAGACATCAGTTCCATCCCTTTTCTTGGGCAGATCCAAACTCTTCACAACTATGGCATTTCATTGTCTCTGAATTGAGTTTCTGATCCTATATCCTCTCCATCACAAGGTTTGCAATTTTTCTAATTAAACATCATCCATGGAGCCTGCCACAATCTCAGCACTGATTCCATCCCGCTCCCCGCCATGCTGATCATGGCCTCATTGGAACTCTGACATCAGCTTCTGACTCTATAACCTCTCTGTCACAAACATCACCACCTTCCACTTCCCTAACTTCACTTGCCTTCACCAACCCTCAGCCCATCTGCTGCTGAAATGCTGATCCATGTCGTTGTCATTGCCAGACTCAACTATTCCAGTGTTCTCCTGGCTGACCACCTGTTCTCTATCCTTCACCCTCCACAATTTTCAGCTCCTCCAAAACTCTGCTGCCTGCATCCTTTTTCACTAATAGTCACTTTCGGGATGGGCAATAAATGCTGCCCTAGCCAGCGATGCCCACATCTCATGAATGAATAAAAAAAACCCTGTACTTTCTGACATACGTTTGGCTTTGTGTTCTCTGTTGTTTCAAATTTCAAAATGTCATCCTTGTGGTCATTCCCCTTCCTATCTCTGTAACCTTCTTAAATTCTTTCCATAGCTGGCATCCATTTTTTTCCTTATGCCTCTGTCAAGCATCATTTTCCCTGAGGTGACGGTGGCGAGTCTTCAGATAGCAGTTAAGAGTCAACCACGGAGTCACATAGGCCAGACCAGGTAAGGATGGCAGGCCTTCTTCCCTTTTAAAAAAAAAAATCAATAAATCAGTTTGGGTTTTGCAACAATCCAACAGCTTCATTTTCACTTTTACTGATACCATCTTATTATTTCCAGTTTTTATTTAAATTGAATTCAAATTCTCAAACTGTCATAGTGGATTTGAACTCAACATTCTTTAACTTATTGGTCTAATAACACAATCACTACACTACTGAATCAATTTCTACTTTGTTTTTCCCTCAACCAACAGCAATAAAATAGATTGCCATTTCTCGTCTTTGTGGGATCTTGCTGTGTACAAATTGGCTGCCATGTTTCCTGGCTGCACTTAAAAGCACTTCATTGCTGTAAAGTGCTTTGGGGTGTCCTGATGTCAGGACAAGTGCTGTATAAATGCAAGTCTTTCTTTACAGCATTGATCTTTGTTTCTTTAGCTGACTTTTTCACCTTTCAATTTCCCCCCTCTCCCCCACTCGAAGATTAGAAACAATTTAGACCACTTTCGGTGTCCATCTGTCATCTAATAAAGAAACACACCTGAGAACTTCCTGATCTGTGTGACTTTTAGGTAGATATGATGTGTAAAAGCAAACATGAGTGTAGTGACCAGTTGACCATTTCAGCATAGTACTGAGGGGTGAACCATGATGAATGTATAGAAGCAGGATGCTGTAAGACTGCACTTCAAGGAATCTGTTAGTTATGAGCTGATAGCCCAGAGTGACCAGTGTTGAAGCAATAAGCAGATAATAATGCAGTCTGTGCCCGCATGCAGCAATACCTGGACAACATTCAGGCTTGGGCTGATAAATAACAAGTAATTAAAAGCAAAATACTGCAGATGTTGGAAATCTGAAATAAAAATGAGAAATTGTGACACATTTGTGACACACAAGTGTCAGGCAATAACCATCTCCAACAAGAGAGAATCTGACCATCTCCCCATTACATTCAATGGCATTCCCATCGCTAAATCCCCCACCATCAACATTCTGGGGTTTACTGTTGACTGGAAACTGAACTGGATGAGCCACATAAATATGTGGCTGCAAGAGCAGGTTAGAGGCTGGGAATTCTGCAGAGAGTAACTCCCCTCCTGCCTCCCAAAGTCTGTCAACCATCTACATAGGACAAGTCAGGAGTGTGATTGAATGCTCCCCACTTGCCTGGATGAGTACAACTCTAACAATACTCGAAGTTTGACACTATTTAGGACAACAGTATGCTTATTGGGCACCCCATCCACCCCGTTAAACATTCACTCCTTCCACCACCAAACCACCGTGGCAGCAGTGTGTACCACCTACAAGATGCACTGCAGCAACTTGCCAAACCTCCTACGACAACACCTTCCAAACCCACAACATCTGCCACTTGGAAGAACAAGGGCAGTGGGCGTGTGGAAACACCACCACTTGCAAGTTCTCTTCTATGTCACATACCATCCTGACTTGGAACTATATCACCATTCCTTCACTCTTGCTGGGTTAAAATCTTGGAACTCCCTCCCAAACAGCATTGTGGGTGTACCTACACCACAAGGATTATAGTGGTTCAAGGAGGTGGCTCACCACGAACTTCTCGAGGGCAATTAAGGATGGGCAATAAATGCTGGCCTTGCCAGCAGTCCGCACATCCCATAAACAAATTTTAAAAAAAAAAGCTGAGTGACTTAGATCACATTAGTTAAGAACTCAAAAAAAAAAAAAAAAATTGTGGTGGTTTGGGTACCTATAATCTCTCAACTGAAGGTCAGTACCTTTTGTAAGGTGATTGTAATAGCTGTTGGCTGATTCCAAAGTTGCAGCTGTTAAGCTTCTGCTCCTCTATAGTAAGCTGTTTATTCTTAGGAGCAAGGTCACTTTAATTGTGAGGAAAGATCTACTGTAGCACAGAGCAGATTATCAGTTTGGACTTGTTGTATGGCTCGAACCTTGATCTGTGATTTTTTTTTTCAATGTAGGGACCTCCCTATTTTTATGAATGACCATTGTAGATCTGTTAACAGTTGTTGATCCTGGATAGGAATGGTTGCCATCTGATTCACACGAATGGGTGTCATCATTGCTGCTGTTCTATGGCAGCAAAAGGGTAAACCTGTGAAAGACTGTATGAGAAGACCTGATGGAAGAAGGGCACCAAGCAAATGGCTGGGGGCATGGCGGCAGTTACGTCAGTCTGGTTTTGAGGAGTGACTTGCAATTTAGTTAAAATCTTATATAAGCTATAACTGGTGAAGTGATGAGAGATCATATTCTCTTTTTATAATAACTTGTTCTAATACTGAGGTGTATGTTGCAATAAATGGCTACTTTGATCATAAACTTTTAAGTTATTAAAATTCAAGATTTTTTCTGTTTGTGAGGGATATAGATAAAATCTTTTCAACAATAGTTTTTTATTTTAAAATTTTAACAATTTTAAGTGACTACAACGATGAAAGGAGCAGCTGTACTGAGTTTCCCGTAATAGTCCTGTGACCAGCTGAGGGATATTTGTGTATCAGTCAGCCAGCATAGGGCAAGAACTTGGGTTGACTGTGCCCCATAATCAAACCTTATTCAAGTGTAGTGACAGCTGTTGAGCTTCTGCTCCTGTACAGTAAACTGTTTACTCTTGGGAGCAAAGTCCCTTTAATTGCAGGAAAAATGTATTTTATCACTGTGGATTATTTGTTTGGGCTTGTATTATGGTTGAAATTTTGGTTTGTATTTTTATTAAAGGAGGAGGCCCTCAGGCATTTTTATAAATGACCATTGTAGATCTGTCACTTAGTTCTTCATCCCTGTATGGGAATGCTTGCCATATGATCCACGCAATTGGGTGTCATCATCATTGCTACTGTTCTAAGGCAGCTGAAGACATGAATAAAGTTGGCAAGATGTTTTTGTGACAAAATATCTTCCCTCTGTGTGTCATTTGATATATTGCCCTGCTGACTGACTGTCGCCCTGGGGCTTGCACTTGTACACTTCTGGCTGGGAATTTAGGGCTTTAACCACTTGCGGTAATGAGTTGTCCTTTACAGCACAGCAACAGCAAGTTAATCGGTGGTTTGATACAATATCATTTCATGTAACTTACACTCGCGTCTGCGCTACAAATAGGGAGAAGACTATTTTGGTACATATAATTTACAGATCTGCTTATGTACTGGATGTGAGCTGTCTTGTAAAATATATTAAGTAACTGCTTAAAATTTTGAAAGGTTCATTTTGATTCCTTACGTAGAATTTCTATGAGCCTTGGTGGAACTACTACAACAGCAATTACTTGCAGTTACATACTGGATTTTAATGTAGAAAGAGGCTTGGGTACTTCACACCTATCCAAGATAGGGGAGGTGAGTAAAGGTATAGATAAAAAGGTCAGCCAGAAGAAGCAATTCAAAAAGCAGGGATAAAGTAACTGAGACACTGGGAGTTTAGTGAAAGAGTTGTTGAGAGTGCGACAAACAGCTGAAAGCTCTGCCACTCACAGTTACAAGGGTGGGAGAAGAGGAGCAGCGAATGCACCAGGGGACAACAGAATTTGAGGACCAAAAGGTCAAGATGAGGCTAGGGAATATCTGAAAGTTGGGGTGCAGTTGTGGGGGGAGTGGGGGTGCGGCAGCTAAAGCAGGCAATGATGTGTAGATGAAGTTGTACGACGAGCATTGTTGATGGGACCTGATGAATTTTTTTCTATTCTACTTTACAATTTTGCTGCTGGCTTAACAAATAACGTTACTGAAATGTTGTGGTTAAAAACACTTACATAGATGCGCTTGCTGCTAAGTAACACCTGTTGCTTCCATTTCTGGTATTTTTGCACTCATTTAATGTAAAGTGTATGGAAGAATGGAACTTTCTTCTGTTCTTGGCATCCTAGCTCAGACTGAACTTCCTCTGATCCATCTTAATTCCAAACTGACAAGGCACTTTCCATTGTACCATTGTGAATTTTCCAATTCTCACACCTGCTGACTGGAGACTGAAAACTTGCGCCAATATGTGGCCCATTCTGTTGGAGTTGTGCTTACTGAGTTAGAGGCAAAGCGCAACTAACGGAGCCTAGGCTGCCACCTAAATATTATACATTGATTTTTACAAATAGTGCAACTGCTAAGATAGTTGTACTAGAGGAGGATGTGGAACAATTCTTCAAAACCAATTTCTTTTTCTGCAGTTATTTTTTAAGAAGTTAACTGAACTCAAAGTGGATAAATCACCAGGCCCTGATCTTTAAATCTGTAAATATGCAGTTAGTGTAGTGTCGTAGAAAGTAGTCAAAGTTCAATTCTGTTGAAGGGATGGAAAGTTAAACATTGTAAATAGTCTTAGTTGTGGGCAAAATCTTAGAATCTATAATCTAGGGTAATATAAGCATTTAGGAATGCTTTAGTTGATCAAGGACAGCCAGCATGGATTTGTTAAAATGCCATTTATGGCATTTAATTGGTTGAAAAAGTGGATAGATGAGAAGAATGCACAAGATGTATGCAAATCTTAAAAAGACATTGGATAAGGTTTCTAACAAGCGATGTGCTAAAAAAATTCAAATTTATGGTAAGCAGCATAAGTAACAGTTATGAATTTGTAGAAAACTAAGTTAGTGTGTGTATGCACTTGATGGGAAAGACGCTTAAGGGTGTGGATGAAAAAGACTTAGGGGTTTAAATGCATTATTCCTGTAAGTGTGAGTCTATTTATCTGTCTGTTGTATTCTGTCCCAGGGCAGTTCCTAACTGGAGTCTCACATGAAATTCTTGAGCCACTTATTAGGGAAGAGTAGCTGAGCTGGTTTCCTGTTACCTTTCTCAGGGTTTTTTATCTTCAGAGTACCCCTCTCCTCGGTGGGCTGCAACCAAAATACTCCCTTCATGATGGGGGTGGCCACTTGCATGGATTGGCTAAAAGTACCCTGCTGGACATCAATCCATTATCCGCTGTCTGGAGTGGGGTATAAATTCAACCCTTCTGACTCAGGTGGGAACACTACTAATGACCCATTGGCTAACTCCTAAACATAAGAACTAGGAGCAGGAGTAGGCAATTCAGCCCCTCGAGCCTGCTCCGCCATTCAATATGATCATGGCTGATCTCATCTCTGCCTCAACTCCACTTTCCTGCTCGTTCTCCGTAACCCTTCAACCCATTTCTAATGAAAAATCTCTCTATCTCCTCAAATTTACCCAATGTCTCGGCATCCACCGCACTCTGGGGTAGTGAATTCCACAGATTCACGACCCTTTGAGAGAAGTAATTTCTCCTCATCTCTGTTTTAAATCTGCTACCCCTTATCCTAAAACTATGACTTCTCATTCTAGATTGCCCCACAAGAGAAAACATCCTCTGTCTACTTTGTCAATCCCCTTAATGATCTTATATACCTCAATTAGATCTCCTCTCATTCTTCTAAACTCCAGAGAGTAAAGGCCTAAACTGCTCAATCTCTCTCCATAAGACAAGCTCCACCCCCCCGCCCCCCCAATCTCTGGAATCAAAGTGTGAGTACAAGCAAATAATGCCAGAAAAATGGCCATTGGTATTTTGGCTTTTATAAATTTCTTCAGGCAGGCGAGCATGGAATATTTTGCCAAACAACAGGTTGAATCAGAGACCATTGCATCTTTCAAGGTATAATTATTTGAAGCAGAGAAAGATACAAGCTAATAAAAAGAGCACAGGGCAGTGGGAATAGTTTTAAATTGATCTAACAAAGAACCAGCACAGACACGAAATATTCAATGGCATCTTTTTGTCCCATAATCTACTATGGTTCTAAGACTTTAATGCATTCACTCTTAAAGGCTGAGTCAATATAAATAAAAATAAATAAATAAAATAACTCTCTAAACACCTTGACTGCAACAATGTTCTATTTCCTCCTTGTTTCCTCTTGTATTCTCTTTCTGTTATCTGTTTGCTCCTGTCCCCCCCATTGCTTCCTAAGAGTAATTTCGAAGCACAAACTCATTGGATGAATTAAAAAGCAGTTTATTTCCTGTTTAGATGTGGTTGCTCTGAAAACTATTATTTGCTAATCTCTGGAACTGTCTGGAAAGAGTGTAGGTAAGCACTTGTGGGAGTAGGGAGAGGGGAGCAAATTCTAGCATCACCACCCCGCCGAGTTGTCCTTCAATATGAATTCTAAAGAATATGATTGATGGGTAAGAGAGATTAGCCTGGTTGTTATATTTGATTTTGTAACACTTTCAGACAGTTTATTTTAGCATAGTTATATGAATGGAGTCCAGCTGTCCAGATTATTCTAATTGGTACAGGAGCTTTGGCTGTTCTAATATAGTCCCTTTGTTGTGCAAATCCATAGGAGTATAATGACGGTTGCAGCAGTAACAAGATGTAAACATCTTAAGGATGAAACATTATGGAGTGAGATCAGGTTGGCTCCTTTATTCCCCTAACCAAACACTTACTAGATCTGTTGAAGACCGAGTGATAATCTAGCAGTGTGTTGCGACATTCTTTGCTGTAAAACTGAACTGCTGTGAATTGTGAGGTGTTGTAGCTTATTCACAAACTCTATTGGACTTTGGGCATTTGCCTGTTGATTTTGTGTGGCAAGTCAAACTGTTGCTGCTTGGTACTGAACATTTGAATTAATGGGGCAAGTATTTAGGCAGTCTGTGCTTTTTCACAGGTGTATTAGTTTTTCCTTTTATATCTTGTGGTTAGTTCACATGTGAAGAGGAACCAAAATCTACCCCACAAGCAATCTTGCTATCCTTCTCATTTATGTTCTGAAGACTTATTTTTGAGAAGTTTCAATATTTAGGATGCATATCAAACCAGTTAATCATTTTTTTCTTTTAATGTTCACTTAATTAAAAATGGGGATGTGAAGAAATAGTGATGAGTAGAACACTTTATAATTCTACATTCTCTCCATAGTAATAACTCTCAGAAAATAGAGCGGTTGAGTGTGATTGTCGATTAGGTAAATTGATTCCTGCTGATTTGTCACTTCCTCCCCCTCACACATGGAGAAGTAATAGTGTACTCGAAAGAGGAATCCTGACAATTGATTTGCAATTTTATATCTGTTCTTTTATGGGCTACACAAATTCTGATCACTTCTTGCATGATTCAAGGCTTAGAACCGTCCTGGTTCCACTTGATTTCTCTTCAAAGCCTCTGCCCTTTTGCAAGTACAATAGCAAAAATGAGCACAATACTTGATCTTGCTCATGTTTTATAGAATGCAGGTATTGCTACCTTGGAGTTTTGTCTTGAATACATGGTTGATCACATTATATAGCAATGACTCCTCTTTGTGGAATAGCACACATTACCTTCCTTAATTTTTTAAATAAATTATTTGGCACAGTTGCTGTGTGTGGTTGTAGGCATAAAACTTGCTATACATTGTGGTGATCAGTGTTCTTGAGTAGTGACTGGCAGGGCAGAGCAAGTTACTAGACTGACATAGTTGTACCTACAGAAGTGACCAACAATTTGGTTATAGATCATTTTGGGTTTAGTAGTAATAGAAGGCAGTACAGTTTCTGGAAAAAAGTGCACGTAAACCACGTTTTAGCACACAATGGTTATAACAAGTGACATAAGTTTATCGATCTCATTAATTGTAATTTTCACGATGGACATAGCAATAATTGTTTTGAAAAAATATAACATGCATGTTTTCAGTGAAGCTTACTGGAAAGACGAAAGTTGTTTTGCAGATATTTTGAGCCATTGATTGGAGAGAGTTGGAGCATCTTATTCGGGTACTAAGTAGTTTATGCTTGCACTGTATTATATGTGTTACTGCTTTGCTGTGTTCTTGTCTTGTTCCTTTTGGGTTTCTTTTTTCTGCTGTTCTAGGAGTGCTATTGGTCTGATGCAGAGCTTACCTTTTCTGCCCTCTGTAGGATATTCATTTTTTTCCCACAGCTTTCCTATTACAGAACCTCGTAATGTTACCTCTGCTAATACTTTAAAACTAGTTTTCTCCAAATTATGTGACTGGAGACCTGCCAATTTTCTGTGCCCAATACTTGATGTTTGCATTTAACGCAATGCAGTCTGTTGGCTTGTTTTGTATATTTTTAAAATGAGAGTAAAATTTCATAATTTTAGAATTTGTACTCCTTTCTAATTCAGCTGCACACTGTTCATCTGTGAACTGCTCAATAGAAGGGTGATTTTAAATTCTCTGCAATGTTTCTTATTCTCCACACTGTAGCATTGTTGTAATCAGGAATTTTGTGGATTAAACCTACATCTTGAGTGCACCACAGCAGTCTAATTTTGAAAATGGTACATCCACTACAAAAAGCATTTAGCCAGTTTTATTTTGTTAACAGGAGGGAGAATCCTTTGGATTATTATTGCACTTTAAAATTGACCAGTTCAGTGAGAGTATGAGAAGTTATTGAAGGCAGTGGAATGAATTGTTGCTTTAAGGAGATTAGAAGTTTTTTTTTGTACGTTGGAGTGAAACATTCCATTTGTTGTACTGTATGGGAAAATTTTCATTTGAGTATACTGGCTGTTTAAAGTTTGTCATTGGCAGATTGATGTAAGAATTATTGGAACATTCTGTAATGGTCAACAAAGGTCCTGAGTGGAAATAAATGTTTTTTTTTTAACTTGCCAGCATTGCTGTTTGGGTTCCATTTGTTTTCTAGTTTCCATTGTCTTGGCAGCTGCTAAACCTGCCTTTTTAACAAGCTGTTAAGGAATTAAAATGTAATAGGCCGGAGTGAACACAAAGACCAAGCATATTTGCTCTACATTAAGTGCTGTTTACTTTAAGGTTAAACTGTTAGATTCTGGTAGGACTAGTTTAGTCGACGGCTGAATAGTGACTTGGTGGCCAATATGTGGGGAGCTGTTTTAAAGGGATACAAAAAGGTTCCCTTTCAGATGCAAGATTTCCATTAAAATGCATTCCACCCCTGCAAGGTGTCAATTTTAACCCTTGCTTGTATTTGTCAATACGTTGGTTCCTGACTCTTTGAAGTGAAATAGTGTTTTTCATTGACTGCATGGAATTTCTCTTCAGAAAAAAAAATCTAGTCAGAAAGTAAGTGGCTGTTTAGTTGTATTGCTAATTAGCACTGAGATCTTCTTTGGCCTCCTTGTCTCGAGAGACAATGGGTAAGCGCCTGGAGGTGGTCAGTGGTTTGTGAAGCGGTGCTTGGAGTGGCTATAAAGGCCAATTCTACAGTGACAGACTCTTCCACAGGTGCTGCAGATAAAATTGGTTGTCGGGGCTGTTACACAGTTGGCTCTCTCCTTGCGCCTCTCTTTTTTTCCTGCCAACTGCAAAGTCTCTTCGACTCGCCACACTTTAGCCCCACCTTTATGGCTGCCCGCCAGCTCTGGCGATCACTAGCAACTGACTCCCACGACTTGTGATCAATGTCACAGGACTTCATGTCGCGTTTGCAGATGTCTTGAAAGCGGAGACATGTACGGCCGGTGGGTCTGATACCAGTGACGAGCTCGCTGTACAATGTGTCCTAGGGGTCCTGCCATCTTCCATGTGGCTCACATGGCCAAGCCATCTCAAGTGCCGCTGGCTTAGTAGGGTGTATATGCTGGGGATGTTGGCCACCTCGAGAACTTCTGTGTTAGAGATACGGTCCTGCCACCTGATGCCAAGGATTCTCCGGAGGCAGCGAAGATGGAATGAATTGAGACGTCGCTCTTGGCTGACCTACATTGTCCAGGCCTCGCTGCCGTAGAGCAAGGTACTGAGGACACAGGCTTGATACACTTGGACTTTTGTGTTCTGTCAGTGCGCCATTTTCCCACACTCTCTTGGCCAGTCTGGACATAGCAGTGGAAGCCTTTCCCATGTGCTCGTTGATTTCTGCAACGAGAGACAGGTTACTGGTGATAGTTGAGCCTGGTGATAGTTGAACTCTTGAACCACTTCCAGAGCGTGGTTGCCGATATTGATGGATGGATGTCCCATGATGTTCATTTGCTTGAGGCTGATGGTTTGGCCAAATTCATTGCAGGCAGCCGCAATCCTGTCGATGAGTCTCTGCAGACACTCTTCAGTGTGAGATGTTAATGCAGCATCGTCAGAAAAGAGGAGTTCCCTGATGAGCACTGAGATTACTGTGGAGAAATCTCACATGATAGTTCAGTGATGTCTAAATGTGTGCATGGAGGCCTACAGTGAAACACTGGGCCAGTTTTTTGCTTAGGATCTTCCATTGAATGTAAAGAGCTCTCATTTTTCACACTGCAGTTAACATGTGTAGCTCCCATGCTCAAATGAGTGAGGTAATGTTGCTCCCTTTTTTAATGGACTGCTTGCAAATTTCTAAAATGTAAACCTGATCCGACGATCACGTTTTTAAAGAAGAAGTCAATTTTCCTCCAGTACTTCTGCATCCTATGATGTGAAGGCATTCTGAAGGATATTTTAAAATTTTCACCAACACTGACAAAAACTTAAAACACTCGAGCCATCATCCCACTTGTCTGGTTTTGGTCTTGCCAAAAGGTGGCAACCCTTGTGTGGGGGAGGAGTCTATTACCTAATCTGCTGGGCAGGAATTGCAATTATTTTGGGAAAAATAAATTTAAGTAGTTACATAATAGCTTGAATGTGGGGCTAAAGTCCCTTTTTTTTAAAAAAAAAAAGGTACATTAATTTGAGAGAGAACATGTCCAGCATGGATATATATTTTCACTTGCCTATCCGCAGTGTTGAATTTGTATAACCCATAAATGTGACTTACATGATAAAGTTGATCAAAAACATTGCTTAAAACTGTTCACTTAATTTCACTCCCTAAAGATGACCACGCCTGACATGGGAGCATGTATCCAGTTTCTTTACATGTTGAATCTTGCTGTGATTCACTTTTGCTGGTTTAATGGCATATAAAAGCAACAGTAATTCATAGCAGAAAGCCTCGATGTGTGCATAGTTTAGGTTGGATGCTAAAATTTAGTCCATTGGTATCAGTGATGGTGACTTTGGTATAATTTCATAATAAATCATGGCAAATACCCAGTGAGCTTGAAATTTTTCACCGCTCATATTTTTGATTTTGTTAAATTGCTGTATTTACAGTTCTCCTTTGACTTTCTCTCTCATCTCATGCTTTAGATTGGTTCAGTAGCTGGCGGCCCTTTAAGTATAGAAGATTAAGGGCTGATCTAATTTAAGTGTTTAAGTTGATTAAAGGATTTGATGGGATATGTAAAGAGAAACTATTTCCTCTGGCAGGGCAGCCCAAAACATGGGGTATAACCTTAAAATTAGAGCTAAGCTGTTCGGGGTGATGTCAGGAAGCAGTTCTTGTGGAAATCTGGAAAACTCTTCCCCCAGAAAGCTGTTGAGATTAGGTCAAATTTCAAAATAAAGATTGATGGATTTTTGTTAGACAGGGGTGTTAAAGGCTGCAAATCAGCCACAGTTTAATTGAATGGTGGAACAGGTTCGAGGGGTTGAATGGCATATTCCTGTTCCTATGTCCCTTTTTGATATCTATTTAGCCAAGTGACTGGAGGAAGATAACCCAACATCGTGTCACCGTTCTAAGTTTCAGTATACTTAAGCATTGTTGTGTTGCCTGGTTTTAGCACAGTTAGTGGTGGGCTTGTGAACCACAGATGCTGTTCTCACTGATTCGGACACTACATTCTTCTACTTGTTCTCTTTCCACAAGTTTTGATTAGTTTAACAGAATAGGTTTTGGTCTGTTATTTTTTTGGGGTATGTATCAGTGTTGTGGCACAATATTTATCCATTGTGTCATTAGGGAAACTTAATTAACGATTTACTCATTCTGTTTAAAAGTACTGTATATGAAATTGAAAAAATGGAAATTGGTTTAATGTGATCTATGTGGAAAGGTGGGCTTGCCATCAAGCATTCCTGCAAAATTTGATTCAGCAGCATCAGGCTTCTAATAAATCTTAATAAATTTCTGTAACTCAACCTGACAGGAGGTGGGGGGTGGAGGGGTGGGGTGAGGGGTGTGGAGAGCCCAGGGGTTTGTTCTGCAGTGTTTTGCTGCAGGCCCTGCTGGTAAATCACTTAGGGTCAATTGCTGATGTAAGACATGAATAAGTCAGCTACTGAAGTACAGCCAAAGCATTGGATAACCATCATTTTCACATAAAGAGAAAAATGGTTAGGGAAAATGCTGTACAGCTTTCTTGAGACTATTCTGCAGGGAACTGAACTAGTTTGTTAATTTTGCTTGGTGTAACCAGATTTTAGTTTTTGTCCTGTTTCTTTTGACTTGCTATATCGTGTGCTTGTACCAGTTACAACTTTTATGTGTAGTAGGTTGCAGTTATTGACCATTTTGTCCTGATTGCAAAATATGTTCTTGCGTGGAAGTGTCTTTTTTTAAATAAATGTTAACTGTAACTTGGGTGGCGCAGTGGTTAGCACTGCAGCCTCACAGCTCCAGCGATCCGGATTCAGTTCTGGGCACTGCCTGTGTGGAGTTTGCAAGTTCTCCCTGTGACTGCATGGGTTTCTGCCGGGTGCTCCGGTTTCCTCCCACCGCCAAAGACTTGCAAGATGATAGGTAAATTGACCATTGTAAATTGCCCCTAGTGTAGGTAGGTGGTAGGGAATATGGGATTAATGTAGGAGGGGATGTGGTAGGGAATATGAGATTAATGTAGGATTAGTATAAATGGGTGGTTGATGGTCGGCACAGACTCGGTGGGCCGAAGGGCCTGTTTTAGTGCTGTATCTCTCTGTGACTCTATGTAATTATATCCATTATATTCTGAGGAGCTGTTGACATGTGTGCCTACTTTCATCCAACTTTTTAAATGGCGTGTAATTTATTTTGTTTTGTGCTGAATAATAATTAACCTCAATGTCTGATGATTTAAGCAAACCTGGACTCCATCTTGATTTAAATGGATAACTTCAAAGTAATCTGACAAAGTTTTTTGTGACTTTAATGAAATTTCATGGGTCAGGGCAAGGTCACTTTGTACAAAGAGCACTGTCACTTCTTCTGTTGTTGGTTGCTGCATACAGCACTCAGGGTTCTTCAGCACAATGTTCACCTCTTACTGTGCTGTTTTCCTATCACATTAATGGGCCTTTAGTTCATTTATTTAAAAATGTAATATAATTATGTGGTAACCTGTATATTGGATTGTTAAAAGTATTGTGCAGATCAGTGTCTGCTTACGAGTACTTGTTGAAAGGCCTCTTTGCTCTCCCCGTAGAATTTCCTAGATTCTTTTGAAGCATCTCCATGTAACTTTTGAATTGCTTTACTTGAAAACAAAAGAGTATGCAAATTTTTGCTGCATTTTTGATGCAGATTCTTTATTTATGATAAGTAGCTTCCTTTTTGTATTAAATATGCGTACCCTCTAATACATTATAAAATATGATTGGTAGCAAGTAAAACTAGAAAATTCCAAGATATTAAGACTGTCATCGGCAGCCAATTAGAAAAAAATACCAGAAGGTGACTGCAGAGTAAAGACGAGCAACCAATATTTACCATGAGCCCAAACACAGTGACTTTTAATTTAGTCAATTTAGAGTAATTGTAGCTCTCCTTTTTAAAAAAAAAAGAAATGTAGTGCTGTGCTCATATTCACTTCTTTTATCATGTAAGTATTAAGTTGTCAACAGGTGCTTTCTCCTTGAGTTGCTGTCAAACTTTGTAAACAGTTTCAATAATGTTTAGATTGGTGGTGGTTAGACTAACAACCAAAACTATTTGTTTAAGCTAGCTTGAGATTAATTTTTCCCTGTCCCAAAAGAAAGAGTCTCAGGTGAGCCTTCTTGTCCTGCTAACTGGAATGTCATGCATTTCAGCACTTACTGACTTAGCTGCTTCTGGGAGCAAACTGAGTTGGGATTGCACCGTAAACAGTTTAAATCTGATTACAGATTCTGCAGTCTCACTGTGAAAAATGCTCAAACCTACAAAGCTACTTAGAAGCTATAACAATATCACAGTGGTTGTTCTGGACCTCCAGGTTGTTTCTCTAGACCTTTTGCCACTAAGAGAAAGTTTGCTCAGTTTCCAACTTCAACATGAAGAATCTTGGTGTGACAATATGTTTTTCATCAGGAAATGACTCCGTAGTATATCAGCGGCTTGTAGAATAAGGTTTTTTTTTCTCCCTATTGAAGCATGTTCAGTCTTTTTATTGGCTCAGTTGTGTGTCTAATATTTTGAAGTAAGCATCTCTTGGGTTTAACCATGAACCAAGCTGCTTTTAACACTTCGAGTAATGTTATGTGTTAACATTATTTATGGTGCCAAAAGGCTAAATTTTTCTCTTGAAACCTTTCTTTATCTCTAGGTCATCCTGCATTATTCTCTGGCTTCTTCCTATCTTGTTAGACTGCAGCAATGAGGTGTGGGATGACTCATTTTTGTGTGTGTTTTGTGGTTAGATTCCAGCCTTCATTTCTCTGTGACTTGGCAGAGATCAGAATTGTGTGGACAGATTGTTACCTGACTCTGCCAGTTTATCTATCCACAGTCCAAGGCTCACCATCTGTTTGTGGGGAGGGGGTATTTCTAAATTCTTGTCCTAATGTGGCATGTTAATTGCAAGTAGAAAACTGTCATATTGGTGACTTTGGTTTGCTATTGCAGCACCCTATCTAGTTGCATGGAGCTTTTGAAACATCGCCTCTAAATAATTTCAGTTATCAAAATATCTAATGAATTGCTTTTGTTTACTCATAGAACATAGAACATTACAGCGCAGTACAGGCCCTTCGGCCCTCGATGTTGCGCCGACCTGTGAAACCATCTAACCTACACTATTCCATTTTCATCCATATGTCTATCCAATGACCACTTAAATGCCCTTAAAGTTGGCGAGTCTACTACTGTTGCAGGCAGGGCGTTCCACGCCCCTACTACTCCTGAGTAAAGAAACTACCTCTGACATCTGTCCTATATCTATCACCCCTCAACTTAAAGCTATGTCCCCTTGTATTTGCCATCACCATCCGAGGAAAAAGACTCTCACTATCCACCCTATCTAACCCTCTGATTATCTTATATGTCTCTATCAAGTCACCTCTCCTCCTCCTCCTCTCTAACGAAAACAATC
This sequence comes from Heterodontus francisci, assembly GCF_036365525.1. Classification (NCBI taxonomy): domain Eukaryota; kingdom Metazoa; phylum Chordata; class Chondrichthyes; order Heterodontiformes; family Heterodontidae; genus Heterodontus; species Heterodontus francisci. The sequence continues at coordinate 76,880,127 of NC_090378.1, read as the reverse complement.
TCAAGTCCCTCAGCCTTTCCTCATAAGACCTTCCCTCCATACCAGGCAACATCCTAGTAAATCTCTTCTGCACCCTTTCCAAAGCTTCCACATCCTTCCTATAATGCGGTGACCAGAACTGCACGCAATACTCCAGGTGCGGCCGCACCAGAGTTTTGTACAGCTGCAGCATGACCTCGTGGCTCCGAAACTCGATCCCCCAATTAATAAAAGCTAACACACCATATGCCTTCTTAACAGCCCTATTAACCTGGGTGGCAACTTTCAGGGATTTATGTACCTGGACACCAAGATCTCTCTGCTCATCTACACTACCAAGAATCTTCCCATTAGCCCAGTACTCTGCATTCCTGTTACTCCTTCCAAAGTGAATCACTTCACACTTTTCCACATTAAACTCCATTTGCCATCTCTCAGCCCAGCTCTGCAGCCTATCTATGTACCTCTGTACCCTACAACATCCTTCGGCACTATCCACAACTCCACCGACCTTCGTGTCATCCGCAAATTTACTAACCCACCCTTCTACACCCTCATCCAGGTCATTTATAAAAATGACAAACAGCAGTGGCCCCAAAACAGATCCTTGCGGTACACCACTAGTAACTAAACTCCAGGATGAACATTTGCCATCAACCACCACCCTCTGTCTTCTTTCAGCTAGCCAATTTCTGATCCAAAGCACTAAATCACCTTCAATCCCATACTTCCGTATTTTCTGCAATAGACTACCGTGGGGAACCTTATCAAACGCCTTACTGAAATCCATATACACCACATCCACGGCTTTACCCTCATCCACCTGTTTGGTCACCTTCTCAAAAAACTCAATAAGGTTTGTGAGGCACGACCTACCCTTCACAAAACCGTGCTGACTATCGCTAATGAACTTATTCATTTCAAGATGATTATAAATCCTATCTCTTATAACCTTTTCCAACATTTTACCCACAACCGAAGTAAGGCTCACAGGTCTATAATTACCAGGGCTGTCTCTACTCCCCTTCTTGAACAAGGAGACAACATTTGCCATCCTCCAGTCTTCCGGCACTATTCCTGTCGACAGTGACGACATAAAGATCAAGGTCAAAGGCTCAGCAATCTCCTCCCTGGCTTCCCAGAGAATCCTAGGATAAATCCCACCTGGCCCAGGGGACTTATCTATTTTCACACTTTCCAAAATTGCTAACACCTCCTCCTTGTGAGCTTCAATCCCATCTAGCCTAGTAGTCTATATCTCAGTTTTCTCCTCGACAACATTTTCTTTCTCTACTGTAAATACTGACGAAAAATATTCATAACTACCTTTCGTCTATGTGCTTTTCTCAAAACTTGCATGAATACACTTTAAAGATTCAACATTAAAAGTCACAGTTTTCACAAATCATTTTTATGGCTAATCATTAAAAGTAGGACTGACACATGATTGGTAGTGGTACAGGTGGGGTGGGCTTGAATTGCTAATATAGTTTTACTGCAAGCAATCTGTTGAGTAAATATCTGTAGTTGAACTGAAAATAGGAGTAGAGTTTTGTGACCCCAGAAGAATGCCTGTCTTGTCTGTCTGTAGACTTGAGTATTCTATACCTCGCCTAGCTGCAAACGGACTTCATTTCTGAAGTGGTATCTTGTACAGTGATGGATGGGACAGACTTGCTCACATTTTAGCCATTCAAGATGCAGCCATGAATTCCATTTTTTGATATTAAAATGCACTTGAGATATAGGCATGTTGGATTTTAAATTAAAAACAATGCAACAAAGCTGCTCATTTGGAAACCACATTGGTCGCTGGTGGAAATTGGACACCATTGCACATCAAGTAGTACTTACAATAAAGCTAATAGCAAAAAACAGATTTTTTTGCTTTAAATGTCTGTGTGTGAATGAGCTCCCAGTCCTACTGAGTATTCATTTCAAAGCTACGCAAACCATATATGAGTAATAAATGTTTGTGTATACAGTATTTTGTTTGAACTTGTTTCTATTTTATCGGACAGATTGTGTTGTACATCTGAATCACACTGAGCATCATTGCTTCAGTCACTTTAGCACAGTATCCCAGTCTACAATATGTTGGACTAAACTAGTGTAAGAGGGGTTCTTGTATTTTGTTGTAGCTATTAGCTGGATTTGTTGCAACTAGAAAAAGAAGAGTGGATACTTTATTGATAATGAATTGATGTTAAATGAGAAGTGTGTTGCACTTTTTTCCCAACTGCTGACCTGGCACATGAATCAGCGATCTTATGGATTGCATGACTTTGTGTTGGTCAGATCAGTATCTTTATCCACTAGGCTATTGGGGAGCTATATACATATCATTTTTCAGGGGACTGGAAACATTTTGGTTGCTGGCTTTATTGAATTCCTGTGGTATAATTTTCCAGTTGCAGTCAGTTTCATGAGACCCATGTATGGGGAACTGGTGTTTTCTCCGCTGTCTTGCAGTACAAAAACAGTGTTAGTACAAGTTCTTAATACTGTTAAATCTCTATTCAAGAATGTACAGCAAATTAAATGGAACGCATACCACTCATTGTATTGTACAGGATATGTAGGGAAGGAGAATGAGAAAATGCAACTGTCCAACTATCAATGCTTTCTTTGATATGCTGTTAAAACATTTTTAATAGGCAATAGAAAAAGGTGGCTATATAAGCATCAGTTCAAAAGAAAATACATAAAATTAAACAGGGAAATTCTCTTAACGTGTGAGTGAGTTACAATAATGGATGATTGTTGATATTGGACTTGACTTTTTCAGTGGCGCCAATCCAATCTGCAGGACAGTTTATGCATGCACATCCATTCGTAAAAGGCATGGCATAAGCTTTGACCAGTTAGCCAAAGCTACATCTATATCTAGTTTTAATCTTGTATGATAACCCTAGTCCATTGGAGTACCTGCCAAGAATGAGGCACATTAATTTTGTCATGAACATTGATTTTAAACTGTTGCTGGAGTGAAGAAAAGGACTTGTTAACCAGATCAGCCATGGTTGGAAAGGTATTTGCATATTAACAAACAGTACTTGGAAGGACGGAGGACCATTCCCTGACATTCAACCAGATGTTGAAGGTGGGGGAGCTCACATTCCAGGTTGACTGCTAAGATGGCCGAATAGACAATTGGACATGGTCAAACCAGCTAGTCACATGACTAACCTGCTGGGCAACCTGAGCTTTTTGAACTTGTACAAACAGTTTGGGCAAACGAAAAAGCAGAAGGCTCCTGGACTGAGAAGATCTCTCCTGGCTGGCACGCCACAGCCTCTCCTGTCTGTCTGCTCCCATCTCTTTCTCACAAGCCTCTGAATCTGCTGAAGACACATGAGCCCCAAGAGAGAAAAGTCACCTACACCGAACAAGGTTTAAGAACAATACTGGGCCCCAACGAAAAGCAAGATCTACCGACAATCAAGGACTCTACAGTGAGCTCGAAGAACCAGAATAAAAACTCTTCAGATATTGCCTCAAACTTTTCCACTTTATTTTTCTTCTCTTTTCTGTCTCTATTTGCATGTGTGTATCGCGTATGCAAGCTAACGTGGGCACGTCGTGTATTCATAGGCATCAACCGAATTGGAGTTTAAGTTTAATAAATTTCAACTTTTCTTCTTTAAACCTAAGAAAGCCTGTTTGTGCTGGTTTCTTTATCTTATAATTGGAAAGTGGTGAACGAGGATTCACCAAGGGGGAGCGGTGTGTTTAAAATTAAACCCTGTTACAGTTTGAGCCTTCACCTGGTCTTAAGGAACCCGGCTTGCCTTTCTCACCTGGTCGTAACAATATCTTGGTGAGTTATGTTCCCTTTCAGGACTGCAGCTGTGTGGCTTAATTTTAATATTGGGTACTTAGCAATGGCTGTGGAGAGCAGATTGTCTATTTTTTATGTAATCAGATGTAGTCTGTTTTCCTCCTGCGTTGGTATTTCAGGGGCCAGAGCAAGGTTGTTTGGAATTGGAGCGGAGGAGCCCTGTGAGACACTTTACTGCATCTGCCTTATTATTTTTCAGTAAAACAATTACAACCAATGTCAATAAAATCTGAATAGAAAACCCTTAACTTCTTACTGCTGTCATAGTTCAAGACAATGCTGTTGAATTTCATAACCAAGCAGAGTTAATGTGACTGTATCTCTGTGAAATCTGCAGTGACTTAGTTAAATGTGGTTGCTACCAAAGACACTTGATGGTTAGGTGCTGGGAATGCACAAGAATAGTATAATGTTTGCCTTTATGTCCATCCTCCTATCTGTGAGAAGCTTTTTGCATTATTTTGGCTTTGCATTCAGTGCTGGTTCGGTTTGGAGCTCCCTTGGTTCATGTCCCATCCTGGGGTTGAGCACATAGTCTGTGTTGGCAATTCAGTGCATGATTGCATTGTCAGAGGTCCTGTCTTTTGGATGAAATGTTTAAAGTGAGTCCCATCTTCCTGCTGCTATATTACTAATGTTTTTTCTTTCTTTATAACTTGACAGTTTTTCTCTTCTCTCAAGTGGTCATGAGCTCAGGGAATCGAAGAGGCAAATTGGTATCTGAAGCACTATTAACATACAAAGATACTTTTGCAATATATTTACACCATGGAGATCAGATGTCTTCATTCAAGTGAACTGAAATGGTCCTCCCTTGTAGAAAACTCCATTGTTGAATTTTTTAATTAAAAGAAAAGCTTAAAACTGCTGTTAAACAATATTTGGTTCAGAATTCCAGCTGACAGATCCACATGGCTGCTGAGAGTGTCTGGAGGCAGGCTACGTTGTTCAGATGGACTCCAGTATCTGTTGGAAATTGTGCCTACACCATACTGATATGGGGTGGATAGCGTGGTTGGGTTTTCATATTGGGATGACTACATTATGCCGCATTGTTGGTAGGCTATTGAGTTCAATCTATTCTGGATTTATTTTGGAACTTTGAAGGATAAGTCCATGGTTGGTTGCAGTGCAGCGAATTACACCAACGAAGATTCATAATGCATTTATAATGTATAGTCAGAAATTCTCTACTTGGAGTAAATTTTGCATGAAGTGATTTCAGTGTATAATTGTATTTTATCTTTTCATTACATCTTGATTGTTTTTCAACATCTTCCAAAATGACGCCTTACCAGCAATTTTTTGTAGGAAGACATCTGTGACAATTGCTCCTTTTGCAATGTAGCAGTGTTATGACAGTATGTGTGTATTTTGTTGCTGTCGTAAAATTGGAAGACATGTTAGATGCAACATTTTACGGTTTAGAAATTATTCTGATAAAATCAGTACCCCAAAGAACAATATTTTAAATCTGCTATATAGTAACTCTATTTCTGCTTTTTGTCATATTATGTAATGTGCTCTCCTGCTTATCTGTTTAATGCAAAACCTTTTGAAAGTGAGGCTACAACTCTATCACTTTTTGGATCACTACTGCTGTAAGCTCTAATGTTTAGTCTGCATGTTATCATTGGGGTTAATGTTGCATGCAGTTACATGACTAGCACAACTGTTTATAATGAAGTTGTATTTTTCACTTTTAAGGTGGAATTAGTTGTGGAGGTGCAATTTAAATGTTTCTCAGCAAAACCTACTGTTCGCAATATAACATTGTCCAACATTGCAAAGCAGAGTGTCTCCCTTTCATGTTCATGAAGCAGGCAATGCAGGAAAAACTTAATTGCCAAAGTAAAAACCATTTTAGTCATGGAAGATTTTAACTCATTAGACAATAATCATTAGATACAATGGCTGCTGTGAAACAACCTCTTGCATGTGTTTGCAAGAGACATGATCAGGATCTTTTAGTTGATCAAAAATGAGATGAAAGAAATTTGTATGGTTGAGATTAATCGGCACAACTGTCTGTCTGGGAAAACCTGTGGTCGATGAGATAGTGTGAAGCAGACCACAAATCTGCACTTGGTAATGCAAGAAAGATGCCAGTAGCAATTAGCTAAAATGTGGGTCATGTTTGAAGTAGATCAAATCACTTCTCATCATTCTAAGCTTCTGAAGACTTGAGTGACAAAAAATGCCCGATAGTTTTGAGACATTTAGAATAGTACAAGCATTAAATGTCTTCTGTTAGAGCTTTCTGAAGACAATGTAAACGGAAGACCATATGTAACGAGGAGGGAAGGGAATGCATGTCATGCATTTATACAGTTATTGATTAGTACAGTGGTGCATTGTTTTCCATGTGCATTTTCTGACTGGTTTTCAGTTGAATCTTTTGGGGATGTTCTGGGACTTGTGGCACATGAATGTTTTCTTTTTATGTGTTTTCCTGGTTGCCTCTGAAACCGATTGAGTTTGGGTGAATATTGATCTCATTTTCTAGAGTGGTTTCTGAATTATAATCAGAATTAGTTGCAGAATGCAAAAGCATTGCACGCTTGGGAGTTGAGCCAAAAATTGTTTATGCAGCTGTTTACAGTCCACAGCTCATTCCAATTGAGTGTCTAGGTTTTCTCTCATGATGGGATGACTACAAACTCATGACTTCTTTTTCCCTTATCCTTTCTGTATAATAGAATGTCATTTTATTGACCTCAATTTCATTTTTAATTTAATTTGAATTTTATTTTTGTTATGGTGCAGTGTAGATCTTTGCAACTCTGTTTAAAACAAAAAAATGGCTGGCAAATAAACAACATTTAAAGTGAAGACAGACCTTTTTTAGCCTTAATGTTCTATGGGACCTATCATTCCAGTGTTCGTTAAAGTTGTGCTTCTTTACCTGTGGTTTTTTTTTGTATGTGCGATAGCTTAGTTTGTATTTAGATGAAAATACCAGTAGTTCGAGCAAAGTCCCAGCCAGTGAGCAAAATCGAAATGGCAGCGATATCAGCATCTGACCAAGAGTCATCCTTTAGTACTTTATGCATCTGGGTGTGGCATTAAACATGATGCACTGCGATGTTTGTTAAAGTGGGACAGCTTTGTTTTTGGATGAGTATACCTGAAATTCAGAATATAGCTCTGAAATCAGCAGGCAGGGATGAATCAGAAAGGGAAGGGCAGTAGTGATAAGTGTGAGATAAGTTGAATTCCTCACCTGGTTATAAATTGGATAAAATGCCTAGGCTATTACAGCACTGGGTTGGCAAACAGGTAGATCAGTCAGAGACTTGCCTCCATTGTTACCAATTGCATGAATCTGCTAACCACAGGTAACATACATTTATTGGATGAAGTGCCTTGTCGACAAAGAAAATGTTACTTGTGCTTCTCTACTATAGTAGAACAATTAGGTTGTTATGAAATAGCAGAAGTGGAGCAAGAGGGAGGAGAAGAGGATTGGAAGATGCATTTCTGTGAAGTATACCTCTGCTACAGACTTTATGCCTACATTTCAGCTAATCATGTGTCTGGTTGTACAACCAAGCTTGTATTTTTTTAAACCTTTTTTGAAATTCTAGCCAGTTCATTTCCCTCCTGTCTCTTCTCCACAAGTCCAACTATATGTTCTTTTATCTTGTGAATGTGTATCTGTCACCAGTTCAGTTCAAAAGAAATGCATATTTCTGATCTAATATTTCTCATGGCTTATGGCAATGCAGAGAATTGTGGCCAGCTGAACATTTGTGTGATTCAAATCTAATTTTTTTTTTTACATTTTGTTAGTTAATAAGTGATTCCTCCCCATCTGCTTTGCATTTATCTGCTGTAATAGAGTAGGCCTTCTGATGACTCAATAGTTGGGAATTAGCAAAATAATTGTGTAAAAGTTCTAACCAAAAAACTTGAGCATTGGTAGTTTGTGAATTGTTTAAGCTTGTACTTTTTTAAAATTATAATACTGCTTACCTGAAATTTAAAGTCACTTTTAAATTCAGTTTGAATTCTGGAAACCCACCATTTCACCTCTGCCTGACCAAGTGGTAGCACATTCACCTCGAAGTTCGAAGGTCTTGGGATCAAGCTCCAATCCATGTGATTTGTGGACATAATGTAGGCTGACATGTCTGTGCAGCACTGACCGAATGCTATTATATCTGCCAACACTTAAATAAATTCGCAGAATTTTAGGTTAAGATAAATCCTGTCGCGTACTGTATCATATAGTTATATATTTTATGGGAGCAGGTAGCAAAGTAGTGTCACTTAGCTTCAGTGCTTCCCTCAGGAGTTGTTGCATTCAACTGTTCGTCTTTAATTTTCTTTTAAGTAATTTTGTAACCCTGTTATCACTAAAACAGATACTTTAAAAATGGGGTGAAGGCTTCCTCCATCCCATCTCTCTGTATGTACTTGAAAGCAAATGCTGTTTGGATTAGGTAGAAATGGACAATGAAAATCTGGAATAAACTAAAGATGGCTCACTAAATGAGGCCAACAACTGTGCTGTGCCATGGATTCGTGGCAGGGTGCTGGCTTGCACCAGAGGCTCTTCAGGTGGCAAGTTTCTAGTCCGGGCGAAGCAAGACAATTCTTGGAAGAAGAAAATTGGAAGCAGAGTCAACTGGGATGTTGTTTGTGTTTCTCTTTAGTGACTGGTTACTGGCAAGGTGCAGGGAAATGATATCCTGTTTACCCAGAGGGTGGTGAGAATGTGGAACTTATTGCCACCATGAGTAGTTGAGTAATGATGCATTCAAGGGGAAGCTAGCTAAGCACATGAGGGAGAAAGTAGGATATTTTGATGGGGTTGGATGAAGAGGAGTAGGAGGAGGCTTGTGTGGAGCATAAACACTGGCATGGACCTATTGGGCTGAATGGCCTGTTTTCTTTGCTGTAGATACTTTGTGATACTTTGTAGATGTGCATTTTAATCAAATGTGGTATTAAATATTTTGCCTGTTGAACAACAACATGCATTTACATAGCACCTTTAATGTAGTAAAATGCCCAAAGGTGCTCGACAGGAGTGTTATCAGCCAATATTTGACACTAACCACTTGGAGATATTAGGATAGGTGACCAAATGCTTGATCAGCAAGGTGGGTTTCAAAGACTTTCTTGCAGGAGGGGAGAGAGGTGGAGAGTTTTAGGGAGGGTCGAGGTAGCTGAAGGCATAGCAATGGAAATTGAGAATGCACAAGAGGATGTAAAAGATCTCATGACATTATTCAAAGAGCAGGGGACTTCTCCTAGTGACCTGCCCAATAGTAGTCCCTCAAGCATCACCACCAAAAACTGATTATCTGGTCATTCATCTCATTGCTGCCTGTGCGATATTGCTGTGTACAAATTGGCTTCTGTTTTTTCTACATAATGGTGACTACACTTCAAAAGCAATTCATTGTGAAGTTTTTTGAGGATGCCAGAGGTGTTATATACATCCCAGTTGTTTTTTCATTTTCTTTGATTTAGCAGCTCCCAGAATTCAAACCAATGTAGAGCTCCTTATGTGAAGCTAGAACTGGTATGTACATAACAGGTCACCAGCTCTGCTGAAGCAGCTGACTCTTGTGCGCAAATTGACCTATTTCTCCCAGCTTGTACTCTCGTATAGCCTAATTGATCCTCTTGCATTGTTAGAGAATGGTGATGTGTTCTTGTTCTAAATTAAATTAGATAAATTAAATAACTCTTCAAAAATTGAGAAGACTAATTCAGTAATGTTTGACAGATGACATTGTGAAATGGGGTTAGAAGTTATTTAGTGGATGTAAGAAAGGGACTTTTGGTACGTTGTGCTCCCATTCATTTGGAAAATGAAAAGCTCAGCTTTAAAACAATTTTGACCTTGATGTGTTTTGTCTTTTAAGGTAACATGCTACAGAATTCTATAGTATTTTCACAGATGGATTGGCAGATAAACTGGTCGGCTACTTTGTACATAGTAGGAAGAAAATTTAAGGAAATGTGAACCATGTGGGTTGCTGGATGGCAAACAGATTGTATCTAACTTCTTATCTTAGCTGATGGAGGTAGCAATATTATTTGAACTCTTTCTTTGCAATTTTGATCCCAAATGCTACTGAACTCCTTCATCCTCCAGTAGGGAAGAGGGAATGATTGAACTATAGTTTTCTGTGAGATGATTGTTATCACTAATTTGTGTTCAGTCAAAAAGCAATGCATATTATGCTGTTTGAGCCTCGGCTTTTGCTACTGGGATGGATTGATGCATTGGCCAATAGACCCTGTGTCCTGTAGCCTCTGCCAGATATGTGGCCCCCACTAGGGGCCCTGTGTGAATTATGTTTCATTTAGGCTTCATATATTCTCATCATTTTTGTTATTAATGCAGTGTGCATTTATATGAGCTTACTTCTTGCAGCCTTTTAATACACATCTGAATTCTAATGGTTAAGGTGGGGTCAGGGGAGGGAAAATTTGCATAGGGACCCAGATTGTTTCTATGTTAAAGGTGCTATGTAAATGCAAGTTCTTGATTATTCCCTAGTAGGCATCATTTAATAAAATGAAGTGCATTTCAGGATAACACACTCATACAGTACAAAAGAGGAAGTCACAAGATGCACATGTCTGCTTGCAATTGCCTCCAGCGCAATTAGCTGTGCTATAGTAGGGAAGCAATTGCTCGCAGGGAGGTGACATACTGAGTTATGTATAATGCTGTTAGATTGTAGAGTGTCGTTGGCAGAGGCCTGGGAACAAGCCATTAGCCAGACTTCCACAGGGAGTGGTCTGGGAGACCAATTATGGGAAAGGAATAAAGTGGCACATCTGATGTGGAATGCTGACTTTCTGGATAATCGCAAAATTACAACATTTAAGATTGGAAGCTTGTACCATGGTCACTGCCTCACTTGGAAAGAATACCTGGTCCACTAATAGAAAATAATAACATTTTATGAATCCTAGCCATTCGATGTAGGCCTTGGGAAGATTATGGTTGCCAGCTCTTTAGCTTTGCTTTCCACTATAGTGATGCAAGTGACCAAACCACTTGATGGAGTAATTTGCTGAGGTACTCAAGCCACAAACTTTTGGATCCAATCCTGAACTTGATTCTGTCACTGAGCAAAGGTTCAGAGGCTGACTGATTTGTAAAATAGATTTGTTTTTGCAGTATTTACAGAATAGCTGACCAATTAAATGTTTTTCATTATTGCTTTGCTCAATGTAACTTTAATTGCATTAACTGAACTCAAGTATGTAAGGGAGTGTTCTGAGAATTGATTCAACTAGGTAATGCCATTGAAATGGACTTGGGTTTGATTCTTTGCATTACCATAAGTCATTCTGAATGGAATATTCAAAGAATTTATAAGCCCAGGTGTGATGTCTTGATGAACTTTCTTTTCCCCTCTCCCATATTTGTCTTACAGTTGAAGGTGTAATTTTTTGGAATGTGTTTTGACATCCTCATTGGTACACTGCACAGTGCCACTGAGTTGTAACAATGGAGGTTCATGTGTGCAGTTTCTTGTGCAATATTCTTTACCTCAGCAGGGTTGGTGGAAGTAGGATACTTATAAAAGGAGTTTGGGGCAAAATTAAAAGGAAATAATGCCATGAGCATTTAGTGCACGTCCCAGTTGCTGGCTTAAAAGCAGTCTTGTGGCCAGTAAGGATACTGTCTGCCTGTTTCTTATGGTTGCATTGTTCTTTTGGGAGTTCAGGGGGTTGAGGTTTGAGAAATTTTGAGGGAGAAACTCCATTTTGTTTTCGTTTACTTGTGGTTTTATGTAATTCATTACTTGAGCCATTTTCTGGAAGGGCACCTTTTTTTTTGTTCTGTGTTAAAATAAAGGGTTGTCTTTAGGTTTTGTTATTAGAGTCTGGCCATTATAGTTATCTGTCTTTGAAGTTCTTTGAAATGTCTTGAATTATCATAAGTTATGGCTAGTCAGGTAGACTTCAAAAGAGTAGCATTGTGAAAATTTCTGCACTTTTTGAAGTCCTTACTAGTTGTTTGGCGTGGGGATTGGTAACCCACTTCGATCCCAGTGAACTCAACTGGCAATCAGCAACCAAACCCATCCCTATCCCTGACTGACAATGCATGTGACCTCCACTTGACCTAGCCATGCATACAACCTCAGGCCTATTAACTGCCAATCAAAATAAAATGTAAAATTTTATTGATTTCATCTACACTGTTCTCCCTTCTTTACATGCTTCTTCTTCCACCCAGTTATTTTGTCTTCAGCTGACTTTGTTAAAGGTGCAACAGATGATGCTTACCTCTAAGATTGCTGGAACTGTTCCTTAGAATTTCCACCATGATTTTCTTCCTTTTGCTTACCCTCCTCTCCCAAGATGCTTTCCCCTGTCCCAAACTCTGAAATTTTGTTCATCTTTCTCTCACTGTAAACTTGCTGTTTTAGTAATCTGAGTGCTACAGTATAAAAAAAATAAGATAAATGGGCACTTTGTCAGCTATCCACTCGTGAACAGAAATTGTGTTTGCAGATGGTTCTCGTTTATCTTTTGGGATACTGTGTATGTAACTCTGAATAATGTATTGCATTGTAAGCTGGAAAACTCACCTAAAAACTGTGTTCACATATCAATCCAGGAATATAATTGTATGGGCCATAGTCTGTAACATAGTCACCCATAATTTATGTTGAACACACTTGACAATAGTAATAAAAATATCCATGACTTCCCATGACCTGCTGAAGCCATAAAGTAGCCTCTGCTTAATTCTGCAAGTCTTAATGTGATTTTTGGGGAATGCCAACTTTGTCAAACACTTCCAACATGTGAAATCTTAACAATTCAGGTTATGTCAGAATGAAGGAAACTATGAAGGTCATCTGATCATGACCTGAGTTTTGCATGCTAAGTTGGGTAGAGTCCTGGCAATTCTTGTAATGGAACTGTAGTATACACAGTTAAAGGAGTGCTGCATTCCACAGCTGCAGAAGTATTCAAGAGGAGGGAAATGGAATTAATCTGGTGAAGGCAGTTTACATAAAAAGGTACAGCAATAACAGCTGAGCCATCTTTTTTGTAAATATCATTTTTTAGCAAACATCAAACTGCAATGCCACCTTTTATGGTGGTGTACTGTGGCATCCTTCTTTTTTGGCCTCCTTGTCTCGAGAGACAATGGGTAAGCACCTAGAGGTGGTCAGTGGTTTGTGAAGCAGCGCCTGGAGTGGCTATAAAGGCCAATTCGAGAGTGACAGACGTTTCCACAGGTGCTGCAGATAAAATTGGTTGTTGGGGCTGTTACACAGTTGGCTCTCCCCTTGCGCTTCTGTCTTTTTTCCTGCTAACTGCTAAGTCTCTTCGACTCGCCACACTTTAGCCCTGCCTTTATGGCTGTCCGCCAGCTCTGGCGATCACTGGCAACTGACTGCCACGACTTGTGATCAATATCACAGGACTTCATGTCATGTTTGCAGATGTCCTTAAAGCAGAGACATGTACGGCCGGTGGGTCTGATACCAGTGGCAAGCTCACTGTACAATGTGTCCTTGGGGATCCTGCCATCTTCCATGCGGCTCAGAGGGCCAAGCCATCTCAAGCGCCGCTGGCTCAGTAGGGTGTATATGCTGGGGATGTTGGCTGCCTCGAGGACTTCTGTGTTGGAGATACGGTCCTGCCACCTGATGCCAAGGATTCTCCGGAGGCAGCGAAGATGGAATGAATTGAGACGTCGCTCTTGGCTGACATACGTTGTTCAGGCCTTGCTGTCGTAGAGCAAGGTACTGAGGGCACAGGCTTGTTACACTTGGACTTTTGTGTTCTGTGTCAGTGCGCCATTTTCCCACACTCTTTTGGCCAGTCTGGACATAGCAGTGGAAGCCTTACCCATGCGCTTGTTGATTTCTGCATCGAGAGACAGGTTACTGGTGATAGTTGAGCCTAGGTAGGTGAACTCTTGAACCACTTCCAGAGTGTGGTCGCCAATATTGATGGATGGAACATTTCTGTCGTCCTGTCCCATGATCGTTTTCTTGAGGCTGATGGTTAGGCCAAATTCGTTGCAGCCGCAATCCTGTTGATGAGTCTCTGCAGACACTCTTCAGTGTGAGATGTTAATGAGGCATCGTCAGCAAAGAGGAGTTCCCTGATGAGGACTTTCCGTACTTTGGTCTTCGCTCTTTGACAGGCAAGGTTGAACAACCTGCCACCTGATCTTGTGTGGAGGAAAATTCCTTCTTCTGAAGACTTGAATGCATATGAGAGCAGCAGGGAGAAGAAGATCCCAAACAGTGTAGGTGCGAGAACACAGCCCTGTTTCAAGCCACTCAGGATAGGAAAGGGGTCTGATGAGGCGCCGCTATGCTTAATTGTGCCTTTCGTATTGTCATGGAATGAGGTGGTGATACTTTGTAGCTTTGGACATCCAATCTTTTCTAGTAGTCTGAAGAGACCACGTCTGCTGACGAGGTGAAAGGCTTTGGTGAGATCAATGAATCTCCCTGCTCAGCATAGTGGGGAAAGTCTTCGCTCGAGTCACTTTAAACCAGCTCCAGAAGCTGGCTGAGCGTGTCTATCCTGAGGCACAGTGTGGCTTTCGAGCAGAGAGATTCACCATTGACATGCTGTTCTCCCTTCGCCAGCTACAGGAGAAATGCCGCGAACAACAGATGCCCCTCTAAGTTGCTTTTGTTGATTTGACCAAAGCCTTTGACCTCGTCAGTACCCATGGACTCTTCAGACTACTAGAAAAGATCGGATGTGGCATCCTTACTCTCTGCTGTTTATATAATTGCAATGTTTGTTGCAATGGTGCCTCATTTATACTGGAAGTATTATGGAAATAAATTGTTTTGTGATCAACTTGTATCTAGGACAGTGTCTATTTTAGAAAATTGAACCTTTTCTCAGAATGAGCCTATACTTGTTAATTTTTTCTTAAGTGATGTGAATCTTCATGGGATTGCTGTACAGTGGTGCTGGGGGCAGAACGTGGAGGGGGAATAATCAGTACCTAATTTGAAGTGCAAAACTCCGAAAGGGAAAGGTTATATAAAAAAGGAAAAGTCTCGCAATTAATAGCACTTTTCACATCCAGAGGACAGCCCAAAGCGCTTTATAGTTAATGAAGTACTTTGAAGTGTAGTCACTGTTGTAATGTACGGAATGCGACAACCAATTTGCACACAGCAAACGCCCACAAGCAGCAATGGGATAATGATCAGATAATCTGTTTCTGTGATGTTGATTGAAGGATAAATATTGGCCAGGACACTGAGAAAGAATGACCCTGTTGTTCTTCGAAATAGGGCCATGGGATCTTTTCTGTCAACTTGAGCGGACACACTGGGCCTCGGTTTAACGTCTCATCTGAAAGACAGCACTTGCAACAATGCAGCATTCCCTCAGTACTGCACTGGAGTGTCAGCCTTGGACCCACAGCCTTCTGATGTAGAGGCGAGAGTACTACCAACTGAAATACAGCTGACATAAACAAAAATTTATAAACCACTATATATTTCTGGGTGGGAAATGGCCATATTAGATTCACGGCAAACCAAATGACAATAAATTATACATTGCTTATGATGTCAATGGAATCACTTTAATCATTGACTTAGTTTGTCATCATCCTATTTGGAATGTTGACGTGACTACCAATTTTGCAGCTTCCACATTGTGTCTACTGCTGACCAGAACTGATCGACTTGTCTGCTGGAGGTTGATTTACCGTGTCTTTTAGATGCTGAGTCTGGGACTGTTAAGTCATTCACATGTCCTGAAATTTTAAAAGTAGATTTTGGATTTTCAGGCTCGTTATATTGGCTCTCCTACATTATCATAAATTTAAGCCATGTAGGTGGATTATCCTGTAGTGAACTATGGTGCATCCTGGGATGTGTAATTAGGATCCCCAAATAGCTTGCAGTTGCCCATTTGTACATCATGCTGCTTTGTATATCAGTCATTTGAAGAGATAACTTTAAAAGGTTGGATTGTGTGGTAGGAGTAACAGCGATATTTCAAAAGTTTGAGAACTGGGTTGCTAGTTGTGAATTTGTGCTCAGGAGAGGGGTACTGGGCTGGTGATAGACATATATGTAACAAAAAATTGCAGAATAAAGAAAACTAAGTGCTACTGAGATACCATAAATGGCAGCAGCAACAGAAAACTATAATGTAGAAACTACATGTGTTACCAAGAGATTCCTTAAATTGCACTTTACTCCCCTGCTTTGATCTTACACAGGTCAGTTTGTTGGGAGAACACTAGGCCAGTTTGAAAAATAAGTTTTATGAAACCATATTGAGTTCAGTTGAATTCCTGCACTGGGTTTAAGCCAGTGCATTATGAGCATAGAAAATTAGTTTATAATGTTCATTGTGTTTTAAGATATTTCAAGTGGTCTTTGTGTAGGATCATGAGAGAAGAATTCTGTGTAGCATCAAATAAACAGTCTGTTTAAATAGATAAACGAGCTGTGATGTGCTGTAATTTCACATCCAAGAACCACATGTATGGTTAATGGCTCCTCAGTAAAAGCTTGTAATGTTTGCAGTAGTAACACCATAATTCCAGGGTATGTGGCACAAATGTAAAAATCCTAATAATACACGTAATGACTGCTTTACATTTTTTCTCGAACAATGTAAATTTTTAAATTTCAACAATTTTAGAGGAGAGCTTTTCCTTAATTGTGATAGTGTGATGAATCTATCATCCACATTATCAATCCAGAATATGTATTGTCCATACAACTGGCAATTGACTAAAGCATTTTCACGCTAATTTTCTTTGGCATTATGTTCATTACAAGGTAATTTTGGATATAAACATATGATAACGATGGTTAGGGCAATACCAGCTAGTCTTATCAAGCCTGCCCCACATTTATGATGCCCAGAGGATCCTGACTAAATACTTCCTACCCTCCAGCAGCTATGCAATCTCCTGAGAGGCAAAAACCCAAGGGGGAAAAATACCCAGGGCCAGTAAGGGGAAAATAATAACTGGGAAATTCCCCTCTGTTCCCCTTATCAGCGACCTTTGCCTTGTACAAGAACCAGTTTTTAGCTACCTCATGAAGATGGGCAGATAGTCAGCACACACTATTAATTTGAACTTGTGACCGCTTGTAATACCTATGCAATTTAATTTAAAGTAGTATTTCAGTTTACCATCTCCATTCTGTTAACTATATTATATACTTCCACAAGATCATTTCTCAGACACTGCCCCTCGAGCTGGGTGAAAAGCCCAGGTTCTCCAGTCTTTCCTCATAAGTCAGACCTTTGGCACTGGGAATCAGCTTTATGACTCTTCTCTGCACTGTCTACATCTGAGTGATCAGAATTGGATGCAGTACTCAAAGTACAGTCTAATTCATGATCTGTTGTGTTAGCCGATCTCAACTGGCTGGCAATAGATGTGTTACAGTTGGCCTCAGTGTCGATGGGCTAGGGAGGAGAAATAAAGCTAGGACTTTTTGCTTCTCGTCACTTATGTAGTGGCCACTGCTGAAAAATGCAGACATTTGTGATTTTTCTTGCAATTTACACTTCTTAACCAAAATTTCTTTTTCTTTTTTACTTGATACGTTTTTTGTTAAAACCCTTCTCAGGACAAGATTTTAGTAATAATTATCAACTTGCATCTTCCCAGGCATTGCTTGTGGATAGAGAGGCAATTGACTAAGAGAGGGGATGTTGCAAGTAGGATGGGGAGCGAGCAGCAGACCAGGGCTGAAGCCTGTTGAATGCTGGGCTTGGGGAATGGTAAGCTGTAATAGCGGCTGAAAGGGAGCTCAAATTTTTTATTTAATTGTTTTCACAGTAGAACCACTGAGCCTGGGACATTCGCTGTAGGTGCCTGCCCAGCCTTTATTTAATTCTAGACTTGGATATTAAACATTGAAAAAGTGATATCACTTCTGGACAGTTGCACTGTAGTTATGTACCATTGTTCATTCAGCCAGTGAGATGTCTAATACAGATGAACAGATGCGCATTGAATACTATCATGTGATCAACATTTAAGAACACTTGGTTCCCATATGATGCTTTTTTGTTGTGTATTTTGTGATGGTCAAGTTAGAGTATGTCCAAAGGCTAGTTTTTTTTAGTTATAAGGCAAAAACAATTTTTTTGGCAATTAATGTGGCCGCAAAATGAAGCCTACTGTATTTTTTTTTTATTAGGGTATGTAATTACAAATAACAAAATGTAAAGAAAATCAGGTGTGATTGCTGCTCCTGATTGTTGTTCAGTGGAAAGTATGTGTCTGTGAATGTTGGAAGAGGACAAGGCTGGTTAGGCCAGGACTGTCTGACTTGGATGCATGTTGTGACACCTCATGGGCCACATATAATGTTTAAACACATTCCCATTAACTTTATTTGTATCTGCAGTTCCCAATACTGACAGACCTTGGTGTTCTGATTCATTTATCTTTGGGGCAACAGTAAGAGCAGCCCTTTCCAAACTTCCAGATCAGTAAATTGAAACTGGATATATCTGCAAGTAAAAATTATAATCACCAATAGAAACCGAGCTACCTGGGCTTCATGAATTGGCTTGAGAGCGCTCACAGGCTGCATATGGCCCATGAACCATAATTTGGCCTCTTCAGGCCTGCATTGTGATACCCATTACACCCAGGTCAGTTTAGGCTGTATACTTATTTTTCCTTTTTAAAATCAGGGCAGGAATTTATATTTCATGTTGGTAAAATATGGAACAGGTACTTCTAATGAAATTCTGTTGCTTTAAATAGATTCAAGTACTTTGTGTTTTAATGAATTTAGGCACAAAAATGGCCATTGAACCTTTCTACAGTAGTTTTAATTTACAATAATTTGGAAGTTACTGTGAAGTTGAACACAGTATTGCTATCATATATTGTTAATGCTTTCAGCACTTAGTTTCTGAATGCTGCAACTGTCTGGCGAATCAATAGACTGTCTTGACAAAAGTTAGCATGGAGCTTTTTCCTGCTTCAAGGCAATTTTTGATATATGCATTCTCCAGTCGGAGCAGCTATGGTTGCCTTTAATCTCTCCACAACCATCTAATTAGCTGCACAAATGGGCATATTGTTTAACATGTCCATTTTTGATTTGAGATTTTTAAAAACAATAATTAAACGGGACTATTCATAAGTAATCCATTTTGCTGAAAATTGATAAAAGCCTACATACATTCTTGAGTGCTGAGCTCTACCCCAAGTCATTCATTGCACAAAAATGTTCTATTAGTGACGGAATCCACACTGGGATAATTACGCGCTTCTTGGATTGAAGGAGAAACCTATTTCTCTTCTGGTCACGACCAGGACTGTTGATGACATCTGCTGCCTTCTGGCATCAAATGAAAAAGTGAGAATGTTGGATCCAATCCATGTTTGACTGGCTGCCCAGAAAGGTAGCTTGTATTCTGGCCGTAGAGCAACACAGATGTGCCATTTTCAGTTCTCTTTTTTTTCCCTCCACCAACTACTTATCCAAAATACACAGTGAATAGTTTTTTTAAGTCAAAATAACATCATGGGGGCTGCTTCACTGATGGAAAGAGTTTGATACTTGATATTCGGAGGGCACTAATACTTCACATGGAAAATCTATAGGTTTTGGCCAGAAGCAGCTCAATAATGCTGATGCTGGATATGATATTAGTTTTTTTTGCTTGCGAATTTAGGCCCATTCCCCTCACCCAAATCCAGGCAGTCATTCCTTGTTAGGCAATAGGTGCCAGTTTGCCTTAATCAGTGTGCCTAACGAACCATTATTCATGTACACCCCTTGACGATGAGTATTCAACTCTTCTTCTTTGGCCTCCTTGTCTCGAGAGACAATGGGTAAGCGCCTGGAGGTGGTCAGTGGTGTGTGGAGCAGCGCCTGGACTGGCTATAAAGGTCAATTCTAGAGTGACAGACTCTTCCACAGGTGCTGCAGAAAACTTTGTTTGTCGGGGCTGTTACACAGTTGGCTCTCTGCTTGCGCCTTTGTCTTTTTTTCTGCCAACTGCTAAGTCTCTTCGACTCGCCACACTTTAGCCCCGCCTTTATGGCTGCCCGCCAGCTCTGGCGAATGCTGGCAACTGACTCCCACGACTTGTGATCAATGTCACAGGATTTCATATCGCGTTTGCAGACGTCTTTAAAGCGGAGACATGGACAGCCAGTGGGTCTGATACCAGTGGCGAGCTCGCTGTACAATGTGTCTTTGGGGATCCTGCCATCTTCCATGCGGCTCACATGGCCAAGCCTTCTCAAGGGCCGCTGACTCAGTAGTGTGTATATGCTGGGGATGTTGGCCGCCTCGAGGACTTCTGTGTTGGAGATACGGTCCTGCCACTTGATGCCAAGTATTCTCCGGAGGCAGCGAAGATGGAATGAATTGAGACGTCGCTCTTGGCTGACATACATTGTCCAGGTATTCAACTACATCACAACTAAACCCTAACCTGTCTCCATACACATTGCAACTTGCACCCTTTAACAGAGTGTTACTGAACAGCAACCAGAAATATGAACCCTGACCAAGATGTTGTCCCTATATCAGTAGGTTTGACAGTGATGTCTCGATTTGACATGAAAGAATGGAACACTGGAAGTTTAGAGAGGCTGATAGATTAGAATGAGTGAGGGGAATGGAGAAATTGGCAGAGCTAAAGTCAAGATAGGAGTAGTTTTTTTTCTTTGTAAAAAGCGCAGGAGGCCAAATCCTGATGAAGGATTCATAACTGAAACATTAACTCATCTGTTCTTTCTGCTGAGTGTTTCTGTATTTTCAGTTTTTGCCTGATCAAGTAGTCTGTTCTGACTCCCAATCCCCCACACCTCATTTTAACAATGGCCATCAGGAACTCTCCTGCATTGGTGTCCTTTGACATAGAACTACTCTGCTCACTCTTGTCCTAGTGAAGAGAAAAGTATTGTGTTCCTGAATGTTTGTTTGTGTCAGCCTTGTTTCGATGCTCCTGGTCTCTCCTCTAAGTCAGAAGATCGTGCAATCAAGCCCTACTCAAGAATTTGAGCACATAATCTAAGCTGAGAGAGTGTTACATTGTTGGAGGTGTCGTCATTGAGTCCTTGAACCGAGGTCCTGCCTGCCTGTGCAGATAGATGTGAAGAATTGCATGGAACTATTCAATGAAGAACAAGGGAGTTCTTCCGGTGTCCTTGCAACATTTATACATCAGAAATGCCGCTGCATAAAAGAAATAAACTGGTCATTTATCTCACTACTGTTTGTGGAGCCATGCTGTGTGTGAATTGGTTGCCACCTTTCCCTATGTTTCAGTTGTGACTACACTTCAAAATAATTCATTGCTTTAGTTGACACGAGGATACGAAAGATTCTATATAAATGTAAATCCCTTGTTTCTTTGACATGCTTGGGGGAGACGGTGTAGAGGCAATGTCACTGAACTAGTAATCCAGAGGCCCAGGCTAATTCCCTGGGGACACTGGTTCAAATCCCCCCATGGCAGCTGGTGGAATTTAAATTTCGAGCCATACAACTTCGGCCCATCCTGTCTGTGCTGGCCATCAAGCACCTATCTATTCTAATCCCACTTTCAAGCACTTGGCCCGTAGCCTTGTATGCTGTGGTGTTTCAAGTGCTCATCTAAATACTTCTTAAATGTTGATGCTTCCTGCCTCTACCACCCCTTCAGGCAGTGAGTTCCAGATTTCAACCACTCTCTGGGTAAAAAAATGTTTTCTCAAAATCTCCTTTAAACCTCCTGCCCCTTACCTTAAACCTATGCCCCCTGGTTATTGACCCCTCCGCTAAGGGAAAAAGTTTCATCCGATCTATCCTATCAATGTCCCTCGTAATTTTGTATACCTTAATCAGGTCCCTCCTCAGCTGCCTTTGCTCTAAGGAAAACAACCCTAGCCTATCCAGTCTCTCTTCATAGCTGAAATGCTCCAGCCCAGGCAACATCCTGGTGAATCTCCTCCACACCCTCTCCAGTGCAATCACATCCTTCCTATGGTGTGATGCCCAGAACAGTACACAGTACTCCAGCTGTGGCCTAACTCGCGTTTTATACAGCTCCATCATAACCTCCCTGCTCTTGTATTCTGTGCCTCGGCTAATAAAGGCAAGTATCTCATATGCCTTCCTAACCACCTTACCTACCTGTGCTACTGCCTTTAGTGATCTATGGACAAGTACACCAAGGTCCCTCTGACCTGTATTTCCTAGGGTCCTACCATCCATTGTATATTCCCTTGCCTTGTTAGTCCTCCCAAAATGCATCACCTCACACTTCTCAAGATTAAATTCTAATTGCCACTGCTCTGCCCATCTTACCAGCCCATCTATATCATCCTGTAATCTAAGGCTTTCCTCCTCACTATTTACGACGCCACCAATTTTCGTGTCATCTGTGAACTTACTGATCATACCTCCTATATTCACGTCTAAATCATTAATGTACACTACAAACAGCAAGGGTCCCAGTACCCTCCCCGCGGTACACCACTGGTCACAGGCTTCCACTTGCAAAAACAACCCTCGACCATTAATTTAATTAATACAAATCTGGAATTGAAAGCTAGTCTCAATAATGATGCCATGAAACGATCATTGATTGTCATAAAAATGCATCTGGTTCACTAATGTCCTTTAGGAAAGGAAATCTGCTGTTCTTACCCTATTCTGGCTGGCATGCGACTCCAACCCCACAACAATGTGGCTGACTCTTTACTGCCCTTTGAAAAATGGCCTAGCAAACCACTCAGTTGTCAAGGGCAATTAGAGACATGCAACAAATGTTGGCCTTGACAGCAATGCCCACATGCCATGAAAGAATATTTAAAAAATTGAGTGGAAGGATCTGATTTTTTTTTGGCGGGGAGGGGGGGAGGGAAGTGGGGGTGGAGAAATGCAAAAAGGTATGAAACCAAAAAAAAAATTGAGTTCTTGTGGCTTTTTGAAAAAAAATGCTGCAGGGTATTTTCAACTCATTCTTTGCTGTACAAGTTCGTTCCCACCATCTGAATCCATTTATGACTGAAGGCGAGATTCGACTTTGGGTGCCTGACAATGTTACCATAAAAACACGATTGCACAATACAGAGTGCTTTAAGCTGTTACAGCAGCAAAGCCGTAAATGTCCTGAGGGTTACCATTGATCAGAAATTGAACTGGACCAGCCATATAAATACTGTGGCTACATGAACAGGTCAGCGGCTGGGAATTCTGTGGTGAGTAACTCAACCTCCTGACTCTCCAAAGCCAGTCCACCATCTGCAAGGCACAAGTCAGAAGTGTGGTGGAATACTCTCCACTTAGCTGGATGTATGCAGCTCCTCCAACACTCACAAAGCTTGACACCATACATGACAAAGCAGCCTGCTTGATCTTCACCCCATCCACCACCTTAAACGTTCATTCCCTCCACCACTGGCACACAGTGGCAGCAGTGTGTACTATCTACTAGATGCACTGCAGCAACTCACCAAGGCTGCTTCGACAGTACCTTCCAAACCTGCAACCTCTTGCGCCTAGAATGACAAGAGCAGCAGATTCATGGGAATACTACCACCTCCAAGTGACGCATACATCCTGATTTGGAACTCTATCACCATTTCTTTGCTGTCGTTGGATCAAAAACTTGGAACTGCCTTCCTAGCAGCATTGTGAGTGTGCCTAAATCAGGTGGACTGCGGCAGTGCAAGAAGGTGGCTCAGCACCACCTTTTCAAGGGCAGTTAAGGATGGGCAACAAATGCTGGCCTTGCCATCAATGCAGTCATCCCACAAAATGCATCATTTGGGCTCATGGGCTTTGATCCAATGCAGTCTGGCACATTAGATGAACCTATCTGATTTCAAATCAGGAATTCTGTTAGTAATATAAGCAACTAATGCTCTAATTTATGATTCTGAATTTAGGATTCAAAATAATAAAACCTTCCAATACGAAAAAAAAAATTTCTGCTCTTCAGAAAGCAAGGATTTGTGGGATAGCCTTTACATTAACTATTCAACTTGTATAGTCAAATTTAGAATAAAAGGATTTCCATATTGAGCATCTGAACTAGACATTTACAATATGTGCTCATTTCAGCCTTGCAGTTTTATAAAAGGTTGTAAGACTGCCTGGGGAGAAAAGCTATATTATAAATGTAATAATGAATACAAAGCATTATGCAGGTTAAATAATTGCCGCAGGGCTTGTGCTGTTTATGTTCTAAATGGTATCGAGAGACTCCATTGTATATATGAATGAGGGAAATGGATCGCAAATATCTAACACAATGAAACATAGGGATGCTGGAATGACTAACCGGGGTGGATGTTGTTTGGTTGTCTGTGTGTGTGTGGAGGGGAAACTTGGTAGTTCTATCTTTCTGAAGTGATTTTGGCCTGTTGCATGAGTACGTTGTCACCTGTTTCTCAAATCTCCCTCTTGTGCCTTTTTAAAAAGTTGTTCTAAAACATTTCCGGAGCCTTTCAGTAATGCATATTCTGATGATCTGAAAATGAGTGATGCAGTACAGCAGTTGTTGACCTGTTGCCTGTATTCTAACTCGCTCCCAGTCCTGTTCACCTATCACTAACCTACCTTGGCTTCTGCTTTAGCAACACCTTGATTTAATTTTTTTTTTTTTTGGCCCTTTGTTTTCAAATCCCTCCGTGACCTTGCCTCTCCCTATCTCTGGAACCTCCACCTGCTCTAAACCTTCCGAAATCTCTGCACACATTCAATTCTGGCCTCTTACGAATTCCTGATTTTCATCACTGCCCCTAAACTCTGGAATTCTCTCCCTATCTATCTCTCCTCCATCAAATTGTTCTTTAAAACCTAACTCTCTCACCAAGCTTTTGATAACCTGTCCTAATATCTCCTTCTGTGGCTCGATGTCAGATTTTGTTTGGTTACACTCCTGTGAAGTACTTGGGTCATTTTAAAATGTTAAAGGTGCTATATTAATGCATGTTGTTGCTCTAATATCACTGTTAATATAATAATGGATGTGAAGGGGGACTCTGAGTAACATCCATTGCTGGGAGATGGAACCTCTATTCCTGAAGATGATCTTAGTTCTAGAGTGCCTTCAATGTGAAACATGTCTCAAAGTGCTTCGTTGGTTCTCCTGCTTGGGCAAGTGCATATAGTCTTCAGCTGATCACTTCCCTTAACATGGGTGAAACTATAACAAAACAAGAAACATATCTGCATAATTTCCCCAAATATGAAGAGATTCTCCAGTTCGCTCCAGCAAAAGAATTTGACTCTTTGTTTTGATATGTTGATCCAGAAAGTGCTATTTGTTTTATGAATTGTGCTAATTTACAGTTCAGGCTTTACCCACATAACACCTGCTGCACTTCAAAGTAACTCATGTGAAATGCTTTGAATGCTCCAACTACACGAGGTGCAATCTAATTGCAACAATGTTTCTACTTCAACCTTTTGAATAAAAGAATTGAAAGTGATTGCTTATTTCTGTGTTGTTTGTATTCAGCATTTGAATTTACATTGCACATCAAAACCTGATGCCATTTATGTTTAAGGACAATATAAAGTGAAATATATCACATCTCACTACGTTTCCTCTTATGATCTTTGGATGGGGCCGAGTAGCTGCAGGCAAGTTCCAGTTTCAAAGAAAATAATTTGCAAAACAAAGTAGTGACACGGGTTAATAAAGTCATAAAGCATGCAAATAAAGCACTGGGGTTCATGTCTAGAGGGAGAGAATTGAAAGCAGAGAAATTATGTTAAACTTGTATAGAACCTTGGTTAGACCATACTTGGAGTACTGTGAACAGTTCTGGATTCTTTCAACCTTCCCTTTAATTTTTTTTTACCCAAGAAGTAGTTAAAATATGGAACTTGCTGCCACAAGAATTAGATATACTGATCTGTGAAAGATTGAAGCACAGGTTTAACAAGAATTAGTTGAGGGGACTAACATAGATGCATTTATGGGGAAGCTGGATAAAACACATGAGGGAGAAAGGAGTAGAAAAGTATGTTGCTGGGATTAGATGAAGAAAGTTGGGAGGAGCATAAATACTGGCATGGACCTGTTGGGTTGAATGGCCCATTCTCTGCTGTAAATATGATGTAATACAATGTAATTATCTGGCAGCAGTTTTTGTGGATGGATATGTATGCATTTTAATATCACTCAATTATTTTAAGCCCCCAGCTGTTGTGACCCTGGTTCTTTAATTTTACGGCACAGTAACATTTAAAACATTCAGAAAACAGTATAGGAATTATGGTATCAGAGTCTGGCCCAGACTGATGGTTTAGTGTAGCGTAATTGTTCATGTTTTGTACAAGATAAGTGGTCTACTGAAGTAGTTTTCTGCACTCCCAACTATGATGTGAAATATTAAGTCCTTATTTCTTTGACTTACCCAGCTACCAAATTTGAACAGAGAGAGAATCCAATCATTGCAAGTGGAAATCCATTCAATTCATATAGTTTATTTGCAGATGGTTAGTTATATAATTCTGTTAAAATTATTGATGGGCATCAGGAATTTGCACTGTGAAAGACAATGTATTTTAAATATATGTGAATATATAACCCAGTGTAGGATTGAAGGCGTTACCCGAAGAGACTGTTGTTCATTGGCTTCCACAGCTTCAAAACTAAATGTATCTTCACATTACTTCTAACTGTAATACTGCCCAACATAGACTAATGGGTAACACCGTGATGAGTCCCTTTCACAGCAATTGGTTTTACCTGATTGTGAATCTAACCAAGTAGATCAGCAAGAAGTCGTTCTATCTGAATTCTGTTTTGTTTTCCTGCCTGACTCCCTGAACCTTTTGTACACCATACCAGCATGCAGAGGGCACCAGTTTTATGGCCAGGGAAGAACATTTTATTATTGCAGTTCAAGCTATTTTACTGGGAGTTACCTCACTGATGTTCAAGTTGTCATCTATCCTTGTCATTGGAACCTTTTTTGAACAGATTGTATTCTGTGTTTGTTGTGCACAGCAAGTCCATGGCTGAAGAGGCTGGACTCCATGCATTGTCAAACTAATTTGGATGTGACACTGTTGGTTGAATTTCTTGTCCTGGAGTGAATTCTCAAATGGCTAGTTTGGGTTGTTTATAGGAGCAAATGAGTGTGGATTTTTTGACTATATACTCCCACTGGCCTCGCTGAATGTTTGTTTATATCTGAGCTAATCTGTACTTGCTGGATTTGA
Source organism: Heterodontus francisci (assembly GCF_036365525.1). Classification (NCBI taxonomy): domain Eukaryota; kingdom Metazoa; phylum Chordata; class Chondrichthyes; order Heterodontiformes; family Heterodontidae; genus Heterodontus; species Heterodontus francisci. The sequence goes on along the minus strand of NC_090378.1, from coordinate 76,853,148 downwards.
AAAGTTCAGTGCCCACAGAACTTGGTTAGAAGAAAAAACATGCTAACTCCAGTCGAAGGAGTTCAATTTACAAAAAAAAACTTTTCTGACCCAATCAAGGAAGAACAGGAAAACTTGGAGTTTGCAATTAAACCTCTCCTCGGGACTTTGTCATGGAGTCATTTGCAGCACGGAAGGAGACCATTCGGCCCATCGAGTCCATGCCGGCTCTCCATGGAGCTATTCAGTCAGTCCCACTCCCCCCGCTCAAACCGTAGATCTGCAAGTCTATTTCCAACAAGTGGCCACCCAATTTCCTTTTGATGTCATTGATTGTCTCTGTTTCCACCACCCTTTTCGGCAGGGAGTTCCGGTCATTACCACTCGCTGCGTAAAAAGTTCTTCCTAATATTGCCCCTGTATCTCTTGCCCAAAACCTTCAATCTGTGTCCCCCTAGTCCTTGCACCATTAGTTAATGGGAACAGTTTTTCCTTGTCTAATTTATCTAAGCCTGTCATAATATTGTACACTTCTGTTAAATCTCCCCTCAACTTCTTTATTCAAAGGAGAACAGCCCCAGTTTTTCCAACCTATCCTTGTAACTAAAATCCCTTATCCCTGGAATCATTCTGATAAATCTCCTCTGAACCCTGTCAAAGACCCTCATATTTCCTAAAGTGTGGTGGCCAGACCTGGGTGCATTACTCCAGTTGAGGTCTAACCAGAGCTTTATAAAGATTCAGCATAACTTCACTGCTTTTGTACTTAATGCTTCTGTTCGTGAAACCCAAGATCTCATGTGCTTTACTAATCACCCTCTCAGTATATCCTGCCAGCTTCAAAGATCTATGCACATGCACCACCAGGTCCTTCTGCTCCTGCACACTCTTTTGAACTGTGCCATTAAGTATATATTGTCTCTCCCTATTCCTTCTGCCAAAATACATCACCTCACACCTGTCAATATTAACTTCCATCTTCCACATCTCTGCCCATTCTGCTAGCTTATCTGTGTTCTGTTGCAGGCAGTTCATAACATCCTCACTGTTTGCCACACTTCCAAGTTTAGTGTAATCGGCAAATTTTGAGATTCTACTCTGCATTCCAAGATCCAAGTCATTTTTATATATAGCAAAAAAAGCAGTGGTCCCAGCACTGACCCTTGGGGAACACCACTGTCTACCATCCTCTAATCCAAAAAACAACCACTGGCTGTTTTCTGTCCTTAAGCCAATTTTTTAAATCTAATTGGGCACTGACCCTCCTATTCCATGAGGCTCAATTTTGTTAACCAGCTTTTTATGTGGTACTTTATCAATTGCTTTCTTAAAATCCATATAAACAACATCCACTGCATTTCCTTAATCACATAGAACATAGAACAGTACAGCACAGTACAGGCCCTTCGGCCCACGATGTTGTGCCGAACCTCTAACCTACTCTAGGATCAAACTACCTACATACCCTTCATACTACTATCATCCATGTCCCTATTCAAGAGTCGCTTAAATGTCCCTGATGTATCTGCTTCTACTATCACCGCTGGCAGTGCATTCCACGCACCCACCACTCTCTGTGTAAAGAACCTACCTCTGACATCTCCCTGAAACCTTCCTCCAATCACCTTAAAATTATGCCCCCTGGTGATAGCCCTTTCCACCCTGGGAAAAAGTCTCTGACTATCCACTCTATATCTATGCCTCTCATCATCTTGTACCCCTCTATCAAGTCACCTCTCATCCTTCTTCGCTCCAATGAGAAAAGCCCTAGCTCCCTCAACATTTCTTCGTAAGACATGCCCTCCAGTCCAGGCAGCATCCTGGTAAATCTCCTCTGCACCCTCTCTAAAGCTTCCACATCCTTCCTATAATGAGGCGACCAGAACTGAACACAGTATTCCAAGTGTGGTCTAACTAGGGCTTTATAGAGCTACAGCATAACCTCGCGGCTCTTAAATACAATCCCCCTGTTAATGAAAGCCAACACACCATAGGCTAGGGTTGTTTTCCTTAGAACAGAGGAGGCTGAGGGGTGACTTAATAGAGGTGTACAAAATTATGAGCGGCCTAGTCAGAGTAGACAGGAAGGACCTGTTTCCCCGGGCGGAGAGGTCAGTTACCAGGGGGCACAGATTTAAGGATTATAGTATGGTAAAAGGATTATAGGGGACATGAGGAAAAACTTTTGCACCCAGAGGGTGGTGGGTGTCTGGAATTCACTGTCAGGAACAGTGGTGGAGGCAGAAACCCTCAATTCTTTTAAAAGGTATTTGAGCATGCACCTGAAGTGCTGCAAGGCTGGAAGGTGGGATTAGATTGGGCAGCTAGTTTCTATTTTTGTTCTGGGCTGGTACAGATACGACGGGCTGAATGGTCGTCTCCTGTTTTGTATTGCCATAGGAAAAGAAGGTCTGCATACAATCAATACCTCTGGTTTATCTGATGCTGACCAGAAGGATCCATCAAAGCTGTGGTAAACATGAAAAAATCTGCTTAAGATCCAAGTCAATTTCAGAGTATACTGCCTGGAACTCCTGCAGTGTGGAGAGAAAGCCGATGAGAGCTAGGATGACTTTAACTGATGCAGAGAGGAAGCAAAAGAATGCAATTTCTCTGATCGGAACTCTCAGAACATGTTATGGAGTTAGTTATCACCTCCACTCCTATTGAGGCGTTCCAGAAAGACCTCCTGGAAAAGCTGAAGGAACACTGCGTGGAGAGCATACTAAAGGGCAGATACATATGTGAGGCAATTATCGCAGGAAGACAGTGTTTGCAAGCCTAATGGTCTGAAATGCCTGTTGGCACAATACCCAAGGCACCCAGGCAGAGCAAGGTGTTTAGTAACTGTGGCCTCTCTCACTAACTGCATAGACACCCCGGAATACGCAGACATATGCAAGGCATGTGGGCTTAGAGAGCACTGGGCCAAAATTTGCAGAAGGCTCAGCAACAGGAATCTGGGGAGAAGCCAGAGCGGGCAGCACTCAAATCGCAGAAGTATACCACCCAGAGGTGAAGGGAGGCGAGATACTTTCAGGTATCGCCAAAAGCATTGACCCATCCATGAAATGGGGGAACGCCTGACCAAAATGGCTGAATTGGATCGAGGCGAAAATGCTACAGCTATTTCACACGACTACCTTAGTGGAACAGGCCTATTCACTTAACAAAATGGAAGCTTTTGCAACTCTCCAGATCATCTGCCCCAATAAGGCTGGATGGTATCAACTGAGAGTGAAGATTGGCACAGGTGCCAGTGCCAACATTCTACCTTTCTGCGTTCTCGAGGTCATGTACCAAGAGGCATGGAAGTCCGTGAGGCAACCCACAAGCGTGAAGCTTGCGGCATACAATGGCTTGACAAAGTACCTGGTTCCCTAGACCTGGAATACAGGTACAGAGTCAACATGGTCGACTCAGATATTCTACATAGTAGATGCGTCAGCACCAGCAGTAGCAAAGCTGCTGGTGTGCAACAAAATTTACATGTTCACTATAAATAAGCTGTCCCAGTCAGAAGACCACAGCTGTCAAAACCGGTACACACCCATTGGATTGGTGCAAGCCCTCCAGAGGTTGTATGTGGACTGGTTTGACCCGGTTGGGAATTTCCAACGGGGATGTAGTCCTACACTTCAAAGAAGGTACAACGCTGTCCATCAACCCACTGTGAAAATGCAGTGTGCACATTTGAGAAGTTGAAGATGGAATGGAAAATCAAGGCATCATTCGATGAGTGCAACATCACGTGGACTGGTGCAGTTCCATCACTACCACAATCAAGAAGGACTGTTCAATTCAACTATGTTTAGACCTGAGGGGGCTTAACAAAGCCTTAAAGAGATGTGCTCATAAGATAACAACACTAGAAGAGTTAAACCCAACATTTGCTGAGCAAAACACTTTTCCAAATTACATGCAAAGAACGGATATTGGTCTGTACACTTGTCCAGAGAGTTACAAGAGCTAACAACTCCTTTTGGCAGGTACTGTTTCCTCTATTTACCATTTGGGCTATCGGTCAGCCAGGATATATTTCAACAGCATGTGGACCGGATAACGGAACATGTCCCGGGCTCTGTGTGCATTGTGGATGAGATCGCTGTAGTAGGACACGTGGAAGAAGAGCATGATAGAAACATACACTTGTTAATGGAGACCAATAGACATGAAAATTTTCAGCAGCAAAAGGTGCTCCATTAAAGGCAGATCATAAATTTTTTCAGTGCCCTTTACTCAAACGCAAGTATCCACCTGGATCCTGGGAAGATTGAAGACATGCAGACAATGCCGACACTGCAGAACAAGGACTACTTCCAAACGTGTCTAGGTCTATTCAGCATCCTTGTTTGCATACATACCGAGCTTCTCAGAAGGCATCTCCACTAAATGAATTGCTGAAGAAAGACATGCCATTCTTATGACAGAACAATCACTTACATGGTTTCAGTGCGTTGAAACAAGCACTGTCAGGCGAAATGTCTTCAATACGATGACCCTTTGAACGCAACAGCGTTAGAAGTGGATGCATCGCAGAAAGTTCTTTGCACATGTCATCTTCAAGGCAGCAAGCCTCTCTCATTTGATTTAAAAAGTCTGTCGCCAGCACAAGCAAGTTACTCTAATATCGAATGGGAAGCTCCCGCACTTGTCTTCGGGATCACCAGATTCCCCACACAGGATGTTACACAGTCCTTTGTTATCTCTTACCCCACCCCCACCTCACTTGCTTATAACCTGTGATATTTTTAATATTTGTCAGTTCCGAAGAAGGGTCACTGACCCGAAACGTTAACTCTGCTTCTCTTTCCACAGATGCTGCCAGACCTGCTGAGTGGTCCCAGCATTTCTTGTTTTTATATCATCTCTCCAAGTTGTCCTTGTTCACTGACTGGTTACGTCAGAAACAAGATAAGATGAAAGATGCACACTATGTGCATGTGGGTACAGAATTACCGCCACCATACATAGGCCAGAAGGTGAGGGTCCTACACCTGCAAGAACAGACATAAATCCCAGCAGACATGTCCAAGGTGTACAAAGGATCACGTTTGTATGAGGTGACAACATCAAATAGTGCGATACTGTGAAGGAATCGATCTCACCTCAGGGGACTCTCTACTAGCCATGCACAAGGCGACCAACCAGCATTGCCTATGCATACCCGCATATGTTTTGCAGACAAAGAGACAACAAGCAACACACCGACAACTGAGGACTTTCATTTTCACCTGATGAAAGTTCTGATGAATGGTCACACAGACCTGAAACGTTAACTCTGTTTTTCTCTCCACAGATGCTGCCTGACCTGTTGAGTATTTCCAGTATTTTCTGTTTTTGTTTCAGATTTCCAGCATCTGCAGTATTTTGCTTTTGATTTTAATAGCATTTGCTGTACTTGACTGTATCTATTTTTTCCATCTCCCTCTGTTCATAGCAATGAAAGAACTAAATATTTCCCATTGGGTGATGAGATCCTTATCGATTGATGAGAGAGACGAATATATTTATTATTTGGTCTTTGAAGAAAACAACTTAAATTATCCAGATAAATTAGGCATACTTGCCACTTTTTTGTTTGTGCTTCGACCCTCCCCCACCACATCTCAAACTTGTATGCCTGCAGTTTGCTTTTAAACTCTATCTTTAAAAGTAGTTCTTTTCCCAAATCCTTTCTGTGGAAAAAATTATTTTATCTGAACACTGATTTTTCTCAAAACAAAATCAATTAATCTGGTGAAGCATTAAAACAAATTAAACAAATCCATGCTAAATATCCCTCATTTATCTGTGCTTTTTCTAAATGTTCACTAATATTATCTCGTTATGGAGTCGTGATGTTCACCCACAACATTCAGCTCTCAAAAAGTACACAGCTGATCAATTTGTTTTAAAACTGTGTGGCCAATGGCTGAGGAGCAAGGATTGCTGGCAGCATTGAGCTAGGCTGCATGATATCCTGCTTCAGTACTCCAGACCTGAAAGACTGTGGAAATTATCTTGGAGGGGTGGGGGTTATGTAATATTGGTAGCCCCAATCAGATGCAAATATGGCATTTTTACTCTTTTTAAATACAGGAGTAAAATAATACAAGGCAATGACTCTTCATCAGATGTGTTTATATTAGCATAATCATTTGTAATGTATTGCTGCTGCATCATTTAGACTGTAGTTCATTCCGTCCCATGGGCAGGTGGACATGGTCTCTTTGCTATTTAAGGGATCTTGACGTGTGCAAAACGATTGCATTTCCTGTCCATGTCACTTCTTATGAAGTGATTTAAGATGTTGAGATATGATAAAATAATTTGCATTTATATAATACCTTTTGTTTCCATGCAATGCCATAACTAATTTCAGTAAAGCATAATGGTGAGTGTAACATTATTGCATGTGCCAACTTGAACTGTGATAAGTGCTCAGCTGGACAATTCTCTTCCATTTTATCCTTACCAAACTTGGGTGGATCCTTTTAAGTTAGATGCCACGAGAGTGAATTTGTAGAGGCTTCAGATATGATGGTATTAATCACAAAATGGATATGGATACAGTTTCCCCCACTTTTTATCCTCTTCCTCCCATCTCTCCACTACATCAACCAGTTAAATGAGTTCATCACTTTCGCCTACGTAAGTCCATTCTCTGTACTGAGTGCAGAATAATTTCCTTGCATCATTCTTAAATTTGTCTTTTACTAGCTTGAATCTCTGCTTCCTTGTTCTACTGTCAATAATTCCTTTGTGTCTGTTTTCTTGCCTTCACCATTTCTGGCAAATGTATAAGCTGCCTCCATTTAAGGTTGACTAATTCAAATTTGTTCTGTCTTTGCTCAAGGACAGGGATCTGCCTTGTTATTTTCTATTTCCAGTCATTCAATGACTTTCTTGTATCACCATGATTAAACCCATTCACAGTACTTCAGACATAGTCTAATGCGAGCGCAGTGCGGGTTTAGTATGAATTTTGTCCTATTTCTACTCTTGTTTGGCTATTTTGTTTAAGCATTTGATTTGATTTGATTTGCTGCTCTGCAGTGAGTGGATGTGTAAAACCATGAATTGACTCATTTCTCCAGATTTCTTTCAACTAACACCATTCATCGAGTGCAGAGTGCAAGCAATTTGATATCATTTATGTGAATCACAAATGTATTGCATTGCAATTACATTAAAATCATATTGTTTAAGTGTTTTTTAATGTTCCCTGCAGTATTTTGGCACCAATATGTTAAATCGGCCTCGTGGCAAACATTGTTCCAAAGGGACACTCTGTGCTGCATTAATATTATGGAACCTCTTGTTGGGTGTGTTGAGCCCGTTGCTGTGTTCTGAGTTCACCCTGTTTACGTTTCAGAGCAGAGTCTTGAGCACCAGCAGCAGCATTTATGCATGTGCAGAATTGCACAAACACAGCCATTCAAAAGTCAAAATGCTGGCTCAACTCATCCCTGATGTCAGAGTGGAGGTACATGCCCAGCAGAAGTGTGCAAATGAGAACCAGTTCTATCATAAACTAGCCATAAATATATCTCAAGCTGTGTCTTGTAACTGTGTTGACATTATTTAGTATCAAACTTCGTTTTGTTTTTTTAAAAAACATGTAGGGATATGTACAAAGCCATCTGAAATGTGTTATTGTTCTTACTTGAAAAACCATGTATAAAAATGCCCTCAGAGTTGCTAGACAATATTCTCATTGGCTACTGTATTGCACATTTTCATATAATGGATGCTTTTCTTAATGAGTTGACTAATGTATTTTAGAATCTGGTTAACTTTATAGGTAGTGAAGAAAGCACTGTATTCCTGCCCATGCTTGCTTTATCGGTGAAGTATTTTGAGCGTTAGACCGGAATGTTTTGAGCTCCAGTATTAGAATTGTAGCAACTGAAATTTGGAGGATAGTGATCTTGTTGCATCAATTATTTGTCTAAAATTCGTTTTCATTGTGACTTTTTCCAATTTAGTTTTAAATTGGCAATAGTCAATGTTGAACTGTTTTCTGTTATGAGGGGACATAATGGTGTGAGGATAAAAACAAGAAATGCTGTAAATACTCAGCAGGTCACGCAGCATCTGTGGAGAGAGAAGCAGAGTTAACGTTTCAGGCCAGTGACTCTTCAGAACTCAAGGGTCACTGACCTGAAACATTAACTCTACTTCTCTCTCCACAGATGCTGCCAGACCTGCTGAGTATTTCCAGCATTTCTTGTTCTTGTTTTTATTTCAAGTTTCCAGCATCCACAGTATTTTGCTTTTAATAATGGTGTGAGGAGTCTGTCACAAAAGTGAAAGGTATTGAAAGGAGCTTATATTTCCAGAGTCTATTTCCAGGCTGCAGTGGAACAACCGAAGTACAATTTTTTTTAAAAATTGGATTGAATTGTACAAGAATTTGTCTTTAGGAGATGTAGAATCAGAATAAGCGTTTTGCAGTACAAATACTATATGTAATGTAGTTAATAAAGTTTCAAGGGCATTCTACCAATGCACTTTTTCCTCTTGTGGGATGGAGGAACAGAGTAAAAGACTACAAAGCCACTACCATTTTGAACTGCTGAAGAATCACTTAAATATGCTAAAATATTTATTTGGGATGAAGTTGCAATAGTGATGTAATGAGAGTGAAAGGGAACCAACTGTGAGCTAATTCTGAATGGGTTTCATCTTTGCCTCTTATTTCCTTCCCAATCCTTCCAGTAACCCTCTGCCCCTCCCCGCTAAAAATAATTGACATTTTGTTCAGCGCTTTCCAAAATGTATGCACCATATTTTGTTTTTTTGTGCCTAATATTGGACTTGACTTAAACAAGTGTAATGTTCAGTATGGTCAACTAAACAGTCAAGTGTTCTGACTATGCTGCATTTTCTACACTGGGTTACTCATCCAAAACCAATTGCCAGTATTTTCCGAAGAAGGTTCACTGACCCGAAATGTTAACTCTGCTTCTCTTCCAACAGATGCTGCCAGACCTGCTGAGTGGTTCCAGCATTTCTTGTTTTTATTTATGCCAGTATTTTCCATAGTTGCGATTTTCACAGCTGGCCTGTGAGAGATGTACTTGTTTCAAGAAATTTTATAGCTACACAGCTGTCTTATGTGCTGAAAGAAAGATTCCTTCTGTTGTGAGTCATTGGACTCATGCACTCGAGATCTGATTTGAGTAAGGTAATTCCAAATTGATAGCATTTTGGGTAATTCATTCTCTTTGCTTCTCTGCTTCCTGCTCCCAAAAGAACAATTATCCTATTTTGCTAACATCCTTTTACCGAGTTAAATAGAAAAAAAGTCAAATGCTGCTGTGAGGTTAGACCTGCAAATTATTGTGATAAATCAATTGAATCACAGTAGGGAATATGTAATTTATCTCGAGCTCAAATAACTGCAGTTGTTTAAGGTGGAAGATAACTTTATGTGGCAGGTACTGTAAATGTAAATTTGCGGCTGAATTCTTCTGGGCAGCATTTTTGTACTATGAACGTTAAAATGTGACTCCACGTCTGACCTTTGTTTTTATTTTGATCATCCAGAGAAGACGTTTGTGTTTTATTAATGGCAACTGCAACACAGATTGTGCAAAGTATCCATTGCTTGCTCTACTGCAACATTTTTAAAAAAACAGCAGATGGGTTTTATTACAAATTTGGCAGCGTTGGTAATGCATAATTTACCTGGTCTGTCAGCTCTTGTCTCTGTGGCAGTGTGTCAGAGTAAGATTCCTGGATGATGCCAGCAGACAACCCTGCAATTAGTTGACAGACCAGCAGTGCTTCTAATTCAGTTTTGCCATAACACATGTTGACTGGCTGGTATTTGTGTTAGCTGTTAACTACAGGTTAGAGTGACATCTTCCATTATACTGTGATTGCTGATCAATGTTTCTTGGCAGGGCACAACATAGTGCCTACCCACCTACAATTGTAGAGGTGTTGGGCTGCATAGCCAAGAAAGGAGACCTTTTATTTAAAAAAAAAGCCAAAAATAAATAAACTTAATTTTTTATGCAGGCCAACATCCTAATTCTATTGATGAAATTCTAAGGAAAATCTTCAAGGCATTAGAACAATTGTATGCCTGATGTGTCTTGCTCATTTAGGACTGATGTGCATTTAGTTATAAAAGTCTTTTAAAAATAAGTTTTCTTTAACCTTTACCTCTACTGAAAACAGTAACCCATCCTTGGGTATGGTCAGTGGCTACTCTCCAATATCTCTCACTCATTCTTGTGTATTCCTCAACTGAGAAAAATGGTGACCATGGGAAGATGAGCCTAGTACAGATCTGCTCAGCCCAAACCAATCCTGTTCTCACCCTGTATCCACCAAGTAGGTGCTTTATAGCAGGGGTCATTAGAAATGCAAAAGAAAAATAATTAGAAGTAGAGGTTGGGGAATTCTGCTTGTTTTGCTTCAATGAATTGGTGAGAATTAACTGTAGAACTGCTGACTTGAGTAGGGAAGAGCAGTGGTTCACTTCTGACTGCAACAATATGCCAGAGGTTGCTGGATCTGCAAGCTCTGTGAATTGGATTCCCCAAGACCCCACCTCACCCCTTCAGATATTTTTGCACTGGTAATACAAATTGACAATGGGGTAAGAGGGACTGTCGGGTCCCATGGTCTATCTCGGCTTGTGCAAAGCTAATGTATCCTAATGACCAAGGAAATAGAAGTTAAAATAAAACCGCGAAAGGAGGCTTATGACCAACGTCAGGAACAAGATTGGGTTAATAACCAAAAGGGTTATGGAAAGTACAGGAGGGAATTGAAAAAATATAATTTTGGGCACAGAGGTTGAGAAATGATTAGCAGGCAACATTAAATTGAACTCTAAAATATTTTATGAACATAGTGTAAGAGGTTAGCTAGGGAAGAAGTTGGGATCCAAAGGTGAGTCACAGGACATGGCTAAAGAATTAAAATGAGTACTTTGCATCTGTCTTCACAAGGGAAGCAGATGATGTGAAGGTTAAAAGAGGAGAGGGAAGTTATGGACAGGATAGTGATAAATAGAGAAGACGTATTAAAAAGATTAGCATTACTAAAATTGGTAAGTCACCTGGTCATAGTGTCAGAGTTATACAGCACAGAAACAGGCCCTTCGGCCCATCGTGTCTGTGCCGGCCATCAAGTACCTATCTATTCTAATCCCATTTTCCAGCACTTGGCCTGTAGCCTTGTCTCCTGGCCTCGATGGAATGCATCCAAGGTTGCTGAAAGAATCAAAAGTAGGAATAGCAAAGGCAAAAGGTCACAATCTTCCAATCCTCATTTGATACACGAGTAGTGGAGGAGGAGGTGGAGGGTCGCTGATGTCCTATCACTATTCAAGAAAAAGGAGAAGGATAACCAGGCAATTACAGGCTGGTCAGCCTAACATCAGTGGTGGGGAAGTTGGTGGAAACCATTATCAGGGACAAAATAAATTTTCATTTGGAAAGGTAATGATTTGGTAAAGGCAGATCGTGTCTGGCTAATGTGATTGAATTCTTTAAGGTAGCAGGTTGATCGAGATAGTGTGGTAGATTTTGTATGTATGGACTTTCCCAAGACATTCAACAAAGTGCCGCACAGGAGTCATATTAGAAGATGGAAGCCCATGAAATTGGGGGAAAAAGGCAGTATGGATGTGAAATTGGCTCAATGACACGAAGGAGAGGGTGATGATGGATGAATATTTTTCAGATTGGGTGGTGGTTTGTGGTGATCTCCAAGCTTCAGTTTTGGGCCTATTACTCTTTTCAATCTTTATGAACGACGTAGACTCAGCTGCAGGGAACCGTATTATAAAGTTTGTAAATGATGCAACATTTGGCAAAGTAGTAGCTAGTGATGAGGATAGTTGTAGGCTTTCAGGATGACATAGATAGGATGTTTAAATGGGCAGAAGCATAAAAATGTACTATACTATAAGTAGCACGATTTTGAAAAGTGTCGATGAGCAGAGGTCTTGGTGTCCATATATACAAATCCTTAAAGGTGGTTGGCCAAGTTGATAAAGTGGTTAAAAACGTATATGGGTGACTTGGGTTTATAAATAGAGGAATAAACGGAAAGGGATGATGATAGAAATTTTATAAATTACTAGTCCTGTTCACCTGTCACCTCTGCACTCACTGACCAACGTGAGCTCCCAATTTTTAAAATTCTTATCCTTGCTTTCAAATCCCTCCATGGCCTTGCCCCTCCCTATCTCTGTAATATCCTGCAGTCCCACAACCCTCCACAAGATATCTGTGCTCCTCTAATTCTGGCCTCTTAAGCATTCCTGATTTTATTTGTTCCACTACTGTTGGCCATGCCTTCAGCTGCCTAGGCCCTAAGCTCTGGAATTTCCTCCCTAAACCTCTCCACTTCTCTTTCCTCTTTTAAGACGCTCCTAAAACCTACCTCTTCATCTGTCTTAATAGCTCCTTATGTGTCTCTGTCAAATTTTGCTTTATAACATTCCTGTGAAGCTTCTTGGGACATTTTTGTTACATTAAAGGCACTATATAAATACACCGTGGTGTTGGGCCTCAATTGGATTGTTGTTGTCAATTTTGGGCACCACACTTTAGGAAAGATGTACCTTGGAAAAGGTACAGAGGAGGTTTCCTGGGATGTTTCCAAGATGAGGGACTTCAGTTATGAGGAGAGGTTGGAAAAGTTAGGACTGTTCACCTTGGAACAGAGAAGGTTAAGAGATAACCTATTAGAGGTTTTCAAGATGATGGGTTTTGATAGAGAAGATGGAGTAAACCTTTTCCCTCTGGCAAGTGGGCCATAGATTTTAACTCATTGGCAAACAACTATGACAAATGTTTTCACTGAGTTGTCGAGATCTTGAATACTCTACCTGAAAAGATAATGGAAACTCATTCCATAAATAACTTTAAACGAAAAACTCCTATAGGAGCAATTTACTACCTGCGGGAGTGAGAATTCACAGTTTCCCTTACTGGGCCCTCAGATTAAAATGCATGTCTGGTCCATAAATCACTGTATTGGTAGGATTCCTATGACATGATTTACCAACCCGGTGAGATTAATTTGTATTAATGGTGTAAATGCAGCAATAAATGACGCACAATCGGGAAGGCCTGAAGTGAGATGGCAATTCTTTCTGCTTTGGCTAAAGGCAGAGTGGGCAAATTATCCAGCAATGTTTGGTGAATTGGGTCCCATGGCACATCTACTCTTTGCTAATTGCTGGATTTTTTACACAGTAATAAATTTAGCTTTATTTTTCCTGTTATTTCTGGACTAATATGCTTTTAATAACTTTTAAAGTTGAAAGTATTCAACTTTAGTAACTTTGTAATGGAAATATAGTCGTGTGCTTAGCTTTTACCGTTCCATCAGATGTGATCAGAGTTTGCGCTTTTGGTATTTCTTTGAGTCATGTTTCTATGGAGTCTACTTCAAAGGAAGCTTTCTTTCCCTCCCGCGCCCCTCCCCACCCAGCACTAAGTTGTACTGACATCAAAGTTCACCTGTCTGCTCTGATCTTGTGTGTCATTTAACAGTCTTTTTGAAGTGACTGGGTTGATGTTTTTTCAATTCTGGGGTTTGGAGTGGGGGGGTCACATTAAGGAAGTAGGTAATTCAGTGGCAAGAAGCTTAGCAGTTACTTGATTGTCGGAATTGCAGTAAAATTGTACTTTATACGAAATAAAACCACCCTCATGAATAAGCTGGCAAATGGCCCTTGAAAGGCTTTGAGAAAGGAAGCTTCCCATTACTAACAGCAGGCACACCCTCTGGCAGTACTGGAACGGTACTTTTCAGTTTTGTTTTATATTCTATTTAGCAGTTTTGTTTACTGGGATAATACAGCAGTTTTGCCACAAAATTAAGATATGTGACAGCCTCTGACAATATTTGTGCTGCTGCTATTATCCGTGTCTCCTCAACCCCTCCCTGGGTTATAGATACCAGGTACCTTGCCTAAAGTGCTTTCTGCATGTAGAAGCCTGGATAGCAAGTTTTGGCAGGCTGTTTGATCTTGTGGGGTCTCCATTGAAGAGCCTCAAGGAAATATGCAGCTGCCACACTGGTGCAGTAGGACATGTTCCCCTGTGGTTGACGTACTAGCACATTTTGTATGCAGAGGTGGGGAGCTTTCTAATTGTAATTTAACCATGACAACTTGATGCCGTGTAATAGGGCATTTCCCATTCTATGCATAGATATCCCTTTTACTTAATTCAATTAAATATGTGAGCTAAAGACCTAAATTAGTTATTGCCACTTGGGAGATTGCTCCCTGATTGGTTGTGTTCTAGTAAAGGGGAAATGATATCTGGGTTTTGATGACTTGGGTATGATTTTCCCCTTTACTAGAACACCCCAGTCATCAAAACCCAGATAACAGTTACACCTATGATCCTTGCACTATATGACATAAGATTGGCCTTTAACAGTGCATGACTGTCAAATGCAGGTTTATAGACACAGTTACAGTAATGAAGGAAAATACCAGCAATGGTGTTATGCTGTACAATGGAGCAATATGGAGCACAGTGATGCCAGGTTGTGCCTACATTCCCATATAGGACGTGCTTGATCATAATGGTTATATCTGGTGCCACCACAGGTGGGCAGTCATAGGCAAGGGTTGGGAGCAGACTGGCTGACTACTCAGCTAGAAATGGTTTACGAAATGGTTTACACAAAATGGCATAGGGGATGTCATACAGGCCCCCACCTGCCAAGACGGAGGCACACATTATTTCGCCACATGAACATGAAAACTTAAAATTGTGGCTGGGAAGAAAAGATGGCCTATCGCAAGGAATTGCCAAGCCCCTGACTAGAAAGACATTTGCATAGTAACAGACAGTACTTGGAATGGACAAAGGGGCCACTCCCTGCTCAAATTTAATCCACAATGGACTTTTGATTACCAGACGTTGAAGGTGGTGAGGCTAGCATTCCAGGTTAACTGCCAAGATGACCGAATACACAAACAGACGTGGTCAAAACCCATTTAGTCACATGACTAACTGTTGGAGTTTTTTGAACTTGCCACAGAGTTTTAAAAACTCAGAAAGCTCTTTGCTCCTGGACTGAAAAGATCTCTCTCCTGACTGCTCCCATCTCTTTCTCACGGAACTGAAGACCCATTGAAGATACATGAACCCCAAGAGAGAAAAGTTTCCTACAGTGAACAAGCTTTACGAAGAATACTGGGTCCCAACGGAAAGCAAGACTAACTACAAAAGGACTACAGTGAGCTCGAAGCACAGTAACAAGAAACCCTTCTGATATTGCCTCAAACCTCTCTACTTTATTTTTCTTCTCTTTTCTGTCTCTATTTGCATGTGCGTATCACATGCATGCTAGCAAGAGGCATGGCGTGTATCCGTAGGTGTTAACCGAATTAGAGTTTAAGTTTTAGTAAATTTCACTTTTCTTCTTTAAGCCTGAGAAGACCTGGTGTGCTCATTTCTTTGCCTTATAATTGGAAAGTGGTGAACAAGGATTTACCAAAGGGGGAGCTCAAAACAGTGTGTTTAAAAATTAAACCCTGTTGCAATAAGAACAGGTGAAGACAGTAAAAGACCCCTAGACACCTTTCTCACCTGGTCGTAGCAGGGAAAACAAAATCTAAGCTCTCAGTAATAAGAAAGGAGGGAAAATGATTAATACAGATTTAGTTGTGGTTTTGGAGTGGACCATGTAGATTTTTTTTGAGGTTTTATTACTAAATGGGACTACATTTGTGAGGACCCATCAAACAATGAAACTTCCTTTTGTATGTAATGCACTGGATATTAAAAATAGGAGGTGACACAAAAACTTAATCCTGCCTGTCTTAATTTCATATTCTACCTCCCACCAGTCCCCATAGCAACAAACAGAGCTAAGGAATGCCTTAAATATATTGGACTAAAAGATGGAACAAACTTTTACTTCACCCACTTTTTCCATTTTTGTGTTCAAGATTAAAATTCTACATGGGGAGAAAGTACTTGTTTAAAAGATCCTTCTGTCAAGTAGGAAAGAACTTGGAATTCAAAAAGTACCACATATAATTCCCATGGATTGTCTTTTGGCTGACTAGCAAGAGTTAATATTTCCAATCCTTTTTTATCTCAAGTTTTTTCAGTCACATTTTATCATTAGCCCTTGTGTGCAGTAGTGGGTAGCTCAGCTTGCATATTGTTCCATATCCTGGCTTCTTCCTGTCTGAGATCTTATCAGAGTTTCACTGTACTCCATTAGTAATGTAAAGGAGCATTCAAGAAATGTCGGTATTGGCAACAAGTAGTTGTGTAGGCTGAGCTTCATTTGATGTCATTACCAGAATCATTTGAATGGGCCTCACATTGCAGCATTTGTGATCGCCAGGGTGATCCAAAGCTCAGTTTTAATTACCAAATGTGTTGGCTTTGCTCAGCTTGTAGTCTTGAAGATCATGATCTGATTCCAGAATAAAACCCTGTGCATGAGTATAGATGAAATATGTTCTATTCATGTCGTGTGTGTGCGCACGTGTGCGTGTCCACAGTTAATCGAATTCTGTTCGAGTGCTTGGCATTGCTCAGGTACACTAAGCACTAATTCCTGAGTCTCCTGTTCTAACATAGACCAGGGCTTTTGTTTCTGTTCTTTTGAACTATTCTGATGAAAAGTCAGCAACCTGAAATATTAATTATGTTTCTCCCTTCATAAATGCTGCCTGACCTGCTGAGTGATTCCAACATTTTGTTTTTTTTCCTTGATTTCCAGCATCTGCAATATTTTACTATTGTTTTATTGTAGTTGGCATTGCTTGCCTCTTTGTATTGCTACTGCGCATCAGTATGATAGTAGCAAAAGCTTCATCATCTAGAGACTTGTCGTAAGTGCTTGGTGTTGCAGCCAACCCAAAAACTCAGGGTGAGCAAATCTTTTGATTTGCAAATTAATCATATTTTAGGAATATGTAAAACCTAGATAAGTTCCAGAGTGCCTCCTCACCAGAGATTCTTTGGTATGTTCAACTCACTAGCAAATAACCAACATTGAGAATAATGATAAAGTACTTATGTGATGGTATATGAATAGTGCATTTATATACTAGCACATCTCAAGTCTTCACGGCAGCCTGTATCTAACCTGGTCAGAGCTCTAGGCTCCTACCATTTCTTTGTCACTTCCTGACTACTTTAGCAGCTGTTCGACTCTGAAGGTGTTTAAAAAGTGAATATTCACTTTTTTATGTCTGTGATTTTATGCAGTTTGTTCAGTTTTGACACCCCAAGTACAGTCTGCCTTTTTAAAAATTTCTAGTGGTTTGGACGGTATCTTTTGTGGTTATATTATAGATATCCAGAAGTCTTCAAGAGAGTAAAATCATTACCGGACTTGCAAAAGTAATCTTGTTTCCTTCCTTCCTTTGTCTCTAAGGATTTGAGGCATCCCCATCTTTTTGGCATAAATTCCATTTGACTGTATTTTTACCTCCTTGACATCTGTTTCTTCTGTCTCTTTTTCTTCAGCCCCAGTTTAGCAAAATAGTGTGAATGGTACAGATTAGTACAGAAATCATTCTGTTTGTTCACTTAGTGATCTGGAACCCCTGTTCATGCCAACGCATTTCTATCCCCTGTACATATGTGTAATTACTAAATTTAAGTGGGAGTTGCAGCATTGTGGAGCAATGATGTAGATTTGTTTCCCTCACTCAAATGAGTTTGGTATGCTATCAATGCTGCTGTGTCAGGCAAAATAAAGGATGTTCTCACCGGCAGGAAAACGCCTATTTGCTATCTTCATCCACCAACAGGTGGTAGTTCAGGCTTTTGAGCGGATCAGCTGCAGTCACTCTGTAGCTTGTAGGGAGAAGATTAGGGATCATTAATCTTAAAAAAAAAAAAAAAAAAAATTGAATGAAAAAATATATATGCATTGTTAAGGAAGTTCTGGCTTGTAAGCCATAGTTCTGTTAGACAATGAAGAATTTTTGACCCACTTGAAACTTACAACACTTGTACTAGTACAAGAGTGGTCTTAACTGCCATCTGGAAACCTGCAGTTGTATATGATTCTGGAAACCTTGCATGGGTTAGCAGGGAGGGGTGATGGTGGGAGCAATCCAGGTACAGCTTCTTTACATTGTTTTAGATTATACACCTGATTCTTTCCGACCTTCACTGAGGGCGAACTGTATCTGCCGCTGGGTGCTTTTTTTTTTTAACATTCACGTTTGGTGTCAGATGCAATCTTTGCTTAGCATCAGCGCATTGCATCGTTACATTGATAGTTTAGTGGGATAGCTTGAGGAACC
This sequence comes from Heterodontus francisci, assembly GCF_036365525.1. Lineage (NCBI taxonomy): Eukaryota > Metazoa > Chordata > Chondrichthyes > Heterodontiformes > Heterodontidae > Heterodontus > Heterodontus francisci. The sequence continues at coordinate 76,834,910 of NC_090378.1, read as the reverse complement.
AGCAGCTGTCTGAATATGTTTGTGTAATCTTCAGAGCAACTTGCAAATAGATTCTTTGGACAAACAAAATCTACACTGTAGATTTTAAATGGGTCATGGTTGTTCAAATGTGATAAACCTCATGAGAAGCAACACAAGCCCAGATGCCACAGTTGCTCATTGTTTTACACTTGCATTCCAGTGAATATTTTTCTTGAGTGAGTGTTCAAGTAGAACAGGACTATAGGATTTAACTTGAATGTTCAATTTCCATAGAGTAGATGACCACATAAGACAGTCGCAAGTATGTAAAGATTCAATGTCAGACTGCTTGGCCAAGTTGAATTTACCCTTTAAGAACATTCCAAGAGTATGAAGCAAAATGAAATGCAAAGCAGAATTTTTAAAGAGCACATTTTTAGAATTGAAAAATGACCCCTGAAATTCGCCTCATGTAGGCGGTAAGATTCCCTAGCCCTCGGCTTTCAATGAATACCCATTCACTATATGGCATTCTTCTAACACTTTTGCTGTTGCTACACACTACTCAATATCATTCTTATTCAGAAGTCATCATGGGTAGCGCTGTAATTTGATAAATGTCTGTTGTATTGGTTGGCTTGAATTGAAGGCAGTGAAATTTTATAACCGTAGATGTACTGCCCTGTAATATGCAAGACTCACACTATTTCCCGAAAGATGTAGTGTGTTTGTTGATGCCCATAAATCAATGGAGGATTAAAAATGTATAACAAAAAAATGTGGAAGTGGTTTTTAAACAAATACAGATTTGTTCCATTTTTAGCAAGAAATGAAATGAAAAACATTGGTGTTCAAATGCAGCATGCAAGGCTGGCTGTCTTTTATATTTCCCAGCGCATCCTTTTGTGGTGAATTGTTTTAACTTGCTCCCCACCCACCACCATACTAACTTTCCTGGTGTCTGGTTAAACATTTCCAGTTTCTCTCTCGTACACAAGTACGCACTGTCATAAATTTACTTTCATTTCCACAACATCTCTTACAGCATTATCATTTTAAATACAATAGCGAGTTTCAGTTCATTGTGATAATGCTACTTTAAGGATGCTTTCTAATATTTGCTTGGGCAGTTTTTTGTTTGCTGCTTAGACTATGGACTTGTTCAAACATTTGTCCATTCAATTCACATACATGCAGTGTCAGAGTAAGGCATTCAGTTTAAGGATTAACAGTTTTACATTGCAACATTTCTGGTATTTTGCCACGCACGCAGCCACCCTGTTCTAAACATTTGTGCTCAGTAACTGCCTACTGTTCTGTTAAATGTTCAGTTTGGAACTTGAAGTGTGCTCTGTTCCTGTGTAGTGCAGAGACTATTTTGTCCTTAAATTCATTGCCTTTTCAAACTTTTTTTTTTAATAATGAGGGGATAATCAAGTTATTGTCCATTACAGAGTGTGATTGCATCAGTGCATTGTGAGGATGAGATAAAGTTTAGTCCCAGTCCAATAGTTTGCCTGCAAGCACTACAAAGGCTTGCATATTTAGAAAGACCACTTGGGATAAGTATCAGATCAAACATTAGAGGCCCTCCTTAAGGTGTCATTTTCGCAATAAATTGAAACTCGTTTTTGATTTGGTACAGTTGTAAGAGGTATTGTAGAAATGTGAGAAATATCTGTACTTGTACTTGGATCTGCCAAGTACGGCCTCACCTAACCCAAAGTCAGTACTGTAAGCCGTGAGGCATTTGTTGGACTTGATCTTTTGCACTTCAAAAGAAATATCACTAACAGTACAATAGGTATCACATGGGAGATTGTTGGAGAGGATTAGCAAGCAGGATTAACAATTGGCTAGAAGGATCAGTAAGTGTGAGGTGCTACATTTTGGTGAATAAAACATTATTTTTACTCTGCGTGGAAGTACACCTTGGTGTGCTGGAAGAGCAGAGGTTTTTGCGGGCTTTAGTTCACAAGGCATTAAGTAGATCTTTGGGTTCATAGGGCCACAGACAAAGCTAATGAAATTCTAGCTTTTATCACACAGTATAGAATGTAACTGCCAAGAGGTAATGATGAGCCGCTATAAAACCTTAAGACCTCAGTTGGAGTGCTGTGTGTAGTATTGGACTCCATACTATGTGAAACATATTGAGGCTTTGGAGAGGGTACAATGCAGGTTCACGAGGATATTTCTTAGGGTGACGAAATAAAAGTGGGGGGGAAAATTTTTTCGTCAGTAACATGGATTGTGGATGATAGAAATTATCAATATTATACAAAGACCATTTCTGTTAGCTGAGGGGTTTAGAACAAGAGGTCAACCAAATAGAAATAAATGTAAGGGATTTAAAGAGGGTAGAAGCAATTTCATAGTACAGAAAATTTTGAGGCTATGGATTTCCATTTCAGAATTACTGGTTTTGGCAGAAATTATTTCAATATTCAGTATTGGATTGGCTAGGTAGATATATGGGAGCAGGGCAGGTAAATGTGATTAGATTGGGCTGAAAAGTCTAATTTTGTGTTATACCTCTCAACAATATTCCTTCTAAGCTGTGTGGATGTGTGGCTGCGCAGCAATCAAGAATTTACCACACAGCGAACAAACAGGCCGTGCACAAGCAATGTTCCCTTTGTGATGTGTGCATGCATGGCCATGCGCCAAACTTAAAGGGACCATGCAGTGTGAAAGGTGGCCGTGCATAGCAAATAGAAAGTGGAAGGAACTTTTAAGTATTTGCGTATATCAACCTTTGTACTTTTTTTTGTTGGTTTTACTTTCTTTGTATGCACACTTGCTTTCTTTACGGATTGTCATCTGACAATGCAGAGCATGCACAGAGCAATCACTGACGTCTTGAGTGTGTCCAAACATTTCCCAGCTTGTCAGTATGAATCCACGCATGTGCGCACTGATATCGCCACGCAATGACTTCAGCCATAATGACGTCCGCTCAATGGCAGTGATCGTCGGCTGCATTCCCCCCAGTAGTACCCCACTCCCTACTGCCATCCTTGCCACAATCGCCGATTTCAGTTTTCCACTCCTGACTACTTGCCATTCCATCACATCTCGCTGCTTCGGCTGCTCGCTTACTGCACCTTACCCCAGCTGCTACTCCAGGCAGTGCACCGGGGAGTGAGTGGCTGAGGCGGGGAGCATGCGGCCGAGGGGGGGAAGCGGGGCGTGAGCAGCCGGGGGTGCGGGGTGGTGGGAAGCGAGCAGCTAAGGGTGGCGGGGGAGCGCCAAGGGGGTAAGTGGCGTGGCAGGGAGCAAGTGGCCGAGGGGGGTATGTGGCGGGGCAGGGAGTGAGCGACTGAGGGGGAGGAGCAAATGGCTGAGGTGGGGAGCGCTGTGGCGGGGAGTGAGGGGTCTGGGGGGCGAAGCAGTGTGGCGGGGAGCTAGCGGCTGGGGTGAAGGGGGTGGGAAGTGGTGTGGCAGGGAGAAAGGAGTAAGTGGCCGTGGGATGATAAGGTGACGTGGGAAGGAGCAGCGAAGAGAAGCAGCGATGGCAGGAGGGAGCGGGGTAGTGTGGATGGGATGGAGGCGGTGATTGCAGCCATTGAGGGGATTTGGGTTTAATTTGTTTTTTGTGTCAAATTGTACAGCGCCATCTTTATTACTGGCAGCTGTCTGAGGCATCGCAGACAGTGATGTTTTAGTAGATGAGGCTGCATCTGTGCACGTGCTAGTACTGCGCCACCTGGTGGTTGCGTTATCAGCAAACTCAACCTTTTTTCTTTATTACTGAACCTGCTGCCTTGCACCATGTTTTTTTCCAGTTAACATCTCTGTCAAGGTAGACTGCACAGGGGCCTGGATGCCTGTTTGAGGTGCTGTCATCATCACAGCCGTGTCTTGGGGAAGGATCATTTAAATAAATGTGAAGGCCGCCACTGTGCAAAGTAGCTTTTGGCAAGCATAAACACGCTTTTAAAACATATTGAATTCATCAGAGCTGATACAATAAAACCCATAACCAGTAAAGTTGAAGATCTTTGGGGTCCCCACAGGGTTTACATTTTACCTGCCCCTTTAACACTGCTGCTGACTTTGAAGTTCCCTTAGCATCTAGACACACCTGACCCCCGGGCCTCCTTCCAGTAGATCACCTTCACGTGCCCTGGAGTCCTTCTGTTTTGTACTGATAAAGGCTTGTGGGAAGATTGCATTCTGCTTGTCCCATCCCCACAGAGGAGGGCATTTCTGGTGTGTTGTGCCCATGTAGTTCCTGATCAGTATGGGGGATGTAGGGGGAAGAATATCTACGGTAAGAACTCGAAGCAAATCTGATGGTATAATTCAGTCATCTCTGTGTCCAGGTTTACTGTAGTCTCTCTTTCGTAATGAATCTGGTGCACATGTAAATTCTTGTACATTCTAAATTTTAGTTTTGCTGTAGGTTTATTTTGTGAACCTGTAACCATTTTTATTGGGTGTATCTTGTCTGGAGGATGAGATAGTAGTCAGAGCTTTATTAGCTACAACTTGCAACCATGTTAAATACTTCAAAGTAGGAGTGTAGTCCTCCTGGTGAATATACTTAGAACGAGTGTCAGCTTTAGTTTTACCCTTAAGGTGGAGTTGAATTAGATAGTGACTTGAGCTTGTCTTAGAAGTTATCAACTATTAAAATGATTACAGCTGGTGTGTCCAATTTCATAATATATTTTTTGGACTGAAAAATACAGCATTCAGTTTTGGGCTGTGATTTGAAGCATGTAATTTTCATTTTAATTTAACAAAGAATTAGCAAAAAGCAAATCTGTAAGTAATAGGGTTTCCTTTCTTTTATGCCACTGAAATTCTTTTGAGAAAATACTAAACCCTTAGTGAACTGGTATTGTGCACAGTTTATTGCACAAAAGGGATAACATTTCCTGATGGGAAATTGGCCAATTAAATATTGAGTGACCACCCAACAAACACCACCTCTTCTAAAATTGCTGGCTTATGCGAGAGTATGGTTCCACAAATGCCAGCCCCTAGCCCCATCTCAATGCCTCATCCAGGTGCTCATTTTTCACCTTTGAGCTTGGCTCTGTACTGTTGGAAGGCTATATGATTGCAGTAGGTGGGGTCCTTCACACTGAAACCCAAGATCTGCACACACCTACTTTCCAGCTGTATTCATTGGATAGTGATCAGGAACAATAATTCTGACAGTAAAATAAAATCAAAATATGGCAGATGCTGGAAATCTGAAATAACACAGACTTGGAACGTTAACTCTCTGTATCTTTCTCCACAGTTGCTACCAGACCTGCTGAGTATTTCCAGCACTTTCTATCTTTTACATTAATTACAAATTCTGACATTTGATTCTCTGGACTATTGAAGTGAATTGTAGTGTTCCTCCTTCTTCTTCTTTGGCCTCCTTATCTCGAGAGACAATGGGTAAGCGCCTGGAGGTGGTCAGTGGTGTGTGGAGCAGCGCCTGGAGTGGCTATAAAGGCCAATTCAAGAGTGACAGGCTCTTCCACAGGTGCTGCAGAAGAATTTGTTTGTCGGGGCTGTTACATAGTTGGCTCCTCCCTTGCGCCTCTGTCTTTTTTCCTGCTAACTGCTAAGTCTCTTCGACTCGCCACACTTTAGCCCAGCCTTTATGGCTGCCCGCCAGCTCTGGCGAACACTGGCAACTGACTCCCACGACTTGTGATCAATGTCACAGGACTTCATGTCGCGTTTGCAGACGTTTTTAAAGCGGAGACATGGATGGCCGGTGGGTCTGATACCAGTGGCGAGCTCGCTGTACAGTGTGTCTTTGGGGATCCTGCCATCTTCCATGCAGCTCACATGGCCAAGCCATCTCAAGCGCCGCTGACTCAGTAGTGTGTATAAGCTGGGGATGTTGGCCGCCTCGAGGACTTCTGTGTTGGAGATACGGTCCTGCCACCTGATGCCAAGTATTCTCCGTAGGCAGCGAAGATGGAATGAATTGAGACGTCGCTCTTGGCTGACATACATTGTCCAGGCCTCGCTGCCTAAGAGCAAGGTACTGAGGACACAGGCTTGATACACTCAGACTTTTGTATTCCGTGTCAGTGTGCCATTTCTCCACACACTCTTGGCCAGTCTGGACAAAGCAGAGGAAGCCTTTCCCATGTGCTTGTTGATTTCTGCATCTAGAGACAGGTTACTGGTGATAGTTGAGCCTAGGTAGGTGAACTCTTGAACCACTTCCAGAGCGTGGTCGCCAATATTGATGGAGCATTTCTGACGTCCTGCCCCATGATGTTTATTTTCTTGAGGCTGATGGTTAGGCCAAATTCATTGCAGGCAGCCGCAAACCTGTTGATGAGACTCTGCAGGCACTCTTCAGCGTGAGATGTTAAAGCAGCATCGTCAGCAAAGCGGAGTTCCCTGATGAGGACTTTCTGTACTTTGGACTTCGCTCGTAGACGGGCAAGGTTGAACAACCTGCCCCCTGTACTTGTGTGGAGGAAAATTCCTTCTTCAGAGGACTTGAACGCATGTGAAAGCAGCAGGGAAAAGAAAATCCCAATAAGTATGGGTGCGAGAACACAGCCCTGTTTCATGCCACTCAGGGTAGGAAAGGGGTCTGATGAGCCACCATGTTGAATTGTGCCTTTCATATTGTCATGGAATGCAGTGATGATAGTAGCTTTGGTGGACATCCAATCTTTTCTAATAGTCTGAAGAGTCCACGTCTGCTGACGAGGTCAAAGGCTTTGGTGAGATCAATGAAAGCAATGTAGAGGGGCATCAGTTGTTCACGGCATTTCTCCTGTAGCTGGCGAAGGGAGAACAGCATGTCAATGGTCGATCTCTCTGCACGGAAGCCACACTGTGCCTCAGGGTAGACATGCTCAGCCAGCTTCTGGAGCCTGTTCAGAGCGACTCGAACAAAGACTTTTCCCACTATGCTGAGCGGGGAGATTCCACGGTAGTTGTTGCAGTCACCGCGGTCACCTTTGTTTTTATAGAGGGTGATGATATTGGCATCGTGCATGTCCTGGGGTACTGCTCCCTTGTCCCAGCACAGGCATAGCAGTTCATGTAGTGCTGAGAGTATCGCAGGCTTGGCACTCTTGATTATTTCAGGGGTAATGCTGTCCTTCCCAGGGGCTTTTCCGCTGGCTAGAGAATCAATGGCATCGCTGAGTTCCGATTTTGTTGGCTGTATGTCCAGCTCATCCATGACTGGTAGAGGCTGGGCTGCATTGAGGGCAGTCTCAGTGACAACATTCTCCCTGGAGTACAGTTCTAGTTAGTGCTCAACCCAGCGGTCCATTTGTTTGCGTTGGTCAGTGATTGATTATGTCCCCTGATTTAGATTTGAGAGGGGGCGATCTTCTTGATGGTTGGCCCGAGAGCTCTCTTAATGCCATCATACATTCCTCGGATGTTTCTGGTGTCTGAGGCCAGCTGAATATGACTGCATAGGTGTTGCCAGTAGTCGTTTGCGCAGCGCCTGGCTGTTCTTTGTGCAGTGCTTCTGGCTGCTTTAAGTAATGCAGATGTTAAATCGCTGGGGGCTTTCCTGTAGTTCAACAGTGCAATGCGCTTAGCGGCTATGACAGGTTCCATCTCTTCATTATGAGATTGAAACTCGTCTGCATTTCTCTTCGCACTTTTGCCGTTGGTGGTCAAAGCTGACTCATAGATGGCATCTCTGATGTGGGCCCACTTGGTCTCAGCATCCCCTGTGGGAGTGTTTTGAAGGGCTGTTACAAGTGAATTTAGAAATTTTTCTAACAGCTGTGGGTGAGAAATTCTGTTCGTGTTGATGTGCGGGTGGCCCTTCTGCTTGGAATGATGCAACTTCTTTGGTCTGAGTCTAACCTTGCTGCACACCAGGGAGTGGTCGGTGTCGCAGTCCGCACTGTGGAAGCTGCGTGTGATTTGAACACTGTTTAAGGCGGCTCGCCTTGTGACAATGAGGTCTAGCTGGTGCCAACGACGCGATCTTGGGTGCCTCCATGAAACCTGGTGACCGGGTTTAGTGTGAAAGAACGAGTTGGTGATGCAGAGATTATGATAGGTACACAACTCAAGCAGTCTCTGCCCGTTCTCATTCATCCTTCCAGCGCCATAGCGCCCAAGGCAGGAGGGCCATGAGTCATGGTCGGCCCCAACCCTGCCATTAAAGTCCCCCAGCAGGGATAGGTGTTCGGTGTTGGGGATGCTGCTAATGATATTATGGAGTTCCTCGTAGAACTGATCTTTAGCTTCAGGTGGGCAGCAGAGTGTTGGAGCATAGATGCTGAGTAGGTGTACTAGACCAGAGGTGGTGAACAGTCGGATGGACAGTATGCGTTCCGAGCCATTTGAGGGTGGCTCTATCATGCTGAGCAAGGAGTTTCTGATGGCGAAGCCCACTCCATGCTGTCTTGGTTCTTCAGGATCCCTGCCCTGCCAGAAGAAGGTGTAGTCTTGCTCTGCTGGAGATCCACTCGCAGGGAGGCGTGTCTCCTGAAGTGCTGCAATGTCTACATTGAGTCTACTGAGCTCGTTGTTAATGATGGCGGTCTTCCGAGAATCGTTGATTTGTGTAAGGTCTTCTGACAGGCCAGGACACGTAGTTCTGACGTTCCAGCTTGCAAAGCGAAGGGCTGGTACCTTCTTTCCTTTTTTCGTGTTGTTTGGTGCGGTGTTTCAGTCCACCTTTCGGGCAATGACCCTGAGCTCCAAGCACCCATTGAAGCAGGTATACTGTGGCGTGACAGAACCTTATTGACCAGGGGCTGCCCGGTTTGAGGCAGGCGGTAGCTGTCCAGTGAGGTGCGATGACCTCTCCCACCGACAAAGGCAACCCGTGGTGCCCAGTTTCTACGCCAATTTATCTGGACTTATAACCCGTAACTGTTGCCTTCCGTGTTGTTTCAGTCGCTGTGAGGCAACTATGGAGTGACCTCTCCATGGTGCATACCTGGGCGAATTTATGGAGGTTGAGAGTTGCCCAGTTGTCAAAACCCCTCTCTCGGCCTTTCTGGTGGGGTCCAAAGGAGTGCAGAGCACGACGTTTGGCACCGGTATGGCTGCAGGAACTGCTGGAAACATGCCAAAAGTGACACATGACCGCCTACGGGGTTCTGCTCCGGATTTTCTGTTGGGGTTTACTCTCTTAGCCTTGGTCTCTCCCGAGACGCCCACAAGGCAGTGGGGTTGTTAGGGCCCCTACACAGGTGTAGGATGATGCAGGTGGGAGGAGGGAGGGGGAGGGGTGGAGGGAAGGAGGTGCAGGGGGAAGATGGTGCGAGGGGGGCGCTGGGACGGGGTTGTGAGGGGGTGAGCTGAGAGAGTGGAGCAGGGAAGGCGAGGGTGGGGGGTGGGGGGAAGCTTTAGTTGTAGTGTTAGCTTGGTCCAAATTGCCAAATTCAGCATAGGGTGATGGGGCTTTGCCTGTTTGACTCACTTCAACATTAAACAATCCACCACACCAACTTAGTCTGGGAAAGCTATTGAATTAACTTCATTCCAGTACACGTGCATGACACTTGCGAAGAGCAGGACACTTGGTGGCAGTGGGGGCCTGAATTCATGGGAAACTACAAGAAAGCAAGAGGTTGTGTTAGATGCCTTGCAAGTGGTTTGAATATAGCTTTACATTGCAGTGTATTTATTTTTAAAGACTATAGATTACTACTAACCTTGAGGCAAAATTATATCAAACATTGTGGTGGAACTGGCTCATGTGGACTGTTCTCTCTGTTTTAGTCGTAGTCATAGAGATACAGCATTGAAACAGGCCCTTTGGCCCACCGAGTCTGTGCTGACCAACAACCACCCATTTATACTAATCCTACATTAATCCCATATTCCCTACCCTGTCCCCACCATTCTCCTACCACCTACCTACACTAGGGGCAATTTACAAAGGCCAATTTACCTATCAACCTGCAAGTCTTTGGCTGTGGGAGGAAACCGGAGCACCAGGCGGAAACCCACGCAGTCACAGGGAGAACTTGCATACTCCGTACAGGCAGTACCCAGAACTGAACCCGGGTCGCTGGAGCTGTGAGGCTGCGGTGCTAACCACTGTGCCGCCCTTTTGTGTTAAGTATTGGTGCCTCAGCCTGTTCACGTGGAATGCTTTCTATCAGAAAAAGCAAACAACAAGGCAAAGACTGACCAGGATCATTTGTGGAATACTGAGACAACCTTACAGAGGGGGAAGAATGAGATGATGTGAAAGGAAAAAGCAAGCAGGAGAGATAGTAATGGTAATGAGAAGGCAGATCTTCTGAACTCGAGAAAGGAAGTTTCGGTCAGATGAAAACACAGCTGCTGAGTCCGGGAGCTGGACAGGCATATTCAGCTGGTTCGAATTCCCTGGGTGCTGACTTTTCTAAAGGTGTTGCATTCGCACTGTCAGCTACTTGGAACCACTGCTAGAAATGCCATTTATATCTTTCTTGTGGGCTAGACCTGTTGCTCTGTTTTGTCTCTTTTGAAAGTTTTCCAAAAATTTGCAACTGTCCTCATCTACACAAATGTAGAACTTTCTGGGAGTTACCTGTAATTGTCTGTACATCAAAAGGCTCTTTAAGTTCAGAATTCAGCCATTTCACTACAATTTTTAGTGCAATTATGCCTCAATAAATATTATTTACTCTTCAGTATTTTGTGTTTTTAAAAAAAGTCCACATTTACATTGCGGATACTTTGTTTTATTTGTTCTTGGAATGTGAGCGTTGCTGGCAATGCCAGCATTTATTACCCATCCTTCTTGCCCTGGAGAAAGTGGTGCTGAGCCGTTGCCTTGAACTGCTGCAGTCCATGTGGTGTAGGTACAACCAAAGTGCTATTAGAGAGGGAGTTCCAGCGTTTTGACCCAGCAACAGTGAAGGAATGGCGATTATAGTTCCAAGTCAAAATGGTGTACGACTTGGAGGGGAACTTGCAGGTGGTGGTGTTCCCATGTGTCTGCTGTCCTTGACCATCTAGGTGGTAGAGATCACAGGTTTGGGAGGTGCTGTCAAAGGAGCCTTGGCAAGTTATTACCATGCATCTTGTAGCTGGTACACACTGTTACCACTGTGTGCCGGTAGTGGATGGGGTGCCGATCGAGCGTGCAGCTTTGTTTTTGATGGTGTTGAGCTTCTTGCGTGTCGTTGGAACTGCACTCATCCAGGCATCACACTCCTGACTTGTACCTTGTAGATGGTGGACAGGCTTTGGAGAGTCAGGAGGTGAGTTATTCACTGGAGAATTCCCAGCTTCTGACCTGCCCTTGTAGTCGCAGTATTTGTGTGGCTGGTCCAGTTAAGTCTCTGATCGATAGTAACCCCCTGGATGTTGTTGGGGGAAATCAGCAATGGTAATGCCATTGAATGTCAAGGGTAGATGGTTAGATTCTCTTATTAGAGATGGTCATTGCCTGACATTCGTGTGATGTGAATGTTATTTGCCACTTATCAGCCCAAGACCGCTTCAGCATTTGAGGAGTTGCAACGGGTATGAACACTGTGCAATCATCAGCAAGCATCCCAGCTTCTGACCTTATGTTGGAGGGAAGGTCATTGGTGAAACAGCTGAAGATGGCTGAGCTAAGGACCCTACCCTGAGGAGCTCCTGCAGCGATGTCCTGGGGCTGAGATGCTTGACCTCCAACAACCACAACCATCTTCCTTTTGTGCTAGGTATGACTCCAACCAGTGGAAAGTTTTCCGCCTGATTCCCATTGATCTCAATTTTGCTAGGGCTCCTTGATGCCGTACGGTCAAATGCTTCCTTGCTGTCAAGGGCAGTCACTCTCGCCTCATCTCTGGAATTCACCTCCTTTGTCCATGTTTGAACCAAGGCTTTAATGAGGTAATTAAATGGCCCTGACTTAACCCAAACTGAGCATCAGTGAGCAGACAGTTGCTGTGTAAGTGCCGCTTCATAGCACCTATGACCCCACCTTCTATGATTTTGCTGATTGAGAATTGACTGATGGGGTGGTAATTGCCTGGATTAGATTTGTCCTGCTTTTGGTGGACAGGACATATCTGGGCAATTTTGCACATTGTTGGCTAGATGCCTCTGATGTAGCTGTACTGGAGCAGTTTGGCTAGGGGTGCAACTAGATCTGAAGCGCAAGTCTTCAATACTACAGCTGGGATGTTGTCAGGGCTCATAGCCTTTGCTGTATCCACTGCCTTCAGCCACTTCCTGATATCACGTGGAGTGAGTGGAATGAATCGAATTGTCTGAAGACTGGCATCTATGGTGGTTGGGACCTCACGAGTCTGAGGTGGATCATTCTCTCGGCACCTCTATGTGACAGTGGTTGCGAATGCTTCAGCTTTTCCTTTTGCACTTATGTGATGGACTCTGCCCACATTGAGGATGGGAATGTTTGTGGAGCCGCCGCCGCCTCTGGCTAGTGTAACTGTCCACCACCATTCACAATCTGATCCGTTGGTTATGGAGTCGCTTTGCTTTGTCTATAGCATGCTGCTTTTGCTGTTCGGCATGCGTGTAGTTATAGCTGTGTTATAGCTTCATCAGGTTTGCACCTCATTTTTAGGTATGCCTGGTGCTGCTCCTGGCATGCTGTTGTGCACTCCTCATTGAACCAGGGTTGATCCCCTGGCTTGGTGGTAATGGTAGAGTGAGGGGTATGCAGGACCATGAGGTTATACATTATAGTTGAATACAATTCTGCTGATGGTCCAGAGCACCTCATGGATGTCCAGTTTTGAATTGCTAGATCTGTTCTGAATCTATCCCATTTAGCGCGGTAGTAGTGCCACACAACACAATGCAGGGTGTCCTCAGTGTGAAGATGGGACTTCGTCTCCACAAGGACTGTACAGTGATTATGCCCATCAATACTATCATGGGCAGAGGCCTCTGTGACAAGTAGATTGGTGAAGGAGAGGTCAGGTAGTTTTTTCCATTGTGTTCGTTCTCTCACCAACTGCCGCAGACCCAGTCTGGCAGATATGTCCTTCAGGACTTGGCCAACTTGGTTACTAGTGGTGTTACTGAGCCACTCTTGGTGATGGACATTGAAGTCCCCCACCCACAGTACATCTTTTCTTTCTGCCCTCAGTACTTCTTCCAAATGGTGTTCAGCATGGAGAAGCACAGATTGATCAGCTGAGGGAGGGCAATAGGTAATTAGTAGGAGGTTTCCTTGCCCATGTTTGACCTGATACCATGTTGAGGACTCCCAGGGCCATTCCCCACTATCACCCAGGGATAGTGGAGGAGAAGTCTGGGACGTTGGCTGTAAGATATGAGTCTGCTGTGAGTATGACTGTCAGGCTGTTGCTTGACTAGTCTGTGGGACAGCTCTCCCAATTTTGGTGCAAGTCCCCAGATGTTGGTGAGGAGGACTTTGCATAGTCGACCAGACAGGGTGTACATTTGTCAGTTTCTAGTAGCTAGATCAGTGCTGGTTGGTCTGTGAAATTTTATTCTTTTTCAGCTTTTCTGTAGCGGTTTGATGCAACTGAGTGGCTTGCTAGGCCATTTCAGAGGGCAGTTAAGAGTCAGTTACATTGCTGTGAATTGTTGGAATCATATGTAGGCCAGACCAGTTAATGGCAGATTTCCTCCCCTGAAGGACACTAGTGAAGCTGATTTTTTTTTTAAGTTTCATGATTATTGAGACTAGCAGTAAGTTTCTGCAGCTGCTGTTGTTGGACTTGAACTCCTGTCTCTGGAGCATTATTCCAGCCCTCTGGATTACTAGTCCAGTAACATTACCACAATGCCGTACTAGATGAATAGCCTTTGTGTTGACCCAAGTTTTGTGTACAGTATTAAAGTTTACTGTGGTGGGAGTGGGGGTGTTGGATGGGGGCAGTGATCAGAAAAGATCTGGACCGGTGATGGCAGCTTTACAACTGTGCGGATATGCATTTTAAAGATTACATAGTTGCTAAAATAACATGGATTTGAGTAGCCGATGCTCTGAGAATTAATTTGGCTGTTAATGGGAACAAATTAATTTGGCACATTTGATAATTTGGTATAGTATTCATGGGCCTCCCTTGGGGTCACTGTAAAGTGCATGTATAGATTTGTATACCACGTGCAACCCTTTCATTTCCTTGTGACCTGCTTCATAGCAGTATGCATTCCTGTTAGACAGCTTGCTACATGAAAGTGTGGAGAGGGTGGTTGTGAGGGTTGGGGGTGCAAGAGAGGAGGATAGTCACAGAGAGAGTGCAATCTTTGAGATACTAAAATGTTTGGCTTCCTGTATTATCGGTTGATATCCTTTGTCCTTATTGTTGCCTTCCAGATGTCCTCTGTTAGCTCCCTGGTTCAGAGGAGGGCGGGTTGTACCAGATCCTGCTTTGAACCTTCCAAACAGTGTACAACTCTAGTCACACATTACTTTCTTGGCTTCATTGGGAGCTGGTGCAATGTGCTCAGTGAAGAGGGTTCTAACCCATTTCCTGCAATTTTGAAGTTGCTTCCTTCTGGATTGGTAGTCTTGTTACTTATTCTGCTGGGCCATTAAGCCAAGGAGGTGGAAATTAAAGAAAAATGTAAAACGTACCTGAATTGAACCATGAATATAATAACATCTTTGTTATCTAATGATTGAAACTGTACTGCTGCTGCTGTAAAGTGCATCTAGTGAAGTGCTGTGTTTTGGTAGGAATAACAAGAATTTGCAGCAGGATACACTTGAAGCCCTTGCTGCTCTAAGCAGTAGCTGAAGTTTGTGTTTTTTTTTAGAATGATGGAGGCAATGTCTGGTAATTCAGCAGTCTTATACAAAGTCCTTTGTGTTCGACTGCAATAAACCTTAACATTATGGGCTCTGCTTGACTGAAATTTGTGGTTTAGATATCAAACTAGAACCAATTGTATGGCTGTAAGACTGAAGAATATTCTGAGGGACATGTTAGAGGCTTCCTGTTGTGGAAATTATATCTATAGTTACATACTTTATGGGTGACCCTATGCATACCATTGTTCTGCCCCCGACTCCAGTATTTCAGGTTGCATTTTTACACCACCACGATACTTATTGCATAGTGACTTTAAATGTGGTTGTTCTCGGTAATGTTTCATTATTATACCACTTCTTACTTTAAGGTATATATCAGACATGACTTGAAGAGCCAGTTTGTATCGGATGAATGTTGGATGCGGAAGTCAGTCCCTGACCTCCTGTGTCGGTTTTTTTTGTTGCATTAGTTTGAGCTGGAGTGGAGATGGAGGAGAAGCTGCTGGGTTTAACCCCAAGTACTTTTGAGCCCAGTCAGGCCCAACAATTTCCAATGTGAGACTGTCAAGGGAAGTAGATTCCAGGAGAGATGAGATTGCGACACCAACTGCTCAATGTAAAAGGCATGGACTCAATGGGCCGAATGGCCTCATTCTATGCTGTAAATGACTCTCTGACTTAAGTTCTAGCTTTGATATGTTGACTTTTATGTAAGAAATTAAAACCACTGGAAGTGAAAATACAAGCAAAAAATTAGATTACTAATGAACCTGCAGGAAACATCAACTGCGCAAAGATTTCTGCGTCTCCTGGCAACAGTGAAGTTTATTTTCTTCTACTTAAAGTCAGCGAGAAAGTAACTAGTGAATACGTTAGCAGAAAATGTTACTTTGATCTGTATTTTTCTTGTGTAAGAATTTTTAGGAACTGCACAAAAGGCAAAAAGGCTTTAAGTCCAGCTATCTGTCTCCTCATCATTTTCCTCAATCCCTTCTCTTTCGAGAAGCTAGAACCCTTACATAGTTTCTTTTTCAATGATCTTCCTTGGTAGCAATTGAGGGGCCAAAGACAGAGTCTATTTAGTTAGAATTAAAGAACAATAAAGGAACTATTACACTACTGATTGTATTCTCTAGGTCACCAAGTAGAGGGAAGGAGATAGAGCAGCAAATTGGCAGGCAAATTATAGAAAGATGGAAGAACTTAAGAGATGGAGGGTAGCCGTTATCCTAATATAGGCTGGGATAGCAACAGTGTAAAGGACAAAAGAGGTGAAGGAATTCCTGAAATGTGTATAAGAAAACTTTCTTGAGCCAATGAGGAAGGAAGAAGCACTGGATCTTGTTCTGGGGAATGAAGTGGGGCAACTGAAGGATGTTTCAATAGAGCATTTGGGGAACAGGGATCATATCATTAAGTTTACAGTAGTTGTGGAAAAGGAGAAGGTACATTCAAGTGTTAAAAATACTTAGACCTCCTCCACTTAACTTCAGTGAATTGAAAGGGGTTCTGACCCAGCTATATTGGAATCAAAAATTGTGGGTAAAATAGTAATTGAACAATGGGAGGTCTTCAAAGAGTAAATGGTTTGAGTACAGACTAGACAGATTCCTATAAGGGAGAAAGGAAGGGCATCCAAAGCTAGAGTTTCCTGGATAACTAAAGATACAGATGTTAAAAAGAGACAGAAAAAGGGAGCTTCTGACAATTGTAAAATTTATAATACCATAGAGTACTGAGCTGAATATAGAAAGTACAGAGATCTAAAAATGGGAAACGGGGCAGAGAGAATGAGAATAAATTAGTGGTTAACATAAAAGGGAACCCAAAGGTCTTGTATAAACACATAAGTAGTTTAAAAAATTAATCAAAGGAAGGGTGGGGCTGATTGGGGATCAAAAATGAGTGATTGGGGAGGCAGAGGGCATGATTGAGATATTAAATGATTCTTTGCAACTTCCTTAACTAGAGAAGAGGATGGTGCCAATGTAGCGGTAAAGGAGGAGGCAGTAGCAATATTGGATAGGATACAAATAAAGAGGAGTTAACTTAAAAGGTTGGTAATTCTCAAGAAGAAAGGTCACCTGGTCCAGATGGGATACATCTTGGGTTATTGAGGGAAGTAAGTGTGGAAATTGCAGAGGCTCTGGCTACAATTTTCCAGTCCTCCTTAGAAATGGGGGTGGTGCCCAAGGACTGGAAGATTGCAAATGTTGATGCTCCATTTTTAAGAAAGAAAGTGGGATAAACCTGGCAACTATAGGCTAGTCAGCCTAAAGTGGAGGATGGGGCAAATTTTAGACATAATACGGGACAAAAATAATTGGCATTTAGAAAAGTATAGACTAATAAATGAAAGTCAGCACAAATTTGTTAAAAGAAAATCGTGTTTGATTAACTTGATTGAGTTCTGTGAAGGATCAGAGCATGTTGATGGCATTTGACAGAGTGCCATAGAATAGACTTGTTCGCAGAATCAAAAATGGCTAAGGGACAGAAAAAAAACAGAAAAGAAAGAACAATCTGTGTATATAGTGGCTTTCATGACCTCAAGACATTCCAAAATGCGTTATAGCCAATTAGGTGCTTTTGAAGTGTAGTCACTGTTGTAATGCAGGAAGTGGTTGTTTTTCAGTCTGGAGAAAAGTATGCAGTGGTGTTTCCCAGGGGTCAGTTTCAGGGCCATGACCTTTTTTGATATACGTTAATTACCTAGGCTTGGGTATACAGGGCATAATTTTAAAGTTTGCAGACGATAGGAAACTTGGAAATGTAGTAAATAAGGTGGCAGAAGGTAACCGACTTCAGGAGAGCATAAACTGACGAAATAGGACAGACACATGGCAGATGAAATTTAGTGTAGAGAAGTGTGAAGTGATGCATTCTGTTAGGAAGAATGAGGAGAGATAAAATGAGCAAAATGGTATAATTTTAGAGGGTGTGCAGGAACAGAGATATCTGAAGGTGTATGTACAGAAATCATTGAAGGTGGCAAAATAAGTTGAGATGGCTGTTAAAGTACATGGGAGCCTTGGCTTTATAAATAGAGGAATGGCATGTAACAGTAAGAAAGTTACGCTAAACCTTCATAAAACACTGGTTAGGCCTCAGCTCAAGTATTGTGTTCAATTCTGGGCACCACAATTTAGGAAGGATGGTAAGGCCTTTGAGAGGGTGCAGAAAAATTTCCTAGTTGTACCAGGGATGAGGGACATCAGTGAAGTGGAGAGACTGGAGAAAACGAAGTTATTCTCCTTAGAACAGAGAAGGTTAAGTGAAGTTTTGTTAGAGGTGTTCAAAATTATGAACAGTTTTAATAGAGTACAAAGAAAATGTTTCCAGTGTCAGAAGGGTTGTTGACCAGAGAAGACCGTTTCAAAGCGATTGGCAAAAGAACCTGAGGTGACATGAGGAAATTTTTTTTTTTTACACAGCACTACTTGAAAGGACGATGGAAGCAGATTCAATAGTGATATTCAAAACTGAACTGGGTAAATACTTGCAATGGGATTAATTGGATATCTCGACCAAAGAACTGGCATAAGCATGAGGGGCTGAATGGCTGCCTTCTATGCTGTATCATTCAATGAAAGGAAATTAGTGCACTTGAGCATCCTGATTAATTCCACTCGAGATGTTATGACCTGCATAACTTGCTCACCCTTTGAACTTGTAAATTATGGATCTGTCTGCGTCAGGTTTGGCAAGCGACCTGATCTTGTTATGCATCCTCCATAAATACTACTTTGGGTAACTTTGAGTAATGGATAATTTATGCAATTTCTATTTATACTTGCCTGCACAACTCCCTTTACTATTTTTTCTCTTTATGTGGTAGTTCATCCCTATTTCTGGGATATAAATGGATATTGCACATTTATCCAATATAGATTTTTTTGGCAGCATTCTTGCACAGAATTAAGATGACACTGCAATATGGAGATGAGGCATTTAAGCCAGGGCCCCACGCCTGTTCCATCTTCGGGTGATGCAAAAGATCCCATGGCATGACTTGAAAAGAGCAGGAAGTTCTTTGTGTTCTGGCCAACATTCCTCCCTCAACTAACACCATCAAAAAATGATTTAATGGCCAATTACCTCATTTGCTATTTGCAGAATCTTGCTGTCTGCACATTGGCTACTGTATTGCCTACATAAGTGACACCTTCAGAGGTGCTTCAGAACTACTCAGTGACTTTTGAAGACAGGCTCTGAAAACATACCAAGGCACTGTATGAATGCAAGATCTTTTTGCTGTCAACAAGTTGAAGTACAAACAAGTAACTGGTAAAATTAAATTGTTTCACTTTTTTGTTTGATTGCAGGTAAAGCATTTGATATTACGTATGTAAGACTGAAATTCCACACAAGTCGACCTGAGAGTTTTGTTATTTATAAACGATCTAATGAAGATGGGTCTTGGATACCTTACCAGTATTACAGTGGATCCTGTGAGAAAACCTACCAGAAAAAGAATCGTGGGTTTATCCGAACAGGAGAGGATGAACAGCAGGCACTGTGCACAGATGAATTTAGTGATATATCGCCCCTCACTGGAGGAAATGTTGCCTTTTCTACCCTGGAAGGAAGGCCCAGTGCTTACAACTTTGACAACAGCCCTGTGTTGCAGGTACAGTCAAGCCAAAACCATTACTAGTTGTAAATTTAAAGTGATTATTTGACCAGATGTACTTTATTAAATTCTTTTCATGGGTTGTGGGCATCGCTGGCAAGGCCAGCATTTGTTGCCCATCCCTAATTTCCCTTGAACCGAGTGCCTTGCTCGACCATTTCAGAGGGCAGTTAAGAGTCAACCACATTGCTGAGAGTCTGGAGTCACATGTAGGCCACACCGGGTAAGGACAGCAGATTTCCTTCCCTAAAGAACTTTAGTGAATCAGATGGGTTTTTAGGACAATTGATAGTTTCATGCCACCATTACTGAGACTAACCTTCAATTCCAGATTTTTTATTAATTAAATTTAAGTTCCACCAGCTGCTGTAGTGGGAATTGAACCCATGTCCCCAGGGTATTAACCTGGGCCTCTAGATTGCTAGTTCCATGATATTACCACTGTGCCGCCGTCACGGCTAATGCATGCAGTAGTCTTTGACCAGAACAGTAGAAATGATTGTCCTAAGTGTTAAGAACAGTGCCACCAATTTTTAAATGTGTTTCAGATATTATTAATCTTAAGACTTCAGTGCCCATTCCCACATGTTGTTGAGAACCTTTTTGCTTTCCCCTCTCCTGAAGGTATTGGCTCAGGCTGAGGACTGGTTTTATAAACACTTGGGGTCCCTTCAATATCTGAGTCATTCTTCAAGTGTTTGTGCAAAAAGTAACTACCAGCAGGCTATTCAACCATGAAGGGCACGCTTCCCAGCTGATGTTGGCCTTGCTCAATATCCACATGTGCAACATACAGTTGGGACCACTGGATAGTGATCAGAAACAGGAACCGTGGCTGACTTATGATCTCCTTGGGAACAGAACAGTTTCTCTGAACCATCTATTCATGGGGAGAGTGTTGGCAGCATTGACACACGATGGGTTAGATATTTTTGTGTTTTCTATAAGATATGTTCAGAAATCAGTGTTTTCAAAATGTTGTGTTGAATAAAAATGACACTCCTTTTCCAAGTACCTACAGCACAAAATTTGTTTGTATAGCACCCATTTATTGCTGCAAGAGTGGCCTCAGGAGGTCCAAAATAGCGTCTGGGATGAGGGCACAAACTTCTTATGCAAGTGGCACTGGACACCATATGGGTGAAGGCGCTAGCACATGCGCAGTGAGCATCTGCTGGAAGAATGCGGAGGAAGCAGATCATGGTCAACAGGTACAGTAGTGTAGTGGTTATATTACTAGACAAATAATCCAGAGACATGAGTTCAAGGCCCACCGCTGCAGCTGGTGAGTTTAAATTCAGCTAATTAAATAAAATTTGGAATAAAAAGCTGGTGTTGGTAATGGTGACCATAAAACTACTGGGTTGTCATAAAAACCCATTTGATTCGTTGATCTTTAGAGATGGAAACCTGCCATCCTTGCCTGGTCTGGCCACGGGAATGTGGTTGGCTTAGCAAGCCACTCAGTAGTATCAAAACTGCTGCGGGAAACAATAAAAATAAAACCGGACACATCGTCTGACCTTGATTGAGACACACAAAAGACACGCCAAGCCTGTTCAGCAGCAAGAAGGACCACCCCACAATGCTAATTACAGAGATCATCAGATTAGTTGCTGAGAGTTTTCTACTGGCTGTTGCTATGATTTTATAAGTCCTCGGTGCTTTCTAGAGTTCTCTAAAGTTGCTCAAATCTATAGGAAGTGGTGAGGCAGGTGCTGACTTCAAGAATTCTGCACAAATCAGTCACTCGGAGACATGGGTGGAGTAATAGGCAATCCCTTTGGAATGCAGCCTGACTGGGAAGATGAGCAGAGGGTATGCAGAGCAGGGCAAGTTGCTAGAAGTGGGCGGAGAAGGAGGCAAGGAGGGGGAGGAAGGGCTATTAACTGGAGGCCATATCCACCAGGGTGTCCAGAGAGCAATTCTTCCACTTCAGCCTCATCCAGAAACTGTGTGTGTGACGTCTATGCTACAATAAGGATGTACTCAATGAATTCCACCCTCTGCTGCAGCCACAACTGCAAGCTCAGAGCAGGGCAAGGCATTACCAGTAGCTGTGAAGGTGACCGTGGCCATGAACTGTTAAGCATCTGGCTCCTTCCAGTCTGATGCTGGAGATATTTGTAACACCTTGGAGTTTGCTGTCCACCATTGCGTAAGGGCAGTCACTGATGTCCTTTATTCCAAGAGAGCTGAATACATTTCATTCACTTGTGCCAGAAAGCAACAGGTGAAGCAAGCACGTGTGTTTGCTAGGATTGTAGGCTTCCTGATGGTGCAGAGCGCCATTGACTGCATGCATGTTGCTTTGTAGGCCGCGCTTATCAACTGAGTTGTACCACAACTGGAATGGATTCCAGTCCCTCAACAGTTGGTATGTGAACTATATCGACGAGTCATGCACATCAATGCCCAATATCCAGTCATGAACTTTCATTTTGCGGCAGTCCGTTGTGCCATCTGTCACAAGCCGCCACAACAAAATATGGTTTCTGGCTGACTGGGCTGTCTGCTAATCACATGGCTCAAGACTCTGGTGCCTAACCATGCCGCATGTGCAGTATACATACAATGAAAACCATATTACCACGTGATATGTGATTGAGCGGACCATTGGTGTGCTGAAACAACGTTTTCGCTGTCTGAACTCTGCCCTGCAGTACTTAGCAGAGTGGTGTCCAGATACGTGGTGGTCTGCTGTATTCTGCAGAACCTCGCCATCATGAGGGCACAGCCCTTGTCACCAGCTATCCGGTGAGTAGCTGAGGATTAGGAGGGAGAAGGAGGTGACCTCAGTAGCCCTCTTCAGTCCGGGTTCTCAGGAACAACTCGTCCAACTACGATACCAGTAAACACAACTCCAGTTCCCCATTCACCAACAGTCCCACACCTTATCTTCCCTCTGTTGTCACAGCATCTGCTTAGCCACAAGGCAAAACATAAAAGCCAACACACAATAAACGTGCCTATCTTCACCTTGAGGATACCCTCCATCGTATTGTGTGGCATTTCCACCATGCTAAATAGGATAGATTCAGAACAGATCTAGCAGTTCAAAACTGAACGTCCATGACGCACTGTGGATAATCAGCAGCAGCTGTAGAATTGTATTCAACTATAATGTGTAACCTCATGGCCTGGCATATCCTTACCACTAAGCCTGGGGATCAACCTTGGTTCATTGAAGAGTGCAGAAGAGCATGCCAAGAGCAGCCCCAAGCATAGCTAGAAATAAGGTGCCAACCTGGTGAAGCTACAACACAGGATTATATGCATGCTAACCAGAAAGCAGGATGCGATAGACAGAGTTGAGTGATTCCACAACCAGTAGATCAGATCTAAGCTCTGCAGCCCTGCCACATCCAGTCATGAATGTTGGTGGACAATTAAACAACTAACTGGAGGAGGAGGCTCCACAATGTCTCCATCCTCAGTGATGGGGGAGCCCAGCATGTCGGTTGCAAATGCTTCAGCCTTGTCTTTTGCACTATCTTCAGCCGGAAGTACCAAATGGATGATCCATCTCGGCCTCCTCCTAAGGTCCCCAGCATCACTGATACCAATCTTCAGTCAATTCGATTCACTCCATGGGATATCAAGAAATGGTTGAAGGTACTGTATACAACAAAGGCTATGGCCCCTGACAACATCCAGGCTGTAGTACTGAATGCTTGTGCTCCAGGACTAGCTGTTCTCCTAGCCAAGCTATTCCAGTACAGCTACAACATGGCATTTACTGACAATGTGGAAGATTGCCCAGATATGTCCTGTCCACAAACAGCAGGAAAAAAACAATCCATCCAATTACTGCTGCATCAGTCTACACTCAATCAGCAGCAAAGTGCTGGGCCGTCACTGACAGTGGCAGCACTTACTCAGCAATAAGCCATTTACCAATGCTCTGTTTGTGTTCTGCCAGGGGCACAACTCCAGACTCCATTAGAGCCTTGGTCCAAACATGGACAAAACCGCTGAATTCCAGAGGTGAACAAAGAGTGACTGCCCTTGACATCAAGAAAGCATATAACCGAGTGTGGCATCAGGAGCCTAGCAAAATGGAGATCCATGGGAATCGGGCCGAAAATGCTCCACTAGTTGAAGCCATACTTAGCACAAAAGATGGTTGTGGTTTTTGGAGGCCAATCATCTCAACCCCAGGACATTGCTGCAGGAATTCCTCAGAATAGTGGCCTAGGCTCAACCATCTTCAGCCACTTCATCAATGACCTTCCTTCTAACATAAGGTCAGAAATGGGGATGTCTACTGCTGATTGTGTACCGTGTTCAGTACCATTTGAGATGACTCGGATACTGAAGAAACCGTTCCCGCATGCAAAACCTGAACTGATAACTGGCAAGTAACATTTGCACCACACAAGTGCTAGGCAGTAGATTCTCTCCTGTTGGAGATGGTCAATCAACTCCCTTGACATCCAATGGCATTACCACTACTGAATTCCCCCACCATCAACATCCTGAGGTTACCGTCAACCAGAAACCTAACTGGACCAGCATTTAAATACTTGGCTGCAAGAGCAGGCCAGAGGCTTGAACTCTGGTGATTAACTCACCACCTGACTCCCCAGAGCATGTCCCCTATCTACAAGGCACAAGCCAGGGAGTGTGATGGAATACTCTCCACTTGCTTGGATGAGTGCAGCTCCAGCAATGCTCAAGAAGCTTGACATAATCTAGGGCAAAACAGCCCACTTGGTTAGCAGCCCACCCACCACCTTAAATATTCACTCCCTCCACCACTGACACAAAGCGGCAGCAATGTGTATCACATACAAGAGGCATTGCAGCAACTCGTTAAGCCACCTTCGATGGCACCTTCCAAACCCGCGACCTCTACCACAGAGAAGGACAAGGGAAGCAGACACATGGAAACACCACCACCTGCATGTTCCCCTCCAAGTTACACACCATCCTGACTTTCCTTCGCTGTTGCTGGATCAAAAACCTGGAACTGCCTTCCTACAGTACTGTGGGTGTATCTACACCACTTGAATTGTGGCAGTTCAAGAAAGCCGCTCACCATCACCTTCTCAAGGGGAAATAAGGATGAGCAAAAAATGCTGGCCTTGCCAGCGACGCTCCCATCCCGTGAAAGAATAAAAAGTCCTGCCAGTGCGCCAGGCATTTCATTGGGTATACTGATCAGCCTTCTGTAACTTGTCCGATGAAAGTGCTCATTTGAGTCCTCTGCAGCAGAACTCATGCTTCCTCACTCTCCAAAGAGTTGGCACCTGTGCTACCCTTGCTCCCTGCCCTGCCTGCAGCCCCCTCAAACCCAGTGCCTCACCACATTCATATCCCAGCTCTAAGCTATCCTCTAAATTAAGTGTGGTGTCAGTATCTGAGCTGGTGGCTGCGAGTGTGAAGCAAGCGAGCGACTCTTTTATCACTGTCCTCCTGCTCTTCTACCTCTTTCTCCTCCTTCATTGCCTGGCCAGGTTGCAGTTCTTGGTATCTTAAAGAAGAAAGACCCAAGGCTAATGTGGTGAGTGGATTCAGGGGGGAAGACAGAGGTGTATGCTTACACCACCTGCAGCTTCTACATCAGAAGAGATTGTGGGATGTGAGGAGGAGGATTAGGTTTAACGTACCATTGTCTTCTATTGTTTCAGCCTTGCTACTGGTCACAGCCTCAGCAATATCTGCTCCAATGATATCCAGCACCTTCTCCTTCATGGGGGTTAGGACTTGGGGCTGCACCTGCCCCTGTCAGTTAGGACTTGTTGCCTCCAGTTATGCACCACCTTGTCCTGGAAGAGAAAGGGACATGTGTCAGTCACTGAGTGAAGTGCAATCTGTTTGCATGGTGTGGCTGTCATATTGAATATCTGGCAGTGTGTGCAATCTGGGAGAAGTGTGTGTGAGGCTTGCAGCAGTGCTGAGTGTAAGATTGAGGTGAAGCTATGAATGTTGGGTATGAGTCCTGATTGATTGTTGGTAGATGAGTGATGGGGGGTGTGATGAATTGAACATTGTGAGACTAGTGGGGCACTTGGTAGGATATAGCATGTGAAGATGCATTCACTGACCTTGACCACTCGTGAAGTCATTGAACTTTTTGTAGCACTGCGTTCAGGTTCTCGGGACTTGACTCCTGGCATTGACCACCACGGCTAGGTGGTCCCTCTGACTTCTGAGAGATTGTCTGGAGGGCCTTCTGGTCCCATGTGAATAGAGCACATCTCGTCTCTCTAGCCCCTTGACCAAGGCCTCCATCTTGGAGCTTGATATCTCTCCTGTTGTGCCTTTCTTATGTCCCAGGTCAGAATCAGTTACAGAATGTCTTCCAGCACCTGTTCCAGCCACAATGCACTTCCCCATTTAAGAGGTGTAGCCTACAGCTGATTCTTTAGGTAGTGCTGGCTGTCTTTAACTGGTGCTAGCCTCTGATGATTTTGTGCCCCTGCTGAAGTGTGCAGTCACTCAACAGTGCGGTTTTGTACTTGCTGTCTGCATAAATTAGCAAGCAACATGTATTTGGTATGCTACCCACATCAGAAGAAATGGGCATGAGTTAATCTGTATCCCAATCTCCATGCCCATTTTTGGGGACTTTCAAATTTAGCCCCTTAGAATATTAGTTATATGAAGTTAACCTTGATAATTATGTAATAAAAGCAAAATACTGCAGATGCTGGAAATCTGAAATAAAAACAAGAAATGCTGGAAATACTCGGCAAGTCTGGCAGCATCTGTGGAGAGAGAAGCAGAGTTAACGTTTCAAGTCAGTGACCCTTCAGATTTAGCAATTATTAGAAATGTAAAAGGTTATAAGCAAGTAAAGCGGGGGTGGGGCAAGAGATAACAAAGGAGAAGGTGTAGATAGGACAAGGTCACAGAATAACTGACCAGAAGGTCATGGAGCAAAGGCAAACAATATGTTAATGGTGTGTTGAAAGGCAAAGCATTAGTACAGATAGGGTGTTAATGGACTGAAAGTTGAACAGCCGCAAGTACAAACATGAAAAAAAACAGTTGGTAAGCAAACTGAACAAACTAAGATGAAATAAAATAAAATAAACACACAAAAAGAAAAGGAAAAAAAAACTGAAAATATAAGTAAAATGGGGGGCCCGTCATGCTCTGAAATTATTGAACTCAATGTTCAGTCCGGCAGGCTGTAGTGTGCCTAATCGGTTAATGAGATGCTGTTCCTCGAGCTTGCGTTGATGTTCACTGGAAAACTGCAGCAATCCCAGGACAGAGATGTGAGCATGACAGCAGGGGGGAGTGTTGAAATGGCAAGCAACCGGAAGCTCGGGGTCCTGCTTGCGGACTGAGTGGAGGTGTTCCGCAAAGCGGTCACCCAGTCTGTGTTTGGTCTCCCCATAGTGGCTCACTATCCCAGGCCCCTTTCAGGTGAAGCAGCGATTTACTTGTACTTCTTTCAATGTAGTATACTGTATTCGCTACTCACAATGTGGTCTCCTCTACATTGGGGTGTCTGAAATAATTTTTAAAAAAAGAAAAATGCTGGAACTACCCTTTCATGGGCATCAACCTGAAACGTTAATTCTGTTTCTCTCCGCAGATGCTGCCTGACCTGAGTGTTTCCAGCATTTTCTGTTTTTAATAATGAGTAGGGAAGATGATTTGACACAACATTTCGACATGTGGGTGCAGCCTAATTTACTGCTTGACTGCCTCAATTTTTCATTTAAAAAATCCTGGAGACGTTGAAGGCATGAGTATCTGAGCAATAGCAAATTTTTTCCCTTAGTGAAAATAGCTTATAAAACTATGGCCTTGAAGAGATCCTGAAGAGAGGATTTCTAAACGTTACTGGATTTTTTTTTTCATTAAGTAAGTTCCTTGTTTTGCATCTATCGGCAATTCTTGCTCCAGAAGCTGGTTTTGCCATTTTATAGCGCTGACCATTTTAACATCTCCTCTGTGTTTATTAAAAGTGTTGGAGCCTTGAGGTGGTGGTTGGGTGGTATGTTTTAATTTGTCCACTTTTTGATTTTGCCTAACTTTTGGGCCTTTGTTCAAATTGTGCAATATTGAAAAGAAGTTGTGTTATCCGTTGCAAGCCTGTGTTAGATTAATTTCTCGCAATGGAACCATTGATGCAAGTTGACCCGAGCTACATTTGGAGGCACTTTTTAAAAAAAAAAGTTTGGTTTGGAAACCAGCTGTTGGATGTATTCCCAGCTACTCTTTTGTTTAGTTCCTGGCTGCTTTTGTAATGCTGTTCTATTTGTTTCCAGACAGGAAATGGCAACTTCCAGTTTGGAAAAATTATGTGGAACGGAAACTGTTGCCACCTGCATTGCTAATAGGTCATGAAATCTCAGGCTATTTATCTAAAATGGAAGTGCGTCACTGTCTTTCTACAATATGGCAAGTGTGACCACTGGTAGCATTTGCAGCTCCTGGTTCACAAGCAACTCTGAAATGTGGTAACATTTTTATTTTTAGGTAAATTAACCTCTGTGTTTGATACCAACCTTGTAGGAACGTGTGCGCTGTATGTTCTAAGTTGAACGCTTTTGTTGTTTTAGGACATGCAGTTTGGTACCCATCTGCAGAATAAGTGTTTAATCCAGGTGACGTGCAACATATTGGAGTTTGAGTTGCTGTTCACAGTCTGCACAGCCAGTGAGGTGCATAGGGAAGCTGGGTTCCTAGCCATGCTTTCTTTCCACTAAATCACCTCCACCCCACAAAAGAAAAGAATACACTTGCTCACTGCCTGGTGGCCATAAAAGGAATAACTTTAGCAAAGGTCAATGACCAGATTAGCAGTCTGCCCATTTGGGCAGTGTGTGGTTCACAGCATGGTGAGATTTTAAAAGAGAAGCAAAACACGGGTGGCGCAGTGGTTAGCACCGCAGCCTCACAGCTCCAGCGACCCAGGTTCGGTTCTGGGTACTGCCTGTGTGGAGTTTGCAAGTTCTCCCTGTGACCGAGTGGGTTTCCGCCGGGTGCTCCGGTTTCCTCCCACCGCCAAAGACTTGCAGGTTGATGGGTAAATTGGCCATTGTAAATTGACCCTAGTGTAGGTAGGTGGTAGGAGAATGGTGGGGATGTGGTAGGGAATATGGGATTAATGTAGGATTAATATAACTGGGTGGTTGTTGGTCGGCGCATACTCAGTGGGCCGAAGGGCCTGTTTCAGTGCTGTATCTCTCTGACTCTATGTGATTGGAAAGGAGCTCATTTCAATATTATTGCAGTATTGCTGTTCTTCAAATGCAGTGGTAGTTAACCTATTGTCATGCTGTGGTACTGAGGGTGACTCCATATAATCTTTTGTTATTCACCAGCTCAGTAGAATTCTGACAAAACAAGTTCTAAAATACTTCCCAGTTCAAAAGTGCATTTTTAAGTTGTGTTTATTATGCAAAATGCCCAAGAGTCTCATGTTCTGCATCCTGTGAGTACAGATGTAACTGAAATGACTCAAGCTTAGCTCTTGTGATTTGGCATCCTTCTGAGTCCTTCCATTTGTACTGTTGATTTAACTCACTGAAATGTTTCCACTAATTACAGGTGGACATATGGGCCATTGTTGTGAGAGGTTACCGTGATTCATCCCACTGTTCAGTGACAAGTATTTTCTCTTAAACGAATGCATCATGTTAACTTTTAAAGGCATTGTTTTCATGCAAGCATTTGGAGACTGGTCTTTGAAGAGGCTGAATCATTTTTGGCACAGGATGAATTTTGACATGATTTATGTAATTAAGTTTCGTTTGCAAACAACAAAAATTTGGCAAACGGTCATTTGAAGGTAATGCCCTTTTTAAAAAGGTGGAAGCCTGCCATCTTCTGAAAGCAATCAAGTTGTGAGTTACGAACTTACAAGACCCAGTTATATAAAGTATTCATCAAGCTGTCTAATAGCCAACTGTTTATGGCAGCAATGAATGTCAGGCAAGTTTAAAACAATGAGTTTCTTGTTAAAATGAGAGTCACAGCCAGCCATTTGAATTCTACGTTGTATTTCCTTCAATAGTATGTTCAGAGTTCAGATCCTGTTTCCAACTAGATGCAGCACAATATAAATCTGTTTACAGATGGTCTTGATCAGTGCTCTTGGTTATAAGATTGGCTGCTTAATCTTCCTTAAATTCCAATATTCTGAACTGTGAACTTGCAAAACATGCTAATTACAATAAAATCTCTTCCCGTACCAACTTTCTGTACTTTTAAAAATAGCTTGACATTACGCCCATCATGAATAAGGGACAGAGAAAATCGGTAAGCCTTTTGTGAACGATGTCCATCTGGGATAGCTAAGCGATGGTCTGCCGCCTCAGGTGGACGTAAAAGATCCCGCGGCACCATTTCGAAGAAGAGCCAGGGAATTAGCCCTGGTGTCCTTGCCGATATTTATCTCTTGATCAACATCACCAAAAGATTATCTCATCATTATCACATTGCTGTTTGTGGGAGCTTGCTGTGTGCAAGTTGGCTGCCGTGTTTCTTACATTGCCATAGTGACTGTGCTTCAGAAAGTACCTTATTGACTTTATGACGTGGCTACAAATTAGATTAAAGCTTTAGAAAGGTTAAATGGACATAAAAGTAGTAGATTTTCAGAGATAGTTGGTATTTATGCCACATTGTTTAAGATTACTGGAGATGTGATTTGTGAAGAATTGACAATTGTCATGAGGGCGATATTGGGCAGGGAAGAGCAGATTGGAATGGACTACCAGGTAAAGTATTGTAAGAGCCAATTAGACTCTTCATTGGGGGGGACTGTAGGGATGATGTAAGTGAGCCAAATGGCTTTAGTCACTTGTAATGACCTTGCGAAAATGTGTCTGTGCTCATTCCTAGCATTCTTTGGAGGCTTAAACTCTTTCTCATGCAAAGAAAAAAACTTGACTGTGAAGGGTTGTTAGTGAGGCAGGTAAATAGGTTATAGACTATTTGGATGACTATTCACTGAATTAATTTAGTTGCAAGAATTTTTGTGTTTGAATTGTGTAAACCTTAAAGAAGGATGCCACATTTTGCATCCTAGCTGCGAGATCAGCCTTTTTTGTCGGTTGCTGCTGAGAGATGCATAATGTCCCATTCTCAATTGGTTGAGAAATTTTAACTGCCCCTAATTTAAAACTGCTTACTTGTAATTATTTGTGCTGGCCATTCCATGGATGGAGGAATTGATTTAAGCTTTCTGCCTTTCAAGTTACAGTAAAGATATAAACTCGTAGGCTGAATTCTGCTTTGAATCAACAGCTACAATGCAACAGATGCTCATTTCGAAGATGAGTTGCATTCTGTACTGCAATGTTCGATCTCCTTTGGAAATGGACTGTGCAGAAAAAAAAAGATACTCTCTGGTTTTGTTACTTTTACAATCCTATGTAACAAGCAACTTCATTCATCTGATTTACCATCCTCGCAGAACACAGGCATGGTTATAGTACAGGTAGCTTCAGCAGCTTTAGGGCAAAATGATAACCAAGAAACTTGACTGCAACCCAGTGTGGTTTGGGCCATAGGAGGGGTCAGGACAGTTAGGATGGTAACAGCCATGCTTTTTCAATTTCCCTGTCGTTATTATAGTGGGAAAACAAACAGAGATGTCCCATCTGGAATATGCAATATTTGCATATCACATATAAAGGTTTGTATTTAAGCCGGCTTTAATTTTTGCATTCATTACATTTATAGTGGTAGATAGGAGCCAGATCATGTATTTGACTCCGTTTTTGTTGCTATAAGTAAAATTCAGTGTGTACAGACTGATTAAGAGCATTAGAAGTAGAGGCATCTGCTCCTTTTTACTGAGATGCATTCCATGGGTTTTATGATCTAAACAATGAATGATTGGTGGCCAAACTTTTATTTTTAAATGGGTAGTATCAATGCAATATGATAGATATTCCATTTTATTTGGCACAGTATTTGAATTTGGTGCTTCCTGCATCATGGCCTTTTATGGGCTAGCTCTGTGAATTGGCCTGCACTGAACCAAGGGGTCATCATCCTTTTGTTACCTATAATTGTTCTCTACCTATTTACCAGCTCTATCTGGTGCATCTATTTCCAATAGAGAAATGTGCAAGTTGAAGCCTATTTGAAAAATCTGCATGTGCACCTGCAGAGCATTAGTCATTTTTTTCTCTCATTTTGCTGCTAAAAGTAGATAATTCCCCAGTTTGGCACATTGGAAAAGTTATACATTTGTAAATGTCACAGTCTGGAGTTACAAAGATTTACCTGCAGTGTCTGCTACATACAAACCATTTTGGGTTTAATGCTGCACTTTCTTTTACATTTTTTTAAAACAATTTTAGTTACAAATAATCATTTCAAAGCTGCAGGTGTGGCTGCATTATTGTAATACAACAGTGATTTATGGACGAGACAAATGGGCTCTTTAGCTTTGATCATGCTCACTACAGTATTCTGGTGGTAATCGATCAATTTGGCTGTTGTGGCCATTGCTGGATTCTTGTGCCTTTTATTTTGTGTTTATTAACTCTTATTGGTGTGATTAAAAACCTGAATTAATATTTGTATCCTTCCAAATCAGATTTATTTCAAGATTTTACGAAAAGAAAATGTTCAATCTCCGCACTCAAATGTGATTACTTTTAATCTTTACTATTGTGACCTTTCATGCAGCTGCTTTAACAGTAATACAGTGGGCGTCGGTATTGTATGGGTGAGCTGGCATTAAATAGGACTTGGTCACAGTTGCTGCAATATATCCATTGCCAGTTGTAATCTAGTTTCATCAAAAACTCTTAGCATGGCTGCTGACCTCTGTTAACACTGGCCAACATTTAGTCCATATCCGTACAATATGAGGACCCTGCATTCTCAGAAGGACAAGTTGTAGGAAAAACAAAATTGTGGCAGTATGCTGCCAAAATAGATCAAACCTGAAACTGCTGTTAGGTTAAAGGCGTTGTTGAAAAGCCAAGGAAGAGTCCTGCTTTGTTGCATGTTACGCCAACTAAAATAATGTATAAGCAGATATTTGCACTGTGAAAGTTTCAATGGTTAAAGGTTGCCAATCTGCTTTCACATTGTTCTGAAGTTTATTGTACAGAGATCTAAACGTTAAATGTGTAGTAAGTATGCTGACATTGAGAATGCCATTGATGGCCTACTAAAGATTATGGTGGCGGTCTCCCATTGGTGATCACTTATGTGAATTGTTATCTGCCACTTTTTCGCACAATCCCGATGTCCAAGTTCTCCCTCTCCAAGAGTTTTGACAACTTCATTATCAGAGGAGTTGTGAATGGAGCCGAACATGGTGGATTCATTAGCAAACAGCCCCACTTCTGTCCTTCTGAAGGGCAAGGCATTGGTTTAAGGAACTCTTGCAGGAATGCCGTGGGGCTGTGATTCTGTTGCAAGAATCATGACCATTCTCTAATGTGTCAGGCATGACTCCAGGTACTGGAATGTTTTTCTGTTTTTCCCCATAGATCTTACCTTAGCTTTGCTAGGGTTCCTTGGCGCTGGTTGGTTGCCACCTTTTAAACTGATGGCAGCTAATCTTACCTCTTTGGCCTTCAGCTCCTGTGTCCATACTTAGGCCAGGTCTGTGGTCAGGTTTGGAGCCGACAGGTTCCTGTGGAATCCAAACTGAGTGTCAGTGAGCAGGTTTTTGGTGAGTATGTGCTGCTTTATGGCACTGTTGATGACTCCTTCCACAATTTTGCTGATACTTAGGAGCAGACTGATTTTGTCTTGTTTCGTGTGGATAGGATAAAACTAGGTAATTTTTCATCTTTTTGGGTTGATGCCAGTATCATAGCTGCACTGGGACAGGTTATCTGAGGGTGGAGATTGGGCAGTTTTGGCAAACACTTGCAAACGCTAACCCTTGTCCCTTACACTCAGGTACTAGGCTCTGCTATGGTCGCGATTAGATTTCCTCCTACCATTTGTTGTCTGATTATCCATCAACATTCTTGATGGGATGTGGTCAGGCTGAAGAGCTTTTCTGTGATCCACTGGTTCTGGAATTGTTGAGCTCTGCCTGTAGCCTGCTGCTTTTGATGTTTAGCATGCAGCTAGCCCTGGAACATGGAACAAGCATTGGCTTGATGGTGAAGGAAGAATGAGAAATATACTACCGCATTCGGGTGATTTTGTAGAGATAAGAGTGGCAGAGGCTGTGTAGTAGTTTGATTTCAGTGCATTAGGAGATAGCCAGTGGCAGTTGGTAAATAGAGGCATCAAAAGGTAGCAGGACTTGGTTTGGGATTGATGTTTTGGATGGGTTGATGTCATAGAGAGATACAGCACTGAAACAGGCCCTTCGGCCCACCGCGTGTGTGCCGACCATCAACCACCCATTTATACTAATCCTACATTAATCCCATATTCCCTACCACATCCCCTCCTACATTAATCCCATAATCCCTACCATTCTCCTACCACCTACCTACACTAGGGACTATTTACAATGGCCAATTTACCTATCAACCTGCAAGTCTTTGGCGGTGGGAGGAAACCGGAGCACCCGGCGGAAACCATCACAGTCACATGGAGAACTTGCAAACTCCGCACTGGCAGTACCCAGAACCGAACCCGGGTCGCTGGAGCTGTGAGGCTGCGGTGCTAACCACTGCGCCGCTCTGCTGCCCTAAGTGGCAGAGGCCATTGAAGAAAACTTTGGAGACATCAAGCCTGAAAGTAATGAGGGGGTAAATGAGGGTTTCAGCAGTGTTGGGGTGAGCTATGTGCCGAGGCAGATGGCATTTCTGAGGCAGAAATAGGTATTTCTGGTGATGGCTAGGATGTGGGATTTGAAATTAAACCTGTTGCCAAATAGGATGCTGAGGCTATTGTGTTTCCAGGTTCAACCTGAGTGAGCAGTGGGAAGAAGAAGGAATCAGTGGCAAAGGTGAAGTGTTTTCGGCAGAAGCCAAAAGGGGTTCTGATGAATGGTAATTGACCTGAAATGTTAACACTGTTTTTGTCTCCCCAATGCTGAGTATTTCCCGCATTTTCTGTTTTTGATTTCCAGCGTCCACAGTACTCGGCTCTTGTTTGGTATTCAAGTGCTTGTGCTGTGCCACCAGACATTATCATAATTTGTTAAATGGAAAACTAAACTCCCTGATTTTAGTTTCCCTGTATGGAACATGTATAGTAATGACCAAGCTAGACATGCAGATACAGTGAAAATGTGGTTTGCTTTGTGGTGGGGAGAGTTATGGAAGACGAGAATAAACTGCAATGTGGTGGAAAGGACTACGGAATCCATTCCTTCCAACAAACCTTGCTTTATTATAGACTTGACGCAACCATTGCGACCTCCGCTTGGATAGTAAGGAAATGAATTGAGTCACAGCTGTAAATGCATTTTGGGAGGAAATGGTGCTGCCTGGTGATCTGTCCACAATCTCCAGCAATAACAGCAGCATCAGAACAGATTACACTCGACATCCTTGGCTAGTCTCTGGCAATATTCAGTGAGTTAGATGTAATCTGAAGGGGTGGTAGAGGCAGTAACCCTCAACATTTAATAAGTATTTAGATGAGCACTTGAAATGCCATAGCATACAAGGCTACGGGCCAAGTGCTGGAAAACGGGATTAGAATAGATAGGTGCTTGATGGACCAGCACTGACACAATGGGCCAAAGGACCTGTTGCTGTGTTGTATAACTGTATGACTCTAATCGATAGTCAAATGACTTGAACAGGTCTCCATCCACTGAAAAACAATGAATATTATGAGGCTTGGAGGCCTCTTGCCCTTAGACTAACTTGTTGCACCTCATGACACAGGACACTTGGGTATGCCTGTGTGCTTTAGCAAAGGGGGCAAGAACCGGCTGGGAGTTTGTACTTGCTGCTGGTTCAGGTCATTTAGATGGTTTGTTCAGGTACAAAAATGGGGAGATCACATGCTCATAATATTTTCAAGATGCTCTGTATTAAATATACACCTGGAAGCAATCAAAGGTCCATAAATGTATTTGTGTATTGTAATTTGGGGCATAATATACAAGCTGAAATGTTTCTAGCACAATGATATTTCCAATAAATATACTGAAAAGCTGCATTTTTCTGCTGAAAGTAAGAATTTGTTGACCGCGCTTTAAATAACTCCCTCACCACTGCACTGAGCCATTAGTCTAGATAATATGCTCAAGTCTCTTGAGCAGACCTGGAATGGACACAACCTTCTGACTCAAAAGCACTTGAGCCAAGTTTGACATCAGTATGCACTGTCACTCGTACGGGATTTAGTGCAATGTAAAAGTAGTTAAGTGCAGTTTTACAACTTATCTTTAAATTGTTCAAACTAATTTTAATTGGGATCCTAGAAATAGAAGGGCATTCAGCTATAAATCATGGCTGATCTGTATCTTAACTCAATCAACCTTCCTTGGTTCTGGAACTCTTGATACCCTTGCCTAACAACAATCTATCAGTCTGTTTTGAAGTTTTCAAAAGACCTAGCCTCAATAGCTTTTTGGGGGAGAGAGTGGACATCAGGAACTACCCTTTATGTGAAGAAATGCTTTCTAACATCACCCTTGAATGACTTAGCTCTAATTTTAAGGTTATGCCTCCATTGTTCTGGACTCTCCCACCTGAGTGAAAGGTTTCTATCCCTCCTAGTAAGTCCCTGAGTCATTGAAGCACCTCAGTTAGATCGCCACTTAATCTTTTATACTTAAGGGTATACAAGCCTATTCTATACAACCTGTCCTTGTAGTTTAACCCTTTTAGTCCTGCATCATTCTGATGAATTTGTACTGCACCACCTCCAAAGCCAGTATGTTCTTCCTAAGTTGCGGTGACCAGAACTAAATACAGTAATTCAGATGGGGGTCTGACTGGAGTGTTCTGCAGCTGCAACATAACTTTCACTCCTTTGTGTTCCAGCCCTCTTGAGATAAAGGCCAATGTTCCATTAGCTTTTTAAACTTTTTTTTTGTTTCTGTCCATTGGCTATTAGTGATTTCTATACTTGACCCCCTAAATCTCTGCCCATCAAGGGGGTGAAAGGTTATTGGGGGTAGGCGGCAATATGGAGCAATCAGTTCAGCCATGAACTTATTGAATGGCGGAGCAGGCTCGAGGGGCCGCGTGACGACCTACTGCTTCCAATTCGTTTGTTCATATCCTCGGCTTTTAACTACTCGTCCTTTAGGAAATACTGTAATCTGTCTTTCTTGGGTTCAAGCTGGATAACCTCACATTTTCCCACGTTAAACTTCTGCCAAAGTTTAGCCCACTCAACTAGTCTATCAGTGGCCTGTTGCAACTTTCTGCTCCCATCTGCATTCTTTATTGTGCCACCTAACTTGGTGGTGTCAGCAAACTTGGATATACAGTTCCCTGATCCTTCATCCAAGTCATTTATAAATATAGTGCATAGCTGAGGTGCCAGTACAGATCCTTGGGCAACACCACTAGTCATTCTGCCAATTTGAGTACATACCCATTATCTATACTCTGTCTCCTACCTCCGAACTAATTTCCTATCCAAGCCAATAGCTTGCCTCTGAGCGATTCTTTCATACAAGCAGTCTGAGACTTCAATCCCATCAGTTTAAGCTGTAAAGTTTATGACCCAGTGCCACTGTAGAAAACACTGTAAAACAAATGACCCACACCAAGTCCCAGAAATGAAAGGGCAGTGTTTCTGGTCTACTGCACCACCATGACCTCCTATCAAACAGTTTCCTGTGTGTAATTTAAAGAAAAACTGTACTAGTTGGATTCCTAAATTAAATAGTTTAGTTAATATGTTATTTTCAGTTTTTTTCAAAATAAAGGTGGTTAGCTTTGATGTGGGGTGGGTTGCTTTTGACATGAATAAACAAAATTCAAGAAATAGGAAAATATCTTCAAAATTTGCTGTGTACAAATGAGCTGCTGCATTTGCCTACATAACAATAACTACAGCTCATGTAAATTAATTTATTGGGTGCACTTTGATATGTCGTGGGGAGTTGGTGATGTGCTACGTGAATATGGATTTGTTCTTTCTGTCTCTCTTACTCACGCACTCTTATCATCTACATACCCTCACAGACAGGAGCATCTGTGCACACTCTCACACCAGAATCAGCAAATTAGATTTCCCAGTGTGAATACTCTTAGCATGAAAAGACAATGGGACAAAAGTTCATTCACGTAGAAGCAGCACTATGCGAATAATTTTTTCCCCCAATATGTTTATTTTAAATTGTGAGTCTATGTCTATATACACACAACAATCCCCAAACTTATTTTAAGGAAGAACAGCACATGTAATCTAAAATGTGAGAATCTTGTTTCACTGATAAAAATGATCATAACTGTTTCCTGCTCAAGGAGGGGTAAAACGAGCTCAATCATTTGCAGGGTTAAAACCTTTACTTTCTACTTAATGACTGCAGACTTCATTTTCTGTGGAGGCTGTTGTAGTCTGCAGTGTCTGATTAGTGATCTTCTGGCTGCATACTTGTTGGATTTACTAATTATAGGGAGGGGTTGCTGTGGCTTGAGATACATATATCTGATTGAAAATTGCAGCGCAAATCCTCCACATCGTGGTTGCGCTGAAATGGATTGCTGTAATCCAGGGTAAACATTCAAAGTTGTTTTGAGTGTAGTAGTGGAACTGACTTGTTTTTACCAGTTAGTAGCTCTGATAAGTGTCAGTACAGTGTATACCTAGCTATTTTAAATCTTATTTTAATACTCTGAATAATTGGTGCAGAAGGACCTCATGGGAAATGAGTAGGAGGAAAGAGCAAGTGTGAACAGAAGGCATGCATCAGCTGATATATGGGTTTGGGTTATGTGCCTGCTCTGCCACATATTTATATCAAATATCTGAAATCTGCATTGGCATGAGACCCGTTCCAGCAATGTGCCTGGTTTGTGCTGGTGCCAATTAGAACTTGGAATAAGTAATTAAGTAATTTTAGAATTACAAGCGGCAGTCCAGCTTCATATATAACTGGAACTGTCGAGGAAGTTTTTCTTGGTCTTTAGGCGATATTGTTAATGGTTCTCTCTCCAAGTGTTGTCCCTCTCTCCTTTTAAATCTGCTGTCATCACCCCTCTCCTCAAAGAACCAACCCTTGACCCCACCAGCCTTCCAAACAACCATCACACCTCCAACCTCCCTTTCTTCTCCAAAGTCCTTGAACTAAAAATTAGTGAGACTCCATGGATGAATAAAGACATAAGGGAATAATTGAGGGTTAGGAAAGAGGCATGCATTAAGTACATAGACAGCAGAGGAGTGCATGATAAGAGAATATGAAGAGATTAGGAGAAAAGTCACAAAAACAGGAAGGCAAAGAGCAACTATGAAATTAAATTATCAAGGAACATAAAACAAAATAGTAAAATATTTTACAGGCACATCAATAAAAAAGACTGATGGGAATAGTATCATTAATGGATAGACAGGATAACAGCACAGATAATGATAGAGAGATGGCAGTTATATTAAATAATTACTGCACTTCGGTGTTTATCAGAGAGTTAGAACAGGTAGACATGACATTGAATTATGAGATGAGCAATGAGATAGTGCATTTAAAATGAAAGATGTATTGAATCAACTAATCAAACTCAAAAGAGGGTAAATACCCTGGTCCGGATGAATTGCACCCATGTATTTTAAAAGAATCTAGAGAAGAGATAGCAGAGGCGTTACTATACATAGTTAATAATTCATTAGAAGAAGGTGTAGCACCAGAAGACTGGTGGATAGCTAATATAATTCCTTTATTGAAGAAGAGGGACAAAACATGTCCAGGGAAATTATAGACCAGTCAGCTTAACATGGGTGGTAGGAAAAAATACTAGAATCCCTATGAAAGGAAAGAATAGAAGAAAATCTAGAAATTAAATAAATAGTAATGAACAATCAGTGTGGATTTCAAAAGGGGAAATCTTGCTTGACCATCCTTCTTGAATTTTTTGAGGTAAAGCAGTGGATGTAATTTATCTGGATTTTCAAAAGGTTTTCGATAAAGTGCCCCATAATAGACTAATGAATAAGGTTGGAGAATGTGGAGTCAGGGGACAAGTGGCAGAATGGATTGCTAGCTGGCTTCAAGGCAGGAAGCAGAGTGTGGCAGTAAAGAGTAGTTATTCAGAGTGGCAGAAGGTGGGAAGTGATATTCCACAAGGATTAGTGCTGGGATTGCTACTGTTTGCAATTTAAATTAATAATTTGGACTTCAGTGTCAAAAACACATTATCTAAATTTGTGGAGGATAGTCAATACTGAGGAGAGCTGCAACAAATTACAGGAGGACATTAATAAACCTGCAGAATAATTGGCAAATGAAGTCCAACATGGATAGATGTGAGGTAGTACACTTTGGTAGGAAGAATAGGGAGGTCACTTATTACTTGGTGCAAGTCTAGGTGGGATGGAGGAACAATGGGATCTCGGAGTACAAAAACACCAATCATTAAAAGTTTGGCCACAGGTCAGCATGACCATAAAAACCAAACCAAGCACTAAGCTTTATTTCTTGAGGATAGAATTGAAAAGTAGGGTGGTTTTGCTAAACCTGTATCAAATCTTGGTTAGACCACACTAAAGTACTGCGCGCTGTTCTGGTTGCCATATTATAGAATGTATATAGAGGCACTAGAGAAGGTGCAGAGAAGATATAGAAGAATGATACCAGAAATGCAAGGGTATGCATATCAGGAAAGGATTGACAGACGGGTTCTATTTTTTCTTGACAAAAGAAGGCTGAGGGGGATGACCTAATAGAGGTCTTTAAAATTGAGAGTTTTTTTCTCTCTTTATTCATTCATGGGATGTGGGCATCGCTGGCTAGGCCAGCATTTATTGCCCATCCCTAATTGCCCTTGAGAAGGTGGCGGTGAACTGCTGCCTTGAACGTTTACAATCCTTGTGGGGTAGGTACACCCACAGTGCTGTTAGGAAGGGAGTTCCAGGAATTTGACCCAGCGACAGTGAAGGAACGGTGATATAGTTCCAAGTCAGGATGGTGTGTGACTTGGAAGGGAACTTGCAGGTGGTGGTGTTCCCATGCATCTGCTGCCCTTGTCCTTATCGGTGGTAGAGGTTGCAGGTTTAGAAGATGCTGTCGAAGGAGCCTTGGTGCGTTACTGCAGTGCAACTTGTAGATGGTACACACTGTGCATCGGTGGTGCAGGGAGTGACTGTTGAAGGTGGTGGATGGGGTGCCATTCAAGCGAGCTGCTTTGTCCTGGATGGTGTCGAGCTTCTTGAGTGCTGTTGGAGCTGCACCCATCCAGGCAAGTGGAGAATATTCCATCACACTCCTGACTTGTGTCTTGTAGATGGTGGACAGGCTTTGGGGAGTCAGGAGGTGAGTTACTCACCGCAGGATTCCTAGCCTCTGACCTGCTCTTGTAGCCATGGTATTTATATGGCTACTCCAGTTCAGTTTCTAGTCAATGGTAACCCCCAGGATGATGGTAGGATATTCAGCTATGGTAATGCCATTGAACATCAAGGGGAGATGATTAGATTCACTCCTGTTTGAGATGGTCATTGGCATGCACTACAGTGGCACGAATGTTACTTGCACTTAACAGCCCAAGCCTGAATGTTGTCCAGGTCTTGCTGCATCTGGGCACAGGCTGCTTCAGTATCTGAGAAGTCACAAATGGTGTTGAACATTGTGCAATCATCAGCAGCATCCCCACTTCTGATCTTATGATGAAGCAACTGAAGATGGTTGGGCCTAGGACGCTACCTGAGGCACTCCTGCAGTGATGTCCTGGGACTGAGATAATTGACCTCCAACACCACAACCATCTTCCTTTTATGTTATGTATGACTCCAACCAATGGAGAGTTTCCCTCCCGATTCCCATTGACTCCAGTTTTGCTAGGGCTCCTTGATGCCATACTCGGTCAAATGCTGCCTTGATGTCAAGAGCAGTCAATCTCACCTCACCTCTGGAGTTCAGCTCTTTTGTCTATGTTTGGACCAAGACTGTAATGAGGTCAGGAGCTGAGTGGCCCTGGCGGAACCCAAATTGAACATCAGTGAGCAGGTTATTGCTGAGCAAATGCCACTTGATAGCACTGTCGACGGCCCCTTCTCCTTGTTAATGATCGAGTTGACTGATCGGGCGATAATTGGCTGCGTTGGATTTGTCCTTTTTGTGTACAGGACATACTTGGGCAATTTTCCACATTGCCGGGTAGATGCCAGTGTTGTAGCTGTACTGGAACAGCTTGGCTACGGTAGCTAGTTCTGGAGCACAAGTCTTCAGTACTATTGCCGGACTGTTGTCAGGGCTCATAGCCTTTGCAGTATCCAGTGCCTTCAGCTGTTTCTTGACTTCAGTCGGAGTGAATCGAATTGGTTGAAGATTGTGATATGGGGAACTCAGGAGGAGGCCAAGATGGATCATCCACTCGGCACTTCTGGCTAAAGTGGGTGCAAATACTTCAGTCTTGTCTTTTACACTGATGTGCTGGGCTCCTCCACTGTTGTGGATGGAGATATTTGTGGAGCTTCCTCCTCCGTCATTCACGACTGGATGTGGCTGGACTGCAGATCTTTGATCCGATCCGTTGGTTGTGGGATTGCCTAGTCCTGTCTATCGCATGCTACTTCTGCTGTTTGGCATGCAAGCAGTCCTGGGTTGTAGCTTCACCAGGCTGACACTTCATTTTTAGGTATGCCTGGTGCTGCTCCTGGCATGGCCTCCTGCACTCTTCATTGAACCAGGGTTGGTCTCCTGGCTTGTTGATAATGGTAGAGTGGGGGATATGCTGGGCCATTAAGTTACAGATTTTGGTTGAATACAGTTATGCTGCTGCTGATGACCCACAGCGCCTCATGGATGCCCAGTTTTGAGTTGCTATTTCTGTTCGAAATCTGTTTTGATAGAGTAGATACAGAGAGAATATTTCCCCTTATAGGGAAGAGCATAAATAGAGGCCATCAGTATACGACAGTCAACAAGAAAACCAATAGGGAATTCAGAAGAAACTTTTTTATCCAAAGAGTGGTTGATGCGAATAGTAGAGATGCATTTAAGGGGAAGCTGGACAAGCATATGAGAGAGAAGGGGATAGAGAGTTACAATGATTGATAGATTTAGATGAGGAAAGATGGAAGGAGGCTCGTGTGGAGCATAAATGCTGTCATGGACTGTTTGGGCCAAATGGTTGGATTCTGTGCCGTAGACCTTCTGTAATCCTATGTGATGTCGCCTCCCAAATCCATTCCCGTCCT
This sequence comes from Heterodontus francisci, assembly GCF_036365525.1. NCBI lineage: Eukaryota > Metazoa > Chordata > Chondrichthyes > Heterodontiformes > Heterodontidae > Heterodontus > Heterodontus francisci. The sequence goes on along the minus strand of NC_090378.1, from coordinate 76,792,491 downwards.
CCCCGGAACTCTGTGTTTAAATCCCTCCAATCGGGTTTCTGCCCCATCACAGTACCAAAGCATCTCTTATCAAAACCACAAATGACATCCTGTGTGACTGTGACAAAGGTAAACTTTCCTTCCTCATCTTTCTTGACCTGCCTGCAGCCTTTGACACGGTTGACCACACTGTCATCCACCTTTTTAAAAAATTTGTTCATGGGATGTGGGCGTCGCTGGCCAGGCCAGCATTTATTGCCCATCCCTAATTGCCCTTGAGAAGGTGGTGGTGAGCTGCCTTCTTGAACCGCTGCAGTCCATATGAGGTAGGTATACCCACAGTGCTGTTAGGAAGGGAGTTCCAGGATTTTGACCCAGCGACAGTGAAGGAACGGCGATATAGTTCCAAGTCAGGATGGTGTGTGACTTGGAGGGGAACTTGCAGGTGGTGGTGTTCCCATGTATTTTCTGCCCTTGTCCTTCTAGGTGGTAGAGGTTGCAGGTTTGGAAGGTGCTGTCTAAGGAGCCTTGGTTCATTGCTGCAGTGCGACTTGTAGATGGTACACACTGCTGCAACTTTGCATTGGTGGTGAAGGGAGTGACTGTTGAAGATGGTGGATGGGATGCCAATCAAGCGGGCTGTTTTGTTCTGGATGGTGTTGAGCTTCTTGAGTATTGTTGGAGCTGCACTCATCCAGGCAAGTGGAGAGTATTCCATCACACTCCTGACTTGTGCCTTGTAGATGGTGGACAGGCTTTGGGGAGTTACTCGCCACAGGAGTCCTAGCCTCTGACCTGCTCATGTAGCTACAGTATTTATATGACTATTCCAGTTCAGTTTCTGGTCAGTGGTAACCCCTAAGATGTTGATAGTGGGGGATTCAGTGATGGTAATGGCATTGAATCTTAAGGGCAGATGGTTAGATACTCTCTTGTTGCGGGTGGTCATTGTCTGGCACTTGTGTGGCACGAATGTTACTTGGCACTTATCACCTCAAGCCTGGATATTGTCCAGGTCTTGCTGCATTTCTACACGGACTGCTTCAGTATCTGAGGAGTCACGAATGGTGCCGAACATTGTGCAATCATCATTGAACATCCCCACTTCTGACCTTATGATTGAAGGAAGGCCATTGATGAAACAGCTCAATATGGTTGGGCCTAGGGCACTACCCTGAGGAACTCCTGCAATGATGTCCTGGAGCTCAGATGATTGACCTCCAACAATCACAACCATCTTCCTTTGTGCTAGGTAGAGCATGGCGACCCGACCCGAACCCGACCGGGCTTGATGACCTGTATCGGGTTCGGGTCGGGTCGCTCTTCCGGGTCCGGCATTCGGGCTTAGGTTGGGTCGGACACAGTGACAGGCAGGATGTCAAAGCGGGAAATGTGTGGACTTAGCACTAGTCTGCAGTGAGCCATTCCATCCCAGGTAGACCACAATCTTTTCAATAAAGTTGATCATATTCCAGTTGGCGGGTCGGGCACGGGAAAAAGTCAAAGGACTCGGGCTGGGCTCGGGTCGGGTTTCATTTGCAGACCCGAGCAGGCCTTTAGCACTAGGTACGACTCCAACCAGCGGAGAATTTTCCTCCGATTCCCATTGACTCCAGTTTTGCTAGGGCACCTTAATGCCATACTCGGTCAAATGTTGCCTTGATGTCAAAGGCAATCACTCTCACCTCACCTCTTGATTTCAGCGGTGGTCATGCCACACAACACAATGAACGGTATCCTCAATGTGAAGACGGGACTTTGTCTCCACAAGGGCTGTGCGGTGGTCACTCCTACCAATACTGTCATGGACAGATGCATCTGTGGCAGGTAGATTGGTGAGGACGAGAGCAAGTGTATTTTTCCCTCTTCGTTCCCTCACCACCTGCCACAGACCCAGTCTAGCAGCTGTGTCCTTTAGGACTCGGCCAGCTGAATCAGTAGTGGTGCTGCTGAGCCACTCTTGGTGATGGTCATTGAAGTCCCTCACCGAGAGTACATTCTGCGCCCCTGCCTCCCTCATTGCTTCCTCCAAGTGGTGTTCAACATGGAGGAGTACTGAATCATCAGCTGTGAGGGCGGGGGGTGGGTGGGTGGTGCGGGAGGTGGGGTGGTGGTGGGTGCAGTAGGTAGTAATCAGGAAATTTCCTTGCCCATGTTTGACCTGATGCCATGAGACTTCATGGGGTCTGGAGTCGATGTTGAATACTAGCAGGGCAACTTCCTCCCCATTGTATACCACTGTGCAGCCAACTCTGCTGAGTCTGTCCTGCCGGTGAGATGGGGATGGTGTTGGCAGCATCTGGGACATTGTAAGGTATGATTCCGTGAGTATGACTCTGTCAGGCTGTTGCTTGTCTAGTCTGTGGGACAGATTTCCCAACTTTGGCATAAGCCCCCAGATGTTAGTAATGAGGTCTTTTCAGGGTTGACAGGACTGGGTTTGCCGGTGGTCGTTTCCAGTGCCTTGGTCAATGCCAGGTGGTCCGTCCGGTTTCAATCCTTACTGACTTTGTAACGATTAGATACAACTGAGTGGCTTGCTAGGCCATTTCAGAGCTAGTTTCATTCTTATCTATCTAATTGTAGCAAGATAATTACTTGTGATGGCTTCTCTTCCTGCTCCTGCACCATTACCTCTGGTGTTCCCAAGGAGCTATCCTTCACTCCTTCCTGTTTCTCATCTACGTGCTGCCCCTCAGCGACATCATCTGAAGGACATTTCAGAAAGGCAGACAGAATGGAAAAGGAGGAGGGGTAGCCCTGATAGTAAAGGATGATAAAAGGACATTAGTGAGAAAGGATCTGACCTCAGAAGATCATGAAGTAGAATCAGTATGGGTGGAAATTAGGAATAAGAAGAATCAAAAAAAACTGGTGGGAGTAGTTTCTTGGCCCCCAAACAGTTATACTATTGGACAGCGCATTAAACAAGAAACTATCGGCACTTGTAGCAAAGACAATGTAATAATTGTGGAGGACTTCAATCTTCATATAGACTGGGACAATGAAATTGGCAAGAGTGGTCTAGAAGATGAGTTTGTAGAATGTTTTCAGGACAGTTTCCTGGAGCAATATGTTGTGGAACTGACTAGGGATAAAGTTATCTTAAATCTAGTATTGTGTAATGAAACAGTGTTAATTATAGTAAATAATGGGAAATAGCGATCATAATACCATTGAACGCCATGCTAAGTTTGAAAGTGCCTCACTCCAATCACAAACAGGAATGTTAAACTTAAACAATGCCAATTACGTAGGTATGAGAGGAGAACTGGCTACGGTAAATTGGGTATATAGACTAAAATGTATGGCGGTAAATGAACAGTGGGAAACATTTAAGAAAGCAATTCAAAATGTTCAACGAAAATACATTTTATTGAAAAACAAAAACTCAACAAGAAAGATCCATCCATGGCTCACTCAGAAAGTTAAGGACAGTAATAGATTAAAAGAAGAGACTTACAATCTTGCAAAAACGAGTAGCAAGTCTGAGGATTTGAGAGTGTTTTAAACAAACAGCAAATGGCCACCAAAAAGTTGATTTAAAAACAAAAAATAGAATGAGAGTAAACTAGCCAGTAATATAAAAACACATTGTAAGAGCTTTTATAGGTTTATAAAAAGGAAGAGAGTAGCTGAAGTAAACGTTGGTCCCTTAGAAACAGAGACAGGAGAAATTATCATGGGAAATTAGGAAATGGCAGAAGCACTGACAAAACATTTTGTGTCTTTCTTCGCAGTAGAAGGCGCAAGTTTTATGCTAGAGATAGATAGTAACCTAGGGGTTAAAAAGAATGATGAAATTAAGGAAATTAATATAAACACAGGAAATGTATTGGAGAAACTTTAAGGAACTAAATCTGACAAATCCCCAGGACCTGATGGCGTACACACTAGGGTTCCAAAAGAGATAGCTGCAGAGATGATGGATGGGCTAGCTATGATTTTCCAAAATTCCTTAGATACAGGAATGGTCCCATCATATGAACATATGAATTAGGAGCAGAAGTAGGCCATTCAGCCCCTCCTGCCTGATCCGCCGTTCAATAAGATCATGGCTGGTTTGTTTGTGTCTCGAATGCCACGCTCCCATCTACCCCCAATATGTCTTGATTCCTTTGCCTAACAAGAATCTATCTACATCTGCCTTAAAAATATTCAATGTCCCCATCTCCATCACCTTCTCAGGCAGAGTGCTCTAAAGTCGCACAACCCTCTGAGAGAAAAAATATCTCCTCATCTCTGTCCTAAAAGGACGTCCCCTAATTTTAAAACAGTGCATGTCCAAAAAGCTTTCGATAAGGTGTCACACAAAAAATTAATAGGCAGGCTAAGGGCTCATGGAGTTGGGGGTAATATATTAGCATGGATGGAGGATTGGTTAATGGACAGGAAGCAAAGAGAGGGCATAAATGGGACATTCTTAAGTTGGCAGGCAGTGAATAGTGGAGTGCTGCAAGAGTGCTAGGGCCTCAGCTATTTACAATCTATATTAATGACTTCGATGAAGAGACAGAGAGGAATGTATCTAACTTTGCTGCTGATACAAAGGTAAGCTGTGGGAGTACACCAGCTGCAAAGACCTAGAGGCAGGTTAAGTGAGTGGGCAACATGATGACAGTTGGAGTGTAATGTAGGCAAGTGTAGAGTTATTCACTTTGGTCGTAAGAATAGAAAAACAGAATATTTTTTAAAAAGGTGTGCAGCTTATAAGTATTGATGTTCAAAGAAATTTGGGTGTGCTTGTGGAAGGAACACAAAGTTAGCTTGCCGGTGCAGCTTGGAGTACAGAAATAGAGGTATTGCTACAATTGTACAGGGTTTTGGTGAGATGACCATCTGAAGTACTGTGTTCAGCTTTGTGCTCTACATTTAAGAAAGGATATACTTGCATTGGAGGCAGTACGACGAAGGTTCACTAAATTGGTTCCTGGAATGAGGGAGTTGTCCCATGATGAGAGTCTGAGTAAATTGGGCCTATATTCCCTGGAGTTTCGAGGAATGAGAGGCGGCGCAGTGGTTAGCACCGCAGCCTCACAGCTCCAGCGACCCGGGTTCAATTCTGAGTACTGCCTGTGTGGAGTTTGCAAGTTCTCCCTATGTCTGCGTGGGTTTCCTCCGGGTGCTCCGGTTTCCTCCCACATGCCAAAGACTTGCAGGTTGATAGGTAAATTGGCCATTATAAATTGCCCCTAGTATAGGTAGGTGGTAGGGAAATATCGGGCCAGGTAGGGATGTGGTAGGAATATGGGATTAGTGTAGGATTAGTATAAATGGGTGGTTGATGGTCGGCACAGACTCGGTGGGCCGAAGGGCCTGTTTCAGTGCTGTATCTCTAAACTAAACTGAACGAAACAGACTAGATTCTCAAGGGGCTGGATCGGGTACACACTGAGAGATTGTTTCTACTGGCTGGGGAATCTAAAGCACGGGGGCACAGTCTCAGGATAAGGGGCTGATCATTTAGGACTGAGATGAGGAGAAATTTCTTCATTCAAAGGGTTGTGAGTCTTTGGAATTCTCTACCCCAGAGGTTTGTGGATGCTCCATCATTGAATACATTTAAGGCTGGGATAGACAGATTTTTGGTCTTAGAGAATCGAGGGATGTGGTAAGCGGGCAGGAAAGTGGAGTTGAAGCCGAAGATCAGTCCTGATCATATTGAATGGTGGAGCAGCCTTGGTGGGCCATAAGGTCTACTCCTGCTCCTATTTCTTGTGAAAGCACAGTGTTAGTTTCCACCTGTGCACTGATGACATCCAGCTGTACCTCACCACCACCTCTCTCTCGACTAAATTATCACATCCTTATCTGACATCCAGTACTGGATGAGCAGAGATTTCCTCCAATTAAATATTGGGAGGACTGAAGCCATCGTATTTGGTCCCTGCTCCAAACTTCTTTCACTAGCTACTGACTCCATCCCTCTTCCTGGCAACAGTCTGAGATTAAGCCAGTCTGCGCGCAACCTTGGTGTCACAGTTGACCTTGAGATGAGCTTCTGACCTCACATTCATGCCATCACTAAGACTGCCTATTTCCACCTCCTTAACACATCGCCTGACTTTACTCCTATCCCAGATCTTCTGCTGCTGAAGCCCGCATTCATGCCATTGTTACCTCTAATGCACTCTTGGCTCGTCTCCCACATTCAACCCTCTCTAAACATGAGGTCATCCAAAACTCTGCTGCCTGAGTCTTAACTCACACCAAGTCCCATGCTGACCTATATTAGCTCTCTATCAAGCAATGCCCTGATTTTTAAAATTCCTGTCCTTGTTTTCAAGTCCATGCCCTCACCCCTCTCTTTCTCGCTAATCTCTTCCATCCCCACAACCCTCCAAGATAACTACACTCATTTAATTCTGGCCTCTGGAGCATCCCCGATTTAAATTGCTCCACCATTGATGGCCACACCTTCTGTTGCCTAGGCCCTAAGCTCTGGGATACCCTCCCTACACTTGTGCCTCTCTACCTCGCTTGCCTCCTTCCACTCATTAAAACCTACCTCTTTAACCAAGCTTTTGGTCAAGTGACCACATATCTCCTTATGTGGCTTGGTCTCATATTTTGTTTTATAATGCTCCTATGAAGTTTCTTGGGACGTTTTATTATGTTAAAGGTGCTATATATTAAATATAAGTTGTTAAATGTACAAGATGATTAGGCCACCTGTTGAAACTTGGTAGTAGAGCTGCTGTACATCTGTTTCACATTGTGGTTTAAGCATTAGCTAATATATATATCAAAAAGACGAAAGAAATTGAATCCTTCCCCTTTCACTCCTCCCATCTAAAAAAATTGCTTAACATACCTTGTAACTAAAACTCTTGACATTTGAGTGGACGGACAGTAATTTTAATGTTGGTTGAGGCTAGAATTCTGATTGTTTCTCCAGGCATCTCTAAAGAATCCATCTTGAGGGGAAAAGCAGTGAATGGTGATTTGGTTCTGATTTAATTATAGTGGATTATTTATATATAAAAATATATGTAAAATACATATGCATTAGTCAATCTCCAGTGGTATTGCACATGGGGCATCAAGACCAAGTCTAATTTTCAAGTGAAGATGGGTTAAAGATCAGGGGATAATTGGACCAAGGTGCGCAGATATAATTCAGTCTCCATTTTAAAGTCATAGATTTTGTTGTTTTTATATTTATTTCTATTATGTACATTTCTACACATGCATTTGAAATGAAGACTTTGATAGTGTCACCAGAGCATGACCAGTTTGCAGAGGCAGTTCCCTTTATAAATGTGAACATAAGGATTTACATGAAATGTCTACAGATGCAAGATATTTAAACATGGATTATCGAAGCCTGTTGAGCTAATGAGAAACTCTGGTGAAGCCAGCTCTCGTGAGCAAAACTTGGTTCTCCGTTGTAGAAATTCTGTTTTGCTCATTGGAAATTTTTGGGCTTTATGCCTGAAATCTGTAGGATGTGGGTGGATCTGAACTGTGGATATCATGTACTGCTGGCAATCACTGGTATAACTGTCTGGAAGCAAAGCATAAGAATGTTCTTGTATGAATTCCATTCTGCCTTCGGTGACCCCCCCCCCCCCCATCTCTTGAGACAATCTATGGAAACAAAGTGCAAACAAAAGCAAAAGTAGCAAATGGAAAAGAGGAAAAATCATGCATTAATAAGGCAGCTTTAGAGAACACACACTTCAGAGAGTTTTCTTCTTTGTGCTTCAAATCTCTTGCAGTAAAACCCTCAATTTTTTCATAAAGTCCCAGACTTCCTTCTTCTCATTAACTTTTGTGTTAATAAAACTTAACTTCGAAACATTTGAAGATCACATTATGTTTGCACGCTAATTAGAGAAAGATCCAGTTTTGCCAAAATGTATGAAGTTTTTAATTCTTGCCTTAATTTAAAAAAAAACTACATATAATGTCATGGAGGAACTATGATTTCCTTTTGTCATTAAACATTGCAATGTACTTTTATTCACACTGTATTGTTACCTGAGGTTATACCACTTAATTTGATTCTTCTAACTTGTTACATATTTCTTTGACGAATGAATGAATTTACTCTGTTCTTCTTTGATCTCTGGAGCAGGATCTGAATATCCAGGCAGCCTCTGGCTTGCAGAATCAATCCAAAATCTTACCTACATATTATGGTTTCTGTCCTGCCTGTAGCACTGGGATTAAGATTAATGTTGTCACCAGTGGCATCTTTTTGACTATGACTGTGGCACATTATCCTTCCGTGGTTCTGTGTGGCCTTCTACTCTGTTCTCCAATGTCTCTCCTTCTTAGTTCATTTCTGCGATGCTGCTATCTTTTGATTTCAATCTACATTTTCCATTGTGGTCATAATAGCTCCCACATTGTTTTTTCTCCTTTCTTGCCTGTAGAATTACCATCGGCATGTCCCAAGGACCATTTGCCTGACTCCTCTATTTGCAAATGCATGCTGCCCCTTGGTGACATTATCTGAAAGCATGGGCTCAGCTTTATGTTAACTGATGACACCTTGCTATTTCTCCACCACCACCTTGAACTCCATGACTATTACTACATTGTCTGACTGTTTGTCAGTCATCAAGTTGTGGATTAGACAGAATTTTCTTCAGTTTAACAGTGGGAAATTTGAAACTTAGCTTTTTTTGTTCCCATCAGAAATTGATCCCCAGTTTTAAACCCCTCTGGCTGCTAGTTTAGGCTGACCTCATTGCTCTGTCTCAATATACCATTTAACCGTGAGCTGAGCTTTAAACCCCATATTCTAGCCATCATAAAAATCATCATAGCATTATTTGTATCGGTATTTCACTCTCCACTGTAGTCCTTGAAGCCTTTATCATTTTCATGCTTGTTTTTTATCCCCTTAACACTTTGCTGACTTTCTGGAATCCCCCGTACACAAATTTATTCAGTACTGCTGCACCTACATTCTGATGTGTACTATGTCCTGCTCATGTATTGCCTGTGTCCTCACTAATATTCAAAATCCTCCTTGTCGATTTGAGAAATCCCTCCATGGCTGTGGTCTTGTCCTACCCTATTTATGCAATACATAATGAGGAAACCATTCAATCTATCAAGACTGTGATTTCTCTCATTAATGGTACAATGGAAAAATGTAGATTTATGGAGCTGACATTTTTCTACGGTGATGAACAATTGTCATTAGTAATGTCACTTGGCATGTTCAGTGTGTTGGTGCCAATAATACCATAGAAAAGAAAATGTTTAAATCAATATGCTGCTTTTACGATGCTCTCAATTCACTATCTTACATTGGTGGGGATAATTAATAGTGGGACCAGTGGCAGACCTATAATTGGATGTAAAGTAGAATATGATGACGGGTTTGAATCTGAGTTTCCTTTCCTTGAACAGGGAAATCCACAGGGGTTATTTTTCACTGACACAGGCATTTCTCCTATTGATCCATTTATCCATCTATCTATCTATCTTTGTATCTTGTCTTTTTTTATCTGCCACATGTTTTAAGTGTCACACTGCCCTAATTCCAAATAACATGTAACCCTATATTACTGTATGGAAGTGCTGTGGTAGCAAGTAAGATGAGAGGGAGTATTTAGTTTGTTTTCTATTGATAAATGAGTACCACAGTATTAATGTACTACCATAATAAAATATAGGTTCAGAGTTTTTTCAGCCGTGATAAATCAATGGGAAAGTCTCTCAGTTGATGAGGATTTTTAAACCGATGTGTAATTTCCTGTAAATTGATCTGACTCATGGAGGTCTACATGCAGCATCTCAATTGTCACTACTGTATTGTAATTCTATTGTATTGTAATACTGCTGTACTTTTCATTTACCTCTAAAGCTGCACGTGATCTCCTTCTGTGAGAGGCACCTGCAGGGGGAACTGCTATCATTCTTGTGACTGTATAACCACCCAATTTGAAATCGATGGGAATGACTTCTTTTTGTGTGAAAACAATTGCTGTTGCCATTTTTAAAATAAATAAATCATCTCTCCCTCTCTCCAATAACAACCCTCCTCTTCTACTGTCAGGTCTGGCCTTGATGAGTGCACTGATGGTTACTTTTGACCCCAAGTACAGCATCTAGGTAGGTGCAGACAATAGTTTTGACGAGGAGAAAAGGAAAGTGAGAGCGAGTAGCTATGGAGATGTATGTGAAAGGGAGACAGTTGAAGACAAAGTGGCAAAAAGTAGATGAATAGAAACATTTACAGGAAGAGAGAAAAATGAAAAAATGGTGGGCAAATCCATGGGAGATAAATTGGATATGTTTAAAATAAGTGAGGCATGTTCAATTCATGAGTTTCAACCTCCTTTTTCGTAATGGGAACATATCAGGTAATCTGAACTGACACGAGCGCTGCCGTTCTGGAGCTGAAGGCTCCAGCTAATGCTGTCTTTTAATCATGCACGGCTGAACACGTGTTCAGCAGGGATCCATATCAAAAAAAAAGAGATCCATATCACCCCTGTCCACGCCCCTCCATCCCCCCCCATCTATGCCCCTCCATCCCTCACATCCCCCTTCTCCCAATCCCTCCCATCCCCTATCCTGCCTCCACCCCCATCCCTCCCCTATCCTGCCTCCCCCCCGCCCCCTCCCCCCATCCCCTATCCTGCCTCTCCCTCCCCCCCCCATCCCCTATCCTGCCTCTCCCTCCACCCCCCTCCATCCCCTATCCTGCCTCTCCCTCCCCCCCCCCCCCATCCCCTATCCTGCCTCTCCCTCCCCCCCCCCCCATCCCCTGTCCTGCCTCTCCCTCCCTCCCCCCCCATCCCCTATCCTGCCTCTCCCTCCCTTCCCCCCCCCCCCCATCCCCTATCCTGCCTCTTACCCCCCCATCCCCTATCCTGCCTCTCCCTCCCTCCCCTCCCCCCCCCATCCCCTATCCTGCCTCCCTCCCTCCCCCTCCCCCCCCCATCCCCTATCCTGCCTCCCTCCCCCCCCCATCCCCTATCCTGCCTCCCTCCCCCCCCCATCCCCTATCCTGCCTCCCTCCCTCCCCCCCCCATCTCCTATCCTCCCCCCCCCCATCTCCTATCCTGCCTCCCCCCCCCCCATCTCCTATCCTGCCTCCCCCCCCCCCATCCCCTATCCTGCCTCCCTCCCCCCCCCCCAATCCCCTATCCTGCCTCCCTCACTCACCCCCCCCCCCCAATCCCTTATCCTGCCTCCCTCCCCCCCCCCCCCAATCCCTTATCCTGCCTCCCCCCCCCCCAATCCCTTATCCTGCCTCCCCCCCCCAATCCCTTATCCTGCCTCCCCCCCCCCCAATCCCTTATCCTGCCTCCCCCCCCCCCCCCAATCCCTTATCCTGCCTCCCCCCCAATCCCTTATCCTGCCTCCCCCCCCAAATCCCTTATCCTGCCCCCCCATCCCCTATCCTGCCCCCCCATCCCCTATCCTGCCCCCCCATCCCCTATCCTGCCCCCCCATCCCCTATCCTGCCCCCCCATCCCCTATCCTGCCCCCCCATCCCCTATCCTGCCCCCCCATCCCCTATCCTGCCCCCCCATCCCCTATCCTGCCCCCCCATCCCCTATCCTGCCCCCCCATCCCCTATCCTGCCCCCCCATCCCCTATCCTGCCCCCCCATCCCCTATCCTGCCCCCCCATCCCCTATCCTGCCCCCCCATCCCCTATCCTGCCCCCCCATCCCCTATCCTGCCCCCCCATCCCCTATCCTGCCCCCCCATCCCCTATCCTGCCCCCCCATCCCCTATCCTGCCCCCCCATCCCCTATCCTGCCCCCCCATCCCCTATCCTGCCCCCCCATCCCCTATCCTGCCCCCCCATCCCCTATCCTGCCCCCCCATCCCCTATCCTGTCCCCCCATCCCCTATCCTGTCCCCCCATCCCCTATCCTGTCCCCCCATCCCCTATCCTGTCCCCCCATCCCCTATCCTGTCCCCCCATCCCCTATCCTGTCCCCCCATCCCCTATCCTGTCCCCCCATCCCCTATCCTGTCCCCCCATCCCCTATCCTGCCCCCCCATCCCCTATCCTGCCCCCCCATCCCCTATCCTGCCCCCCCATCCCCTATCCTGCCCCCCCATCCCCGATCCTGCCCCCCCATCCCCTATCCTGCCCCCCCATCCCCTATCCTGCCCCCCCATCCCCTATCCTGCCCCCCCATCCCCTATCCTGCCCCCCCATCCCCTATCCTGCCCCCCCATCCCCTATCCTGCCCCCCCATCCCCTATCCTGCCCCCCCATCCCCTATCCTGCCCCCCCATCCCCTATCCTCCCCCCCCATCCCCTATCCTGCCCCCCCCATCCCCTATCCTCCCCCCCATCCCCTATCCTGCCCCCCATCCCCTATCCTGCCCCCCCCATCCCCTATCCTGCCCCCCCCCATCCCCTATCCTGCCCCCCCATCCCCTATCCTGCCCCCCCATCCCCTATCCTGCCCCCCCATCCCCTATCCTGCCCCCCCCATCCCCTATCCTGCCCCCCCATCCCCTATCCTGCCCCCCCATCCCCTATCCTGCCCCCCCCATCCCCTATCCTGCCCCCCCCATCCCCTATCCTGCCCCCCCCATCCCCTATCCTGCCCCCCCCATCCCCTATCCTGCCCCCCCCATCCCCTATCCTGCCCCCCCCATCCCCTATCCTGCCCCCCCCATCCCCTATCCTGCCCCCCCATCCCCTATCCTGCCCCCCCATCCCCTATCCTGCCCCCCCCATCCCCTATCCTGCCCCCCCCATCCCCTATCCTGCCCCCCCCATCCCCTATCCTGCCCCCCCATCCCCTATCCTGCCTCCACACCCCCCCCATCCCCTATCCTGCCTCCCCCCCCCCCCCATCCCCTATCCTGCCTCCCCCCCCCCCCCATCCCCTATCCTGCCTCCCCCCCCCCCGCCCATCCCCTATCCTGCCTCCCCCCCCCCATCCCCCTCATCCCTCCCCCCATCTCCCTCATCCCTCCCCCCCATCCCCCTCATCCCTCCCCCCCATCCCCCTCATCCCTCCCCCCCATCCCCCTCATCCCTCCCCCCCATCCCCCTCATCCCTCCCCCCCATCCCCCTCATCCCTCCCCCCCATCCCCCTCATCCATCCCCCTCATCCCTCCCCCCCATCCCCCTCATCCCTCCCCCCCAACCCCCTCATCCCTCCCCCCCATCCCTCCCTCATTCCTCCCTCCCATCCCTCCCTCATTCCCATCCCTCCCATCCCTCCCTCATTCCCATCCCTCCCTCACTCCTCATCCCTCTCCCTCATCCCTCCGCCCTCCACCCTCCTCCCTCCTCCTTCACCCTCCTCCCTCCTCCTTCACCCTCCTCCCTCCTCCTTCACCCTCCTCCCTCCTCCTTCACCCTCCTCCCTCCTCCTTCACCCTCCTCCCTCCACCTTCACCCTCCTCCCTCCACCTTCACCCTCCTCCCTCCACCTTCACCCTCCTCCCTCCACCTTCACCCTCCTCCCTCCACCTTCACCCTCCTCCCTCCACCTTCACCCTCCTCATCTCCCTCACCCTCCTCCTCATCTCCCTCACCCTCCTCCTCATCTCCCTCACCCTCCTCCTCATCTCCCTCATCTCCCATCCCCCCCCTCATCTCCCATCCCCCCCCCTCATCTCCCTCCCCCCCCCCCTCATCTCCCTCCCCCCCCCCCTCATCTCCCATCCCCCCCCTCATCTCCCCCCCCCCCCCTCATCTCCCATCCCCCCCCCTCATCTCCCATCCCCCCCCCTCATCTCCCATCCCCCCCCCTCATCTCCCATCCCCCCCCCCTCATCTCCCATCCCCCCCCCCTCATCTCCCATCCCCCCCCCCTCATCTCCCATCCCCCCCCCCTCATCTCCCATCCCCCCCCCCTCATCTCCCATCCCCCCCCCTCATCTCCCATCCCCCCCCCTCATCTCCCATCCCCCCCCTCATCTCCCATCCCCCCCCCTCATCTCCCATCCCCCCCCCTCATCTCCCATCCCCCCCCCTCATCTCCCATCCCCCCCCTCATCTCCCATCCCCCCCCCCCATCTCCCATCCCCCCCCCTCATCTCCCATCCCCCCCCCCCTCATCTCCCATCCCCCCCCCCTCATCTCCCATCCCCCCCCCCTCATCTCCCATCCCCCCCCCTCATCTCCCATCCCCCCCCCTCACCTCCCATCCCCCCCCCCTCATCTCCCATCCCCCCCCCTCATCTCCCATCCCCCCCCCTCATCTCCCATCCCCCCCCCCTCATCTCCCATCCCCCCCCCTCATCTCCCATCCCCCCCCCCTCATCTCCCATCCCCCCCCCCTCATCTCCCATCCCCCCCCCCCTCATCTCCCATCCCCCCCCCCTCATCTCCCATCCCCCCCCCCTCATCTCCCATCCCCCCCCCTCATCTCCCCCTCATCTCCCCCTCATCCCCCCCCCCTCATCCCCCCCCCTCTCTCATCCCCCCCCCTCTCTCATCCCCCCCCCTCTCTCATCCCCCCCCCTCTCTCATCCCCCCCCCCTCTATCATCCCCCCCCCCCTCATCATCCCCCCCCCCCTCATCATTCCCCCCCCCCCTCATCTCCCTCCCCTCCAAAACTTTTCAACCTTAATGGGTATTTTTTCCTTCTGTAACAGCCGTAAACAAAAATCCCTTTTATTTTTTCTCGGTTAACCAGTGTGTATGTATGTGAGGGCTAGGATAAATAAGGGGCTTTGATGTTTCAATATGTGTGTATGTTTTACTTTATTATTGGTTAAGACTTGGTTTATAATGTGATAATTTTGTTGTTTATTTAAGAAATCTGGTTGGTGTGTTTTATTCTGGGAAAAATAGAGTATATGGTTTACTGTATCGGTAAGTGGGAAAATTTAAATATATGTTGTGACCACTGGAGAAGTGGGACTGAATGAACAGTGCACCTATCCTGCCTTGGTCGTAACACATCTGGATGAGAGTCCTACAGATGTGTTCAGAACAATTTCTATTTTATTTGGACTGAAGTTTGAAACAGGTGCAGTTTAACAGTGCCACACGTGCACAAATAACCTCAACCTTCTGTTCAGCAGTGGGCTCAAGTGACTTTAATTGCGACCACTAACTAGAAATGAGTTGCTAATTGCTGTACTAATGTACCCGTTTTTACATTCATGTTGAACGGCTGCAAAAACTTTGCTGCCTTGGGCTAGAATAATCCCAGTTGTGTCTTTGAGGGACAGCGATTTATTCAAATCTCATTTTTTATTATGAAAGCAATAGAGTATGTATAAGAATTCACCAGTATTATCTGCTATAGAATTGCCAGTTTTGTTACTGTGGACTGAATTTTAGTGATTATGAATCAGTTTGCAATTTTTTGAAGATGCTCAGGCTCAATTTTCTTGAGGGCTTTTTATGTCATTGCAGCTTTAGTTCAATTTTCCCAATGTTAGTTTAACATAAAGTGCACTGTTGGAATTGTACTCTTGTTAAGGCACCAGATTGCAGTTTACTTCAAGGTAAGACTCAACACCAGGATTTTCTTGGCAGCGATACTTCCTGTGCTAATGTTACATTGCTACCAGAAATGGATTCTTGATTGGGCTGGAGATTGCTTTCTGAAAGATAATCCCTGCCCCCTAGGGGATAGTGTGGACGGCAGATTATGCACTTCAGTTTTGTGAATGGTAAGATCTGGTCTAAATATGCAAGAAGTTTCTGCTTTGAATGTGTATGGATGCAACTAATGTGAATCAGATGTTGTACTTGGTACAGGCTATCAATTCCATTCCACAGTGTTTTACTGCATGCAGCTGGATGGGTTTAATATTGAAAATAACAAGATGATAAATGCACAGCAGTTGCTTTGGCCACCTTTCCCAGTTTTGAATCTTTTTGTTGGAAAATTGATGGAAGCAAAACAGTGATGATGCTTTCCATAAGGATCTCTCAGTGCTCAGGCAGTTAATGAAGTGGACAGTGACATTCATGCTGTTTCTTCTTCCACCCCTGCCCATGTATCATCAGTAACTGTCATTCCTCGGAATCAAACGAATAATAACTTAAGTAAGCGTTATCTTCATTAGAAGGTATTCTTTTGCAAAAATGTGCTGAATGTGTGATCTTGGTTTAATTTTACTAATTTTGGTGCAAACTTGAACAGGTGAGACTAATTCCAGGGGAGTTTTGGATGAGCTGCTGAACTGAGGCCCCATCTGCTATCTCGTGGACATGAGATTCTATAGCACGTTCCAAAGCAGAACAAGAAAAAAAACAGAAAATAGAAAATAATAGAGTGTGGCAGTGCTCAAGGGTATCTACTTCAGTGCAAGGAGTGTAGCAAATAAAGCAGACGAGCTGAGGGCACTGATAGAAACGTGACTGTATGATAATAGCTATTACAAAAACATGACTTAAGGAGGGTCAGGAATGACAGCTTAATGTTCCTGGTCAGTGTTTTCAGATGAGATAGTTCTGTTTTATTCCAGGCTGCTATGTGTGGCAAGGGAGGAGATTAAAGGCGCTCTGACACAAATTTTCAAATCCTCTCTGGCCACAGGAGAGGTGCCAGACGACTGGGGGACAGTGAATGTGGTACCATTATTCAAGAAGGGTAGTAGGGATAAACCAGGTAATTACAGGCCAGTGAGTCTAATATCAGTGGTAGGAAAACTATTGGAAAAAATTCTGAGGGACAGGATTAATCTCCACTTGGAGAGGTAGGGATCAATCAGGGATAGTCAGTATGGCTTTGTCAGGGGGAGATCGTGTCTAACAAATTTGATTGAATTTTGTGAGGTGGTGATTAGATGTGTAGATGAGGTTAAAGCAGTTGATGTAGTCTACATGGACTTCAGTAAGGCTTTTGATAAGGTCCCACATGGGAGATTGGTCAAGAAGGTAAGAGTCCATGGGATCCAGGGCAAATTGGATCCAAAATTGGCTGAGTGGCAGGAGGCAGAGGGTGATGGTTGAGGGTTGTTTTTGCGATTGAAAGCCTGTGACCAGTGGTGTACCGCATGGATTGGTGCTGGGACCCTTGCTGTTTGCAGTGTACATTAATGATTTAGATGTGAATATAGGTGATATGATCAGCAAGTTCGCAGATGACATGAAAATTGGTGTCGTAAATAGTGAGGAGGAAAGCCTTAGATTACGGATGATATAGATGGGTTGGTAAGATCGGCAGAGCAGTGGCAGATAAAATTTAACCCTGAGAAATGTGAGGTGATGCATTTTGGGAGGACTAACAAGGCAAGAGAATATACAATGGATGAAAGGACCCCAGGAAGTACAGAGGGTAAGAGGAATCTTGGTATACTTGTCCATTGAACACCGAAGGCAGCAGCACAGGTTGAAAAGGTGGTTAGGAAGACATATGGGATAGTTGCCTTTATTAGCCGAGGCATAGAATGTAAGAGCAGGAAGGTTATGATGGAGCTGTATAAAACGCTAGTTAGGCCACAGCTGGAGTATTGTGTACAGTTCTGGTCACCACACTACAGGAAGGATGTGATTTCACTGGAAAGGGTGCAGAGGGGATTCACCAGGATGTTGCCTGAGCTGGAACATTTCAGCTGTGAAGAGACTGGATAGGCCATGGTTGTTTTCCTTAGAGCAGAGAAGGCCGAGGGGGGACCTGATTGAGGTATAAAAAGTTATGAGTGGCATAAATATGATAGATAAGAAGAAACATTTTATCCCCCTTAGCAGAGGTGTCAATAACCGGGGGCATAGATTTAAGGTAAGGGGCAAGAGGTTGAGCAGGGAATTGAGGAAAAACCTTTACTCCCAGAGAGTGGTTGGAATCTGGAACACACTGCTTGAAGGGGTGGTAGAGGCAGGGTACCCTCATAACATTTAAGAATAATTTAGATAAGCACTTGAAATGCCATAGCATACAAGGCTACAGACCAAGTGCTAGAAAATAGGATTAGAATAGATAGGTGCTTGATGGCCAACATGGACACGATGGGCTGAAGGGCCTGTTTCTATGCTGTATAACTCTGACTCTATAGGGGGATAAAAAAAGGAGGGAGGGTGGCAGTTTTGGTCGAAGAAACAATTACAGCTGTGAAGAGGGATAATATATTAGAAGGATCATCAAATGAGACCATGTGGATTGAGCTAAGGAACAAAAAATGGGCTGGCACACTACTGGGAGTGTACTATAGATCCCCAAACAGTTGGAGGGAGATAGAAGAGCAAATATGTAGGCAAATCTGGCAGGACAGGTAGAGCGGTGAATAAGGCATATGGAATGCTTTCCTTCGTTGGTCGAGGTATAGAATACAAAAGCAGGGATGTAATGCTGGAATTGTATAAAACACTGGTTAGGTCACAGCTGGAATATTGTGTACAGTTCTGGTCACCACATTACAGAAAGGACATACTCTGGAGAGAGTACAGAGGAGAATGTTGCTAGGGCTTGAAAGTTGCAACTATGAGGAAAGATTGGATAGGCTAGGGTTGTTTTCCTTAGAACAGAGGAGGCTGAGGGGTGACTTGAAATAGAGGTGAATAAAATTATGAGAAGCCTGGATAGAATAGACAAGAAGGACCTGTTTCCCCTAGTGGAGAGGTCAATTACCGGGGGCACAGATTTTAAGGTGATTGGTAGGATTAAAGGGGACATGAGGCAAAACTTTTGCACCCAGAGGGTGGTGGGTGTCTGGAATTCACTGCCAGGAATGGTGGTGGAGGCAGAAACCATCAATTCTTTTAAAAGGTACCTGGACATGCAACTGAAGTGCTGTAACCTGCAAGGCTTTGGACCTTGTGCTGGAAGGTAGGATTTGATTCAGTGGCTAGTTTTTTGAGCCAGCATGGACATGATGGGCTGAATGGCCTCCTTCTGTGCCATAATTTTTCTATGGTTCTAAATGCAAAAACAACAGGGCAGTAATAGGGGATTTTAACTACCCCAATATTAGCTGGGATAGTTTTAGTGTAAAAGAATTGGAGGGAAAGGAATTCTTGAAGTGCATTCAGGAGTACTTTTTTGGCCAGTGTGTAGCAAGCCCAACAAGAGAGGGTGTGGTTCTGGACTTAGTTTTAGGAAATGAAGCTAGGCAGGTGGAAAGAGTGCCAGTGGGAGTGCATTTTGGTGGTAGTGATCATAATTCAGTTAGTTTTAACATAATTGTGGAAAAGGACAAAGAACAAGAATTAAAGTTCTAAGTTGGAATAAGGCCAATTTTACTAAGCTGAGGAGTGATTTAGCAAAAGTGGACTGGAAACAGCTACTTGAAAGTTAAAGCAGTGGGAGGCATTCAAATGAGAGATTCAAGGGGTTCATAGTAAACATATTCCCATAAAGGAAAAGGATGCAACGGCCAGATCTAGAACCCCCTAGATGTCGAGATGCTTACAGGTATGATGAGGCGGAAAAGCAAATCTTCTGTCAGACGCTGAGAACTCAATACTGCAGAAAGCCGAGAAGAGGTTAGAAAATGCAGGAGTGAAATCAAAAAGGAAATAAGGAAAGCAAAGAGAGGGCATGAAAGAATGTTGGCAAGTAAAATCAAGGAGAACCTAAAGATGTTTTATCAGTACATTAAGAGTAAGAAGATAACTAAGGTTGTCTTTTATGGGCCCTATTTTTTCCTATGTGTAGAGGCGGACGATGTGGGTATGATTCTTAGAGTACTTTGCGTCTGCCTTCACAAAAGAAGAGAGCAATGCAGACATTGTAGTTGAGGAGGAGAGATGTGAAGTATTGAATGCAATGAGCATAGGGAGGGAGGAAGTATTAAGGGGCTTAGCATCCTTGCAAGTGGATAAATCACCAGGGCTAGATGAAATGTAGCCCAGGCTGTTGAAAGAAGCCATGGAGGAAATAACGGATGCTCTGATCATCATTTTGCAATCCTCACTGGATGCAGGTGTGATGTCGGAGGATTGGAGGACTGCTAACGTTGTACCTTTATTTAAAAAGGTAGCGTGAGATGGACCGAATAATTATAGGCCAGTCAGTCTAACCTCAGTAGTGGACAAATTATTGGAATCTATTCTGAGATAGGATAAACTGTCACATAGAAGGGCACAGATTAATCAGGGATAGTCAGCATGGATTTGTTAAGTGAAGATCTTGTCTGACTAACTTGATCGAATTTTTTGAAGAAGTAACGAGGAAGATTGATGAGGTTTGTGCAGTTGATGTGGTCTACATGGATTTTAGCAAGGCTTTTGACAAAGGCCCACATGGCAGACTGGTTTTTAAAAAAAACCCATGAGATCCAGGGAAATGTAGCAAGGTGGATACAAAATTGGCTCTGGCAGGAAACTAAAGGTAATTGTTGGGCGTTTTTGCGACTGGAGGGCTGTTTCCAGTGGTGTTCTGTAGGGCTCAGCACCTGGTCCCTTGCTTCTGGTGGTATATATTAACGATTTGGATGTAAATGTAGGGGGCATGATCAAGAAGTTTGCAGATGACCCAAAGATTGGCCACATGATTGATAATGAGGAGGGAAGCTGTAGACTGCAAGAAGATAACAATGGACTGGTCAGGTCGGCAGAAAAGTGGCGAATGGAATTCAACCCAGAGAAGTGTGAGGTGATTCATCTGGGGAGGTCAAACAAGACATAAAGGATTACACAATAAATGGGAGGATACTGAGAGGTGTAGAGGAAGTGAGGGACCTTGAAGTGCATGTCCACAGATCCCTGAAGGTAGCAGGACAGGTTGATAAGGTGGAATCCTTTCCTTTATTAGCCAAGGCATAGAATATAAGAGCAGGGAGGTTATGCTGGAGCCATGTAAAACACTAGTTAGGTTGCAACTTAAATACTACTTGCAGTTCTGGTCACCTCATTACAGAAAGGTTGTAATTGCACTAGAGAGGGTACAGAGGAGATTTACGAGGATGTTATCAGGACAGGGAAATTTCAATTATGAAGAAAGATTGGATAGACTGGGGTTGTTTTCCTTGGAACAGAGGAGGCTGAGGGGAAATTTGATGTGTACAAGGTTGTGAGGAGTCTAGATAGAGTGGATGGGAAGGACCTATTTCCCTTAGCAGAGGGGTCAGTGACTAGGGGGCATGGATTGAAAGTGAGTGGTAGAATGATTAGAAAGGAGATGAGAAAACATTTTTTCACCCAGAGGGTGCGAGGGGTTTGGAACTCGCTGCCTGAAAGGGTAGTTGAGGCAGAAACCCTCAACTCATTTAAAAGGTGTTGAGATATTCACCTGAAGTCCCGTAACCTGCAAGGATATGGACCAACTGCTGGAAAATGGGATTCAGCTGAGTGGTTCGTTTTTTGGTAGGCACAAAAATGATGGGCAGAGCAGCCTCCTTTTGTGCTGTAAATTTTTCTACGTTTTCTAAATATACCAAATATCTGAAGAGGGAAGTGGGGAGAGGGCGGGGGAATGGCAGCAAGTGATTTCTCCTTAGGGAGGGCCAGCACGGACACACTGGGTCGAATGGCCTTCTTCTGTGCTGTAATGATTCTATGATTCTAACGAGGTAGTTCTCCCAATGGCCTGGGCAACATCAAAACATCCCTGAAAAACAGAGCATCTGTCCAATTATCGTAGAATCGTACAGCAAAGAATGAGTCTATTCAGCCCATTGTGTCTGTGGTGGCTCTTTGAAAGAACTGTCCAACTAGTCCCACCCCCCTGTTTTTTGCCTGTACCCCAGTACATTTCTCCTTTTCAAGTATCTATCTATTCCCTTTTGAAAGTTACCACTGAATCTGCTTCTACCATCTTTTCAGGTAGTGCATTCCTGATCAAAACAATTCGCTGCATAACAAGAAAATAGTAGTCATTGTGTTGCTGTTCATGGGATCTTGCTATATGCAAATTGGTTCCATGTTAAAAGAATATGCTAACTCTTACCGTCAATATAAAATATCAGATTATTCTTGAAAAGGTCTTGAGTCCTGTACGGTGGTGCTTTGGCTGCTGTATATAAGGATTAAAATGCATGTTCCATTAATTTGCATGTAATTGAAGCTACCCTTTCAAACCTCAGGCCACAAAATTCAAACAGGGTAGACCAGCAAATAAGATATGCAGTAAAACAAAAGTAAAGTACTGCGGGTGCTGGAAATATGAAATAAAACACAAAATTGTGGAAATTCTCAGCAGGTACTCACAGGAGACATAGTGATTTTAATTATGGCCATCTGGATAATTTTAAGGATCGCAGCTTTCTCTCGATGAGAAAAAGTAGTGTGCAACATATTTGCCATGTAGAATTGGTAGCTGACATTGACAGATCTGAAATTATTTTAAGGAATAGTGTGAACTGTAACTGCGCAGAAATACAAGCTTACCATATTAAACTTAGACACAAAGTTTTTCAGTAAAACCTGGCTTTCCTCTTGGCTTCTGAGTTTCCAAAAGTTGTTATTTAATATGTGGCCTGGTCCAATCTACACCTCCTTTGTTATCTCTTGCCCCACCCCCACCTCACTTGCTTATAACCTGTGACTTTTCTGATGTTTGTCAGTTCCGAAGAAGGGTCACTGACCCGAAACGTTAACTCTGCTTCTCTTTTCACAGATGCTGCCAGACCTGCTGAGTGGTTCCAGCATTTCTTGCTTTTATGTCATTTAATATGGTATTGGTAGTCACCTTTAATCTACACAAACAAAGATGATGGGTTTTCAAAGTATAGTTTCATCATTTGACAGCATCTGACAAGATTTGGAACTGTGCCCAAGCCCTTCTGTACGGGTCAATAATTCTATTGCAAAACATAAACCATCCTAATTTGTACATATCCTCTTCTCCTCTTTCATTCCCTGGGATTAGAGTTGACATGGCAATGTGCCATTCTTTGAATACCCTCTTAACGCAGTCATCAAGATGTACCATTTTCTTCTGGCCAAGTAAACACATAATGATTTACAAAAATGCACATTGTACTTTACACACCAGTAGCACATCTGGAAAGAACACATGCTGAAAATTCCAATGATATTTTTCCCAGCTTTTATTTACAATGCAAAGTTTAAATTCCAGAGGTGGTTTGTTCCATGTGAAAGCTGAATGTTTTGGTCCGCAGCATGTTAGTGATTTGGGGGAGGAGAGTCTTCAGCCCTGGTTTAACTTGCACTGCCTGGAATTTACAGGATTTTTCTATCAATGGTTAACTGGTGCTAAATAGGCAACCAGCCACAATGTACTAGCCATGGGGGAAGATCTCTTCTGTTTGCTGTGGTAGCTAAATTTTAAATGCATTTTTAAAGAGCAGGTTTATGGTTTGGTAACACATTATGTAACTTTAATATAAAAGTGCCAAATTAGTTGTTACATTTATGAAAGTTGCAATTTACTAATACAAATCATACACACACTTTTCTGGGTGAATTATTGCAGCAAATGTAATGAGTTGTTTGTGCAAGTATGTGTTGCTATCTATACTGGATGTTCCCTGGTAGATTTCTCAAGACTCAAATGACTGATAATTGTGATTGAATTCTGGATATGGCATTGCGCTAACCTAGTTACTCTTTGCTCATTTGCAGGAATGGGTTACGGCAACTGACATCAAAGTAACCTTGAATAGGTTGAACACCTTTGGAGACGAGGTCTTTAATGACCCGAAGGTTCTGAAATCCTACTATTACGCTATTTCAGACTTTGCAGTTGGTGGAAGGTATTTTTGTTTTCCCTTCATTTTAACATTTATTTTAAAAACCTGTTGGTTAACTCTGGGATTCATGCAACTGCACGAGTTTTGCTTTTTTCTATTTCCTTTTCACTGAAATTTAATATCAGGCCATCAAAGTAACTTTGGTATTGATAAACTAAACCCACAGGAGGAATTAAAATCTAATGCTAGTGTGCAGCAGGCTGTAAAAGAGATGGAGATGGTGCCAACTATTGTTGGCATTGGGGTTTTTGCAAGCCTGATATTTCAAGTCTTTCAAAATATCTTCTCTAGGTTTAGGTTGCTTTTGTGATGGTTTATTTCCTTCATAAAAAACTGAAAGAGAACTTCAGCAAACTCTGAAGTTTACCAAACTAGTGTGTTTTTGGTTGGTTTTGATCCTTAGAACAGATCAATATAGTCCTAGATTCTTAAGTCTTGGATATCCTTTGGTGAATTGTTTTCCATTAAACATCAGTAGGTCACGAGCAATATTCCCTGTAAACTGCCCATGCGCGGCCATGGCCGCACAGCAACACAAAAGGTTGTCTGAGTCTCCCACCAGAGGATGATAGTTTCTCTGTATTCACTGTATCAAATTCAGCTTTTTAAACATCTGAATTAGATTATCCATCTAACCTTAAGGGAATACAAACCATGTTTATGCAACCTGTCCTCACAGGGGAGATGATGGCGTAGTGGTAATGTTGCTGAACTAGTAATCCAGAGGCCTAGGGTAATGCCCTGGACACTGGTTTAAATTCCACCATGGTAGCTGATGGAATTTAAATTCAATTAATTGTTAAAAATCTGGAAATAAAAGCTAGTCTCAGTAATAATTTCATGGCACTATCAAAGATTGACGTAAAAACCCATCTGGTTCACTGATGTCCTTTAGAGAAGGAAATCTACCGTCCGTATCTGGTCTGACCGACGTGACTCCCGACCCACAGCAATGTGGTTGACTCTGAACTGACCTCTGAGATGGCCTAGTAAGCCACTCAGTTGTCAAGGGCAGTTAGGGATGGGTAACAAATGCTGGTCTTGCTAGCGACGCCTACATCCCATGAAAGAATAAAAAACAATTTAACCCTTTAGGCCATGATATTATTCTGTTAATCTATGCTGTAGCCTTCCGAGGCAAGTATATCTTTCTTGAGATGCAGTGCCCAAAGTTGAGTTTAGCACTCTAGATGAGGTCTGAGCAAAGCTATGTACACCTGAAGCATAATTTCCAACCTCTTTGAGATAAAAACCAACACTTCAATTGCCTTGTGGATTATTTTTTGTACATGTACACTATCTTTTAGTGATTTGAGTACCTGGACACCCAAATATCTTTGCTCCTCCACAGTTCCTTATCTTTTGCCATTAAGAAAATATTCAGATTTGTCTGTCTTGGACCCAAAGTGGATGACCTTACACTTCCCAACATTGAATTCCATCTGCCACAGTTTGCTTAATCTGTCTATGTTCCCTTGTAACTTCCTGCTCCTATCTACATAAGTGGAGGCAAATAATAAGAATAGGAGAACAGTTATTTATATGTTAACACAATAGAGTTAGGTTCACCTCTGAAAACAGAAAAAGATAATGAATTAACAGGAAAATGTAACATTTAGTGAAATAAGCAATCTAGCCCAAATTAACTGGGCAGAAAAGTAGGCAAAAAGGACAATGGATAAGCAGCAGGAAATCTGCATTTTATAAGGGTAGTGTACAAAATAGATGAATGTTTCTGTAAGGGGGTGTGTCAAAAATAGAGTTTTGTACTTAGATTAAAACCAAACTAAATTTTAAAAATGAGGCATATGAGAAATCTGGTGCAAACAGTACTGAAGAAAATTGAGAAATCCATAAAGAGTAAAAGGGAGGTGAAAAGAAAGATTAGAAGGGCTAAAAGGTAATCTAAGAGGAAGCTAAAAAGAGATATGCAGGGCTCTTAGAAAGAGATAAAAAGCAAAAGAACAGTCAAAAGGAGGATGCAGCCACATTGGATGAAGTGGGGATTAGTTATGGAGGATGAAGATGTGCCAGAGCTGTTAAGTATTTTGCATTTTAAGATATGATGGTAAGGGGAGGGTGGCATAGTGGTAATGTTACTGA
Organism: Heterodontus francisci; assembly: GCF_036365525.1. NCBI lineage: Eukaryota > Metazoa > Chordata > Chondrichthyes > Heterodontiformes > Heterodontidae > Heterodontus > Heterodontus francisci. The sequence continues at coordinate 76,766,903 of NC_090378.1, read as the reverse complement.
ATTACTAATCCAGAGGTCTTGACTAATGCTCTGGGGACACGAGTTCAAATCCCATCACACCAGCTGGTGGAATTTAAATTCAATGAATTAATATATCTGGAATTAAATGCTGGTCTCAGTAATGATGACCATGAAACTACCGGATTGTTATAAAAACCTATCTGTTTCATTCATGTCCTTTAAGGAAGGAAATCTGCTGTCCTTACTTGGTCTGGATTATATGTGATTCCAGGCCCTCGGCAATGTAATTCACTCTTAACAGCCCTCTGAAATGGTCTAGCAAGCCACACAGTTAGCAAACTGCTGCAGAAGAGTCGAAAAAGAATTAAACTGGATAAACAACTAGGCATTGACCTAGGCACTAGAAATAACAAAGGTGCCCCCTCACCAGGCGACCCTGCAAAGCCCTCCTTCCTAACATCTGGGGAGGCGGTGGGGGGGGAGGTGCGGTCTTGTGCCAAAATTGGGAGAGCTGTCCCACAGACTTGTCAAGCAAAAGTCTGACATGGTCATACTCACAGAATCATACCTTACAGCCAGGTCCCAGACTCCTCTATCGCCATCTCAGACGTGGCAGCACAGTGTGTACATTCGGGAGGGAGTTGCCCTGGGAGTCCTCAATATTGACTCTTATGAAGTCTCATGGCATCAGGTCAAATATGGGCAAGGAAACAGCCTGCTGATTACCACTTACAGCCCTTCCTCGGCTGATGAATCAGTATTTGTCCATATTGAACGCCATTTGGAAAAAGTAGTGAGAGTATCAACGACACAGAATGTATTAAGAACATAGGAATTAGGGGCAGGAGTAGACCACAGGGCCCGTCCAACCTGCTCCACCATTCAATATGATCATGGCTGATCTTTGGCTTCAGTTCCACTTTTCTGCACGCTCCCCAGATCCCTTGATTCCCTCAGAGACCAAAAATCTCTCTCTCTCACCCTTAAATATATTCAAAGATGGCGCATTCACAACCCGCTGGGGTAGAGAATTCCAAAGATTCACAACCCTTTTGAGTGAAGAAATTTCCCCTCATCTCAGTCCAAATCATTGGCCCCTTATCCTGAAACTGTGGCGCTATGTTCTAGATTGCCCAGCCAGGGGAAACAATGTCTCAGTATCTACCCAGTCAAGCCCCTTCATAATCTTGTATGTTTCATTGAGATCACCTCTCATTCTTCTAAACTCCAGAGAATATTCTTTTTTTTCTTTTTCTTTTGGGCCTCCTTATCTCGAGAGACAATGGATACGCGCCTGGAGGTGGTCAGTGGTTTGTGAAGCAGCGCCTGGAGTGGCTATAAAGGCCAATTCTGGAGTGACAGGCTCTTCCACAGGTGCTGCAGAGAAATTTGTTTGTTGGGGCTGTTGCACAGTTGGCTCTCCCCTTGTGCCTCTGTCTTTTTTCCTGCCAACTACTAAGTCTCTTCGACTCGCCACAATTTAGCCCTGTCTTTATGGCTGCCCGCCAGCTCTGGCGAATGCTGGCAACTGACTCCCACGACTTGTGATCAATGTCACACGATTTCATGTCGCGTTTGCAGACGTCTTTATAACGGAGACATGGACGGCCGGTGGGTCTGATACCAGTGGCGAGCTCGCTGTACAATGTGTCTTTGGGGATCCTGCCATCTTCCATGCGGCTCACATGGCCAAGCCATCTCAAGCGCCGCTGACTCAGTAGTGTGTATAAGCTGGGGGTGTTGGCCGCTTCAAGGACTTCTGTGTTGGAGATATAGTCCTGCCACCTGATGCCAATTATTCTCCGAAGGCAGCGAAGATGGAATGAATTGAGACGTCGCTCTTGGCTGGCATACGTTGTCCAGGCCTCGCTGCCGTAGAGCAAGGTACTGAGGACACAGGCCTGATACACTCGGACTTTTGTGTTCCGTGTCAGTGCGCCATTTTCCCACACTCTCTTGGCCAGTCTGGACATAGCAGTGGAAGCCTTACCCATGCGCTTGTTGATTTCTGCATCTAGAGACAGGTTACTGGTGATAGTTGAGCCTAGGTAGGTGAACTCTTGAACCACTTCCAGAGCGTGGTCGCCAATATTGATGGATGGAGCATTTCTGACATCCTGCCCCATGATGTTCGTTTTCTTGAGGCTGATGGTTAGGCCAAATTCATTGCAGGCAGACGCAAACCTGTCGATGAGACTCTGCAGGCATTCTTCAGTGTGAGATGTTAAAGCAGCATCGTCAGCAAAGAAGAGTTCTCTGATGAGGACTTTCCGTACTTTGGACTTCGCTCTTAGACGGGCAAGGTTGAACAACCTGCCCCCTGATCTTGTGTGGAGGAAAATTCCTTCTTCAGAGGATTTGAACGCATGTGAAAGCAGCAGGGAGAAGAAAATCCCAAAAAGTGTGGGTGCGAGAACACAGCCCTGTTTCACACCACTCAGGATAGGAAAGGGCTCTGATGAGGAGCCACCATGTTGAATTGTGCCTTTCATATTGTCATGGAATGAGGTGATGATACTTAGTAGCTTTGGTGGACATCCGATCTTTTCTAGTAGTCTGAAGAGACCACGTCTGCTGACGAGGTCAAAGGCTTTGGTGAGATCAATGAAAGCAATGTAGAGGGGCATCTGTTGTTCACGGCATTTCTCCTGTATCTGACGAAGGGAGAACAGCATGTCAATAGTCGATCTCTCTGCACGAAAGCCACACTGTGCCTCAGGGTAGACGCGCTCGGCCAGCTTCTGGAGCCTGTTCAGAGCGACTCGAGCAAAGACTTTCCCCACTATGCTGAGCAGGGAGATTCCACGGTAGTTGTTGCAGTCACCGCGGTCACCTTTGTTTTTATAGAGGGTGATGATGTTGGCATCGCGCATGTCCTGGGGTACTGCTCCCTCGTCCCAGCACAGGCATAGCAGTTCATGTAGTGCTGAGAGTATAGCAGGCTTGGCACTCTTGATTATTTCAGGGGTAATGCTGTCCTTCCCAGGGGCTTTTCCGCTGGCTAGAGAATCAATGGCAACACTGAGTTCCGATTTGGTTGGCTGTATGTCCAGCTCATCCATGACTGGTAGAGGCTGGGCTGCATTGAGGGCAGTCTCAGTGACAGCATTCTCCCTGGAGTACAGTTCTAGGTAGTGCTCAACCCAGCGGTCCATCTGTTTGCATTGGTCAGTGATTATGTCCCCCGATTTAGATTTGAGGGGGGTGATCTTCTTGATGGTTGGCCCAAGAGCTCTCTTCATGCCATCATACATTCCTCTGATGTTTCCGGTGTCTGAGGCCAGCTGAATATGACTGCATAGGTGTTGCCAGTAGTCGTTTGCGCAATGCCTAGCTGTTCTTTGTGCAGTACTTCTGGCTGCTTTAAGTGCTGCGGATGTTAAATCGCTGGGGGCTTTCTTGTAGTTCAAAAGTGCAATGCGCTTAGCGGCTATGACAGGTTCCAGCTCTTCATTATGAGATTGAAACCAGTCTGCATTTCTCTTCGCACTTTTGCCGTAGGTGGTCAAAGCTGACTCATAGATGGCGTCTCTGATGTGGGCCCACTTGGTCTCAGCATCCCCTGTGGGAGTGTTTTGAAGGGCTGTTACAAGTGAATTTAGAAATTTTTGTAACAGCTGTGGGTGAGAAATTCTGCTCGTGTTGATGCGCGGGTGGCCCTTCTGCTTGGAATGATGCAACTTCTTTGGTCTGAGTCTAACCTTGCTGCACACCAGGGAGTGGTCGGTGTCGCAGTCCGCACTGTGGAAGCTGCATGTGATTTGAACACTGTTTAAGGCGGCTCGCCTTGTGACAATGAGGTCTAGCTGGTGCCAACGACGTGATCTTGGGTGCCTCCATGAAACCTGGTGACAGGGTTTAGTGTGAAAGAACGAGTTGGTGATGCAGAGGTTATGATAGGTACACAACTCAAGCAGTCTCTGCCCGTTCTCATTCATCCTTCCAACGCCATAGCGCCCAAGGCAGGAGGGCCATGAGTCATGGTCGGCCCCAACCCTGGCATTAAAGTCCCCCAGCAGGAATAGGTGTTCGGTGTTGGGGATGCTGCTAATGATATGGAGTTGTTCATAGAACTGGTCTTTAGCTTCAGGTGCGGAACAGAGTGTTGGAGCATAGATGCTGACCCAATTTCAGACCCAATTTAAACAGGCTGTTATCATAGGACAACCCTCTCATTCGAGGGACCGATCTAGTGAACCTTTGCTGTGCTGCCTCCAATGCAAATATATCCTTCCTTAAATATGGAGACCAAAATTGCACACGGTATTCCAGGTGTGCTTTCACCAAAGCCCCGTACAATTGTAGCAAAACTCCTTTATTCTTGTACTCCAATCCCTTTGCAATAAAGGCTGTCATGTCATTTGCGTTCCTAATTACTTGCTGTACCTGCATGCTAACTTTTTGTGTTCCTTCTACAAGTATACCCAAGTCTCTATGAACATCAACATTTACACGTTTGATGCCTTATAAAAAATATTCTGTTCTATTCTTACAACCAAAGTGAATAACCTCACACTTCCCTACATTATACTCCTTCTGCCACCCTGGTGCCCACTCGGTTAACCTGTCTATATCTCTTTGCAGGCTCTTTGTGCCCTCCTCACAGATTGCATTCCCCCCTAGCTTTGTATACTCAGCAAACTTAGATACATTACTCTTTGTCTCTTCATCTTGTCATGCAGGCACAACCTGCCAAGAATGAGGCATATTAATTTTGCCTCATGAATATTGATTTTAAACTGTTACTGGCGTAAAGAAAGAGCTTGTTTTTTAAAAAAACACCAGACCCTTGACTGGAAAGACATTTGCATATTTACAGACAGTTCTAAAAAGGGACAAAAGACCATTCTCTGAGACATTCAATCCACAATGGACTTTTAATTACCAGACGTTGAAGGTGGAGGAGCTAGCATTCCAGGTTGACTGCTAAGATGGCCGAACACACACACACACACACACACACACATGGTCACACCCGTTTAGTCACATGACTGACTAGCTGGTGCAGGTTTTTTTGAACTTGCCACAGAGAATTTGAACTCAGAAAGCTCCCAGCTGCTGGATTGAGAACATCTCTCTCCTGCCTGCTCCCATCTCTTTCTCACGGAACTGAAGACGCATTGAAGACACGTGAACCCGAAGAGAGAAAAGTCTTCCACAGTGAATAAAGTTTAAGAAGAATACTGGGCCCCAACGAGAAGCAAGACTACGGACAATCGAGGACTCTACAGCGAGCTCGAAGCACAGTAACAAACCCCTTCAGATATTGCCTCAAACTTTTTCACTTTATTTTTCTTCTGCTCTTTTCTGTCCCTATTTGCGTGTGTGTATCGCGTCTGCATGCTAGCGTGGGCGCGTCGTGTGTCCATAGGGGTTAACCGAATTAGAGTTTAAGTTTAATAAAATTTCACTTTTCTTCTTTCTCTCCTGAAAAAATCTGGTGTGCTGGTTTCTTTGCCTTATAATTGGAAAGTCGTGAACAAGGATTCACCAAGGGGGAGCTAAAACACAGTGTGATTAAAACAAAGCCCTGTTACAGTAAGTCCAGGTGAAGGCTGAAAGGGAACCCCTAAACCTCTTTCTCACCTGGTTGTAACAACCTAAGTCATTAATACAGATTGTAAATAACTGAGACCCCAGCACTGATCTTTGCGGCACTCCACTGATCACAGTCTACCAACCTGAAAATGCCCCATTTCTTCAATGTCCATCACCAAGAGTGGCTGAGTTCTGAAGGACATATCTGCCAGACTGGGCCTGCGGCAGGTGGTGAGGGAACCACAAGATGGAAAAAAGTTCTTGTCCTCGCCCTCACCAGCCTACCATGACAGTATTGGTAGGAGTGACCACCACTCAGGCCTTATGGAGACAAAATCCCATCTTCGCTCTGAGGATACTGTCTATTGTGTTGTGTAGTACTACCACCGTGATCTAGCAGCTCAAAACTGAGCATCCCTGAGGTGCTATTTGCCATCAGCGGCAACAGAATTGTACTCCAACAAAATCTGTAAACTCCTGGACCAGCATATCCCTCACTCCAGCATTACCATCAAGCCAGGGAATCAACCCTGGTTCAATGAGGAGTGCCAGAGAGCATGGCTGGAGCTGCAATGGTCATACCTAGAAATGAGGTGCCACCCCGGTGAAGCTACAATATACAGAACTAAGCGATTCCACAACCAATGGATCAGATCAAAACTCTGCAGTCCTACCACATTCAGTCATGAATGGTGGTGGACAATTAAACATCTAACTGGAGGCAGTGGCTCAACAAACATCCCCATCCTCAATGATGGGGGAGCCCAGCATGTCAGTGCAAAAGACGAGGCGGAAGCATTTGCAACCAACAGCAAGAAGTGACAAGTGGATGTTTCTTCTTGCACCCCCCCCCCCCCCCCCCCCCACCTTCCCCAACCACCCACCACCACCTCCTGTGGTACCCAGCATCACAGATGCCAGGTTTCAGACAATTCGATTCACTCCATGTGATATCAAGAAATGGCTGAAGGCCACTGGCTACAGAAAAGGCCATCAGCCCTGAAAACATCCTGGTTGTACTGAAAACTTGTGCTGCAGAACTGGCCGTGCCCCTAGCCAGGCTGTTCCGGTACAGCTACCACACAGACATCTACCCGACAATGTGGAAAGCTGTCCAGGTAGGTTGTGTCCTCAAAAAAAAAAAAAAAAAAAAAAAAAAAAAGACTAAACCAATCCGTCCAATTACCGCCCCATCACTCTACTCTCAATCATTAGCAAAGTAATAGAAGGTGTCATCGACACTGCTATCAAGTGGCACTTACACAGTAACCTGCTCATCGATGCTTATCGAGGGCCACTCAGTTCCAGACCTCATTATGGCCTTGATTCAAAAATGGACAAAAGAGCTGAATTCCAGAAGTGAGGTAAGTGTGACTGCCTTGACATCAAGGCAGCATTTAACCAACTGTGACATCAAGGAGCTCGAGCAAAATTGAAGTCAGTGGGAATTGGGGAAAACTCTCCACTAGTTGGCATCATACCTAGCACAAAGTAAGATGGTTGTGTTTGTTGGAGCTCCAGGACATCACTGCAGGAGTTCCTCAGGGTAGTGTCCTGGACCCAATTGTCTTCAGCTGTTTCATCAATGACCTTCCCTCCATCATAAGGTCAGAAGTGGGGATGTTCACTGATGATTGCAGTATTCAGTACCATTTGTGACTCCTGAGATACTGAAGCAGCCCATGTCGATATGCAGCAAGACCTGGACAACATTCAGGCTTGGGCTGGTAAGTGGCAAGTAGCATACATGCCACACAAGTGCCAGGCAATGACCATCTCCAACAAGAGAGAATCTAGCATCTTTCCTTGACATTTAATGGCATTACCACCGCTGAATTCCCCCACCAACAACATTCGGGGGTGGTGGTTACCATGGACCAGAAACTGAACTGGACCAGCCACATAAATACTGTGGCTACAAGAGCAAGCCAGAATCTGTGAATTCTGCTGTGTGTAACTCACCACCTGGCTCCCCAAAGCCTGTCCTCCATCTACAAGGCACAGGTCAGGAGTGTGATGGAATACTTTCTACTTGCCTGGAAGCATGCAGCTCCAACAACATTCAAAAAGCTCAACACCATCCAGGATAAAGCTTGATCGCACCTCATCCACCAGCTTAAACATTCACTCCCTTCACCACCGGTACATTGCAGCAACTCACCAAGCCTCCTTCGACAGCACCTTCCAAACACGCGACCTCTGTCACCTAGAAGGACAAGGGCACCAGAAGCTTGTGAACACTGCTGCAAGTAACATTCGCGCCACACGTGCCAGGCAATGACCATCTCCAACAAGAGAGAATCTAACCATCTCCCCTGGACATTCAACGGCATTACCATCGCTGAATCCCCCACTATCAACATCCTAGAGGCTACCATTGACCAGAAACTGACCTGGAGTCGCCATATAAATACCGTGGCAACAAGAGCAGGTCAGAGGCTAGGAATCCTGAGCTGAATAACTCACCTCCTAACTCCCCAAAGCCTGTCCACCATCTACAAGGCACAAGTCAGGAGTGTGATGGAATACTCTCCACTCGCCTGGATGGGTGCAGCTCCAACAGCACTCAAGAAGCTCGACACCATCCAGGACAAAGCAGCCCACTTGATTGGCACACCATCTACAAACCATCGCACCCTCCACCACCGACTCACAGTAGCAGCAGTGTGTACCATCTACAAGATGCACTGCAGCAATGCACCAAGGCTTCTTTAGACAGCACCTTCCAAACCCGCGACCTCTACCAACTAGAAGGACAAGGGCAGCAAATACATGGGAATACCACCACCTGCAAGTTCCCCTCCAAGTCACACACCATCCTGACTTGGAACTATATCGCCGTTCTTTCACTGTCGCTGGGTCAAAATCCTGGAACTCCATTCCTAACAGCACTGTGGGTGTACCTACCCCAAATGGACTGCAGCGGTTCAAGAAGGCAGCTCACCACCACATTCTCAAGGGCAATTAGGGATGGGCAATAAATGCTGGCCTAGCCAGTGACGCCCACATCCCATGAATGAATTTTAAAAAAACACTATCACCTGCAAGTTCCCCTCCAAGCCACACACCATCCTGACTTGGAACTATATCGCTATTCATTCACCGTTTCTGGATCAAAAACCGGGAGCTCCCTTCCTAACAGTACTGTGACTGTACCTACACCACATGGACTGCGGCGGTTCAAGAAGGCGGCTCACCACCACCTTCTCCAGGGCAATTAGGGATGGGCACAAATGCTGTCGTTGCCAGCGGCGCTGATATACCATGAAAGAATTTTTTTTTTTTAAAAAGTGAATATTTAGGTGTACTAGAGAATTTTTGGAAATAACTATTGAAAATAAATTAGCACAACTCAACGTGGATAGGTTACCAGTCTCTCTCTGCATGCATGCTAAAAAGCTGAAGGAATTTGGATTGTATATTGAGGCACAATATTGACTTTTTTCCAATTCTGCTTGGATATGCTAATTGTGCTGAGGGATTGGCAGATAGTCTGCATCGCACCTCTGCTCATGAAGGAAGTGAATAATAAACCAGGTAATTACAAGCTAGGTAGTCCAACATTAGTTTTGGCCAACCTCTCAAAATCCATAATTTGAGATCAAATTAGTGAGCATTTTGAAATGCATGGGATAATTAAGGACATCCAGCAAAGTTTTGTTAAAAGGCAAGTTGATTTCACAAGTTTGCAGGTATTTATGAAGAAGGGACCAATTGGATAGTCGGTCAGTGATCGAAAAGCATTCAGAGACTGGAATCCGTATAAAAGGTTAATTGGCATTTGGTAAAGTATGGACTCTTATATGAAAGTCAGCATAGATTTGTGAAAGGTGTTTTGTGTTTGACCAACTTGATCAAGTGTTTTGATGAAGTAATGGAGAGGGTGATGGGGATAGTGCAGTTGATGTGTAAATGGACTTTCGAAAGGTGTTTGACAATGTACCAATTATAGATTTGTTAGCAAAATTAAAGCCCATAGGATTAAAGGGACAGTGGTAATATGGATACAAAACGGGCTTAAGGACAGAAAGCAGAGAGTAGTGCTGAACAAAAACAAGAAATGCTGGAACCACTCAGCAGGTCTGGCAGCATCTGTGGAAAGAGAAGCAGAATTAACGTTTCAGGTCAGTGACCCTTCTTCGGAACCGACCAGAAACGTTAACTCTGCTTCTCTTTCCACAGATGCTGCCAGACCTGCTGAGTGGTTCCAGCATTTCTTGTTTTTATTTCAGATTTCCAGCATCCGCAGTGTTTTGCTTTTATATTATAGTAGTGCTGAACAGTTGTTTTTCAGATAGTAGGGTGGTATACAGTGGTTTCCAACTGCTATTTTTGATCATCAATGACCTGAAAATGGATATAAAGGGCATAATTTCAAAGTTTGCAGATAAACTAGGAAATGTTGTAAATGTTGAGGAAGATACAAACAGACTTCAGGACTAGTGAAATGGACAAACACATGGTTGATGACATTTAATGCAGAGAAGTGTGAAGTGATACATTTCAGTAGAAAGAATTGAGAGGCAATATAAGCTAAATGGTACAATGTTAAAGGTGGTGAAGGAGGAAAGACCTGGGAGTTTTTGTACAAATCTCTGAAGGTGGCAGGGCATGTTGAAAAGGCTGTTTAAAAAAGCATATGTATCCTTGACTTTATTAATGGATGCTCACAGTTCAAAAGCAAAGAAGTTATGCTAATACTTTATAAAACACTGGCTAGACTGCAGCTGGAGTATTATCTTCAATTCTGGACACATTTTAGGAAGGGTGTGAAGCCTTGGAGGGAGTGGAACGTGGATTTAACAATGATATCTGGATTCCAAGACTTAAATTATGAGGAGAGGTTAGGCAAACGGGCTGTATTCCTCAGAATTTAAAAGGTTAAAGGGGGATTTGATCAAAGTTTCAAGATATTAAGGGGAGCAGATAGTTTCTCTCTGTTTCTGCACTGTTTCTGCTGGTTGGGGAGTGTAGGACTAGAGTACATAGTCTAAATATTAGAACCAGACCTTTCAGGAGTGAAATTAGGAAACACTTCTACATGCAAAGGATGGTAGAAGTTTGGAACTCACTTCCGCAAACAGCAGTTGATGCTTGATAAATTGTTGTTTTTAAAACTGAGATTAATAGATTTTTGTTAACCAAAGGTATTAAGGGATATGAGGCGACGTTGGGTATATGGAGTTAGGTTGCAAATCAGCCATGATCTCATTGAATGGCAGAACAGGCTCGAAGGGCTGAATGGCCTAGTATAATTCCTATGTACCTATGAAAGTCCTTGGAGAGGGTGCAGAAGAGATTTATGAGATTGATACCAGGGATGAGGAGTTAGAAACATAGAAAATAGGAGCAGGAGTAGGCCATTCGGCCCTTAGAGCCTGCTCCGCCATTCATTATGATCATGGCTGATCATCCGACTCAGGAACTTGTTCCCACTTTCCCTCCATAACCTTTGATCCCTTTTGCCTCAAGAGCTATATCTAACTCCTTCTTGAAAACATACAATGTTTTGGCCTCAACTGCTTTCTGTGGTAGCAAATTCCACAGGCTCACCACTCTCTGGGTGAAGAAATTTCTCATCATCTCAGTCCTGAAAAGGTTTACCCCATATCCTTAGACTATGACCTCTGGTTCTGGACTCACCCACCATCAGGAACATCCTTCCTGCATCTACCCTGTCAAGTCCTATTAGAATTTTATAGGTTTCTAGGAGATCCCCCCTCACTCTTCTGAACTCCAGTGGATATAATCCTAACCGACTCAATCTCTCCTCATACCTCAGTCCCGCCATCCCAGGAATCAGTCTGGTAAACCTTCGCTGCACTCCCTCTATAGCAAGAACATTCTTCCTCAGCTAAGGTGACTAAAACTGTACACAATATTCCAGGTGTGGCTTCACCAAGGCCCTGTGTAATTGCAGCAAGACATCTCTGCTCCTGTACTTGAATCCTCTTGCTATAAAGGTGAACATACCATTTGCCCTTTTTACCGCCAGTTGCACCTGCATGCTTGCCTTCCGCGACTGGTGTATGAGAGCACCTAGGTCTCGTTGCATATTCCCCTCTCTCAGGTTATAGCTGTTCAGATAATCTGCCTTCCTGTTTTTGCTACCAAAGTGGATAACCTCACATTTATCCACATTATACTGCATTGGCCACGCATTAGCCTGCTCACTCAATTTGTCCAGATCTCCCTGAAGCCTCTCTGCAGCCTCCTCACAACTCACCCTCCCACCCAGTTTTGTGTCATCTGCAAATTTGGAGATATTACATTTAGTTCCCTCATCTAAATCATTAATATATATTGTGAATAGCTGGGGTCCTAGCACCGATCCCTGCGGTACCCCACTAGTCACTGCCTGCCATTCGGAAAAAGACCCGTTTATTCCTACTCCTTGTTTCCTGTCTGCCAACCAATTTTCTATCCAATGCAATACACTACCCCCAATCCCATGCGCTTTAATTTTACACGCTAACTTCTTATGTGGGACTTTGTCGAAAGCCTTCTGAAAGTCCAAATAAACCACATCTGCTGGTTCCCCCTCATCAACTCTACTAGTTACATCCTCGAAGAATTCTAGTAGATTTGTCAAGCACGGTTTCCCTTTCGTAAATCCATGCTGACTCTGCCTGATTCTACCACTGTTCTCTAAGTGCTCTGCTATAAAATCTTTGATAATGCATTCGAGAATTTTCCCCACTACCGACGTCAAGCTGACTGCTCAGCAATTCCCTGTTTTCTCTCTACCTCCCTTTTAAATAGTGGGTTTACATTAGCTGCCCTCCAATGTGTAGGAACTGTTCCAGAGTCTATTGAATCTTGAAAGATGACCACCAATGCATCCACTATTTCTAGGGCCGCTTCCTTAAGTACTCTGGGATGTAGATTATCAGGCTCTGGGGATTTATCGGCCTTCAATCCCATCAATTTCCCCAACACCATTTCTCTATTGATACTGATTTCCTTCAGTTCCTCCCTCTCACTCAGCCCTGTGTTCCCCAACATTTCTGGTATGATATTTGTGTCTTCCTTTGTGAAGACAGAACCAAGTTATGCATTTAGTTGGTCAGCCATTTCTTTATTCCCCATAATAAATTCCCCTGTTTCTGACTGTAAGGGACCTACATTTGTCTTCACCAATCTTTTTCTCTTCACATACCTATAGAAATTTTTACAGTCAGTTTTTATGTTCCCTGCAAGCTTGCTCTCGTACTCAATTTTCCCCTTCTGAATCAATCCCTTGGTCCTCCTTTGCTGATAGTTATATGGAGAGACTAGAGAAACTGGGGTTGTTATCCTTAGAACGGAGAAGGTTAAGAGGTGATTTGGAAGAGGTGTTCAAAATCATAAACAGTTTAGGCAGAGTAGATGAGAAACCGTTTCCTGTGACAGAAGGGTTGGTAACCAAAAGGCACAGCTTAATGGCAAAAGCACCAGAGGCGACATGAGGAAGCTTTTTTTTTACTCTGGTGATCTGGAATGCACTGCCTGAAGGGGTGATGGCAACAGATTCAATAGTAACATTCATAAATGATGAATACTTGAAGGGAACAGCTTTGCAGGGCTAAGGGGAAAGAACAGGGGAGCGAAATTAATTAGAATGCTTTACCCAAGAGTCAACAGGAGTATGATGGGCAAGATGACCGCCTTCAGCGTTGGATCATTCTGTGATTTTAAGAAGGGAATATAGTAGATGTGTTTTTGGTTTTAGGTGGTAAGTAAGGTGTCTCACAGGAAACTTGTTGCAAAAAATCCAAGTGTATGGTCTAAGAGGACATGGAGCATACAATATGGATTTAAAAAAAGGGAAACAGATGGGAAATAAATATCTAACTTTAACAGATGTTTCTAGGATTGGAAAAATGATGGAAATGTTGGTGCTGAAGTCACTTTTATTCTCCATATGTTTATGGAGGTACAATATTGACATTTGTTAACAATACAAAACTTGCCCAACTTGGCATTCTTCATGTGTGAGGCTAGATGTTGAATGCTGATAGCCTATTAAAACACTGCTGTCTCCTATCTGTCCATGCAGTGCACTTTCCCAGCCTGGTCACTAACCAGTTAGAGGAGCCTTGTTTAATTTTTAGACATAGCTTAGGAATCCTGTTACTGTTATATTGCATCCTCTGCTACTCCCACTAACTAAATGCAGCTGAGAATCAAGGGAGGTTGATTATTTTTAGTGGGGGGTATGTTGTTTTGAAGTCTCATCGGGTATACAGTTCGGGTATAAAGTAATTGGAATGGAAATCTTCCCAGGGGAAAAGACTGGTTTGCTTAAGAAGTTCAAAAGTAGTTTGTCTTTCAAAGCAACAGTTTCAGGAAAACACCCACACTTCCCACCCTTGATCTAACCACTTACATTATTTTAGATATGTTTAAAAAATTTTAATTAAAAAAAAAAATCTGGAATTGAAAACTAGTCTCAGTAATGGTGCCATGAAACTATCATCAATTGTCATAAAAACCCATCTGGGTTCACTAATGTCCTTTTAGGGAAGGAGATCTGGCGTCCTTACCTGGTCTGGCCTACATGTGACTCCAGACCCACGGTAATGTGGTTGACTCTTAAACTGCCCTCTGAAATGGCCTAGCAAGTCACTCAGTTGTCAAGGGCAATTAGGGATGGGCAGCAAATGCTGGCCTTGCCAGTGATGCCCACATCCCATGAAAGAATTTTTTTTAAAAGTGTTGTGGACAGTGCACTGTTACAGTTTACATGTTGAGCTGATTTTCCTAGATGGCGAAGTGCTGCATCATTTGGTGAATAGAAGTACAGCCCCATGCTAGGAATTTTTAACTAGTGTGACCATATAATGCAGGAGTGATATAGGAATAATTCCAGCTACTCCATCCTATCAGTATATGATTGTCAAGATGCAGTTTACTAAGGTCCTTATCATTTCATTGGGTTTGTTGATATTAATATTTTTATCATAGTTCAAGGTAATTCTTAGTTTGTTTTGCTGTTCAGAAAAATCCAATTCAAAGTAGCTAAGTTAAAATATACAAGCAAGTGATTGGATAAAGATCTCAGTGTAAAAGGTTACACACGTCTCTTACATGACACACTTTAAGATTGCAATTTCAAATAATCCCAATATGTAAGCTTGATTTCTGTTTCCTTTTTTAACTTGTTCAAAAGCAAATCTTGCTGCTTTTGCCAGCTCTCAACAACATTATACAACTTCTTTTCAGTCCATCTTTTTTGCACATGCTTTAATATATTCTGTAGGACAATATAATACTTGGGTTATTTACTTCTAAGCATGTTCCTATAGGCAAGTGACTGCCATGTTTAGGCTTGAGTGCCTTAAAAAGCTGCAACGCTTATTCCATTAGGCTCGGATATTAGGATCCGTTAGGATCTGGAATGCACTGCCTGAGAGTGTGGTGGAGGCAGATTCAACCATAGCTTTCAATAGGGAATTGGATAATTATCTGAAGAGGAAAAAAAATACAGGGCTACAGAGAAAAGATACAGGAGTGGGACTGGCTGAGGTGCTGACAGGATGGGCCAAGTGGCTTCCTTCTGTACTGTAACCATTCAATGATCCATGACTATATGATTCCTCGTAACTAGTTGAAGTCCATTTCCATTGATCAACAAGGTTTGTATTATTGATTCAAATTCAGAAATGGAAGGGCACTATTTAAGGGTATTCTTGTGTTGTGTTTTACTTCTGGTGCTTGAAGTTCAGTTTTACACTCCTTCAGTATCATAGATTATTGTAAATGCAAGGCAGCCATAGGAGTTCCCTGAGTGCATTTTGTTCTCCAACCAGTATTCAATTCTGAATGTTGGGGAGAGTGATGGTTCATCTGGGGAATACAGCCAGAGCCAAGACCACAGCACACAGGTGGCTCAGCTATATGGGGGTGGAGTGGGGAACAGAAGGAAGATTGGGCAAGCAATAGTAATAAAGGATTATATAGTTAGGGGAACAGACAGGCGTTTCTGTGGCCACAGACATGAATCCAGGATGGCATGTTGCTTCCCTGGTGCTGGTGGCAAGAATGTCACTGGCTGCAGAGCATTCTGAGGGGAGAGAGTGAGCTGCCAAAGGTTGTTGACCATATCTCTGTCCCTGAAAGAGGGATGAGGGCCTGCAAGTTAAAGTTGTGCAAAGGAAACTCGACCCGACCCCGAATGCCGGACCCAGAAGCCCGACCTGACCCGGCCCGAACCCGACACGTCATCGGATCCCATCGGGGTCTGGTCCGGTAGCAGGCCTTTACCCATGTACTGATGTAAAGGCCTGCTACCCAACCCGACCCCGATGGGTCCCAACAACCTGTCCGATTCGGGTCTGGCATTTGGGCTCGGATCGGGCTTCCTTTGCACACCTTTACTGCAAGTGTATTTTTGGCAGCGAGGAAAGAGATTAGTAAGGAGGGCCTCAAATAGTAATCTCTGGATTACGCCCAGTGCCATATGTTTGTGGGTATAGAAATACGAGGATAGAGCAGAAGAATGCATGGCCAGAGAAAGGGTGCATATGGGAGGGCTTTAGATTCTTGGGACATTGGGACTGGTTCTTGGGGAAGTGGGGCCTATATTGGCTAGAGGTGTTGTACCCGAATAGAGCCGGGACCAATGTCCTCACGGCTCGGTTTGCTAGTGCTGTAGGGGAGGGTTTAAACTAACTTGGCAGGGGGAATGGGAACCAGGATGTACCATTAGGGAGTACAAAGGATTGGGAGAAGCAGATAGCACTAGAGTAAGAAATAGCAAGCTATTCGGTGGGATCAGACAGAGGTAATGCAATAAGTTCTAAATTAGGTTTCCAGTGCACATATGTAACCACATGAAGTGTGGTAAATAAGGTTGTTGAGCTGCAGGCACAAATAACCACATGGGAATATGATGTCATGATGATAATGGAGACCTGGCTTAAAAAAGGGCAGGACTGGGTATGAAATATTCCTGGATACCAGGTGTTCAGGAAGGATAGGGAAGTAAAGAAAAGAGGAGGGGTGGCTGTAATGATTTTGGAGAATAATACAGAGCTGGAGAGTGAGGATGTCCTGGGAGGGCCAAGGACTGAATCTGATTAGTTAGAGTTAAACAACAGAGGTACCATTGCACTGTTGTGTGTATTCTATAGCCCACCAACTAGTAAAGATATAAAGGAGCAAATTTGCTGGGAATTAAAGAGGTGCAAAAACTATAAGGTAGTGATAATGGGGGACTTGAAATATCCTAGTATGGACAAGGATAGTAATAGTGTAAAGGGCAGAGAGGGGAAAGAGTTTCTGAAGTGTGTACAGGAGAATTGTCTAGAGCAGTACGTTACCAGACAAATGAGGAAGAAGGCATTGCTGGATCTGGTTCAAGGGAATGAGGTGGGTCAAGTGGATAAAGTGTCAGTCAGGGAACTTTCAGGAACAGTGATCTTGGCATCATGAGGTTTATATTGGCTATGGAAAAGGACAAGAACCAATCTAAAGTTTTTTTTTTTTAAATGAGCAGGGCAAATTTCAGTGGGGTAGGAATGAGTCTGTCCCAGATAATTTGGAATCGAAGATTAGCAGTCAAAAAACAATGGGTTGTTTTTAAAGCGGAGATCGTTTGAGTACAGCCAAGGTACATTCCCACGATGGGGAAGGTAGGACAACAAAGCCAAAATTCCTTGGATGATTGAGAATAAGATGAAACAAAAAAAGGGTGCATATGATGGATGTCGGCTTGATAATACACATGAGAAACAGGTTGACCATAGAAAGTTCAGAGAGGAAGTGAGAAAGGAAATCAGAGTTAGAGTATGAGAAGAGACTGGCAGCTAACATAAAAGGGAATTCAAAAGTCAAAATTTGTAAAAGGGTGCTAAGAGCAGGGGTGGGGCTGATTGAGGACCAGAGGGGGATCTACACATAAAGGAGTATGTTGCATCTGTCTTTACCAAGGGAAAAAGATGCTGTCAAAGTCATAGTGAAAGAGCAGGTAGTTGAGATACTGGATTGGCTAAAAATTAATGGAGGTGGTATTAGAAAGGCTGGCTGTACTTAAAGTTGATAAGTCACCAAGACCAGATGGGATGCATTTTGAAAAAATGTTTTCACGGGATGTGGGTATCATTGGCTAGGCCAGTGTTTATTGCCCATCCCTAATTGCCTTTGAGAAGGTGTTGGTGAGCCATCGCCTTGAATTGCTGTAGTCCATGTGGTGTAGGTACACCCACAGTACTGTTAGGAAGGGAGTTCCAGGATTTTGACCCAGTGACCGTAAAGGAAGGATATAGTTCCAAGTCAGGATGGTGTTTGGCTTGGAGGAGAGCTTGCAGGGGTGGTAGTGTTCCCATGCTTCTGCTGCCCTTGTCCTTCTAGGTGGTGGAGGTCGTGGGTTTGGAAGATACTGTCGAAAGAGGTTTGGTGAGTTGCTGCAGTTCATCTTATAGATGGTACACTCTGCTGCCGCTGTGTGTCGGTGGTGGAGGGAGTGAATGTTGAAGGTGGTGGATGAGGTGCTAGTCAAGCGGGCTGCTTTGTCCTGGATGGTGTTGAGCTTCTTGAGTGTTGTTGGAGCTGCAGCCATCCAGGCAAGTGGAGAGTATTCCATTACACTCTTGACTTGTGCCTTGTAGATGGTGGACAGGCTTTGGGGAGTCAGGAGGTGAGTTACTCGCCGCAGGATTCCTAGCCTCTGAGCTGCTCTTGTAGCCATGGAAACATTCTTATAAATCTTTTCTGCACCCTCTCCAATGCTTTGAAAAGATTTACGAGAGTGGTTCCAGGGATGAGGGACTTCGATTATGTGGATAAATTGGAGAAGATGGGGTTTTCTTTCTGCTTAGAGGAGATTTAATAGAGTCATAGAGTCATTTACTGGTCAGAAGGTGGTCATTCAGCCCATCGAGTCCATGCCGCTTTCCACAGAGCTATCCTGTCAGTCCCACTCCCCCGCTTGATTCCTATAGCCCTGTAAGTCTGTTTCTTTCAAGTGGCCATCTAACTTCCTCTTGAAGTCAATGATCGTTTCCGCTTCCACCACCCTTGTGGGCAGCGAGTTCCAGGTCATTACCTCCTGCTGCATTTTTAAAAAAAAAAAGTGCTTCCCCCATATTCCCCTCGAATCTTTTGCTCAAAACTATAGTTGAATAAAAGTGCTCAAAATCATGGGTCGAGATAGAGAGAAACTGTTCCCATTGGCAGATGGATTGAGAATCAGATGACACCAATTTAAAGTATTTGGTAAAAGACTGAAGAGACTTCCACTGACAGCCAAGTTAAAACCCCTTCCAGGAGGCTGGTTTGCACCAGGTGCAGTGTAACTTCGGTCTAAAATGACAGCCTGGGTTTTGCTGTGGTAATGACAGTGAAAATGTCAGTGTACCCTCATTGCTGCACTGAAACTGACAGCAACTTCGGGAGTTCGGACATACTCAAAATAACATGGAAATTCAGAAGTTACTATCAGCGAATGAATGCTGTTCCATAGGTTGTATGTAGACATTCCCACAAAGTTCAATCTCCTTTGCAATAAGAATTTGGTCCACTTCTACACTGTTAGTCTCATTGTAAAAACCCACCCTCATCAAGGTTACAGCTTGTTGATTGAGGTGAAACTGGGTTTTTAATGATGTACTAACTTCACAATTACTGCTAAACGCCCTTCCTGGTCCTGAAAAGCTAATTTTATGCTTGTGGAATGCAAAATTTCTCCATGATAATTTTAAAAATACTTTTTCCTTTTTAAAAGTCTGTTTATCTTTAGGTTAGCTTCTATCTTAATGCAGCCATATATTTATTAGTTATCTGAAAACTTAAAAGTGTAGGATTTTAAGTGCTTTTAACTTTGCTTGCCATGTGTGAATATTTAAATATGATTGGTTGCTTACCTGCTTGCTGACATCACTGCTGCTGCACACCAAGACATCCCCTTCACGTGGTGTCAGATTTAATCTGCCATAGGGAAAGGGGAAATTCCAATCACAGAGATTGCTAGGTCTTTGTGGATCGTTTCTTTGAGATCAGTGGCGAGCATCCTTGTTTCGCTGCTCACAGCAAAATCCAGACCCATGTGTCTGAAGAACTTCTACTTCTCACCAATAGTTGAAGAATTCATTAAGAGTCAGAGAGAAAATGTGGAAAATAACTAGCAAACTGCAGTGCCCCAGTATCCTGATTGATTGATTGTGCAAAATAACCATTCCAATTGAAGAAATGCAATCAAGTTTTAAAAAATGTGGGTTGAGTTTATTTCAGTTGGCGGGGAGGTTTGTTGGAGAGAATTGTGTGTAAATCAGTTATGTTTTTCCCCTTTTGTGTATTTTTAACCTTAGTATGTTCTGGTCTATTGTAAGTCTGTTATGAAGCCTGATCATTTTACTATCATAGAAATTTGGTGTGGTACAAAGAATACATTTACAGGTTGCAAACATTTATGCAAAATGTAAATCAAATAAGCTGTGAGCAAAGATTGGCAAAGTTCAAGAAATAAGTTGTTCTTGATTTTCAGCATGCAGAACTTCAATAATAACTTAGCACTTAAATCAAAATGTCACCCAGTTTGCTTAGAGTACTATAAATTAAACCTTCTACTGGGCCATACCCTTTAATGAATTACTTTTCATGTGAAATGTGGTAAAATCTAGTGCTGTAAAATGTTAGTTCCAGTAGGAACTTTCTGTAAATACCTTCAGGAATGGAGCTGGGATTTGTGGAATTACTGTTTGATTTTTTAAAAAAAGTGTAGCTTAAATAAACTTTGTGAATCCTCATACATTCTAGCTTACTGGTGATTTGAGAAGTGCTATTCATTTGACTGTCTACACCATATAATGAGAAAACTATTAACACCAATGTGCCTAATATAAGTGGCAGGTATTGAACTTGGAAACAGAAGAGATTGATAGCGAATTTACCGTACATGGTTGTCTTTGACAAGTGCTGCTGGGACAACCCTTAAAATCAACTAAGTTAATGCCACTGCCCCTTATTTGACTGCAGATAGGGTAAACATGCTGTTGCCATCAATATCATGCACAATTATAAGGATGTGAACTTGAGCTCTGATGACACTGGAGACTCTATTTCTTATTGGTCTTACAAACTGTCATCAGCAAATCCTATTGCGGCTGTTAGAGCTGCATCCTTGCATCTGCCTGCTAGTGCCACCCTCCCCAAGGTCTGACCAGTACATAAACTCCACTCCAAAAGTTATCACCATCACCAATTCTTTATTCCAATTATGCCCCTGTGTGATCTGAACTGGATATCATGTCTTTCATACATGCCTTCAAATGCTTCTCCATTATTTTGGTAAGCTGACAAACAAGGCTCACCAAGTGTTTTCTGTTTTCCAGCCAGCAAGCCAATATGCAGAGTGGCAATTTAGTCCAAATTCACTGGCTTCACTTAACTGTAATGCACTATTTTGAATAAATAAAAAAAAAACTATGCTACATTATTGTATATTAGTGGACTAAATAACTTTACTTGTCAACCAACCAGTTTTGAGCTTAAATTGAGTAAATTTTGCCTTGTTAGGCTGAACCTACCAGAACCAGTTGGACTGCCCAATCCTGAACATAGGTTTTCTCTTTTTCTTTGTTTGATCACAGGAAGTGGCTGTTATAGTGAGTTTTCTGTGTAGGGGTCTCATGATCATTGCAAACTGGGAAGAAGCTGGTCAAAGGTCATGTGTTTGAGGCTCTTCCAGCAATCAGTAGTGATGATCATTTTGCTTGGGCTGAATTGAAATCCAGATCCAAGTGGTGCCATGACAGTGCATCAACCTGTTGTAGTTGCCCAGTGCTTCCACTTTGTCTGTTTGAGAACTTGCATGCCTGAATTAACAGGAAGTGTTCATCTAAAAATGTCAAAACATTTTTAACATTTCAGATGCTGCTCTTTAATCTCCCATTCTTTTGCTATTTCCACCAATTTTCCTGTTAAGATTACCACTTCATATCACTGACAGTTCAGGATTATGTCTGACACGTTGCTAGGGTGTCGCATTGCAGGCTCGGGCTGAAAGGTTGATAAGGATGATCAGTCACTTTAATCTGTTGTTGCACTTTTGAGCCAGTAAGTGGATTTAGTCATAAACTGTTAGATTATAATTTCAGATTTATTGTGTTTACAATTTTATTTTAATAGCAGAATGTTGATTTTTTTTCCATTCTTTGCAGCTAATTAGCAACAGCCTTGATCTTGACATTTGGCTGATTCTTTGATCCAAAATACGTAATTTATGGCTCTACTTTGCTTCTTAGTAAGATTAGGAATCAATGCTGAGAGTATGTGTTGCAGTGGGAAGCAAGGAATCATAGAATTTCAAAGTCTGTTTTCTTTGTCCATTGAACTAGAATTGCAATGACTAATTGCACTATTACCTCACAATTTTACATGGTTTTAAGCTCATCAGAACAGATCTAAGTAACAGTAAACATTCATTGATATTATCAGATGCCAAATCATCTTATATATACAATCTGATAATTCAGTTCCTTTGCATTGTTGGTGTCCCTGGTCAACAATGGCAAACTGAGGGTAGATTAGTTTTGAAATTGTTCCTCAGTTTAGGAACATAGGAAGGCCTGTTCCTCTTCCTATGTGGAGGGAGAAACAGAGGCCAGAATTTTACGCCACCCTGACGAACGGGATGGTGGTGATGGGGGTGGCGTAAAATGGAGCAGGAGGCACCGGGAGACCTTCCCAGCCCGCTCCCCCCTCTGCCGCCACTTTATGCAGGGTGGCGGCGATGAAAAACGCCCCGCCCGCCCCAGGCCAATCAAGGCCCTAAAGTGACCACTTAAGGGCCTTCGCCCTCCTCCACACGGATTTTACGTGTGGCAGGCAGGCATCCTGGAGCCGGGAGAAGCCACATAACAAAAGCAGGCGGCTTCTGAGCGTCCTGGAGTGGCCCTCATGATCGGGCACCCACGCTACCCCAACATGCCCCCCGTCCCCCCCAATCGACCACCCTTGCCTCACCGGGGCCTGACCGATTTACCCCTGGCGAGGCAACCAAAACTTACCTTCCCTGCCAGCTCCCAAGCATCTTGTCTTCATGCTGGGCTGCAATCCCAGCAGTGGCCACTGCTCCCAATGGCACTGCTGGGACTAGGAGCTGCCGGCCCGCTGATTAGCGGGCAGCTCTGTTAGACGGGACTTGCTACCTCAAGCAGGGAGAAGTCCCGCCTCACACCAGTTGAAGCCTGGGGACCTGCAAAATATGGTTCGGAACCCCAGGCGAGGTGGAAGTGGAAACGTTTCTGAAACGTTAACTCTGTTTCTCTCTCTGGCAGATGCTGCCAGACCTGCTGCGTATTTCCAGCACTTTGTGTCTTTATTGTCATGAAGCCTATCTGATCCAGCGATCCATAAATTAAGTTGCATGCCATAAATGCTGGTAGTAAAAATAGCTTGTGTGTAATATCTTCTAATTGGGTAATGCATGAGCAGAATGAAACTGGGGCATAGATACGATTGGCACTAGTTTGATAGAGATCCTTATTGCCAAATGTGAGCTATATCACATTATTGTCAGAGAGAGAAATCAATGCTCAAACCCAGAACAAAAAACAGTGAAGGATTTCCCTTTTACTGAAGACACGGTACATTCAGAATAATATCTCCAGTACTTAAAAGGAGTCTGGCACCTATACATTAAAAGGAAACCAGATTCTTCACTGTACTTGGTTTTGTTCACTTCAGCCTTAATGATTAGACAGCAAAAATTATTGCAATTTGATACTTAATTGATAATCTGGTAATCATTCTCTTAAAGCAACAAGGGCAACTGGCATACAAAATTGAGTGGTGGGGTGGGGGGGAAATAAAATGACTGGTCATTTCAGAGGTTGGGACAGAGGAAGCTATATTCTACAACTAATCATGCTGTATTTGCCCTAGAAGCTCTTGATGCTGAAACTGGATGCTCAGTGTAAGTGTCAATTTAAAAATATCAATACCTCTAACCTACATCCACACAAATATTCACCAAAACATTCAAGAATTAGGGAACAAAATTTGGCGAAATCAATTATGTACAAGTAAGATTGTAATATGGTCTAGTACAGTATTAAAGGATGCATTACTTGTCTTAATTTTCATTCTTTCCCTCCCTGAGCCATGCACTGGTTTCCAGCCAAGAGAGCAGCCTGCTGGCTGTGCCATTCTTCACAGCAAGCCACTAGAAGGTGCCCATTCCCATTTGGAGAAATGCCTGGCTTTTTCTTGTGGCTCCACCTTGATGGTGTTATTGAGAATGGGGGCAGATGTTGGAATGAATGAGAAGGGTCTGGTACCCTACTCCTCTGTTCCATGTGCTAAAATGTCCTGACAACTCTTGTTCAGTTTATTGGATGGATTTTCAAAAAAATATAAACAGGTAATGCTGGAAATGCATTTTGGTTTAAGAACAAGACAAAAGACAAGTTAACATTTTGGGATGATACCCTTTGTCAAAACTGGTTTAACATAACAAATATTTATATAGCACCTTTAACATAAAATGTCCTATGGTGCTTTACAGGAGCACCCCGCCAGAGTTGGCGGGCATCCATAAAGACAGGGCTAAATTGTGGCGAGTCGAAGAGACTTAGTAGTTGGTAGGAAAAAACTCAGAGGCGCAAGAGGAGAGCCAACTGTGCAACAGCCCCGACAAACAAATTTCTCTGCAGCACCTGTGGAAGAGCCTGTCACTCCAGAATTGGCCTTTATAGCCACTCCAGGCGCTGCTTCACAAACCACTGACCACCTCCAGGCGCGTATCCATTGTCTCTCGAGATAAGGAGGCCCAAAAGAAAAAAAAAGAATAAAATAAAGTATGACACCGAGCCACAAAAGAAGCCATTAGGTCAGATGACCAAAAGCTTGGTCAAAGAGGTAGGCTTAAGGAGTGTCTTAAAGGAGGAAAGCGAGGTGGAGAGGTTTAGGGAGTGTATTCCAGATCTGGGGCCAAGGCAACTGTAAGTGCAGCCACCAATGGTGGAGTGATTAAAATCAGGGATGCACAAGAGCCCAAAATTAGAGGAGCGCAGATATCTTGGAGGGTTGTGGGGCTGGAGGAGATACAGAGATAGGGAGGGGTGAGCTGATGGAGGGATTTAAAATCAGGATGTTGCTTGACCTGGGGCCAATATAGATCAGCGAGCAGAGGGGTGATGGGGAATGGGACTTGGTGTGAGTTTAAGACATAGGCAGCAGAATTACGGGTGATATCAAGTTTATGGATAATAGAATGTGGGAGATCAGTCAGGAGTGTGTTGGAATAGTCAAGTCTAGAGGTAATGAAGGCATGAATGAGGGTTTCAGCAGCAGATGAGCTGAGACGGGAAAAGTCGGATGATGTTAGGGAGGTGGAATTAGGTGGTCTTAGTGATGGCACAAATATGAGATCGGAAGCTCACCTCTGGGTCAAGGAGGGGGATGGAGTCAGTAACAAGGGAACAGAGTTTGGAGTGGCGACTGAAAATAATAGCTACAGATCTTCCCAATATTTAATTGGAGGAAATTTCTGCTCATTCAATGCTGGATATCGGGTCAGCAGTCTGATAATTTAGAGATAGTGGGAGGAGTTGACAGAAGCGGTGGTGAGGTAGAGCCGAGTGTCGTCAGCATACATGTGAAAATTAATGCTGTGCTTTTGGATGACGTTGCCAAGGAGCAGCATGTAGATGAGAAATAGGAGGGGGCAAGTGTGCATTCAGACCAAAGGAGGAGGATGGTACTTTTATCAAACTTGCACTGAATTATGATGAGGTTTTCTTTTTATTTTCATCAGAGTATTTTTGCTCTTGGTCCAGTCACTGTGCTTCCCATTCTATTCTGTATATCTTAAATGGAACCTGCCTTGAGACAAAATTTTGCTCAACTAAGAGCAGTGGAAAAAGTCATGCATTACAGCGACAATAATTTGTGTAAACCATTGTTGTTGCTAATTTACTGTATTTGAGTAGCTTATGCTCCCTGTTTTGTGCTCCAAAAAAGATTCTTTCATTTAGGCGATATAGGTAAGAATATGGTTGTGTTGATTTGAGCCCCATGCTGCTTTGTTACAGTTGTGCAATGTGACCAGCTTGGTCCTCATAATACAAAACTAATGGAATAGATTTCAGTTTAGATTGAAAATGACGGGTGCATTGATGACTCAATCCAACATTGGTGTGGTCAGATATTAGGACAACGTGACCAGACTTTAAAGTTCAGTTGCTTGATACCATAAACTTAGGAAAAAAATTATGCAATGTATTTGCTTGAAAGCGTGAAAGAATGATAGTCAAAGCCATTTCACATTTAAGATTATTTTGCATAATTTCTGCAGAGCAGCAGTTGATTTTAAAACTCATTTATTTTTCGATCAAGATTGATCACAGCATCAGATGTAATTTGCCTTGTTTGAGTATTGATGATCTTTTTATTTGCTCATCCCCACCCTCACAGATGTAAGTGTCATGGCCATGCCAGTGAATGTGTAAAGAATGAATTCAGTAAGATGGTCTGCAACTGCAAACACAACACAATGGGAGTAGACTGTGAGAGTTGTCAGCCATTCTACAATGACCGACCATGGCGCAGGGCCACTGCAGAGAATCCAAATGAGTGTCTGCGTAAGTATAGGACTGTGGATAGTTTGTAAAACTTCAACATCCTTTCAATGGGAATATTCAGCAAAATGTTCTGCCCATTTGTAGTTAATTGGTGGAAAACATAACTCCTAAAAATCATTTCATGAAGACATCCATTTTGATCACATATGTGAATTTATATAAACTATTGACAAATTACATTTAGAACATATAAGGAGCTATAGTATTTCCACACCATAGAATGTGGGTCAAAGTACATGTCCATGTTTGAATTGTGAAATTTGCTTTTGGTTTGGTGTTTGAATCCTTATTTGAAACCTGGAATTTCACTTGTTTGTCCATTCCCTTCCCCCGCTATTCCTTCCATCCCTTATTCCCTAAACGTTCAATGTGGCCTGAAGTTCCAGTCAGGCACTTAGTGACTAATTGTGCATCCCACTGATAGTATACATTGCAGAGTTCGTATTAAATTGGACTGAAAATGAAAGGAATGAGTATGACCGATCCATCAAACATATAAAATAGAACCAAAAGTCAAAATTACTTCCAGAGAATATTGCCACACACAATGGCCAATTCAGACCATCAAATCTGTTTGTCTCATGAGCTACCCGGTCTAATTCTACTTTCCTGCTCATGACCCACATTCTTTATTATTTTTCCAGATAACTGTCTAATTCGCTTTTTAAAAGAATTAGTGGGCTCTGCAAAATGGGTTCGTGGCAGAAAGTTCCACATTCTAGCAACAATATGTGTAAAGATTTTTTTCCCCTAACCTGCCCTGTAGTTCTTTTGATTCTTTCTTTTTTTTCTTTGGAGATATGATCCGTAGGGTTTCCAGCAGGAAACTTGCTTGCTGCAAAGAGTGGAAGTTTCTCCACCACCCCCACATCAAAAAACATTCTTTCTTTAATAGTTCATAAGATTAAAATCTAGTTTGAAGTACATAGCAATAGAAATATGCAGTTGTAAGTTTGAAAGTGTTGTGTGCAATGTGGGAGAGAACTGTACAGTTGGAAGCATGTTACTGAGCTGCTGTGGGAAGCAATGGGTGATCCTGTAAACAGGAGTTCCAAACTCAAAAATGTTGAACCAGCAGTTTCAATTATTTTTCCCCCAACACCCCATCCCCACTAAGAAATCCATTTCATGGGCATATTAGGAGAGCTTGTGGGTAGGATATCATGTTCATTTTAATGAAGGTTTATCTCTGAAACTGTTTATATAAAAAAAAAGGAATTCAGTGGGATGTATAATCCTGGTTCTGGTCTTAGTGAGCATAATTAAAAATTGATGCTCTGCAGATTCTGATTTCAGATGTTAACCCCTGCTAACCTCTCACATGTTAAGTGTGCCTACAGATAGTGAGTGGGGTGCCAAAATGTCGATAGATTGCATATGCCTTTTGAACAGTGTGCTTTCCAGTTAAAAAGGGAATTGAGAATTAAGATGTAGTTACCTGATGGTTCAGCTAATTCAGGTCATGTGTAGCTGAGCCATAAATGCCAGAAAGCTTCCCCCACCTCTGTGTTGAGTTAGCTGTTTTTACCCAAGGGTGTTGGTGGAGGGGGGTGCGGGGGTCGGTGACGGTGGGATACAGTTGGCCTCTATCCCTTTGTTAGGTGGAGAAAGGCAGCTATGGTTCCCATTCATAATTCTTATCCAGGGATTCCTGCAAACTAAATGCGTGTGAACTTTGGGTGGAACAAAATCACTCTGGGGTGTGTCGCTCACTAGAACTTCAATGGTTCACTGAATTTCGCTGTCCGGGTTCACACATGAAGAAAGGTCATGTGCACAAGATACTGGAGGGTGCTCACACAGGTGACAGAACTGTAGCCCAACAAGGAATCAACAAATTTGGGAGGGGAATGGAGAAAATTGGCAGACAAGTGTTGGGGAAAAAAAAAAGATTTTTAACTTTTTCTTGCTGTTACCTGCAAAAAGCAAGAATTTTTCTATTTTACTGATTTTAGAACTTCCAAAATTGTGTGGAGGATTTGTTTTGTTTTCTGTTGGCTTGGTGCAATTAAAAATATATTTTAAATCATAACTTGAGGTTATGCTTTATTGCAGTTGTATCTTCCTTAGAATTTTTTTTGTTGAACTTTTTTTGAAAGGCACCCCAGTTGTTCAAATGCATTGACCAGTATTTCCAGCACTACTGTCATCATTTCAGTAGGGACCTCAATCAGAATATCTCACAAGTTAACCTAATTTTGAATTAATTTCATGATTGTCCTTATTGGGAAAGGTTTCAAATTCCTGGTTGATTACTCGTCAACTAATTCTTAGTATTAATTGTACATTATCCTGAAGCACTAATTCTCCTGCTCCTCTTTCATCCCCCTCTTAGTTTTAGCCTCCATCAGCCCAACAATGAATGGAGAAAAGTTTAAAAACAAGTTCTGAACTGATACAGTCAGTCAAGTGCCTATCTTTCTGCATCTGGTTGGTTACTGGTTTTTGATCTGACACGAACTTGAATCTGCTGACTTGCACTTCACTAATATCCTGGTCCACCTGCATCCAAATGTCTGGATGCAATTTTGCTCCATCTCCAAATGGAACCACAGTCCTAATCTAGCTCACCCTGTTTTGTTAGCTTGTCGAGGTCCACAATTAAGAACTGTTGCGGAGGAGTCTGACATAAACCAGATTTGCGTGCGAAGAATCCAGCTGTCCACCTGCAAAAAATGAAAATAATATTTATAAAGAATAAATCTATCCAGATATTTTAAATTCTAATAATCTGAATCTAATTATGAGTATTAACAATAGCAAATACTAGTTACATTAGCTGCTACATTGGCCTGCAGTGCTCTTGATGAAATGCACATGGTCAAAGGATTTACAATGAGTGGGTGAATGTGGCTTATGTCGCTTGAGGAGGAAAACCTCAGCAACTCTTCAGTGGCAAAGTTGCAAGAGCATTGTCAATCATACCACTAAGTGGTATAGAAAAAATTGTATCTGATAGCTTTCTGTATTCTGTTTATATTTAATAAGAATTATGTGTAGATATTTAAAATGGAGGCTAAATTGCATATATTACAGGTATCAATACAGAAAATGCTGGAATTGATCAACCACAGTTGGTCAACGTGTGAAAGAGAGGTTAATGTTTCAGCTGGAGCCAGATGCTGACTGTCTGGTATACTTGTGATATTTTCTGTTTTTATTTGATTTCCAGCATTCACAACCTCTCTTTGCATCTCTGAATTTACTGCTTCTCATGACATCACTAAATATCATCGAGAGGGAAGTGTTAAAAGCTGTTGTCTCTCTGACCTAGATCTGCCTCTTCATCCGTCTTCACGCTCATGCCAATTTTCATACTGACAACCAACTGGTCACCAAACGTTTCGAGGAGTGTCAGCTGTTGCTCAATGGGTAGCGAATGCGCGCGCTCTTTTTCTCTCCACCCAACCCCCCACCTAGCCGAGTCAGAAGTTCATGGACTCGAGCTTCATAATCCAGTCCGACACTCGCTGGTGCCTATGCTGAGGGAACACTACACTGCTGAAGGTGCTGTCTTTCAGAGGAGACATTAAACCAAGAACCCACCTGCCCTCTCAGGTGCATGTAAAATACCCACAGCTGTAATTTTGAAGAGCAGAGGAATTCCCTCCTGTGTCCTGGGGCTGATATTTATCCCTTGATCAATATCACTTAAAAAAAAAAAATGATTTGGTCATTTATCACACTGCCATTTGTGGGAGATCGACTGCTATGTTTCCTACATTACAATAGTGACTACGCTTAATCGGCTGTAAAGCATTTTAGGTATTCTGTGGTTATGAAAGGCACCATATAAATACAAGTTCGTTCTTTCCTCTCAATACTGAGTCTCAGTTATGATGTAACTACGGAAATAGATGAGGGAAGATCCCATTGCATTTTGTAAACTCTGAATCATGCTAAATTATATTCATTAAGTGTTTTTAGTGTATCAGAAATGTTTAATAGCATAAATAAGAAATAGGAGTAGGGGTAGGCCATATGGCCCCTAGAGCCTGCTTTGCCATTTAATAAGATTTTGGCTTCAACCACAAGTCCACTTTCCCACCCTATCACCATATCCTTGATTCTCTTAGTGTCCAAAAATTTATCGAGCTCAGCCTTAAATATACTTATTGACTCAGCATCCATAGCCCTCTGGAGTAGAGAATTCCAAAGATTCACAGTCCTTTTGAATGAAGAAATTTCTCCTCATCGCAGTCTTAAATGACTGTCCCCTTATTCTGAGATTATGTCCACTAGTTCTTGACTTTCCAGCCAGGGGAAACAGCCTCTTAGCATCTAACCTGTCAAGCCCTCTCATTGAACAATGAGATCACCTCTCATTCTTCTAACCAGAGAATATAGGCCATTCTACTCAAATTCTCCTCATAGTCTATATAGTGAACCTTTGTTGCATCCCCTGTAAGGCAAGTATATCCTTCCCTGGTTACGGAGACCAAAACAGTACATAGTACTCAAGGTGTGGTCTCACCAAAGCCCCGTACAATTGTACCAAGACTTCCTTACAATTGTACTCCAATCTTGTAATAAAGGCCAACATATCATTTGCCTTCCTAATTGCTTGTTGTACCTGCATGCAAACATTGTGTTTCATGTATAAGGACACCTAAATCCCTCTGAACACCAATATTTAACAGTTTCTCACCATGTAAAAAAAAAAAAATCTATTTTTCTATTCTTCCTACCAACGTGAATTACCTCACATTTCCCCACATTATACACCATCTGCTATCTTCTTGCCTACTCACTTAACCGATCTATATCTGTTGCAGCCCCTTTGTATCCTCTTCCCAGCTTACTTTGCCACCAACATTGTGTCATCAGAAAACTTGGATATATTACACTCCATCCCTTCATTTGAGCCATTAATATAGATTGTAAACTGCAGAGGCCCCAGCACTGGACCTTGTGGCACCCCACTAGTAACAGTGTTCCAACCTGAAAATGACACAATTATTTCTACCCTCTGTTTTCTGTCCTCTAACCAAACCTCTGTCCACGCTAATATTTTACCCCCAACCCCATGAGCTCTTATCTTGTTATATTTTGAAAAGAAAAGAAAGCCTTGCATTTATATAACGCCTTACACAGAATGGTCCAAAGCGCTTCACAATGAAATCGTTTTGAAGTGTAGTCACTGATGTAGTTTAGGAAGCGCAGCAGCCATTTAGTGCTCAGCAAGGTCCCACAAACAGCAATGTGATAATGACCAAATAATCTGTTTTAGTGATGTTAGTTGAGGGATAAACACTGACCAGGATTTTGCAGTGATGAAGGTCTAGTTGATAGAGGATAGTTTGCATAGTGATCAGATAAAGCAATTTACTTTACAATTTCTATGCTTGCAGCTTGCAACTGCCATGGCAAATCTGCCGAATGCTACTTTGACTCCGAGCTCTACCGAGCCACTGGACATGGCGGACACTGTCGCAACTGTATTGAGAACACGGACGGTCCCAACTGTGAGAGGTGCAGGGATGATTTCTACCGCCAGGGTCCCGAGGCCCAATGTCTACCCTGCAGTTGCAACCCAGTGGGTGAGTGCAGATTTGTTGAAAATTGATATTTTTTAAAATATCTGTGCAAACACTTTTGGTACCTAACGTATTGGGGAGAAGCATCAATGGTGCTTTGGTTATGTAGAAGCTTACAAGCAGATCTGAAGTCTCACTGAGCAAGAAATGCAAAATAACAAGGTTGTGGTGTCAGAAGAATTAAAACAAACTCATTCCTGTTGAGATATTGAGGATCAACAAGATTGTATGTTTCTGTGTTTACATCCACCTTTGTCTTACTTCATTTCTTGTACGGGATATTATTAAATTGCAACTCAATGCAGGTACTGCAGTTTCTCTTACAGCACGGCTGCTGAATTTGCATTAAATCCATTACATCAAACTCATGCTGATCACTTGAACTGAAGTCCAGTGTTTGGTAGAGGCCATAACTCCCAACAAAATCTGTTCCTGTGTACATAGCTGCACTGAAATCTGAATCACTCAAATTCACTCCAGAATTCTCTGCTGTAGTGTAAGCTCTAAAACCTCATGTTAAACAGCTGCAGTGCCAGTACTCAAGGTACATAGGAATAGGTGCAGGCCATTCAGCCCCTCAAACCTGTTTGCCATTCTGAGAGATTCCAGCTGAGTGGTATCCCAACTTGACCCACCCACCTTGGTTCCATGTGGCTTTGTACCTTTTGGGTTTGCAAAAATCCAACAATTTCAGATTCCATGGACGACTTTGTCACTACGATTGGGACCATCGATCAACTGCCCTGCCTCTACCTTCCCCTTAGCCCAATTGGTACAGACTTCCTCTAAGATTCCCCCTGTCTGTATTCCCGAACTTGCATCTGACTCCAGTTTCTCTCCTATCTCCACTCATGCCCTCGCCAAGCTTATCTTGTACATGAAACCCTCCTGCTCCCTCGACCCTATTCCCACTAAATTGCTGATCACCCAACTTCCCTTCCTGCCTCACATGTTACCTGATATTGTTAACAGTTCTCTCTCCTCAGGTGCTGTTCCCCTCTCCTTCAAATCTGCTACCATCAGCTCTCCTCAAAAAAATAAATCCTTGACACCTCCATCCTTGCAAACTACTGCCCATCTCCAAATTTACTTTCCTCTCCAAGTTCCTCGCATGTGCTTTCACCTCCCAAATCCATGCCCATCCTTCCTGAAACTCCATGTTTGAATCCTTCCAGTCAGGTTTCCTGCCCCACCACAGTACCGACATGGCTCTTATTAAAGCCGCAAGTGACCTCATATGTAACAGTGACAAAGGTAGACTATCTCTTCTCATCCGTCTTGACCTGTCTGCAGCCTTTGACATGGTTGACCACACCATCCTCTTCCAACGCCTCTCTGCTGTCGTCCAGTTGGGTAGGACTGCAGTCACTTAGTTCCAGTCTTATCTATCCAGTCATAGCCAGAGAGTCACCTGCTCTCATATTATTGCCTCTGGTAACCCCAAGGATCTAACTTTGGCCGTCTCCTGTTTCTCATCTACATGCTGCACCTCAGTGACTTCATCCAAAAATGCAGCAACAGATTCCATATGTACACAGCCATCATCCAGCTTTACCTCACCACCACCTCTTCCAACCCCTGCACTGTCTGTAAATTGTCAGGAAGCTTGTCTGACATCTGGTACTAGGTAAGCATAAATTTCCTCCAATTAAAGATTGGAAGGATTGAAGCCATTGTCTTCAGTCCTCGCCACAAACTCCATTACCTAGCCACCGTCTCCATCCCTTTTCTTGACAACTATCAGAGGTTTAATCAGACTGTTCACAATCTTGGTGTCATATTTGACCCTAAAATGAGCTTCTGACACTATCATGTCATCACTAAGACTGCCTATTTCCACCTCCATAACATCGCACAACTCTGCCCTGCTTCAGCTATTCTGCTGCTGAAATCCTCATTCATGTCTTTGTTACCTCCAGACTTGACTCTTCCAATGCACTCCTGGTTGGCCTCCCATGTTCTACCCTCTGTAAACTTGAGGCCATCTAAAACTCTGCCGCCTGTGACTTAACTCTCTAAGTCCTGTTCACCCATCACCTCTGTGCTTTCTGACCTACATTGGCACCTGGTTAAGCAACACCTTAATTTTAAAATTCTCATCCCTGTTTTCAAATCTCTTCATGGCCTCGCCCCTTCCTATCTCTGTAATTTCCTCAGCCCTACAACCCTCCAAGATATCTATGTAGCTCCAATTCTGACCTCTTGAGCATCCCCAATTTTAATCACTCTACCATTGACGGCCCTACTTTTAGCTGATATGGCCCTAAGCTCTCGAATCACCTACCTAAACCTCCATTCTCCTTTAAAGTGTTCCCTAAAACCTACGTCTTTGACCAATTTTTGGTCATCTGCCCTAATAGCTCCCTAATGTGATTTGGTGTCAAATTTTGTTTGATAATGCTCCAGTGCAGCTTGTGTATGTCTGTGTGCCAGTTATGTTAGTGTTATGCAGCAGAGCCTGGTTCCCAGTTGTCCTGGACCTCCTTGTCATTGGATCAAAACCTCACTCTGACTAGGCAGTGTTGGTACCTGGTGTGCAACGACCACCTCAAGTTAAAAGAATCTCACACACAGGCATCTTCCACTCCTCAAAATGAAGTTCGGGACCTGGAACACCAGGACCTTCATGGACAATCCCAATAGTGATAGACCTGAATGTCATACTGCTATCATAGCTCAGGTGCTATAACATCGATATTGCTGCCCTGAGTGCGACACAGCAGACAGGAGAAGGCCAGCTCAAGGATCAAGTTGGCGGGTAGACCTTTTTCTGGAAGTGCTATCCAGAAGAGGAATGATGTCTTCATGGGTAGGTGTCGCCATCAAGAATGACCTAGTCCGGCATCTCAGTGACTCCCCCTGTGGGATGAGCGAGCACCTCATGAACCTCTGGCTCACCGTAACAAGGAATCAGTACTCCACTGTCATCAGTGCTTATGCTCCTACCTTAGATGTAACCAGCGAGGTCAAGGAGGGATTCTACTCCAATCTCAAGCAATCCTAGCCCAAGTCCCGACGGGGTGCAAACCGATTCCCCTTGGTAACTTCAATGCCAGTGTCTGGAAGGGTGTAATTGGCAAAAATAAAGTAGGGAAAGAAAACGCCAGTGGAGTCCTCCTTTTAACGAAATGCTTTGAATATGACCTTGTCCTAAATAACACCCTGTTTTGTTAGAAAGACAAGTTCAAAACCTGGTGGCAACACCCACAATCCAAGAACTAGCACCTACATTCACACTATAGGAAGGATGTGATTGCATTGTAGAAGGTGCAGAGGAGATTCACCAGGATGTTGCCTGGGCTGGAGCGTTTCAGCTATAAAGAGAGACTGGATAGGCTAGGGTTGTTTTCCTTAGAGCAGAGAAGCCTGATTGAGGTATACAAAATTATGAGGGGCATTGAGAGATTAGATGGGAAGAAACTTTTTCCTTTAGCGGAGGTGTCAATAACCAGGGGACATAGATTTAAGGTAAGGGGCAGGAGGTTTAGAGGGGATTTGAGGAAAATTTTTTTCACCCAGTGGGTGGTTGGAACCTGGAACAAACTGCCTGAAGGGGTGGTAGAGGCAGGAACCCTCACAGCATTTAAGAAGTATTTAGATGAGCACTTGAAACGTCATAGCATACAAGGCTACAGGCCAAGGCTGGAAAATGGGATTAGAATAGTTAGGTGCTTGATGGCCAGCGCGGACACAATGGGCCAAAGGGCCTGTTTCTGTGCGTTATAACTCTGACTGTATGACTCTACTTGACTGCATCATTGTCCGAGTGAGAGATCGCAGGGATGTGTCTATCGCTTGCGCCATGACAAGTGTTGATGACTGCTGGACTGATAATCACCTTATCTGGTCTGTCTGATCTGTTATCTCCACCAATCTGGCCCCTAAACAGCAACAACAAAAATGTTGCAGTAAGAAAATTAACATTGAAGGTCTGAAGGATCCTGCAAACGCATCTCTCCTCAGCCAGCGCCTCACAAGCAACCTCTAGACTTCCAGCGAACATGAACTGCAGTCTGTCCACGATGCCTGGTCCACTTTAAAGTCCACCATAATCATCACCTGTGAACAGGTTCTTGGGTTCTTCACCAGGAAATATACGGATTGGTTCGATGAGAATGACAGAGATTCAAGACTTAATTGAATCTAAGTGCAAGGCATTTGTAGACTGGAAGCAAAACCACACTTCAAGAGAAAAGCAGCTGGCCTTTAGGTATCTTAAGGCAGCAGTATAACAAAAAACCCGTGACAGAACAAATGGTGGGTGGAAAGTGTGCGGGCGATTAACAGCTTGCTGATAACCACAAAATGCGTGAATTCTTCAGCACTGTCAAGACCGCCCACTGAAAGGCACTACTGAAATGATCTTCACTGTGTGGCAAATCGAAGAAAAACGTAGGAAGCACCACCCCCAACCACTGTATATGACACTTTTGACCTCACAAAAGCCTTTGACTCCGTCAATCGTGAGAGTTTATGAAAAGTCCTCCTCAAGTTTGGCTGCCCTCAGAAATTTATTGCATCCTTTGCCTACAACATGGTGATGTGCAAGCTGTAATCCTCACCAACAGGCCACCACAGACCCCGTCTCAGTGAAGACTGGTGTCAAACAAGGCTGTGTCATCTCACCAACCCTGTTCTCCGTCTTCCTTGCGCAATTTTGAATCTCTCCTCCAGCAAGCTCCCCACAGGATTGGAGATTAACTGAAGAACAGATGGGAAATTAATCATTCTGCGTCACCTCCGCTCCAAAACAAAGGTCACTCCAACCTCATTGAGCTCCAAGTCATTGTTGACTCCTTCACCAAACATACGAGAGGATGGGCCTTGCTTTAAACATCTGGAAAACTAAGGTCCACTTCCAACCCACTCCCACAGCACAGCATCATCCTCCTTCAATCAGGATCCATGGCAAGACTCTGGAAAACGTGGACCATTCGCCGTATCTTGGGAGTCTTCTCTCTATGGAAGCAGATATAGAGGACGAGATCCACCGCCACCTTCAATGTGCCAGCTCCTCCTGAAGTCCCCAGCATCACAGATGCCAGATTTCAACCAATTCAATTCACTCCGCGTGATATCAAGAAATGACTGAAGGCACTGAATACTGCAAATGCTATGGGCCCTGACAATATTCCGACAATAGTATTGAAGACCTGTGCTCCAGAACTTGCCGCGCGCCTAGCCAAGCTGTTCCAGTACAGTTACAACACTGGCATCTACCCTGAAATGTGGAAAACTGCCCAGGTATGTCCTGTACACAAAAAGCAGGACAAGTCCAACCTGGCCAATTACCGACCCATCAGCCTACTCTCAATCATCAGTAAAGTGATGGAAGGTGTCATCAACAGTGCCATCAAGCAACATTTGCTTCGCAAAAACCTGCTCAGTGATGCTCGGTTTGGGTTCCGCCAGCGCCACTCAGCACCTGACCTCATTACAGCCTTGATTCAAACATGGACAAAAGAGCTGAACCCAAGAGGTGAGGTGAGAGTAACTGACCTTGACATCAAGGCAGCATTTGACCGAGTATGGCATCGAGGAGCCTAGCAAAACTGAAGTCAATGGGAGTCAGGGAAAAGTCTCTGCTGGTTGGAGTCATACCTAGCGCAAAGGAAGATGGTTGTGGTTCCAGGACATCACTGCAGGAGTTCCTCAGGGTAGTGTCCTAGGCCAAACCATCTTCAGCTGCTTCATCAGTTACCTTACTTCAATCATAAGGTCAGAAGTGGGGATGTTCGCTGATGATTGCACAATGTTCACCATTCGCAACTCCTCAGATACTGAATCAGTCCGTGTCGAAATGCAACAAGACTTGGATAATATCCAGGCTTGGGCTGATAAGTGGTAAGTAACATTCATGCCAGGCAATGACCATCTCTCCTTGATATTCAATGACATTACGATCACTGAATCCCCCACTATCAACATCCTAGGGGCTACCATTGACCAGAAACTGAACTTGAGTAGCCATATAAATACCGTGGCTATATAAGAGCAGGTCAGAGGCTAGGAATCCTGCGGCGAGAAACTCGCCTCTTGACTCCCCAAAGCCTGTCCACTATCTACAAGGCACAAGTCAGGAGTGTGATGATTTGAATACTCTCTACTTGCCTGAATGGGTGCAGCTCCAACAACACTCGAGAAGCTTGACACCATCCAGGACAAAGCAGCCCACTTGATTGGCACCCCATCCACAAACGTTCACTCCGTCCACCACCAACGCACAGTGGCAGCAGTGTGTACCATCTACAAGATGCACTGCAGCAACGCACCAAGGCTCCTTAGATTGCACCTTCCAAACCTGCAACCTCTACCAACTAGAAGGTCAAGGGCAGCAAATGCATGGGAACACCACCACCTGCAAGTTCCCGTCCAAGTCACACACCATCCTGACTTGGAACTATATCACTGTTCCTTCACTGTCGCTGGGTCAAAATCCTGGAACTCCCTTCCTTACAGCACTGCGGGTGTACCTACCCCACATGGACTGCAGCGGTTCAAGAAGGCAGCTCGCCACCACCTTCTCAAGGGCAATTAGGGATGGGCAATAAATGCAGCGACGCCCACATCCCATTAATGAATAAAATAAAAGCTCTGCCTTTGGTCGACTGAGGAAGAAAGTATTCAAGGACCAGGATCTCAAACCCTAGACTAAGGTCATGGTATACCAGGCAGCAGTAATCCCTATGCTTTGGAGACTTGAGCAATCTATAGCAGGCGTCTCAAGAACTGGAGAAATGCCACCAAAGTTGTCTCCGCAAAATCCTTTGCATTCATTGGCAGGTAAGGCGGTCTAATGTCAGCATCTCTTCCCAAGATGCCATTCTGAGCATCGTGGTTCTAATTGGCTAAAACCAGCTTTGCTGGGTGGTCATGTCACTCACATGCCTGACTCCAGGATCCTGAAGCAGCTGCTGAACTCTGAGACAAAAACAAAAAGTACTGGAAATACTCAGCAGGTCTGACTGCACCTGTGCAGAGGGAAGCAAAGTTAATGTTTCAGGTCTGTGACCTTTCATCAGAATGAGGTCACAGACCTGAAATGTTAACTCTGCTTCTCTCTCCACAGATGCTGCCAGACCTGCTGAGTATTTCCAGCACATTTTGTTTTTGTTTCAGATTTCCAGCATCTGCAGTATGTTGCTTTACTCTGAGCTTTGTTGTGGCAAAAGACTCCCAGGAGGACAGAGGATACGCTTTAGGGATGTTCTCAAAACATCCCTGAAGAAATCCAACATACCCACCAACTCACTGGAGACCCTGTCCCTCGACCCCTCAAAGTGGAGTAAGTACATTTGGGAAGGTACCGAACATCTCATGAGATTTCGACATGAGCATGCAGAGCCAAGTCCAGGCAGTAGAAGGAGTGCACAGCACCCACCTCCCCCCGCTCCCCCCCCCCCCCCCAACCAAGCAACTCTCCTATCTAAGTCTTCAAACACCACCTGCCCCGCATGTGGTAGAGTCTGCAGTTCGCACATCGGACTTGTTAGCCATGTTAGAAATCACTGAAATAGCGTGGAAGCAAGTCATCCCTCGGTCCCGACGGACTGCCTAAGAAGAAGGAGGAAGCGCCTCGGGATGTTTTGCTACATTAAAGGTGCTATATAAATGCAAGTTGTTGTTAAAATTGTTAATTGAGCTGGAATTTAATGCTTTTCATTTATGCATTACATAGAAGTCTGGAGGAAAAACTCAACATAGTGATTTGAGCTCAAAGGACACATCAAATCCAATTTTAAAATTGTGTTCCTGAAGTATGGATGAAAGGACCTGAGTTTAAGAAGCCAAAGTCTGGGAAAATTTAGCCAGATGTTCCACATTTCTACCATCCTTTGTCTTATTTTTTGCTTTGCCAGTGGAGTGACAGAACTATTTATGTAACCTTTCCCATCAGTAACTCAAAACTCGAGTCCCATCTTTGTGGCTTAAGAATATCATTTTTTATTGTGAAGGATATATTAATTAAGTGGAGCTAATTTACATGTGTAAATGACAGCGACACCAGGAAAAGTGCATCACCAAAAAAAAGCTACATGAATATATTGCAAACTCCCTGATTTTCTTTCTTCTCTGATTCAGTTTTCCCGAACACTCTGCAATTAGTTTTAATAAAATCTAAATGTCAGTTGGTTATAAATCAATAGCTTAAATTAACTACGAAACTTTTGAGTTTCTTTTGAAAATGGGCACACTTGGAATTGCGTGCATCCTGAAACATTGTGGCTGTCTGACACTCACTTGACATCGCAGCAACTTTATAAGGTGCTGGAAATTTATTTATAAATCTGCACATGCACTTATAAATAGTGTTGGCACTAATTAGAAATATTGGAATCTCTCCACACTTGCTAAGTAATTTTCTATTGGTCTTTAATTTACTTTCAAATGTTATTGGGCAGGATGGAAAAGGCAGGGAGTGGGACTGGAAGAGTGGCTCTTGCA
Organism: Heterodontus francisci; assembly: GCF_036365525.1. Taxonomy (NCBI): domain Eukaryota; kingdom Metazoa; phylum Chordata; class Chondrichthyes; order Heterodontiformes; family Heterodontidae; genus Heterodontus; species Heterodontus francisci. The sequence continues at coordinate 76,726,858 of NC_090378.1, read as the reverse complement.
GAGACATGACAGTCCGAATTGACTCCTTCTGTGCTGTAACCATCCTATGATTCTAGGAACCCACAAATCTGTTTCAGTATGTATCCCCGAGAAACAGAGGGGTCACCACAGTAATTCAACTGTATTGCTGTAATTTTAGAAAACTTGAAAGATTCCATCTGGGCTTTTAAAACATTATTATATTACAAACAATTTGTAGTTGAGCTTAACTTGTCATAACAACATCTGGCTAAATTTTCCCAGACTTTGGCTTCTTAGACTCAGGTCCTTTCATCCATACTTAAGGAACACAATTTTTAAAATTGGATTTGATGTGTTCTTTGAGCTCAGATTACTATGTTGAGTTTTTCTTCCAGACTTCTATGTTATGCATTAAGCTCTGTGCATACGTGCGTGCAATTGTATCAGCAGCTATATATTGTGTTACGATGCAGATAATATCTTTTATATTCAATTTTTGTAAACTTTTTTCCCCTCCTCTCAGCAATAGCAACTCTGTTTATTTTTCTCTTCCTATTTAGACTCTCAATGACTTGCCACATCCATTTATCTTTTGGGATTCGGTGCCTCTCATTTTTTTGGGTCCTTGTGGAGGAGGCAGTTGGAATTCTAACAGTAAAATAACTTCCAGAAAACACTGCATGCTGTTATCATGCAAATGGTAGCAAAATGAAGATTTTGGTTACCAGAATTATTCAAATTGCGCCATAGAAGCAACCATTTTTAACATTAAATTTGTTTCATCAATTCTCATTCCTTTCCTTACTCCACATCCCTAAAAAGCCTTACTTTCAAGATGGGCAAATTATATTTGCTTCTCTTTGCTTTCAAGGTTCAATCAGCACGCAGTGTGATATCTATGGTCGGTGTAGCTGCAAGCCAGGAGTGATGGGAGATAAATGTGACCATTGCCAGCCTGGCTACCACTCACTAACTGAAGCAGGATGCAGGTAATTGGAAGCCTGTTGTATTGTAGTTTCCTCGCCTTTCATGCATTTCCAGCGATGAAGGTAACAGATATTTAAGTAACTACTATTTGACAGATGTTTATGATGATGGTAGGCATCTAGCTGCTCACTGATATTAATACAGGTATTGTGTTTGTAGATCGCTTTCCCTCTTCCAGCAATGTTGGCTGTAGCTGTTAATTATTATGAATTAGAAATTACTGTTAGCAGTTAATAACTGAATGATTGTGTTCATGTAACATTCCCCTCTTCACTATTTTAATGGTGGCATTGATCTGTTTCTTTGAAATGGTTAACGCCCCTGCTGAAACAGCATGGGAAATTTCGATCAAACACATTAAGGTATTGTGGCCAGCATTAGTTACATTATATAAGCTGTTTTACACTAGCATTTGCTGGTACTATAGTTTAAATTAGCATTTGCTAGTTAAATTAATATGCCTTTTCACTGTCTTTGTATGACAAAATGTTGCAGAATTTGTTTCCACAGAAGACCGTTTCTGTCAAGAGTTAAGTGTGTGTAGACAAGATTATATATATTTTAAATTGCTGCTTTGCATTTCCAATTAATTTCCTTAAGTAGCTGTTTCTTATTAGTCAATTCCAAGTACTCTGTACTCAGTTAATTAGGCAGTTCTAGGTTGTCATGCCATTTTATTTCTTACTGGCAAATTTCCCATGTGTTCGGGTTAACATTTGTATAGATTGTACAGAAACTAAGGTTCCAGAAAAGATCCAGTTGGATAGTCTGAGTCTTGTGTGAGTAATTGCCCCCTTGGTAAGGTAAGAACGTCCAGTGCTCATGAAGCTGTAGCCCAGCAAGGAGTCAATAACTCGGGAGGGAGAGAGAGAAATTTGGCAAAAAGAACTCTGATTATTAACATGTTAGCCTGTTTATTCAATGAGTTGGTAAATTGAAGTGGGAGTGTCACATTAGTGTATCCATCTTATTGTTATATAACTACAAAAAGTCGTCTTTTTTGCTCTTTATTTTAAAAATTAGCTTGTTTTGAAGTTATTTTCGTTATGCTTGGGCTGGGAGAACTGTGGAACAGCTTGTTCAATGTTCATAAAATCACTACATCGCTTCAATGCCTGCAGCATTCATAACAAAATGGATAAACTGATAGCACAAATAGAAATAAATATGTACGACCTGATAGCCATTTCAGAGATGTAGGTGCAAGTTGACCAAGGCAGAGCCAACATGGTTTTATGAAAGGGAAATTGTGTTTGACTAATTTATTAGAATTCTTTGAGGAGGTAACAAGCAAGGTGGATAAAGGGGAATCTGTAGACGTGGTGTGCTTGTATTTCCAAAAGGCATTTGATAAGGTGCTACATCAAAGGTTACTGCACAAAATAAGAGTTCATGGTGTAGGGGTAACATATTAACATGGATAGAGGATTAGTTAGCTAACAGTAAACAGAGAGTAGGGATAAATGGGTCATTTTTGGGTTGGAAAGCTGTTACTAATGAAGTGCCACAGGGATTAGTGCTGGGGCCTCAACTATTTACAATCTATAGCAATGACTTAGATGAAGGGACCTAAATTTGCTGATGGCACAAAGATAGGTAGGAAAGTAAGCTGTCAAGAGGACATAAAGAGTCTGCAAAGGGATTTAGATAGGTTAAGTGAGTGGGCAAAAATGTGGCAGATGGAATATAATGTGGGAAAATGTGAAGTGTTCACTTTGGCAGGGAAAATAAAAAAGCAGTATATTATTTGAATGGAGAGAAACTGCAGAACTCTGCGGTACAGAGGGATCTGGGTGTCTTGGTACATGAATCACAAAGTTAGTATGCAGGTACAGCAAGTGATTAGGAAGGCAAATGGAATGTTGACATTTATTGCAAGGGGAATGGCATATAGTAGGGAAGTGTTACAGCTGTACAGGGCCTTAGTGAGACTGCATCTGGAGTACTGTGTACAGTTTTGGTCTCCTTGCTTAGAAAGTTTCACTCGACCGATTCCTGGGATGAAGGGATTATCTTATGAACAGGTTGGGCCTTTACCCATTGGAGTTTAAAAGAATGAGAAGTGATCTTATTGAAAAATAAGATCCTGAGGGGACTTGGTGGATGCTGAAAGGATGTTTACCCTGGGGAGTCTAGAATTAGGGGATACAGTTTAAAAATTAGGGGTCTCCCTGTTCAGACTGAGATGAGAGACTTTTTTCTCTGAGGATTATTGGTCTGTGGAATTCTCTTCAGAGAGCACTGGAGGCTGCGTCATTGAATACATTCATGGCTGAGTTAGATAGATTGTTGATCAACAAGGGAGTCGAAGGTTATGGGAGCAGGCAGGAAAATGGAGTTGAGGCCACAATCACGTCAGCCATGATCTTATTGAATGGCGGAGCAGGTTCAAGGGGCCGAATAGTCTACTCCTGCTCCTAATTGTGTTCTTGTGCCGTAATTGAGATACCATATTTCATAAAATATGAAACCAAAAGACACTTGCTATATGTTTTGGTTGTGCTATTTTAGCTTCAGTGTAGGGGCATCACAGTTGTACATTTTGAGGTAAAAGGGCTATACTGCTGACTACTGCGCAGTGACATTAGCTATTGGTGACATAAATAGAAAGTACGGAAAATACTCAACAGATCAGGCAGCATCTGTAGAGAGAAAAGCTAGTGTTTCAGATTAGTGACCTTTCATCAGGATGTGAAAATGGTATAAGATGTGATCGGTTTTAAGCAAGTGTAGAGGCAGGGAAACATTTGGGGGAGAGGGTGAAAGAAGAAAAGAGAAGGTCTGTGATAGATTGGAAGGCAGGAATGATTAAATAACAACAAATAATGGTCCAAAACAAAATGGGGTGGTAATGGGACAAGGAAAGAAATAAAAGATGGGTCTCGAGGGGCTGTAAATGGCAACAGCAGGACCATTACCAGCACCTGTTGTCTGGGGAAAAAAATGGGATCAGTAATTATGATATGCCTTGCACCATCATCCCAACTGTAACACTTTGCAGTTCTGATGAAAGGTCACTGACCTGAAAAGTTAACTGTTTTGCTCTCCACAGATGCTACCAGACCTGCTGAATATTTTCAGTATTTTCTGTTTATGTTTTGGATTTCCAGCATTCGCAGTATTTTGCAATTGTATCAACTATTGGTGCTCCATTTTCCATTGGTGCAGGAGCATTTCTCGGGTTCACTTGTTCTTGTGTTTCTAATATGCTTTCTCTGTTGACAGACCATGTGCCTGCAATCCTTCTGGTAGTACAGCAGAATGCAGTGTTGATACAGGACGTTGTATCTGCAAGAATAATGTAGAGGGATTCAACTGTGAGAGGTAAACTTGAGTTTTTTTTGTTGAAGATATGTGATTCTCACAGTTCTAGAGAAAAGTTGTATCTTTGCTTATTTGTCATTTTGCGTAGAATTTACAGCACAGGAATAGGCAGTTTGCCCATCTTGTCTATATCAGCGTTTATGCTGTGCACGGGCCTCCTCCCACCCTTCTTCATCTAACCCTATCAACACATTCTTCTATTTCTTTCTCCCTCATGTACTTATATCACTGTCCCTTAAATGAATCTGTGCCATTTGCCTCAACCACTTCATGTGGTAACAAGTTCCATGTCCTAACCTCTGGATGAAGAAGTTTCTTCTGAAATTTTTATTGGATTTATTAGTGACTGCTTTATATTTATGACCCCTAGTTTTGAATTCCCCCTTCCCCCACCCATCTTCATGCTTTTATCTTTTACATATCTTAGAATAGGGCTGTGGGAGCAACTGACTGGGACAATGTTTCTTCAGCAGTCTATAGCTTTCTTGTAAATGTTGTATGATTTCCTACACTGGGTAAAAGCCTTGCCTGCAGGCCACCGGTAATTCTCGCTCTGTCAGTGACAATATCTTCCTGTTCTCCAAGCAGGAAAAACTCTTGAACCCACCTTTTGACTTCAGAATTGGGCCAAGTCCAGTTTTTGAAGCTTCAGCGTTAACTTTCCTGGCACAGTGTGACATCCTGTGAAAAATCGCACAAAGTTATGCCTGTTATGTGTAAAGTGACTTGCTGCCTAGCGACTGCAATTTTGCAGTAAAAGCCCTTGTTCTTGGATGCAAGCATGCCATGCGTATCTCCATAGTAGAGGATTTTTTAAATTGATTTTCAAAACTAAGTGTTCTGATGCATGGTCACTCTGAACTGCTAAATCCTGTGGGATCCAGCACCTTCTGTGGAATTTCTCCAATTTTTCATGAATATTCAAGTTTTTTTTGAATTGTCCTTCATCAAAACACTTAGAGGCGTACTTCATTTCTACAACAGAGATGGGTTGAACCTTAAGGTAGCTTCATTTACTGCACTTCCATTTACATGAGAGATTCATCCAATTTAGGAGGATGCTTCAAATGGATCAGTTCCACAGATAATTAAAGACCATCAGGTTAAGGGGTACGATGTGTACCTTTTCCTTGATCAAACAAAGCTATTGGGTCCAGCCACAATTGGACAAAGCTTTCTTTGGATATTTCCTTAAAAGCTAGGCATCCATAGGAACTTGGTTCTACTACTGGTTTTGCTGGAACATTCACCTTGAAATCCTCTGAAGTAAGGGAAGTTCTTTTATTGTTGCCCCTTTGGGTTGCAGATGTCACTTAGTTTGGAAGGTAACATCATTCTAGAATCTTGTATATCAGACTGGCTCAGTGATATCCTAGATTTTTGCACTGTTTGTGAAATTGGGTTAACAAAACAACTATTTGAAAGCATCCTTAGTTCAAAGGAGTTGTTTTATTGGATCACTTAACAGGCAGTTCCTTTCTAGTAGTTTTGCTGTTTTGCCTGGTTGTTAAAGGTATGAGATTTAAAAATGTAGTCAGATTCAAATGTAAGAGGAAGCTGTGCTGAATCTAAGTATTTTCAGACTATTGATGTGGTAAAGGTCAGGCTGATGATGAGTAGATTGTTGGCATCCATAAAGTTAAAAGATCCCATGGCACTATTACTAATAATATTTATCAGTCAATATTTATCCCTCAATATCATCATCATCTTCTCCTCTTCTTTGGCCTCCTTGTCTCGAGAGACAATGGGTAAGTGCCTGGAGATGGTCAGTGGTTTGTGGAGCAGCGCCTGGAGTGGCTATAAAGGCCAATTCTAGAGTGCCAGACACTTCCACAGGCGCTGCAGATAAAATTGGTTGTCAGGGCTGTTACACAGTTGGCTCTCTCCTTGCGCTTCTGTCTTTTTTCCTGCCAACTGCTAAGTCTCTTCGACTCGCCACGCTTTAGCCCCGCCTTTATGGTTGCCCGCCAGCTCTGGCGATCACTGGCAACTGACTCCCACGACTTGTGATCAATGTCACAGGACTTCATGTCGCATTTGCAGACGTCTTTAAAGCGGAGCCATGGACGGCCGGTGGGTCTGGTACCAGTGACGAGATCGCTGTACAATGTGTCTTTGGGGATCCTGCCATCTTCCATGCGGCTCACATGGCCGAGCCATCTCAGGCGCCGCTGGCTTAGTAGGGTGTATATGCTGGGGATGTTGGCCGCCTCGAGGACTTCTGTGTTGGAGATACGGTCCTGCCACCTGATGCCAAGGATTCTCCGGAGGCAGCTAAGATGGAATGAATTGAGACGTCGCTCTTGGCTGACGTACGTCACTAAAAAAAAAATGAATTATCTGATCATTATCAGATTGTTGTTTGTGGGATTGCTGTGTGTTAATTGGCTGCCACATTTCCTATATTACTGCATTGACTGCAGTTCAAAAGTAGCCAATTGGCTGTAAAGCTCTTTGGGACCTCCTGAGGTCATGAAAGTTGTTATATAAATGCAGGTCTTTTTCTTTACAGCATCATCTATGTTAACAGGAACTGAGTCTGTTCTATATATCCAAAATTCCATCAGGGGAAAATATTCATTTAATCTCTCGTCTCACTTGAGGCTGATTTAATTTTAAATCCCTTTCCTCTAGTTTTGTGGCCGTGGTCCAAGTCAAATAGCTTGCATACATCAACATCTACGTCTCTCATCATTTTTTAAGATCTGGATCATGTCTCACCGCAGTTATCTTCTCTCTAATGAAAACATGTTCAGCTCTGTATGTTTCTTCATAACTGAGGGCTTCATGTCATCGGTTCATCTTTGTCGTTTTTCCCTGAACTCCCTCCCGCAGCTTCAGTGCTGCTTTGGGTTCTAGATCAACGTACTTTTGCTGTCTGTAAGCTGTGCAACTGCAATCGGAAGGTTTATTTTCAATAGTCCACGTACATGTCCTGAACTGGCCCAGAATATGGAACCTATGAGTGGCAAAATAGTAACTCAAAGTAACTTCAGAAGTACACAAGTCATTGTCCTCTGTCATCATTATTTAGGAGTACGTAATAAAAATAGTTAATTGGAAATTTTAATTGGCATGTTGCTATGTTTTAGCTGAGGAAACCATTCTTTCCGTATATTTAGATAGGTTTGTTGATTGAGGCTTATTTTAATTGAAGGCAAATCACTGACTGGCTGGTTTGCAAACAAACAAAGGTTATGTGGCTTTTGCATTGTATAGATAATTCAATAATTTAGCAACAAGGTTCATATATATCAACAAATTAGTTTGAAATGTTATCACTAAATAAGTTCATAATGAGAGATTTTTTCTTTTCTTTAGATGCAAGCCAGGATTTTTCAACCTTGACCCCCAGAACCCCCATGGCTGCACAGCCTGCTTCTGTTTTGGCCATTCATCTGTTTGTAGCAAAGCAGAGGGTTACAGCATAGAGAGGATCACATCAAGCTTTGATACAGGTTTTGCTGAGATTTTCTAACCTACACACCTCCATATTTCTAACTGTGGCCGTGTACTTACTTGACTTGGTATTGCTGACCTTTGAAAAAGATTTGATGCAGACTTGACAAATACGGTAACATTCAGCTCAGTCTCCAGTAGAAACTTTATTGCATGAACAAATGGTTACATTCTCAGTCTTAAAATCTTTATTTTGTGTACATAAGAATATTTAGAGATTGGACTAGAAAAGAATTTATTTTTGGCCCATTGACTCCCTTCTTTCCAGTGGAACATATCCAGCTTGCACTGTCAATCTATCTTGTATTCCATCTCTAACTTTCTCAATCTCCTGAGGTGGGTAATTGAAACCACAGGTAGAGTGCCTGACAGATCACCACTGATCCTCAAAGGTAATCAAAAAAAACCCTGCAAGATATGAATCCAGTGTTTACCCTGGCCAGTTATAATAGCATTCCTGGGGTTTAAACAGACTGTATACACTGGGTTCTGTACAGTATTTGTCTATACATTAACTTATGCCTGTTACTCAACCCTTTGGGAGACATTTATTCAGCTGTACCTTAAAGGAGTTCATTAAGTAATCATTAACTTTGGGCATGCCTTTCATGTCTATTACTATGGGTTTGGGGGGGGTGGTGGGGGAAGGGAATTTCTTCTGACCTATTGTGTTCCTAACTCCTTTTACAAAGTATGTACCAAACCAATTATAATTGGACAGACTCTCAAGTAGATACTGTAATTCATTATGATCCCACTGATCTGTTCAAAGAGCTGTGTTGTACAGACAAGTAAACATGCAGTGAAAATGAGTATAGTTCCTACATAATGGCATTGAATGAAACTGTGATAATAGGCCAGAGGCCAGTACATTGCTATGCTTGTAGTGTGGCGTGAAGAGTTTGTTTACTTCTCTTTTTGGATATGCAGGTGATGATGGATGGCGGGCTGAACAACGAGACGGTACTGAGATCCTGCTTCAGTGGTCCCCAGTGAGCCGTGACATCTCTGTGGTCTCTAACGATTATTTTCCTGTTTACTACATTGCTCCTGGTATGTAAATTCAATCATTGCACAATATGTTATCCTGTTCCAAAGAAAATGAATACAACTGATTTGATAATTGCTGCTTCATGACCGAGCAAATGGAAGGTTTACGGAATTGCTAAGGTGAAGGCCTAGAACCATCTGAGATGATATGAATTATTACTCTTTAAAATGCAACATCTCCTGAGCCACTTGCAGACCTAGTCATTGCTTATCCTTGTGTTCTTTTTCCAGAAAATATTTTGGGGAATCAGCTGATGAGCTATGGTCAGAACCTCTCTTTCACTTTCCACGTGGACAAGAGAGACACGCGTTTATCAGCTGAGGATCTAGTGCTGGAAGGAGCAGGCCTGAGAGTGGCGGTTCCACTAATCGCTCAGGGAAACCAGTATCCCACAGAAAGCCCACAGAACTTTGTCTTCAGGTGAAATGTGATCTAGAACATAATGGTTATTGTCTGTATATGTGTCATTAAAATTAGAACCAATGATCATTTCTTAATCATATTGAATTACATAGACTCTGTTCTGGGCTCCAGACTTTTGAGTTGGGCCAAATATATTCATTGTATTTTAGAAACTTATTAATGGCAAGTGGAGCCTTGGGCTGTATATTGGAGCCCCTAACATGCTTGTCGAAAGGGGTGGAATGTGTATTTATCTGTAGGCCACATTGAAGCAACAATATATATGTCTTTTGGTGGGGGTGGGGGGTGGGAGAGAATACTGAGCAGAGGCCAAATATTTATTCCCCTGCTTGCTTTCTTCCCCCACCCCAATGGCCTCAAGGGAAGAGGAGATCAGAGGGAGAATTGCCTTGAGCTGCAGTTGTACACTAGCCTGTTTCAGATCTGCACTGGCAGATGTTTGCTTATCAGTCCAAAAGAAGGGAAGAGGTACATGACTTTCCGGTTGCAGCATTGCAGAGTCTGTTTTGTAACTACGGTTTAAGGCAACTGTCTTTGCTGCATTCAATTTATTGGACATTGTCCAAGACAACCTTGAGATGGTTGTTTCACACTAGCTTCATTGCAGATTGTATTTAAATATGTATGCAGAGAGCTCCATGTTGCCCAACTACTGAGCAGTATGAAACCATATGCTGCTGTCAAATGAGCCATTATCTCTATTGTAACAGCAGGATCAACGTTTCTTTCTCCCCTTCATATAAAAAAAGGAGCATATATCCCATCTACTTCAACTGAGCTAAAAGCCAGATCCCAGAGATGAAAACTTGTGGTGTTGTTCATTGAACCACCCAGCCCCTTGTGTTCAAAGCAATGTCAGTTTAATTACAAACAGACTTTACTCCCAACCCATGCAAGAATCTTCTTTCCTTTGTGCATTCCAATTCAAATTATGCTCAAGGCTCTGTAAAAAGTTCAAAGTAGATACTGTACATTTTGAGCTAAATTTGAAATAGCTACAGGTTATACTCGAAAATATTGCAAATAAATGTTTATAATAGCCCAAGTTTTTTGTTTTCAGACTTCATGAAGTGACGAGTTATCCCTGGAGGCCACTGCTTTCCTCTTTTGAATTTCAGAGACTTCTCCACAATCTGACAGCTATCAAGATTCGAGGCACATACAGCGAGCATAGTAAGTGTCTTCTAACGATTATGCGTACTCTTTCGATCGTGCCTATGCATGCACCCTGCCTCTGTGGTGCTGACTGGAAAGGAAACCAGTAGTGGGACCTGCCTGTCGAAGTACATTGGCTTCCAAGTCTGTTCTGTTGCCTTGTCTCATTTGAATCAAATATGGATCTGAGGCCTTGCTTGATAGACAGCAAGAACCTGTAACTATTTAAAAGTGGCTTGATCAGCAGCAGCTGCCTGCCTCCAGGCTCGGGAAGGCAATGTAATAGGCTCAGGAACAACGTGCTTTGACGGGCCCCGCTTCAGGCAGCAGGCTCCAGGCAAGGCAAGGCAGCTCCAGGCTGCAGAAACAGGAGACCAGAAGGAGGACCTGTCTGCTGAAGCTGCACATCTCTGACTGGTGTTATGGCATTGTTCATACTGCAGTCCAGAGAGTGGCAGTAAAACACTCATACATTTAATGGTGTGTTGTGTTGCTTATCAGGCCATTTGTAAGTAGTTCCTGGTTCATGCTGTCTACCGAGCGAGGCCTCAGATCCACAGTTGTGAGATCTCTAATAACAACAGTTAGTGACTGGCCTGTTTGTAAGAGGGAGATAAGCAATGGCTTTTTGAGATTGATGTGGCACCAGAATGACACATCTGGTGATAGAAGTTTAGGACCACCTCACCCTGAGTGGTGGACTCAGTAATCCAATACCTGAGCCATGGTCTGAAATGAATAGGTGGGAACTCATGTGCTGGGAAAACTCAGAAGCAGAAAACCCCCTGCCATGGTCTCGAAATTGATACCATCAAGCCAGTTGATCAATTCTAGTGTGTAACTCAAGTTCCAGGGATGAGGAACTTCTTCTGAATCTTTTCTGCATCTACTCTAATGCCTTAACATCCTTCCTAAAGTGTGCTGCCCAGAACTGGACACACTATTCCAGTTGAGGCTGAACCAGTGTTTTATACAGGTTTATCATAACTTCCTTGGTTTTGTACGCTATGCCCCTATTTATAAACCCAGGATCCCGTGTGCTTTATTAAACACTTTCTCAACATGCCCTACCATTTTCAATAATTAATGCATATACACCCCAGGTCCCTCTGCTGTTGCAGCCCCTTTAGAATTGTACCTTTTATATTCCCTCTCCTCGTTCTTCCTACCAAAATGAATCACTTCACACTTCTCTGCATTAAATTTCATCTGCCACTTGTCCGCTCATTCACTAGCCTATCAATGTCCTCTTGAAGTTTATCACTATCCTCCTCACAGTGCACAGTACTTCCAAGTTTTGTGTCATCTGCAAATTTTGAAATTATTCCCTGTATGAATGCTGAATCATGAATCCTATGGCACAGCAGGAGGCCATTCGGCTCTTCACACCTGAGCCAACCTTTTGAGAGCTGTCCAATTTAGTCCCACACCCTTGTTTTTCCCCTTAACCTTGCAAATTAGTTCTCCAAGTACATGTCACCACACACATGCACCACACACATTAAAATCCTTAAAAGCTTCCTGTTACAATTGCACCACTGCGATCTGGAGGCCATTGAGTATTTGCTCTTGTTTTACATTTCTTATTTTAATGAATAGTTTTGTCTTAAAGTTGTAGCCTTGACCTTAGTCCCTTCATTCTGATTTAAAGAATTATCACTTCCAGAAGGGGAAAAATATATAATTCCGTAGAGCTGACTCATTAATTAGGGTATAAAGTCTTTTTATTTTACTAGCCAAGGACAGCTATAATTGCAATTGTAGGTCACTGGATAACAAGATCTTCACAAAGCTAGCTACAGTTCCACTTTGTGCATTCTCACAGATCACTGTTTTTACTATTTGTTTCTTTACCCTTTGTTGCTCCTTGTATCTGTACCATTGGCTGGGATTTGTGCTATTTTTGCATTCTTAGCTGCTTTTTCTTTTAGTTTTATTTTGCCCCTTATCTCTTCCATCAACCATGGCTTTTTTTTTGGCAAGTAGAGCTCTTGCTCCTTCGGGTTATGAATGGTTCAGTATCAGGTTAAATTCTTCTTTGAATACCTCCCACTGATCTGTCATTTTAGCCATTAACAGATTTGCCCAGTTAATTGTGGATAATCTCTGTCTCATCACATTGAAGCCAGCATTACCCAAGTCATTAGTAGCTGTTTTACATTTCTCCTGTTCAAACACAACATTGACCTCTATCATATTATGGCCAATATGAGATAAATGTTCATGCACTGTTAAACTGTTAACTAAATCTGGCTCATTGCTTATTTATTAAATCTAATATGGCCGGCTGTTTTGTTGGTTCTCGGCCATACTGCTTTCGAAAACTATCCTGAACATAAAGAAATTCGCTGCCTTTCTGACACAAGCTTGTCTGCTTATCCCAATCTATACTGAAGTTACAAATCCCCTATTAAAACCACTCTGCCTTTGCTACATGCTTGTCTAATCTCTGCATTAATACATTTTGCCACTTCACAGCTGCTCACCAGAGGGCCTATAACACAACTCTCACCTATTTTTCTTATTTCTACCTCTCCACTGCCTGCTTACCTCATTATTATGTCTTATCATAGAAGTAATTTAATCCTTAATCACTGATGCTACTCTTCCCCCTCCATCAAACTCCCTATCTTTCCTGTAGACCTTACAACTGGTATATTTAGTTTCCAATCCTGACTATTTTGCAGCTATGTCTCAGTAATGGCTACCATGTCGTACCCACTAACTTGAATTTGCGCATGCAATTCATTCAATTTGTTCCTCATTACTCTGCATTTGTATAGTTGAGAATGTAGATCAACATTTAAACATTTCCTTTGTCATCTTCTGGCAGTAAGACAACTTGCATTTATGTATTTGCTTTAAAGAAACGTTGCATGGTATTTCACAAATGGGTGTAAGGAAAATGGATGCCAAGCCATGAAGAGAGAGAATCTGAAGTGTGACCAAAATCTAACTCAAAAGAGATGGTTTTGAAGAGGTTTTTAAAGGTGGCAAGAGAGGCAGTGAAGTTTAGGGAGGGACTTCTAGAGAATAGGAAAGACATTTATTTTAATCTTTCATGGGATGTGAGCATCGGTGGTAAGGCCAGTATTTGTTCCCCATCACTAATTACCCTTGAGGAGGTGGTGGTGTTGAGCTGCTGCCTTGAACTGCAGCTGTCCTTGTGGTGTAGGTATACCCATAGTGCTGTTAGGAAGAGCGTTCTGACCCAGCGACAGTGAAGAAACAGTGATATGGTTCTAAATCAGGCTTGTGCGTGACTTGGAGGGCAACTTGCAGGTAGTAGTATTCCAATGCCGTACGTAAATCCACACAGACTGCAATCCGAATAATTCCAATAAAAGGAAATAAAACTGACGCTGTTCACCTGTTCTACATATATATTATCAATGTTTTGGAATATTGTTTCTTTTTCTGCTGGTGTCCAAAAATTTGCATGATAGTGATTTTCACAAAATGTGCTTGTGGCTAATATCTGTTTATTCCCCCATAGGTGCTGGCCACTTGGATGACGTGACTCTGCTTACTGCTCGTCCTGGTTCTGGATCCCCTGCTCAATGGGTAGAGCAATGCACCTGCCCAGCTGCATACCGTGGACAATTCTGTGAACAGTGTGCATTGGGCTACAGGAGGGAGGATCCTAGTCGTGGAGCATTCAGTCCCTGTGTGCCCTGTAGCTGCAATGGACATAGTGATTCCTGTGATCCTGAAAGTGGTGAGTGGCAAGAGCTTAAGTTTGGAAAGCTGTGCTTAGATTGGTGTTTTTTGTGCTCTCAGACATTCTGAATAAACCAGTGCTTGGTATAGTTGTTTGTTTTAATATATGTAATGTTTTGTGCAGTGCTGTTTTCCCCTTCCAACTCTTTTCTTTACCCTGCCTTTTCTGTTCTCTATTGCCCACCTCTCCCATTGTGCGACATCATTCTTAGCAGGGAGGTACCCAAGATGTGTTGCGAATTTAATTTCCAAATTTATGATGCATAAGAGTAAACAGACTTGTATTTTTTTTTCTCCCCGCTTGGTGTGAAATATCTCAACTTCGCTTTCAGGTCTGCCTGATTTTGAGAAGTTGTCATGGGGCATGTTGTTCATCAACCTACACCCATACCCCTTAACAACATTTAGGGTAACATGCATCCTACCTAAATCAGAATATGGTTGAATGTTTGAAGGTATTGTGGTTATAAGTGGGTTCCTTTACCTAAAGAACAAACTATTTGTCAGCTTTTGCCTGTCTTTATCATGGGTGTTAGTAGCCTAAAAGGAATATTTCAGGCTTTGCTTCCAAAATAGCATGTTTGATCTTGAAAAATCCTTTTACTATTTGAAACTTTCCACTTACCTTCTAAATGAATGCTTCAATTTTCCAGTGGCTGTCTCATGTATCTATCAATTTAGTACAATTTATTTAAAGGGTGTGGTGCCCTCTGTTAACCTTCCAGTGCCCCTAACACCTTCACCAGTTATTCCTTCCTCCTTCTCCGAAAGGTGTTGACTACTTGCTGAGGTATGCATACTGTCATCTTCTGATACCTCACCTAGGTAGACCTTGTTCAGGCATCAGCCTGACAAATGCCAGCAAAATATTTGACCACATAATTGAATATTTCTGGGAAGAAGCTGGTGTTCTTTTCTTTTGAAGAGGCTTTTGACTCTCAGTATTCTTTAAAATGAATTGTAAATTCGTCAGTGCCTTTGTTTTAAATGGAAGTTAGCAGAGTTGCAGTTTCTTATAATGTGATATAATTTTCGCTTGTTTATCGGTGAGAATCCTCATCTGTAGAAATGCATGCATTTCAAACCTCATCAAAACAGTGCTGTACCTAATGCGATTCCTTTGCTGCTGGGTCAAAATCCTGTTGCTTCTTACCATGGAATTTCTTAGCTAACAGCATTGTGGGAGTAAACGAATTGCAGTGGTTCAAGAAGTAATCCTACCACCACCTTCTCGAGGCCTATTAGTAACGGGCAATAAATGCTCACCTTGCTAGCAATGCCCATATTCCGAGAATTTCTTTTAAAAGTAATAGGTTTCTTATTGCCCTTTAATGTAGTAGATCTATAATCCTAAGTCTAAACAAACCAAGAATGTTAATTTTCAGTAACATTGGTCATTTCAGTGCTGTTGTTTCCTTGATTTTCCTCTGCAGTTGTTATCTATTATGATTTGTCCCACCATATTTTAGGATCTCATTTAGGGCAAGACAGTCCAGAAGGGCTTTATCAGACTTGTCTCTGGTACATGAGTAAGAGTTGGTTTCACAATGTTCCTGGGATCATCCACACTTGTTTTAAAATTCATGGGAAAGTTTCACCTAACCATCAAATATGTGTAGCACTGGAGAGTGGGCTTCCACGTGATGCTTATAAAATACCTATCTTTCAAGAAATTATCTGTAATCCTGCCTGTCATCTGAAAGATCTATGTGCATTTGTGTGTACTGCTGCAGAAAGGATTAACAAATTGAGCATTTTAATTTTGACAGACTATATTTGACATATGGATAATTAACTGCTTTGTGTCTGGTCGATCCACAGGTGAATGTTACTGCAGGGACAACACAGCAGGATCAAACTGTGAGCGGTGTAGGGATGGTTACTATGGTGATCCTACAGCTGGTAGCTCAGAGGACTGCAGTCCATGCCCTTGTCCAAGTGGTTCAAGCTGTGCCATGGTGCCAAAAACTAGGGATATAGTGTGTACCAACTGCCCTACAGGAACGACTGGTGAGGTCCTCAACAGTTGAAAAGTATTTGTAAATGAATGCAATTTGTCCTGGCATCATTGTCACATTTCTTATATATGCAAATTTGTTGGCATTGTTTTTCAATTTGCACATTAATTGGCATTCTAATGCTCAAATAGCATTCACGCGATATATATTTGTGATTGGAAATAGGATCTATCCTTTAGCAACATATTCAGTAAGTTGATTTGAATCCTGCACATGCAGCCCATGTGTTTCAGGAAACCTCTCAGCCATACCTGATTTGGCCTATATGTAACTCAAGCTCACTCTACATTGTTGACTCTTAATGGCTTCAGGACAACCTTACCCTTGCTGCTCATATCCTGAGAAAGACATTTCATATAGCAGTCAGACAATTTCATGATTTTGATAATTGCATTCCAAGTTCTTTGAAGTCCACTAGAGGCTGTGAATGTGCTTTCAATTCCCAAAACAAGAATGAGGCCTCAGCCTTCCAAATTATTGGCCAGCCAGACCCAAGAGATTGGATATTGTGCCTGGTCCCTAGCCTCTTGGCAAAACTCATTGCAGGGAAGGGAAGCTAGGACTGCCTTCCCAACCACCTCCCCGCCACCACCAACACCATCCCACCCCACCTCCCTTGCACAACTTATCCTTCATATACCCTTAAAAGATATCAAAAGAAAGTGAAAAGTAGTCCATTAGCACTGCAGCCCTCTTGGCCTGGAGTGAGGTTTGTGCCTCGTTGAAGATCCCATTGGGTCCATCAGCCCTGTCCCTAATCTGGCATCATGAGTACTCTCCTCTGGTTGATTCAGAGCCTAGCATGAGAAAGAGAGGGGCAAATTAGGCCAGTTCCTCCATGAGGGCGACATGATGGCCTTCTGCCAATTAGTTATTAGTAAAATTAATAATTTTTCACCTTTTCCCACTTGATTGATACAACCATCTCCAGATAAAGTGACATTTCCAGAACATTCAAATACTTTGCAGATTTCATTATCAGCCAACCCTATATATCTTTTCTACTTCCCTATAGCATTTCTTCCCTATGTACTGTGTTCATCTTCATGACCAAAGAATTACAGGAACTCTCAGAACCAGACCTAGGGTGTCCGTTAAAGGAGGAGATATGTTATATGATAAGGAAGTAGATCCTCAAGCCACCAGCTGAAACAAAATGCATGAAGGCCACTTCAAGATTGTGTGTCATGCACTTAAGAGCATCCTGTTACATATGTTCTGATCATTCCCTTCCATCTAACTATTCTGGATGGTAATCCAGGAAGCCACTAGGGTAACAACTAGTCTCAATGCAGTCAGCATGCTTGCACAATGCTTCTTACTAATTGTTAGAAGATGCATTTCTCTCTCCACCTACTCCTCCACCCACCTTGTAATGCAGATCTCCCCCATGAAAAAGGTATGGGACATATTCCAATTAGAACAGGCAATGTTTGGCATCACTTGGAATGGAGAAATACCAAAATACGTGTTCTTAGAGTGTCACCTGAGCATAACAAACCAGCGATGATGAAGGGCAACGACTCCATCCAACATGATCAGTAGCTTGTAGACCCTTCTCTTTTCCCACCCCATTTCACTGGGTCCTTTGATCTATCCAATCAACAGAAACCAAGACCAAACGAGTTGTCTTAATCCCCTGACCTGCATTGCCCACAGGACCAGAATAGTCATGTTAAAAACAGTCCACGTACCAAGTCACACTTCTACAAGAAGCATGCAACCACAATACACAATGGCTTTATAAAATATGAGAAGATGTGCTTCAAATGTACAGTGACTTTATAAAATGTGTATCTTTAAGAATCGGTTTAAAAATTTAAGGCTTGCATGCAATCTTTGAAGAACAATTCAGGGATAAAACGTGGCAGTGGCAGTGTCCTCAGATATTCATGGAAAAATGCCTGTAGTATTGATTTAAATTCTCAATGTGCATTGGTTGCTCTCCCAATTTGGAGTCAACATCTTCAGTGTTTTGAGTCCAAGCATTTACCTCAATTATCCATTGTAATTGGAACCATAGAACAGATTATATACAGTGCATTTTTTAATGTGGTTCAGTGTAACTGAGAGGAGCAGCATCATTATTTTAATCGAGCCAGTCATGACAAAAATCTACTTTTAGAACCATAGAACAATTACGGCACAGAAGGAGACCATTCAACCCATTGTGTCCATGGCGGCTGAAAAAAACAAGCCGCCCAGTCTAATCCCACCTACCAGCACCCGGTCCATAGCCTTGCAGGTTACAGCACTTCAGGTACATATCCAGGTACCTTTTAAAAGAATTGAGGGTTTCTGTCTCCGCCACCGTTCCTGGCAGGGAATTCCAGACACGCACCACCCTCTGGATGAAAATGTTTTTCCTCATGTCCCCTCTAATCCTTCAACCAATCACTTTAAATCTGTGTCCCCTGGTAACTGACCTCCCCGCCAGGGGAAACAGGTCTATTCTGTCCACTCTATCTAGGCCCCTCATAATTTTGTACACCTCAATTAAGTCACCCTCAGCCTCCTCAGTTCCAGGGAAAACAACTCCAGCCGATCTAATCTTTCCTCATAGCTGCAACTTTCAAGCCCTGGCAACATTCTTGTAAATCTCCTCTACTCTCTCCACAGCAATTTTGTCCTTTCTGTAATGTGGTGACCAGAACTGTACGCAATACTCCAGCTGTGGCCTAACCAGTGTTTTATACAGTTCCAGCATCATCTCCCTGCTTTTGTATTCTGTACCTTGGCCAATAAAGGAAAGCAATCCGTATGCCTTCCTTACCACTCTATCTACCTGTCCTGCCACCTTCAGGGACCTGTGGACATGCACTCCAAGGACTCTCACTTCTTCTACCCTTCTCAATGTCCTCCTATTTATTGTGTATTCCCTCGCTTTATTTGTCCTCCTCAAATGGATTACCTCATACCTCTCTGGATTGAATTCCATTTGCCACTTTCCCGCCCACTGTACCAAACCTTTGATATCATTCTGGAGTCTACAACTATCCTCTTCACTATTAACTACAGGGCCAATTTTTGTGTCTTCAGCAAATTTCCCAATCATGCCTCCCACATTTAAGCCCTGTGGAACACCACTGGAAACAGCTTTCCATTTGCAAAAGCATCCATCGACTACTACCCTTTATTTCCTGTCCCTGAGCCAATTCTGGATCCAACCTGCCACATCCCCATGTTTCCCATGGGCTTTCATTTTACTGACCAGTCTGCCAGTCGGGACCTTGTCAAATGCCTTACTAAAATTCATGTAGACAACCTCCACTGCACTACCCTCATCAATCCTCCCTGTTAAGTCCTCAAAAACTCAGTAAGTTAATAAGACATGACCTTCTCTTAACACATCCATGCTGACTATCCCTGATTAATCTGTGCCTTTCTAAGTGGCAGTTTATCCTGCCCCTCAGAATTGATTGTAATAATTTACCCACCACCGAGATCAGACTGACTGGCCTATAATTATTTGGCCTATCCCTCGCACCCTTTTTAAACAATGGTTGGAGATCTGCGAACGTTCTATCATCTGGTACCTCGCCTGTATCTAGTGAGGATTTCAAGATGATCCTCTGCGCATCCACTATTTCCTCCCTGGCTTTCTTTAACAACCTGGGATGTAATCCATCAGGTCCTGGCGATTTATCCACTTTAGATCATAAGATCATAAGAACTAGGGGCAGGAGTAGGCCGTCTGGCCCCTCGAGCCTGCTCCGCCATTCAATAAGATCATGGCTGATCTTTTCGTGGACTCAGATCCACTTACCCGCTCTCTCACCGTATCCCTTAATTCCTTTATTGTTCAAAAAGATATCTACCTTAGCTTTAAAAACGCTTACTGAAGAAGCGTCAACTACTTCACTGGGCAAGGAATTCCATAGATTAACAACCCTCTGGGTGAAGAAGTTCCTTCTTAATACAGTCCTAAATCTGCTCCCTCTAATCTTGAGGCTATGCCCTCTTGTCCTAGCTTCACCTGCCAGTGGAAACATCCTCTCTACTTGTATCTTATCTATTCCCTTCATAATTTTATATGCTTCTATAAGATCCCCCCCTTATTCTTCTGAATTCCAATGAATATAATCGCAATCTACTCAGTCTCTCCTCATAAACCAACCCCCTCAACTCCAGAATCAACCTAGTGAACCTCCTCTGCACCCACTCCAGTGCCAGTACATCCTTTCTCAAGTAAGGAGATCAAAACTGCACACAGTACTCCAGGTGCGGCCTCACCAGTATCTTATACAGCTGCAACACAACCTCTCTGCTTTTAAACTCAATCCCTTTAGCAATGAAGGACAAAATTCCATTTGCCTTCCTAATTACTTGCTGTACCTGCAGACCAACCTCTGCGATTCATGCACAAGGACACCCAGGTCCCTCTGCATAGCAGCATGCTGCAACTTTTTACCATTCAAGTAATAATCCTTTTTACTGTTACTCCTACCGAAATGAATGACTTCACATTTATTAACATTGTATTCCATCTGCCAGACCTTTGCCCACTCACTCAATGTATCTATGTTCCTCTGCAAAGTTTCACAGTCATCTGCACACTTTGCTCTGCCACTCATCTTAGTGTCATCTGCAAACTTTGACACCGTACACGTGGTCCCCAACTCCAAATCATCTATATAAATTGTAAATAATTGCGGTCCCAACACCGATCCCTGAGGCACACCACTAGTGACTGATTGTCAACCAGAATAGCACTCATTTATCCCCACTCTCTGCTTCCTGTTAGTCAACCAATCCTCTTTCCATGCTAATACTTTACCCCTAACGCCATGCATCCTTATCTTATGCAGCAGCCTCTTGTGCGGCACCTTGTCGAAGGCCTTTTGGAAATCTAGGTACACCACATCCACTGGGTCCCCATTGTCCACCTTGCTCGTAATGTTATCATAGAATTCCAAAAGATTTGTCAAGCATGACCTGCCCTTCATGAACCCATGCTGCATCTGCCCAACGGGACTATTTCTATCGAGATGCCCTGCTATTTCTTCCTTGATAATAGACTCAAGCATCTTCCCCACTACGGAGGTTAAGCTAACCGGTCTATAATTCCCCATCTTTTGTCTACCTCCCTTTTTAAACAGTGGCGTCACATCTACTGTTTTCCAATCTGCTGGGACTACCTCAGAGTCCAGTGAATTTTGGAAAATTACCGCCAGTGCACCTGCTATTTCTCCCGCCATCTCTTTTAGTACCCTGGGATGCATTCCATCAGGGCCAGGAGACTTATCAGTCCTTAGCTCCATTAGCTTGCCGAACACTACCTCTTCCGTAATAATGATTGTTTCCAGGTCCTCACCTACGTTCGTCTCTTTGTCAATTACTGGCATGTTATTAATGTCCTCCATTGTGAAGACCGATACAAAATACCTGTTCAATGCCTCGGCCATTTCATCATATCCCATAACTAACTTCCCCTTCTCATCCTCTAAAGGACCAACGTTTACTTTAGCCACTCTTTTTCGTTTTATATATTTATAGAAACTTTTGCTATCTGTCTTTATATTCTGTGCTAGTTTTTTCTCATGTTCTATCTTACTTTTCTTTATAGCTCTTTTTGTGGCTTTCTGTTGACCTTTAAAGTTTTCCCAATCTTCTAGTTTCATGCTGTTTTTGGCCACTTTGTATGCCTTCTCTTTCAATTTGATAGCCTCCCTTATTTCCTTAGACACCCATGGCAGATTACCCCTTTTCTTCCAGTCCTTCCTTTTCACTGGAATATACTTTTGCTGAGCACTTTGAAAAATTGCTTTGAAAGTCCTCCACTGCTCGTCAACTGTCCCACCATAAAATCTTTGTTTCCAGTCTACTTTAGCCAAGTCCTCCCTCATTCTATTGTAGTCCCCCTTGTTCAAGCGCAGGGCCCTGGTATTGGATTTTATCTTCACACTCTCCATCTGCATTCTAAATTCAACCATACTGTGATCACTCCTTCCAAGAGGATCCCTAACTATGAGGTCATTAATTATTCCTGTCTCATTACACAGGACTAAATCTAGGATAGCTTGCTCCCTCGTCGGTTCCATTACATACTGTTCAAGAAAACTATCATGGATACACTCAACGAGCTCCTCCTCAAGGCTACCCTGACTGAGCTGGTTCGACCAATCTACATGTAGATTAAAATCCCCCATGATAATTGCCGTACCATTTTTACAGGCATTAGTTATTTCTTTGTTTATTGCCCGCCCCAATGTGATATTATTTGGTGGCCTACAGACTGTGCCTATCAATGACTTTTTCTTCTTTAGAGTTTCTAATTTCCACCCAAATGGATTCAACCTCATTCTCCATAGAACCTATATCATCTCTCAGCACCGCCCTGATGTTGTCCTTGAATATCAGAGCTACACCACCTCCCTTACCTTCCTGTCTGTCCTTCCGAATAGTCTGGTACCCCTGGATATTTAACTCCCAGTCGTGACCAACCTGAAACCATGTCTCCGTAATGGCTACCAAATCATATTTATTCGTGATGATTTGTGCCGTTAACTCATCAACCTTGTTACGAATGCTACGAGCATTCAGGTAAAGTGCCTTTATGCTAGCTTTCTTACCCTCATGATTTCCAACATCTCTAATAATAACTCCTGAGTTATCCTTCCTTTCTGCTTCTTTCATAGTCTGCCTTGAACTTAAACCCTCCTGCACACATGTTAACCTGCTGCTTACCTTTTTATTTAACATCATACTCCCTGTCGTTTTCCCTTTCCCTTCCCCCCGAGTCACTAGTTTAAAGTCCTAGAGACCACCCTATTTATCCGTTTCGCGAGAACACTGGTTCCAGATCGGTTCAGGTGGAGACCGTCCCATCGGTACAGATCCCCCCGGTTCCAAAACTGATGCCAATGCCCCATGAAATGGAACCCCTCTTTCCCACACCACTCCCTTAGCCACGTGTTTACTTCCCTAATATTCTTATCCCTAAACCAATTTGCACGTGGCTCAGGCAGTAATCCGGAAATTATGACCCTCGGGGACCTGTTCCTTAATTTCGTTCCTAGTGCTTTATAATCCCCAAACAGGTCCTCCGTCCAAGCCTTGCCTATGTTGTTAGTCCCAATGTGGACCACAACAACTGGATCCTCCCCCTCCCGCTCCAATATCCTTTCAAGCCGGTCAGAGATGTCCTGCACCCTGGCACCGGGCAGGCAACACCATGCGGGACTCCCGATCCGGCTTGCAAAGGATACTATCTATCCCCCTAATTATAGAATCCCCTACAACTACCACTTGTCTTTTTGCTCCCCCCTCTTGAATGGCCTTCTGCACCATGGTGCCATGGTCAGTTGGCTCATCCTCCCCGCAGCCCTTTTCCTCATCCACACAGGGAGCAAGTATCTCGTACCTGTTGGATAAGGTCAAAGGCTGAGGCTCCTCCACTCCTGAACTTAGGATCCCCCTACCTGCCTCACTTGTAATCACACCCTGTTGTCCCTGATCACTAACTGAATTTGAATTACTTAATCTACCAGGTGTGACTGCCTCCTGAAACAAAACGTCCAGGTAACTCTTCCCCCTCCCGGATGTGCCGCAATGTTTGAAGCTCAGATTCCAGATCATCAACTCTGAGCCGGAGTTCTTCCAGCAACCAACACTTTCTGCAGATGTGGTCCCTGCCGTTCACAATGGGGTCAGCCAGCTCCCACATCATACAGCTACAGCACATCACCTGCCCAGCCATCTCTACTTAGTTAATTACTTTATTACTTTATATAAATTTATGAGTTAAATACTTTCTGATACTTCTCTGCTATGGTCTTTTTCAAATAACCAATTAATAGATGAATCAAAAAAAGAAAAAAAAAAGTAAAAAAAGAAAGTAAATTTTTAACCAATCACACGATACAGAAGAAATAAAAAAAGCTTACCTTATCAACACACCAGAGTCCTTTTTATTTTGGTTAGAGGAGGAGGGCGGATGGGAGACACTACATGTGTAGTGTCTCGGGTTCAGCCACTGCCCAAATATATAGGTTTTTACTTACCCAGCAGTCCCCTGGTCCGCCGAAACAAAAGGTAATTTACTTCTAAGCTGAAACTGACCTCCCCAGCTGATAACTCACTCGCACTATTTCTGCTTCCGAAAATGCTGTTGCAACAAAAGGTAAGTTATTTGAAACTGCCCAAATATATAGGTTTTTACTTACCCAGCAGTCTCTTGGTCCGCCGAAACAAACTGTAATTTACTTTTAAGCTGAAACTGACCTTCCCAGCTGATAACTCGCTCGCACTATCTCTGCTTCCGAAAAAGCTGCTGCAACTTTCAAGGACATCAGACCCTCCAGTATTTCCCCCCTCATTATGTTTATCATATCTAATATTTCACACTCCCCCTCTTTAACTACAATGTCTACATCAACCCTCTCCTTTGTGAAGACAGTGACAAAGTACTTATTGAGAACCCTGCCCACATCCTCTGCATCCACGCATAAGTTCCCTTGTACATCTCTGATAGGCCTTTCCTTAGTTATCCTCTTAATGTACTGATAAAACATCCTTGGGTTTTCCTTGATTTTACCTGCCAATGTCCTGTCTTTGCTTTTCTAATTTTCTTTCTTACTTCACCCCTGCACTTTCTATACTCATTTAAGTTTTCTAAAATATTAAGATATTTGTGATCATCATAAGCTTTCTTTTTCTGCTTTAACTTACCCTATAAGCTTCTAGATAACCAGTACCGCCCTTAATCTTTGTGCCGACATGCCTACACTGCCTGTAGAATCTCGCTTTTGAATGCCTCGCACTGTTTGCCACTGATTTTCCTTCAAGTAGCTGTATCCAGTCCACTTTCACCAGGTCACCTCTCTGTTTGGTAAAATTTGACTTCTCCCAATTTAGAACCTTTGCTCCTATTTTATCTTTGTCCTTTAAACCTAACTGTATTATGGTTACTATCTCCAATGGTCATCCACTGTTACTTGGTCCACTTGCCCATCTTCATTACTGAAGACTAAATCTAGTATTGCACCCAGTCTCGTTGGGCTTGTTACGTGCTGGCTAAAAAAAGTTCTTTTGAATGCAGTTCAAGAATTTTGTCCCCTCTGTGCCCTCCACACTGTTTGTGGCCCAGTTGATACTGGGGTAGTGGAAATCCCCAACTATTATTGCCCTATAGATTTTGTACTCAGAAATTTGCCTACACATTTGTTCTTCTATATCCCTCTCACTATTTGGGGATCTACAGTACACTCCTAGTAATGTGGCTGCCCCTTTTTTATTTCTGAGCTCCACCCGTATAGCCTCTTTTGATATTCATTTAGTATATCATCCCTCCTCAAAGCTGTTATTGATTCCTTAACTAATAATGATTTACTTTCTGGAATACGTAGTTTCTCGCTGAATATGAAAACCATTTGCACCCAGTTTTCTTTCTCCATCTTCCTTGAAGGAAATTTTAACATCTTCTCCCCTTCCAATGATGCATTGGGGTGGGAGGTTAAATTGTTAAAAATGTGCAACCTGACCCCAACCTGCTGCAAAAGCACCAACTTCAGGTTTTACTGTGGCTGGTTTGCCTGCCACTCTGGAGAGGGGGCCCATAAGTATAATGTTCAAATTAGCTTCATTTAATGAAATTTTTGGAAATACAAAGAGAACAAAGAAAATTACAGCACAGGAACAGGCCCTTCGGCCCTCCAAGCCTGTGCCGATTCAGATCCTCTATCTAAACATGTCGCCTATTTTCTAAGGGTCTGTATCTCTTTGCTTCCTGCCCATTCATGTATCTGTCTAGATACATCTTAAAAGACACTATCGTGCCCGCGTCTACCACCTCCGCTGGCAACGCGTTCCAGGCACCCACCACCCTCTGCATAAAGAACTTTCCACGCATATCCCCCCTAAACGTTTCCCCTCTCACTTTGAACTCGTGACCCCTAGTAATTGAATCCCCCACTCTGGGAAAAAGTTTCTTGCTATCCAACCTGTCTATACCTCTCATGATTTTGTACACCTCAATCAGGTCCCCCCTCAACCTCCGTCTTTCTAATGAAAATAATCCTAATCTACTCAACCTCTCTTCATAGCTAGCGCCCTCCAAACCAGGCAACATCCTGGTGAACCTCCTCTGCACCCTCTCCAAAGCATCTACATCCTTTTGGTAATGTGGCGACCAGAACGGCACGCAGTATTCCAAATGTGGCCGAACCAAAGTCTTATACAACTGTAACATGACCTGCCTACCCTTGTACTCAATACCCCGTCCGATGAAGGAAAGCATGCCGTATGCCTTCTTGACCACTCTATTGACCTGCGTTGCCACCTTCAGGGAACAATGGACCTGAACACCCAAATCTCTCTGTACATCAATTTTCCCCAGGACTTTTCCATTTACTGTATAGTTCACTCTTGAATTGGATCTTCCAAAATGCATCACCTCGCATTTGCCCTGATTGAACTCCATCTGCCATTTCTCTGCCCAACTCGCCAATCTATCTATATTCTGCTGTATTCTCTGACAGTCCCCTTCACTATCTGCTACTCCACCAATCTTAGTGTCGTCTGCAAACTTGCGAATCAGACCACTTATACTTTCCTCCAAATCATTTATGTATATCACAAACAACAGTGGTCCCAGCACGGATCCCTGTGGAACACCACTGGTCACACGTCTCCATTTTGAGAAACTCCCTTCCACTGCTACTCTCTGTCTCCTGTTGCCCAGCCAGTTCTTTATCCATCTAGCTAGTACACCCTGGACCCCATGCGACTTCACTTTCTCCATCAGCCTACCATAGGGAACCTTATCAAACGCCTTACTGAAGTCCATGTATATGACATCTACAGCCCTTCCCTCATCAATCAACTTTGTCACTTCCTCAAAGAATTCTATTAAGTTGGTAAGACATGACCTTCCCTGCACAAAACCATGTTGCTTATCACTGATAAGCCCATTTTCTTCCAAATGGGAATAGATCCTATCCCTCAGTATCTTCTCCAGCAGCTTCCCTACCACTGACGTCAGGCTCACCGGTCTATAATTACCTGGATTATCCCTGCTACCCTTCTTAAACAAGGGGACAACATTAGCAATTCTCCAGTCCTCCGGGACCTCACCCATGTTTAAGGATGTTGCAAAGATATCTGTTAAGGCCCCAGCTATTTCCTCTCTCGCTTCCCTCAGTATCCTGGGATAGATCCCATCCAGACCTGGGGACTTGTCCACCTTAATGCCTTTTAGAATACCCAACACTTCCTCCCTCCTTATGCCGACTTGACCTAGAGTAATGAAACATCTGTCCCTAACCTCAACATCCGTCATGTCCCTCTCCTCGGTGAATACCGATGCAAAGTACTCGTTTAGAATCTCACCCATTTTCTCTGACTCCACGCATAACTTTCCTCCTTTGTCCTTGAGTGGGCCAATCCTTTCTCTAGTTACCCTCTTGCTCCTTATATATGAATAAAAGGCTTTGGGATTTTCCTTAACCCTGTTGGCTAAAGATATTTCATGACCCCTTTTAGCCCTCTTAATTCCTCGTTTCAGATTGGTCCTACATTCCCGATATTCTTTCAAAGCTTCGTCTTTCTTCAGCCTCCTAGACCTTATGTATGCTTCCTTTTTCCTCTTAGCTAGTCTCACAATTTCACCTGTCATCCATGGTTCCCTAATCTTGCCATTTCTATCCCTCATTTTCACAGGAACATGTCTCTCCTGCACGCTAATCAACCTCTCTTTAAAAGCCTCCCACATATCAAATGTGGATTTACCTTCAAACAGCTGCTCCCAATCTACATTCCCCAGCTCCTGCCGAATTTTGGTATAGTTGGCCTTCCCCCAATTTAGCACTCTTCCTTTAGGACCACTCTCGTCTTTGTCCATGAGTATTCTAAAACTTACGGAATTGTGATCACTATTCCCAAAGTAGTCCCCTACTGAAACTTCAACCACCTGGCCGGGCTCATTCCCCAACACCAGGACTATTTACATACTGCTCTGGAAAACCCTCCTGGATGCTCCTTACAAATTCTGCTCCATCTAGACCTCTAACACTAAGTGAATCCCAGTCAATGGTGGGAAAATTAAAATCTGCTATCACCACCACCCTGTTGCTCCTACATCTTTCCATAATCTGTTTACATATTTGTACCTCTATCTCACGCTTGCTGTTGGGAGGCCTGTAGTACAGCCCCAACATTGTTACCGCACCCTTCCTATTTCTGAGTTCTGCCCATATTGCCTCACTGCTGGAGTCCTCCATAGTGCCCTCCTTCAGCACAGCTGTGATATATTCTTTGACCAGTAATGCAACTCCTCCACCCCTTTTACCTCCCTCTCTATCCCGCCTGAAGCATCGATATCCTGGGATATTTAGTTGCCAATCATGCCCTTCCCTCAACCAAGTCTCAATAATAGCAATAACATCATACTCCCAGGTACTAATCCAAGCCCTAAGTTCATCTGCCTTACCTACTACACTTCTTGCATTAAAACAAATGCACCTCAGACCACCAGTCCCTTTGCGTTCATCATCTGCTCCCTGTCTACTCTTTCCCTTAGTCATGCTGACTTCATTATCTAGTTCCTTACAGGCTTTAGTTACTACCTCCTTACTGTCCACTGACCTCCTCATTTGGTTCCCATCCCCCTGCCACATTAGTTTAAACCCTCCCCAACAGCGTTAGCAAAAGCACCCCCAAGGACATTGGTTCCAGTCCGGCCCAGGTGTAGACCGTCCAATTTGTAATAGTCCCACCTCCCCCAGAACCGGTCCCAATGTCCCAAAAATCTGAACCCCTCCCTCCTGCACCATCTCTCAAGCCACGCATTCATCCTGACTATTCTTTCATTTCTACTCTGACTATCACGTGGCACTGGTAGCAATCCTGAGATTACTACCTCTGAGGTCCTACTTTTTAACTTGGCTCCTAACTCCCTAAATTCTGCTTGTAGGACCTCATCCCGTTTTTTACCTATATCATTGGTGCCTATGTGCACAACGACAACTGGCTGTTCACCCTCCCCTTTTAGAATGTTCTGCAGCCGATCTGAGACATCCCTGACCTGTGCACCTGGGAGGCAACATACCATTCGGGAGTCTCGTTTTCGACCACCGAACCGCCTATCTACTCCCCTTACAATTGAATCCCCGATGACTATAGCCTTTCCACTCTTTTTCCTGCCCTTCCGAACAGCAGAGCCAGCCACGGTGCCATGAACCTGGCTGCAGCTGCCTTCCCCTGGTGAGCCATCTCGCTCAACAGTATCCAAAACGGTATACCTGTTTTGGAGGGAGATGACCGCAGGGGACACCTGCGCTGCCTTCCTGCTCTTTCTCTGCCTTTTGGTCACCCTTTCCCTTTCTCCCTCCGCAATCCTAATCTGCGGTGTGACCAATTCGCTAAACGTGCTATCCACGACCTCCTCAGCATCGCGGATGCTCCAAAGTGAATCCATCCACAGCTCCAGAGCCGTCATGCGATCTAAAAGAGCTGCAGCTGGACACACTTCCAGCACGTGAAGAAGTCGGGGACATCAGCCGTGTTCCTGAGCTCCCACATTGAGCAAGAGGAGCATAACACGGGTCTGAGATCTCCTGCCATTTTTAATCTTAAGCTTAACTTAGTCTTAACTTAGATAAATGAAAAAGGAACGAAAAGTTTTTACCAATCACACAAAAAAAAAATAAATAGAAAAAGCCTTACCTTATCTGCACACCACCGAGTCCTTTTTTTTTGGTTCGAGGAGGAGGGCGGGTGGGAGACAGTACATCTGTAGTGTCTCGGGTTCAGCCGCTGCCCAAATATATAGCACTTACTTACCCAGCTGCCACCTCGCTCTCCCTGTCGCCGCTGCAAAAAAAAAAAATGATTTGCAGAGATTTCCTGGGGTCCTGGAAATTTGGCATTTAAACAGAGGTGAGATTGAACAGCACTTCATGGAGATGGTTTAAAAGTTAGTAGTTCTGATAGCTAAAGGCTCAGTACTCACACCTGCTTTCTCAGTTCCCTCCTGGGAAACTGAGAGTACTTATTGAGAGAGACTTAGTTGTACAGTTTGGAGGTGTTTGCACAGAGAACAACAGGATAGATGCACAACGGCTGCTTTTGATAGCTTTCCTCATCTGAAATCCAATCAGAAGCAGCAAGGGCAGGTTGTGGAGGAAGCTGCAGGTGGCCAGCAGAGAAGGGAGGAACCGAGGGGCTGAGGTCACAGAGGCACTTCTGACATAACCGTGTGTACAGACAGAGGCTCAGCTTCCTTGACCTCTGAGGAGCAGTGCTTCCGAAGGCTGAGATGGTCACATCAAGTGGATGCAGACATCTGCAGTTTCCTGGAAGATCTGGTGGCCACCCACTACCAATGACTGTAAAAGTCACCACAACCCTCACATTGTTTTCCTCTGGTTCCATCCAGGGCACTACTGGAGACACATTGAGAGTCTCTCAGTCAGCTGTACATAAAGACATACGGCAGGTAGATGGATTGTTTGTTAGGGTTGTGATGTATGTAAACTTTCCCTGTGATGACAACAGCCAGAATGAGCAAGCACTCGGGGATTTGTGTCTCTGGCTGGCTTCCACAGGTACTGGGTGCCATCAATTGCACACATTGAAATATGTGCACCACCAGTTCAACCATGAACATTAGTCAACTGCAAGGGATTTCATTCCATCTATGTTCAGCTGGTGAGCGCCTGCAAGAAAAGGTTCATAAAGGTCTGTGCCAGATTCCTTTCATGATGCTTTCATACTGCAGCAGTCCAACATCCCCGAATCATTTATACTTGGAACCAGCTGCTAGGTAACAAAGGATACCCACTTCAATAATAGCACACCTGATTGTCATATGTTTATATCAAGCACTCATCAGCATGCTCAAGAAATGCTTCAGGTGCCCTCCAGTGCTCATCCAGTGAGTACTCTAGGACAATAGTGGTGTGCTGTATTCTGCACAACATGGCACGGTAGCAAGAACGAGAGACTGAAGAGGAACAAGCTGCTTAGCACTCATCTGATGAGGATTTCAATGAAGAATGTGAAACCAGATTACCCAATGGCAGACTCACTGTTCAGAATGCTATAGGGATGCCCTAATAGCTTGAAGATTCGCACTGACACAAAGCAGTACTGTAAGCAACAATCTACCCATTGCACATGAACCAATTGGTCTCACTCAATTCATGTCCTCACATCCATCATCAAGCAATTAAAAACCTGAGTTGTCACTTGGCAGGCAAGAATGGTGAACATGGGAAAATGGTGCGTATTAATAAATTTTATGTGAATAAATCAATGAAACTTAATGCAATATTTTCATAAACACCCATGTGCATACCTTTGATGAACTAAAAAGGTATATTTTACTCTCCCTACCACTCCTGCTACCTGGTGCACTCATGTGATTTCAGCAGAAGTAGTGGCAGACTGCTCTGACTTCTGATATGACCTGATTAGCTCATTAAACCGCATTCTGCTCTGGATCCAGGTGCGGAGCAATTCTGTAGCTGACCTCTTCAGCCACCTGTAATCACACCATTTTCGATCACAGCAAAAGGCTCATTCTTGTTGCTTGGGAAGATCCATCTTTCCCGGAACTGCACGTTTGAATCCCTCCAACCAGGTTTACACCTCTGCTACAGTACCAAAGTGACAAAGTCACAAATAACATCCTGTGACTGTGGCAAAGATAAACTATCCTTCCTTGTTCTCCATGGCCTGTCTGGATTCTTTGACATGGTTGACCACACTATCCTCCTCCAACATTGCACCATCGTCCAGCTGGGTAGGACTCAAGTGGTTCCATTCATATCTAATTATAGCCAGAATATCACCTGCAATGGTTTCTCTTCCCACTGCTGCACCGTTACCACTGGTGTCCCCCAAGGATTTATCCTTGGCCCCCTCATATTTCTCATCTACATGCTGTCCCTCAGTGACATCATCTGAAAACACAATGTTAGTTTTCGCATGTATGCTGACGACACCTCGCACTACCTCACTACCACCTCTCTTGACTCCTCCCATGTTGCTAAACCATCAGACTGCTTATCTGACATCCAGTACCTGAGCAGAAATTTCCTTCAATTAAATATTGGTAAGACTGAAGACATTGTCTTTGGTCCCCGCTACAAACTCCATTTCCCAGCGACTGACTCCATCCCTTTCCTGGCAGCTGTCTCGCTGAACCAGACTGTTCACAACCTTGGTGTCATATTCAACCCCAATATCAGCTTCTGATCACACATCCACACCACTGCTATGAACTCCTAGTTCCACCTTCGTAACATTATCCAACAAGGCCCCTGCCTCAGCTCGTGCTGCTGAAACATCATCTGTGCCGTTGTTACTTCTAGATTTGACTGTTTCAACGCACTTCGTAACCCTGAGGTCATCCAAAATTCTTCTGCCTGTGTCCTAACTCGCACCATCCTGTTCACCCATCACTCCTGTGCTCACTGACCTACATTGACTTCCGGTTCAGCATCACCTCGTTTTTAAAATTCTCATCCATGTTTTCAGATCCCTCCATGGTCTTGTCCCTCCCTATCTCCAGAATCTCCTCCAGTCCCAAAACCTTCCAATATCTGCCTCTTGACCATCTCTGAATTTCATTACTCCATCATTGGTGGACATATCTACAGATGTCTAGCCCGAAGCTCTTGGAACTCCTTCCCTAAATTCCTCCACCTCTGTTTCCTCCTTCAGGCTTCTTAAAATCTGCCTCTTTGACCAAGCTTTTGGCCATCTGCCCTAATGTGGCTTAATGTCATATTTTGTTTTGTAATGTTCCTGTGAAGCATCTTGAGACATTTTATTACATTAAAGGTGCGATATAATTACAATTTGTAAGATTACCTCCTTCCTGGTCCTTATTGTACGCAGCAGATCATCAAGTGACACAACATTGAAGCGGAGCCTTTGACTGTCCTCTGGCTAACAATGCTCTTAACTCCTTTAAATTCCATCTTTTCCATGGTTCTTTAAACGATCGAGGTGAAATAGCATCATGTGGGTATGCATCACCCCCGCGCGCATTGGAGACATCAAACCCGGATGTAAAATGATAATTAGGTATCCCTCTTAAAATTGGACGTCCCACACCTCCCACGATCATCCATGTTTTGCACCTGCTATCGTCCCCCCCCCCCCCCCACACACACACAAAGAAACCCAGGGCTCAGAGCCTATCTTTGCATTATTATCGAGCCCATTGACTCACTCTGGGGTGAGGTTTCATGAATAGCTGGCACTGCGACCTCTACCAACTAGAAGGACAAGGGCAGCAGATGCAGATGTGCATTTAACAAATTTGATTGGACTGGTTAAAGTTATTCTATTTTGTTTCATTTATTCATAATCTGTTGAGTTGCTTTTGTATCAAGCTTGACGCATAATTGAAGAACCAATGCCTGAGTCGAGGTTTTACTGTTGCCCTCACTG
The DNA here is from genome assembly GCF_036365525.1 of Heterodontus francisci. Lineage (NCBI taxonomy): Eukaryota > Metazoa > Chordata > Chondrichthyes > Heterodontiformes > Heterodontidae > Heterodontus > Heterodontus francisci. Next base: position 76,693,357 of record NC_090378.1, on the reverse strand, counting down.
GCAATAGAAGTTATTACATCCTTAGATTGGAATACTATATATGGTTGGTTGGCATGCTGCCATAACTAATTTTACTTGTTGGCAGAGATGGTTAATTTCAGTGGGTAGTTAGAACAACTGCAGATATTTCACAGAAAAGGCTGCAATCTTCTGAAAAGAGGGAATTCTGCAGACTTTCAAACTCTGTTTTAATGCAAAGCTTTAGCACAAATGAGCATTGACCTCAGTTACAGAAGTTTACAAGTATTACAAAGCTGCTCCTAGCCTACTCCTGCTCCTAGTTCGTATGCTCAGTTGCAGGGATTTTTGTATTGTTACCTTCTGATGTCATGATTTAGCCTACTTTAAACAGCTCACTAAAAATAAATGCATTCTGTCTAAACTATTTTCTTTGCAACTAGGTTTCATATTTTATTTGGCTAGAGTGCAAAAGTTGAGCACCACTAGTTTTGAGCTCTGTATTTGGTAAGGTGTTGCACCCCAGCCTGGAGTGAGTATTAATTATAAGTGCACAATGATTCCTTTAGCCTTTGGAACGTTAATCCCTTGGATAAGCATCAGGAGAATCATTTGGACACCTGATCAGTATTGTAACTTGGAGAATTTTGCTCAGAAACCTAGGAATGCCCATTTTAATAAACTTGGTGTCTCTGTTGTAATAAATTTTTCTTTCACTTCAATCAGGTAAAAGGTGTGAGCTGTGTGATGATGGTTACTATGGTGACCCATTAGGAAATGAGGGGCCTGTGAGACCATGCAAACCCTGCCACTGCAGTGACAACATTGATCCAAATGCTGTAGGGAACTGTAATCGGCTGACGGGAGAGTGTTTAAAGTGCATCTACAACACTGATGGATTCTACTGTGACAAATGTAAAGATGGATTTTATGGAAATGCATTAAACCCAATTCCATCAGAAAAATGTAACGGTGAGCTTCACATTTGACTTTACCTCTATTAAATGTTCCTAAAATGACTAATAAATATTTCTTTATAGGGCATGTTAGCAATAACTTCAGTGAAATTTGATGAATTTCAAATATCCCCATCTGGGGCAGTACAGTGCATTGGGTCATTTTATTACCTTAAAAGGTGCTACGTAGTTGCAAATTGTATTTGTGTTGGAGAAAAACTGTTTAATTTCCCCATTCTTCTGATAAGCCCCACCCCAGTCACTTCTTCAGCTGGGTACCTTGAGCATTCTCCACAACTGCCTTCAGTGATAATTTATGATTGACTGAGAAATCTCTTGGCTGAGTAATAGTTTTCTTTTAACCCAACAAAAAACCTTAGTATTGCAATGCTTCTGTGATGCTTATTTTTGTTGGGAGCAAGGGGATTTAGTGATACAACAAGTGCAGCTGAGTTAAAACTCCTTCCCGATATCTTTCATTGTTTTTTCTTTTGGACTGGTCCTTCTCGGCAGAAATCATACAAATCCCAGCGAGTGAGAGTGCGTGCCTTGCCTGCATTCTTTACTAGGGAATAATATGAGAAGAAAATATAAAAATGATCTTCCTTGCTTTATATCCACCCTACCCTCATCGTCTTCCCACCCTGCCCTACCCGAGAACTTTTTCTTCAAACTAAGTATATAATGCATTTATTTTCTTTTGCAGCTTGTAACTGTTCTCCTTATGGCACTGTGGATCAGCAAAGGTACTGCAACCAGGTCACCGGTCTATGCGAGTGCTTGAGTCATGTCAGAGGCAGAGACTGTAGTCAGTGTGAGCCAGGCTTCTACAATCTTCTTAGTGGCCAAGGCTGTCAGAGGTAAGTCAAGTAGAGGAATTTGAATATAATGGTTTTCTTTCTGCAGCCATTTGTTAACTCATTTCACTGAGAAATCCAGGGAACAAGCCACTCTTGACCACAGTGTTGGATTGAAGGGAACCTTGCTGTCTTGAGAACATGAGAGAGAGAAACCTTTTTGTAAAATGAAGTTAAGAGCATAAATTCCTGTGTTAGACATTTTAGACATCCAGTTCCCACCTGTTTTGCATAAGCAGATCAAATACAATTTATTTGTGTAACCAAATACGTAGTGGGATAAAGTTGTAGTTGGGATGAATGCTTCCCAAAATTGACCTTTCAGGTGCAGTCAAAGCTGGTTTTCACTCTGTTTATGGGCTAGGGAGGGAAATATTTGAGCCTTGTTTGTATGTCTAGTTGGAGAACACACAAGGAATTACAGGATACGAATTACATCGGAGGCTGCTGGTTTCCTGTGAAAAATAACAATCAGATGAAGCATTCAGCCATCAGAAAATTACTGCTATCTCTGACTGCTGCTGCATTTTTCTCTTGAACTGTTGTTGCCCTGTCCCTTTCGTATTCATGCAAATCATGTAGAGTGCAAAATCAATAAATCGTTCAGTAATACTAGAAGGGCTGTGAACAAAATAATCTTGAACAAAATTGTGAGTGGCTGTACAGGAAAGATGTCTGTGGAAGCTACAGGCATGAAATATGGCAAATTATAGAAAGGACAGGAAAGAATGGTTGAGTGTGAGATACAGATAACAAAATGGACAAGGGAATGCAGATAATACAAGGGAGAAACCGCCTACTTTTTGTTTCTCAAAAAGAGAGACGCAAGTATGAGTGAACAGAACAGTTTTCTACTTTGAGCAACCAACATCGAGATTTGTAATTCCTAGGTTGAATATAAAGTTCCCTCCACACAACATTCCTTCCATTTTACCTTGTGGAAATAAAAGCTTTAGTTTTATTGTCCTGCTTGAATTCTTGGCTTGGCGGCAGCTGTGCAGCAGAGATTGGAAGGAGGTTGACATCGGAGGCAGAATATTTTGGTATAAGTCAGTAAATTGACTGCAGTTTGATCTGATTTGAAACAGCTGTAGATTCTGCAGAACAAATATGTGATTGCAGCAGTTTAAAGACAACTCTGTACTCTCTCCCAAATTCACTCTCTGCCGATCCTATTAGTGTGTTGAGTGAAGAAACTATAAAATAGGTGTTTGGTAAGGTGGTGCACATGCTGAAGTTCTGAATGGAAAAACCACATGGATTCAGGAATATTGAAAAAGAAAATCGTTTTTCTTTCATGTAGTAAGAAATAAAGCTGTTTAATTATAGATTTCACGCTGAAGCCATTAGCACATAATTGACATTGCTCAATCTTTGTAAAGCTCTGTAAAATGTCTACTTTCAAAACTAACAATATTGGCCCAAATTTAGCATTTTAAGAATATTGGTGAGGCTGTCAGCACTCATCATTATTGTGGAGTAAATTGGACAGCAGCTTCCAGAGTCCACAGATGCGCAGTAAAATAGGGATATCTGCAAGTTGCTGTCTGATCTTTCCTGCACCTCCATAACAAAGAACAAAGAAAATTACAGCACAGGAACAGACCCTTCGGCCCTCCAAGCCTGCACCGATCCAGATCCTCTATCTAAACAGGTCGCCTATTTTCTAAGGGTCTGTATCTCTTTGCTTCCTGCCCACTCATGTATCTGTCTAGATACATCTTAAAAGACGCTATCGTGCCCGCGTTTACCACCTCCGCTGGCAACGCGTTCCAGGCACCCACCACCCTCTGCGTAAAGAACTTTCCACGCATATCCCCCCTAAACTTTTCCCCTCTCACTTTAAACTCGTGACCCCCAGTAATTGAACCCCCCACCTCTGGGGGAAAAAGCTTCTTGCTATCCACCCTGTCTATACCTCTCATGATTTTGTACACCTCAATCAGGTCCCCCCTCAACCTCTGTCTTTCTAATGAAAATAATCCTAATCTGCTCAACCTCTCTTCATAGCTAGCGCCCTCCATACCAGGCAACATCCTGGTGAACTTCCTCTGCAAAGCATCTACATCCTTTTGGTAATGTGGCGACCAGAACGGCACGCAGTATTCCAAATGTGGCCGAACCAAAGTCTTATACAACTGTAACATGACCTGTCTACCCTTGTACTCAATACCCCGTCCGATGAAGGAAAGCATGCCGTATGCCTTCTTGACCACTCTATTGACCTGCGTTGCCACCTTCAGGGAACAATGGACCTGAACACCCAAATCTCTCTGTACATCAATTTTCCCCAGGACTTTTCCATTTACTGTATAGTTCACTCTTGAATTGGATCTTCCAAAATGCATCACCTCGCATTTGCCCTGATTGAACTCCATCTGCCATTTCTCTGCCCAACTTGCCAATCTATCTATATTCTGCTGTATTCTCTGACAGTCCCCTTCACTATCTGCTACTCCACCAATCTTAGTGTCGTCTGCAAACTTGCGAATCAGACCACCTATACTTTCCTCCAAATCATTTATGTATATCACAAACAACAGTGGTCCCAGCACGGATCCCTGTGGAACACCACTGGTCACACGTCTCCATTTTGAGAAACTCCCTTCCGCTGCTACTCTCTGTCTCCTGTTGCCCAGCCAGTTCTTTATCCATCTAGCTAGTACACCCTGGACCCCATGCGACTTCACTTTCTCCATCAGCCTACCATGGGGAACCTTATCAAACGCCTTACTGAAGTCCATGTATATGACATCTACAGCCCTTCCCTCATCAATCAACTTTGTCACTTCCTCAAAGAATTCTATTAAGTTGGTAAGACATGACCTTCCCTGCACAAAACCATGTTGCTTATCACTGATAAGCCCATTTTCTTCCAAATGGGAATAGATCCTATCCCTCAGTATCTTCTCCAGCAGCTTCCCTACCACTGACGTCAGGCTCACCGGTCTATAATTACCTGGATTATCCCTGCTACCCTTCTTAAACAAGGGGACAACATTAGCAATTCTCCAGTCCTCCGGGACCTCACCCATGTTTAAGGATGCTGCAAATATATCTGTTAAGGCCCCAGCTGTTTCCTCTCTCGCTTCCCTCAGTATCCTGGGATAGATCCCATCCGGACCTGGGGACTTGTCCACCTTAATGCCTTTTAGAATACCCAACACTTCCTCCCTCCTTATGCCGACTTGACCTAGAGTAATGAAACATCTGTCCCTAACCTCAACATCCGTCATGTCCCTCTCCTCGGTGAATACTGATGCAAAGTACTCGTTTAGAATCACACCCATTTTCTCTGACTCCACGCATAACTTTCCTCCTTTGTCCTTGAGTGGGCCAATCCTTTCTCTAGTTACCCTCTTGCTCCTTATATATGAATAAAAGGCTTTGGGATTTTCCTTAACCCTGTTGGCTAAAGATATTTCATGACCCCTTTTAGCCCTCTTAATTCCTCGTTTCAGATTGGTCCTACATTCCCGATATTCTTTCAAAGCTTCGTCTTTCTTCAGCCTCCTAGACCTTATGTATGCTTCCTTTTTCCTCTTAGCTAGTCTCACAATTTCACCTGTCATCCATGGTTCCCTAATCTTGCCATTTCTATCCCTCATTTTCACAGGAACATGTCTCTCCTGCACGCTAATCAACCTCTCTTTAAAAGCCTTCCACATATCAAATGTGGATTTACCTTCAAACAGCTGCTCCCAATCTATATTCCCCAGCTCCTGCCGAATTTTGGTATAGTTGGCCTTCCCCCAATTTAGCACTCTTCCTTTAGGACCACTCTCGTCTTTGTCCATGAGTATTCTAAAACTTACGGAATTGTGATCACTATTCCCAAAGTAGTCCCCTACTGAAACTTCAACCACCTGGCCGGGCTCATTCCCCAACACCAGGTCCAGTATGGCCCCTTCCTGAGTTGGACTATTTACATACTGCTCTGGAAAACCCTCCTGGATGCTCCTTACAAATTCTGCTCCATCTAGACCTCTAACACTAAGTGAATCCCAGTCAATGTTGGGAAAATTAAAATCTCCTATCACCACCACCCTGTTGCTCCTACATCTTTCCATAATCTGTTTACATATTTGTACCTCTATCTCACGCTTGCTGTTGGGAGGCCTGTAGTACAGCCCCAACATTGTTACCGCACCCTTCCTATTTCTGAGTTCTGCCCATATTGCCTCACTGCTGGAGTCCTCCATAGTGCCCTCCTTCAGCACAGCTGTGATATCCTCTTTGACCAGTAATGCAGCTCCTCCACCCCTTTTACCTCCCTCTCTATCCCGCCTGAAGCATCGATATCCTGGGATATTTAGTTGCCAATCATGCCTTTCCCTCAACCAAGTCTCAGTAATAGCAATAACATCATACTCCCAGGTACTAATCCAAGCCCTAAGTTCATCTGCCTTACCTACTACACTTCTTGCATTAAAACAAATGCACCTCAGACCACCAGTCCCTTTGCGTTCATCATCTGCTCCCTGTCTACTCTTTCCCTTAGTCACGCTGACTTCATTATCTAGTTCCTTACAGGCTTTAGTTACTACCTCCTTACTGTCCACTGACCTCCTCATTTGGTTCCCATCCCCCTGCCACATTAGTTTAAACCCTCCCCAACAGCGTTAGCAAAAGCACCCCCAAGGACATTGGTTCCAGTCCGGCCCAGGTGTAGACTGTCCAATTTGTAATAGTCCCACCTCCCCCAGAACCGGTCCCAATGTCCCAAAAATCTGAACCCCTCCCTCCTGCACCATCTCTCAAGCCACGCATTCATCTTGACTATTCTTTCATTTCTACTGTATCACGTGGCACTGGTAGCAATCCTGAGATTACTACCTCTGAGGTCCTACTTTTTAACTTGGCTCCTAACTCCCTAAATTCTGCTTGTAGGACCTCATCCCGCTTTTTACCTATATCATTGGTGCCTATGTGCACAACGACAACTGGCTGTTCACCCTCCCCTTTCAGAATGTTCTGCAGCCGATCTGAGACATCCCTGACCCATGCACCTGGGAGGCAACATTGCATTCAGGAGTCTCGTTTTCGAACACAGAACCGCCTATCTACTTCCTTACAATCGAATCCCCAATGACTATAGCCCTTCCACTCTTATTCCCGCCCTTCCGAACAGCAGAGCCAGCCACGGTGCCATGAACCTGGCTACTGCTGCCTTCCCCTGGTGAGCCATCTCCCTCAACAGTATCCAAAACGGTATACCTGTTTTGGAGGGAGATGACCGCAGGGGACACCTGCACTGCCTTCCTGCTCTTTCTCTGCCTTTTGATCACCCATTCCCTTTCTCCCTCAGCAATCCTAATCTGCGGTGTGACCAATTCGTTAAACGTGCTATCCATTACCTCCTCAGCATCGCGGATGCTCCAAAGTGAGTCCATCTGCAGCTCCAGAGCCGTCATGTGGTCTAACAAGAGCTGCAGCTGGACACACTTCCAGCACGTGAAGGAGTCGGGGACATCAGCCGTGTCCCTGAGCTCCCACATTGAGCAAGAGGAGCATAACACGGGTCTGAGATCTCCTGCCATTTTTAATCTTAAGCTTAACTTAGTCTTAATTTAGATAAATGAAAAAGGAACGAAAAGTTTTTACCAATCACACGAAAAAAAAAAATAGCAAAAGCCTTACCTTATCTGCACACCACCGAGTCCTTTTTTTTTTGATTAGAGGAGGAGGGCGGGTGGGAGACACTACAGGTGTAGTGTCTCGGGTTCAGCCTCTGCCCAAATATATAGGACTCACTTACCCAGCTGCCACCACGCTCTCCCTGTCGCCGCTGCAAAAAGAAACTGCCAAAACAAAAAGGTAAGTTTATATAAGTTGTAAACTCACTTACCCAGTTGTATTACACTGGTACCTTGTCAAGAGACATGGCATTGAAATCAGTGTAAGGGTCTGAAGTTGCAGTACTTACCGATTACCCACTAAACATGCCAAAAATAAGTTGAGGCTAGTGCATTCTGATGTAACTGAATTTTTAAACAGTGAACTAAGTATTAATTACTGTCAAACAACATCTCTGGCCCTGAAAATTTAATTTTACAAATTTGGATTTTCATCCTTCAGAATTTAATTACTGAGTTTTTATAAAGATTTTTTCTTTGTCTTCTCTCTCTCTCTCTCTCTCTCTCTCTCAATCCCATCTTCCTTTCCTTCACTTTATTTTGCTTCCTGTACATGATTTTACAATGAAATATTCCAACTTATACTTCCTGGTTTAGACCAAATGTCTCTTAGGCTTCTTCAATCTGGTTGCAGCGTCACACTGTTGCTGGCCCTGCTTACCCATGCCACAGATCCTCTGTCAAGGGCACTGTGCTGGATCAGGCACCTGGGCAGCTGTACGCGTAATGAATAGGGAGTGCTGTTCGTTCCTTCACTGCCGACTGCAAAATTCAGGCCAATAATTTCCATTAAACCATTACTGTATATGAAAAATTGTTTAAACTCTGCAATAGTAAACTCTAACACTCATTTCAGAGGAACAATAGTGGCAGGACTCGGTCTTTAATTCCTAAAACACTAGTTAAAAATCCTGAACATAGATTTTGACTTGGCCACTGTATTCCAATATTTTGTTTGTAGTCCACTAGCAGGTTAACCTGGGAACTCGTTTTTGACTGTCACTGTTGAGTTATATTTCATGGCTCATGGGATAATTCTATTCTATAACTCTTCATTATGTATTCTACTTGTACCACAGATTGGATACAAATATTAATTTTTAAATGTTATAGTGATGCAATTACAATGTGGGTTTAACATCACTGCACAATATATTTCTCCCACTCCCTTCAATGTGCTTCCAAGTCTTAAGTGTGTCATTAACTCCAGGAAATATAAAAAATGTTTGCGAGGTAATCATTTCTGGTATAATGTGTTTACTATTTGCATAAACTGTACCGACCCCTTTGTAGTATATGATGGGACCTTGTGTTAACTAATTAACCTTTTAATCTTGTGGTCCAATAGTTAACATTATTCTTCACAGTACAAAATGGTCATTGATTTGAATTCACTGATTATTTGCTCCCAGGTGTGACTGTAATCCCATCGGTTCTGTTGATGGTCAGTGTGATACCCAGAATGGACAATGTGAATGCCAACCTGGTGTTGTTGGTCGGCAGTGTGACATGTGTGAACCATATCACTTTGGATTTGGCCAGGATGGATGCAAACGTAAGCTAAACGACTAAAAACAATACTTTTCAAAAAAAATATCTAAATTATTGCCTCATCAATTTCTAAAAAAAAAACAAATGCATAAGGAGTGTATCTATTTCTGCAGCCTGTGACTGTGACCGTCAAGGCTCTCGATCTCTACAGTGCAAGGAAGATGGAAAGTGTGATTGTAAGGAAGGGTTTGTGGGTACACATTGTGACCAGTGCGAAGAAAACTATTTCTACAATCGGACGAGACCTGGCTGCCAGGAGTGTCCTACCTGTTACAGGCTAGTAAAAGATAAGGTAGGAAATCTCATTCCTGTATTTTGTAGTTATATTGTACACAGTACTTCATTTGATCCTTCCGATGCTGGGGCTACTTGAAAGTGAGAGTCTGCGAATGTTGGGTGACGGTAAGATCAGGTTCAGTGGTAAAACCCTCATCTAATAGCTCTAGTGGCACTTACCCTCTCAGCTTGCACGTGAAGACGTGACTACGTAAACAAGATACCTAATGGCGGCCAGAATCTAGATCCGTGAAATGTTCCATCCCATCAAATCTATGCTGGATTTTTTTCTTCACTTGATACCAATCTCACTTTCCTGCTTGCTTCCTTTATCCTTTAATAATCTTTTTTGTTATGTAACTATTTAATTTCCTTTCAGATGAATTTACACCTTCTGCTTCAACAACAGATTGTGACAGATTGCCAAATTCCAGCCATACATTCTGTGCTAAGGGCTCCACTATTTCACTTTCTGATCATCATAAATTTGTAGCCCTATTGTTACTGTTCTGCTACCTATGGGAACAACTATCATCATTTACCTTCATGTTAACTTTTCATAATCCTGAAGATCTTGATCAGGTCACTCATAGGCTCAGATCTTGGTAAGCAGCGAAGCAATGGTGCTGTCTTTCCCTTTCCTGACAGCAGTTTAAATCTTATGCCAAGTCAAGTCTTAGTGTGCAGCAGCAGTGATGTCAGCAGGCAGGTAAGAAACCAATGACATTGAAGTATTCAGCAAACCAGAAAGTTAAAGGCACTTAATATCCCTCATTTTCAGCTTAAATTTTCAGATAGCAAAATAAATGATTATGATTGGACTAGGAAGCTAAAATAATTTAAAAAAAAATTTAAATGTGAAATGACATTCCACAAATATAAAGTTTGCTTCTCAGGGCCAGGGAAGGTGTTTAGCAGTAATTATGAAGTTAGCATACCCTTAAAAACCCAGTTATACCTCAGTCAACAAAGTGCAACCTTTTCAAGCGTTTCTGCAGCGAGACTAATGGCACGAAAATAGAAATTCTTGTTAACTCAATTGATTTTCCATTTGATTGCACTCTGGGGATGCTTCAACAATGCACTTTCTCAAAGTGTAAAATCACTGACAGCACCTTCTGGATTTCAGTGATATTCTGTCCATGTGTGGACTCCAGAAGTCACTGTCAGTTTCAGTGGTATAATGAGGGCAAACGCTGCCAGTTACGTCATCAATACCACAGCCAAATCTGGGCAAATTATCTTTACAACTCAAGTGAAAAGCTCTGCTTTCTAAAGTCTCTCATAATAACTGTTGTGCTTCAGCTATATAACATCCCAATGAATCTATTCTGCACATTTTCTGTTCCATAATCGGCTTCCCAAGATTACATGATGCTCAACTGCAATCCAACTAAGGCCTTGTACTAATTCCACTTGTGGGGAGTCCAAAGCTAATGCCAGGAGTTAACGAGGAGCCGGTGGCCCCTACTACTGGCTGGAAAGTCGGTAGCAAGCCCACCTGCGCGGCTCTGGAAGCCACAGTGCTATTTTGCATGGTTCAAGCAATTAATCCGCCCCTCTGAGGGAGGATGTCCCACCTCCAAGAGCGGTCAGCCAATCAGAGGGCCGGCAGCTCTTTGGTCCCAGCAGTGCCAGCAGAAGCAGTGCAGCAGTCCCCTGACCCAGCCAGCGATGGAGGCTGAAGAAGGTAAGTGGGGTCAGGGCTCCTTCAGGCCAATCAGCCAGGCCCAGGCAAGCAGGTAGGGATGTCGATTGCATGGGCAGAGTGCCGGTGGTTTGGGGGGGGTGGCGGGGATGGAGCTGCTGGGGGGGCTTCCAGCAGGGGTGGCTTGTGCTGCTAGGGCAGCCCTCCTTGGGGCACAAAGTGCCCGATCAGGAGGTCCCTCTCCCCCCCCCGCCCCCCCCGCAAGGAGGCTGGTGGGTTTTACTGGGTGGCTCCCCAGGTGACATGGTGCCTATCCAAAGCTGGTAAAATACCTGCAACTGCAGGAAGAGGCCCTTAAGTGGCCATTAATTGGTCTCTTAAGGGCCTCAATTGTCTCTCAGGGTAAATGGGAAGCCCACCACTACCCCAGCCCTGCCACTGGCAGGGAAGAGTAAAATTCCAATCCAAGGGTCACTGACAAATCCAGTAAGGAACTCGGGAGGAATTTCTTTACCCAGAGTGTGGTTAAAATGTGAAACTCGCCATCAGATGGAGTAGTTGAGGCAAGTAGCATAGATGCGTTTAAGGGGTAGCTAGATAAGGACATGAGGGAGAAAGATTAGAAGGATCCTTAGTAGGGTTAGATGAAGTAGGGCAGGAGGAGGCTTGTGTGGAGCATAAACACCAGTATAGACCAGTTTAGCTAAATGGCCTGTATTTGTGCTCTAAAATCTATGTAATTATCAATTTGCTGTCATCAGATTTTGATATTCCTTAAAAGTTACAAAGTCTAGATAAATCTATATTTGGTGCTCTACCCAAGCATGAGTCAGCATCTTCAGGAAACCGGAGGAATAAAAGCTTCCTCACATGACTGGATAGTATGAAAGCAGCCTTCACACTTGTGTTACCCCTAATAGTAAGGGAAGAAAAGTACTTTAAGCAAAATTAAACTTACTTAAATACAGTAATCTTCAATGATAATCTATAGTCAGTGTGAATAGTGTCATCAATAAGTGTTCAGCCACATGTGGGTTAGTACTTGCATGTTTCAACCAGCTAGTCCAGGAAGAGGATTTAAGAGAAGTGAAGAACCGTGTTTTAAAAAGCAAATAAACTTGTTTTCAGGAACGTAATACTTTTAATCAGTGATTCAATCTTAAATAACAATTTTGAAGCTAAGGGCACACATGCATTGCTTTTCAGTCTTGCACCAGGATGTACTATATTTGGCTTCAGTTGCCAAAATGAGTTCTGGGGGACATGCTAGTTTATCTTCTTGTGATTGGCTGAGTAATTGTATGTTAGTAGATAAGATTGCCTGAGCAGCAATTGACTTAGTTGGTTTCCTGCTGGATCTTTTATTCTGTGTCATGTGTTCAGGTAACCGAACATAGGCAAAAGCTTAAGGACTTGGAAGATCTAATTGCAAACCTTGGAACGAACCAGGACACAGTGAGTGACAAGGCCTTTGAAGAGAGACTCAAGGAAGCTGAGAGAACCATTATGGACTTGCTGAGGGATGCTAAAAGCATGAGAGGTATACATTGTAGCTGCCATCTTGGACTTGATAATAGAATGCTTAAAAATTCCACTTAGCTTTTTGCCACTTGACTTATTACAATTTCCTTAACTGAAATCTTTGGCACTGTCTTACTATTTAAAAATCAAGGTGGCAGCTTTGTTCTTTATGTAACTTATTAGTGAAGAATCTAACCATCCCTGAACTCTTGTAAACACCTAAACACAAAGTTACTCCTGTTAAAATAGGTACTGAAATAACAAATAGGATTTGAAGAATTATAAATGAGAGGAATACATCAAGTGCAAAATTCTACGAACCATACACAAACTACTACCCAGTGTTCTTTCCCCCTTCCCCGCCCCCAGGTTTTTGCTGAGCATTGGGTAAGTATAGGATATAGCTTTGCTGATGTCCATTATGTTTGGTTAATTTGTTGGCATTGCTTCTGTTCACAAATGAAGAACAGTAGCTGTGGCAAAGTACTGAAAGGCAGCTGGCATTCAGAACAATTCGACAATCTGGGTTAGTAACTTGACAAAAGAAGGGAAGCAAATAGTAAGATATTCAGGGGAGTCAGGTAGGGAAGAAAATAAATCGTGATATGAGGAAGATTTCTGATTGCTAAAAAAAAAACTTATTTTATTGGAATTCTCTAATTCCTATTTTTATTGGATTGATTTTTTTTATTCATGTATTTCCTGATCGATTTCAGTAGATTTTGGTTTCCATATATTGCACAGAAAACATGGAATATAGAAGGAAAATAGCAAAGTAAACCACAGGAAAACAAACCATATAAGATTATACAGCTTGGGTGGGCCACAGAAAAGCCTTGGGAGTGGATTTGAGTTTCCAGAAGGAAATTGCAGACATCAGCTATTTTCCTCCCCATGGGCTGCATTTTAAGAGCCCGCCATCAATGGCAAGCTCAAAAAATGGTAGCCCACACACCTTAGAGTTGCTGCAATCTCCACGCAGCAGCTCATTTAAATGGCCGGGGTGACCCCCACTCCCGCCACTGCCTCCAATCACGTGGAGGGGGCGGGCTGTCCGACACCAGCTGCCTATACGCAAGCGTGGCTCCATTTTTAAAGGTCAGCCGGCAAAATTAAATTTTTAAAGTGTACCCCCCCCCCCCCCCCCACCAAAATTTACAAAATTAAATTGTAATGCCCCTTTCCAACCCCCAATAAAAATTACAGTAAGTTTTTGCCCTCTCCCCCGCCACCCCCCCCAAAAAAAAAACACTTAACCTTTGAATTCTGATGTTTCACCTGCTGCAGACTGTACAAAGTTGAAAGTGCACCCCTTCCCATCATCCCCTACACTGATGTTTATTTGACCCTTTCCCCCACTCCCACAGTAAAAACCTTAGCCCCTCCCCCCTCCCCACTAGTGTCATGCCTGCTTTCCCCAGACGGGGAATTGAAGGCACAGGAGTGCCGGCCGCCACGCCGAAGATCGTGGCAAGCCCGGAAGGTTCAAGGTAAGTTGATTGATTTTAAATTTATTCATCTCATTAATTTAAATATTTAAATGCAGGTCCTGTTGTCCAGCGGTCGGAGGCGGGAGGGCTACCACAGAGCCTCATCGCCATTGGGAGGATCGGGCCTGACCCTCCTGGCACTGGCCTCTGTGGTGGGCATCTGCCACAACCATCTTCTGGCCCCCCTGCCAAGGAGCCCGACGTCGTGGGCTTGGTAAAATCCAGCCCCACGTATGGCAACATGATACCATGGCAATTTCAAGGCTGCCAGCCTTGTGAAAATTGGGTGTCTCATGGCTGCCTGTTTGTGTGTGCTGATGGGTGTGAGGAAAGCTGAAATTGGTCAACAGCAAAAATGTTCAATTTGACTGCAGAAATTTCAGATGGACCTATAGAAGCAAAGCTAGCTTCTACAAGGCTGTCATGCAAACTAATGTTATGACTTAATTGGTAATTTATCTTTCCCAAACAGTCATATCCATGACGTTTATGCAGTTACACATGAGAATATCATTCTTGTATTTTCTTTGCCCTGGTTCTGCAATGGAGAATTTGCGGTTTACCTCAGATTAGATCACCTCGCATTAACTGGCCTTGAGTATTTCATAAGGATATGGTGCCACATTTTCTCAATACTCATTTTTCTATTTACCTATCAGCCAATACTAAACTTACTCATGCATCTGTGTGAAAATACATCCCCATTGTGAAATCTTCCCTAATATGAACACTAAACTTTATGTAACTTCTTTTTAACAGATGTAGATAAAAGTCTTCTGGACCGTTTGGCTGAAATTAATAACACTCTGTCCACCCAGTGGGGGCGTCTGCAAAATATAAAGGATACAGTAGATAACACTGAAGAGTTGGCTGAACGATCCAATAATCGTATCCAGGATGCAGAGAAAGTGATCTCAAATGCACGGAGGGAGCTTGAAAAGGCCAAGGAAACCTTGGGCAATGTGGTAGGTGTTTCTGTGCAAACCTCTTTGAATAACATTTAGACAAATACAGCTTTATAATTACCTAATGATCAATTGCTTTGCGATGTTACCTTCAGTTACTGATCCTCAGCGCGATGTGCGGCACTCACAACCTTCACTTTCCCATCCAGGGAAAGCTGCTGCCACCGAGGTGGGGAAAGGGTGAACTCTGCACTCTGATGGATCGGGTGGGTGGGGGGGATGGTGGGTGGCACGGTGGAAAGGGTAAACTCTGCACTCTGCTGGGTGCGGGGGGGGAGGGAAGGGGTGAACTCTGCACTCTGATGGGTAAGGGAGTGGGGAAGGGGTGAACTCTGCACTCTTATGGGTAGGGGAGTGGGGAAGGGGTAAACTCTGCATTCTGATGGGTAGTGGGGTGGGGAAGGGGTAAACTCTGCATTCTGATGGTTAGTGGGGTGGGGAAGGGGTAAACTCTGCACTCTGATGGGTAGTGGGGTGGGGAAGGGGTAAACTCTGCATTCTGATGGATAGTGGAGTGGGGAAGGGGTAAACTCTGCATTCTTATGGTTAGTGGGGTGGGGAAGGGGTAAACTCTGCATTCTGATGGTTAGTGAGGTGGGGAAGGGGTAAACTCTGCATCCTGATGGGTAGTGGAGTGGGGAAAGGGTAAACTCTGCATTCTGATGGGTAGTGTGGTGGGGAAGGGGTAAACTCTGCATTCTGATGGGTAGTGGGAGTGGGGAAGGGATAAACTCTGCATTCTGATGGGTAAGGGAGTGGGGAAGGGGTAAACTCTGCATTCTGATGGGTAAGGGAGTGGGGAAGGGGTAAACTCTGCATTCTGATGGGTAAGGGAGTGGGGAAGGGGTAAACTCTGTATTCTGGTGGGGTGGGGAAGGGGTAAACTCTGCATTCTGATGGGGAGTGGGGTGGGGAAGGGGTAAACTCTGCATTCTGATGGGGAGTGGGGTGGGGAAGGGGTAAACTCTGCATTCTGATGGGGAGTGGGGTGGGGAAGGGGTACACTCTGCATTCTGATGGGTAGCGGGGTGGGGAAGGGGAGTGGGGAAGGGGTGAACTCTGCACTCTGATGGGTAGGGGAGTGGGTAGGGGAGTGGGGAAGAGGTGAACTCTGCATTCTGATGGGTAGCGGGGTGGGGAAGAGGTGAACTCTGCATTCTTTCTTTCTTTATTTATTTAGAGATACAGCACTGAAACAGGCCCTTCGGCCCACCGAGTCTGTGCCGATCAACAACCACCTATTTATACTAACACTGCCGTAATCCCATAATCCCTACCACCTACCTACACTAGGGGCAATTTACAATGGCCAATTTACCTATCACCTGCAAGTCTTTGGCTGTGGGAGGAAACCGGAGCACCCGGCGAAAACCCAGGTGGTCACAGGGAGAACTTGCAAACTCTGCACAGGCAGTACCCAGAATCGAACCCGGGTTCCTGGAGCTGTGAGGCTGCGGTGCTAACCACTGCGCCACTGTGCCCATTCTGATGGGTATGGGAGTGGGGCAGGGGTGAATTCTGCATTTTGATGGGTAGGGGAGTGGGGAAGGGATGAGCTCTGCACTCCGATGGGTAGGGGAGTGGGGAAGGGATGAACTCTGCACTCTGATGGGTTGGGACGTGAAGGGTGAACTCTGTTATGGTGTGCTATTTGCATAGCTGGCAGCCTTTTAAAAATGGCACCAGCACCTGCACCACATGATTGGGGGAGGGATGGCCTCTGTGAATATGTATAATGGCCGCCCGCTGTTTTTGGGGGAGGGGTGGGGGACAGCTGCCATGTTCCGTGCCAGGTGGCGGGAATACAAAATCCAGCCCATATAATGGGCTAAATTTTCCCATGGGTGTTGAGACCATATGTGGGTCCCGAGCTCGCGCTTGTCGTCAGGGCATAACTTTGAGGGGCGGGCTTCTAATTGGCAGCCTCCATGTTTATCATCCAATTAAGGTAGTAGGCGGGTTCCAAGGCAGGAGGCCCAATCAGAGTGCCTTCAGCACTGACCGGCCAGCAGCCGCACCAGGGGAGGTGAGCACTGCTAAGACAGGAAGGCGAGCGCAAGTATACCTCAAGATGGAGGCTCTCTTGGAAACTTGCTGAAAATTTAAAATTAAAGACCCACAGTTGTTAAGGCCATTAGTGTGGAGTGAAGCCCCTCCACATGAATGATTTTGGCCACGGCTGCGGCCTTTTCGTACTTGCAGTTCATTCATTGGACCAGTGAGAGGAGGCAGTAAGGACCCTCCGACCTGCCATCAGGAGGCTGCCTCCAAGTTGCTGCTGGCTTCGTCTCAGCAGGGGGCCGAGTTGACCCCAGGAAAATGCTGGGGAGTTCTGAAAATGGCCCCTAATTGGGGCCTTAATTGGCCTAATTGACTGCCTGCCTCTGGAGCGGGTTGCCGATTCCTGTGGCAGCCCGCTCCTGGGAAGTATGCCCAAAGGCGGGACAGCATCGGGAAGCCAGCCTGATGTGCAACCATCTGAATTAGCCAGACCCTCTGCCTCCGTGGCAAAGTTCAACCCAATGGGTTGGACACGACAATTGGTGGTGTCGTAAACGGCATGACAATTGGTGGTGTCGTAAATAGTGAGGAGGAAAACCTTAGATTACAGGACGATATAGATGGGCTGGTAAGATGGGCAGAGCTGTGGCAAATGGAATTTAATCCTGAGAAGTGTGAGGTGATGCATTTTGGGAGGACTAACAAGGCAAGGGAATATACAATGGGTGGTAGGACCCGAGGAAGAACAGAGGGTCAGAGGGACCTTGATGTCCTTGTCCATAGATCACTGAAGGCAGCAGCACAGGTAGATAAGGTGGTTAGGAAAGCATATGGGATACTTGCCTTTATTAGCCGAGGCATCGAATGTAAGAGCAGGAAGGTTATGATGGAGCTGTATAAAACGCTAGTTAGGCCACAGCTGGAGTACTGTGTACAGTTCTGGTCACCACACTATAGGAAGGATGTGATTGCATTGGAGAGGGTGCAGAGGAGATTCACCAGGATGTTGCCTGGGCTGGAGCATTTCAGCTCTGAAGAGAGACTGAAAAGGCTGGGGTTGTTTTCCTTAGAGCAGAGAAGGCTGAGGGGAGATATGATTGCAGTATACAAAATTACGAGGGGCATTGATAGATTAGATAGGAAGAAACGTTTTCCCATGGCGGAGGGGTCAATAACCAGGGGGCATAGATTTAAGGTAAGGGGCAGGAGGTTTAGAGGGGATTTGAGGAAAAAAAATTTTCACCCAGACGTTGGTTGGAATCTGGAACGCACTGCCTGAAGACGTGGTAGAGGCAGGAACCCTCACAACATTTAAGAAGTATTTAGATGAGCACTTGAAATGCCATAGCCTACAAGGTTACGGGCCAAGTGCTGGAAAATGGGACTAGAATAGTTAGGTGCTTAATGGCCAGCACAGACACGATGGGCCAAAGGGCCTGTTTCTGTGCTGTATGACTCTGTGACTAATTCTGAGTTTGCTGGTCTAACTGAGCTATGGGAACTAAGGTAAATATAATGTGCTAACTTTCAATTTTCCAAATACGGGTAGTGGCCTCCTGAATTTTTCTGAAAATTCCTAAAATCCCTAAAAAGTCCTAAACTTTTCTTATCTGTTAAGAAGCATCTAACTATTCTTTGTGTAGATTGTTAACTGCATCTAGCCACCTACCGAAGTTGGCAAATGATCAGTTAGCTTCCTGAATAGATTCCACTTTTGTCAACTAGCTGTTAGATAGCAGATTAATGTGGAGCCAAGAGTGTTACTGAAGTTCTTGGTCAGATGTTAACTTCCTATCAGCTGTGCAGCACGGGTTAATATGCACATAGAATTGCTGGAAATGAGCACATACAGTCTTTAGCATTCTCTCTGTAGGGGGCCATGGGTTGGGTATTCTAGGTAGTGTAGTTTCTGCAGATTTAAATGACGTTATAGCATATGCCTGATGACCGTCTCACTCCAGATACCTGTCAATGCTACTTCAAAATCATCTGTTTGGTGTGGAAGTTGCCAAGGGAGGATGCACAATTTTTTCTGTCCCATGAGAAAATGGCTCTATAGCACTTTATTAAATGTGTAGGAAATATTCCTGGATTGTAAGTTGTTTCTTTTTACTTTCCTACAGTCAATAGCAACTCCAGATTCCAGTGCTGATCCAAATAACATGACACTTCTAGCAGAAGAGGCTCGTAACCTTGCAGAAAGGTAAGATTTTCATTCATAGTCATTGGGTAACTCAGTGAGCTAAGCACCTTGTGTTTTTCACCTCTGGAGCCTGGATTTCCATTCAACCAAGCTGGTGAGATTGATGTTTGTCTGTGCTCTCTTACCAAAAATCACACCCTAATTCAAATGAGCACAGTTCTGCAACTTAAAACTGCCTTTAAAATAGTCTGTTTTTGTCAGATGACTGCAAAAGAATTGCTGCACTAAGGAGATATTTTTGTGAGGTTATGGGTAAGATTTGGACTCGGTAAAGGAGTCTTTATTCAGTTCCTGAGGTGGCATACTAAATAAAAGTAGAGTATTATAAGAGGGGCAAGATATCTATTTTACCAGTGCTAATCTCCCACACCTAACTCTGCATGCATGATTTTCCTCTAGTATTTTAAATGGAATATTATACAACCTGTTTCTGCTGACTTTTAAATTGTATTATTAAATCTAATTTATAGACCAACAGGGAAGATTCCCTCTGTGCTCCGGTGCTCTGGTTTCCTCCCACATGCCAAAGACTTGCAGGTTGATAGGTTAATTGGCCATTATAAATTGCCCCTAGTATAGGTAGGTGGTAGGGAAATATAGGGACAGGTGGGGATGTGGTAGGAATATGGGATTAGTGTAGGATTAGTATAAATGGGTGGTTGATGGTCGGCACAGACTCGGTGGGCTGAAGGGCCTGTTTCAGTGCTGTATCTCTAAACTAAACTAAAACACATTCTTTACAAGGAAATCTTATAAAGAGGAAGAATTTTAAGAAGAAATCTTTCTCTTTTCCCCCCACCCCAAAACCCTGTGCCCCCATGGTCTGGTAGTCTTTCCCAGTAAGGCTATCCAGTTAACTGTTAATTGTTAATTTGCTAATACCCTGGCTAAACATTGATGAGTACATTAGTAATTCACACTATCAAATGATTTTGTGCATGAATTGGAACTTTGTAATTAGCTTTCCTGTTTTTCTCATGTAGCACTATGGAAAGCGTTTGTAAAGCATCAATATGTGTGTAAAATAAGTGCCAGGAGTTTATTAAACTGCTGAAAAATTGTGTGAAAGTAGCATTTTCTGCCACTGGGAATTTGTTTTATTGTGGGCGAGGTTTTTGAATTATGTGTGTGTGCAGATCCCGAGGACAAACTTTTACAATCTGCAGGATGTTCATTCTTAAAAACTAGTGCAAAATTTTTGCTATCTGAATTGCACAAGACACCAGTCTTTTATGGATGCTAATCATCCAAAGTCAAACTGACATTCAGCGTATGGGCCTTGTGCACCCAAATTGCAAATTGGACTCTAAAACCATGTGTTTTTTTGAGACAGCAGTATATAAAACGTACAGAAAATGCCCCAAGCCAATGTTGGAAATTGGAGACACCGTGAATTTCTCATTGTGGTGGCATTGTGTTTGCTGAAGTTGGCACCTGTAATAAGAAAAAGGACTTGAAAATCCTTCATGGAGAAGAAAGGAATTTGTTCAAAAGAAAATGCATTGTGTAAACATCTGTCAGTTTGAAGTACTGGACAGGGAATTTTTTTTCAAATATAAAAGCACTATTTTGTGACCAATATAGTGGTGCATTTTGCAGCTCCAAATAGCGCTTCTAACATTATACATCTTCTCAAAAAACGACATTGAAGAGTGAAAATAGAAGTGGGGGTATGAGACTAGAATGTCAATGCAAACATGTGAAGTGAACTTTCTATGAGCTTGTGAGGCAGAACAAATTTCACTAACACAGATATCCTTCAATTCCTGCAGGCATGAGAATGAAGCAGATGATATTGAGCAGATAGCCAAGAATGCTAATGACACCTCCACCAAAGCTTATGAACTGCTGCGCAAAACACTAGCAGAAGAAAGTGAAATCACCAACACAATTGACGACTTAAACAGAAAGTAAGTGGGCGATTTTAAATGAACCACACCTGAATTGTGGGGAGAATTAGGGTATCTATGGTGTTAATGGATCAAGAACTTATGGTGAGTTCATGATCAGAGAAATAAGTTAAAACAACTAACTGCACATGCCAGGGGAAGAGACTCTGGAGGGCAAATTCTGCTGGGGAGAGAGAGGATAAGGGAGGACATCTGAGATGATTATAATCCCAGACTCTTATCAATTGTAACATTAAAAATTGAGTGTAATTATCCTAATGCTTCCTAAATGAGGTAAATGATCCTAATGGCCCCTATGATCAGTCCTGAGAAACAGTATCTGGGCATAAATTTAGACAAAAGAATTTCATTTGTAAATGAAAAATATAATTGGAGACAACTTTGTGGCCTGAGTCTTTGTGTAATATCTTTGAGGCCATGATTAAAACTAATTTCTATCCGTATTGTGTTAAAGTTGAGATTCTGGGATGTAAATGACAAAGGTGCCAGTTTGCCAATGAGCCAGTCCCACCTTGAAATCCCAGAGGTTGTAGTGTTGGGAGTACACTGCACTGGAGTGTGTGCATGATCCAGACATCAGAATCAACTCCCTACAAACCTACCGGCTAGTTGCTAATAATTATTTCATCCTAAACATTGAGAAACCTACTGTGGATGGCAAGTTGACGGCTTTTTTGTTGGAAAGCTCTCCAGAAAGAAGCAATCGATTTATAAGTTAGTGCTAACTGCTAAGCATGGAGAGATCTCAAAAAGGTTTGGAACTGCTGAAATAATCACAGTACAGGAGGCTAATGGTAACAAGCCTGTTTTCCTTATAGGGTTATCACGTTAGAAAATGCATCCAACAGAAGTTGGTTCCAATGCAGAGGCCATGTATTCTTTCAGTGACCATACTTCTGTTAACAGTCTGTGAAGTGTTTGAACAATACACATAGTGTTGTTTTTTTCTGTAGTCATTTGTGAAGTTGCCCCTTGCAATGTCCCCCAATGAGAAGCACCTTTTCTTGAAAGAGTATGTGGTTTTGGAGACAGTATTTTACTTTTATTGCCTGCTCAACACATTCCATGTCATTTTGTTAGTTGATTTTCTCCAGATTGCAAATATCCTCTTGAGTGAGTTGGGGTGGAGTGGCACAAAGGGAAAAAAAACACCAGGACTGGGTTAACGTTTGATCTTTTGGTGAACTACATCAATGGAAAAGGTAGAAATTCTGCCTTTCTGGCAATAGAATAAAATGTAGCTGGCGGGGAAGAAATTTTAAAAGACATTGTAAATCAGTAACCAGTGCAGACGTTGAAGTGTTTCTAATCTATTTTACAAAGCCAACTTATATAGGACCCTTCAAAATAAGTGTGTTCCAGCAAGAGCTGTTAATAGATGGTGTTTCTAAACAGGCTCATTATTAATAAAGGGAGTCCAAAAATGCCTGTGTGTCATGGTATGTCAGAATGCTTAGTGAGGTATTAATTGTTCTACCTGTAGTTACATGTTGTGTTTTAACTGATCTGAAACTCTCAACTAGGTATGATGCAGCTAAAAATATGTCCAGGGAGCTGGAAAAACAAGCTACCAAAGTAAACAATGAGGCAGAAGAAGCTGGTAACAAAGCCTTGCAGATCTATGCCAATCTAACGAGCTTGCCTGTTGTGGACACCAAGGCTTTAGAGGTATTTAGATTTCTGCACCATCTATAATGCCCTTAGTTAAACATTGTTCTTTGTGGGTTGTAATTGGGGGCGGAACAGTACTTTTGGGAATATGTAAATTTCCTGATGGTGGCCCACCATGAAATGAAAGGGCACTGGTTTGTCTCTTATAAATTATATTGACTAAGGGCATCCCCAGCCTTTCAGATGCTCATTAAAAGGAAGTGACAGAGTGGGATAAGCATGTTATTGCATGGAGACAGAGAATCTAGAGGATAAATCGCCTCAGTTTGTAAATCTGTAACTCATAGTAGCAGATTGTGTTGCATAAAGGCTATTTTTTATTCGTTCAGGGGATGTGGTGGGCGTTGCTGGCTAGGCCAGCATTTATTGCCCATCCCTAATTGCGCTTGAGAAGGTGGTGGTGAGCTGCCGCCTTGAACCATTGCAGTTGTTGGGGTGTTGGTACACCAACAGTGCTGTTAGGAAGGGAGTTCCAGGATTTTGACCTAGCGACAGTGAAGGAACGGCGATATTGTTCCAAGTCAGGATGTGGTGTGGCTTGGAGCGGAACTTGCAGGTGGTGGTGCTCCCATGCATCTGCTGCCATTGTCCTTTAGGTGGTAGAGGTCGCAGGTTTGGAAGGTACTATCTAAGGAGCCTTGGTGAGTTGCTGCAGTGCATCTTGTGGATGGTACACACTGCTGCCACTGTGCATTGGTTGTGGAGGGAGTGAATGTTGAAGGTGGTGGATGGGGCGCCAGTTCAGCAGGCTGCTTTGTCCTAGATGGTGTCGAGCTTCTTGAGTGTTGTTGGAGCTGCACTCATCCAGTTAAGTGGAGAGTATTCCATCATACTCCTGACTTGTACCTTGTAGATGGTGGACAGGCATTGGGGAAATAGGAGGTGAGTTACTTGCTACAGAATTCCCGGCCCCTGACCTGTTCTTGTAGCCACAGCATTTATGTGGCTGTTCCAAATCAGTTTCTGGTCAATGGTAACCCCAGGATATTGATGGTGGAGGATTCAGAGATGGTGTGCCATTGAACATCAAGGGGAGATGGTTAGATTTTCTCTTGTTTGAGATGGTCATTGCCTGCCACTTGTGTGGCAAAAATGTTACTTACCACTTATCAGCCCAAGCCTGGATGTTGTCCAGGTCTTGCAGCATATTGACATGGGCTACTTCAGTATCTGAGGAGTCACAGATAGTGAGGAGACTGTACTTTATGGGGTGAGTGGTGTTGGGGGGAACAAATATGTACTGCGTAAACAGAAATTGAAATGTAGAACATTCTGTCTGTTAGAATGAAGCAGAAAAGATCATAAAGGATGCAGCAGATTTGGATGGTGTGATTGACAGAAAGCTGAAGGATTATAATGATATGCGGGATGACCTGAAAGCAAAGGAAACTGAAGTGAAAAGCCTTTTGGAAAAGGGAAAAACCGAACAGCAGGTAAAACGCAGGATCCAGATGTGTTGCTGTATACGATTGAAAATGTAACTCAAAGTTTGTGTACTTTGCTTATTTTCTTCCAAAATTCTCCTCATGTATGGAATGTTAATTTCCACATCCTTGCTTCTCGCCAATAATTTTTTTTTTCAGTTTTCTTGTACCACTTGTTAGAATGCGCTGAAGTATAGGGTTGGGAGAAGAGGAAGAGAGAGTGAGAAGGATGATATGTGGAGATTCGCCTCGGGAATAGGGTATGCGTGGCTTGGGATATGGAGTGATAGGCGATCTGATGAGAATATAACACTTTACATTTTAATGACTGCATTTCACGAAAGACCTATATCTCAGGTAGATGGTAGCAAATTCTTACCTGTTTCCTTTGAAGAGAAGTGGATCTATCAATTAAGAGCATTATACAAGACAGCAGAAACAGAGCGCTACATGGTTTTAGGAAGCACAGATCATGTGTGAGTAATTTGTTATTTGAAGAAGTACTGGGTATTGAATTTGCAGGAAAACTTTGATGAAGTTCTGCTGAGATAGCTAATCAGAAAGATAAGCTGGCATGGTGTATTGGGGAAAATAATAGACTGGATTGGGAATTGAATGAAATTGCGTGAGAAAGGGTTATTGGGACTGGTGATAGAAATTTCCTGGAGTTTTTTCCTTGGCTCTTTTTCTGTTCACTACTTTTTTAATAATCTCAGGACAGCAACAGTTTGGCTATTCAAATTCCAGGTTATAGAAAAATGTGTGCAAGGATTTGCAATAAGGAGACTTCGGCTGATTTTCAGTTAGTGAGCTGTTGAATAAATGGCAAATATTATTCAGTGTAGAAAGTGCTGTCCTGTGCACAAAGGGCCAGAAAACTTGAGCAATGTATACACCGTGCATGAGTACCCATTAAATTAATAGAGGTGGAAAGGTAGTCACTGAGGCTTGCTTGAGGTTCAGAAGCAATGTAAGCCAGCTATGGGGAAACCAAATAGTTTTCTACTAAGTAAATAAAGTGCAAAATTAAATCCACTATTGTGCTGTATAATGATTTGGCTCATCCACATATGGGGTCATAGGAGCATGCCAGTGATAGATATTTTAATTTTTGGAGAAGGTATAGAGGAGGACAACATGTATGCCTAAATTAAGATCTCTGTTACTTTGGATAGGCTTAGAGTAACAGTTCACTTTGGAGAAACTTACATTTAAGGGGTATATGACTGAGGTGTTACAACTTATAAAAGCATTGAATATGGAAAATTTGAATAGGGTAACCCAAATGGATAATGATGGTAGAACATGAGGTTTATAGCTATAAAATTAAACTTTCAAGTTGCTCAGTGATTTAGTCTGGAATCCATAGATGACCAAGAAAATGTTTATTCTGACTTTTTTTCTGTCTTAAAGACTGCTGACCAGTTGCTAGCTCGTGCCGATGCTGCTAAAGCCTTGGCTGAAGATGCTGCCAAGAAAGGGAAGGCTACGCTGCAGGAGGCTCAAGATATTCTCAAAAATCTGCAAGGTCTGTAAACTGATATTTTTGTGTGATAAATTATGGAGATGCACCCAACAAAAAGGCCTTTGACTAGAAAATGGTCAACCCAAGATCCAGCCAGCTCCTCTGTTTAACTTCTAGTTTTAGTATGCTACTGTTAAATTCTGACATGTGCCATCTTTAGAAGATGTTGGAAAGAGAACAGAGAATATTTGTACACAGAACTATTGGTATTGGAAGCTCCAAAATAAAAGCAAAGTACTGCAGATGCTGGAAATCTGAAATAAAAACAAGAAATGCTGGAAATACTCAGCAGGTCTGACAGCATCTGTGCAGCGCGAAGCAGAGTTAACATTTCAGGTCAGAGACCCTTTAGAACTTTGGAAACTCTTTTTTTGGGGGTTCCAGTTTCTTTAAAATTGCACAACATTCTAGGTCAATGTGGTTGAGTTTCTAAAATTGATGTATATTCTTATTTCTTAGATCATTCACAGGTTTATGCTGATTAGTTTCTTTAATGTATCTCAGTGGGGAAGTTGGAGTCAAAGCTCCACTCTAGGACTTCAGCACATAATCTGGGCTGACACTTCATGGTGTTTGTTGGAGGTGCCATCTTTCGGGTGAGACATTAAATCAATGTCTTGTCTGCCTATGCAGGTGGCATAAATTGATCCCATGACACAATTTGAAGAAGGGTAGGGAATTATCCACCCCTGCCCAACATTTATCCATCAACCAAAACCACCAGAACCGATTAACTGATCCTTCATATAAATGATGAGGGGATCTTGCTGTGTGTAAATCAGTTTGTCTGCAAAACAACAATGACTGCATTTCAAAAGTACTTCATTGAGTGTGAAGTACTTTGGTACATCCTGAGAACATAAAAGGTGCTATATGTTTTCTTCTTTTCATACTCAGGCTTTAAAGTAAGACACTTAACCAATTATGCAAAGGGACAGTTTTATTCTGCTACTTGTACAATTTTAGGAAACTGTTACAAATGTATATTGATAGTATACAGCAATAATGCAATTCTGTTCAGATTGCTATAGATCTGTGGTATTTTGGATCCAGCTGTAATAACCTTAGCAGATGCTCATTTCTCTTTGTTTGTTGGACTGATCCTAAGAATGTATAGTGGCCACATATACTTTTTTGAAATGGAATAGACATGCATTTCTATTTCAAATTACTCTGGAGAGTAAAGGAAAAATGCGACTAACCTTGCCAGTGATTAAGAGGAAGCAAAAAAATAAACAGATAAATATTAACCAAGGGAACAGCAGCTGCTCTGGATCATGTTCAAGTAATAGTAGCCAAATGATTTTTTTTGTTGCAGATTTTGACAAGAGAGTGAATGACAACAAGACAGCAGCAGAAGAAGCGTTGAAAAAAATACCAGACATCAGGAGGACTATTGATGATGCCAATGCAAAGACAAAACAGGCTGAGGATGCATTGGGAAATGCAAGAATGGATGCTTCTGAAGCCAAAAAAAAAGCTGAGGATGCAGAGCAAATCGCAAAATCCTTACAAAAGGTAAAAAGATGTAATTTTGTGTGGACAGTTGCAATTAAGAATTCTATTGAGTCTATTGGCTTTCTTGTAGCCTGCCTTCAGTAACTATAATTCTTGTATAGAGCAGCCAGTGTGCATTATTCAGCACAAAGTTTTGGTCCAGTACCTTGTACCTTAATTCTGTCACCTTCAGATGTCTGTAAAGCCAGTGTATTTAAATTGTTTCAACATGTATTCAACTTGAAATCTGGAAGATCACTTCAGAATGATGTGCGTCTACAAAGAGTTCTACTGAATTAGGGCTTTAGGTACCTTGAAATTTTTTTTTAAAAAATGAGATTTTTGTACAGTTTTATGCTACATATTTCCTGTAACACAGCACCTACATAGGAGCAGGAGTAGGCCATTCAGCCCATCGAGCCTGCCCCCCATTCAATACGATCATGGCTGATCATCTACTTCAATGCCTTTTACACACACTATCCTCATATCCCCTTATGTCATTTGTATTTAAAAATCTGTCAATCTCTGCTTTAAACATACTCAATGAGTGAGCTTCCACAGCCCTCTGGGATAAAGAATTCCAAAGATTCACAACCCTCTGAGTAAATAAATTTCTCCTCATTTCTGTCCTAAGTGGCTTCCCCCTGATTTTGAAAT
This sequence comes from Heterodontus francisci, assembly GCF_036365525.1. Classification (NCBI taxonomy): domain Eukaryota; kingdom Metazoa; phylum Chordata; class Chondrichthyes; order Heterodontiformes; family Heterodontidae; genus Heterodontus; species Heterodontus francisci. Next base: position 76,665,608 of record NC_090378.1, on the reverse strand, counting down.
TGTATCCGCTGGTTCTAAACTCCCCAACCAGGGGAAACATCTTAGCTGCATCTACTCCGTCTATCCCTTCAAGTATTTTGTAGGTTTCAATGAGATCACCTCTCATTCTTTGAAACTCTAGAGAATACAGGCCCTGGTTAAAGGCTGGGTTGGGTCCGACAGAACCACATCTAACCCCGAGCCCGACCCAGCCCGGGTCCTTCCATTTTTTCTCGCGCCCGACCCGGCCTGACCCGACCATCAGTTAACCTACCTTCTGTTTTTCACTTTGTTGCTTATCTGCAGAAGCTTAAAATAACTAACAAAGCCACCTTTCTAGTCACATTAACAGTGGAGCCACTTACCTGAGGTTGTGATAGAGCGTGTCCGACCCGAGCCGAGCCTGAACGCCGGACCTGGAAGTCCGACCCGACCCGAACCCGACACCTGTCGTCTGGTCCCATTGGGTTTGGTTCGGGTAGCCGGCCTTTAGTCCAGGTTCCCCAAGCTCTCTTCAATGGACAGTCCTGCCATCCCGGGAACAAGTCTGGTGAACCTTCGTTGCACTCCCTCTATGGCAGTAATTTCCTTCCTAAGGTAAGGGGACCAAAACTGCACACAGTACTCCAAGTGTGGTCTAACCAAGGTTCTATACAATTGAAGTGTGACTTCACTACTCCTGCACTCAAATCCTCTTGCGATAAAGGCTAACATGCCATTAGCCTTCCTAATTGCTTGCTGCATCAGCATGTTAGCTTTCAGTGACCTTATTGGTAAGGGCACCCAGGTCCATTTGTATATCTACACTTTCTAATCTCTTGCCATATGTGTTCCTCCTACCAAAGTGGATAACCTCACATTTTTCCACATTATATTCCATTTGCTACGTTCTTGCTCACTCACTATGTCTGTCCAAATCCCCTTGAAGCCCTGTGCATCTTCCTCAACACACATTCCCACCTAGTTTTGTGTCATCCATGAACTTGGAAATACTACATTTGGTCCCCACGTCCAAATCATTGATATATATTGTGAACAGCTGGGGCCCAAGTACTGATCTCAGCGGTACCCCGCTAGTCGTGAGAATGACCCATTTATTCCTACTCTCTGCTTTCTGCCCGTTAGCCAATCCTTAATCCATACCAGTATATTACTTCCTATCCCATGTGTTTTAATTTTGCTCACCAACCTGTTGTGGGGGACTTTGTCAAAAGTCTTCTGAAAATCCAAGCATACCATGTCCATTGACTCCCCTTTATCAATTCTGTTCGTAACATCCTCAAAAAACTTGAACAGGTTCATCCAACATGATTTCCCGTTCATAAATCCATGTTGACTTTGCCCAATCAGATCATTATTTTCCAAGTGTCCATTTATTGCCCATCCCTAATTGCCCATGAGAAGCTGGTGGTGAACTGCCTTCTTGAACTGCTGCAGTCCATGTGGGGTAGGTACACTCACAGTGCTGTTAGGAAGGGAGTTCTAGGATTTTGACCCAGCGACAGTGAAAGAACAGCGATAGAGTTCCGAGTCAGGGTGGTGTGTGACTTGGAGGGGAACTTGCAGGTGGTGATGTTCCCATGCATTTGCTGCCCTTGTCCATCTAGTTGGTAGAGGTCGCGGGTTTGGAAGGTGCTGTCTAAGGAGCCTTGGTGCGTTGCTGCAGTGCATCTTGTAGATGGTACACACTGCTGCCACAGTGCGTCGGTGGTGGATGGAGTGCCAATCAAGCGGGCTGCTTTGTCCTGGATGGTGTCGAACCTCTAGAGTGTTGCTCGAGCTGCACCCATCCAGGCAAGTGGAGAGTATTCCATCACACTCCTGACTTGTGCCTTGTAAATGGCGGACAGGCTTTGGGGAGTTAGGAGAAGATTACTCACCGCAAGATTCCTAACCTCTGACCTGCTCTTGTAGCCATGGTATTTATATGGCTACTCTAGTTCAGTTTCTGGTCAATGGTAGCCCCTAGGATGTTGATAGTAGGGGATTCAGCGATGGTAATGCCATTGAATGTCATGGGGAGATGGTTAGATTCTCTCTTGTTGGAGATGGTCATTGCCTGGCACTTGTGTGGTGCGAATGTTACTTGCCACTTATCAGTCCAAGCCTGGATATTGTCCAGGTCTTGCTGCATTTCTACACAGACTGCTTCAGTATCTGACCTCCAACAACCACAACCATCTTCTTTTGCAATAGGTATGACTCCAACAAGCGGAGAGTTTTCCCCCTGATTCCCATTGACTCCAGTTTTGCTAGGGCTCCTTTTTGCCATACTTCCATCACTTTACTGATGATTGAGAGTAGACTGATGGGCGGTAATTGGCCAGGTTGGACTTGTCCTGCTTTTTGGGTACAGGACATACCTGGGCAGTTTTCCACATTGCCGGGTAGATGCCAGTGTTGTAGCTGTACTGGTACAGCTTGGCTAGGGGTGCGGCAAGTTCTGGAGCACAGGTCTTTAATACTGTTGCTGGAATATTGTCAGGGCCCATAGCCTTTGCAGTATCCAGTCCCTTCAATCGTTTCTTGATATCAGACGGGGTTAATTGAATTGGCTGAAGTCTGGCATCTGTGATGCTGGGGACTTTAGGAGGAGGCTGAGATGGATCATCAAGTCGGCACTTCTGGCTGAAGATTGTTGCAAATGCTTCAGCCTTATCTTTCGCACTGATGTGCGGGGCTCCCCCATCATTGAGGGTGGGGATATTTGTGGAGCCACCTCCTCCAGTTAGTTGTTTAATTGTCCACCACCATTCATGGCTGGATGTGGCAGGACTGCAGAGCTTAGATCTGATCTGTTGGTTATGCTGCTTACGTAGTTTGGCATGCAAGTAGTCCTCTGTTGTAGTTTCACCAGGTTTACACCTCATTTTGAGGTATGCCTGGTACTGCTCCTGGCATGCCCTCCTGCAGTCTTCTTTGAACCAGGGTTGGTGTCCTGGTTTGATAATGGTAGAGTGGGGGATATGCCGGGCCATGAGGTTATAGATTGCGGTTGAGTACAATTCTGCTGCTGCTGATGGCCCACAGCGCCTCATGGATGCCCAGTTTTGCATTGCTAGATCTGTTCGAAATCTATCCCATATAGTATGGTGGTAGTGCCACGCAACACAATGGACGGTATCCTCAATGTGAAGGCGGGACTTCATCTCCACAAGGGCTGTGCGGTGGTCACTCCTACCAATACTGTCATGGACAGATGCATCTGTGGCAGGCAGATTGGTGAGGACGAGGTCAAGTATGTTTTTCCCTCTTGGTTCCCTCACCACCTGCTGCAGACCCAGTCTAGCAGCTATGTCCTTTAGGACTTAGTCAGTAGTTGTGCTACCAAGCCAGTCTTGGTGACGGACATTGAAGTTCCCCACCCAGAGTACATTCTGCGCCCTTGCCACTCTCTGAGCTTCCTCCAAGTGGTGTTCAACATGGAGGAGTACTGACTCATCAGCTGAGGGAGGGAGGTAGGTGGTAATCAGCAGGAGGTTTCCTTGCCTATGTTTGACCTGATGCCATGAGACTTCACGGGATCAGGAGTCGATGTTGTGGCCTCCCGGGGCAACTCCCTCCTGATTGTATACCACTGTGCTGCCACCTCTGCTGGGTCTGTCCTACCGGTGGGACAGGACATACCCGGTGATGGTGGTGTCTGGGACATTATCTGTAAGGTATGATTCCGTGAGTATGACTATGTCAGGCTGTTGCTTGACTAGTCTGTGAGACAGGTCTCCCAACTTTGGCACAAGTCCCCAGATGTTAGTAAGGAGGACTTTGTAAGGTCGATGTTAGGCTAGCAGGTCTGTAATTCCCTGTTTTCTCTCTCCTTCCCTTAAATAGTGGGGTGACATTAACTAATTAACTATCTACAGATACTCAGTGTTAGTATACCCCTGTTTAAAACTGCAGGAAACCTAACTTACCTCTTAACTGAAACAGGAATTTCAATTATTTGCTAGATGAAAACCAAACAAAAACTAGTCTTGAGAGGTTAACCCTTAAAATTCACTCACTTACCAAACTCCCTCCTTCACATTCAGTGTGTGATGTGGATCTTAATTGAAGCTGCATATTTAAATTAACCTAAAAATAATAATGTCTACAGTTTTAATATACTGGGTAGTTTCACTCATTGCACCAGCCTTATTTCCATTGCGGATGTCAGGTGCTCATTTATATTCGGCATCCGTGCTGACTGATAATTGTGTAGGAATTAGATATTTGCTCTTATCTGTAATAAGATGAAGTAGGTATCTCTGATAGGCAGTGTGCATTGTTAATCTTTGTAATGTGAAATATCCAATGGCTGATTCAGATCTGTGTGTTTTTAGCCGTATCAGCATTAGAATTTAAGCAATTAAAAGAATGGTTAGTTAAAGTGAATTAATTCTATACAAGATGTTGTATGTGAAGTTTTATGCCATTTAAGAGGTTTCTGGGTAAATGTGTTTCCTGGAACAAACTGTATTAATATTCCAATTCAGAGCTCCCATGTAATCTGTTATAGCAAGTTCAGGCTTATTTCAGTTTTTATTTTAAAGAAGGTTCAGGCATGATCAGGCCGTTTTACTTCAGTGACACTGCCTTTAATTATGAGTAGCATTTTAAGCTCGTAGCTGTTGGCTAAATGCTTGGCCGATGCTTTTCTTTGTAGAGTGCTGCTAAGACAAAACAGGATGCAGATGGCACCTTTAATGATGCCATGGACTTGGAGGAAGAAGTAAGTGACATGATGAAACGACTGAAAGAAGCAGAGGATGAACTTGCAGGGAAGAAGGATGAAGCAGACCAAGACATGATGATGGCAGATATGGTGAGGGTCTTCAAGTTTCTGAATTAACTCTTAAAATTCAATTATACAAAACCTGCATCATTAAGAGCTGTCTATTATTTTTGATTTGTTTTCCTATTGAATCTGGTTTTGGAATTCTAAGCATATTCGCAAAATGTTCCCCTTTAGGCTTCGCAAGCTGCGAAAGAGGCTGATGAACAGGCAAGAAAGGCCAAAAAGGCTGTGCAGGGTGTGCTAAATACCATCAATAAGCTTTTGGGAGAACTGGGTAGGTATTACTGGATTTATAGTGCCTAATTTATGTTGATCAAATGAAGCAAAAAATTTATGGCCTGTTTTTGCAATACATGGACTAATTTGAGTTTCAGTAAAGGTTGGCCCTGGCCTTCCCTGCAGGTGATTTCCAGGTTACTTCATTCATTTTGTTTCATGAGGGTTGGAAAGATTTCCCAATCCTATAGCTCATATGTTTGTGGGTTTCCAGTAATTGTGCCTCTGTAGTTGGCAGCAAGCAGCGAGTGTAAACAAAGTGGTCACAGGCACAGCACAAAGGTAAAAAAGCTGGTTTTGACCTGTGCTATCTCCAGCAACATAAACAGCTTACTGGCAGAGACTGCCAAAAACCCATGCTCACCAGCAGCAAATGACTTGCTCCCACTTCCCATATGGCCGGCAAAGCAATTTCACCATCACTGATCTGCACTTCCCAGCCATTGTGTAGGTTGCAGCATTGAACAAAAAAAGGTTGATCATGACAACTGTACATGTGTAATTCATTGCAAGTTTATCTAGTTACTGTAGGAGCCACCAGGCAATGTAAGCAGGGTGGCTTCTACAGGAGAACTACTGGGAGCAATCACTGGAGAAATGTTTCAGGTACTAGTAAATGCAGCATTGCAGGTATATCTTAATTTGTGCCAGTGATGACAGTATGACAAGTTTAAGTTTTCCAGGTGGCAGCCTGTTGGAGCCTATTAAAAGAATACAATTTTCATAAAACTCTTAGGATGGTTTGCCAACATAGCGAAAAATCTTTTTTAAAATCAAAAATGAGGTTGGCCCCTTTAAGGTAGCCTTATGGTTATTGGTGTGAAAATAACCGTTAAAACTATTCTCCTGATACACAGGACATTGATGTGCATGAGTTATTAATTTGGATAAAGATTTGGACCTGATGATGAATGTTACCAGGTAGCAGGTACTTTCCAAAACACTGATCTGTAAACAAAGTGTGTACAGAGATTTGATCACATTCACCTGGTGTGGAAAATTGTATGCATACTGCATTGTAGAAGTTTGTTCTGCAGCAGATATAGTACCTGCTTTATCACAAAATTATCTGAATGTCTAGCAAGAAAATATCTTCAGCTAGATACTTCGTTTTCTTGAAAAATCTGAAATGCTCCTTTTTAAGTCAAACAAGTCCGCAGTTTAAATATTGAGAACTTATTTAATAATACGGTGGTAATAGGTTTAAATTCTCCCCCACTCTTTCTGAAGAAGAGACTGTTACTTCTAAGGCTTTTCAAGATAACAGTAGATGGAGAAATGGCAGCCTTTCTGACCTTAACATAAAACTTCCCCTACTTTCCTAATTTCTACTGTTGCTCTACTTAGTTCATTCCAGAATGGGCGGTGGAACCTGGCTTCCTTCAAGGCACTATGAGGAAAACATGGGAAAATGCTCTGTCCAATTAAAACATTATTTATAGATATGTTCCATTTATTTAGTTTGGATTTCTTTTCGTTCAACTGCATTTTAACATGATTAATTTTTCAATGAAGTATGAATCAAGGATTCTAATATGTAGATTTTCACACACACTGACATTTTCATCCTGTACATGACACTAATTTATATAAACTTGCTGTCTTTCCCAGATACAATATGCTTTGAGATTTTGCAGAGAAAAATAGCCAAACACTTCAGTAAATACCTCTCAGTAATTTTGGTGGGAAGCAAGTAGATTAACAAGTACAAATTTCTACATTAGGTTTGTGTGGGATCACAACCTTTCCTACTCTTGCTGTAGCTTTTTCAACTTCTATACTTCAAATTACTCACATAGGTGAGCCCCAACACCCTCTCAGTTCAAGAGGCATTTGCACGTGTCCTGATATCTGGCTAACCTTTCAGTAATTTTCCAGAATAACTAACAGGAAGAACCTTGATGGTAATTACTATAGTTACTGGAATTATACACAGCCTCCACAGAACCTTTCTCTGATCTCTGAAAAGTAACAGATCATAACAGTAGATCTTGCTTCAAACTTTAACTGTCAAGTGAATTTATATAACATGCACAAATTAATAAATAACAGTAACATCTATAGTATAAATTATGCTACTTAGCTTCTCAAAAGGAAAATAACTACAGTTTTTATACTAAATTGCTGTATTTTGGAATTGATAATACACAATTATTTTTATATTTTATAAAAACATACATCGAACATACAAACTAGGAGCAGGAGTAGGCTATTCAACCCAAGATTATGGCTGATCTGTTTGTGGACTCAACTCCACTTTCCTGCCTACCCCCGATACCCTTTGACTCCCTTGTTTGTCAAGAATCTGTCTACCTCTGCCTTAAAAACATTCAATGACCCTGCCTCCACTGCTCTCAGGGGAAGAGAGTTCCACAGACTCATGACCCTCAGAGAAAAAAATTCTTCTCATCTCTGTCTTAAATGGGAGACCCCTTAAATTTAATCTGTGACCCCTAGTTTTAGTCTCTCCCACAAGTGGAAACATCCATTCAACATCCACCCTGTCAAGTCTCCTCAGGATCTTATATGTTTCAATAAGATCACCTCTCATCCTTCTAAACTCCAATGAATACAGACTCAAACTGTCCAACCTTTCCTCATAAGATAACCCTCTCATCCCAGGAATCAGTCCAGTGCTACTCTGAACTGCTTCCAGTGCCATTATAATCCTTTCTTAAGTAAGGAGACCAAAACTGTGCACACTACTCTAGATGTGGTCTCACCAATGCCCTGTACAACTGTAGCAAAACACCGCTACTTTTATATTCCATTCCCCTTGCAATAAACGACAACATTGCATTTGCCTTCTTAATCACTTACTGTACCTGCATACTAACTTTGTGTTTCATGTTCCGGCCAAAGTGGACAAGTTCACACTTTTCCACATTATACTCCATCTGCCAAATCTTTGTCCACTCACTTAACCTATCTATATCCCTTTGTAGACTCTTTTTATGTCCTCTTCGCAACTTACTCTCCTACCTATCTTTGTGTCAACAGCAAATTTAGCAACCATACCTTCATCCAAGTCATTGATACAGATTGTAAATAGTTGAGGCTCCAGCACTGATCCCTGTGGCACTCCATTAGTTACAGCTTGCCAACCTGAAAATGACCCATTTAACCCAACTCTCTCTTTCATCCACCTTGGACCTAAAATGGATAGAACAGGATAATTACTAGATAGTGGAAAAACTAGAAATCCAAAGAGACTTTAAGGTCCAGAAACGTAAAGCATCAAAATGTTGTGAACAGGTACTGAAAAATAATCAGAAAGGGTGATGGAATTCCCGCCTTTATACCTCGAGAACTAGAATACAAGGGGGCAGAAGTTATGCTACAGCGATACATAGCCTTGGTTAGACCGCACATAAGGCTGAATTTTGTTGAGCTCCCGACGTCAGGCTCCATGGCAGGGTGGTTGGGGGGGGGGTTGGGTGGTGGAGAGCGGAAGATCGGGGATTGCCGGGCCCGATCTTCCCAGTGGCTGTGAGGCTCCATGGCTGCACCCCCCAGGACAAATCCAACCCAGCCAATTACCACCCATCAGTCTACTCTCGATCATCAGTAAAGTGATGGAAGGTGTCGTTGACAGTGCAATCAAGTGGCACTTGCTTAGCAGTAACCTGCTCAGTTTAGGTTCCACCGGGCCCATTCAACTCCTGACCACATTACAGCCTTGGTTCAGACATGGATAAAAGAGCTGAATTCAAGAGGTGAGGTGAGAGTGACAGCCCTTGATATCAAGGCAGCATTTGACTGAGTATTGCATCAAGGAGCCCGAGCAAAACTGGTGTCAATGGGAATCGGGGGGAAACTCCACTGATTGGAGTCATACTGAGCGCAAAGGAAAATGGTTGTGGTTGTTGGAGGTCAATCACCTCAGCTCCAGGGCATCACTGAAGGAGTTCCTCAGGGTAGTGTCCTAGGCCCAACCATCTTCAGCTGCTTCATCAATGACCTTCTTTCAATCATAAGGTCAGAAGTGGGGATGTTCGCTGATGATTGCACAATGTTCAGCACCATTCGTGACTCCTCAGATACTGAAGCAATCCATGTAGAAATGCAACAAGACCTGGATAATATCCAGGTTGAGGCTGGTAAGTGGCAAGTAACATTCGTGCCACACAAGTGCCAGGCAATGACCATCTCCAATAAGAGACAATCTAACCATCTCCCCTTGACATTCAATGGCATTACCATCGCTGAATCCCCCACTATCAACATCCTAGGGGCTACCATTGACCAGAAACTGAACTGGAGTAGCCATATAAATACCATGGCTACAAGAGCAGGTCAGAGGCTAGAAATCCTGTGGTGAGTAACTCACCTCCTGACCCCCCAAAGCCTGTCCACCATCTACAAGGCAAAAGTCAGGAGTGTGATGGAATATTCTGCACTTGCCTGGATGTGTGCAGCTCCAACAACACTCAAGAAGCTTGACACCATCCAGGACAAAGCAGCCACTTGATTAGCACCCCATCCACAAACATTCACTCTCTCCACCACCGACGCACAGTGGCAGCAGTGTGTAACATCTACAAGATGCACTGCAGCAACACACCAAGGATCCTTAGACAGCATCTTCCAAACCCGATCTCTACCAACTAGAAGGACAAGGGCGGCAGATGCATGGGAACACCACCACCTGCAGGTTCCCCTCCAAACCACACACCATCCTGACTTGGAACTATATCACCGTTCCTTCACTGTTGCTGGGTCAAAATCCTGGAACTCCCTTCCTAACAGCACTGTGGGTGTACCTACACTATGTGGACTGCATCAGTTCAAGAAGGCAGATCACCACTACCTTCTCGCGGGCAATTAGGAATGGGCAATAATTGCTGTCCTAGCCAGCAACTGCCACATCCCTCGAACAAATTTTTTTTAAAAAGGCAATCAATCAGTTTAAATAAAATTCACCGCGATCTTACCGGCTGCCTGGGATCTTCCGTGTGCTGGCAGCACTCGCACGTCTTCACTTTCCTGTCCAGGGAAAGCTGGCGCCACCAGGGTGGGGAGAGAGGACCTTAGAATTCTTAGTAAGGTGGGTGGGGTTGTGTGTGTGGGGGGGTGGTGGGGAAGGGGTGACCTCTGCACTTTGTGCAGTTGAGGGTGGGAGGAAGGGGAGAGGTCAACTCGGGAGTTGAAGTGTTTTGGGAGGGGAAATGGGGCTACAATATATTTGCAGTGTAGTGGGTTTGGTACAGGGTTCAGCTGTGCAATTTTTGTGGCAGGTTTGACAGCCCTTTAAAAATGGCGCCAGCACCTGCACAGAGGCAGCTGCCACTCTTCACAGTGTCGCTGAGGCCGTCCCCTGCCACGTGATTGAGGGAGGTTGGCTCACCCTGAGTATTTAAATGAGCCGCCACGCGCTAGATTGCGATTGCATTGTGGCGCGCAGCCTGTATGTGTAGGCTGCCATTTTCCCACCTGCTGCCAAATGAAATTCAGCCCATAGCTTACAGCAAGCATTTCCGGGCAACACATCTTAGGAAGGATTTATTGTCCTAGAAGGGAGTGCACCGTACTAGAATGACATCTAGGCGGAACTTTTACACCCCCCCCCCCCCCCCCCAAAGAGTGGGATGGTGGTGGGGGGGTGCGTAAAATGGAGTGAGGGGCTGGGGGGGGGGCCCTTTACGCAGTGCAGCTGCGGCGAAACGGCCCACCTGCCTAGACCAATCAAGGCCCTTAAGTGACCAGTTAACGGCCACTTAAGGGCCTTCGCCCACCACTATGGGGATTTTACTGTTGGCAGGCGGGCGGCCCAAGCCTGAGAAAAGCAACCTGTTAAAAGTAGGTGACTTTCTGATGGGCTGGGGGGGTGTCCCTTCTGTGCTCAGCAGAGTGCTGCCCCCGATGCCCCAACCACCCCCAACGTCCAACATGCCCCCCATCCCCCCAATCGGCCTCCCTTGCATGACCAGCGCCCAACTGATGGCCCCCGGCGAGGCCCCAAAAAGTTACCAGTTCTCCAGGGCTCCCCGAATCTTTGGTCTTCAGCTGGGTAGCAGTCCCAGCAGTGGCCACCGCTCCCAGTGGCGCTGCTGGGACAGAGAGCTGCTGGCTGGCAGCTCCATTTCCTCTGATCAATTAAGGGCCTGGGAACTGCAAAAGGCAGTTTGGTCCCCAGGCCAGGCGGAAGCGGGATCGCCACTGACTTTTCAGTCGGTGGACGGCTCCTGTCCACCGAGGGTAAAATTACGGCCCTGGACTCCAAGGGTTAAAATACAAGGAGAGATTGCACAAACTAAGGTTGTATTTCCTAGAATTTTGAAGGTTAAGGGGTGATGTGATCAAGTGCTTCAAGATATTAAGGGGAACACATAGGATAGATAGAACCTATCTAAATCTAAGACTAGGTGGCATAGTCTTAAAAATTAGAGGCGGATCTTTCAGGAGTGAAATTAGGGAATACTGCTAAGCACAAAGGGTGATCGACATTTGGAACCTTTTTCCACAAATGGCAACTGATGCTAGATCAATTGTTTTTAAAACTGAGATTGATTAATTTTTATTAACCAAAGGTATAAAGGGATATGGGGAAAAGTAAGTATATGGAGTTGGATTGTAGATCAGCTATGATCTCATTGAATGACAGAACAGGCTCGAGAGTCGAAATGGCTTCCTCCTGTTCCTACGAACCTTCCCTTGATCACGCAGTAACGTTTGTTCGAATTACATAGCCTGGTTCCCCACTCAAGCTTGTAATTTTGGAGATAGTTGGTAAAAACCTTGCAACATTTGTATCAAATTAGGCTGAGGACGTAAATTCTAACCACAGCTATTTTTTAAACTGCTTAGTGTGTTGACAGAATTTAAAGTGACAGCTACTAAATCAAAGCTGCACAAAAATACCCTATCCATTGGATGGTGCAACCAAATGCACCACCTTCCCGAACCACTAGTAATGTTAACTCCCAGGTTAAGACTAGGCGTGCTTGACTATATTATATATTGTATTGAGATGGCAGTGATTTATATCTCATAACAATGGCAACATTTCTGTTGGTTATTAAGTCAGAGAGTAGTACTCAAGGTTATTACCTTGTTGAGGTCTGTCATAATTTGTAACCAAATTTGGGTTTTGTGATTTATCTGTTGTTTCCTTTCATTCACAATGTAATGGTGAATTACTTACCTGCACACATTCAATACCTGCTGAGGTAGGTGAAGTATTACTTAGGTACCTGATGCAAGCTATGTCCAAGGTATGATCATATATTATATTTGAAGTAAGGGTCCTTTGCTTTGCATTGTAAGATGGAACTGTGCCTGTTTATTTACCAGCCTAGCCTGCCTTCAACCACAATATTGGGAATTTACATTTCTTCTGCAGCAGTACATAAACTATACTGTTTGAATTTGATGAGTTTGTACAGTTGTCAGATATTTCCTTGTCACACTGGAATATTGATTAATTTGTTTGGGCTTGTTTTTACAGGTCAGCTTGATAATGTAGACGTTAACCGGCTAAAAGAAATTGAGAAAACTCTCAACAATGCCAAGGATCAGATGAAGGATAGTGATTTAGAACGGAAGTTGGCAGATCTAGAAAAGGCTGAAAAGGAGCAGGCCAATGCGATAATTACCTATGAACAAGACATTCAAGATATCCTGAAGGACATCAAAAACCTCGAGGACATCAAACAAACATTACCTCCTGGCTGTTACAATACCCAGTCTCTGGAGACTCCATAGTCACCTCCTTGGTCACCATGCCCTACCCAAAACCTAAAGTGACATTGTACAGAAATTGCCTTATTACCAAATTTTTTTCAATGTCTGACACAACATCATTAAGTGTTCCGAGGCTTGTAAATGAAACTCCTCAGGCATCAAATGCAGCTGCTTGGATGAAGCACAAGATTGTGGACATTGGGGTGGGTGCGAGTGACATACCTACAGGGCAACCTACTGGGATCCTGGATGAACCAGTCTGTGTTGTAGGGACAATCTAAGAAAGCCACACTCCATGAACCTGATTTAAGTCACTCCAGACCATTAGACTTGAGGTATCAGGCCCTTCTCTGCAATGGGCAAACACCGAGGCTCCTTCTGCAATGAGAAAGCAGAGGGGCAGCTTCGATCAGAATAATGGTGGTTAAAACAAACAAAAAAGGCTAATGTAGGTTTGTCTCTCCTCCTGCTGCCTGGAGGCATTGGGTCTTTATTGCATTCACATCATGAGTATTAACATTGCTTTGTATTGTTGGATACTGTTTTTCCTCTTTTAAATGACCAGACTAGCTGTGAAGGATTAGAATCATTAACATATTAACATTTAACTTTTTACCACATCACTTCCTAACTGCGTGTTAAAACACATCGCTGTAGGGTTAGCAGTAAGTCACTTTGTGAACAATATATGCAGTATTCACCATGTTAATGTTGTAAGTTACCATGAAAGCTGGTCTTCTCATTAGAAAATGGAATTAATTTTGCAATACTAATTTCCCCCTGCTCCCTCTTTCCCTTATTTTCAACTACTTTGTGACGAAGTGAAATGCCCATAGAAGTGTCTTGCACAGTGCATTGTGTGTGAACTACACTATATTTCCGTTCCCAAGACTGCTGCTTCATCTGTATCAAAGTCAAAAGCAGAACTTATTTTTTACAGCAACACTCTATGCAACTTTGTACATCGCCTAGCAAAAGAAAATAAAATTACCTGATACACTGGTGCTATTAATTATTTCAAATGTTATATTTTTGTGTGAATGTTTTTTATCATGGAATAGTATGAGGAAATGTTGTCTTTTTTGTGTAAATACAGGCCATAAATGTTTCAGGATTGGCTCTGAGTTACCTCCCTACCTTCAAGATCCTGTCATCAATAGTAACCACATTTTAGACCTGCTTCTCATTTGCCTTGCATATTTCTGTGGTATTTTGCTTGCTTGTATACACAGCTTAGTTTTTATTTCCTATTTAGGGCTGCCGCTCTTTCATTCATTCGGTGATCAGTCACCTAAAAGATTATTATTGATGTGTAAATGTCCTTTAAAACATTCAAGTTTGGCTATTTGGAATGCTCTCTTCCCACCATCTTTCCCCCCCGCCCCCCAACCACCACCACTTCAACTTCCCTACCCAAGTATGTTAAAAACATGTTCTGTTTTATACTATTGTGTTTAAAGCATTCCCTGCATTTGGCCCAGATGAAAATTCATAAATTAAGACTGTTATACAAACTGGAGAGAACAAAGGTTTGGCGGTCTGAACTGTTACTTTTCCAACACATGCCTTGTGGGGAAAGGATTGTGTGTACCCTTTGCCCTTTATCCTGACAGTGCAATGCCAGCCAGATTGATTTGCCTCTGCAAACTGACTTGATGTAAAATTTAATCAGTGTTTGCCTGTTTCATTTTTGTTTGTAATACTTTTTAGTCAATTTATTGCGTGTAATTACTATCACTGCTGAACATTATTATTGCTTAATTACTTAATCATCTATAATTGCACATTTAGTGCCTGAAACTATCACTGAATTAGTTTTACTATGAGGGATGCAGGCTTTATCTAATATGCACTGGGCAGGTCTAAAGGGTTGCACGCTCTTTCCCAAATATCATGTCTGAAGCAAGGAGCTACATCTCTACTTTTACTATTAACAGCCTCTCCTGACACTGTACTTAGCAGATACAGCATTTTTTTTCTTTTTACAACAGTAATATGTTCTTTGTATTTATCGTGTAAGGAAGTCAATTAATCAAAAGTATGAGGTTAACGTCCTACCAGTAGAATAGACATGTGCAGAATGATTGACGTTATAGTATGGGAAAAATGCAACAAACTCCGAGCATACTCTGTCGTGAGAACCAGATCCATACTGTCTTGTCCTATGCCTTTGTTTTTAACCTTTTGCCTTAAAATGTCATCATACTGTTGGGAAAGACGTGCAACACTTATACAATTTTATGTATAAAACAGTATTTCTTATTTATAAGACGCAATATTTGTAATCTTTATCTAGGTCTCCTTGTGTGTGTTGCACATTCTTTTTGTAATGGTGTGACTTGAGAACACTGCTTTCCTTAAGACCTATTTTGACCCCACACAGTGGCCAAAATGCCTGGCAAATAATACCATTTTGCCTGTAAATCAAATTGTACCATTTAAATAAATAAAAATGTGGTATTACAGGAATCCTGTTCAGACTGATTGTTTTTTGTTCTCTTAAAATGCTTCCTTATCCTACATTTTAGCATCCTATTGAATAGCTATGTGAAAAGTTCATCAATAATTTTGATTTTGGTTTTGGTTTTCACCCTAGCTCACTTGAAGATGCTAACCTCTTACCTGTTTTCAGTAATGGCCAGTGTAATCTTGGATTACTATGTTGATAAATACTTACCATCCCTGTTAATGCAATGCAAACCTTTCAACGAAAGTAGGAATATCACAATGCTATTAAAATTAGCCTAATCCTGAGAATTCAGGTTGTATGCTATTGACTGAGTCTTGCACCATCTCTCCCACTGATTCTGCTGCCACTGGCTGGGGAGCTTGTCTGTTGTCTATCTGCTGTATTGGTGGGTAGAAAAGCAGATCAGGATGAATAGCAGTATTGAATTTGTAACCTAATGTATAGTCACTACTCTTTGGGATGGACATTGAAGCCTTAAATCAAAATGGTGCAAAAATACACTTGGGACTATGTGTATGGATTCTTTCCAGGTAGGACATTAATGGGGAACAAGCCAAGTCATTTTCTATAACATTAACTGACAAGCACAGAAAATGTAATGGGATCAAAAACCTTGCTCTGCATGACTGGCTGCCGTATTTACCCCCATAACAAAAGTGACTGCAGGTCAAAACTAATTGATCAATTCTCGAACTTCGAGATATCTGAGGCTCGAATGAGACACGAAATATAAAAGTACATTTTCTTTCTGGTCATTATTCTAGATCTGTGGGAGTTTGCTGTGTGCTAGTTGGCTACTGTGTTTCCTACATTACAACAGTGACTACACTTCAAAAGTACTCCATTGGTTGAAAAGCACTTTGGTACATCATGTGGTCATGAAAGGCACTATATAAATGCAATTTATTTATTTCTTAGAAGAAATTTTGATTTTTCTTCCTGATTCCATTCTTATCTATCTGATCATAGCCTGAGAATCACTTGCAATGGCTTCTGTTCCTGCTTCTGTACCATTATCTCTGGTGTCCCCCACAAGGATCTGTCCTTGGCCCCTCCTATTCCTCGTCTACGTGCTGCCCCTTGGCAACATCATTCGAAAGTACAGTTTTAGTTTTCACATGTAAGCTGACGACACCTAGCACAACCTCACCACTGCCTCTCTCGACTCTTCCACTGTTGCTAAATGATCTAACTGCTTATCCAACATCCAGTACTGGATAAGCAGAAATTTCTTCCAATTACATATTGGGAAGTCTGAAGCTATTATTTTCAGTCCCCACTCCAAACTCTATCCCCTAGCTACAGACTCCATCGCTCTGCCTGGCAACAGTCTAAGATTAAGACAAACTGTTGTCATGTTTGACCCCAAGATGAGATTCCGACCTCAAGTTCGTGCCATCACTAAGACTGCCTATTTCCACCTCCCCAACATCACCTAACTTTGCCCCGTCTCAGCTCATCTGCTGCTGAAACCCTCATTCATGCCTTTGGTACCTCTAGACTCTTGGCACTCCTGGTTGGTTTCCCACATTCTACCGTCCCTAAACTTGAGGCCATTCAAAACTCTGCTGCCTGTGTCTTAACTCTCACCAAGTCCCATTCCCCTATCACTCCTGTGCTTGCTGATCCACGTTGACTCCCGATCAAGCAACGTCTTGATTTTAAAATTCTCCTCCTTGTTTTCAAATCCATGCATGGCCTCGTACCTCCCCATCTCTGTGATCTCCTCCAGCCCACAACCTTCTGTGATACCTGAGCTCCTCAAATTCTGACCTCTTGAGCATCTGTGATTTTAATCACTCCACCATTGGTCCACGTGCCTTCAGCTGCCTAGGCCCTAAGCTCTGGAACCCTCCCTACACCTCTCCACCTCGCTTTCCTCTAAGATACTCCTTAAAACCTACCTCTTTGACCAAGCTTTTGGTCACCTGACCTAATGGCTTCTTTTGTGGCTCGGTGTCATACTTTGTTTTATAATGCTCCTGTAAAGCACCTTAGGACATTTTATTATGTTAAAGATGGTATATAAATCTAAGTTGTTCCTTTCTCTCCCAAATCTTTCTCTTTTTTTCTTGAATTCACTCATTTATACTGCAATACAGCTTCATGACCGTGTTCCAGTATCTCTCGTGTATGAGTCCACATAATCAGACATTGGAGCGCCATGAACCTGCCTGTACCCGATATGCATTTTCCAGTAGCAGTTATTGGACAATGATCAAGAGAGAACCTAACTACTTTTTCCTCCTTTGCTGGAGGAACTTGGGCAAACTATAGTACCCAAGCTGCCACTCTTTTAAACTGGTACAGACTGGAGAATTAATTGTGACTTTCCTGATCTATGCAACTCATTACCACAGCAGGTGCCCTTAACCCACTGAGCCATCTTGGTGGCTTAAATATTTTTCTTCCACTAGTTGATTTCCTGTGGCATTGCTCACAAACCAGGAACAAGGGAAATTTTCTGGTTGTGTTGGGTTAGAAGATGGAGGGATAATTGAACTCTGGGTAGTCAGGAGTGTGTCACTGGAGACCAGACAGTGCTTAAGGGGGAAATTACAGCAGTGTTCGGAAAAATAAAGGAGGAGAGGATGCCTGATAGGAAAAAGAATGGTTAGAGGCTGGGCAGTGAAGGCTTAGGAACTGGAGCTAAGGGCACAAGTTAAATGGCGTTAGGGTTAACATGAGGTAGAAGGGAGCAGGAAAGTAGAACAAGTTAGAGGCAAAGGAGAAAAGGTAGAACTGGATCAGAGGCTGGGGGTTACAATGGGGGGAAATAATGCACAGTAAGAGGCAGGAGGAGAGTTGGAGTCTGGGAAGTGGGGGTGTGCTGCGTGAAAGAGAGAACTGATGCTTGGCAAAGAAAATGGAATAGTTTTGAAGCTCAGAGAATCCACATAGAAGAAATAATGGTAGCACCATAAGGCTGATTGCAGGGGTTGGCAGAGGGGGAGGAAGGGGTTGGGGAGGGAGGTTGAATACGGTACTGAAAGAATAAGATATCCTTGGGGTAGCTCTTATAATCCCTTTGGAAATAGCCACATGGAGCTCAAATAACAGGCCACTGATTAAGCAGAAATCCAGAGAAACTAGCAAAGAAACTTAGAGGGACCTCCGAATTATCTTGGGCAGGTAGCTGCAAAGTTGGGAAAGGAGACGCAGAGTAAAAAATGGCCCACATTAGGCCATAGGCGGATGGCTATGCAACCATTAGCTCAGTTCAGTGCCTGAGAAGGGGTGTGGGCATCAGAGGCCAACTAAAAGTCAGACATTAACAGACGTAAGGAAACAAATGGCCTGGGAACAGCCATAATCTCTCAGGGGCATGGGAAAGCCTTTGGGAGTAAGAATTGCAGGGTTAGAAGGCAGAATGGGACTCCAGTTATGGGCTGGGAAGTGGGATGCCAAATGGGAGCTAGGGAAGCTGGGCAGTGGTGGGGGAGACCTAATACAAATGAATTGAAAACTGGAAGTACAGTAAGAAAAATGAAGTGCTAAAGATAAAGGCCGGAATTTTACACCACTCCAGCGAGCGGAATGGTGGTGGGGGGGGGGAGGGTGGCGTAAAGTTCAGCGGAAGACTCTGGGAGGCCTTCCCGGCCCACTGCCGCCTCCACCTCACTTTACGTGGGCCGTGGGGGGGCGAGAAACAGGCCGCCCGCCCTAGGCCAATTAAGATAGACGTGAAAGGCCTGGCGGCCTATCCCTGCTTCAGAATTTCAGACTTCTAAAATAATAAATATTCATGTGTTTAAAATCTTGAATCTTTGCCTTCAGTTTTATTGGCAAATGTAAGCTCTTGTCCCTACTCGTAATAGATTGTTTCACTAACAATGTTCTGTGTTGAACATCTGCCATGTTCTTTGGATTTGTTTGTTTAACTTAATTTCAAAATATTCATATGAAAAGAAGAATGTTCTGGAGAATTTGAACTCTGACTTTAATGAAGTAAGAACTGTCAGAGTGTATACTGTTATGCTGTTTAATCAGGGATTTACTTTGTGAAAGGAGCCATGAATGTGAACCAAATCTCAAACTCCTATTGGCAATGTGCAATGAATGAGGTAAAATTGAAAATAGGCAAAATTGTACAGGTCTGTGCTTTTATCTAGTAAGACTACATTGATTAGCTTAAATTAACTGTTATGTTACTTACCTTTTATAAATTGCGGGTCTGTAGTATCATTGAAGAAATTGTCAAAGACCTTGGCACATCTGACAGAGAAAACATCAAGCATCTGTAGGGGGAAGCCCAGAGGAAGAGTAAAAGGAGATCTTCAGAAAATCCAAGAAGGTACAATACTATTCTACCTTGGCCTTTAAGGCCCATAATGTACAGTTAGATTTCTTGGTGTGTTGTATTAAGTTCTGGTGATAGATTTTAATCTTTTGTGGAAATATTTGGTAGCAATAAAAGCAAGTAGAGAAGGGCTTGAGTTGGTTATTTGATACATTTAGCTTGTTTAATGGATATGTTCTGAGTGAGAAATAGTTGTCAAAAATACAGTGAAATGAGTAAAAACCCAACTCATGCTCAACAAGCCACTTAGAATGGAGAATGTGGTCTGCATGGGACATCCCCAGGAAGGTAAGAATGGTCCATTTGGAGCATGGCCACTAGTCAGCAAAGATATTTGTACATTCCTTGGGCTCTTAAAGTCTCACATAGAGTGTCCACCAAACCTTAACCTTATCCCTATAAATCCTTGATGTCCCCTTTAATGAGCCAAACCCTAGGGTTACCATAAAAATGCCTTGGCCCCTAAAAGGACATGGTTTCCTAAGCATATACCTGAGCATATTGACAATTCCAATGTGCCAGCATATTCTCCTGCAAGTACTAAATGACATAACAGCACAATCACTTCATTTAAGTATATTGGTATTTTGGAATCATTACTTCTCTTACCGCATATCTGATCTCTGCATTCATCAAATCTGAACCCCTGTGATTTTTGTTTCTTTCAAAACCACCTGTCAAATGACATCTATGTAAACAACTACCTTACTCCTTTTTCAAATGTTGTCATCCTTTTTGTGATTGAAATAGAGCTATATGTGTGAATCATGTGAATGATATCTCTTTGGCTTTCTCTTATTCTGGGGGTATATTTTGCTCAGCATATGTACATAATCAAAACAAAGTTTTCTACTAAATTGTCATTATAAATAAGACAAGTTTTGTGATTTTGCACCTTCCATTTTTCCTTCCCCACTTTTCCCCATTATAACTATACCAAAATAATCTTTGTTTGGAGACTGGATGGTGTCCTCTGGCACCAATTTTCTAATCCTAATTATACTGCATCTCATTAATCCCCATGCATTTCGTGGCTTCTAGACATAAACTTCATGGGGATCATGTCATTGCATTGATTTGAGCTCCTTGGTCAGCTGGTTTGCAGAAACTCAGAGACTAACTCAGCAGGAGTGAATGTTCCTCAAGTGAAATGCATAGGGATTAACAGCATACAAATGAATAAACATTGGGATGATTCAGAACACAAGGTATTGACACCCTGTTACTTAAAACATACTGGCCATTTCATGCCTAACTGTCTCATCTGGCAAGGTGGAACAGCAAAGTCAGACAACTCAGTGCTAATTGGCACCTCTCACTAAATAAGAGGGATTCCAGCAAAACATTTTTTAAAAATTTATTAAGGTAAAAATACTGATATGCCTGTAAGGTTGGCGAAATGATAAGTTTAAATGGGATAGAGTAGCAGGTGGCTTGTCTGGAACATTAATCAGTTGATCTGAGTGACCTGTTTTTGTGCTGTAAATTCAATGTAAAAGTCTTTTTATACTGTGTTTACCATATTGAGATCTCTCAAAATCCTGGGCACAGTTGCCATAGAATCTACAACACATGCTGCAGAATTTGGTGAGCTTTCTTGAAATTCAGCCTTCAGATGCCATAGAATTCCAGTGTCTCTATTTATAAATCAGTGACAATTTAATAAAATAGTCTTCCCTTCAACTTTACACAGAGGAAGATGTAAACCCCCAATTTATGAATATTATATTTATTTACTTATTTTCTCTGAATATACATTGACTGATTTAGGCACAAATACATCTTAATAGGGCTTTTTTAAATTTAAAAAGCAATCACAAAATAAGGGCTGCAACGTTTGCATCAGTTAGAATGATAGGTAGCTTTTTTTAAATAGCAAAAGATGTTTCAGCAGCAGTCTTTTCTGTTCTACACAGATCATAGTGGGGATAATCAGTAATTTATTTGAATTAGTCAGTGGGTGCTGGACACATATCCGTTAAACTTTGTAATTAGCAGAAGGGTTATAGGATATTCTACCTCCCAGTGGGAATATAGTTACTTCTTTGATGGATCTACCTCCTTAACAATGGAGTTTTGAATTGCTGGACCAGCATGCAGTCTGCCAATATAACTTTTAAACAAATAAAACCTTTCATTTTCTTTTACAAATTTCACAAAAGACAAAATAATTTTCCCTGCACTATGGCAGGAAACTGCTTCTGTTCTCATAGGAATTGATGTCACCACACATCTGCAGGAGTTTACCCAGCTGTGCTTGGGAACTAGCTCTACGATTTGGTTACAGCCCGGAAATGACTAAAAGTGCCAGATCTGCATTTTTATATTTGTTCTAGTAACTGTTTTACTCTTTTTCTGGTTGATTAAACAGTGATGCCATAAGTTTATAGCTTGGGAGTTGATGGCATGCTTGCTATGTTCACCCTCACTCCTATCCCCTGCCTCGTGTAATCCAGTCTTTAATTGGTTAACTTGTATTTTAGGAAAAAAACAACTGCAAATAGTGACATTGTTAACTTCAGTGCTGTCCAGAGGTCATTTTTTGTTTAAACATTTCCTGTGTTGTCCACTGACCCCATGAGCAATGTTAGCAGAACACTAGGACCAGGGAGGGGTCACAACCTAGAGGACTGAAGCAAAAACATATGATTCATGTTCTTAACAGTTACCAAAAATGACTAGCTCAGTTAAAACTAATTAAGCGGCCTTCTCGGTGATAAAGAGCAAGCAGGATATTCCCCATAACACATATGATACCTGTTAGCTGGATGTAGGGTGAGATTAAAACTCTTAAATGTGATTTATAGTATTAATCTCACAACGCTATCGACATGGTGCTGCTCTACCAGAAAAATGAATCAGATTGTTTGCAAAGGGGGGAAGAGGAGAACATTGAGAAGGAGGGAACTGAAGGGTCTTTCAAAGAGATAGGTGTATCAAAACCTAACACTCTTGTTACAATGGATCAGATTACTGGCTGTTTTCTTTCTGTCATGACACATGAAGGTTCATTTAGAGAAAATAACCCAACTTCTTTTGATATGTGAATTCCCAAACAGACATTTGCTGAACTATTTTCACTACTAGGGCAATAATAGTTGGGGATATCAACTAAAGGCCTGCTCAGGTCAGAGAAAAAAAACCGACCTGAACCCAACAGGACCACATCGGGCCCAAGCCCGACCCGGCCCGAGTCCCTCTATTTTTTCCCGCACCCGACCCGAGCCCAACCTGACCCGACCACCGGAATGTTCACTTTACCTACCTTCCGATTCCCAATCTTCAGGAAGCTGCAGCATGAGCATGATGACGTCATAGAGACGCTCACTGCGCAGACTCAGAGTTTCCCTCCTTGATGTCCCGGACTCGCAGCTCAGGTAAGTTTTTTACTTTTAACACTTACGAGCAGAGCAAAATAAAATTCTTACTTTGTGTGTCTGACCCAGGCCTGGCCCGACCCAACCCGAGCCCGAAAGCCGGATCCAGGAGGGCAACCCGACCTGACCCAAGCCCAACACATTTCATCGGGTCCTGTCGGGTTTGGGTCGGGTAGCAGGCCTTTAATGTCAACTACCCCAATATCAACTGGGATACAAACATTGTGAAGGGCACAAAATTCTTGAACTGCATTCAAGAGAACTTTTTTTAGCCAGAACATAGCAAGCCCAACGAGAGGGGCGCAATTCTAGATTTAGTCTTGGGGAATGAAGCTGGGCAAGTGGATGAAGTAGCAGTGGGTGACCATTTTGGAGATAGTGACCATAATACAGTTAGATTTAGAATTATTATGGAAAAGAACAAAGAGAGAACAGGCGTATAAGTTCTAAATTGGGGGAAGGCAAATTTTACAAAGCTGAGAGGTGATCTGGCAAAAGTGACTGGATACAGCTACTTGAAGGAAAATCAGTGGCAAACCAGTTGGCGGCATTCAAAAGCGACATTCTACAGGCACAGTGTAGACATGTCCCCACAAAGGCAAAGGATGGTATTGCCAAATCTAGAGCCCCCTGGTTATCTAGACGCATACAGGGTAAGATTAAAGCAGAAAAAGAAAGTTTATGACAGTCACAAAAAACTTAAAACTTCAGAAAGCCTTGAGGAGTATACAAAGTGCAGAGGGGAAGTAAAAAATGAAATTAGGAAAGCAAAAAGAGGACATGAAAAATTATTGGCAGGTAAAATCAAAGAAAACTCAAACATGTTTTATCAGTACATTATGTCAAGAGGATAACTAAGGAAAGGGTAGGGCCTATCAGAGATGTACAAGGTAACTTATGCATGGATGCAGAAGATGTGGGCAGCTTTCTCAATGAGTACTTTGTTTCTGTCTTCACAAAGGAGAGGGATGATGCAGACATTGTAGTTAAAGAAAAGCAAAATACTGCGGATGCTGGAAAGTTCCGATGAAGGGTCACTGACCCGAAACGTTAACTCTGCTTCTCTTTCCACAGATGCTGCCAGACCTGCTGAGTGATTCCAGCATTTCTTGTTTTTATTTATTGTAGTTAAAGAGGTGAATTGTGAAATATTAGATATGATAAACATAATGAGAGAGGAAGTACTAAAGGGAATCACGTCCTTGAAAGTGGATAAATCACCAGGGCTGGATGGATTGTATCCCAGGCTGTTAAAGGAAGCCAGGGAGGAAATAGCAGAGGCTCTGAAGATCATTTTCGAATCCTTACTACATACAGGCAAGGTACCAGAGGATTGGAGGTCTGCAAATGTTGTATCTTTGTTTAAGAAGGGTGTGAGGGATAGGCAAAATAATTATAGGCCAGTCAGTCTGACCTCGGTGGTGGGCAAATTATTAGAATCAATTAGGATAAACTGTCACTTAGAAAGGCATGGATTAATCAAGGATAGTCAGCATAGATTTGTTAAGGGAAGGTCGTGTCTTACTAACTTAATTGAATTTTTTGAGGAAGTAACAAGGATTGATGAGGGTAGTGCAATGGATGTTGTCTACATGGATTTTAGTAAGGCATTTGACAAGGTCCCACATGGCAGACTGGTCAGAAAAGTAAAAGCCCATGGGATATAGGGGAATGTGGCAAGTTGGATCCAAAATTGGCTCAGTGAGAGGAAACAAAGGGTAATGATGGACGGATGTTTTTGCGAATGGAAAGTGGTTTCCAGTAGCGTTCCACAGGGCTCAGTGTTGTGTCCTTTGCTGTTTGTGGTATATATTAATGATTTGGACTTAAATGTGGGAGGCATGATTGGGAAATTTGCAGATGACACAAAAATTGGCCGTGTAAGTTGATAGTGAGGAGGATAACTGTAGACTCCAGAATAATATCAATGGTTTGGTTGAGTGGGTGGAAAAGTGGCAAATGGAATTCAATCCGGAGAAATGTGAAGTGATGAATGTGGGGAGGGCAAACAAAGCAAGGGAATATACAATAAACGGGACGATATTGGGAGGGGTAGAGGAAGTGAGAGACCTTGGAATGCATGTCCACAGATCCCTGAAGGTGGCAGGATGGGTAGATCAAGTGGTGAAGAAGGCATATGGAATGCTTTCCTTTATTGGCCGAGGTATACAGTACAAAGGCGGGGATGTAATGTTGGAACTGTATAAAACGTTGGTTAGGCCACAGCTGGAGTATTGCATACAGTTCTGGTCACCACCTTACAGGAAGGACATAATTGCTCTGGAGACAGTGCAGAGGAAATTTGCAAGAATGTTGCCAAGGCTTCAAAATTGCAGCTATGAGGAAAGATTGGATAGACTAAGGTTGTTTTCCTTAGAAGAGCAGGCTGAGGGGTGACTTAATTGAGGTGTACAAAATTATGAGGGGATAGATAGAGTAAACAGGAAGGACCTGTTTCCCCTAGCAGAGAGATCAATTACCAGGGGGCACAGATTTAAGGTGATTGGTAGAAAAATTAGAGGGGTCATGAGGAAAAATATTTCCACCCAGAGGGTGGTAGGTGTCTGGAATTCGCTGCCTAGATATCAGTGGTGGAGGCAGAAACCCTCAACTCATTTAAAAGATACATGGACCTGCACCTGAAGTGCTGTAATCTGTAAGGCTACGGACCAGGTCCTGGAAGGTGGCATTAGAATAGGCGGCTAGTTTTTTCAGCTGGCGCAGTCACGATGGGCTGAATGGCTTCTTTCTGTGTAGTAACTTTTCTATGGATCTAATTGGAAAGTCACGGGCAGGAGTGTGGAACTTCCTGGGCACCTGGAAGCACTGAACAGAAAATCCTGACCATTAAGTGAAGCCACGAGATTTAATTCAATTCAAATACAAGCATTCTGTGGATCTTATTTGAATATATGCTGGATTGCTGACTCTATTTGCTTTTGGGAGATATCTATTTAATTCTTCCATGTTACTATTAAATTTTGAAACTACATTGCACTCTATCTTATTCCAATTTAATAGTCCATCTGACACCATCAATGGGAACAAGAGAGACTTTAAAAATTGTCAAGAAATATATAAAGTAGTCCTTTGTTTATTTTGTGGTTCAGCCAAAAAAAAGAAAAAGAATGACATGGATATCATACTGATACAGGCTGAGTTAATACGCAGAGCACTTGTCCCTGGTCCAGTTCACTTTGACATTGAGTGCAGCCGATGTGACTTTTAGCTATTTTTGAATGGGGAATAGTTAAGATTAGAGTCATACAGCAGAGCAGCAGGCCCATTGTGTCCGTGCCGACCATCAACCACCTACCTATTCCATTCCCATTTTCCAGCACTTGGCCCATAGCCTTGTATGCTATGGCATCTCAAATGCTCATCTAAATATTTCTTAAATGTTGTGATGGTTTCTGCCTCTACCACCTCTTCAGGCAGTGACCTCAGATTTCAACCACCCTCTGGGTGAATTTTTTTTTCCTCAAATCCCCTCTAAACCTCCTGCCCCTTACCTTAAATCGATGCCCCCTGGTTATTGACCCCTCCGCTAAGGGAAAAGTTTCTTGCTATCTAATCTATCAATGCCCCTCATAATTTTGTATACCTCAATCATGTCCCCCCTCAGCCTTCTCTGCTCTAAGGAAAACAACTCTAGCCTTTTCAATCTCTATTCGTAGCTGAAATGCTCCAGCCCAGGCAACATCCTGGTGAATCTCCTCTGCAACCTTTCCAGTGCAATCACATCCTTCCGATAGTGTGGTGCCCAGAACTTTTTTTTTATTCATTTATGGGATGTAGGCATCACTGGCCAGGTCAGCATTTATTGCCCATCCTTAATTGCCCTTGAGAAGGTGGTGGTGAGCTGCCTTCTTGAACCGCTGCAGTCCATTTGGGGTAGGTACACTCACAGTGCTGTTAAGAAGGGAGTTCCAGAATTTTGACCTAGCGACAGTGAAGGAATGGCAATATAGTTCCAAGTCAGGATGGTGTGTGACTTGGAGGGGAACTTGCAGGAGGTGGTGTTCCCATGTATTTGCTGCCCTTGTCCTTCTAGTTGGTAGAGGTCGCGGGTTTGGAAGGTGCTGTCTAAGGAGCCTTGGTGCATTGCTGCAGTGCATCTTGTAGATGGTACACACTGCTGCCACTTGGCGTCAGTGGTGGAGGGAGTGAATGTTTGTAGAAGGGGTGCAAATCAAGCGGGCTGCTTTGTCCTGGATGGTGTCGAGCTTCTTGTGTTGTTGGAGCTGCACCCATCCAGGCAAGTGGAGAGTATTCCATCACACTCCTGACTTGTGCCTTGTAGATGGTGGACAGGCTTTGGGGAGTCGGGAGGTGAGTTACTCGCCTCAGGATTCCTAGCCTCTGACCTGCTCTTGTAGCCACAGTATTTATATGGCTACTCCAGTTCAGTTTCTGGTCAATGGTAGCCCCTAGGATGTTGATAGTGGGGGATTCAGCGATGGTAATGCCGTTGAATGTCAATGGTAGATGGTTAGATTCTCTCTTGTTGGAGATGGTCATTGCCTGGCACTTGTGTGGCGTAAATGTTACTTGCCACTTATCAGCCCAAGCCTGGATATTGTCCAGGTCTTGCTGCATTTCTACACTGACTGCTTCAGTATCTGAGGAGTCACGAATGGTGCTGAACATTGTGCAATCATCAGCGAACATCCCCACTTCTGACCTTATGATTGAAGGAAGGTCATTGATGAAGCAGCTGAAGATGGTTGGACCGAGGACACTACCCTGAGGTACTCCTGCAGTGATGTCCTGGAGCTCAGATGATTGACCTCCAACAACCACAACCATCTTCCTTTGCGCTAGGTATGACTCCAGTTAGCGGAGGGTTTTCCCCCTGATTCCGATTGACCTCAGTTTTGCTAGGGCTCCTTGATGCCATACTTGGTCAAATGCTGCTTTGATGTCAAGGGCAGTCACTCTCACCTCACGGTTTGAACCAAGGCTGTAATGAGGTCAGGAGCTGAGTGGCGCTGGCGGAACGCAAACTGAGTGTCACTGAGCAGGTTATTGCTAAGCAAGTGCTGCTTGATGGCACTGTTGATGATGCCTTCCATCACTTTACTGATGATTGATAGTAGACTGATGGGGCGGTAATTGGCCGGGTTGGACTTGTCCTGCTTTTTGTGTACAGGACATACCTGGGCAATTTTCCACATTACAGGGTAGATGCCAGTGTTGTAGCTGTACTGGAACAGCTTGGCTAGGGGCGCGGCAAGTTCTGGAGCACAGGTCTTCAGTACTATTGCCGGAATATTGTCAGAGCCCATAGCTTTTGCAGTATCCAGTGCCTTCAGTTGTTTCTTTATATCACGCGGAGTGAATCGAATTGGCTGAAGTCTGGCATCTGTGATGCTGGGGACTTCAGGAGGAGGCCGAGATGGATCATCAACCTGGCACTTCTGGCTGAAGATTGTTGCAAATGCTTCAGCCTTATCTTTTGCACTGATGTGCTGGGCTCCCCCATTATTGAGGATGGGGATATTTGTGGAGCTACCTCCTCCAGTTAGTTGTTTAATTGTCCACCATCATTCACGGCTGGATGTGGCAGGATTGCAGAGCTTAGATCTGATCTGTTGGTTATGGGATCGCCTAGCTCTGTCTATCACATGCTGTTTATGTAGTTTGGCATGCAAGTAGTCCTGGGTTGTAGCTTCACCAGGTTGACATCTCATTTTGAGGTATGCCTGGTGCTGCTCCTGGCATGCCCTCCTGCACTCTTCATTGAACCAGGGTTGGTCTCCTGGCTTGATGGTAATGGTAGAGTAGGGGATATGCCGGGCCATGAGGTTACAGATTGTGGTTGAGTACAATTCTGCTGCTGATGGCCCACAGCGCCTCATGGATGCCCAGTTTTGCATTGCTAGATCTGTTCGAAATCTATCCAATTTCGCACGGTGATAGTGCCACACAACACGATGGACGGTATCCTCAATGTGAAGGTGGGACTTCATCTCTACAAGGACTGTGTGGTGGTCACTCCTACGAATACTGTTATGGACAGAAGCATCTGCGGCAGGCAGATTGATGAGGATGAGGTCAAGTATGTTTTTCCCTCTTGTTGGTTCCCCCACCACCTGCCGCAGACCCAGTCTAGCAGCTATGTCCTTTAGGACTCGGCCAACTCGGTCAATGGTGGTGCTACCGAGCCACTCTTGGTGATGGACATTGAAGTCCCCCACCCAGAGTACATTTTGTGCCCTTGCCACCCTCAGAGCTTCCTCCAAGTGGTGTTCAACATGGAGGAGCACTGACTGATCAGCTGAGGGAGGGAGATAGGTGGTAATCAGTAGGAGGCTACCTTGCCCATGTTTGACCTGATGCCATGAGATTTCATGGGATCCGGAGTCAATGTTGAGGACTGCCAGGGCAACTCCCTCCCTACTGTATACCACTGTGCCACCACTTCTGGTGGGTTTGTTCTGCCGGTGGGACAGGACATACTCGGGGATGGTGATGGTGGTGTCTGGGACATTGTCTGTAAGGTATGATTCGGTGAGTATGACTATGTCAGGCTGTTACTTGACTAGTCTGTGTGACAGCTCTCCCAACTTTGGCACAAGCCCCCAGATGTTAGTGAGGAGGACTTTGCAGGGTCGACAGGGCTGGGTTTGCCGTTGTTGTTTCCGGTGCCTTGGTCAATGCCGTGTGGTCTGTCCGGTTTCATTCCTACTGTACACACTGTACACAGTACTCCAGCTGTGGCCTAACTCGCGTTTTATACAGCTCCATCATAACCTCCCTGCTCTTATATTCTATGCCTCGGCTAATAAAGGCAAGTATCCCATATGCCTTCCTAACCACTTTGTCTACCTGTGCTGCTGCCTTCATTGATCTATGGACGAGGGCGTCGCAGTGGTTAGCACCGCAGCCTCATAGCTCCAGCGACCCGGGTTCGGTTCTGGGTACTGCCTGTGTGGAGTTTGCAAGTTCTCTCTGTGACCGCGTAGGTTTCCGCCGGGTGCTCTGTTTTCCTCCCACAGCCAAAGACTGGCAGGTTGATAGGTAAATTGGCCATTGTAAATTTCCCCTAGTGTAGGTAGGTGGTAGGAGAATGATGGGGATGTGGTAGGGAATATGGGATTAATGTAGGATTAGTATAAATGCGTGGTTGTTGGTCAGCACAGACTCAGTGGGCCGAAG
Source organism: Heterodontus francisci (assembly GCF_036365525.1). Classification (NCBI taxonomy): domain Eukaryota; kingdom Metazoa; phylum Chordata; class Chondrichthyes; order Heterodontiformes; family Heterodontidae; genus Heterodontus; species Heterodontus francisci. The sequence goes on along the minus strand of NC_090378.1, from coordinate 76,635,585 downwards.
GGCGTGTTTCGGTGCTGTATGACTCAATGACTATGACTCGAAGTACACCAAGGCCCCTCTAACCTTCTGTACTTCCTAGTCCTGCCATCCATTGTATATTCCCTTGCCTTGTTAGTCCTCCCAAAATGCATCACCTCACACTTCTCAGGATTAAATTCCATTTGCCAGTGCTCTGCCCATCTTACCAACCCATCTATATCGTCCTGTAATCTAAGGCTTTCCTCCTCACTATTTACGATACCACCAATTTTCGTGTCATCTGCGAACTTGGTAATCATACCTCCTATATTCATGTCTAAATCATTAATGTACACTACAAACAAGCAAGAGTCCCAGGATCCCTGTGGTACACCACTGGTCACAGGCTTCCACTTGCAGAAACAACCCTCAACTATCACCCTCTGCCTCCTGCCACTAAGCCAATTTTGGATCCAATTTGCCAAATTGCCCTGGATCCCATGGGCTCTCACCTTCTTAATCAATCTCCTATGCGGGACCTTATCAAAAGTCTTACTGAAGTCCATGTAGACTACATCAACTGCTTTACCCTCATCTACACATCTAGTCACCTCCTCGAAAAATTCAATCAAGTTAGTTAGACACGATCTCCCCCTGACAAAGCCATGCTGATGATCCCTGATTAATCCCTGCCTCTCCAAGTGGAGATTAATCCTGTCCCTCAGAATTTTTTCCAATAGTGATGTTAGACTCACCGGCCTGTAATTACCTGGTTTATCCCTGCTATCCTTCTTGAATAATGGTACCACATTCGCTGTCCTCCAATCCTCTGGCACCTCTTCTGTGGCCAGAGAGGATTTGAAAATTTGTGTCAGAGCTCCAGCTATCTCCTCCCTTGCCTCACATAACAGCCTGGGATGCATCTCATCTGGGCCTGGGGATTTATCCACTTTTAAGCCTGCTAAAACAGCTAATACTTCCTCCCTTTCAATACTAATATGTTCAAGTATATCACAATCCCCCTCCATGATCATCCTTCTCCATAGTGAACACAGATGAAAAGTAATCATTTAAAACCTCACCTATATCCTCCAGCTCCACACACACATTGCCACTTTGGTCACTAATGGGCCCTACTCTTTCCCTGCTTATCCTTTTGCCCTTAATATACTTATGAAATGCCTTAGGATTTTACTTTATCTTGCCCACCAGTGTTTTTTCATGTCCCCTCTTCGCTCTCCTAATTACTTTTTTAAGTACCCCCCTACACTTTCTATGCTCCTCTAGGGCCTCCGCTGTTTTCAGCGGTGTGAATCTTCTGTAAGCCTCCTTTTTTTTTCTGATACAATCCTCTATATCCCTTGACATCCAGGGTTCCCTGGACTTATTGGTCCTACCCTTCACCTTAACGGGTACATGTTGGCTCTGAACCCTCACTATTTTGTAACTATTGTAAATCTACACTGTGCCATTGTTACTGTTCACTTATCCTTTCACTGTTTACTGAATCTCTTTGATAGTTTATGGCTTAAGCTGCAGTTTAATAGTGTGTTCATTATAACATCTTCTGAAGTCAGGGGAGAAATACAGAGATGAAAATCTAGTATGATAAAAACAGAAAATGCTGGAAATACTCAGCAGGTCAGGGAGCATCTGTGGAGAGAGAAACAGAGTTAATGTTTCAGGTTGATGACCTTTTGTCAGATGAAAATCTTCTGTTTGACCCCATGCTTTCTCCAAATTAGCTGGATATTGGTAGTTAAAGGTACACGTCAGTTCACAGGGCATAAGAGCTTATCTAGGGAAGTGATCTGATACTGGGAACCAGAGGAAACTATCTGTAATAAAACTCCAAGGTGCAACAATATGGTTTTAGGAGGCTTTTAAAGGCTGTGTGGTAGTAAAGTAAAATGGTATTAATAGGAGTTCTAAAGTGTAATTAAAATATTGGTTACTGATGGTGGAGAAGAGCGAGTGGGGGACAATCACAGAAGTCGGGCTAAATTTTAATAAGTGGCGAGCTTCAAAAAGTGCGAGGCTCATGAGCGAGGTGTGCGCTGCGGAGCTGCCGCAATATTTTGCGCGGCAGATCATCAACATGGAGGGGGCGGACCGCCCGCCCATGATAATGTCATGGGGGCGGGCGCTTTGTCCCCAGCAATGGCGTCCGGAACCACCACACAGGTGCTGGCGCCATTTCTAAAGGGCTTCAGGCCCTTCAGTTTCATTTCCATATTTAAAGGCACAGGTTTGTTTAAAAATTGAAATAAAAATTTGTTCACACCTGCAATCCCCTCTCCCAACCCCCCAATGAATAGACAGTTAATTATTTTTCCTCTTCCCCCAAAAAAAGTAAATTCCCAATCCCGACCTTAAACCGCCCCCCAACTTTCTGTACCTTAACATTCAACCCCTTCCCACCATCCCCTCAACCAATAACATTCTTTTTTGCCTTCCCCACCCACCCCCCCGGCCCTGAAAACGTCACTCCTCCCCCCTCCCCACCAGTCTTCCGCCTCTGATCTCTGAGCAGAGATCCGAAGGCGTGGGACTTCCAGCCACCAGCCGGAATATTGGTGTGGGACGGCTGTCGTGGAAAGGTAAGTCATTATACCCTTATTAACATTTATTTAAATATGTTAATGTGTTTTTTTTCACCAAGCGGCAGGGGGACCACTCTGAGGCCTCGCCGCCATCGGTAAAATGGGGCGGGGCCTTCCCAGCGTCGAGGCCCATGGCGGGCCTCTCCCGGAAGTATTTTCTGGGCCCCACCACCAAGAACCCCAATGTCGGGGGGCTTGTAGAATTCAGCCCGTAGAGAGTGCTGAGTGAGACATACAGCTGGAGAAGATCACCATATAAGGTGGAACAAGACTTTGGAGGGATTTGATTCTAAAGGGCTGAATTTTCATTACAGGGTCGGGAACCTGATGCTTGGAACATTTCCGGGTCAAGACCCAGGCTGCATCAGTGCTATTTTTTAATGCAATGTTGTTAATTGGCTTGGGTCCGAGTCCGGTGCCAGAAACGTCCTGGAGACGGGAACAGGTTACTGAGGGCAATTGTAAAAGGCAAGCAGCAGCCATGACTGGGCTTGCCGTTTCCTTCAGAAATGCAGCACCAGAGGGCCTCTGTGGACATGGGCATAAGTCCCTGTGTGGCACTAGGTTTCCCTGATGCCTCCCTGGAGGCGCTGACTGATGCAGTCTCAGAGAGGAGAGAGCTGTTCTTCCTCAGGAAGGAGAAATCTGCCCAGTGAGACCAAGGGCACTTGGATGGAGGTGGCTATAGAGGTCAACAGCTGGGGACCCATGCAAAGGACCTGGATCCAGTGTAGAAAACCTCTTGCAGTCTGGTAAGGTGGATGGCCAGTGGCATCCGGTTCATTGGACACCAATTCTCTAAGCACCAGAATGCAAACGAGCTGACCCACATTGTCAGAGTAAGTCAACGGTCACAACACTGAGACGCAGCACCCTCACAATGGGGCGACATTCAGATGGGGGCATCACTAAGGGCAACATTAGCCCATGTGTATGTCATGCTGGAAGAGATGAGGGAGGGCAGCCTGTTTATGAATCATTCTCCCCTCATCCTGCAGAAGAGAATCCGTAACACTCAAGAGATAGCCATAACAGGAGGTGGAGGGGCCCAGTTCCACACACTGACACCAATGGAGGAGGGGTCGCTGGAGATTGCCAGGGTGCCTTCAAGAGCAACAGGATAATAAGATAGCTCTTTCTTGAGGTTAAGGGCATGCAGGAGACTCTTGCCCAATGCAAGCTATAGATCTTAGACTGCTGTAATCTGAGGGGTTGGTTGTGCTGGGGCATTTATCGAGTAGGACCAGTTCTCATCACCATTTTCTTGTGTCTCCCACAGGGCCAGTTGCAGAGTGGCACCAAAGCGGACCTGCCGAATTGGTGCTGACATCCTCGGCGGGTGTTGGATGGGGGACTCCATGGAATCTGCACTGTCACATCATACCTCGGCACCTTCCACCAGTGCAGAGATACTTTGGTTGGTCCACAGATTAGCGTAGAAAGGGGAGCACTGAGTGAACCTCATCATGCGCGTGACCAGGAGGAGGAGGGTGAGGTGGAGTCACCTTTGGGCAGTTGCCCTCAGAGGACAGACACAGCCATACTTCACTGGGCAAAGATGCTGGGCCTTGAGCATCACAGACAAGGAGGACCTTCATTTTGAACCAGAGGCAGATAAGTTCCTGTATGTCGGAGATCCCTGAGGTCATGAGCAGCGATGGGAAGGCAACAGAGGAGTCCATGCAGCACATTTTTTTTATTCTTCATGGGATGTGGGTGTCATTGGCAAGGCCAGCATTTGTTGCCCATCCCTAATTAACATTGACAACTGAGTAGCTTACTAGGACATTTCAGAGGGCAGTTAAGGGTCAACCACATGGCTGTGGGTCTGGAGTCACATGTAGGTTTTGCATGGGTGTCAGGAATCACCTCTTTAGGGGTCACCCATATCTCCCAGAAGCCACCCACGGAGTTTGGATGTGGGCCTGAAGAGGTGCGGCATCTGGAATTCTCGCAGGATGAAGGAGTCAGGACAGCTGCACAGGAACTGAGCGCAGGCCTGCAATAATTCACTTACTGTGGTCACAGACCAGCTGGACATTCAATGAGTGGTAACCCTTTCTGTCCAGAATCTGACTGGTTAATCTGTCGATGCCTTGATGGCTATATAGGCGCAATCGATGATGCACTGGACCTGAGGGAATCCATCAATGGTGGCAAAGCCCAAAACCCAATGCACTTGCGCAGGCCCATCTGTGTCAAAGTGAATGTCGATCCCTGACCTCTGGAATATGGCATCCATGACGTGCCTGATAGAGTGACGAGCTGTTGACTGCGCAATGCCACCTAGGACTGCAGCTGATCCCTGGGAGCGGCTGATTGTGTAAAAATTCAGGGCGACAGTGGCCTTGACAGTAGCCGGCGAGGGACTGCCATGGGAGCAGTGAGGCCTCAGGTCAGCGTGGATCAGAGCACACAGCTCCGAGACCATCTGCCTGGATAGGCGCATGCCTCCTACGGCACTGGTGCTGTCATTTGCAGGTAGCTGTTTCTTGGGCAGTAGACCCAATATCTTGGGTAGCTCCTTCCTCCCATTGCAGTCCCCTGCTGTGCTCCTCTGGCCTCTTACTGGCCAGGAGATTGCATCTGTATCAGCATTGACAAGCCATTTTACCAGAGAAAACATCACACAGCCATGCGCGTAGACAGGATATTGATTCACAGCAGGAACTTTAGACAGCTTTTCCTTTCTAGATCTATGGTTTGGAGGGTTATGCGAGGGGTAGGAGAGAGTGGGGTATGAGCTGAAGTCAATCATAACACCCCTTTACTGTCACCCCAGCTAAAGTTAGCTATTCCAACACGTTATCAGGATGGTAAATGGAACCTTTCTGGTCTGTACAGCTGAGCTACTCAATGTCTTAACCAATCGAGTCACTAGGAGACGTTGGTTGGACAGGATCTGATGCTAAGTCAAAAAGAAACCCTTGATTCCATACAGAGCCCTGTAAAATTTCACAAAGGTAGTGACTTGGATTGTGAGGGTGTCCAAAACAAGGAATCTATTGAGCAGCAATACAAGATAACGTTGTGGTACTTTCCCTATGTTTACTGAAGGAGAAAACCTTACAGCCTGAAATATTTCAGGATTGTGCAAAATTATGAAGCCATCATCAAATTCAAATCAATGCTAATAATCAATTTCATATACTTTTAATGCACCATTTAATTCATTTAATATTAACTCAGAACATTGTTATCCTCCCAACATCCATGTATGTAAAGAACGACAGAATACATTGCAGCACAGGTAACATCAACTTGGCTGCTTCTCTTTCCAGTTTTATGGCCAGACTATTTCATCCAATTCTTGGAATTCAAATTGCTTAGAATTTGTAAGCAATTTTATTGACAAAAAATGTGTTTAACTTTCTGAATTAGACAACTAGCACAAACTTAGTAAGCTGTAAATCACCAAAAACACTGCAATTCCTGACCATCCAGTGCTGTTGGAGCATTGCCTTCTTTCCCCTGCAATTTGCTACTTAAACAACACAATGACCTCAGCACTAATCTAAAACACAAGCTCTGCCACAAGTCTAAAACACAGACTTCACCACAAATACAGGACCATCCAGGTTTCGATCCCCAGTCTGTGCTTATCCCATTCCAGGTGCAATTTGGATTAAGTGTTCTGGGGTCGGGAGAGGAAAAAAATGTAAGCAGATTTCCTCTTCTTGATGTTCAAGCTATGGGCATGTTGGAGGAGGACAGGGTGGGGTTCAGTCATGCTGCCAAATTTCTCTAGGCATACACATGAAGAATAGGTCCTTGGACCAGATACTAAAGTGTTACAGGCACACCTACAACCCTACTCCAAATTAAGGCAGTCAATGGAGAAGGAGGAAAATGCTGGGGGGGAGTAGAAAAATTAAACTAAAAAATTCATTAGTCCAGATAAAGTAATTATGATTTCTGAATCTCTTCAAATTGTCCAAATCAGAAGTATCATTGCCTTAACTCCTTGACTGTTTGTATTTTAAGCTGTGGGTATAAACTTTTAAAATTCTTTCAGTAATAATGTGAAGTATAATTTATTACAATGCAGTTGTTCCATTGGTGTGTTAAATCCAGTAAAGTTGCAGTTTATCTGGTAAATGTTAGCTTGAAGTTCATGTAATACTGATTTCCCATCTGTTTTAAATCTGATATAACATCCTACACACTCACATTTTCTCAGGATTTTTGCACGCTCTTGGCAAAACCTTCACACCGCCTCCACAACTTAATCAAAGAAGATTTTGAAAGGTGATTAGATTAATTATACGGAAATGCATCAATAATCTTCCCTTGCTTGCTGTCCTATTTGACCCAAGACTGAGCTTCGACCCCATATCCTCTCCCTCACCAAGACCCATCTACTTCCACCTCTATTACATCACCTGTCTCCGCTCCTGCCTCAACTCATCTGTTGAATCTCTCATCCATGGCTTTATTACCTCCTAGATTCGACTATTCCAGTACTTTCCTGGCTGACTTCCCATTATGAACTCTTCAAAAACTGGAGCTCATCCAAATCAATGCTGCCTTTATCCTAACTCACACCAAGTCCTGTTCACCCATACCCACTGTGCTCGCTGACCTATATTGGCTCCCGTTCTGGCAATTTGCCTCAGTTTTGAATTTCGCTGCCTTGTTTTCAAATCCTTCTCTGGCCTCACCCTTCCCTATCTCTGTAACCTCCTCCAGCTCTACAATCCTCCAAAATCTCTGCCCTCATCTAATTCCGGCCTCTTGCGCATCCCTGATTTTCATTGCTCCACCATTCGTGGCCATGTTTTCAGTTGTCTAGGCCCTAAAATCTGGAGTTCCCTCTTTAAGCATCTCCTCCTCTCTACTTCTCTTTCCTCTTTAAGACACTTTTTAAAACCTACCTCTTTGACCAAGCTTTTGGCCATCTGCCCTAACATCTCCATGTGGCTTGGTGTGTTTGTTATTGTTCTCATGAAGCACCTTGGGATGGTTTACCACATTAAAGACGCTATCTAAATGCAAGGTAGTGTTGCTTGTTTCCAGGTGGCAGGGACTTTTGTCGGGGTACAGTACACACCCGTCCAATATCTTACCCAATTGCCCATTTTTCACCTGTGAGCTGGATACTGAACGTGAGCACACTTTTCAAACATGAAAGGGGGCATCACAACTCAGACCAATTCTGTCCTCAGTCTACATCGACATGCTCACACTTCCATTGCAAAGGTCACTGGACAGTGATCTGCAGCCTGGGGATACTGAGTTTAATTATAATACCTCCATTGCTACCTTGGCTGAGGCCAGCTGACTCAGCACAGATCAGGGAATGCCCTCGGCGACACACCATCCAGTGGACTTATCCACTGAGTCACGAGGGAACCCCCAACAATTTCCTTTCAAAGGGTAACAAAATCCATCTGTCAAATTCATTTATTTCAAATTATTCTCTCTTCTCTCTGTAAAGTGCAAACCCTGCCGAGCGTTTTTATTTGTGGCAATTTATTGAGCGCAGTATCATATTTTAAGAGGTGCTTGTTGCACCAATTTGCATAATATGTAATTTAACATAATATGTTCATTTTTAAAGCACTGGTATCCAGTGCAACAATTGTGAATTCAATTAGGGTACTTAACCCCTGATGCAAGAGAGTGTGTTCAGGTTTTGAAGGACTTGGGTCATGTACACTGCCTTGCATACAAATGGAGTGGAGGAATCACATGCTCAGAATTGGAGCGACATCAGAGGACTATAGGTCATGCCCATCATTACTAACTTCATGTTAATCCTGCTGACTTTCATGGGTGGGGTATAAAATGGGTTGATCCTGTGAAATTCCTGACAAGTGTGTTAGGATAAAATTACCTCCCCAGTTGTAGTACATGGTAATATAATAATAGCAGGAGTTTTATTTTGTAGTTGTAATGAGGTAAATTTTCTGTTCTGTGATCACTTGGTGTAAACATTTACATTTGTCCTCAGATTCCAGTCAGCATTTAAACAATGCTGACAGAAGTTCGGTGCGAATACATTAAATATTGACACCAATTGATTGCAGATCAGCAATCAACCCTGTTATCTTTTAGTTTCTGGACTTTTTGAAATGAAAAGGACATGTCAATACCTCCAAGGTCTTTACCCAAGCTGGCTTTTACCTATCTCCTTCCATTTTGATTCCCCCTTCATGGAGATGAAAAACTATTGGCAGGTACATTTTGTCTTGAAATTTTGGCCTCAAGATGATGCATAGTAGCATTGGGAATGGAAAATATTTTTACATTTGGCATCCAATCTCACAGTCAAGCACTCACACAATAGATGTAGCCTAAGTTGGATATGGAGTTTCTACGCTTTGTCAACAATGGGCTTTAAGGAACTCCAAATTCAGACTGCAATTTTTCTATTTCATACACACATCTTTGCTTGTTAGCTCTCTGAGTGAGGTGGCACAATTTAATTTCTCAAAGAAATTCTGGACTCTGGCGCACTAAGAAAATGTCCAACTGGCTCGCCTCCTCCAACAGCTGCAGGGTCTATGTAATTTATGTAGTTTATTGGATTATTAAGATCTGCATGGTACATGAGCATGTGGAAAGAGATGACCACAGAGTTAATAGTTTAATCTCTCCACATGCCTAATGTAATATTATCTGAAACCCTCGCTTTCTCACGCCTTTTTTTTTATCTCTGCTGTGCCAGCAATTGGAAAACTAATGATCAAGAAACAATCCTTAGCCCAGCAAGCATTTTACTGCCCAGAGTTTGCATTTATAACCAGCACAGATGTTAATCATTCACCTTCCCCACTGAGAAACTGGAATCCCTAAATCACAATTTCAAAACCTAGAAATCTGTAGCATTGGCTATTCCAGTACAAATATAAACAATTCAGCTTTTAAAACAATCTTTGGTCAGGATATTCTATATCATGGGAGATATCGGAATAAACAGAATGTTCTTCTGTGCAGGCAGAGGGGTCAGGACTGCAGTCTTGGCAATAATGTTGAGATCATGACAAAGCCAGCTGTGCCTTTTTAAAAAAAACTTTATCCAGCTGAGCCCTATTTTCATACCTAAACTGTCAGCTGAGTATACAATAATGTGCATTTATACAATAAAAGCAAAATACTCTGAATGCTGGAAAGCTGAAATATAAAACTGAAAGTGCTGGAAATACTCCGTGTCTGGCAGCATCTGTGGAGAGAAAAACAGAGTTAATGTTTCGAGTTGGATATGACTCCTTTTCAGAACTTTTACATTTATACAACATCCTTAACATAGAAAAGTGCAGAATGTCTTTCTGCCAGCTGGGTCTGTTGTGCAGGAGAACATCCAATAGAATTCACATTTAACAATTTTGTGGGCTCATTAAATCAATGTTTGGTCATTATTGGAAAATGGAAAATTCTTCCACTTTTTGTATCAAACATCAGTAGAATCATCAAATCATATGGCACGGACCATTGTGTCTGTTCTGGCTCTTGGAAAGAACTGTCCAACTAGTTCAAATCCCCAGACACCATCGAGTACTTATGCAATTCCTTTTTGAAAGTTACTATTGAATCTGTTTCCACCACCTTTCAGGCTGTGCATTTCAGATCACAACAACTCACTGCATAAAAGAATTCCCCTCAGCTCCACTCTTTTTTTTGCCAATTATCTTCAATCTGTGTCCAACTGACTCTTCCACCAATGGAAACAGTTTCTCCTTATTTACTCTATCAAAACTTTTTATAATTTTGAGCACCAACAATCTTTGCACCTTTGTGACATTTCCATTTCGCATACCAGCTATGCTTGTGAGCCTCTCTGAGTCAGATTATAAATTATTAACAAAGTCTGAGTCACTTTATACCAGAGTCCTGCAACCTTTAGGAACTTCATTTCACAACCAGGAGTCTGGGTCTTTGAGGTGAATGGGCTACATAGTATCTCCTTGACGTTCAATGGCATTACCATCGCTGAATCCCCCACTATCAACATCAATATCCTGGGGTTACCATTGACCAGAAACTGAACTGGACCAGCCACATAAATGCTGTGGCTACAAGAGCAGGTCAGAGGCTAGGAATTCTACAGCGAGTAACTCATCTCCTGTCTCCCCAAAGCCTGTCCATAAGGCACAAGTCAGGAGTGTGATGGAATACTCTCCACTTGCCTGAATGGGTGCAGCTCCAACAACACTCAAGAAACTCGATGCCATCCAGGATAAAGCAGCCCGCTTGATAGGCACCCCATTCTCCACCTTCAACATTCACTCCCTCCACCACCGACGCACAGTGGCAGCAGTGTGTCCCATATACAAAATGCACTGCAGCAACTTGTCAAGGCTCCTTTGACAGCACCTTCCAAACCCGTGACCTCTACCATTTAGAAGGACGAGGCAGCAGATGCACGGGAACACCACCACCTGCAAGTTCCCCTCCAAGCCACACACCATGCTGCCTTGGAACTATATCACCTTTACTGTCACGGGGCCAAAAACCTGGAACTCCCTTCCTAACAGCACTGTTGGTGTACCTACACCCCAAGGACTGCAGCTGTTCAAGAAGGCAGCTCACCACCATTTTCTGAAGGGCAATTATTGATGGGCAATAAATGTTGGTATAGCCAGTGACACCCATATCCCCCAAACAAATAAAAAATTTTTAAAAATTAAATAAAATACAACTTGCTTATATATTTTAAATGCATGCAGCATATGCTGTAAACAAATCAATGCCACGACATAGTATTAATAAGTTGGTCTATGTTCAGATTTGGAAACTCGACCTTTATGGTGGCTATGATTTTGCTAGCCCCTTTTTTCAAATAAAGATGAAAATAAAGTTCCAGGGAAAATGTCCCCTTTGTTCATCTATGCTACCATTTTAATTAATGGTTAGTTTAGCAGTATAATTGTAGTGTGGCAGAAGCCACTGAAACAAACTAAATTCTTAATGTTTAATTAGTCCAACATTCAATTCCTGGTCATCAGAAAGTGGTGTTCACAAATTGTTTCGGCCTTGAAATGGTTTGGAATTCATGGGTGAGTGGTTGTTTACTGGGGAGTATAGGTTCATTTCTCTAGTGGTATTGGTAGCTTGATGATCCTGAGAAGTAATATAGTTCCTACACAACACTTCAAAACTACTTAATTGGGTGCTAAGTGCTTTGGAATATCCTGAGATTGTGAAAGGCGCTGTCTAATAGCTATATATAGTACCGCTTCAGTCTGAACCTAGCCAGCATGAAAGTACTAACCTGAGAGATATAGTGGTATGGTTGGGGGAAGATATTCTCTGACAGTTTAAGGATGTTTGTGTGCTGGCCAGTGAGTTCAGAGTTTGGATTTGGCTTCATGAATATTTGCATTTTATAGATTTCAAAGTCCCAAATCTAAAGAATCCTGCATGCTCTCTCTAGGATATATTTTCTTATTTGCCATATTTGCAGCTCTGGCAGATCCAGTTAAAATACACATTTCAAATCACAAATGTTTTAGGTGACTGGAATATTAGTTGAAATCTATCAGCCTGCTGGATGTGCCAACAAAACATTGATCTATCAGTAGGTTCAAGGAACAAATGGAGTAAATGGGCGTCAGTGTGAAGGGTCAAAAGGAGCACTTTCATTGGATCAGAACTCCTGCTTTGAATCTTTTTGTACTTATATCAAAGAGCTGCTTCCTGAAGCAATTCTCCAATAGTGGTTCCATCGACACTATCCAGGACTAAGCAGTCCACCTGATTAGCAGCCCATCCACCACCTTAAACACACACTCCCTTCATCAGCGGCGCATCGTGTCTGCAGTGTGTACTATCTACAGGTTGCACTGCAACAACGACCCAAGGCTTCTTCAACAGCACATTCCAAACCTGTGATCTCTATTTTTTTTATTCATTCGGGGGATGTGGGCTTCACTGGCTAAGCCAGCATTTGTTGCCCATCCCTAACTGCCCTACAGAAGGTGGTGGTGGGCTGCCTTCTTGAATCGCTGCAGTCCTTGGGGTGTGGGTACACCAACAGTGCTGTTCGGAAGGCAGTTCCAGGATTTTGACCCAATGATAGTGAAGGAACAGCGATATAGTTCCAAGTCAGCATGGTATGTGGCTTGGAGGGGAACTTGCAGGTGGTGGTTTTCCCATGCATCTGCTGCCCTTGTCCTTCTAGGTGGTAGAGGTCACGGGTTTGGAAGGTGCTGTCGAAGGAGCCTTGGTGAGTTGCTGCAGTGCATCTTTTATATGGTAGACACTGCTGTCATTGTGTGTCGGTGGTAGAGGGAGTGAATGTTCAAGGAGGTGGGTGGGGTGCCAATCTAGCTGGCTGCTTTGTGCTGGATGGTGTCGAGCTTCTTGAGTGTTATTGGAGCTGTAGGCAGGCAAGTGGAGAGTATTTCATCACTCATGACTTGTGCCGTGTTGATGGTGGACAGGCTTTGGGGAGGCAGGTGAGCTACTCTCCGCAGAATTCCTAGCCTCTAACCTGCTGTTCTAGCCACAGTATTTATGTGGCTGGTCCAGTTCAGTTTCTGGTCAATGGTAACTCCCAGGATGTTGATGGCGGGGGATTCAGTGATGGTAATGCCATTGAATGTCAAGGTGAGATGGTTAGATTCTCTCTCGTTTGAGATGGTCATTGCCTGGCATTTGTGTGGCACGAATGTCACTTGTGCCTTATCAGCCCAAGCATGGATGTTGTCTAGGTCTTGTTGCATATCGACATGACTGCTTTAGTATCTGAGGAGTTGTAAATGGTGCTGAATATCGTTCAATCATCAGCGAACATCCCCACTTCTGACCTTATGATTGAAGGAATGTCATTGATGAAGTAGCTGAAGATGGTCGGGCCTAGGACACTACCCTGAGGAACTCCTGCAGTGATGTCCTGGGACTGAGATGATTGACCTCCAACAACCACAACGATCTTCCTTTGTGCTAGGTGTCAGGAAAACCCTATATACCAAATGGGAAATATTAATTTAATCTGTTTAAAAACTTACATTAAACTTTTGATGGAAAAATCCTACAAGTTAACTTTTAAAAAATTAGCAGACAAGATGGCCACTGCAATTTACATTTGCAACACCGGAAGTTTGAACTGGAGACGAAAAGTCTAACGAAGTCCAGCCAGAACAATGGCTTGCTCTAAGTGATTGAATTACCTACAATGGCTTTATTAGCATGGTTGTCAAGGCCATTCCTACCCATTGACTTTGAAAGAGGCTACCCTTTCCAAGTGTGGATGGATACCTGGGGCATGTAGCACCTTGAATTTCAGAGAAGATTCCAGAAAGAAATCTCATTAAAAACAAAGGGGTTTGATAGAACCATGTGACAGCTTGCTCAGCTCTGAAGAAACTAAGTTTTGTCACACAGACAGCAGACAGGCAGTAACTGAAAAGACAGCAATGAAGTAGGCAGCTGCTCTCTCTTTCTCTCTGGCTCAGTGAGGACTTCAAGATTACAACTTCAGCTGAGGACTTTTGGAATTACAGACTGTATATAAATTCCATTTATTCCGGACTTTAATCCAACCATCAAATCTGTTTTCCACTGTAATCTATTTGTGTGCGTGTGACTCTTGTGTGAAGGTTTGCGTGAATGTGCAGTGTATTTTTAGTATTTTAAATTGGGTTAGAGTGTTAAGTGTAATAAACTTACCTCTTTCTTGTTTAAACTCAAGAAAACCTGTCTGATTTTGCAATTACATTAGAGGAACAAGATCAAACAATCACGGAGGTGGTAATCACAACCACTGTTTTAAAAAAGGACTAAACCCCGTTGCAATCAAACAAGAGAAGGGGCAAAAGGCGAGCCTGAGACCCCTTCCTCACCTGGCCATAACATAGGTATGACTCCAACCAGCAGAAAGTTTTCCCCCTGATTCCCATTGACTCCAGTTTTGCTAGGGCTCCTTGATATCATACTCGGTCAAATGCTACCTTTATGTCAAGGGCAGTCACTCTCACACCACCTCTTGAGTTCAGCTCTTTTGTCCATGTTTGGACCAAGGCTGTAATGAGGTCAGGAGCTGAGTGGCTCTGGCAGAACCCAAACTGAGCATCACTGAGCAGGTTATTGCTGAGCAAGTGCCACTTGATAGCATTGTTGACAATCCCTTCCATCACTTTGCTGATGATTGGGAGTAGACTGATAGGGCAGTAATTGGCCAGATTGGATTTGTCCTGCTTTTTGTGCACAGGACATACATGGGCAATTTTCCACATTGCCGGGTAGATACCAGTGTTGCAGCTGTACTGGAACAGCTTGGATAGGGGTGTGGCGAGTTCTGGATCACAGGTCTTCCGTACTATTGCTGGAATGTTGTCAGGACCCATAGCCTTTGCAGTATCCAGTGCTTTCAGCCATTTCTTGATATCTTGATACTGCTTAGAAGGACAAAGGCAGCAGGTACATGGGAACACCACAACCTCTAAGTTCCCTTCGAGTCACACATCATCCCAACTTGGAGATATATCGCCGTTCCTTCTTTGATGCTTGGTCAAAATCCTAGAACTCCCTACCTAAGAGCACTGTTGGAATTCCTTCACCACATAGATTGCAGTGATTCAAGAAGATATCTCACCACCACCTTCTCAAAGGCAACTAGGGATGGACAATAAATACTGGCCTTGGGCAGGAAAGTGTGACAAGGCAGGGAGAATTGGGGAGCGATGTTGGGTGAAGATGAAATTTACAAGAGTGTGTCGCACCAGTTCAGATCGAATAAATATGGGCGAGTGGTGATTACAGGGATGGAATAAGCAGAAATAACATTGGTTGAGATGAATTAGCAAGGGAAAACAGTGTCCATGTTTGAATCTACGGCTGAGCTTTAAACCTCAGATCCTATTCATTACCAAAACTGTTTGCCTTCATCCCCTATCTCTACCCTCACCTCACCTGATCATCACCAAAAACCTTATCCATTCATTCGTCACTACTGGATTTGATATTTACAAAACCATCCGTGCTGTCTTTGGTCCTCAACTCTACAAAGTCCAATTTGTCTAAAATTCTGCTGCCTGCCCCCTGTCCCATACCCTCCCCCTCCCCCACCTTCAGTCGCCTTGGCACCATTCTCTGGAACTCCTTCCCTACTCCACCTTTAGAAGTCACCTTAAATCTATTTTATTAATTAAGTTTTGTTTTGCTGTTTTTCCCAACTCTCTCATTAAAGGTCAGCATTTTTTTTTTTCACTCTGTGGGACATGTTTCTATGTTAAAGGTGTTATAAAGTGTAAGGATTTGTTGTTCATTCAACAGCTTTTTAAACTGCTGTCTTTCTGTAAAAAAAATTATAATTGGCACAGACTTTCTTTCAGACTGCCAATCCAGGGTTTGTGTTCCTTTCTGACTGAAGATAAGTACAGGTTCCTGTTGCAGATCTGTCTCAACAGCAGAGTGAACAACGGTCGGAAAATATAAAACAGGTCATTAAACACATTTGGTTGTACTAAACTGAAAAGAATAAGGAAAAGCTTTGGTAAATGGTCATCTTTATTACATGGGGCAATCTCATATTTTATGTTCAAAGCAGATGAATTAAATTCAATCGGGACAATTATTCAAATCTTATTACTCTCTGCTATGTTATCTTTCCATTGTAAACCAATCCAATTTTCCAGTCACAGATCAGACATAGCATAAGCATTTGAACAGGCACAAGTCACAGGCTACACAAAATTACTCAACTGCTCACCACCCCCCCACCACCCCCAAAAAGTATTTTACTTATAGAAAAATTGCTTTATACCATGTATTGGAGAGCTGGTGGTTCATTTATTACTTTATAGTGCTGACGAACCATGATCCAGCTATAGCCTTAAGCTTCCCTTTTCCCTACCCCACCCACATTCCCTGAAGCTGGTTTGCCCTCCCTTTTGTAAAATAGTTGCCAGATAGGGTTTGCGATAAAGTTGAAAATCAAAAAGCAGATTCAGACAAAACATAAATGGTATGGAACAAAGGAGAGACAAAAAAAACTGAAGACGAGAAGGAAAGCAAAATGTAAGGTTATGGAGGAAGATGTACGAGAGCTGGAGTAATTGAGAGTTATAGGTTTGGAGAGGAGACAGTCGGAAGCGCCAGTCCGTGACATGGATGTGCTCTTTCCAAAATGCTTCCTATCAATATGCTCCACTGGCTCAGCCTGTTGCACCAATAAGTACCTTCTACACACCAAAGATGTATTTTACATCTGGTTGGGACAAATTTATTTTGGATAGAGCAACATTTGCAGATTTTGATGAGTGCAAAGATACATGTTTTAAGTTCTATATGCAATGTAGCAAGAATTTTTTGAAAGTCAGAGGGATGAGTTATGAGGAACATCCAGAAAATTAGAGCTCTTCAGCCTCAAGAAGCGATGCCTCGGAGGAAATCTTATACAGGTATATGATCATTAATGGAATAATGGAATAGTGACTCCAGAAGAATACTTTCAAATACATCAAGGTAACAGGACAAGGGGACTCAGGTTTGAGAAGGGCAAATTCAGGATGGATGTCAGGAGCTAGTTCTTCACACAGAGACTCATCAAAATGTGGAATAAGATTATCTATTGGACTCATTAAGCAATAGTAAAATAATGGGAAGACAGTAGGGCTGGTATTCCAGTACGATGAGAATATATTGGCTGAAAGTCGCTTTCATTCAAACCAATCTTATAAAATGTTTTATTTTCCTACCATTACTGTAACTTAGAATATAATGTGGACCACTTACATTGAGAAAGTGGTTTTAAATTTCAGATGTGTGTTATGAATGTTATATAAAAAAATGTTGTCAAAAAAAGGAAGTGATTCACAGTCACAATCTTAGACAGAAAAAGCAGCAGATGCTGGAAATCAGAAGTCAAAATGGATGAAAAATCCAATCTTAAATGTTAATCTGTTACTCTACTGTCTTTCAAATGTTGACTGACCTGTTGTGCATTTCTAACATTCTTTGTTTTATGGCAATTTTTTATATTTGAAAATAGACTTTAAACCCAGTGTAAAATTGTTAGAGATATGAAAAAGGCATGTATTATGTAAAGAGGCATATTATAATCTGTCCGTCCTTATACCAAAAGATGCCAGCCTTGGCTCAGTGGTAGCACTTTCGCCTTCGAGTTGGTTGTTTGTGGGGTCAAGCCTTACTTTAGAGATTTAAGCATATGATCTAGGCTGACACCAATTAAAGGGATCACAGGGTATGGGGCGAAAGCTGGAACAGGCTACTGAGTTGGATGATCAACCATGATCATAACAAATGGCAGAGCAGGCTCGAAGGGTTAAATGGCCTACTCCTGCTCCTATTTTCTATATTTCTCTGACACTTTAGTGCAGCATGGAGGGAGTGCTACATTGTCAGAGGTGCCATCTAAAACTTTGGAATTTCCTCCTTAAACCTCTCCAACTCCCTCTCCTCTTTTAAGATGCTTCTGAAAACCTACCTCTTTGATCAAGCTTTTGGTCACCTTTCCTGATTTCTCCTGCTATTGCTCAGTTGTCAAAAAATCTCTTTATTGATATCGCTCTTGTTGAGCCCAATGGAGCATTTACTACATTAGATGCGCTATATAAATGTAAGTTGTTTTTTAGATGAGAAGGTAAACTGAGGTCCTGTAAAACATCCTGTGGCATTATTTAAAGAGCAGGGGAGTTCTCCTGGTGTCAAGGCCAACACTTATCCCAGGACCATTATTTGTATCAGATTATCTGACCTTTTGTCATGTTTGTGAGAACCTTACTGTGCACAATTTGGCTTCATTACTACACTGCAAAAGTACTTCAGTGGCTGTGAAATGCTTTGGGGCATTCTGAGGGCGTGCAGGTGCTATATAAATGCAAATTCTTTCTTTAAAAGCTGCATGTTTTGGCAGCTCTCATCTTGAGTTAATATGCACTTCAATCATATATGAACTGAGTCTAAAAATCTGCAAATTACAATTAATCTGATCTGAGAGATCCAAAAGGACTGCTTTGATGTTGTGTTGGGTACAGTTAGCATGTTTTGCCAAGAGATGGCAGTCTTGTACACTCTACAGTCACAGTGAGTCAGACTAAAGGTAAATGCAGCTCCTCCTGGGCTAGACAGACTAAAACCCACACATGCAGAAAATATTTTTAGACATGGTTTTCATTAATGTTCCCACTTCAAGAACACCTCTAAACCCATTTTTGACCGCATTTTCAGTTAACACTCTGCCTCTTCTACTGCTCAATGCCTGTTTCTCCTCTGTGAACAGACTTGAAACATTTTCTACTCGAAATTTGTTGTTCTGGGATGCTTGATGTCAATCTCAGCACTCCTTTACCACTGAACTAACACCCTAACCTGGGTGTCAGGGCGTGAACTCACAACCTCAGACACAGAGGCATAAATGATACCATCTGAGGTCTTGCTGCTGAGACCGAGGCCTGATTTATCCTCTCGGGTGGATGTAAAAGATCCCATCGCACTATTTCGAAAAAGAGCAGGGGAGTTATCCCTGGTGTCCTGGCTAATACTTATCCCTCAATCAATATCACTAAAAATAAATTATCTGGTTATTATCACATTGTTGTTTTTGGGAGCTTTCTGCATGCAAGTCGGCTGTTGCATTTCCTCCACTACTTTGGTGACTATACTTCAAAAGTACTCCATTGGTTGTAAAGCACTTTGGGGCATCCTGGGGTCATGACAGGTTCTATAGAAAACACAAATAAAAACTGAAAATGCTGGAAATACTCAGCAGGTCTGGTGACCTTAAAGGTCACAGACCTGAAACATTAACTCTGCTTCTCTCACCAAAGACGCTGCCTGACCTGCTGAGTATTTCCAGCACTTTCTGTTTTTATTTCAGATTTCCAGCATCCGCAGTATTTTGCTTTTATCTATAGAAATACAAAGTCTTTCTTTTCATTCTTCTTGTGTGAGCATGGGTATCGAGTGTCACTTTCCAGTAAGGATGGGTCACTGGACAGCAGGCAAATGATGGCTGATTTTTTTCCCTTGGAGTTACTGAGCCTACTTATTTACTTACTTGCTTATTTGCAAGCCTGTCTGTGTTGTATTTGCAACATTATTTTGATTTTAAAACCAGATGCTCTAAAGTAAATGTCCAAGCAGCATATTAATGACCAACTGATAATGCTTTAATTGTCCCTGTACCTTGGCCGGTTTATTTCCAGGAATGAGTGAGTATAATTAGTTGCATCAGTTATGTTAAGCATTGCCCTTTGTGTTTTTCTCTGGTGACTTTCCAATTATTCTCATAGAATTGGCTCTGGTGTCTCAGAATTATCTGGAGTGAAGGAGTCCTGAACGTTCTAGGGTGTGTTCTAAACTGTGAAAACTCCTGCTGCTTCCCAGCTTCAATGGCAGATTGTCCAACAGGATTAGTAACAGATCCACTTGAATGTAGACCTCCGATCTGCAGCCCAATTGCTCAAATTTTGAAGAAGCTTTGATCAGCTTACAGTCCTTTCCCCACCACTGCTGTTCCCTGCTGAGCCTGTGACTGGCCTATTTCTTCTACTGGTTTTTCAGTTTCAGCTACAGTCTGGTTCCTGGCTGTAGCTTCATTCTCCTGGGCCAAAGTACATTTCTCTACCACTTCTGGATCTTTTGGTGACCTCCAACTTCGCCACTATCTTTCCTGCCCTGCATCCAATTCTGCACACATCCTGGACCTTCATTCTCATGGAAATACCTCCATCAGCGCATCCTTCCTACTTTCCTGCCACCGTCACAGGCTTGACTCCCTCTTAGATTCACCCACAGCTTGCCTCTGTGCATGAAGGAAAGGGCCAATGAAGAACAACCCCAACTACCCCATCCAACTCTCTCACTAACCTACCCACCCAGCGCGCCTGCTTTGGAACTAATCTTGCCAAGCTGCTTATCGTCCAACTCACCCCTCCCAGTGTTGACCTTGTGGACTCAGGCAGTGGATCAGCAGTCACCACCCCTCGCTGCATCTTCCTCCATAATGTCCGTTCACTTGTGAACAAGGCCCTTGCTATCCATGAACTTATTGTGGATGATTGTATTGACATCGTGGCCTTAATGGAAACCTGGCTGAGGACTGATGACATCTTTCCCCAACTGAAGCTCCCCACCTCGCTATATCTTCCACCACTTGCCCTGCCATGAATGTCATGGTGGTGGTATGACTCTTATCATTTGATCACACCTTGGCCTGACCCCCTACTCCTCTGGCACTTTCTTCACCTTTGAGGATCTCCACCCCCTCACCTCCCATTTAAAATCCTCGTTCTCTACCACCCACCCATGCACAATGAAAATTTTCTTGCCACAATATCTTCACTTCTTTCCTCCTTCAGCCTCTGCACCGAATGACTTCTCATCCTCAGCGATTTCTATCACCATTGCAATTCATCATGCTCTCTCTCTCCTCTGAGTTCAATGCCCTCCTATATGTCTTAACTTCTCTCTCCATATAAACTCCCCAACCCATATTCACGGCTACCTCATTGGCCTTGCCGCCTCACGGAGACTCACTACTCCCATTATATCAATTACAGATAAGGCCATCTCTGATCACTTCCTTGTATCACTCTCCATGCAATTCCCCCCACCCCCATCTTCATTCCCTGCCCCCTCCTAACCCTACTTCCTTCAGTGTCCATCCCTGGAAAAACTACCCCCAATTCACTTATAACAGTACTTTCAAAATCCCAACTGTCTAGCCTTTGACTGTCCATTCACCACTAAAGTTTTGCAGCCACCAATCTGCTCAACCATACCCTTACCTCCCCTTTGATCCCATTGAAACCATTACTCTCTCTCACCCTGGCCGTTCCTCTGGCACAGCCCTCATTTCCGCTCCCCTAGGTTCAAGGGGACACAGATTTGGACAGATATGGCAGACAACTGATTTAGCCATTCGCCGCCAAATCTGGCTGGACCACATTAAGCACTATAGGGTCTTGCTGTTGTTTGCTAAAACTGTTCATTATTCCAGGATTATCATGGAATGCAAAGATAACTCTGCGGCTTCTTTTCTCTAATGCAAGCCCTCTACTTATACCTCTTCTTAAACCTCTCTCCCCTGTCCCCTCCACTCTCACCTCCAACAATAAGAGCGAGGAGCTCATGGACTTCTTTGCCACTAAGATCGACATGCCCTCTTTGAGCTCATCTGGCCCATGAGACCCTGCTCCCTTGACCCTATTCCCACTAAACTGCCGACCACCCAGATTTCCTTCCTGGGAATTGTTATTGTCCTGATATTGTTAACGGTTCTATCGCCTCAGTTACTTACCCCATCTCCTTCAAAAAATCAATCCTTGACCACTCTGTCCTTGAAAACTGCTGCTCCTTCTCCAACCTTCCTTTTCTCTCAGAAGTCCTTGAATGTGTTGTTACCTCCCAAATCCATACCACTCTTTCCCAGAACTCCATGTTTGAATCCTTCCAATCAAGTTTCCACTCCTTTCACAGTACTGAAATGAATCTTTGATCAAAGCCACAAATGATATCCTATGTGACTGTGGCAAAGGTAATTTTGCCCTCCTCGTCCTTCTTGACCTGTCTCCAGCCTTTGACATGGTTGACCACACCATTCTCTTCCAAACCTCTCCACCATCATCCAGCTGGAAGGGACTGCACTTGCCTGGCCGCATTGTTATCTATCTAGTTGTAGCTTGGGAATCACCCTCAATGGCTTCTCTTCTACTGTTACATCTGGTGTCCCTCAAGGATCTGTTCTTGGCCCTGGCTTATTTCTCATCTACATGCTGTCCATTGGCAACATCATCCGAAAACACACGGTCAGTTTCCACATGTATGCTGATGACACCAAGCTCGACCTCACCACCACCTCTCTTGACCCTCCACTGTCTCTGAATTGTCAGACTGCTTGTCTGATATCAAGCACTGAATGAGCAA
This sequence comes from Heterodontus francisci, assembly GCF_036365525.1. Classification (NCBI taxonomy): domain Eukaryota; kingdom Metazoa; phylum Chordata; class Chondrichthyes; order Heterodontiformes; family Heterodontidae; genus Heterodontus; species Heterodontus francisci. The sequence continues at coordinate 76,613,191 of NC_090378.1, read as the reverse complement.
AAATTTCTTCCAACGAAACATTGGGAAGACTGAAGCCATTGTCTTTGGTCCCCACCACAAACTCCATTCCCTAGCCACAGATTCCATCCCTCTCCCGGGCAACTCTCTGAGACTGAACCAGACTGTGTGCAACCTTGGTGTCTTATTTGACTCAGAGATGAGCTTGCAACAAATATCTATGCTATCACTAAAACCGCCTATTTCCACCTCCATTACATCGCATGACTTCGCCCCAGTCTCAGCTCATCTGCTGCTGAAACGTTGATCCACGTCTTTGTTAACTCTAGACTTGACTATTCCAATGCTCTCCTGGATGGCCTCCCATGTTCTACCTCCGTAAACCTAAAGTCATCCAAAGCTCTGCTGTCCTTGTCCTAACTCACACCAAATCCCGTTCACCTATCATTCTTGTGCTTCCTGACCTACACTTGCTCCTGGTTAAGCAATGCCTCAATTTTAAAATTCTTATCTTTGTTTTCAAATCCCTCCACGGCTTCACCGTTCCCTATTTCTGTAATTCCCTCCAGCCCCACAGCCCTCCAAGATATCTGTGCTCCTCTAATTTTGGCCTCTTGAGCATCCCCCATTTTAAACGGTCCACCACTGGCAGCCATACCTTCAGCTGCAAAGGCCCTAAGCACTGGAATTACCTCCCTAAACTTTTCCACCTCTCTTCCTCTCTTTCCTCCTTTAAGACACTCCTTAAAAACCCACCTCTTTGATCAAACTTATGGTCATCTGCTCTAACACCTCCTTATGGGGCTCAGTTTCAAATTTTATTTGATAATGTTGCTCTGAAGTGCCTTGAGATGTTTTACTATGTTAAAGGTGCTATATAAATATGAGTTGTTGTTGAGTAGATCAGAGATGTACAAGCTCTGTATATTGTTATTATCCCAATTATTATCGTACATTTTCCGTGCTGTGTTGCTTTTACTAAATTTCATTCATTCGAGAGATCCTGGGACAATCTGATGCCAGTAAAATATTGATGTTACATGTATCGAGTGTTGCTATGGAAGGAAGTAAGACTTACATCACAATTGTTTCATTACCACGTCATTTGAATGTCTCGCCCATATTTAGGCAGACATATTCAGTGGCTGGCATTACTGCTAGCTGAAAATCCTGGAGGTGGTAGAGACAGGTTGAATGACCCCTTCCTACCCAAGTTACACTAAAAACCAAAAAAGCTGAAGGTGAAAATCCAACCCATTTTGTACGTTTATGTCTAAGATATAGACATAGAACATAGAACATTACAGCGCAGTACAGGCTCTTCGGCCCTCGATGTTGCGCCGACCTGCGAAACCATCTGACCTAAACTATTCCATTTTCATCCATATGTCTATCCAATGACCATTTAAATGCCCTTAAAGTTGGCGAGTCTACTACTGTTGCAGGCAGGGCGTTCCACGCCCCTACTACTCTCTGAGTAAAGAAACTACCTCTGACATCTGTCCTATATCTATCACCCCTCAACGTAAAGCTATGTCCCCTCGTGTTTGCCATCACCATCCGAGGAAAAAGACTCTCACTATCCACCCTATCTAACCCTCTGATTATCTGATATGTCTCTATTAAGTCACCTCTCCTCCTCCTTCTCTCCAACGAAAACAACCTCAAGTCCCTCAGCCTTTCCTCGTAAGACCTTCCCTCCATACCAGGCAACATCCTAGTAAATCTCCTCTGCACCCTTTCCATAGCTTCCACATGCTTCCTATAATGCGGTGACCAGAACTGCACGCAATACTCCAGGTGCGGCCGCACCAGAGTTTTGTACAGCTGCAGCATGACCTCGTGGCTCCGAAACTCGATCCCCCTACTAATAAAAGCTAACACACCATATGCCTTCTTAACAGCCCTATTAACCTGGGTGGCAACTTTCAGGGATTTATGTACCTGGACACCAAGATCTCTCTGCTCATCTACACTACCAAGAATCTTCCCATTAGCCCAGTACTCTGCATTCCTGTTACTCCTTCCAAAGTGAATCACCTCACACTTTTCCGCATTAAACTCCATTTGCCATCTCTCAGCCCAGCTCTGCAGCCTATCTATGTCCCTCTGTAACCTACAACATCCTTCGGCACTATCCACAACTCCACCGACCTTCGTGTCATCCGCAAATTTACTAACCCACCCTTCTACACCCTCATCCAGGTCATTTATAAAAATGACAAACAGCAGTGGCCCCAAAACAGATCCTTGCGGTACACCACTAGTAACTAAACTCCAGGATGAACATTTGCCATCAACCACCACTCTCTGTCTTCTTTCAGCTAGCCAATTTCTGATCCAAAGTACTAAATCACCTTCAATCCCATACTTCCGTATTTTCTGCAATAGCCTACCGTGGGGAACCTTATCAAACGCCTTACTGAAATCCATATACACCACATCCACGGCTTTACCCTCATCCACCTGTTTGGTCACCTTGTCAAAAAACTCAATAAGGTTTGTGAGGCACGACCTACCCTTCACAAAACCGTGCTGACTATCTCTAATGAACTTATTCTTTTCAAGATGATTATAAATCCTATCTCTTATAACCTTTTCCAACATTTTACCCACAACCGAAGTAAGGCTCACAGGTCTATAATTACCAGGGCTGTCTCTACTCCCCTTCTTGAACAAGGGGACAACATTTGCTATCCTCCAGTCTTCCGGCACTATTCCTGTCGACAATGATGACATAAAGATCAAGGTCAAAGGCTCAGCAATCTCCTCACTGGCTTCCCAGAGAATCCTAGGATAAATCCCATCTGGCCCAGGGGACTTATCTATTTTCACACTTTCCAAAATTGCTAACACCTCCTCCTTGTGAACCTCAATCCCATCTAGCCTAGTAGTCTATATCTCAGTATTCTCCTCGACAACATTTTCTTTCTCCACTGTAAATACTGACGAAAAATATTCATTTAACGCTTCATTTAATGTTTAATAAAGCTAACCACAATAAACTATGTTTAGTATAAAAGAAAAATACTGCAGATGCTGGAAATTTGAAATAAAAACAAAGTACTGGAAATATTCAGCAGGTCAGGCAGCATCTGTGGAGAGAGAAACAGAGTTAACATTTAAGGTCTGTGACTCTGCTTCTCTCTCCACAGACTATGTTTAGTACCAGTTAATAGCTTAAGCTCCAAAAGTGAAGTTATGCTCCAGAACTGAGTATTCTTTGTTTATCCTCACCACACTCCTGAATACCAACCTGCTCATGGTACCAATGGACTTTATCAAAAACAAATGAATGAGCTTTACACTGTTGACAAATCAGACCTACGTGGCTTTGATGTGGAGCTGAAAGGACCCACCTATATTATATATGTTGGACCATGAGTTGAGGATAGTTCAGTGTTTAAGAAGTTAAACGTTACATGTTGAAACAAAACCAGGACTATTTTAACAAATAGGCACTGCTTTCTGGACAGCTGTTCAAATAGAACCTTTTGATCTAATGAGAGTACATTTTAGGGGCTCCAAATGAAGCTATTGTGATCCAGCTAGAGGATGACAAATCAAGTCAACACTCACAGTTTCCTGTACTTGACAGCCTCCTATTCATTTTCCATTAAATGCCATAAAGGCTTACTGGAAAGGGGATGTTTTTAAGAAGGATAAGCAACAATTTATGCAGCAAGTCTTGAATGGTCTGTACCAAATCCTTTGGGAACAGGTGACAGGAAATTCCAGTCAACCTTTAAGCAAAAAAATAAATGGGGGATCATCTCTCAATGATCAGGGAATGGGATGCCACATCACGCCATGCTCCCTACCCTGCTACTCTGCCCTCCATCAACATGAAAAAGCAGATAGAAGAATGATTCCAGGCAGTGACAAAGAATATTTATTCACCTCATGTTCACATCAATTGTCAAGTATTTTTTAAATAGCATTTGGCTTACTAGCTCATTGGATTTAACAATGTTGATTACTGCCTCTTGTTCATATTACTTTTATTGCAATACACTAGTTTCTCCAGTGTCTGTCTGTGTGTGTGTGCCTCTCTCTCTTCCAATCTCTTTTTATGTTTATGCTTGAAAATCAAGCATCTGAAAATTTGCAGGTAAATTAGACATGCCAGAGTTACACTTTGTGAGATTTTCATGTTTTCTATTCTACTTACCTGTCCCTGTCTTGCTATTCACACACTCACTGGGGGTAAACATTTGTCTTGGCCCATATTTGGGCAGGTAACTGATGGCTGCACATCGCCTGCGTCTGAACCGGGGTGCCTGAGGCTCGCCTGCAATTGGGCCACGGGCCTCATTTTAATAACTGCGGTGAGCTGCCGGCACCTATTGCTCCTCCAGAGAAAGCTTGTTGTATTGCACAAACCAAATTGGACCATTGACCTCATTGGCAGCGGATCTCAGGTAAGTGCCAGAAGCAAGGGGCAGCGAAGAAGAATGAGAGGAAAGGTGAGCGCGATTGTCAGGGGCCTTTCAGAGTGCTATGGAGATGGGAGAAGCATACCTGCTACACATGAAAGTTTTTTTTTGTTTCTTTGTTAAAGTCACATCAATAGCAGGAAAAACTAAAAGGCACAGACTGGAGGATCTCTGCTCTGCTCGGGGCAGCCCAGGAAGAGGTCCTAAAACAGGCATTAGGTCCCTTAATATATGAAAGTTGTCCAATGACTGGTTTAGAGGGCTGCCAGCTATGCCTGAAAAACCATCCGACCCAATATGGGTTTGAACATATTCCAGGTACCTTTAGGCGTGGGTCATACCCTGGTAAATTTACTCCTTTTTGCCTTTGTTTTCTGCCTGGAAAACAGGCACAATCAAGGCAAAATTTCTGCTTCATTTGTTTCTAGTCTTTAATTTCTTTGGCTGTCTCATTCTTCCTCCTTTTATCATACACATGTCACCTCATACCTTTTAAATCATCTCCCGTCCTCCAAAGTACTTTAAAGGTCATTCTCTTTCTTTTCCTGTGTGTGGTCGTTGTATGTTTTACTTCTGTTCCTTCCCCCTTCCTCTTGGTCTGTTTCTTTTTAAATGCCCTATGTCTGTAATATCTTCCAGTTCTGAGGAAGGGTTTAATACCAGAAATGTTGACTTGTGTTCCCTCACCAGATGTTGGTTGACCTGTTGAGCCTCTGCAGCCTCTTCTGTTTTTGTTTCAGAAAGTGTTTTGAGTTCAGACTTCGTTTACAATATTTGATCAAAATAGTGGTTTTGACTGTTCCGATTAGAAAAATCTTTTCTCAGCTGTGCTGCTAAGAAAAGATTCTGCAAACTCCCCTTCCTCGGTTTCAGGCAGGGAAATCTTTTTCTTCTCACCATTCTGTCACGGAGTTGATCCCACGGGGTTCACTGTGGCCATTCCCATATCTGTGCTTGTAATGGAGCAGGCGGAGGAGGAAATGAGAGAGACATGTAGGAATAGGCTGCACCAAGGGAGAGGGCCAAAGTCTGCAGACCATGCTGCTCCTTAAAGAGACAATGGTTCATTTCAGGACCATAAAAGGCATTGTGTATCCTGTTGTAAACTGACCTCCATGCATCCTTTCAAAGACAAAAAAAAAGCTTTGGAACACTGAACTTCATATCACAAAGCTGTTTTACTGTGTACATATTAATGTACAGTTAAAGTTCTGAATCTTAACTGTACTGCTCTTCCAGATACTCAATGTTTAAGGTGCTTATTTTTTCACTGCCCCTATCCTTATTGAGAAAAAGATTGGTGAAGACAAATGTAGGTTCCTTACAGTCAGAAACAGGGGAATTTATTATGGGGAATAAAGAAATGGCTGACCAACTAAATGCATACTTTGGTTCTGTCTTCACAAAGGAGGACACAAATATCATACCAGAAATGTTGGGGAGCACAGGGCTTAGTGAGAGAGAGGAACTGAAAGAAATCTTTATTGGAAGAGAAAGGGTGTGGGGAAATTGATGGGATTGAAGGCCAATAAATCCCCAGCGCCTGATGGTATGCATCCCAGAGTACTTAAGGAAGTGGCCCTAGAAATAGTGGCTGCATTGGTGGTCATCTTCCAAGATTCTATAGACTCTGGAACAGTTCCTACAGATTGGAGGGTAGCTAATGTAACCCCACTATTTAAAAAGGGAGGTAGAGAGAAAGCAGGGAACTATAGACCAGTCAGCCTGACGTCGGTAGTGGTGAAAATTCTAGAGTCCATTATCAAAGATTTTATAGCAGAGCACTTAGAGAACAGTGGTAGAATCAGGCAGAGTCAGCATTGACTTACGAAAGGGAAATCATGCTTGACAAATCTACTAGAATTCTTTGAGGATGTAACGAGTAGAATTGATGAGGGGGAGCCAGTGGATGTGGTTTATTCGGACTTTCAGAAAGCTTTTGACAAAGTCACACGCAAGAGATTAGCATGTAAAATTAAAGCGCATGGGATTGGTAGTGTATTGCAATGGATAGAAAATTGGTTGGCGGACAGGAAACAATGAGTAGGGATACTTGCCCTGGGAGTCCTCAACATCGATTCCGGACCCCATGAAGTCTCATGACATCAGGTCAAACATGGGCAAGGTAACCTCCTACTGATTACCACCTACCGCCCTCCCTCAGCTGATGACTCAGCACTCCTCCATGTTGAACACCACTTGGAGGAAGCACTGAGGGTGGCAAGGGCACAAAATGTACTCTGGGTGGGGGACTTCAATGTCCATCACCAAGAGTGGCTTGGTAGCACCACTACTGACCGAGCTGGCCAAGTCCTAAAGGGCATAGCTGCTAGACTGGGTCTGCAGCAGGTGGTGGGGGAACCAACACGAGGGAAAAACATACTTGACCTTGTCCTCACCAATTTGCCTGCTGCAGATGCTTCTGTCCATGGCTGTATTGGTAGGAGTGACCACCACACAGTCCTTGTGGAGACGAAGTCCCACCTTCACATTGAGGATACTGTCCATCGTGTTGTGTGGCACTATAACTGTGCTAAACGGGATAGATTTCGAACAGATCTAACAACGCAAAACTGGGCATCCATGAGGCGCTGTGGGCCGTCAGCAGCAGCAGAATTATACTCAACCACAATCTGTAACCTCATGGCTCGGCATATCCCCCACTCTAACATTACCATCAAGCCAGGAGACCAACCCTGGTTCAATGAAGAGTGCAGGAGGGCATGCCAGGAGCAGCACCAGGCATACCTCAAAATGAGATGTCAACCTGGTGAAGCTACAACCCAGCACCACTTGCATGCCAAACTGCATACGCAGCGTGCGATAGACAGAGCTAAGCGATCCCATAACCAACGGATCAGATCTAAGCTCTGCAGTCCTGCCACATCCAGCCGATAATGGTGGTGGACAATTAAACAACTAACTGGAGGAGGTGGCTCCACAAATATCCCCATCCTCAATGATGGGGGAGCCCAGCACATCAGTGCGAAAGGTAAGGCTGAAGCATTTGCAACAACCTTCAGCCAGAAGTGCCGAGTTGATGATCCATCTCTGCCCCCTCCTGAAGTCCCCAGCATTACAGATGCCAGACTTCAGCCAATTCGATTCACTCCGCATGATATCAAGAAACGACTGAAGGCACTGGATACTGCAAAGGCGATGGGTCCTAACAATATTCCGGCAATAGTACTGAAGACCTGTTCTCCGGAACCTGCCTCGCCCCTAGCCAAGCTGTTCCAGTATAGCTACAACACTGATATCTACCCGGCAATGTGGAAAATTGCCCAGGTATGTCCTGTGCACAAAAAGCAGGACAAGTCTAACCCGGCCAATTACCGCCCCATCAGTCTACTCTCAATCATCAGTAAAGTGATGGAAGGTGTCATCAACAGTGCCATCAGGCGGCACTTGCTTAGCAATAACCTGTTCAGTGATGCTCAGTTTGGGTTCTGCCAGCGCCACTCAGCTCCTGACCTCATTACAGCCTTGGTTCAAACATGGACAAAAGAGCTGAACTCAAGAGGTGAGGTGAGAGTGATTGCCCTTGACATCAAGGCAGCATTTGACCGAGTATGGCATCAAGGAGCCCTCACAAAACTGAGGTCAATGGGAATCAGGGGAAAAACACTCTGCTGGTTGGAGTCATACCTAGTGCAAAGGAAGATGGCTGTGGTTGTTGGAGGTCAATCATCTGAGCTCCAGGACATCACTGCAGGAGTTCCTCAGGGTAGTGTCCTAGGTCCAACCATCTTCAGCTGCTTCATCAATGACCTTCCTTCAATCATAAGGTCAGAAGTGGGGATGTTCACTGATCATTGCACAATGTTCAGCACCATTTGTGACTCCTCAGATACTGAAGCAGTCTGTGTAGAAATGCAGGAAGACCTGAACAATATCCAGGCTTGGGCTGATAAGTGGCAAGTAACATTCGCACCACACAAGTGCCAGGCAATGACCATCTCCAACAAGAGAGAATCTAACCATCTCCCCTTGACATTCAACGGCATTACCAACGCTGAATCCCCCACTATCAACATCCTAGGGGCTACCATTGACCAGAAACTGAACTGGAGTAGTCATATAAATACCGTGGCTACAAGAGCAGGTCAGAGGCTAGAAATCCTGAGGCGAGTAACTCACCTCCTGACTCCCCAAAGCCTGTCCACCATCTACAAGGCACAAGTCAGGAGTGTGATGGAATACTCTCCACTTGCCTGGATGGGTGCAGCTCCAGCAACACAAGAAGTTCGACACCATCCAGGACAAAGCAGTCCGTTTGATTGGCACCGTATCTACAAACATTCACTCCCTCCACCACCGACGCACAGTGGTAACAGTGTGTACCATCTACAAGATGCACTGCAGCAATGCACCAAGGCTCCTTAGACAGCACCTTCCAAACCCACGATCTCTACCAACTAGAAGGACAAGGGCAGCAAATACATGGGAACACCACCTCCTGCAAGTTCCCCTCCAAGTCACACACCATCCTGACTTGGAACTATATCGCTGTTCCTTCACTGTTGCTGGGTCAAAATCCTGGAACTCCCTTCCTAACAGCACTGTGGGTGTACCTATCCCCACATGGACTGCAGCGGTTCAAGAAGGCAGCTCACCACCACCTTCTCTAGGGCAATTAGGGATGGGCAATAAATGCTGGCCTGGCCAGCAATGCCCACATCCCATGAATGAATTAAAAAAAAACAGTTTCTCTTTGTCTTCTCTGTCCAGACCCCTCATGATTTTGAATACCTCTATAAAATCACCTCTCAGCCTTCTCTTCTTTAAGTAAAACAGTCCTAACATCTCTTAACTAAGGTTTCTTATCCCTGGAACCATTCTTGTAAATCTTTTCTGCACTTTCTCCAATGCTTTCACATCTTTCTTCAAGTGTGACACCCAGAACTGGATGCAATACTCCAGCTGAGGCTCAGCTAATTCAACATAACTACCTTGCTCTTGTACTCTATGTCCCTATTTATAAAGCCTAGGATATTGTATGCTTTATTAACTGCTCTCTCAACCTGTCCTGACACCTTCAATGACTTATGCACATATACACCCAGGTCCCTCTGCTCCTGTACCCCCTTTAGAGTTGTACCATTTATCTTATATTATCTCTCCATGTTCTTCTGCATTGAACTTCATCTGCCACTTGTCCACCCATTACACCAATTTGTCTATGTCCTTTTGAAGTTCTACACTATCCTCCACACAGTTCACAATGCTTCCAAGTTTCGTATGATCCACAAATTTTTAAATTGTGCCTTGTACACCAAGGTTATTAATATATATCAGGAAGACCAAGGGTCCCAACACTGACCCATGGAGAACTCCACTACAAACCTTCCTCCAGCCCAAAAAACATCCATTAATCACTACTCTGTTTCCTGTCACACAGCCAATTTCGTATCCATGTTGCTACTTTCCTTTTTATTCCATGAACTATAACTTTGCTCACAAGTCAGTTGCGTGGCACTATATCAAACGCCTTCTGGAAGTCGATCTACATCACATCAACGGCATTGCCCTCATCAGTCCTCTCAGTTACCTCTTTGAAAAACACCAGCAAGTTAGCTAAGCCTTGGGAAGTGGAATTGAGGTGCTCCGCGAAAATGTTTCAAGGACCAGTTGAAGAAACAGCTCTCCTTGGTTGACATCAAACAACGGACATGAGAACAGGAAGCTGCTGACATAAACAACTGGTGCTCAAAAATCAGGAATGCTACATGCAAGTTTGAGTCTTTAATGTGAAGCTGCAGGACAGAAACGTTGAAAACGGAAGAAAGCTGCTTCTTCCCGGTCTCCCCCAGATCAAGAATGCCTGTGCCCCAAATGCTAAAGAGCCTGCATATCTCGAATTGGACTATTTAGCCACCATCAAGCATGCCAGCACCCAGTGAGCCGATTTTTCCCTTGATCATTGTCTGTGAAGAACTAGCCATCATCATCATTATCAATAAGATAAATGACCAGTTAATCTGTTGTTGGTGTTTGAAGCTTGAGAAGTTATAAGCTTATTTCTGTAAACTGAGAAAGTCAAAGCTCTTTCTATTAATCAACAGAAACACTTGGAAGTGTATAGGCCACTGTTACTGTGAGGTTTCCTTAGTTGACTTTTAATTTAAAAAATATATGTTGGATAAGAAATGGAAAATGATCATCGGTGGCTGCTGATCTTCATTGCGCTATTAAATGATCTTGTATGAACTCTCAATACTTCCTTAAAAATGTGAGATTAAAATCTCCAATTGTTTGCAAATATATACTGTTGAATATGATCTAAATGCTACAACAATGGTAAAATGGGAGTTGAAGGAGATGGGCTGGTGCAGGCCACAATGTCACTTAAACGAACAAATCTAATTGTTACAGTTGAAATGTTAGTTGGTGGGTGAGTTTATATCTTGCTTCATTCTCTCTATCTCCATATCAATTACTTGATTATTTACCTTTGTATTGATTGGTGTCTTATCATTATACACTGTGGTCATCCTTAGGATTCTTACCCTTCATTAAACAAACATGCATTTTGAGCTGGAATGCAGAACTCACTCTTTGTTTCCACCTCCCACCCCTCTCCCCTATATTGTTTGTTACATGGTGTAAAGTCCCTCTCATTATAAAACACATATACGTCGACTTGCTGTGAACAGCGCCACAAGAGATCTGTTGGATACATTTGTATGCACTGTATGTATGTACATGTGTACACAGGTTTGATATTTTGGGCACCTACATTGTACAAAAAAACATCCTGCAGGGATGCAACACAATATAATAATTATGCAGAGACGTCTTAAACCAAAACAGTTCTAACATGCTTAATCCATGCTTAAGACTCAGAATAATAGATTTTTGATCTCTCAGGAAATCAAGGGATATGGGGAGTGGGCAGGAAAGTGGAACTGAGGTAGAAGTTCAGCCATGATCATCGTGTATAGTGGAGCAGTCTCAAGGGGTTGAATAGTCTACTCCTGCTCCTATTTCTTATGCTCTTATGTTCTTAAGCTTTTAATTTCATCACTACTGTATTATGCAAAGGTGCCATCTCATTAAATAGATTTGGTATCACACAATGGCACTTTCTGTTTACTTTTGAAACAGAACATTGATTTACATGTTATTTCAAATGTTCTGTTATAGTCTGCTGAGTGTCAATCATAGAAGTTAGCAGCTGTCATTATTGAGAGTCAATCAAAGGTACAAGGAGCCCTATGGCAAAATACAAAGAAGCATTCAGATTTTACCTTTAAATTGGCAGCTACAAGTTCAGTATCAGAATAATCAGAATGAATGGCAGGGATGAGTGGCTAGTAATGGTGGTTGAAGTCAATGATATGAGACTCATTTAAGAAATAACTAGATGCTGTATCAGGAAGGTAGTATTTTGGGAGGTTGAGATGAAATGGGCTGAAGACTTTCTTCATCCAAACACATCTTGTGAATCAATTGAAACTATATTCAAACTAAGCCATAGTTGCACACTGCTACAGGGCTAGTGGAAAGCTGTGGGAAGTTCTCCTGCCCAGCTTCTTTTATGGTGAATGTGTATGTCACCAGGAGACCACAGGAAGGGAAAAGAAGAAAATCATAAGATACACAATGAAAATAAAACAGTTATAGCTCTAACATTGAACATTAAGAAGTCCTAATAATTTGCTGTATTATAATGCAAACTCCCCTTAAAATATATGCTGGGATCAGCTATCACTGTAAATACACAGTGCTGAGGCTGAAGTCGTCTGTTCACAGTTTTGCTTCTTAACATTTCTGTGATTTCCCACAAGTTTTCAGTCAGTGAATTAAGCTTATTTTAGCACCCTTTATTCATTTCAGTTCTTGCTGGAGTTGGCATAACTATTTTAATATGGTTAAAGGTCCAATGAGATCCAAGAGATGTGCAAATATCTAATATGCTGGCCCACAAAAGTGACTACAAGGCAAGGGTAATCCTGGAATATTGTAGCACTAAATTAGGTTTGCTCCGATTTAGAACTTTCTGGGTGTGCTAGATGAAGTAGTTCAAATGAAACCTGTTGGCTGCTTTTCCATGTGTTGTAGTTTCCAAGAAATTAACTTTTCAACAGACGAATGCAAACTTTAGATTGTGAAATCTGCTGACAGTTTGTATTTTAAGCAGTACAAATTTCTCCATCGTGAAGTTGTTTGTTTTAATAGGAATGAGGAGCTTGCAAAATAAAAGATCGAAAATGCTGCAAACCCAGAGTCGATTGATCGGTATCTGAAAGAGAAAGATCAATTTGATGTTTTTGATGGAATCTTTCATTAGGGTACTCCAGCAAGAGATTTACATACGTTTCTGAGAAGATTAATTTTATGGAATTTATCCCCGATGCCAGAAGGTATTTTATCACAAGCTCCAGGATATAAAGCTGACATTATAAGATAACATGTATAATTTAACCTTCCAGCAAAGATGAACCAAACTATGTCCAGCAATCTGAAGCTGGCCTCCAAGTTCAGCAGTCTAGCCACTATATATGGAAAACTGCTGTCTTCTCCTCTCCATCCCTTACCAGCTCTCCTGGCTCATCCACCCTCACTGAGACTCCCAGCTCCTCCCCCTAAGTGGTACTTCCAGTTTCCAAACCCTTGGCCAGAATTTATGTGCCCTCCCCACCCGCATGCCTGGCAGCGGGCTGGCAGGCAGGGGCAGGTGTAAAATCAGGTGGGGTAGCAGGGGGATGCTGTCCCCAATGCCTGCCCGCCTCCGCAGCCTGCCGCCCTTGGAGCAACTGAGGCCCTTAAGTGGCTAATTAAAGGCCATTTAAGGGCCTCTTCCCGCCGCTGCTGGTATTTTACTCTGATGGCCTGACTGCGGTCTTGGGGAGGAGGAGGTGCCTCCTGCTCATGCACTCTGTGCCCCATGGAGGGCCACACCACACCCCCCCCAGCAGAAAGAGCCAACCCGGCTTGAGTTCTTTGAGCATGTAACAAGCAGTGTGGATAAAGGGGAACCAGTAGATGTAGTGTATTTGGATTTGCAAAATGCATTCGATAAGATGTCACATAAAAGGCGCAAGAGCTCATGGCGTTGGGGATGATATATTAGCATGGATAGAGGATTGGCTAACTAACATGAAACAGAGATTTGGGATAAACAGGGCATTTTCAGGTGGGCAAACTGAAACTAGTTGAGTTCCACAGGGATCAGTGCTGGGGCCTCAACTATTTACAATCTATATTAATGACTTGGATGAAGGGACAGAGTGTATTGTAGCCAAATTTGCTGATGAAAGATAGGTAGGAAAGCAATTTGTGAGGAAGACACAAAGGGCTGGATTTTCATAGCCCGCTGAGTGCAGGTGTGGAGGCAAGTGTGATTTGAAGATTGCATTCTCAAAGGTTGGCACTGGGACCCAGAACACCATTTTTAAAGGGATGCCAGGGAACGGGTCGGATGCACACCTCCAACTAATCACCTGTTCAGCTCATTGAAGAGCTAACTAACAGGCTTGTCAACAACAGTTTTTAATTTTAAAGGCTGGAAAGTGGAGGACTCCATGTGGGGAACACAGCAGGGTGTTCATGTCGTGAACACTGGGTGGAGGGGGGGGGGGCAGTCGCTGAGAAAGGCTGATTAAAACAACACAGAGGCTCAAAAAAAAGCTCAGGTGCTTCAAATGGGTGACAGAGTGGCCATTGCTGCAGCTGTAAGGCTTCCTTTTCCCAGTGGTGAGTGGCAGGAACCTGGAGAGGGACGTGAGGCTGCTGGCATCACTGGAGCACCTGGGGTCAACAAGGGAAGGCTGGGTGAACAAATAAAGCCCAGCTGAGGGGGTTCAAATGGGAACAGGATACTCTGACATTAGACGGAGCAGCCAGGATGAGCTGCGGCAGATGCAACCTCCTGAGCAGGAGGAGGTCAGAGAAGCACAGCGGGGAACTGCAAGGGGAGGAAGGTGCTACCTAAAAAATCGGGTGCATAGTCAGCTACCTGCACATGACAGAGCGCCAGTGTCATAGCTGTCTATCCAGGCAGATGGTCTCAGACCTCTGTGCTCTGATCCACAATGACCTGAGGCCTCATCGCTCCCATGACAATGAAGGTCTCTTTTGCCCTGAGTTTCTAATCAACCAGGTCATTCCAGCTGTGGAGCTAGGTGGCATCTTGCAGTTTGCAGGCCATCAGGCAGGTCACAGATGCCATTTATAGGAGTGATTTGATAGAGGTATTCAAAATCATGAGGGGTCTGGACAGAGCAGATAGAGAGAAACTGTTCCCACTCGTGAAAGGATCAAGAATGAGAGGGCACAGATTTAAAGTATTTGGTAAGAGAAGCAAAAGTGACATGAGGAAAAACTTTTTCACCCAGCGAGTGGTTAAGGTCTGGAATGCGCTGCCTGAGAACGTGTGGAGGCAGGTTCAATTGAAGCATTCAGAAGGGAATTAGACAGTTATATGAAAAGGAAAAATGTGCAGGGTTATGGGGAGAAAGCAGGGGAATGGAACTGAGGGAATTGCTCTTTCGGAGAGCTGGTGCAGACATGATGGGCCGAATGGCCTCCTTCTGTGCTGTAACAATTCTGTGATTCTGTGATTCTCTCTGACGGGCCATGTTATGGAGAGTGCAACAGGCCACGACAATGACAGAGACCCTTGCAGGACAGTATTGGAGGGCAAGCCCACTGATCCAGGACTGGAATCATATCTTCAGAAACCCGACGGCTGTTTAATGGTTGGCCTGCTGAGCAGGTAACATTGGTTGTTTTGCCTCTGTGCCTCTGACTGGGACTCCCGTGGAACGATCAGTAGACATCTCTTCAAGGGATTTCCCTGTCCCCTTGGAGCCACCCATGCACTCTGAGGGATGGAGTGAAGGACCAAGGCAGCCTGGACTGGTGGAGAATGAAGGAGGCATGGCAGCTGCCAGGAAAGCGAGCACACACATAGAGGAAGCTCTTGTTGTTGTAGCGGGCCAGTTGGACATTGAGGGTGTGGAAACCCTTTCAGTTGCTGGATCTCATTAACTGGTCATTGGATGCCTTGATGGCCAAATGATTGCAATCGATGATGCCCTGCACCTGGGGAATCCAGCGATGGAGGCTGAACCCAATGCCCTCTGTGCCTGCGCAGGCACATCTGTGTCAAAGTAGGTGTAGTCCCCTGCCCAGCCTTCTCTTTTCCAAGGAAAACAGCCCTAACTTCTCCAGTTTATCTTCGTAACTGAAATTCCTCATCCCTGGAACCATTCTCGTGAATCGCTTCTGTACTCTCTCCAATGCCCTCACATCTTTCCTCAAGTGTGGTGCCCAGAATTGGACGCAATTAATCAGCTGAGGCCGAACTAATGTCTTATACAAGTTCAACATAACTTCCTTGTTCTTGTACTCTATGTCTCTATTAATAAAGCCCAGGATACTGTATGCTTTATTAACCGCGCTCTCTACCTGTCCTGACACCTTCAGTGACTTATGCACATATGCACTTAGGTCCCTCTGCTCCTGCACCCCCTTTAGAATTGTACCCTTTATTCTATATTGTTTTTCCATGTTCTTCTTACTAGAATGAATCACTTCACATTTCTCTGCATTGAACTTCATCTGCCACTTGTCTACCAATTCCACCAACTTGTCTATGTCCTTTTGAAGTTCTAAACTATCCTCCCCACAGTTCACAACAGAGGTGTGGACCTTGAGGACAGTGAGGCCACTAGAAGGAGACAGCTCATCAGGGGAGGGGCAGGAGATGAGAAGAGGCAGAGGGGGATAACACTGAACAGAGAGGTGCCCCTGCTGCACGACGAGGTGGCCTCTTCCTGCCACTCTCTGGGAAGAGGACTTCCCTCCTCTCCCTCACAGCCCCCTGCATTATATCCAGGTCTGCATTGATGAAGCGAGGGTCTGTCCTGCCCCTAGTGTCAGACCTCAAGCTCTCCTGTGATATCTCATTTCTCTCTCTTTTTTTAGTTTAGTTTATAGATATAGCACTGAAACAGGCCCTTCGGCCCACCAAATCTGTGCCGACCATCAACCACTCATTTATACTAATCCTACACTAATTCCATGTTCCTACCACATCCTCACCTGTCCCTATATTTCCCTACCACCTACCTATACCAGGGGCAATTTATAATGGCCAATTTACCTATCAACCTGCAAGTCTTTGGCATGTGGGAGGAAACCGGAGCACCCGGAGGAAACCCACGCAGACACAGGGAGAACTTGCAAATTCCACACAGGCAGTACCCGGAATTGAACCCGGGTCGCTGGAGCTGTGAGGCTGCGGTGCTAACCACTGCGCCACTGGTGCTGTGGAAGACAGATCTCTCCCCCAGGACAACAAGCAGCCTCTGTAATGAGTACTTTTATGTTGTCTGATGCAACATAAATGAGATGCGTGCAGTGCAGTTGGTTGAAGATCTCAAACAGGTTTATTAACAGCTAAACTATTATATACAGTACAGAGCAAACTATTTACAGAACCTTCCTCAAGGTGTTACAGTTGCAGAATGATCCTGGCTTTGAGTCACATGACTACATCTTGGTGCTTAGCTCATTAGCATACTGAGATCTTAAAGGGTCATTACTCTTAAAGGCAATCATACAACATTCCCTTTCTTTCCAAAGATAAGTCTCGTATGCTGAAAGTAAAAACACATAACATTAGATAACATCAAAATTAGTTGTACATGATAGAGATTATAAGATTTACAATTATGGGGAGAAGGATTGTGAAACTTACAAGTGCAGTGGCTTAAAAGTCCATATAACATTTCAGTGGTTTGACAACTCGTCCAGATCTTGTTATGGTATACCCTTCTGGGGATGTGGATTTCACCCTTGGCTGTTTTGGGTTTGCAGACATGTTGTCAATGTGTTGGTTGTTGTCCTGTTGTTCCATCGCACCCTCATCGTCGGAATGTGTTCTTTCGAGTCCGCTGTGCGCAATTGGAGTATTGCACACTTCTCTTAGTTGGCTTCAGTTCCTTCTCAACACTGCTCCACTAGATGTATAATCTCATAGACACAGTTTCTATAAGTCTGCCCATATACTGCTGAGACAGATCTTGACTGACAGATAAGCTGAAGGGTAGTCTCTGGAAGCAATATCTTCCTTCCAAATGGTGTTCTGAAAGTGGTGACTTCTTGAGATTCCTTAGCTAGGCGTACCGACCAATATCCATGTTCAGCATCCAACTTGGAGAAGAATTTGGCTCCTGTGAATTTGGGATTCAATTCCTCTAGAGTTGGAATCTTGTGGGGGCATTGCTTTAGGGAGAGGTTTAGGCGCCGCGGATCTGGACACACCCCAATTATTTCATCCTTCTTCAGTATGCACGTGATTGAGTTGCACCAGTCTGTGTGATGATGCACACGACAGATGATGCCATTGCGTTCCATATCATCTAACTCATGCTTAAGCTTTTCTTGTATGTGGATGCTGCACTTTCTGGGAGGGTCAATTGATGGAATTGCATCCTCTCCGAGATGCAGTACAGCATCGCCTTTGAAATCGCTTATGTCGTTGAACATGTCTGGGTACATTTGTTGTAGGTCGTGGACTGACTCAATATGGTACCCCTGGTCTCTTCTGCAGTAATGAGTACCTTGGTGACCACATGGACATGAACACTGCAATGTAGCTAAGGAAAATACAGTATGGCAAATGTTTTCAAAGGCTGGTGAAAGATTACTTTCAAAATTGTGATTCAGGAGATGAAAAGCTAAATTAAAAACAAATTAAATCCAATATTCTACCACTGAGTAGTTTATTTATTTTGATTAATTAAAGTATAACGGATTTCTTTTGCTTTAATGTGGAAGATTAGTTGCTTATTTATTGTAAAGGAGGGGTATGTGTAAGGGCTGGTTAAGAAAGGTTGTGACTAACCCAGTGAGCTGTTTTGTTGTATATTTGATCAAGCCTGTTAGCTCAATTCTCTGATTTATGACAGATTCTGTGACTTTGAAGTTAAGTGGAAAATAAATGGTACCAAGGAGGAATTCAGATTACATCAGAAACGGTTAGAGAAGCGGTTTACATAGCTTGTAGCTGTTACCTGAGCCTGAAGATTAAATTACTACCTTGTGTTCCCTCCAGGGTAGCAGTTATTTTTGTAAAATATATATACTGATAGCTTTATGATGTGGTTGCATTGAATGTTCCATCTGTGCCAATCTCCATATACATGCTGACTGCTGGTTTCCTCCAAGTCATTATATATGAAGACATGCATATCACATGACTAACTATTTGTGACAGTGTGTGGGTTTATGGAGAAATGCTTGGTGTGTAATGATATGACCGGAATGTGTTCTGGTTTGGTTGTTCAATAACTTTTGTTTGTTATTTTGTAGGTGTTGTACCACACTCCATTAACAGAATTATTAATACTTTATATGAAACCTAATATGGTTCACTCACAAATCAACACAGGTCATAGTCAAACCATTACAAAGGAGTGAGCTCTCACACAAATGAATATAGCTTGCACCAATGGTTCACTAATATGGAAATCAATGCATTTCACTGAAAACATATGGTGTTCAAAGCAGCAGAACATAAGTGTCATGAGGGACCCCACCTGCCACTAATGAGGCACATTAATTTCGCCACATGGACATTAAATTTCAAATTGTTGCTGGGAAGAAGAGAAGGCCTGAGACAAGGGGTTGCCAGGCCCCTGGCTGGAAAGACATTTTTGCATATTAACAGACAGTGCTTGGAACAAAGGAGCTATCCCCTGCTCCAATACAATCCACAAACAGACATGGTCGAACCAGTTAGTCACATGACTAACCTCCTTGGCAGTCTGGGTTTTTTTCTGAATTGTACAGTTTGAACTGAGAGTCTGCAGAAAGCTGTTTGCTCCTGGATTGTAAAGACCTCTCCTGGCTGGCTCTCCGCAGCCTCTCCTGTCTGCTCCTATCTCTTTCTCACAAGCCTCTGAATCCATTGAAGACACATGAACCCCAAGAGAGAAAAGTCTCCTACAGCAAAAAAGGTTTAAGAAGAATACTGGGCCCCAACAAAAAGAAAGATCTATCTACAATCAAGGACTCTACAGTGAGCTCGAAGAACCGCAACAACTCTTCAGAGATTGCCTCAAACCTTTCCATTTTATTTTTCTGTCTCTATATGCATGTGAGTATCGCATATGCATGCTAACATGGGCACATCATGTTTAGAGTTTAAGTTTCATAAATTTCAACTTTTTTCTTTAAACCTAAGAAAGCCTGTTTTCCTTATAATTGGAAAGCGGTGAACAAGGATTCACCAAGGGGGAGCTAAAAACACAGTGTGTTTAAAATTAACCCTGTTACGGTAAGACCAGGTGAAGGCTGAAAGTGACCTCTAGACACCTTTCTCACCTGGTCATAACATAAGAAAAGTTAAGGGTAAGAAAAGGCAATTCAGTCATTGAAGCTAATTTTTCAGCTTTTCCATTTTCGCATCAACCTTGTCTTGCACGTTCCTAAAGTTAAATGGATGCCCGCATATTTTACATTTTAATTATTTTTTAAACTTTTACAATTTGACTTTTTTCTCATTCTCTTATTCCAGTCTTTCTTTCCTTCTCTTTATTTCTCTTTCTGTACCTGATCTGACATTGAATTCATCCCCTCTAATTCACCCTCCTTCTTGGTCCTTCCCCTTTTTATTTTTCAATCCTTTAATCTTATGGGTAAATCTCTGTTTGTCCTTTGTCCCATTGCTCACTGAGGTCCCAGATGCCCTATTGGCTTTGCTATGACATTATCAGCAGCTGTGGACATAATTTTAACTCCTTTTTTTTTACAGTGTCCTCTCTTCCTCTCCTGAGGACTGTGGTACAGTTACATAGGCAAGGGCCACACTCCAGTGCCTTGCCCCATTGATACCCTTCTTGTGTGAGCCCAGGCAGTGAGTATTAACAGGTTATTCCATCATGAAGGGCACACACAGCAGAGCCTGATCCTGTCCACACCTTCAAATACGTTTCAGCAGGAATCACTGGACCATGATCAGGAGCAGGAAACTCGACTGATTATATTTATTTCTCCCCAGTCCAGGGCTACTTTTAGCAATGACACTGTCTGAGGAGATTGGATTGGGATCTTTAGGTCCCTGTTCCTCAAATGGATCATTGAGGAAGTATGACCTTAAAATACTTAAGTTGAGATTATACATAATACATAGATGGAACTGAGCTGGTGCCCACAAATCCTTATAAAATTAAAAATCAAAAGTAAAAAATACTGGCAAGCTTTTTAATTCACAGATTAAAGCTGCGACACAGAAGAATGTTAGCTCTCTATCACCTTGCCCAACCTATCCCTACCTTGGTAGGAAAATGCACCCAAGTACATTTACCCATGCTTAAATAGTATTTGTAATGTTAACACTAACGGCTGCTAGGTAAGGCGATAATGGCATCCGTGTGAAATACCTTGCACATGACTCCATATGTCTTGGTGCTGTGACATGCTCTCACTCGTTTCCGTTCTCCATACGTTTTCAGAAAAAAAGGCAGTTATTAAAGAATATTAGTCACTGTTTGCATTGCCAAAGAGCATCACCCAATCATGACAACAGATTAACTGGACCTTGAGCTGGATGTGGCCAGTCAGTGTCTGCTTATTTCCAGACAGATGACAAACACAGCTGATGCTACATCATTTCCATGAGACAGAAAACTATTAGCTGGACTGCGTGTACTATATTTTTCATATTAATTATATTCAGAGACTAGATGACCTTACCTCACAACAGCACTAAGTGGGTACAAGTGTGGATATAAACTTGTATCGAATCACTCTGAGACATCCAATATTTTCCTAAAACAATCCATCCCTAATGTTGAGCTGGATTCAATGACCTCCTTTATAATAAAGTAAATGGAAAGAGGTTTTAAATTAGTATATAGTTACACACACAGCAGTGAGTTTCAGTCATTTAGTTTCTAGTTTCTTTTCACTATTGTGGCTTAGCAATCTCAACTCGTTGCCATGCAGGCACAGACTGCTGCCATCATGGCTGCAGATGCCAGTGCTCAAAGGGGCTTTCAGGGTCTCGCAGTAGTCCAGCAATCTGTCCTCTTACAGATTACTAGGATTGCTGAGGGGCCGCTCTGCGGGAGTGGCAGTGGATCTGTGCAACAGGAACGTGCTGTCCTCTCTTAGGATGACAGCATTCATCCTCCTACCACTGTCAACCAGCCAGTGCACTTTGCTGTTGCCTGTCAGCCAGCTGCAGCAATTAGTGGCAGTACGGAGCCCAATCTTTGGGTCTAAGTGTTGAGTGGTTGATAACCCTACTGGACAGTTAATTGTGGCGTACAGCTGCCTGCTGTCTTGGTCTTAAGCGTGAGTCCAATTTGCTAACTCCACGCCTAGCTCATGCAGAACTAATCACAAAAGCTTCCCGCAGCAGTGCATGTGTACTCTGGTGCAGATGGGAGGACACTATGAGAGGAACACCAAGGATGCCACTGCCTTGCTAGTTATGGAAGGTATAGCATCACACAGTGGCTGCCTTGCATCAACCATTCTCCCCACGGTTGCCACCGTAATCGAGCAAAGCAAGCACCACACAGAATGCAGTGAATAGATCGGACGTTCTGGCCTACATTTGGGTCCCTCCTCCAGGTTTCAAGGCAGAGGACTCCCTGGCAGGGTCCAGGGCAGAGGACAGCAGCAGATCAGGGCATCACCACTCCCACTCTGGGGACCGAATTTTCAAATGCCAGCAGGGTCAGGACCAGGTCCGAACGTGATTTGAAAATTGTGGTCCCGGAGGTCATCTCCAGTACCTGATCCCTTCGGGAGACTCCGTAATTTTCAGTGAGGGTGGGGGGAGGGGTGTAGAGGATGGGGGAGCTGCTCACCTCCAATTAAGGGCCAATTAAGCTCATGGAGGAAGTCATAAGGGGTCCGATGGGGGAGGGGTTGGGGGTAGGAGTGGGGGTGGGGGTCCGCACTGTAATTATTAACTAGGATTCCGATGAGGCCGATCAGTCTGGTGCACAATTGCTGTCAGGCTCACAGCAGGCAGAGGGCAAGCTTTATCGTTGGAAGATGCAACATTTTGGGCCCACGGGGATCTTGCCTCTGGGCCAAGTGCAGGACTATTGTTTTTATTTTGCAGGCGCTGTCTTTATTCTGCTGACCCACCAAGGAGCTGCCTGCTCTCATGGCTGCTGCCTGCCTTTGCTGCTCATGCTCTACAGGCAGCTCCTGCCTCCTGCAAGTGCCCAGTGCCAATAATTGGGCATCGAGCTCGCCTTCTGCCCAATTTGGGCAATAACATTAAAAGATCGCATCACATTAGCCACACTGCTGAAGCGTGGGGTCAGGACCCAGAAATCATCCCAGCATCAGGTTCCCGACCCCATTTTGAAAATTCAGTCCTAGGAGACTGGGCACCATGAAAACCACCCCAAACTGGTAGCTCCATGTCTCATTGTAATTTATTTTCCAGATACCTTGCAATGGGCTACAAGGCCATCATCACGTTGAACTTCATTGTGACCAAGAACAGGCTGTGTGTCACCTCCCTGCACTTGTGTCCACCATGTCCTGAGTCCAAAATATTTACACTTCTACACCAGGAGACAACTCACCCAGGATGAGGTGCAGAAGGTGGAAGAGTTAGTCTACACTTTTTACTGGAGTCATGAAGAAAAACACATCTTTCAGAACCTCTGGACATCCCAATGAGTACCAATATATTCACTATCATATCACTGGATATATAGGAATATTGAGCAAGATTTTATTCTGCCCTTGGAGGTGGGCACAGAGGTGGGAGGGGCTTGCAAAATGGTAGGGGGTGGTGTTCCTGAAAGCGCCCGGCCCCCCTGCCATTTTGTCTAGGGTGGGGAACCCCAAGCCAATTGATGTCCTGAAGTGGTTAAGGGCCTCTTCTCGTCTCCACCTCAACTTTATTGAAGGCAGTGGGGCCTGCTTCCAGGGGCATCATCACCAAGTAAAGCCTGGGTTGATGGGGTCTCTTCCTTGGGGGAAATCCATAGCCCCCTTGGAAGACCACCCCACACCCTCACTCATCCCTCCCCCCACCCTGTCACCGGGGCCTGCCTGAATGGCCCTGGCAACCCTGACCCCATTCACCTCTCCTGGGGTATTCTCCTGTCTTTGTACTGCAGGGAATCCCAGTGGCACTGCTGGTACTGCAGAGCTACCAGCCCTTCGATTAGCCAGCAGCTCTGGAGGCGACAGCTCATTCCTTAAAAGACAGCGTTCCTGACAGCGGGCAGTTAATTGGCTGCTGTAGAATTGCAACGAGGGTCTGACGGAGGGCCAAGGAGGGGTCTCCCCCTTCCTTCTGACCCACTGGGACCCCCGTTGCAGAATGAAATCAGCCGGTTGTATTTTATCATTGCTGTAATATCGGAAATGAATCTATATTTCAGATAGCATTAATGAGATGTTCCAACATATTCTTAGAGTATTTAATGTATTTTGTTGTCTCCAAGTCTACATAACTGCAAGGAGAAGATTTACATTTACGTCTCCATGATCAGATGCAGCTCTGATATTAGCTGTTGTGTCAAAACCGAATGGACATTTTCTCACTGGGATTCTGTACCCTACCAGTTGCCCCCTTCCATTGGCTAGTAATACTGCGGTGTCTGGAGCTACATAACTGTGTTTTCAGCTAGTAAAACTCAATAGAAGAATTTAAGCTTACCACTGATTCGTTGTTTGATCAAATTTCACAAATAAAATGTTATGATCTCCATTTCCTTTCCCATGTGTCTAAGTATAGTTCTTAAATTTGTCATTCATGAGATGATAGTGTTCCACCAATGTGCTTTGTTGAATGATAATTTTCTTTAATACACTGACTGGAGAATCTGAATTTATATTTTTTTAAAAAGACATTTTAAAAAAGAGAGTTAAAAAAAAGGCGGCACAGTGGTTAGCACCGCAGCCTCATAGCTCCAGCAACCCGGGTTCAATTCTGGGTACTGCCTGTGTGGAGTTTGCAAGTTCTCCCTGTGTCTGCGTGGGTTTCCTCCGGGTGCTCTGGTTTCCTCCCACATGCCAAAGACTTGCAGGTTGATAGGTAAATTGGCCATTATAAATTGCCCCTGGTATAGGTAGGCGGTAGGGAAATATAGGGACAGGTGGGGATGTGGTAGAAATATGGAATTAGTGTAGGATTAGTATAAATGGGTGGTTGACGGTCGGCACAGACTCGGTGGGCCGAAGGGCCTGTTTCAGTGCTGTATCTCTACAAAATAACTTTGCTACCAGCTTAAGATGGCTACCTAATTTGCAACACTGTATCCTACATGGCAGTGCTTGTGAGGAGGGAGACAAAATATCTGCTCATGCCCCAGCAAGAAGCAAGACCCATGAAGTGCAAAATAACTACCTGTTCTTTTTGGCAAGAGAGAAATACTGCTAACTGCTATGTTTGAATAACTGAGTGACCGTCATGTGACAAGCCCCTGCCCATCTGTGGTTTTAAGCTTGAGTCTTTCTGCAGCAGAGAGAGGAGAAGCAACTGGACTCTGACACTTGCAGACCCAAGTGGGAGTCTTTCTCTCTCCCTCTATTCCAGCTTGAAAGCTTTCAAATCCTGCCTGTTGACTGACCATCTTTGCATACTCTGGCTAGAATCAGAAACCCCGTTGGAGGAAATCATCCACATCACTGTCACCAAGAGACCCATCGAACCAGTCATCTACCTCTTCAAACTAAAAGCCTCAACCACAGAATTCAGCTAGAAGCCAGCCGAATCACCAAAGCTCACAGACTGTATAACCCTTTTTTCCACAGACTCTAACGCAATCAATCTACCTTTCCCCACTCTGTAACCTATTTGTGTGTGTGTAAACCTCCGAAGTGTGTGTGTGAGTGAAAGTTGGTGTGTAGTTTAGGGGGAGGTGGTGGTGTAGTGGCAATGTCACTGGACTAGTAATCCAGAGGTCCAGGCTAGTGCTCAAGGGATATGGGTTCAAATCCTACCACAGCAGATGGTGAAATTTGAATTCAATTAA
Source organism: Heterodontus francisci (assembly GCF_036365525.1). Classification (NCBI taxonomy): domain Eukaryota; kingdom Metazoa; phylum Chordata; class Chondrichthyes; order Heterodontiformes; family Heterodontidae; genus Heterodontus; species Heterodontus francisci. The sequence goes on along the minus strand of NC_090378.1, from coordinate 76,587,822 downwards.
TAACTCTGGAATTTAAAAAAAAAATCTAGTCTAATGGTGACCATAAAACCCATCTGGTTCACTAATGTCCATTAGGGAAGGAAATCTGCTGTCCTACCTGGTCTAGCCGACATGTGACTCCAGAGCCACAGCAATGTGGTTGACTCTTAAATGTCCTAGCAAACCACTCAGTTCAAAGGAAATTAGGGATGGGCAATAAATGCTGGCCTAGCCTGTGATGCCCACATCCCACAAACAAATAAAAAAGTTTATTACTTTCATTAGTTTGGTTTAGGTAGAATAAAATTAACCTTTTTCTTTGTTAAACTCATGAAAACCTGTCCAATTGGTTCTTGTTATGATCATAGCAGGTAGGTAATCAAACACCCACTGAATTGGCCAGTACATCCATTTTAAGAAAGAATTAAACCTGGTGTGGTCAAACAAGGCAAGGGAAAAGAGGGAAGCATTCAACCCCTCCTCACTTGACCGTAACAATAGCTAACTCGGCAGAGAATTTGCTTACCTCCAGACTCCATTCAATGTTTTCCTTGGCAGCCTCGAATCCTCCATAAACTTTAGTGCATCCAACATTCTGCTGTCAATTACTTAACCCACACCAAGTCTTATTGACCCATCACTCTTATCCTTGCACATTTACATTTATTCCCAATTCCCCAACATATCATTCTCATCCTCATGTTTAAATCGTGTCCTGGCCTGGTTCCTCCCATCGCTGTAACCTCTTCCTGCCCTACAATTCTCACACTTAACCTTTCAACATTTCTTTTACTTGGGCCTCTGGTGCATCAGCCCGGCCCCCTGCCTTTTGTCCTGCCATTGGTGGCTGTGCCTTCAGCTGCACAGTCCTCATGTTTTGGAGCCCTGCAAAAAAAAAACTCCATTTCTTGACCTTCCTCTTTTCCTCTACAGTCCTCTGTTATATATTGTTATACCATCTGTAAAGTGCTAGGAACTAATTGTTATGTGTAAGCGTTCCGGAGGGGGGGGGGGGCACATTCAAGGCTGTGCTGGAGTCATGTGATATGTAACAGGACACCAGCCTGGGGCAGTCCTGTTCTAGGGAGCATGGAAGATGAATGGAATAAACAAAGACTCTAGCCTTTCCAAGTCTAAAGTGTGATTTGTTCAAACACATCTTCTTTGGCCTCCTTATCTCGAGAGACAATGGATAAGCGCCTGGAGGTGGTCAGTGGTTTGTGAAGCAGCGCCTGGAGTGGCTATAAAGGCCAATTCTAGAGTGACAGGCTCTTCCACAGGTAGAACCTAGAACATAGAACATTACAGCGCAGTACAGGCCCTTCAGCCCTCGATGTTGCGCCGACCTGTGAAACCATCTGACCTACACTATTCCATTTTCATCCATATGTCTATCCAATGACCACTTAAATGCCTTTAAAGTTGGCGAGTCTACTACTGTTGCAGGCAGGGCGTTCCACGCCCCTACTACTCTCTGTGTAAAGAAACTACCTCTGACATCTGTCCTATATCTATCACCCCTCAACTTAAAGCTATGTCCCCTCGTGTTTGCCATCACCATCCCAGGAAAAAGGCTTTCACTATCCACCCTGTCCAACCCTCTGATTATCTTATATGTCTCTATTAAGTCACCTCTTCTCCTCCTTCTCTCTAATGAAAACAACCTCAAGTCCCTCAGCCTTTCCTCGTAAGACCTTCCCTCCATACCAGGCAACATCCTAGTAAATCTCCTCTGCACCTTTTCCAAAGCTTCCACATCCTTCCTATAATGCGGTGACCAGAACTGCATGCAATACTCCAGGTGCGGCCGCACCAGAGTTCTGTACAGCTGCAGCATGACCTCGTGGCTCCTAAACTCGATCCCCCTACTAATAAAAGCTAACACACCATATGCCTTCTTAACAGCTCTATTAACCTGGGTGGCAACTTTCAGGGATTTATGTACCTGGACACCAAGATCTCTCTGCTCATCTACACTACCAAGAATCTTCCCATTAGCCCAGTATTCTGCAATCCTGTTACTCCTTCCGAAGTGAATCACCTCACACTTTTCCGCATTAAACTCCATTTGCCATCTCTCAGCCCAGCTCTGCAGCCTATCTATGTCCCTCTGTACCCTACAACATCCTTCGGCACTATCCACAACTCCACCGACCTTCGTGTCATCCGCAAATTTACTAATCCACCCTTCTACACCCTCATCCAGGTCATTTATAAAAATGACAAACAGCAGTGGCCCCAAAACAGATCCTTGCGGTACACCACTAGAAACTATACTCCAGGATGAACATTTACCATCAACCACCACCCTCTGTCTTCTTTCAGCTAGCCAATTTCTGATCCAAAGCACTAATTCACCTTCAATCCCATACTTCTGTATTTTCTGCAATAGCCTACCGTGGGGAACTTTATCAAACGCCTTACTGAAATCCATATAGACCACATCCACGGCTTTACCCTCATCCACCTGTTTGGTCACCTTGTCAAAAAACTCAATAAGGTTTGTGAGGCACGACCTACCCTTCACAAAACCGTGCTGGCTATCTCTAATGAACTTATTCTTTTCAAGATGATCATAAATCCTATCTCTTATAACCTTTTCCAACATTTTTCCCACAACCGAAGTAAGGCTCACAGGTCTATAATTACCAGGGCTGTCTCTACTCCCCTTCTTGAACAAGGGGACAACATTTGCTATCCTCCAGTCTTCCGGCACTATTCCTGTCGACAACGACGACATAAAAATCGAGGACAAAGACTCTGCAATCTCCTCCCTGGCTTCCCAGAGAATCCTAGGATAAATCCCATCTGGCCCAGGGGACTTATCTATTTTCACACTTTCCAAAATTGCTAACACCTCCTCCTTGTGAACCTCAATCCCATCTAGCCTAGTAGTCTGTATCTCAGTATTCTCCTCGACAACATTTTCTTTCTCCACTGTAAATACTGATGAAAAATATTCATTTAACACTTCCCCTATCTCCTCCGATTCCACACACAACTTCCCACTACTATCCTTGATTGGCCCTAACCTATCTCTAGTCATTCTTTTATTCCTGATATACCTATAGAAAGCCTTAGGGTTTTCTTTGATCCTATCCGCCAATGACTTCTCGTGTCCTCTCCTTGCTCTTCTTATCTCTCCCTTTAGATCCTTCCTGGCTAGCTTGTAACTCTCAAGGTGCTGCAGAAAAATTTGTTTGTCGGGGCTGTTACACAGTTGGCTCTCCCCTTGCGCCTCTGTCTTTGTTCCTGCCAACTACTAAGTCTCTTCGACTCGCCACACTTTAGCCCCGCCTTTATGGCTGCCCACCAGCTCTGGCGGACGCTGGCAACTGACTCCCACGACTTGTGATCAATGTCACAGGATTTCATGTCGCGTTTGCAGACGTCTTTAAAGCGGAAACAAAAACAAGAAATGCTGGATTCACTCAGCAGGTCTGGCAGCATCTGTGGAAAGAGAAGCAGAGTTAACGTTTCGGGTCATACTCCGAAGAAGGGTCACTGACCCGAAACGTTAACTCTGCTTCTCTTTCCACAGATGCTGCCAGACCTGCTGAGTGAATCCAGCATTTCTTGTTTTTGTTTCAGATTTCCAGCATCCGCAGTATTTTGCTTTTATCTTTAAAGCGGAGACATGGACAGCTGGTGGGTCTGATACCAGTGGCGAGCTCGCTGTACAATGTGTCTTTGGGGATCCTGCCATCTTCCATGCGGCTCACATGGCCAAGCCATCTCAAGCGCCGCTGACTCAGTAGTGTGTATAAGCTAACACATAGGAACCAGAAAACAAGTAGGAGACATAATATCCTCATTAAACCCAACTCTTTGACTGCAAGTTTTTGATCACTCCTCTCAATATCCCATCCTTTGCTTTCTGATTATACCACTGTGAAGCGCTTTGGGAGGTTTTTCTTTGTTAAAGGCACTGTACAAATGCCAGTCGTTGTTGTCAAATTAGTCATGCGTAAAACTCTTGGACAGATAAGCCCAGTGTTTCTCCAACCTCAAAAACATTTTACACATGCTGGGGCCGAATAGCTAATCACTAACTAGATTACTGCACAATAGTAGAATAGAATTCTTTATTCAAAGTAATATTTATAAAGAAAAATTCTATTCAATTGCTATGTCCTGTTAAAATATATTAGAAGCTCCCTTAAATGAACAGGTACATGATATAGTTTTCTGATTTCCTCTACCAAACATAAACCTGAAACTCTTCAGGCCACAATCACGTCAGGACAGTGGCCGGAATTTTACACCACCCCGACGAGCGGGATGCAGGCAGGGGGTGTCGTTAAATGGAGCAGGAGGCACCGGGAGACCTTCCCACTTGCTCCCGCCTCCTCTACCACTTTACGCAGGTAGGCAGCGGTGAAAATGGCCAGCCCGCCCTAGGCCAATCAAGGCCCTTAAGTGGCCACTTAAGGGCCTTTGCCTGTCTCCACGTGGATTTTACGTGTGGTAAGTGGGCGTCCTGGAGCCGGGAGAAGCTGCCAAACGAAAGAAGGCAGCTTCCGAACATCCCGGGGTGGCCCTCATGGTCAGGCACCCTGTGCCCGATGGAGGGCCGCCCCCGCTAACCGAACTATCCCCAAGACCCAACACGCCCTCCTTCTCCCCAGTCTAGCACCCTTGCCTCGCTGGAGCCTGACCAATTACCCCCAGTGAGGCAACTAAAACATACCTTCCTTCCTGGCTCCCAGGCATCTTGTCTTCATGCTGGGCCACAGTCCCAGCAGTGGCCACCGCTCCTGGTGGCACTGCTAGGACTAAGAGCTGCTGGCCTGCTGATTGGCTGGCAGCTCTATTAGGCAGAACTTCCTACCTCAAGTGGGTGGAAGTCCTGTCTCACACCAATTGAAGCCCGGGGGCCTGCAAAATACGGGTCGGATCCCCAGGTGTGGCGGATGCGGGCTTGCCACTGACTTTTCAGTCGGTGGTCGGGCCCCGTCCACCTAAGGTGAAATTCTGGCCAATGTTTACAAAACACTCGCCACAATAGAAGGACCCATTTTCGTTCAAGTAATGGGAAAGAAAAACCTAGACTGTTAACAGTTACACAGAGCAAAATCTGATGTAAAACAGATCTCTGGAGTGGAAGGAATCTGATGACCTTCTATGCTCAGGGAAAAGAGCAACAATCAGCACAATAATTAAAGCTACAGTAATCTCACTGACCAGGGAAAGTGCTTCTCCACTCAAACAGGATATTAATGAACATAATTTTTTTATGCCGATGCCAAGGGGTTGCGGGATATAACGAAAGTGAAACTGCAAAGTTCAGTATTATTTAATGGAGGGGATTTTCCATCAAGCTGTGTCAGCTACTCTCTTCATTTCCAAGAAAAAGTGTCTCACCGCCAACTTCTTCAAGAGAATTGTGCATTTGTGAAGAATTAAATTAGTATTGCAGTGATTCTGCACAATAATCACAATTCAGCCGATTATTTCATTAAATGTAATGTGTATGGACCATTTTGACAACTTTTCATTAGGCCGATCTTTTCTCCCTTTACACAATATTCTACAGTAAGCTGAATCAGTTTCCTTTTTTGCTGCATTGAAAGTTAATTTTATCCCAGCTGATACATATCTCTTGCAGCAAGTATTAAAAAGTTACACAACTGCCTGGAGTGTCTGAACCAATGAAAGCACAGATGATAATTTAGCAATGGGTGAGAAAAAACAGATGTAAAATTCCACCTTAAACTGTTGTGCTCTAAACCCCTATGTCACTGAATTTTATCAATAAAGGCTAAGAGTATAAGAATAAAGGAATAGAGAGAAACTGCTCCCAGTGGCATAAGGGTCAGGAACCAAAGGACACAAATGTAAGCTAATTGGCAAAAGAACCAAAGGCGACATAAGGAAAACCTTTTTTACGTATTGAATGGTTAGAATCTGGAATGCATTCCCTGGAGAGTGGTGGAAGCAAACTCATGGTGGCTTTCAAAAGGGAATTGGATAAGCACTTGAACTGAAAAAATTGCAGGGCTACAGGGAAAGGGCGGGGGAGAAGGACTAAGTGAGTTGTCCTTGCAGAAAACTGGCAAAGACATGATAGGCCGCATGGCCTCCTTCCATGCTGTAACCATTATTATGATAATAGGAAAGTTGTACAAGGAAATGGCTAGGCCCCTGTTAAGAGTTCTGTGTGGAGCTTCGGATATTCCACGTTGAAAGTGCATGAAAACCATGGAGAGCATAAAATGTAGATCCACCAGGAGGATGCCAGGAATGGGAAAATAGTCATGACGGAAGATTTGAAAAACTGGAACTTTTTCTACTGGAGGAGAAAATATAAGAGAAGATTTAATAAAAGCTTCTGAAATTAAGAAGGGCTTTGCTAAGGAAAAGAAACAAAAAACTTGCTTTTATGTAATGCCTTTCAGAACCTCATGACGGATCAAAGCATTTTGCAGCTAATGAAGTACTTTTGAAGCCACTGTTGCAATGTAGGGAAATGCAGCAACCAGTTTTGGCCAGCTCAACTGTTAGGGTGAATATAGAAATAATGGGCTGAATTTTACCAGCCCCTCAACGCTATGGGTTGTGGCGGGGAGGCCCGTAAAATGCCAGTGGGATCGGCTCACCGTGCTGCCGAGAAGGCCCCGCTGGATATTAGTGGCGGCGATGAGACCTCGGTGCAGCACACCACCCCCGACATGCCAACGGCGGCTATCCCATGGCGATTTTATGGCCAATCGGCCGCGACTCATGTACCTTTGGCAAGACACTGGTGGGGAGAGGGGAGGAATAAAGTTATCAGGGCGGGAGGGGTGGGGAGCAGGGAAATTACTTTTTATTGGCTGTGGGGATGGTGGGAAGGGGTTGAAGGGAAAATGTGAGAAGGTTGAGGGGGAGCTTTTGGGTTGAGAATGAAGTAAGTTTTCTGAATATACGGCAATGAAAAGACCATGGGGTTGCGAAAGGGCCTCCATCTTCTCATTATTCATTAAAAGCAAATGAAATCTAATATCCCTTTAAAAATGTAAATTTTGGCTAAGGGCTTGAAGCCCTTTAAAAATTGCTGGCGCGTGTAGGGTGGCCCCGGATGCCGTTGCTGGGGCTGCAGTGACTGCCCCCCTCTATGTCATTGGGGCGGCCGCTCCGCCCCCTCCATTTAAATCAGCCCCTGCGGGTACTATCACAGGGGCCGTGCGGTGGCATTTCCATGTCAGGAGGCCGCCGCTTTCACAGCGTGCCGCCACAAAGCGCGCCGCACTTATAAAATTCAGCCCAATGTTTCATGGGATTGGAGAGTCTGTGACAAGTGGTCATCAATTTGCAATCGCAACCAAGACAGTGAGGAATTGGGTTAGATGGCATTTCTTTATGCAGAGAGCTGTTGAACATCGAATCCTTTCCCACAGTGGGTGGTCGAGGCAGAGATGGTTGCATCTCTTAAGGGGAAATTGGATAAATATTTAAAGCAAAGGTTCAGGAGAGCCCTGGGCAATAGAATTAGATTTGGAATGCTCTTGTACAAAGCTGGCACAGACATGATGGGCTGAATGACCTCTTCTATACTGCAAATGGTTCAACACTAATGATGGACATGATTAGATGTGATTTAAAGCTGAATAGAGGATGCTTTACTCTGCAGTTGGCATTTCAGCCTTTGAATCTTTTAAGCCAATAATGGTGGTTGTATTCCAGTCAAAGCCACAAATGCTGCTAAACCTCCTGAGCAACATAAAATGAAAAAAGGTCAGTATTGATATTTTAATTTCATATCTACAAAGGACATGATATGGCTAGGCAAAGCCATTACACTGTAAATGCTGATCATTGCACTGCCTTTATCAGCTGCATGTACCCAGCAAAATCTCCCATACCCAAACCCAATGGGTCTGGACTCTCCTTCTCCATTACCAATGCCAGAAAAATCATGTGTTCAGGTACAAGCTAGGGAACAGAGATTGTCACGGCAGGTGAAAACAATGGCTTCAGTCTTCCCAATATTTAATTGAGGAGCTTTCTACTCATTCAGTATTGGATGCCAGACACACAGTCTGACAATTTAGAGACAGAGGAGGGGTTGAATGAGGTGGGTGTTACACAAGAACATGAGAAATAGGAGCAGGAGTAGACAATACTGCCCATCGAGCCTGCTCCGCCAGTTAATATGATCATGGCTGATCTTGAGCTTCAACTCCACTTTCCCAACCATTCCCCATATTCCTTGATTCCCTCAGAGACCGAAAACCTGTCTGTCTCAGCCTTAAATATATTGGAGCATCCACAACCCTCTGGGACAGAGAATTCCAAAGATTCACAACCCTTTGAGTGAAGAAATTTCTCCTTATCTCAGTCCTAAATGATCGGCCCCTTATCCTGAAACTATGCCCCCTTTTTTTAGATTCTCAAGCCAGTGGAAACAACCTCACAGTGTCTACCTCTTCAAACCACTTCAGAATCTTGTAAGTTTCAATGAGATCACCTCTCATTCTTCTAAACTCCAGAGAATCTAGGCCCAATTTACTCAGTCTCTCAGCATAGAACAACCCCCTCATCCCAGGGACCAATTTAGTGAACCTTCGCTGTACCGCCTCCATTGGAAGTATATCCTTTCTTAAATGTGGCGATCAAAACTACACACAGTATTCCAGGTGTGATCTCACCAAAGCCCTATACAATTGTAGCAAGACTTCCTTATTCTTGTACTCCAATCCCCTTGCAATAAAGGCCAACATACCATTTGCTTTCCTAATTGCTTGCTGTACCAGCATGCTGACTTTTTGTTCCTTGCATGAGCATATCCAACATCAACATTTAGAAGTTTCATGCCTTTTAAAAAATATCCTGCTGTTCTATTCTTACGACCAAAGTGAATAACCTCACTTCCCCACATTATACTCCATCTGCCACCTTGTTGCCCACTCACTTAACCTGTCTATATCTCTTTGCAGCCTTTCCAGGTTCTCCTCACATCTTACATTTCCACCTACCTTTGTATCATCAGCAAACTTAGGTACATTACTCTCTGTCTCTTCATCTAAGTTGTTAATATAGATTGTAAATAGCTGAGGCCCCAGCACAGATCCTTGCAGCACTCCACTAGTCGCAGCCTGCCAACTTGAAAAATGCCCCATTTATGCCTACTCTTTGCTTCCTGTCTGTTACCCAATCCTCTATCCATGCTAATATATTACCCACCAGCTCCATGAGCCCTTATCTTGTCTATTATCCTTTTGTGTGGCACCTTATTGAATGCATTTTGGAAATCTAGGTATACTACATCTACTGGTTCCCCTTTATCTACTCTGCCAGCTACCTCCTCAAAAAATTCTAGTAAATTTGTCAAACACGATTTTCCTTTCATAAAACTATGTTGACTTTGCCTGATCATACTATGATTTGCTAAATGCATTGTTAAAACTTCCTTAATAATAGCTTCCAGCACTTTCCCGAATACTTATGTCAGACTAACTGGCCTGTAGTTCTCTGTTTTCTCTCTCCCTCCTTTCTTGAATAGTGGTGTTACATTTGCTAACTTCCAATCTGCTGGCACTGTTCCAGAATCCAGGGAATTTTGAAAATTCATATAGTCAGCGCATCCACTATCTCTGCAGCTATCTCTTTTAGAACTCAAGGATGTAGACCATCAGGTCCTGGGGATTTGTCAGATTTTAGTTCCTTAAGTTTCTCCAATACATTTTCTCTACTAATATTAATTACCTTAATTTGTTCACTCTTTTTAACCCCTATGTTATCCTCTATTTCTGGTATGCAACTTGTGTCTTCAATTCTGAATACAGACACAAAATATTTGTTCAATGTCTCTGCCATTTCCTCATTTCCATATTAATTTCTCCTGTCTCTGCTCTCAAGGGACCAATGTTTACTTTAGCTACTCGCTTCCTTTTTATATATTTGTAAAAGCTCTTACAACCTGTTTTAATATTCCTAGCTTGTTTACTCTTGCATTCTATTTTTTCCCTTTTTATCAACTTTTTGGTGGCCCTTTGCTGGTTTCTAAAACACTCCCAATCTTCAGACTTGCTACTATTCTTTGCAACATTCTACACCTCTTCTTTTAATCTAATATTATCCTTAACTTCCTGAGAAAGCCACGGATGGATCTTTCTTGCTGAGTTTTTTTTTAACCGAATATATTTTTGTTGGACATTTTGAATTGTTTCTTTAAATATTTTCTATTGTTTATAATGGCCATCCCTTTTAGTCAACTTACACAATCAACCTCAGCCAGCTCTCTCCTCTTACCTATGCAATTGGTTTTGTTTAAGATCCTTGTTTGTGGTTGGAGTATGTTGCTTTCAATCTTAACATGGAATTCAATTGTATTATGATCACTATTTCCCAGCAAATCTTTTAATATGAGGTTAATAATGAATCCCGCTTCATTATACAATACTAGATCTAAAATAGCTTTATTCGTAGTTGGTTCCACAAAGTATTGCTCAGGAAACTGTCATGAAAACATTATGCAAATGCATCTTCTCGACCACCCTTGCCAATTTGTTTGGTCCAGTCTATATGAAGATTAAAGTCACCCACAATTATTACATTGTCTTTGTTACAAGCTCCAATAATTTCTTGTTTAATGCTCTGTCCAATGGTATATTTACTGTCAGGCGGTCTATAAACTACTCCAGCCAGCATTTTCTGACTCTTGCTATTCCTAATCTCCACCCATACTGATTCTAATTCATGATCTTAGAATCATAGAAAGTTTAAGGCACAGAAAGAGGTCACTTGGCCCATCATGTCTGTGCTGGATGAAGAACGATCTACATATTCTAATCCTACCTTCTAGCATTTGGTCTGTAGCCCTGCAGATTACGTCACTTGAGGTGCATGTCCAGAGGTCGTGTCTCACTAATTTGATTGAGTTTTTTGAGGAAGTGACAAAGATGAATGATGAAGGAAGGGCAGTGGATGTTATCTATATGGACTTCAGTAAAGCCTTTGACAAGGTCCCTCATGGCAGACTGGTACAAAAGGTGGTACACACGATCAGAGGTGAGCTGGCAATATGGATACAGAATTGGCTCAGTTATAGAAGACAGAGGGTAGCAGTGGAAGGATGCTTTTCTGAATGGAGGTATGTGACTAGTGGTGTTCCGCAGGGATCAGTGCTGGGACCTTTGCTGTTTGCAGTATATATAAATGATTTGGAGGAAAATGTAGCTGGTCTGATTACTAGGTTTGTGGGCGACACAAAGGTTGGTGGAGTTACGGATAGTGATGAGGATTGTCAGAGGATACAGCAGGATATAGATCGGTTGGAGACTTGGGTGGAGAAATGGCAGATGGAGTTTAATCCGGACAAATGTGAGGTAATGCATTTTGGAAGGTCTAATGCAGGTGGGAAGTATACAGTAAATGGCAGAACCCTTAGGAGTATTAACAGGCAGAGAGATCTGGGTGTACAGGTCCACAGGTCACTGAAAGTGGCAACGCAGGTGGATAAGGTAGTCAAGAAGGCATACGGCATGCTTGCCTTCATCGGTCGGGGCATAGAGTATAAAAATTGGCTAGTCATGCTGCAGCTGTACAGAACTTTAGATAGGCCGCACTTAGAATATTGCGTGCAATTCTGGTCGCCACACTACCAGAAGGACGTGGAGGCTTTGGAGAGGGTACAGAGGAGGTTTACCAGGATGTTGCCTGGTCTGGAGGGCATTAGCTATGAGGAGAGGTTGGATAAACTCGGATTGTTTTCACTGGAACGACGGAGGTGGAGGGGCGACATGATAGAGGTTTACAAAGTTATGAGCGTCATGGACAGAGTGGATAGTCAGAAGCTTTTTCCCAGGGTGGGAGAATCAGTTACTAGAGGACATAGGTTTAAGGTAAGAGGGGAAAAGTTTAGAGGGGATGTGCGAGGCAAGTTCTTTACACAGAGGGTGGTGAGTGCCTGGAACTTGCTGACGGGGGAGGTGGTGGAAGCAGGTACGATAGCGACGTTTAAAAGGCATCTTGACAAATACATGAATAGAATGGGAATAGAGGGATACGGTCCCCGGAAGTGCAGAAGGTTTTAGTTTAGACAGGCATCAAGATCGGCGCAGGCTTGGAGGGCCGAATGGCCTGTTCCAGTGCTGTACTATTCTTTGTTCCTTTTGAATGAGTTGAGGGTCTCTGCCTCAACTACCCTTTGAGGCAGTGAGTTCCAGACCCCCACCATCCTCTGGGTGAAAATATCTTTCCTCTTCTGAGCTAAAGTCCTTCCTCACTAATGTCCTTAGGCCTTCCTTTACTACCAGGGCCATCCCTCCTCCTTTGCCATTCTGTTGTCTTTTCAAACTATTGTGTACCCTGAAATATTTATTTCTTAACTTTGATCACCTTGTAACTATGTCTCTGTAATGGCAATTAGATCTAATCTATTTATTTCTATTTGTGCCATTAGTTTATCTGCCTTATTGTGGATGTTTTGTGCATTCAGATAAAGAACCTTTACATGGATCTTTTTACTGCTATTCCCTGCATGGACCTTGCTGATGCACAATAACTGTTGAAGTCTCTGGCCCTTCCTGTCTCACTCTGCTTGTCTTTATCCACATTGCTAGACAGTCCTATTGCCTTGACTTTTCTCTTTGGATTTCTAAATCTCCCTTCTCCTGAACCCTCCCCCCACGCCCCCCACCCCACCCCTGTTAGCTTAAAGCCCTATTCACAGCCCTAGTTATGTGATTCACCAGGACACTGGTCCCAGCCAGGTTTATTTGGAGATCATCCCAATGGAACAGCTCTCTCTGTCCTGAGTACTGGTGCTAGTACCCCATGAATCAAAACCCCTTTTTCCCTCATCACTCTTTGAGCCATGCATTTAATTCTCTAACGTGATTGACCCTTTGCTAATGGGCACGTGGCTCAGGCAACAATCTAGAGATGATTACCTTTGAGATTCTGCATTTTAATTTGGATCCTAACTCCCAAACTCTCTCTGCTGACCATCAATCCGAGTTATACCTCTGCTGTTGATTCCTACATGGACCACGGCAACTGGATCCTCTCCCTCCCACTCCAACTTCATCTCTAGCCAGGAATAGATGTCTTCAATGCTGGCACCAGGCAGGCAACACAACCTTTGGCGCTCCCGGTCACGGCTGCACAGCACAGTATCTATCTCCCTGACTATACTGCCCCCTATCACTACCATATTCCTTTTTGCTCCCCCACTTGAATGGCATCCTGCATCATGGTGCCATGGTCCTTGTTCTCATCTGCACACGTAGCAAGCACTTCGTACCTGTTGGTCAAAATCAAAGGCAGAGCCTTGTCCTACATGCTGGATCCCCATACCTGCCTCATTCGCAGTCACATCCTCCTGTCCCAGACCAACTCTAAATTTCTATTTAACCTAAGGACATGTGACTGCCTCCTGGAATAAAGTGTACAGGTAACTTTCCCCCTCCCAGATGCTCCGCAATCTCTGCAACTCCAGCTCAGCAACTCTGTAGACACTTATCACAGATATGGTTGTCTGGGATTGCAAGAATTCTACAGATTCCCACATGTTGCAGTCATGACACACCACCTTCCCTGCCATGTCTGTATAACTTATTTATTTACTCTTAATTATTTCATTACTTATGAATTTACTCAGCTAAAGTAATAACAAGTTAGAGTCCCCAGCTTTCAGACAAAAGAACACTCACCAAGTACTGCAGGTTGGAGGGGGCATCAAATGAAGCTTTATGGGCAGAGTTTAGGAATAAAAAAGGGACAGCCACATTGCTAGGTGTTTATTATAGACCCCCAGATAGTCAGCGGGAAATTGAGGAGCAAATATGTGCGCAATTTGCAGAGGTGTGTAAAAATAATAATAATAGGGTAATTATATTAGGTGATTTCAACTTTCCCAACATTAATTGGGATAGTCATTGTGTTAAGGGATGGAGTGGAGTTCTTAAAATGTATACAGGAGAACTTTTTAGCTCAATATGTAGAGGATCCAACAAGGCAGTGCTGGACCTAATTCTGGGGAATGAAGCCTGACAGGTGGTTGATGTGTTGGTGGGGGAGCATTTTGGTGATAGCAACCACAACATGGTACAATTTAAGCTTATTATGGAGAAAGAAGTAGACAAGTTGCAAAAAAAGGTTTTGGATTGGGGGAGAGCGAATTTTAGTAAAATAAGGCAGGATCTGGCCATGGTAGACTGGAAAGTGTTACTTGTCGGGAAATCTACAGAAGAGCAGTGGGGGGCATTCAAAAAGGAAATGGGGAGGGTACAGGCCCAACATGTTCCCTCTCGGGTAATAGGTAGGAGCAACAAGCCCAAAGAACCATGGATGACCAGAAACATTCAGGGTACGATGAGAAGGAAAAGAGAGGCTTTTAGCAAATACAAGGAGAGCAAATCAACGGAAGCATTAGTAGAGTACAGAAAGTGTAGGATGGAGCTTAAGAAAGCAATTAGGAGAGCAAAGAGGGGATATGAGAAAGCTCTGGCTGGTAAAAGTAGGGAAAATCCCAAGATATTCTATAAGTATAACCTGGGAAAGAGTAGGACCCAATAGGGACCAAGGGGGAAATCTGTGGGTGGAGCAGAGGACATTGGTAGGGTGTTGAACGAATACTTCACATCTGTCTTCACCCAAGAGAATGAGGGTGTAGATATGGAACTTAGAGAGAGAGAGTCTCTGAGGTTCTTGAGCAAATTGTCATAGGGACTGACAAGGTATTGGAGGTTTTGGCAGGCTTAAAAGTGGACAAATCTCCATGTCCGGACAATTTGTGTCCCAGGATGCTATGGGAGGCGAGGGTGGAGATTGCAGGTGCTCTGACCCAAATTTTTAATTCCTCTATGGCCACGGGGGAGGTGCTAGAGGACTGGAGAACAGCTAAGGTGGTCCCCCTATTTAAGAAAGGTTGTAGAGATAAGCCAGGGAACTACAGACCAGTGAGTCTCACGTCAGTGGTAGGGAAGCTATTGGAGAAAATTCTGAAGGAGAGAATCTATCTCCACTTGGAGAGGCAAAATTTGATTAGGAATAGTCAGCATGGCTTTGTCAGAGGGAGGTCATGCCTAACAAGTTTGATTGAATTTTTTGAGCATGTGACCAGGTGTGTAGATGAGGTTACTGCAGTTGATGTAGTTTACATGGATTTCAGCAAAGCCTTTGACAAGGTCCCACATGGGAGACTTATCAAGAAAGCAAATGCACATGGGATACAGGGTAATTTGATAAGATGGATTCAAAAGTGGCTTAGCTGTAGGAGACAGAGAGTGATGACAGACGGCTGTTTTAGTGACTGGAAGCCAGTGTCCAGTGGCGTACTACAGGGATCTCTGCTGGGTCCCCTATTGTTTGTCATTTATATAAACGACACAGATGACTATGTGGGGGGTAGGATCAGTAAGTTCGTGGATGATACAAAGATTGGCTGAGTGGTTAACAGTGAGGTTGAGTGTCTTGGGTTACAGGAAGATATAGAATGGGCAGAGAAGTGGCAGATGGAATTTAACCCTGAAAAGTGTGAGGTGATACACTTTGGCAGGAGTAATGTGACACAGAAGTATTCAATGAATGGCTTGACACTGGGAAGTTCCGAGGAACAAAGGGACCTTGCCATGTTTGTCCATAGATCTCCGAAGGCAGAAGGGCAGGTTAATAGGGTGGTGAAAAAGGCATATGGGACACTTGCCTTTATCAATCGAGGCATAGATTACAAAAGCAGGGAGGTCATGTTGGATTTGTATAGAACTTTGGTAAGGCCACAGCTGGAGTACTGTGTGCAATTCTGGTTGCCACATTATATGAAGGATGTGATTGCATTGGAGGGGGTGCAGTGGCGATTCACCAGGATGTTGCCTGGGATGGAACATTTAAGCTATGAAGAGAGGTTGGATAGGCTTGGGTTGTTTTCGCTGGAGCAGAGAAGACTGAGGGGTGACCTGATCAAGGTATACAAGATTATGAGGGGCATGGACAGGATGGATAGGGAGCAGCTGTTCCCCTCCGTTGAAGGGTCAGTTACGAGGGAACACAGGTTTAAGGTGAGGGGCAGGAGGTTTAAGGGGGATTTGAGGAAGAACTTTTTTACCCAGAGGGTGGTGACAGTCTGGAATGCCCTGCCTGGGAGGGTGGTAGAGGCGGGTTGCCTCACATCCTTTAAAAAGTACCTGGATGAGCACTTGGCACGTCATAACATTCAAGGCGATGGGCCAAGTGCTGGTAAATGGGATTACATAGACAGGTCAGGTGTCTTTAATGCATCAGTGCAGATTCGATGGGCCGAAGGGCCTCTTCTGCACTGTATTGTTCTGTGATTCTGTGATTCTGTTGAACAAAAAGCAACACCTCTTTCCCCTTCAGCACTGATTTCCCACATGCACCAAATTCCCGATGTAGCACTCAGTCCTCGAAGCACTTTGGTTTCAGTTTGTATATGAAAGCTGACACAGTGTTTTTGGATGATGTTGCCAAGGGGCAGCCTGTAGATGAGAAATAGGAGGAGGTCAAGGGTAGATCCTTGGGGGACACCAGAGGTAAATGTGTGTGAGTGGGAAGAGAAGCCATTGCAAGTGGCTATGGTTAGATAGATAAGAATGGAACCAGGCAAGTGCAGTCCCAACCAGCTGGATGACAGTGGAAAGACGTTAAAGCAGAACGTTGTTTATGGGCTGTACAGTAGTCCAAATTAAAACATAGGCCTGAATTTTGTGCCTGATGGTGAAGTCCCACTACTGGGGCTGAAAGCAGGAGCTGACCCCACTTTGGCCGGCGATGGGATCCCGGGCGGTATATTGCTGGCAGCGGCCAATTAACAGGCAGTCACTGGGGCCGCTGTCTAATTAGGGACAGCAGCCTGACCCAAGAGCTATGGGATCGATCAGAGGACCAGCAGCTCAGCAGCCTCATCACTAGCAGTGGCTATTGCTATGACTGCAGCCCCAGGAAAGAAAGTTGAGGTAGGATGTGGGAGCCAGGCCCCGGAGATAGGGATGGGGGGATGGTTTCATGGAGCACCAGCAGTGTTGTTGCCTTGAGGGCAACCATTGTTGCTAGGGTGCCCCTCTGTGGGCCAAGGAGTGTGTTAAAGGAGGACCTCTCCTGAGCCTAGTGGGAGGCTGCCAGATTTCACTGGGCAGTCTCCCCACACGGCAAAATGCCCGCAGAAGCAGGAAGTGGCCATTAATTGGCCATTTAAGTGGCTAAATTGGTTAGCCAGTGGGCGGCTAAGCCGCCAGCTATCCTGGCACTGGCATTGTGGTATGAGTCCCCTCCCCACACCTTCCCTTGCCATTTTGCCAGTCTTCCCAGTTCCCAGCCTGTCACCAATGGGCCAGGAAAATCCAGCCTGTGTACACAGATTCAGAACCAGAATGTGGGCTCACACCTTCCTTCTGCTTTTAGCGGGTGTTTTATACATTTCTCCCTCTCTTGTCTTTTCATGCATTTGAAATCTTTGAAGTTAGGCAGGTATTGGTTAATCATTTCATTCTCTCAGGGCATTTGCTGTAAGCAGCTTCAATCCTGTGTACCTGTAACTGACACAATCTAATTCTCACCCTTTTCATAACCAAAAGCTGCATCTCCATTCAACAATCCCATCTCCTGTCTTTGCCAATATAACACACAGTTTCATAATGCATTGGGCTGCCGCATGTCACTATTCTGAAAGTGTCACTTGCTTCTGGTGCTGCTGCCATGATCGATGCTATCTGAATAAAATTCAGCCCTATATCTTATAAGGGTTGTAGATGGAGAGGAAAAATAACATTGCTTGTCTTGTCGCTCCTGGAGTTAGATTACCATGTTCACCTTCTGCAGAATGCCATGTCACGGTGGTCAAGAAGACTGTGACTCTGACTGATTCCTCCTAGTTTTCCTCACTCCCATTTAGCAGCTAATATCTGACAGTCAAGAATGCAAGCTATTGTGGAATAAACTGCAGTAATTCAATGTAGAATACAGACAACCCAAGAGGAGCAGCACTTTCTGTAACAAATAAAAAATATTTTGGTTAGAGAGCTCATGACCAGACCTTTTCTGTATGGGATTTGTGGATGAGGTAGGGCTATGTCAGATTTTATATTTTGCACAACAGTGTGATGTCGCCATCATTTCCTCGAAACTGTGATCTCATCAGATGGCAGGATCCAACAAGAGCCAGGGTTGCCATAGGAACCCACGTCACTAAACAATACGTAAATATGGACTTCTAATAATCCCATTAGCTTTCCTTTCAACATTGTCATAGGATGAAAGAAAGGGAAATAAAGGTAAAATACCACACAATGGTACCTATTTTTAACTCTTCCACTTTACATTAAAATGCATTTTGCTGCATTTCCCTGTTTATTCTTATTTTCTTTTCTCTAGGTCCTGTCAGTCCCACACTCAATCGGGGAGATTTTAATGTCCTTCATTTGGTGGAAATGAGGCAGTAGCGGAGTTAAAATCGAGGTTGTCAACCTGCCACATCATTCCCACTCTGGCACCATTATTCCTTAAACATATAAGGTCCTGAGGAGATTTGACAGGGTGGACGCTGAGAGGATGTTTCCCCTTGTGGGGGAGCCTAGAACTAGAGGACACAGTTTAAAAATAAGGGGGTCTCTCATTTAAGATGGAGATGAGGAGAAATATTTTCTCTCAGAGGGTTGTTAGTCTGTGGAATTCTCTTCCCCAGAGAGCAGTGGGGGCTGGGTCATTGAATATTTTTAAGGCTGAGTTAGATAGATTCTTGATTGACAAGGGAGTCAAAGGTTATAGTCGATAGACGAGAAAGTTGAGTTGAGGTTGCAATCAGATCAGCCATGATCTTATCTAATGGCAGAGCAGGCTCGAGGGGCCAAATGGCCTACTCCTGCTCCTAATTTGTATGTTTGTAGGCTCCTGGGACCTTCTGAAGAGCTGCCAAGGAGCCCAACAGAATCAGGAGGGACCTTCACGAATCTATGTAAATCTGGGTCCTATGATATACATAAGACCTGATGTAATTATTGTGCTCTTGCAGACAGATTATTACTCTGCACAGTAAAACCTCATGGTGAAGAGGACAAGTTAAATAAAAGGGTAAGTAAAAATTACTTTTCTGGACTTCTGCTGCCTTGGACTCCTTCCTTGAGGTTTGCTATCCTGTGGAAGAGGGCATCTGTCACCTTTTTTTATTCTTTCATGGGATGTGGGCATCACTGGCAAGGCCAGCATTTGTTGCCCATCCCTAATTACCCTTGACACCTGAATGGCATACTAGGCCATTTCAGAGGGTAGTTAAGAGTCAACCACATTGCTGGGAGTCTGGAGTCACATGTAGACCAGATCAGGTAAGGACAGCAGATTTCCTTCCCTAAAGGACATTCATGAACCATTGTAATTGAAGGCCATCATCACCTTCATAACCACTGAAAAGGCTCTGTGGGAGGAGGAGAGCAGTTTAGGTCCTCATGGAGCAGCTTGCACAGGTGGCCAATTACTTCCTGATGAAGCATAGTGACAGTGAATCAAAAGATATTTGTTCCTTATACTGTCTCTGGGGATGGGTGTGTAGTATTGCGATCGGCTAAGCCTCTGGCTATGGTACCTCATGCGACACATCAACTCCATCTGCTCCTCCTCCTTGTTGTCCATAATGATCAAAAACAGTAAAATACCCAATGGGTAGGCCATTGCAATGCTTTCCCCCTCTTATGAATGTAGAATGAATTTTGGGCCCTGTAATTTATTGCCTCCCAACATTGACAGGACTCTGGATGCCAAGATTGGTAAGAAAGGCCTGTCAAACAGAGAGAAAAATATAAAAACCACTAAAACCAATTTCCAGACTACTACTGCACAGCTGCAATGGTTCCTTTGTTGGTCTCCCAAGTTGCGCATCATGTGAAAACCAATAATCACGTCATTATTAAATCACCCATGCCATTAATTTCTAGCCTTACATGATTGCATGGCAATTAATAATTTAAGTCTAGCAAATTGGCAATCGTCATTGACTAGAAGAACGCTGGTCTGAACAGCACAAAAGAAATTTTAATAACTAAGAGAAGACTAACAGTAGATTGGTCCAGCAAATTTCAAACTCATGGTGTATCTCCATTGCTCATTATTTACTCGGTTTGGTATGATTAAATAATGGTGTATGCCATTAATGCTTCATTATTGTGCTACCACTCTCAGCAGTTGGTTGAAGGAGGAATGTTGGACAGGATGGCATACGTCATTGCTGTCCACTTGAGCACTGGAATAGGCAGATGGCACCTTGATTAATATCTTATTCAAAGGAGTTGAAAACTGCACATTTATACAGCAGCGATAAGCATTAAAGATTTATTGTTTTCAGACAAATGACATGTGCCGTGTATTGGTTTAAACAAATACTTTGGTACCTGAGCGGAACTCTCTAAGTGGAACACTCTCAGAAGATGAATTTTCCCTGACATGATCTTGGGTGGGTTCCAATCACTGCAGTTGATCATCTGTTAGTCATATTGAAGTGGTGAACACACCCAGATTCCTTGCTGAGGTGTAGTTTGTGCTGGGAGCCATAGTGATTGATAAAAAATGAACGCAGAGGTGATGGCAAGTCCAGGTATGGAAGACTGCCTCAGGGAGTCCTTTTTAACAGATGTAATAGTGGAAAATCCTATAGCTTTGTGGAATCAGGATTGAGAAACTGGAACGGAGTGTATTTTCTTTATAAGTGTGCCATCCGGTTAGATGTCACCCATCCTGTTGAATTATTTACTTACTACGGCATTCAAATCTCTTAAAGGGAGCAATCCCCAGCTGTTCCCAATACCCTACTAGATATTGTTTTGAGCCAGTAAGGTGCCAGGTTCAATCACTGGTTAGTGCTGAGTTTACTGGTCTCAGTCTGGGTAGTGGTAGTGCTACAATTTGCTTCAGTGTATGAAGGCTAAGGAAGGAAATAAAAGATTAGCCAGCAGCTGATTGCTGTGCAGTGATTCTTGTTGGAAAAAGCAAATATGCCAATGTCAGGTGAGGGATGGGAATAGGTCCCCCATGGTCAAAAGACCCACCAAAACTCATTCTCAAGGCTCACTTGGGTGAAGCTGTGGAACTATATCCTGCATAAGTCAATTGAATGGAGCACTCCCTATATCCAGATAGTTAGGCTTTAGAGAAAAACAAATGGGGTTTAATAAAAAAAAGTATTTGAAAAAATATCAAATTTAAAGCTCTGAGGCTATTAAAAAGTTATCAAAAGCAAACTGACCGTTAAACTGATGAGCTGTCCCTATTACTAAGCTGATGATGCTTTGAGTACACCCATTTCCTGTTGTAGCTGTACTGAGTAGACATGATATCAATGCAAGCAAACAAAAAGTAAGTTAAATAGGAATTTAAAAAAACTGTGGAAGGCAAATGAACCATTTGGAAAAACAATCCTCTTTCTTTCACCTAGCATGTTCCATTTTTCCTTATTAATGACTTCTTGCTGCTTTATGTTAGCTGATAATGTTAACAGTTCTCTCTCTTCAGATGTTGTCCCTCTCTCCTTTAAATCTGTCATTATCACCCCTCTCCTCAAAAAAACAATCTTTGGCCCCACCGTCCTTGCAAACTACCAACCCATCACCAAACACTCTTTCCTCTTCTGATTGTGTTGTTGCCTCCCAAATCCATGCCCAACTCTCCCAGAACTCCATGTTTGAATCCCTCCAATCAGGGTTCTGCTCCGGTCATGGTACTAAAGCGGTTCTTATCAAGGTCACAAATGATAACCTATGTGACTCTGACAAAGGTAAACCACCCTCCTCATTCTTCTTGACCTGTCTGCAGCCTTTGACATGGTTGACCACACCGTCCTCGTCCAATGCCTGGTTCCATTCTTGTCTATTTAATCATATCCAGAGTACCACATGCAATGGCTTCTCTTCCAACTCCCACACTGTTAGCTCTGATGTTCCCCAGTGATCTATTCTTGGCCTCCTATTTATTCCTCATCTAGAGATGAGAGTGACTGCCCTTGACATCAAAGCAGCATTTGGCCGGGTGTGGCATTAAGGAGCCCTAGCAAAACTGAAGTCAATGGGAATCAGGGGGAAAACTCTCCACTGCTTGGTGTCATATATAGCACAAAGGAAGATGGTTGTGGTTGTTGGCGGTCAATCATCTCAGTCCATCAATGCAGGAGTTCCTCAGGGTAGTGACAAGAATGGAACCAGGCATTGGACGAGGATGGTGTGGTCAACTGTGTCAAAGGCTGCAGACAGGTCAAGAAGAATGAGGAGGGTGATTTCCCTTTGTCAGAGTCACATAGGACCTTGATAGGCCCAACCATTTTCAGCTGCTTCTTCATCAATGATCTTCCCTCCATCATAAGGTCAGAAATGGAGATGTTAGCTGATGATTATACAATGTTCAGCACTATTCACAACTGCTCTGATACTGAAGCAGTCCGAGTCCATATTCAGCAAGACCTGGACAACATTAGGCTTGGGCTGATAAGTGGCAAGTTACATTTGCAGTACACAAGTGCCAGGCAATGACCATCTCCAACAAGAGAGAATCCAACCACCTACCCTTGACATTCAATGGCATTACCATTGCTGAATCCCCCACAATCAACATCCTGAGGGTTACAATTGACCAGAAACTGAACTGGACCAGCCATATAAATATTGTGGCTACAACAGGTCAGAGGCTGGGAATTCTGCAGTGGGTAACTCATTTACTGATTCCCCAAAGCCTGTCCGCCATCTCCAAGGCGCAAGTCAGGACTGTGATGGAATACTCTCCACTTGCCTGGATGGGTTCAGCTCCAACAACACTCAAGAAGCTCGACACCATCCAGAACAAAGCAGCCCCTTGTTTGTCACCCCATCCATCACCTTAAACATTCACTCCCTCCACCACAGAGGCACTGTGGCAGCAGTGTGTACCATCTGCAAGATGCACTGCAGCAACTCACCAAGGCTCCTTCGACAGCCCCTTCCAAACCCACAACCTCCATCTCCTAGAAGGACAAGGGCAGCAGATGCATGGGAACACCACCACCTGCAAGTTCCCTTCCAAGACACACACCATCCTGACTTGGAACTATATCGCAGTTTCTTCACTGTCGCTGGATCAAAATCCTGGAACTCCCTTCCTAACAGCACTGTTGGCGTACCTACATCACGTGGACTGCAGCGGTTCAAGAAGGCGGCTCACCACCACCTTCTGAAGGGAAATTAGTGATGGGCAATAAATGTTTGCCTGGTCAGCGTCACCCACAAGCCTTGAAAAAATAAAAAAATGCAGTAATATTCAATTCACCAGTGTTGGTCAAAGAAGCAGCAAATGTTGGCAGCCCTTTAAATATGGTGGCAGCACCTCCACTTGACGCCATGTCTGCCGCCTCACTGCCTGCCTCTGCTTCCTGACTTGTTTGTTCCCCCTGCCTGCCAGCAGTTTAATTGGCCAGCCACCTCAAGATTGTTTCCTCCCCGTTGCTCACCTCACAAGCGGCGGCAGCTCTCACTTCTGCTCCTGACCTACCTGCAAAATCCAGCCCAGATGATATTGAGATCAGGCTTGGTCTGATGCCAAGAGCACTCAAGTAACCTGCTGATGTGCAATGTCTACACTCACACATGAACAAAGCTCACATTGGACCAACTGCAGGAATGTATTTGTCTGGAACCACAAGCTAACAAAAGTCTTTTGGAAAGGAGGAGAGAATTTGGAAAGTGGGGTTTAAAAATTGATAGTATGCAACAGATTGTTTAAAAGAAACCTCGTGGTAATATTTCTGCCTAAGTCTCTGAAAAGTTAATGTGTTATGTGTAAAGGCATCTTCTTTGTCTTTGCTTTCTGTAGATCACTGTGACTTCCAGCTCTGAGGTGTAATAAAACAGTTGTGCATATTAAGTAAACTTGACTCAGATCTCAATTTGATTGCATTATATATGTTTATTGTGCACTTACAATAATTTGTCACACATTCCAAAAAGATGACTGCTATTTCCAGACAGGAATTTTTCCTAATGACTTCCATTATTACCATAAACCTAATTAGAAAAAAGCTGCTTTCCCTGCTCTTGAATAAAGTGCTGTTGTTGTCTGTAAGCAAGATCAGACATTAATGAGATAAGTATGACCTTTTTGGTTCCAATGAGTGAAATTGGACTGAAATTCCTCCTCTTGATAATTTTACCAAAACAAATTGGTGTGAGGAGAAATTTCCCACTTTATACTCATGCCGTCATTTCTATTAAAATTATTTACCAGATTTAACCATCTGCAATCTTCACTGTGTTCCTGCCTCAGATATTTTGTGGGATGGTTCAGGAAGGCACAATACATATGGACGAGAAAGGCCCAAGAGCTAACTCCTTGAGAAAAATTACAAGCTCCAAGGAACTTGTCTTCACTACTACAACTTGGAGGTTCATCCCAATGTTAGTGGAGCAGGTGATGCATGGCTCAAGAAAGCAAAGAGTGGAGACAAAAAGAGATGAGCAGCAACTTAAAAAGAAGCCACTCGTGCAATGTCACCAGTTTTAACATGTGATTAACTACTCGCACTGTTATTAGATCTCTGGTATTCACCACATTTATAAACCTGCGGCATACACAACAAAGAGGATATGAACTATTTGGTTTGCCTGGCGCAGTACTGTGGCATGCAGACCAGAAGGTCACGAGTTAATTCCCCAGGTCTGTGCAGATCTCAACCAGGGTAACAGTTAGTGGGCTACAATTGGCTTCAGTGCTCTCGGACCACAGAGGAAGAAAAGTAATCAGCTATAATCTCCACTCCAGATCATTATTCAGTACCCTCAACTGGCAAAAACACATGTGAGGACTTGGTTGTGATGGCTATGATGCAGTGAGACGAGACAGTTTCCTGAGTGAGACATTTGTCAGAATGAAGTTGGAAATTGGTGCACGTGGGAATTCGGTGCAGATGGGGAAAGAAGGGCTCCTTTTCCTGTCTTTTTCAGCCTCCAGCAGCTGGTGAATCTTCTTCCTTTGACTCCAAGGTAGGTGAGTGCAATTTTCCATCACTTCAGTTTGAATTATTAACTAATTGACCAATTAAAAAATAAGGTCGTACAGAGATGGCAGGGCCGGTGGTGTGCTGCAACTGCAGAATGTGGGAATCTGTGGAATACACTGCAATCCCAGACAACCATGTCTGCAGTAAGTGTCTGCAGCTTGCATGACTTCAGCTCAGAACTACTGAGCTGGAGACTGAGTTGCAGACATTGAGGAGCATCAGGGAGGGGGAGAGTTACCTAGACACTTTGTTCCAGGAGACAGTCACACCCCTTAGAATAGGGAGACCATTAGAGATGGCTGATGGTCAGAGACAGGAGGGTGTAACTGTGACTGAGGCAGGTAGGGGGAATCAGCATGAAGTGAAGGAGGAGCCTCAGCCTCTGACCTTGTCGAACAGGTCCGAGGTCCTTGCTACCTGTGTGGATGAAGAGAAGGACTGCACGGTGGATGAGTGGCCTGACGATGGCACCATGGTGAAAGATGCCATTCCAGTGGGGGGAGTGAAGAGGAATGTGGTACTGATAGGAGACAGTATAGTTGGGGGATAGATACTGTTTTCTGTAGCCGTGACCGGGAGCTCCGGCAGCTGTGTTGTCTGCCCGGTGCCAGGGTTAAGGACATCTCCTCATGGCTGGAGAGCAACCTGAAGTGTGAGGGGGAGGATCCAGTTGTCATGTGGGAACCAATGACATAGGTAGAACAAGAAATGATGTTCTGCTTAGAGAATTTGAGAAGTTAAGGTCCAAACTAAAATGCAGAACATCAAAGGTAATCATCTCCGGATTGTTACCTGAGCCACACGGAAATTGGCACAGAGTCAAGCAGATTAGAGAACTAAACACGTGGCTCAAAGAGTGGTGTGGGAAGAAAGGGTTTCGATTCTTGGGGCACTGACAAAAATGAAAAGTAAAAACTTCAGCATAAATACAATCTCGCCAGATTGCTAACGTAGAATGTTGATGGTGTACGGAATGCAAAAATTAGAACTTTAGCTATCACCTCATGCTTTTGACTAGTTTGGGCCCAGATTCTAGTTCAGACTAGTTACCCTCCCATCCTGTAACCTCTACAACAGCCACCATAGTTAAACAAGTCATGGGAAAATCTTTTAAAGAGATACCAAGTCTGCCATTAAGATGATACTGAGAATTCCAAAAAAATTACAACACGTCAAGGAAGAATAACAAAGTAGTTTTTTGGAACAGTTAATGAGTACCTCCCAATCTAATGGGGAAGCTAATGTAAGATCTAGCTGTTGTATCTTTTATTTTCAGAGCTCAGGGAAGAGGGAGCTATTCCGTTCAGATGGGCTTCACTTGAACCGGGCTGGAACCAATGTCCTGGCCAATTGCATAACTAGAGCTGTGGACAGGGCTTTAAACTAACAGCGGTGGTGAGGGGGTGGGCGGGGGGGGGGGGGGGGGGGTGGTGTGGGGGGGGGGGGGGGGGGTGGGTGAGGATTTGGGTAAAGGGAAATTTAGAAAACCAAAGAGAGAGGTCAGGGCATTGGAGCAGGATAGTGATGTGGGTAACTTCCAACAGAATGCGTCAGGAAGGGACAGAAAGTTTAACAAAAATTGTACATTGGCAAATAAGGTCATTGCAGGGAATAGAGGTAAAAAAATGAAATTAAAGTTCCTTTATCTAAATGCACGAAGCAGTCACTGGAATTTAGAAGAGTAAGAGGCGACTTGATTGAAACTTATAAGATCCTGAGGAGTCTTAAGAGGATGGATGTGGAAAGGATGCTTCACCTTGTGGGAGAATCTAGAACTAGGAGTCACTGTTTAAAAATAAGGGGTGGCCCATTTAAGACAGAGATGAGGGGAAGTTTTTTCTCTCAGAGGGTCATGAGTCTTTGGAATTCTCTTCCTCAAAAGGGGGTGGAAGCAGAGTCTTTGAATATTTTTAAGGCAGAGGTAAATAGATTCATGATAAACAAGGGGTGGAAGGTTATCAGGGGTAGGTGGAAATGTGGAGTAATCAGTTCAGCCATGAACTTATTGAATGGTGGAGCAGGCTCGAGGGGCCGAGTGGCCTACTCCTGCTCCTAATTCGTATGTTTGTATGAACTAGTGGCACAAATAAAGGTAAATGATGTAGATCTAATTGCCATTACTGAGACATAGTTACAAGGAGATTAAGGTTGGGAAATGAATATTCCAGGATACACAATATTTCAGAGAGACAGACAGAATGGCAAAGGTGGAGGGGTAGCCCTGATAGTAAAGGATGACATGACAACTGGATCCTCCCCCTCCAGGTTCTTCTCCAGCCACAAGGAGATGTCCTTAACCCTGGCACCGGTCAGGCAACACAGCCATTGGAGCTCCTGGTCACAGCTACAGAGAACAGTATATACCCCCTGACTATATTGTCCCCTATTACTACCACATTCCTCTTCACTCCCCCCACTGGAATGGCATCTTTCACCATGGTCATAGAGAGATACAGCACTGAAACAGGCCCTTCGGCCCACTGAGCCTGTGCCAACCGACAACCACCCATTTATACTAATCCTACATTAATTCCATACCACATCCCCACCATTCTCCTACCACCTACTTACACTAGGGGCAATTTACAATGGCCAATTTACCTATCAACCTGCAAGTCTTTGGCTGTGGGAAGAAACCGGAGCACCCAGCGGAAACCCATGTGGTCACAGGGAGAACTTGCAAACTCCACACAGGCAGCACCCAGAACCAAACCCGGGTCACTGGAGCTGTGAGGCTGCAGTGCTAACCACTGCGCCACTCACCAAGGTTAAGGTGTCCTTACTAAGTAGGGATCTGGCCTCAGAAGATGATGAAGTAGAATCAGTATGGATGGAAATTAGAAATAGTCAGAAAACATTGGTGGGAATAGTTTACAGGCCCCCTAGCAGTAGTTATATTATTGAACAGAACATTAAACGGGAAATTATTGCAGCATGTAAAAAAGGTAATGTATTAATTGTGGGGGACTTTAATCTGCATATAGACTGGGACAATCAAATTGGCAACAGTGGTCTGGAAGATGAATTTGTAGAATGCTTTTGTGACAGTTTCTTGGAGCAATACGTTGTAGAACTGACTAAGGATAAAGTTATCTTCGATCTAGTATTGTGTAATGAAGCAGGGTTAGTAATCAATGTTATTGTAAAAGATCTATTGGGAAATAGTGATATAAATACCATAGAATTTCATGTTAAGTTTGAAAGTGACACATTTCAATCACTAACAAGAATCTTAAACTTAAACAAAGCCAATTACGAAGGTATGAGGGGAGAACTGGCTAAGGTTAATTGGGTAAATAGACTGGAAGGTATGGCGGTAAATGAACAGTGGGAAACATTTAAAGAAACAATTCAAAGGCTTCAACAAAAGTACATTCCGTTCAAAAACAAAATCTCAAGAAGGACCCATCCGTGGCTCACTCAGGAAGTTAAGGAGAGCATTAGACTAAAAGAAGAGGCTTACAATGTTGCAAAAAATATTAGCAAGTCTGAGGATTGGGAGTGTTTTAGAAACTAGCAAAGGGCCACCAAAAAGTTGATAAAAAGGGGAAAAAATAGAATATGAAAGTAAACTAACCAGCAATATAAAAACAGATTGTAAAAGCTTTTATAAGTCTATAAAAAGAAAGGGAGTAGCAAAAGTTGACGTTAGTTCCTTAGAGGCAGAGACAGGAGAAATCATCATGGGGAATGAGGAAGTGGCAGAGGCATTGAACAAATATTTTGTGTCTGTCTTCACAGTAGAGGACACAAGTTCCATACCAGAAATAGGCAGTAACCTAGGGGCTAAAAAGAGTGAGGAAATTAAGGATATTGATATCAGCTGAGAAAAAGTATTGGAGTAACTTGAGGGACTAAAATCTGACAAGTCCCTGGGACCCGATGGCCTACATCCTAGTGTTACGACCAGGTGAGAAAGGTGTCTAGGGGTCCCTCTCAGCCTTCACCTGGTCTTACCATAACAGGGTTTAATTTTTAACACGCCATGTTTTTAGCTCCCCCATGGTGAATCTTAGTTCACCGCTTTCTAATTATAAGACAAAGAAACCAGCACAAATAGGCTTTCTTAGGTTGAAAGAAGAGAAGTTTAAATTTATTAAACTTAAACTCTAATTTGGTTGATGCCTACGGATACACAATGTGCCCATGCTGTTGTGCATAGGCAATACACACATGCAGATAGAGACAGAAAAGAGCAGAAGAAAAATAAAGTGGAAATGTTTGAGGCAATATCTGAAGAGTTTTTGTTATAAAGAACAAAGAACAAAGAAAATTACAGCACAGGAACAGGCCCTTCAGCCCTCCATGCCTGCGCCGATCCAGATCCTCTATCTAAACATGTCGCCTATTTTCTAAGGGTCTGTATCTCTTTGCTTCCTGCCCATTCATGTATCTGTCTAGATACATCTTAAAAGACGCTATCGTGCCAGCGTCTACCACCTCCGCTGGCAACGCGTTCCAGGCACCCACCACCCTCTGCGTAAAGAACTTTCCACGCATATCCCCCCGAAACTTTTCCCCTCTCACTTTGAACTCGTGACCCCTCGTAATTGAATCCCCCACTCTGGGAAAAAGCTTCTTGCTATCCACCCTGTCTATACCTCTCATGATTTTGTACACCTCAATCAGGTCCCCCCTCAACCTCCGTCTTTCTAATGAAAATAATCCTAATCTGCTCAACCTCTCTTCATAGCTAGTGCCCTCCATACCAGGCAACATCCTGGTGAACCTCCTCTGCACCCTCTCCAAAGCATCTACATCCTTTTGGTAATGTGGCGACCAGAACTGCACGCAGTATTCCAAATGTGGCCGAACCAAAGTCTTATACAACTGTAACATGACCTGCCAACCCTTGTACTCAATACCCCGTCCGATGAAGGAAAGCATGCCGTATGCCTTCTTGACCACTCTATTGACTTGCGTTGCCACCTTCAGGGAACAATGGACCTGAACACCCAAATCTCTCTGTACATCAATTTTCCCCAGGACTTTTCCATTTACTGTATAGTTCACTCTTGAATTGGATCTTCCAAAATGCATCACCTCGCATTTGCCCTGATTGAACTCCATCTGCCATTTCTCTGCCCAACTCTCCAATCTATTTATATTCTGCTGTATTCTCTGACAGTCCCCTTCACTATCTGCTACTCCACCAATCTTAGTGACGTCTGCAAACTTGCTAATCAGACCACCTATACTTTCCTCCAAATCATTTATGTATATCACAAACAACAGTGGTCCCAGCACGGATCCCTGTGGAACACCACTGGTCACACGTCTCCATTTTGAGAAACTCCCTTCCACTGCTACTCTCTGTCTCCTGTTGCCCAGCCAGTTCTTTATCCATCTAGCTAGTACACCCTGGACCCCATGCGACTTCACTTTCTCCATCAGCCTACCATGGGGAACCTTATCAAACACCTTACTGAAGTCCATGTATATGACATCTACAGCCCTTCCCTCATCAATCAACTTTGTCACTTCCTCAAAGAATTCTATTAAGTTGGTAAGACATGACCTTCCCTGCACAAAACCATGTTGCCTATCACTGATAAGCCCATTTTCTTCCAAATGGGAATAGATCCTATCCCTCAGTATCTTCTCCAGCAGCTTCCCTACCACTGACGTCAGGCTCACCGGTCTGTAATTACCTGGATTTTCCCTGCTACCCTTCTTAAACAAGGGGACAACATTAGCAATTCTCCAGTCCACCGGGACCTCACCAGTGTTTAAGGATGCTGCAAAGATATCTGTTAAGGCCCCAGCTATTTCCTCTCTCGCTTCCCTCAGTATCCTGGGATAGATCCCATCCGGACCTGGGGACTTGTCCACCTTAATGCCTTTTAGAATACCCAACACTTACTCCCTCCTTATGCCGACTTGACCTAGAGTAATGAAACATCTGTCCCTAACCTCAATATCCGTCATGTCCCGCTCCTCGGTGAATACCGATGCAAAGTACTCGTTTAGAATCTCACCCATTTTCTCTGACTCCACGCATAACTTTCCTCCTTTGTCCTTGAGTGGGCCAATCCTTTCTCCAGTTACCCTCTTGCTCCTTATATATGAATAAAAGGCTTTGGGATTTTCCTTAACCCTGTTTGCTAAAGATATTTCATGACCCCTTTTAACCCTCTTAATTCCTCGTTTCAGATTGGTCCTACATTCCCGATATTCTTTCAAAGCTTCGTCTTTCTTCAGCCTCCTAGACCTTATGTATGCTTCCTTTTTCCTCTTAGCTAGTCTCACAATTTCACCTGTCATCCATGGTTCCCTAATCTTGCCATTTCTATCCCTCATTTTCACAGGAACATGTCTCTCCTGCACGCTAATCAACCTCTCTTTAAAAGCCTCCCACATATCAAATGTGGATTTACCTTCAAACAGCTGCTCCCAATCTACATTCCCCAGCTCCTGCCGAATTTTGGTATAGTTGGCCTTCCCCCAATTTAGCACTCTTCCTTTGGGACCACTCTCGTCTTTGTCCATGAGTATTCTAAAACTTACGGAATTGTGATCACTATTCCCAAAGTAGTCCCCTACTGAAACTTCAACCACTTGGCCTGGCTCATTCCCCAACACCAGGTACAGTATGGCCCCTTCCCGAGTTGGACTATTTACATACTGCTCTAGAAAACCCTCCTGGATGCTCCTTACAAATTCTGCTCCATCTAGACCTCTAACACTAAGTGAATCCCAGTCAATGTTGGGAAAATTAAAATCTCCTATCACCACCACCCTGTTGCTCCTACATCTTTCCATAATCTGTTTACATATTTGTACCTCTATCTCACGCTCGCTGTTGGGAGGCCTGTAGTACAGCCCCAACATTGTTACCGCACCCTTCCTATTTCTGAGTTCTGCCCATATTGCCTCACTGCTCGAGTCCTCCATAGTGCCCTCCTTCAGCACAGCTGTGATATCCTCTTTGACCAGCACTGCAACTCCTCCACCCCTTTTACCTCCCTCTCTATCCCGCCGGAAGCATCGATATCCTGGGATATTTAGTTGCCAATCATGCCCTTCCCTCAACCAAGTCTCAGTAATAGCAATAACATCATACTCCCAGGTACTAACCCAGGCCCTAAGTTCATCTGCCTTACCTACTACATTTCTTGCATTAAAACAAATGCACCTCAGACCACCAGTCCCTTTGCGTTCATCAACTGCTCCCTGTCTACTCTTTCCCTTAGTCATGCTGACTTCATTATCTAGTTCCTTACAGGCTTTAGTTACTACCTCCTTACTGTCCACTGACCTCATTTGGTTCCCATCCCCCTGCCACATTAGTTTAAACCCTCCCCAACAGCGTTAGCAAAAGCACCCCCAAGGACATTGGTTCCAGTCCGGCCCAGGTGTAGACCGTCCAATTTGTAATAGTCCCACCTCCCCCAGAACCGGTCCCAATGTCCCAAAAATCTGAACCCCTTCCTTCTGCACCATCTCTCAAGCCACGCATTCATCCTGACTATTCTTTCATTTCTACTCTGACTATCACGTGGCACTGGTAGCAATCCTGAGATTACTACCTCTGAGGTCTTACTTTTTAACTTGGCTCCTAACTCCCTAAATTCTGCTTGTAGGACCTCATCCCGTTTTTTACCTATATCATTGGTGCCTATGTGCACAACGACAACTGGCTGTTCACCCTCCCCTTTCAGAATGTTCTGCAGCTGATCTGAGACATCCCTGACCCGTGCACCTGGGAGGCAACATACCATTCGGGACTCTCGTTTTCGACCACAGAACCGCCTATCAACTCCCCTTACAATCGAATCCCCGATGACTATAGCCCTTCCACTCTTCTTCCCGCCCTTCCGAACAGCAGAGCCAGCCACGGTGCCATGAACCTGGCTACTGCTGCCTTCCCCTGGTGAGCCATCTCCCTCAACAGTATCCAAAACAGTATACCTGTTTTGGAGGGAGATGACCGCAGGGGACACCTGCGCTGCCTTCCTGCTCTTTCTCTGCCTTTTGGTCACCCATTCCCTTTCACCCTCAGCAATCCTAATCTACGGTGTGACCAATTCGCTAAACGTGCTATCCACGACCTCCTCAGCATCGCGGATGCTCCAAAGTGAATCCATCCGCAGCTCCAGAGCCGTCATGCGGTCTAACAAGAGCTGCAGCTGGACACGCTTCCAGCACGTGAAGGAGTCGGGGACATCAGCCGTGTCCCTGAGCTCCCACATTGAGCAAGAGGAGCATAACACGGGTCTGAGATCTCCTGCCATTTTCAATCTTAAGCTTAAGTTAGTCTTAACTTAGATAAACGAAAAAGGAACGAAAAGTTTTTACCAATCACACGAAAAAAAAAAGAAATAGAAAAAGCCTTACCTTATCTTTGAGCTCAATTTAGAGTCCTTGATTGTAGGTAGATTTTTTTTTGTTGGGGCCCGGTATTCTTCTTAAACCTTGTTCACTGTAGGAGACTTTTTTCTATTGGATTCAGCTTTCTGCCCAAACTGTTTGTACAAATTCAAAAAACTCAGGTTGCCCAGCAGTTTAGTCATGTGACTAGCTGGTTTGACCATGTCTGTTTGTGTATCCGGCCATCTTAGCAGTCAACCTGGAATGTGAGCTCCCCCTCCTTCAATGTCTGGTGATCAAAAGTCCAATGTGGGTTGAATGTCAGGGAATGGCTGCTTTGTCCTTCCAAACACTGTCTGTTAATATGCAAATGTATTTTTCAGCCATGGCTGATCTGTTTAACAAGTCCTTTCTTCACTCCAGTAACAGTTCAAAATCAATGTTCATGATAAAATTAATGTGCCTCATTCTTGGCAGGTGGGGGCCTAGCATGACACCTCCACACCCAGTGGAATGAAATGCGATTTGAGAAAAGGCGCTTTTCATTAAATGGGTCGAGAGAAAAATGTAAGATACTGTAAAAAACATGCATTTCTCTCATTCATTCCCATTCATTCATAAATCCTAAAACTTATTACAGCCTATCATCTCTTGGTGCCAGTGCTGCTTTAATTGCCCCCTTTTTGGCAGCCCAATAAACATGTGGTTCTTTTTTTGGGGGGGAAAGTTTCCCTTCCGTCTGTCCATTTCCATGGCTGCCGAGGGTCTTTGTTCCTGTTGAGGTCTGAAAAGGGGGATGAGTGGTTTCTCTTTGGTTCTGACTGTGGGGGAGGATTCTTTGCTAATCTCCCCTTTGTCCCCAAGGACACGCTTGCCTGCTGGCATTTGTGCAGACTCCTCGGCACTCCCCTGTGGCACTTCGACTAGGTGAGGCATCACCCTCACGGTTTCTCTGCTCCCTAGAGGTCTTTTTTTGTCTCTGCAGGTTCCTGTAAATGCTGTCAGCAACTCTGGTGGGTGGTTCTAGTGTCTATATTTACATAGGAGAATGTGGGGTCTAACTTTTCACAATTTTCAGGGTTGGCTGACTGGACAGTAAAGGTTTTCATCTGAAATTCCTCCTGGACTCCTTTTAACCTGCCCTATTGGTCATTTTTTCCCCTTCCCTGTCTAACCTTTTGCCAGCCTTGTGCCTGGCTCCTTTTGTTCTCGGCAGGGTCCCTAACAGTCCGCCCGCCGTCTGTTGGAGGGTCCTCCTAACACTGGTATAGGACTTAGGGATGCAGGTTTCACTGTAGGTTGGGGTTTCCCCTCAACCTGGCACATGTGACAACTCCTGCAGTTTTCCACCACATCTTTGTGGAGATTTGGCCAGTCAAACTGCTGTCTTATGCAGGTTTGGTCTTTCGTATGTACAGTGTCATGGTCCTGTTGTTTTTTTTCTGGAATATGCAGTTTGCCTTTAAGGCTTGCAAGGGATCAGTATTGCTTTAAGAGCCGGCAAGCCGAAGGAGTTATAGGAAGGTGCATTTTCGTTGCCTTAGAAACAGCCATTTGGAGACTGCGATTCAAAGGGTGCATTCTTGATACCATGGAAGCAGCCACTGGGAGTGAGCCTGATGCAATACATTTGTTACAATTCAGTTTGAACTGGCAGTTAGTAAGACAGTTTGAACACACAGATAGAAGACATAGACAGCTGTGATGAGCACACCTGAAAAAGAGCTTGCTACCATTTAAACTGACGGAAATAGGATTTTTGTCTGTTTAATTATTATCTCTCGAAATTCTAAAAAGTCAAGCCAAGACAGAGATCGCTGGTAATTTAAATTGAAGAAAGGAAAATTAGATTGTAACTATCTTTTATCCCTCAAAAACTCTAAAGTCATATTGATTCTGTTGAAAGTGTTTGCAAGTCATTAATTGTTGAAATTCGCTGGACTTCGAACAACATTTTATGAGGACTTCGAACAACATTCTGTGAGGACTGCGAACAAGATTCTGTGAGGACTTCGAACAACATTTTACGAGGACTTCGAACAACATTCTGTGAGGACAGAGAACAGCATTGGATTGTAAATTTGCAAGGACTCTAATTTTTCTATTTTTAAATGTTCACAGTGTTTAAGATTTAGTTTTTTAAATTAAAGAGTTAATTTGCTGATTTAAAGACACCTGGTTTGGTTAGCCTCATTCGGGGAGTTAATAGATGGTACAATTTGATGGTCTTTCTTTAATTTGGAAAGTTTTTAAATGATATGTTAGCCGATCTGTGGAATGATAGGATTGAATTAACAGTGTGTTGGTCCCACCACAATCAGAATCATATATTTTGATTGGGGGCTTTGACAGGAGTGGTTGGTTGTAACATATTTATTGAAGGCTCGTCCGCGACATGAATAACATATTAATTGGGGGCTCACTCAAGATTTGAATCACATATTAATTGGGTTTCTGGATTTGAATCATAGCTTAATTGGGGGTTTGCTCACAGTAGAATCATATTTAATTTGGTGGCTCATATCTGGGATCAGAATCAGACTAATCTGGAGGGCTCACATTTGGAACTCTCGTAATTACTCTCTCTGGGATAACATATTTAAATTGGGGTCTTGCGTTTGGCATCAGATTAATTGCTCTCGAGTCTGGGATCTTATCAATTGGAAACTTGATTGTTGGGATCTAAATCTGATACCAATTACAAAGAAATTAAAAGAACCAGGGCTCGATATAATAAGGTACAGTCTATACCATTGTTATGGCATTAATGGTTGTAGCAGAGTTTTTGGGAAAGCAGAATGTTTCCCTGAGTGATTTGATAACTTTAACTAAGAACAAATTAAAAGAATTGGCAGTGAAATTGGGGTTGGAATTGAAATCTGGTGCCACAAAAGCAGAGATAATTGCCATTTTAACCAAACATCTGGAATTGGTAGAAGATGATGATGGTAATACAGTTGAAGGGCAATACGAGGAACAAGAAAGGGAATATGAGAGACATGAAGGTAATAGGTCCAAGACTGATGCAGTGGAATTGGCTAGGATTCAGTTCGAAATGAAAAAACTGGAGCTTCAGCAGGAAAAAGAAACAAAAAAACTTGAGGCAGAAAAAGAACTAAGAAAACTTGAATTGGAAAAAGAGGAAAGAGGGAAAGAGAGGGCATTTCGGAGAGAAAGTAAAAGAGAAGAGAGGGAATCTAGGTTAAAAGAGATGGAACTAAGACAAAGTCTTAAATCCAGGGAAAATTCGGGTCAGAAAAAATCTGAGTTTAGATCAGGGCCCAGCGAGAAGTTGTTTATATTTATACAGGCTCTTCCTAAGTTCGAGGAAAGGGATGTAGAGACATTTCTCATATCTTTTGAAAAAATAACCAAACAGATGAAATGGATGAAAGAAAGCTGGACACTGCTTATGCAAAGCAGGTTGGTAGGTAGAGCTCATGAAGCTTATGCCATGCTTCCTGAAGAGGCTTCTGCAGATTATGAGATGGCAAAAAAGGCTATTCTTGCTGCATATGAGTTAGTCCCTGAAGCTTACCATCAGAGGTTTAGGAACTTATGGAGATTGACTGGGCAGACATATTTAGAATTTGGGAGGGTGAACCAAATAAATTTTGACCGTTGGATACGGGCATTAAAGATAGAAACCACATATGAGATCCTTTGATAATTAATTCTCATAGAAGAGTTTAAAAACTCCATTCCTTTAGTAGTGAGAACTCATATAGATAACCTGAAAGTTTTGAAAGCTAGGCAAGCAGTAGAGATTGCTGATGATTTTGAGCTTGTGAATAAGCCAACCTATTTTGTCTGTCACCCCCATAAACCTGAGAAGGATAGAAAGTGGGAGAGTGAAAGGAAGGCAAGTAGCCGGGGACAAGAAGGAACAGCTGGGAATGCCCCAGGATCATCTCCTCAGGTCAGAAAGGAAGGTGCTCAGGGTAGAAGTGAGGTTCGCAAGCCAAAGTGTTATCATTGCAACAAAATGGGTCATCTTTGTTCAGAGTGCTGGAAATTGCAAGGTAAACCCACAGGACTTGTTGGGGTACGCAAAGTTAGTGCAGAGGAAAAGACTCTGACTGAGAGTACAGCAGACCAGGCTTTGGCTTTATGACACTTGTGAATGTGAAACCAGATACTAAAACTAAGAGGAGTGTAGAGGTTAAGAACAAAATACCTGAGAGTCATAATGATTTTTTGTCAAAGGAGAGAGTAACTCCGTATCCTGTAAGTGAGGCAGGAAAACCTATCATTATACTCAGGGATACAGGAGCGACGCAAACACTCTTGCTGGGGAAAGATATGAGGTTTCCAACAGAGAGCACCTTGAACGCTAAAGTTTTAGTAAATGGAATTGGCGTGGTGTGTGTACCTGTACCTTTGTATAAAGTATGCCTAGAGAGTGACTTAATAACTGGGGTAGTAACTGTAGGTGTTGTCCATAGTTTACCAGTAAAGGGAATTGATCTATTCCTAGGAAATGATTTGACAGGATCAAAAATATCAGTTTCTCCTGTGGTTACAGAGGAACCCTGTGAAATGAAGGAAACGGAGCAATTACAGGAGAAAGTTCCGAGAATATTTCCTCCGTGTGTAGTTACCTGAGCAATGGCTAACCAGGATCCATTGTCAGAGGTAAAAGGGGCACCACAAATAGATAATCAGGCATCTGAAACCTTATTTGGGGATTTAGATAATCCAAATGAGATGTTTAACAGATCGTCTATCATTGCAGCACAGCAAGCTGATCCAGGGATCTACCAAATAGCACAGATGGTTCTGTCAGAAGCTGATGTGAAAGGAGTTCTGGAAGGCTATTATATGGCAAACACGGTTTTGAGGAGGAAATGGAGACCACCTCATAGCCCTGCCAACGGAGACTGGACAGTTATTGAACAGATAGTGGTACCACCTAAATATCGCCAAGGATTATTAAGGTTAGCACATGACATTCCTTTTTCAGGACATAGGAGAATTCAGAAGACCAAATCACAGGTAAGCAAGCACTATGACTGGCCAGGTCTTACAAAGGATGTGAGACAAATTTGTAGGGCATGCCACATCTGTCAAACGGTGGGAAAACCACAACCTACCATAAAACCAGGGGATGAGGTACTAGTGTTGTTACCATCACAGGGAGAACCATTAAAAGCATGGTTCAGTGGCCCACATAGAGTGATCAAAAGAGTGGGTAAGGTAGATTACTTGATTGACACCCCGATCGCCAGATAAAGAACCGGTTGTGTCACATTAATTTGCTCAAACCATATTACCGCAGGGAGGAGGATAAGTCAGTACAGATATGTCAGGTAATTGGGACTGTGGAGAAGGAAAAGGATAGTGAGGATGAGGCAGAAGTAGGCCTAGGAAATTCTCAGATTGAACCTCCAACTATCTAATTAGCGAATGCAGAATGGCTAGGAAAATTAAACAATAAGTTTTTAAACTTAGAGGCATAACAGCGTGAAGTCCTAACCAGAGTTTTCACAATGTTTCAAAAAGTTTGTAGGGATAAGCCAGGATGTACAACCTTAGCCACACATGATGTGGGTATTGGGGGAACCATTCCTTTAAAACAGCATCCTTGATGCTTAGGTCCAGACCGACAGGCCCAAGTGGAAGTAGAGGTGCTGAAGGGCAGCTTAGATGAACCTAGTCAGGACAGCTGGAATTCGCAGATGGTCTTGATGACTAAACCTGGTGAGATGGCTCAAACTTGCATAGACTCTAGAAAAGTCACTGGGTTAAAGAAAGCAGACTCCTACCCAAATTCTTATTTAAAGGACTGTATGGACAGAGTGGGCAACACAATGTGTCTTAAAGAGACAAATGTATTGGAAGGATACTGTCAAATTCCTTTGATACCCCAGGGTAAGAAAAAATCAGTTTCTGTTACACCGGACAGGGTTTTCCAGTATCAAGTAGGTTAAGGGGTACTTGAGAAACTTCTCGGGGAATAGTGAACCCAGTAGTGGTCAGTGCTACTACCTGACTGAGATGATGGACAATAGGGACACTTGGAAGGAAAACACAAAACAATTGGAAGACTATGCTTGGAAATTTAAAATGGGTTAATTGGAACAACGTTTTTAAAATTTAAAGCAAAATGTTCTGGTGGAACTTATTGATGTAGTCTAAACATTTTTTTTTTAGAAATAAGTATATCTGTAAAAAAAAATATGTTAGCGTTTTTTCAATTTGTATTTTCTTTATCCATTGTAATGAAACACATTTCAGGAATGGCATTTCATTCCGCTAGGGGCGGAGGTGACATGGTCCTGTAGTTTTATTTCAGAATATGCGGTTTGCCTTTAAGGCTTGCAAGGGATCAGTATTACTTTAAGAGCCGGCAAGCCGAAGGAGTTATAGGAAGGTGCATTTTCGTTGCCTTAGAAACAGCCATATGGAGACTGCAATTCAAAGGGTGCATTCTCGATACCAGGGAAACAGCCACTGGGAGTGAGCCTGATGCAATACATTTGTTACAATTCAGTTTGAACTAGCAGTTAGTAAGACAGTTTGAACACACAGACAGAAGACACAGAAACAGCTGTGATGAGCACACCTGAAAAAGAGCTCGCTACCATTTAAACTGACGGAAATAGGATTTTTGTCTGTTTAATTATTATCTCTCGAAATTCTAAAAAGTCAAGCCAAGACAGAGATCTCTGGTAATTTAAATTGAAGAAAGGGAAGTTAGACTGTGACAATCTTTTATCCCTCAAAAACTCTAAAGTCACATTGATTCTGTTGAAAGTGTTTGCAAGTCGTTAATTGTCGAAATTCGCTGGACCTCGAACAACATTTTACGAGGACTTCGAACAACATTCTGTGAGGACTTTGAACAACATTCTGCAACGGCTTCAAACAACGTTGGACTGTAAATTTGCAAGGACTCTAATTTTACTATTTTTAAATGTTCATAGTGTTTAAGAATTTAGTTTTTTTTAAATTAAAGAGTTAATTGGTTGATTTAAAGACACCTGGTTTGGTTAGCCTCATTTGGGGGGTTAATAGATGGTATAATTTGGTAGGTCTTTCTTTAATTTGGAAAGTTTTAAATGATATGTTAGCCGATCTGTGGAACAATGGGATTGAATTAACAATGCGTTGGTGCCACCACAATCAGAATTGTATATTTTGATTGGGGCCTTTGACAGGACATGGGCTCTTCTTAATATCTCTCTCTGGTACATCTGTGGCATCACTAACTGGTGAACTACTGTCCACTCCTTGCTTTCAGATCTGTGAGGAGAACTCTATTTCCTCATCAGTACCCCATTCTTTAAACAGTTGCAATCAGAGACTCCCTCTGCTTCAATTTCAGCCTGGACAGCCTGTGCTAACTCTCGCAATACTGGGTCCGCTCACTGAGCCTCAGCTAGGGAAAATCCATTTCATTCATTCCCTGGGTCTCCTAACTTTCCAAAGAAAGTCTCAGACAGACAGACCTGGTCATCTGTCTGCTGTGCCAATCCAGTCTCCTCTGCGGGAGCTGGTTTTATCATGGCCTGATCCACTACACATTCAAGGAAACTGCAGGGGTCCGTCTCCTGCCACTGCTCTGTCTCTCTGACCTCCTGCAGTCTTTCTTTCACTACTGGGGGAGGGGGGGGGGCTACCACCTTCACCCCTGCCAGATCATTACCCAGGAGCAGGTCAATCCTGTTTACAGGCAAACTAGGGACAATCCCTATGGTCACTGATCCCAAAACTAAGTCGCACTCTAGGTGCACCTGGTGTACAGATACAGGCATGCACCGCCCTCCAATACCATTCACCACTATTTTGGTGTTCACTGCACTCTCTGGGGGCAAGGTCAGGCCTTTTCCCAGTAAAAGGGATCTAGTAGCCGCTGTGTCCCTGAGAATCACTATGGGCTTGCTTGCCCCACTCGAGGGATATGGGGTTACTTTCCCTTCAGACACAAAACCCTGATAACCCTCAGGAATCCTATTAAATTTTCCTGTACTAGCAGCCGTAAGCTTCCTGGGTCTCATTCTTATTGCAGTTAAAGCCACAGCTTGTTCTGCTGTGCTTTCCATTAGGGTCCCGTCTTCACTGAGTGGATGTGCCCTGATTAACCCTACTGGTTTTCCCTTTAGTTTCCAGCAGTCAGCTTTTAAATGGCCAGTTCTATTACAATGGAAGCACACAGGTCTCTGGGTCTCACTCTTGCTCACAGCACTTTCCTTTTTGGTTAGCGGAGGGCCCCCTGTGTCTCCTGCTTTCCTTTCTCTTCCAGGACTGTTTGGGCTCCTATCACCTTCGCACCTTTTGTCCCTTTCGAATTTGTGGGAGTGACTGGGAAAGGTTCTGCCCTGGGAAACCGACTTATAAATTAAAGCAAACTCATCGACCAGAGCAGCCGCTTGCTGGGCTCTCTGGACCTGTTGCTCCTCTACATGGGTCTTTATGGAGAGTGGGAGAGAGTGTTTAAAATCCTCTAACAGAATTACTTCTCTGAGAGTCTCATAGCTGAGCTGTACTTTAAGAGCCCTCAGTCACTGGTCAAAAGCCAGCTTACTTCTTTCAAACTCCAGATAAATCTGATCAGCTTGCTTCTTGAGGGTTCTAATCTTTTGGCGATAGGTTTCAGGTACTAATTCATATGCCCCGAGGATAGCAGTTTTGGTCAGTTCATAATGTAATGAACTCTCATCTCGCAACAGGGAATAAACCTCATGGGCTTTTCCAGTTAACTTGCTTTGTAG
The DNA here is from genome assembly GCF_036365525.1 of Heterodontus francisci. Classification (NCBI taxonomy): domain Eukaryota; kingdom Metazoa; phylum Chordata; class Chondrichthyes; order Heterodontiformes; family Heterodontidae; genus Heterodontus; species Heterodontus francisci. The sequence continues at coordinate 76,545,879 of NC_090378.1, read as the reverse complement.
CAAAATAGGCCAGGTCTCAGCTGGCCATTTTAGCTGCCTTGCCATTTTCTCAAAGGACATAAAAAATGTTTCTACATCTTCTTCATTGAATTTTGGAATTAATTGAGCTAGTTTTAACAATTCTGTACCCAGCCCTGAATTAAGCTCCTCCATATTGGCAAGGCTTTCACTGGGGTTACTCTATTGCCCCCCACCCACCCCCCCAGTTAACTCAAGCTGCTTCAACTCTCTCTCTCTTTGCATTCTTTCTGGAAGATTCTTTCTCTTTGTCTCTCCTCTCTTGCTTTCACTCTCTCCACTCTCTCTTTTTCTTCACATTCCTTCTGGAAGGCTCTTTCTTTCTCCCTCTCTCTCTCTTTTTCTTGTCTCTCTCTTTCTCTTTCCCTGTCTTATAATTCAAGTTTCCTTTGTTCCAATTGTATCTTTGCTAGCAGTACCCTGTCTACCACAAGCCTTAGGAGTTCAGACTTCCTAGCCTTGCCACGTACAGTGATCCCACACTGCTAAGCCATTTTCCTCAACTCTACCACAGACAGTGCTCTTAACTTATCCCAAGTTACTTCGCCCTGGCTTGGAGAGCTACTAGCTTCAGTTGCAGACATGTTAGTATTCAATCACACACAACCACGAGAAAACCTGTATTGCAATCTTACTCTTTTTTTGCTTGGGAACAATTTGGCTTCCCCCTTCCAATTTCTCTCGTTTGTCTGTGGTTCAATTCCGGATGCTAGCACCCAACTTTCTGTTATGGCCAGGTGAGAAAGGTGTCTAGGGGTCACTCTCAGCCTTCACCTGGTCTTATCGTAACAGGGTTTAATTTTAAACACACTGTTGTTTTAGCTCCCCCTTGATGAATCTTTGTTTACTGCTTTCCAATTATAAGGCAAAGAAATCAGCACAAACAGGCTTTCTGAGGTTTAAAGAAGAAAAGTTGAAATTTATTAAATTAAACTTAAACTCTAATTCGGTTGACACCTGTGGACACATGATGCGCCCACACTAGCATTCATAAGCGATACACACATGCAAATATAGACAGAAAAGTGCAGAAGAATAATAAAGTGGAAAGGTTTGAGGCAATATCTGAAGAGTTTTTGTTATGGTTCTTTGAGCTCACTTTAGAGTCCTTGATTGTAGGTAGATCTTTTTTTCGTTGGGGCCCAGTATTCTTCTTAAGCCTTGTTCACTGTAGGAGACTTTTTTCTCTTGGAGTTCATGTGTCTTCAGTGGATTCAGAGGCTTGTGAGAAAGAGATGGGAGCAGACAGACAGGAGAAGCTGTGGTGAGCCGGCCAGGAGAGATCTTCTCAGTTCAGGAGCATTCTGCTTTCTGCCCAAACTGTTTGTACAAATTCAAAAAACTCAGGTTGCCCAGCAGGTTAGTCATGTGACTAGCTGGTTTGACCATGTTCGTTTGTGTATTCGGCCATCTTAGCAGTCAACCTGGAATGTGAGCTCCCCCAACTTCAACATCTGGCGATCAAATGTCCATTGTGGGTTGAATGTCAGGGAATGGCTACTTTGTCCTTTAAAACACTGTCTGTTAATATGCAAATGTCTTTTCCAGCCATGGCTGATCTGTTTAACAAGTCCTTTCTTTGCACAGTTTAAAATCAATGTTCATGACAAAATTAATCTGCCTCATTCTTGGCAGGTGGGGCCCTAGCATGACACAAGGGTTCTAAAATAAATAGCTGCCGAGATAGTGGATGTGCTGGCTATGATTATCCAGAATTCCTTAGATTCAGGAATGGTCCCATCCGATTGGAAGTTGGCCAATATTACACTGCTTTTCAAGAAAGGAGGTAGAGAGAAAACAGGGAACTACAGGCCAGTTAGCCTAACGTCAGTCATTGGGAAGATGCTGGAAACTATTATTAAAGAAGTCTTAACATTGTACTTGGAAAAGCATAGTATGATTTAAACAAGTCAGCATGGTTTTACTAAAGGGAGATCCTGTTTGACAAATTTATTAGAGCTTTTGGGGATGTAACTAGTAGGGTAGATCAAGGGGAACCAGTAGATGTAGTATACCTAGATTTACAAAAGGCATTCGATAAGGTGCCACATAAAAGATTAATAGGCAATATAAGAGCTCATGGTGTTGGGGGTAATATATTAGTGTGGATAGAGGATTGGTTAATAGACAGGAAGGAGAGAGTGGGCATAAATGGGGCATTTTCAAGATGACAGGCAGTGAACAGTGGGGTGTTGCAAGGATCAGTGCTGGGGCCTCATCTATTTACACTCTATATTAATGATTTGGATGAAGAGACAGAGAGTAATGTATCTACGTTTGCTCATGATACAAAGCTCGGTGGAAAGGTAAGCTGCGGGAAGGACGTGCAGAGGCTGCAAAGAGATATAGACAGGTTAAGTGAGTGGGCAACAAGATGGCAAATGGAGTATAATGTAGGGAAGTGTGAAGTTGTTCACTTCGGTCGTAAAAATAGAAAAGCAGAATATTTTTTAAAAGGTGTGTAACTGGTAAATTTTGATGTTCAGAGAGACTTGGGTGTGCTTGTACAAGTAATGCACAAAGTTAACATGCAGATGCAGCAGGAAGGCAAATGGCATGTTGGCCTTTATTGCAAAAGGATTGGAGTACAGGAATCAAGAAGTCTTACCAAAATTGCACAGGGCTTTGATGAGACCAGACCTGGAATACTGTGTGCAGTTTTGGTCTCCACATTTATGAAAGGATATACTTGCACTGGAGGAAGTGCAGCGAAGATTTTACTAAATTGGTCCCTGGGATGAGGGGGTTGTCCTATGGTGAGAGGCTGAGTAAATTGGGACTATATTCTCTGGAGTTTAGAAGAATGAGAGGTGATCTAATTGAGATATACAAGATTCTGAAAGGGCTTGATAGGGTAGAAGCTGAGAGATTGTTCCCACTGGTCAGGGAATCTAGAACATGGGGGCACAGTCTCAGGGTAAGGGGCCAATCATTCAGGACTGAGATGAGGAGAAATTAACTCAAAGGGTTGTGAATCTTTGGAATTCTCTACTCTAGAGAATTGTGGATGCTCCATCATTGAATACATTTAAGGCTGGGATAGACAGGTTTTTGGTCTTGCAGGGAATCAAGGGATATGGGGAGCAGGCAGGAAAGTGGAATTGAAGCCCAAGATCAGCCATGATCGTATTGAATGGTGCAGCAGGCTCGATGGGCCATATGGACTACATCTGCTCCTATTTCTTGTGTTCTTGTGTTCTTTCCATGGTTGAATAATCTGTTGACATTGATTGTCAAGCCTGAGTTGGTCTGCCAGTAAACATAGTGTGTTTGTGTGCGTTTTGAGCAGTAGGACAGAGGATAGGTGCAAAATAGGTTGAAAATCTGTGAAGTGGACTTTCAACTTGCCATTTTAGTATAAATCTAGCATTGCAGTGGCATATCAGGCAGTTCCTATAATGGCAGCCCATCCACAATGTGTGGGCAGCAAGTTGAAACTCTGCTGCTGTATCTCCAGTTAAATTGCATTTTCCCAGACTTTCTCCCATTTTCTTTCACCCTGTCCTGAAGACCTTGATCCCTTGCTGGGATAGAATTCCATGGATACTGGCAGTGCTCTGTTAACCAAAATTAGTAACACTGGGCTGAATTTTAACTTGTAGGAGTGCATGGGTTTGGGAGTGGGTGGGGGGTTAAAACAGGGAAATTGACAGTGTGTAGAGAAGTCGATTCCAACTCTCGACTTCAATATTTAACTCCAGTGCATTAGGCTACCTGCAAGCAAGCCCCTCGGGAGAGGCAGGTTGTCAATTTCAATATGTTAATTGCTCAATTAGAGTGATATTAACGTAGATTTTGCAATTTAACTGTGGGCACAAAGGTTTCTCAAGCTCCCTTGAACTCGCCAGTGAAAGCAAAGTAAAAATACAAAGGCAATTGTGGGCCTGAAGACATGACAGGGAAATATGCCAATCAGTACTGAAACCTCACAGCTGCCTTCTTACTTTCTTGTGTGAAAGGCTTTGTTCACAGTACTTGTGCTGAGAGCATACTTTCACAACTTTGGGAGGTTAGTTCCACAACTTTGAAGATTTGTATATTTCATCTTCACTTTGGTGCTGTGATGTAACAGATCAGCACAGGTGCCATTTACGCTGTTTTACTTTGGACCTCAGATGAGAGTCAAGTTAACCAGCAGCAGCAGAAGCTGCTGGAAGAGTACCAGCAGCAGGAGTAACACCAGCAACAGCAGAAGCTGCTGGAAGAGTACCAGCAGCAGGAGCAACACCAGCAGGACATTCAATCATAAGGTCAGAAGTGGGGATGTTTGCTGATGATTGCACAATGTTCAGCAACATTCGTGACTCCTCAGATACTGAAGCAGTCCGTGCAGAAATGCAGCAAGACCTGGACAATATCTAAGCTTGGGCTGATATGTGGCAAGTAACATTCATGCCACACAAGTGCCAGAGGCAATGACCATCCCCAACAAGAGAGAATCTAACCATCTCCCCTTGACATTCAACGGCATTACCATTGCTGGATCCCCCACTATCAACATCCTGGTGGTTACCATTGACCAGAAACTGAACTGGAGTAGCCATATAAATACCATGGCTACAAGAGCAGGTCACAGACTAGGAAACCTGTGGCGAGTAACTCACCTCCTGACTTCCCAAAGCCTGTCCACCATCTACAAGGCACAATTCAGGAGCGTGATAGAATATTCTCCACTTGCCTGGATATGTGCAGCTCCAATAGCACTCAAGAAGTTCGGCACCATCCAGGACAAACCAGCCCACTTGATTGGCACCCCATCCACAAACATTCACTCCCTCAACCACCGATACATAGTGGCAGCAGTGTGTACCATCTACAAGATGCACTGCAGCAACGCACCAAGGATACTCAGGCAGCACCTTCCAAACCCGCAAATTCTACCAACTAGAAGGACAAGGGCAACTGATGCATGGGAACACCTCCACCTGCAAGTTCCCCTCCAAGCCACACACCATCCTGACTTGGGACTATATCACAGTTCCTTCATTGTATCTGGGTCAAAATCCTGGAACTCTCTTCCTAACTGTGTGGATGTACCTACCCCACATGGATTGCAGCAGTTCAAGAAGGCAGCTCACCACTGTCTTGACAAGGGCAATTAGGGATGGGCAATAAATGCTGGCCTAGCCAGTGACGCCCACATCCCATGAAACGAATAAAAAAAAGGAGCAGAAGCTGCAGGACGAGCACCAGCAGCAGAAGCAGCAACGTTCTGTGCCTCGCGGACCTACTGCTCCACAGGAGAGAGGGGATCAGCAGAGAAATGCAGCTCACAAGAGGCAATACCTGGCCCATGAAAGGTCATGGTGTGCTCTGCTCTGTAAAATGTTGCACAGCAGCGAGGTTTGGACATGCACAGACAGAGGATAAGCTTCCTCAATATGACAGAACACAAGTGTCTCAGGAGGTTCAGGGTCTTGCATCAGATGCTAGCAGATATTTGAAGCCTGCTGGAACAAAACCCACTGCAAGTGGACCTGGTGACCAAGCTTTAGCAGTGGTTATCAAAGTCATCACTGCCCTCAGCTTTTTTGCCTCTGGCTCTTTCCATGGCTCTGCAGGAGCCATGGGCAGGATTTCGCAGTCAGTGGCCCACAAATGCATGTCTAGTGGCTTGTTTGCTAGGGCAGACAATTATTTCATCTTTGCCACTACTGATGCCAGAGTGAGCGGGACTCGGGTTTGCAACTCTGGTTGGCTTCCCACAGGTGCAGGGTGTAATTAACTGCACACATGTGGCATTTAAGACACTCCCAGATCACCTAGGAATTCATCAACCACATGGACCTCCACTGCATTAATGTGCAGCTGGGGTACAACCACAAAAAGATCTTTATGCAGTTGTGCGCAAGATTCCCGGGCAGCTGCCATGATGTTTTCATCCTGCGGCAGTCCAAGCTCCCTGATTTTGGCTGCGTGGGGATGAGTGATACCCACTTAAAACGTGGCTGATGACACCTGTGAGGCACCCAGCCAATGAGGCCCAGGAGTGATACAGTGAAACCTATATGACAAACAGATGTGTCATTCAACAAGCCTTTGAAGATGTGCTTCAGGTGTCTAGGCAGATCCGGAGGGGCTATTCAGTAAGCATGAGCTAGTGTCTCCAGAAAGGTCATGGTGTGCTCTGCTCTGTAAAATGCTGCACAGCAGCGAGGTTTGGACCTGCAAGAGCCTCTTCGGATGAATATGAGGAGGAGGAGGTGGAGGAGGAAGGTGATATAGGCAATGCACTAACAGTGACACACATTGCTGCCTGGGATACTCTCATTATTGCAAGGTTCTCTTAAGTTCCCCCAGTCCACCCAAATTCAAAAGCCACTCTGCCCCTCACCACCCTCCCCAACCGCCTTCCTCCAACATGAAGCACTCCTGCAGACAACCATGCATCCCTTTCACAGCCCCTCATTGCTCAGTGTCAATTCATGTCTTATCATTTATTGCAAGTGTAAAGGCTACTTGCTAGCCAGCAACCAAACATGGGCAAGACAGGAAAGTGGTGGAAAGAAATAATATTTATATGTGTTACATGTTGTTGTACCATCTGTCAAGTGCTAGGATCTAATTTTTATGTGTAAGTGTTCCAGGGGTGACATTCATGGCTATATTAGAGAGTCATGTGGTGTGTTACAGGACACTGGCCTAGGGCAGTCCTGTACCAGGCAGCACGGAAGCTGAATGAATAAACAAATAACTCCAGCCTTTTCAAATCTGAAGTGTGATTATTTCTAACATATAGGAACCAGAAGACAATGAAGAGACATAATATGGTGGCAGTGAGTGTCTGTGAGAAAACCTAAAACATTGTAAATGAATTTAATGCTGAATTAGATTGGGAAAATTGACCCAAATTAGTGCCAGAGAGAGGGAAAGAAAAACTGAGTGAATCGTGTGAAAACGAAAAGCACAATGTCGACAGGCACAGCAATGAATGCAAAGCTAGAGCCCATAATGAATTGGGAAGCTGATGATATCTTAGAGGCATTTGAGAAGTTCAAACAAAAGTGAAGATTGACATTCAGTAGTAGCAGGCACTAGCAAAAAGGAGAGGGTCAGCTATATCCTACTGTAGGCAGGATATAAAGGATGAAAGTGATTTAACAGCTGGGAGCTGAGTGAAGAGGACAGCAGAAACCCAAACAAAATTATTGGAAGATTCACCACCCATCTCCAGCCAAAATCAAATTATTGAATCTAACAATATGAATTTCAAGGCCTCAGACAGGAATTCGGTCAGCCTATTGACAATTTTGTAACAAGATTGGAAAATGCAGCCAGAAAATATAAATTTAAGGACACAGCTGAAAGGCTGATAGATCATGGGGATTTGCACATCCTGAAGTACAAAAAGGTCTAATTGGAAAGGACAAGTTGACAATATCGCAGGCTGTTGACACTGCCAGAGCACATGAAGCCACAAGCAGACAGATGAAAACACTAGCCTTCAGTTAAGCCAAGAGAAAGGCAGCAGGGTTGATTCAGTGAAACAACAACAAAAGAATGTACAGCAAACTGAAAGACGTGCGGGAGCTGTGGACGACCACATGAATTCAGAGAGAGAAGGAAATGTTCCACATATGGATCAATCTGCAGAGCTTGCAAAAAGGCCAATCACTGGGAAAAGATGTATAGAATAAGGGAAGAAGGTGGTAGCCAAGTCACCAGAGCCAGAGTAACAGGGTGAATCAGTAGGAAAAGAAACCAAAATATCCATACCCTGGAAGGTGACGATGAGTTTGAGAACACGATAGACATATGAACCATATAGCTACATGAAATGTCTGGATGTGACAGTTCCCAGAGAAAAGAAATTCACACGGCCATTCAGATCAGGAAGAGAGTAAGAAATAAGGCCACAACGATAAATCTGAAGGTGAAGATTGATACTGGAGCGCAGAGTAACATCATTCCACTCAGACTATACCAGAAGGTTTTTCCTGAAATGATAGAAGAAAATGGTTACCCAAGGAAAGGTGCTCTGAAACCGAACAATGCCATGCTAACAGCATACGGGGGAACTGAGATTCAACAGCTAGGAACAACCCAAATTAGAGGGACACACAAAGGAAAAGATGCAAAAGTCACTGAAAGAGATGATCCTGCTATGTTGGGGTTGAGCAGTTGCGAAGATCTACGGATTATCTCAGTACACCATGAGGTAAAGGAAGCAACACTGAGGGTTGAAGATAGTCAAGAAGATCTGGTACAAATGTACCCAAAATGTTTTGATGAGATGGTTGGCTGCTTGAAGATTTTGAGTATCACATCGCTATTGACCCAGCGATGAAACCAGTGATTCATCCCCCGCGTAAAGTACCAATAGAACTAACAGGAAAGTGAAAAAAAGAGCTCCAAATAATGGAAGAAAAGAAGGTGATCACCAGAGTCACAGAGCCTACAGATTTGGTAAATTCCATCATGGTGCGAGGGAAGCCAAATGGACAGTTAAGAATTTGCCTAGATCCCAAAGATCTTAATCAAGCAATAAAGAGGGATCACTACCATATTTCCAACACTGGAAGAAATCACACCAGCACTGGTAGGGGCAAAAGTTTTCAGCAAGCTTGATGCCAGAAATGGCTACTGGAATGTGAAGCTAGACGCGGAATCTTCACTGTTGACAACATTCAACACACCCTTTGGACGGTACAAATTCCTGCGTCTTTTGCCATTAAAGTGAGCCAGGATGTGTTCCAGCAGAAAGTAGGTGAAACATACTGAAGATGTAAAGGAGTAGTTGGCATAGCTGATGATATCCAGATATATGGTGTAGATGGAAAAGAAAATGGCAACCATCTACATGAAACCATGGAGAGAACCAGAAAAGCTGGAATCAAGATAAATGCAGACAAATGCATTGTGAAAGTGACAGAATGTCAGTTCTTCAGGATGGTGTACACACCTGACAGAGTCAAGCCAAGCCCTGAAATAATCACAGCTATCTCTGGGATGGAAGCCCCAAGAGATAAGATAGAGTTGAGAAGTTTCCTTGGCTTGATCTAATACATGAGCTCCTTCATACTACACTTGTCGGAACACACAGCAAACCTCTGGGAGCTGATGAATGAAGATGTAAGTCTTGAAAGAAGTCACTAGTGAGATAGCTGATGCGTTGGTTTTAATTTTCCAAAATTCCCTATATTCGGGAAAGGTTCCGTTAGATTGGAAAATAGCAAATGTAACTCCTTTATTCAAAAATGGAGAGAGACAGAAAGCAGGAAACTACAGGCCAGTTAGCTTAACATCTGTCATAGGGAAAATATTAAAAGCTATTGTTAAAGCCGTTATAGCAGGACATTTAGAAAAATTCAAGGTAATCAGGCAGAATCAACACGGTTTTGTGAAAGGGAAATCATGTTTAACCAATTTATTGGAGCTCTTTGAAGAAGTAACATGTGCTGTGGATATAGGGGAACTGGTGGATGTGCTGTACTTAGATTTCTAGAAGGCATTTGATACAGTGCCACATCAAAGGTTATTGCGGAAAATAAAAGCTCATGGTATGGGGATAACATATTGGCATGGAAAGAAGATTGGCTAGCTAACAGGAAAAAGAGAGTAGGCATAAATGGATCATTTTCTGGTTGACAAGATATAACAGGCCGAATTTTATGTCGCTGCCGCCAATGTAAAAAATTGCGGCTTGCACGTGTGGGCTTTACTTCGCAGAGCTGCCGTGATATTAAATGAGGTGGCTCATTTACATGACCAGGGTGGACCTCCCCCCCCCACCCCCTGATGACATGGAAGGGGCAGGCGGTCCATCCCTGACAATGGCGTCCGTCATCATTGCACAGCGGCGATGCCATTTTTAAAGAGCTTCAAGCCCTTACAGTTAATTTGAATTTTTAAAGAAATAGTCACTTAGAATTTATTCAAACAGATTAAATAAATGATTCAAGCCCCTCTCCCACCCCTCCAATGACCAAACAATTCATTCCTTGCCCTCTCCCCACACCCACAAAATACTTACATTGTGCACCTGACCTTCCCACCCCCCCCACAAAGTTCACAAACTTTATTCTTTAACCCTTCCCAAAACTACCTTGACCAATGAAATTAATTTTACCCAACTCCCACTCCACCTCCCGCACTGAGAAACTTACCTGCTCCCCCCTCAACTTTTTACAATTTATATAAATGACTCGGATGAAGGGACTGAAGGTATGGTTGCTAAATTGGCTGATGACACAAAGGTAGGAAGAATAGTAAATTGTGAAGAGGACATCAGGAGGCTACAAAGGGATACAGATAGGTTAAGTGAATGGGCAAAGATCTGGCAAGTGGAGTACAATGTGGGAAAATGTTAAATTGTCCACTTTGGCAGGAACAATAAAATAGAAGCATATTATCTAAATGATGAGAGATTGTAGAGCTCTGAGATGCAGAGGAATCTGGGTGTCCTAGTGCATGAATCACAAAAGGTACAGCGAGTAATTAGAAAATCTAATAGAATGTTATCGTTTATTGTGAGTGGAACTGAATACAAAAGTAGGGAAGTTATGCTTCAGTTATACAGGACATTGGTGACACCACATCTGGAGTACCGTGTACAGTATTGGTCTCCTTATTTAAGGAAGGATGTAAATGTGTTGGAAGCAGTTCAGAGAAGGTTTACTAGACTAATACCTGGAAAGGGTGGGTTGTCTTATGAAGAAAGATTGGACAAGTGAGGCTTGTATCCACTGGAGTTTAGAAGAGTAAGAGGCGACTTGATTGAAACATATAAGATCCTGAGGGGTCTTGACAGGGTGGATGTGGAAAGGATGTTTCCTCTTGTGGGAGAATCTAGAACTAGGGGTCACTATTTAAAAATAAAGGGTCGCCCATCGAAGACAGAGATGAGGAGAAATTTTTTCTCTCAGAGGATCATGAGTCTCTGGAATTCTCTTCCTCAAAAGGCAGCAGAAGCAGAGTCTTTGAATATTTTTAAGGCAGATGTGATAAATTCTTGATAAGCAAGGGGGTGAAAGGTTATCGGGGTAGGCGGGAATGTGGAGTCGAGGTTACAATCAGATCAACCATGATTGTGTTGAATGTCGGAGCAGGCTCGAGGGACCAAGTGGCCTTCTCCCACTCCTAATTCGTACGTTTGTAGGTAGAGTACCAGTGGTCAGAGTCACACGACAGGAGTTTCAACAAACTCAAAAAGGTAGTATGCAAGGAGACAAGTCTGTCATACTGCAGCAGAAAGAAACCTGTCACTCTGCAAATAGATTCTTCTACAAAAGGACTGGGAGCAGCCCTGGTACAAGAGGGAAATTCAATAGCATTCACATCCAACGCTCTAATCTCAGCTGAGACCAGATATGCCAACACAGAAAGAGAGCTTCCGGCAGTTGTGTATGGATGTGAGAAGTTCCACACATATCTCTATGGGAGAAAGCTCATAGTGGAGAATGATCATCATCCACTGGAGTAGATCAACAAGAAAAATCTGCAGAGGTTACTCTTGAGGCTTCAGAGTTACGATTTCACTCTGAAATACAAGCAAGGAAGAGAAATGGTGCTGGCAGATACCCCATCTCAGTTGTCACCACAGGAGAAACATGAGATAGAAAATCTAGGCATAAAGATCCATCACCCGAATGAGTGTAACACCACCGAAACTGAGTCAAATTAGAGATGAGACCAGCAAAGATGAGGAGTTACAGATGCTATCTCAGCAAGTGATCCAGGGATGGCCTGATAAAATACAGCAAACACAGCCAGCAATACAACAGTACTGGTCTATCAGAGATGACATCTCACTACAAGATGGTGTTCTGCTGGCCAGATCCAGAATAATCATAATCAAAACAATGCAGGAAGATCTTCTCCAAAAGACACATGAAGTCCACATGGGAATGGAGAAGTGTAAGCTCAGAACCAGATCAGCTGTGTACTGGATAGGCTTATATAGAGATGTCAGAAATATGGTGTCTACATGCAATGTATGCCAGAGGTATAGAAACACACAGCAGAAATAGGAGATGATAGCTACTGAAGTACCACCCAGACCAAGGCATACTGTCGGAGCTGATTTATTCACACACAATCAAGAATGGTATCTCATAGTCGCAGACTACTATTAAAGTTCCCTTTTATCTGGAAGGTGAAAGACTTGAGAGCCAAAACAATCATCTCAGCAGTACGAGTTCTTTTCGCTGAACAAGGGATTCCTGAAAGATTAATATGTGACAATGGCACGCAATTCACCTCTAGAGAATTTAAGGAATTCGATGAATAGTATGGATTCAACACCATCACTTCATCATCACACTATACACGGGGACATGGGTTTATAGAAAGACGTCCAGAAGGTCAAAAGAACCCTTGTGAAATGCTGAGATACGAAGGAAGACACAAACCTGGCCGATAGTCACTCCGATCCACACCTCTCAAGGCTGACATGAAATCACCTGCAGAGCTGTTAAATGGAAGAAAATATAATACAACTCTGCCATCCTTCAAGTGATCAGGAGGAAGCGAGACAACAACTCACTGAAGCACAGGTAAGAGGAGATCAACACTTCCACAGGCAGGCTAAATCCCTACCTGAGCTGTTGAAAGGACAATTTGTGTATGTACAGGATCCAATCAAAAAAACCTGAAGCCCAGCAAAAGTGAAACTGAGACTCCAAGATCATACATCACTGAGACCGAATCCGGTAAGCAAATGAGAAAGAATAGAGTCCACATTCGACCTACACCTGAACTGGAAAAACAGAAAAGATCATCAACAATACCGGAAACATCACGATCCACCAAAACAACATCAACAATGTCACCAGCAAGTGACACAACATTAGCAACAGTAAGCACGGCTCTTGCAACACCAGGAACACCAAGCACAACATCACATCAACATCAACAAGCACAAGCACAAATACAAAATGGAGGCACAACATCTTTCCACCTAAGCAATACTGTAAATAATATTTTAAAAAAGAATACATGCTATAAAAAACATTAAAAGGGGTTCAGTTTATTTCCAAAAGTCTATTGATAATCTTCTTTAGTTTAGAAAAAGTTAATGACAGGTGTCATGAGCTTCTTTGTGTTATTTTAAGCAACACAATGAGGTACATGGACTCCAGTTCCTTGAGGATCTCCAGAAGGTTTATTAACAGTTAAACTAGTGTATACAACACAGAGCAAACTATATACAGAACCTTTATTTAGGGTGTTCCAGTGCAGAGTGAGTATGACTTCTAGTCACATAACTACATCCTGGGACTTAGCTCATTAGCATATTGAGTTCTTAAAGGGACATCACTCTTAAAGCAATCATAGAACAACAAGGACAGTTATATTGATATAGGGGCACTATGTTTTTAAAGAAAGAGGGATGTTATATCTCTGTGAAGTTCTCGGGACTAATTAGCTAGGAACTAATTGTTATGTGTAAGTGTTTCAGGGGACCACATTCATGGCTGCATTCAGTCATGTGACACGTAACAGGACACCAGCCTAGGGCAATTCTATACTAGGCAGCAAGGAAGCTGAATGAATAAACAAACAACACCAGCCTTTCCAAGTCTAAATTGTGATTATTTCTCACATGAGAACCAGAAGACAACCAGGAGGTAGAATAATGTGTCTCAAAAATAAAACAGAAATTTAACAATTTAACATTATGTAGCATACACGTGTACAGACCCTTGTGCAACTACAGATGTTTACTCTTCCTGCTCATGGCACTTCTACATTGTACAACCCTTGTAGCTTCAGCAGAGGTAGAGGCAGGCTACTCAGAGCTCCACTCTGACTGCTGAGATGCTCTTGGCCGACGTCCTCTGGGTTTTGGAGCCCGTGAGGGCCCTGCTGAAGACTGCATGCAAGGGTAGATCTGGTCATTGGGACCTGAGGCAGGATGTTGGGTAGTGACTGGGGAGTGGGCAATGGGTGAGAAATGGCTAATGAAATAAATCAAGGATTATAATAGAACAAAGGAAGAGGCGTACAAAGTTACCCAAAAAATGGTAAACCTGAGGATTAGGAGCATTTCTGAATTCTGCAAAGGAGGAACAAGAAAATGATTAAGCAAGGGAAAATAGAATATGAGAGTAAACTAGTGAGAAGCATAAAAACAGACTGTAAAAGCTTCTATAGGTATGTAAAAAGGAAAAGATTAGCAAAGACAAATGTGGAAAAGCAGAGTCAGGAACATTTATAGTGGGGAATAAGGAAAGAACAAAGAACAAAGAAAATTACAGCACAGGAACAGGCCCTTCGGCCCTCCAAGCCTGCGCCGATCCAGATCCTCTATCTAAACCTGTCGCCTATTTTCTAAGGGTCTGTATCTCTTTGCTTCCTGCCCATTCATGTATCTGTCTAGATACATCTTAAAAGACGCTATCGTGCCCGCGTCTACCACCTCCGCTGGCAACGCGTTCCAGGCACCCACCACCCTCTGCGTAAAGAACTTTCCACGCATATCCCCCTAAACCTTTCACCTCTCACTTTGAACTCGTGACCTCTAGTAATTGAATCTTCCACTCTGGGAAAAAGCTTCTTGCTATCCACCCTGTCTATACCTCTCATGATTTTGTACACCTCAATCAGGTCCCCCCTCAACCTCCGTCTTTCTAATGAAAATAATCCTAATCTACTCACCCTCTCTTCATAGCTAGCGCCCTCCATACCAGGCAACATCCTAGTGAACCTCCTCTGCACCCTCTCCAAAGCATCTACATCCTTTTGGTAATGTGGCGACCAGAACGGCACGCAGTATTCCAAATGTGGCCGAACCAAAGTCTTATACAACTGTAACGGCAGAGAAACTAAAATACTTTGTGACTGTCTTCACAGAGGAAAATATTAAAACCTCCCAGAAATTATGGAGAATCAAGGGACTAGTGTAAACGAGGAACTGCCAGATATTAATATAGTTTTTAAAAAATCAGAGATACCAATGGGACTTAAAGTAAATAAATCCCCTGGACCTGATGATCTACATCCCAGAGTGCTGAAAGAGTTGGCTGTAGAGATAGTAGATGCATTGGTGGTCATCATTCAAAATTCTATAAACTCTGGAATGGTTCCTGCAGACTGGAAGCTTGCAAATGTAACCCTACTATTGAAGAAAGGAGGGAGAGAGAAAACAAGGAACTACAGACCTGTTCGCCTAACATCAGTCGTAGGAAAAATGCTCTTATCTATAATAACGGATGCGATAACAGGATAGTTAGAAAATATTAGTAGGATTGGCCAGAGTCAACATGGATTAATGAAAGGGAAATCATGTTTAACAAATCTATTGGAGTTTTTTTGAGGATGTAACTAGCAGAATAGATAAGGGGGAACTGGTGGATGTGGTTTATTTAGATTTTCAGAAAGCTTTTGATAAGGACCCACACAAGAGGTTAGTAAACAAAATTAGAGCACATGGGGAGGGGTGGTGGGGTGGTGGAATATACTGGCATGGATTGAGAACTGGTTAACAGATAGAAAACAGAGAGTAGGAATAAATGGGTCATTTTTGGATTGGCAGGCTGTGACTAGTGGGACACTGCAAGGATTAGTGCTTGGGCCCCAGCTATTCACAATCTATATAAATGATTTGAATGTGGGGATTAAATGTAATATTTCCAAGTTTGCAAATGACACAAAACTAGGTGAAAGTGTGAATTGTGAGGATGATGCAAAGAGGCTTCAAGGGGATTTGGAGAGGCTAAGTGAGTAGGCAAAAATTTGGCAGATGGAATACAATGTAGAGAAATGTGAGGTTATCCACCTTGGTAGGGAAAACAGAAATACGGAGTATTTCTTAAATGGTGAGAGGCTGGGAAGTGTTAAATTTCAAAGGGACTTGGGTGTCCTTGTTCATGAGTCACTGAAAGATAACATGCAGGTACAGCAAACAATTACGATGGCAAATGGTATGTTGGCCTTTATTACAAGAGGAATTGAGTATAGGGGTAAATATGTTTTACTACAATTGCATACAGCCTTCGTGAGAGCTCTGAAGTATTGTGTGCAGTTTGGGTCTCCTTACCTAGGGAGAGATATACTTGCCACAGAAGGAGTGCAACAAAGGTTCACCAAACTAATTCCTGTGATGGAGGGATTATCCTATGAGGAAGGATTAAATAGACTGGGCCTTTATTCTCTGGAGTTTTTAAGAATGAGAGGTGATCTCATTCAAGCATACAGAATTCTTACAGGGCTCGACAGGGTAGATGCAGGAAAGATGTTTCCCCTGGCTGGGGAGTCCAGAACCAGTGGACACAGTCTCAGAATAAGGGGCAGGCTATTTAGTACTGAGATGAGAATGAATTTCTTCATTCAGAGGGTGGTGAATCTTTGGAATTTTCTGCCCCAGAGGGCTGTGGAGGCTCAGTCATTGAGTGTGTTCAAGACTGAGATCGATAGATTTCTACATATTAAAAACTTCAAGGGTTACGAGCATAGTGCAGGAAAACGGTATTGAAGTAAAAGATTAGCCATGATCTCATTGAATGGCGGACTGAGCTCAAAGGGCTGAATGGCCTACTCCTGCTCTTATTTCTTATGTTCTTAAGTGGAAGCTCTTTCAGTTAAGTTTCCTATCACCATCATTCCTCTCATGACCCACCCACACTTCGCTGCAATAAGCTGGAGAACACCTTGCTGCAGATCAGTGCGGCAATGAACGACCAAGGTTAGGGTATCATGAATCTTATTTAAGGTGGCATCCAGAGTGTGTAAGCCAGTGTTGAGGGCCTGGATGCACTTGTTTGATTGCAATGTTTGGCTCTCCACGCAGGTGGCCACTCTTGCAATGGATGAAGACATTATCACAAAGACCTGTGACATCATAGTACTCATGCTTGATAGGGACTTCATCAACATCTCTGCAAGTATGCACAATGTACTGGAACACCTGCTAGTACATCGCACCTTCTTTGCTGCTGCTACAGACGTATTCTCTTCATCAATGGTCCCTGAGGTTCAGCATCTGTATCCAACTGAGCAGAGCTTGGAGCATCCTGCGTCCTCCAACATAGACTCTCCTCTGCTATCCCGGACTCCACCATCTGCTCTTGCTCACTTTTGATGAGTGAGTTAGGTGAAAACCCAACTATCCGCCTTATCTGTGAGTATGTGAGCTGATGCATGGTCTGCATCATCTTGAGATGGTGCATCCTCAGAGGGAGTGACCTTCTTGAAGTCCCTTTAGGAGATTAAAAACATGAATTAGAACTGTCAAGGTAAGATTGTTTTAACTGATCATTATGCACATGATCAGATTCACTCACTGCTGACATCAAGTCAGCATGAATGAATTTTGTATACAATCTTGCTGTCTGATATTTAATTGTGTCACCAGCTGGCAGATAGTATTAGACATATAACTAAGTCATGCAGACCAAAAAAAGTCAGAAATTTAATCTACAGCCAATTGTGTAGTGATTTTGTTACTGGACTAGCTATCTAGAGGCCTGGACTAGTAATCGAGAATCTTGGTTCAAATCCGACCAATGGAAGTTTAAAATTTGAATTAAGTTTAAAACTCTGCAAAGAAAAAGATTTTGTTTGTACAAGTTGAAAAAGGAAAGGAAAGATTTGCATTTATATAGTGTCTTTCATGGCCACCGGATGTCCCAAAGCACCTTACAGCCAATGAAGTATTTTAAATATATAATCACTGTTGTAGGAAACGAGGTCACCAATCTGCACACAGCAAGCTCCCACAAACAGCAATGTGACCAGATAATCTGTTTTTGTGATGTTGATTGAGGGACAACTATTGGCCAGGATAAACCTCCTGCTCTTCTTTGAAATAGTGCTGTGGGATCTTTTACATCCACCTGAGAGGGTAGATGGGGCCTTGGTTTAACTTCTCATCCAAAAAACAAAAGAAACATTTAGCATGAAGCTGTCAGAATGTGTAAAAAATTCAACTGGCTCAGTAAAGTCCTTTAGGGAAGGAAATCCGCCATTCATACCCAGTCTGGCCTGCATATGGCTGCAGTCCCACATCAAGGTGGTTGACTTTTAGTTGCCCTCTGAAGTGGCCAAGCGAGGCACTCAGGCTGTATCAAATAGAAGATGGCCCACCATTCTCACCTTCACAGGGCAACTGTGGATGGGCCATAAATGTCAGCCTTGCCAACAATACCCATATTCTGAGACTGAATCATAAAACTAATGACCTTAGTGCCCCTAGGATGGAGAAGGCACAGGTAAGACGGAATTCCTGCTCCTGATTGTGTCAGGTGAGCAGAGGATTATGTTTGGGTGTGATACCGTCTCCCCACATCCCCCATCGCCTCTGTCAGCATTCACTCTCCAGGTTCACATTCAAAGATTGGCCACTTGATGAGGTGCAGAAGGGTGTCTAATGCCTTGAATAATTATTGCAGCATAAATCAGAGCCTCAGAATAAGAGGATGAAAAAACCTCTCCTATTTAGGCTGGAATCCAAATCCTGCCACATTATGCACTGTTTGAATCTTTTGCTTATATAGCTAACTTAAATTGTTTTCCCCTTAAAAACTCACATGCTGATTGGTAGCAATTTACTGCAGGATTACTCTAATATATTGTCAATGTTTATCTTTATGAAGGGAGCAAGAGCTTGAATATTTTACCAAAGGTAATAATACAAATTGGAACGGCTCTGATAACATTGGGAGCACTTCACCTTTTTCTGAATTGGTATCTCCCAAATGCTTGGCATGGTTCCAGTAATGGTAGGCAGGGCAGGGCAGGGAAGGGCTTGATATTTTGCAAGAGTTGAGATCAGTTCTGAATGATGGAGCAGAGCATGTCTGATTACTGAGGGCTTGGCTCTTGTTCATGTCTGAATCACATTGAGAGACTTTGGATTGCTATTTGCTTACAGGGGATTCTTGGATGTGTCAGAATTAGTCAGGCAGAGAGGCAGTATAAGTTCACTGGGTGAACACCTTCAGAGTGTACTGTTCTTCTTCTGCAGTAAACGTCGGCAGTTGTTGCACAGACTGAAGTTCTTAGTTGACGATGAAAACCTTTTTCTCACTAGCCCTGACTGGTTACAGCTTTATTTTTATTTTTTCTTATGTGTCCGGCACCTACGTTTGGAATGGTAGAAGATATGTAGGTAGGTCTCGACACTTACTTTTCAGTGGTTGAAGCACTTCAACTGGAATTTCAAGATCTGAGTGAGTTGTGAATGATCAATTTACAAAAAAAGTTAGAATGTTATGATAAACTTTCTGTTTTGCACTGAACTGGTTTTATAATATATTGAGCCTGTGAGTGAAGTCCTTATATGTTAGGACTGATAGGTAGATTACAAATTGAATAGGCTTTTTTTATTGCTTGACAATCTAAAAGGCAGGGCCATGATTCAGGGCTGAGAGCTGCCTGGATTCTCATTTTATTCACTGGGGAGCGGGAGGAGCTAAAATACAAAAAAAAAGAGAAAAATCTGGACAAATGAGCTTGGGGTGAAATTCATCCTTTAATATAAAACAGAAGCAGCCATGTTGTTCTCCCAATTATTAATTAAATTGTGTGGAGTTATAACACATGAGCCCTGTTCGTAACCCTGCCTACTCGATAGGAACGGGGTGACTGGACCAGCCAGTAAACACTGGAGGGATTGGGTATCTCAGAGACACTGATACAATATTTAAAGGAACATTCACCTGCAGGTAATTGGATCACAGCATATTCCTCTATTTGAATTGTCAGGAGTATTTCCAGCTTTTGGATCGCTTTTTCCTCACTTTTAATGCTTTATAACTCTCAGTAAGCTCTCTTCACTTATCGTGGGTGTTATTATTACAAATTTCATCTGGATAGAGGAACACCTGGAGGAGCAGGAGCAGCACCTGGTCCTATCAAAAGATGGCAGATGAGGCTCTCTCTAAGATGAGGATTGCTCTAAGGATGCTCTCTCCATCATACAGGGTGTACAGGCTGCAAGTCACTTTCTGGGATATATCTGAAGTAACTCACGACACTTTTCTACAACCCTGAGGAATACAGATATAATCAAAGCCAGGAGACCTCCAGGATTATTACTGAGTTCACCATAGAGATGCTGAAGTGGTTCATGTGTCTGGACAGGCCTGGGGGCACCCTACAATGTCTCCTGCATTGTAGTGGCATGCTGTATCCAGCACAACCACACCATACAGAGAGTCCTGCATCTGGAGGAAGCACAGAAGCAGCAGCAATCATCATCGGATAAGGAAGATAAGAGGGAAGGAGAGGAAGCAGCAGAAATACATGCTGCAGCAAGAGATGTGAGATCAGCTCATTACTCAGCGATTCTGGTGACCTGCTCATTCCTCTGTCCTGATAACTTATAAAGAGTTCCTCTGATTAACAGTCCCGGTTACATCCTTCATCACCCTCTTCAGACAACTTCTATGTTGATACTGTACTGATAATGTTGTAAAGGTGTTTAAGTTAACAGCAAATAATAATTGGCTTCTATTCATTTCTCATCCAAACGATGAATCCACAGTGATTTTCTTTAAAGAAGCTTACGAGCTCTGTTACTTCTATGAGGTGCTCTCCTTGTGATCTCAGAAGACCTGGTGTGAGGCTGCTGTACCCCATGTTCAGACCTTGAGCAATTCATGGCCGATGGCTTCTGGTTTCTCGAGACTATGAGTGCCTGGTTGCACACTTCTGCAACGTGGCTGCCTCTGGGGCAGTCTGGCCCAGCTGACTTGCCAGCACCATAGCAGGTATTGGTTCAGGGGGTGGCAATGGAGCAGATCTGCTGACATCCTGAGACATCCTATCAGGCCATTGCCACTCCTGTGCGACTGCGAGAGAGCAGACAAGATGAGGACTGAAGTTTTACCAGTACGCCGTGGATGGACAGTGGGACCACAGGGGAGATTATACCATTTAAAGGTAGCCACCAGGAACCCCGTCCAATTAAGGACAGCGGCCTTCCTCTCCAAGCTGCTGGCCCAATCAGAGAGCCAGCAGCTCTGCAGCTTTAGCAATGCCACCAATAGAGATGGTCACTGCTAAGGCTGCAAAGGGCAGGAGACACCTCCTCCATATTGAGGCGCTTTCGCACGTACAGGGAAAATTTTATGCTGGGACCAGGCAGTCAGGACCTAGTGATAAGAAGGGTGAACCCTTCACTGGTGGGGTTGGGGCCACAGGGGCGGCCATTACCGCCGGTGAGTCGCTTTGTGGGCCATGGAGCCTTCAGAAAGGATGTACCCTCCATGTAGCTGGTAGACTCATCACACAGCAGGGACCATTCCGAGGCTAGTAAAATCTCAGCGGAGTCGTAAAATGGCCGTCAATAGGCCAATTTATTACCTTAATTGACCGCCTGACTTCAATTGGCGGGCAGCCCAGCTGCTGCCAGTTCCACCTTTGATAATATCCCGTGGTGGCGGGAACACCTTTGGCTTCCCTCCCAATGCCTTCCGCCACAATTTTATCATCCCTCCCACCTTCCAGTCCATCTCCAGAGGGCCGGTAAAATTCAGCTCGAGAAATCAAGGCAGAAAAGTACAGTCATTTCATTCTCCAGATTTTGGGCCACAAAGTAGGTTGCAAAAATAAAGTGGCTTACTTAGCATGAGCATACTTCTTAGAATGGGGAATCAACTGTAAAAAACACCTTTACAAATGAGATGATGCAGCTGTTGAACATAAAATGTATCATGTTGTGCTGGTTGGCCTCTGAAGCATCGATGTGTTATAAAGCTTTGGCTAGATGCCTTGAGATGTAGTAAACTACTGGCACAGAGTTGATGAACTTATTTGCTGCTATAAACTTCACAAGACTTAAGGCGCACACCAGACCAAATGCTTTCTCAAATAAATTTTAAAAATGAATAAAGTAGAGACCAAGAGGATAATTACAAATAAATCTACCGGGTACTTGTCAAAATGAGTTGGTTTATCTTCAAAAGCATTGTGACTGGTTAAAGATGCATGAGGTAGATAGAGACTATGATGGCAGCTTATTTCAAACACAGATCTCAAAGGGAAGCTTTGAAGGGGGCTCTAGTTTGTGATGCATGGTGTCAGCCATTCATAGGGAAGAAGTTTAGATCAAAATAGGCGTCTCTAAACCACCTGTGATTTCTTTTTAAATGCATGACTGGTGACTGTCGGATGTGCATTGTTAAAATTATAGAGTGCTGCAGAATGGTAGGTCTCTTATCTCGGTTATCAGTTGCACAATATGCCATGGTTACATTGTAGGCATTGTGGGAAGGGCTGCTGATAGGATCAATACTATAATCTTACTACGGCTGAATCTTGTCAATCTGGCACTAGTCCAAGTTTCAGAACAAACTCATACTTGATGTTTTGTGAAATAGTCAAGTTTCTGGTTTCAGTTGGGGGTCTTGGTGGGACTGAACTAGGAGGATCAGCCAATATTCCTGTCCCTGTTTCCTATCTAGTAGTCCCTGATGGTGTGTGGTATAGAGAGGATCAGGCATAGATTTGATGCCTCTTTCCGCTCCTCTCATAATCAAATAGTCCCCTGATACTCATTTCTGGGGCAATTGAGCAAGGTATCAAGGGAAAACCATACATCAATATAAAGAGAGGGAAGGGAATCGGAGAAAATGAATCTGAGAAGTAACCAATAAAATATAACCCAGCTTTTGAATCTCATTCCACTCTTCCTTACTGATTACTGATCATTTCCTGATCACTAATTATTGACCCTCTTGCTGGAAGCATTCACGTGTTAGGTGAGTCCATAATCAATAGCTTCGCAATACTCCCTGTGAAGGCTAACATATGAAATAGAACTCTTGGATGAGGAAGCAAATTATAAATGGTGCCCGTGCAACCGTATCCCAGCTGGAAGTCCATGAACTCAGAAGAGGGCAGCAGAGAAAGTGGCAAAAAATGTTACTGTTTCTCTTTTATTAATTAGCATCACAATGTATGTGTTTTTTAAATTTCAGTTAGTGCATATTTAAGAAAATTCAAATGAAAGGTAAGAAGAAGTTGCAGTGAAATGAAAATCTGATGCTTGGATTGAGCCCTGTTTAGCAGTTCTGTACTGTCATAATTATTTGAGTAGAAGTTTCCTGCTGAAAGCATAAACTAGTTTCATGAACATAAGAACATAAAAACTAGGAGCAGGAGTAGGCAATTCAGCCCCTGGAGCCTGCTCCGCCATTCAATACGATCATGGCTGATCTCATCTCGGCCTCAACTCCACTTTCCTGCCCGGTCTCCATAACCCTTCAACCCTTTACTGATTAAAAATCTGTCTATCTCCTCCTCAAATTTACTCAATGCCCCGGCATCCACCGCAATCTGGGGTAGTGAATTCCACAGACTCACGGCCCTTTGAGAGAAGTAATTTCTCCTCATCTCTGTTTTAAATCTGCTACCCCTTATCCTAAAACTATGACCTCTCATTCTAGATTGCTCCACCAGAGGAAACATCCTCTCTACGTCTACTTTGTCAATCCCCTTAATCATCTTATATACCTCAATTAGATCTCCTCTCATTCTTCTAAACTCCAGAGAGTAAAGGCCTAAACTGCTCAATCTCTCTTCATAAGACAAACCCCTCGTCTCTGGAATCAATCTAGTGAACCTCCTCTGATCTGCCTCCAATGCAACTACATCCCTCCTCAAGTAAGGGGACCAAAACTGTACGCAATACTCCAGGTGTGGTCTCACTAATGCCTTGTACGGTTACAGCAACACTTCCCTACTTTTATACTCTATTCCTTTAGCAATAAATGCCAAAATTCCATTTGCCTTCCTTATTACCTGCTGTACCTGCATACTCGTTTTCTGCAATTCATGCACAAGGACACCCAGATCCCTCTGCACTGAAGCACTCTGAAGTTTCTCTCCATTTAGATAATAATTTGCCTTTCTATTCTTCTCACCAAAATGGATAACCTCACACTTATCCACGTTAAACTCCATCTGCCAAATTTTGGCCCATTCACCTAACCTATCCATAACCATTTGTAAATTTCTTATTTCTTTATTGCAACTTACTATCCCACCTACTTTAGTGTCATCTTCAAATTTGGCTATAGTACCTTCTATCCCTGCATCCAAGTTATTAATATAGATTGTAAATAGTTGGGGTCCGAGGACCGAACCCTGTGGCACCCCACTAGCTACATCTTGCCAACCAGAAAAGGATCCATTTATCCCAACTCTCTGTTTTCTTTTGGTTAGCCAATCCTTTATCCAAGCTAATAAATTGCTCCTAACCCCATGTGATCTTACCTTGTGTATTAACCTTTTGTGCGGCACCTCATCAAATGCCTTCTAGAACTCCAGATATATTACATCTACAGAAACCTCCTCATCCACTTTACTTGTTACATCTTCGAAGAACTCTAGCAAATTAGTCAAACATGATTTACCCTTCATAAAACCCTGATAGATTGTATTTTGACTTTCTAAATGTCCTGTTATTACTTTCTTAATAATGGATTCTAACAATTTCCCAACGACAGATGTTAAACTAACTGGTCTATATTTTCATACTTTCTGCCTCCCTCCCTTTTTGAATAAGGGCATTATATTAGCATTTTTCCAATCCACTGGCACCTTACCCGCATCCAGGGAATTTTGGAATATTATAACCGATGGATCCACTATCTCTGCTGCCACTTCCTTTAAGACCCTAGGATGTAGGCCATCAGGCCCTGGGGACCTGTCTGCCTTCAATCCTAATAGTTTGCTCAGTACTTTTTCCCTAGTGATGATGATTGTTCTAAGTTCCTCCCTTTCTATAACCTCTGCATTACCTGTTTCTATTGGGTTGGAACTAGTGTCCTCCACTGTGAAAACTGTGGCAAAATACTGATTTAGTGTCTCCACCATTTCTGTGTTCCCCACTATTGACTCCCTAGTCACATCCTCCAAGGGACCAACATTCACTTTAGCTACTCTCTTCCCTTTTATATGCTGATAGAAGCTTTTGCTATCCGTTTTTATATTTTGCGCTAGTTTTCTTTCATAATTTACCTTTGCTCTTTTTATTACTTTTTTAGTAACCCTTTGTTGATCTTTAAATGTTTCCCAATCTTCCAGCCTGCCACTGGCCTTTGCAATAAGGTATGCCTTAGTTTTTGTCTTTATATTATCCTTAACTTCCTTGCTTAGCCATGGATGTTATTCCACCCCCCACCCCCCGCCCCCCTTTACAATCTTTCTTCCTTACTGGAATATATTTTAGTTGGGAGGAATTGACTATCTCCTTAAACATCTGCCACTGCTCATCAACTATCCTACCTTTTAGTCTTCCTGCCCAGTCCACTAGGGCCAAATCTGTCCACATGTTTAACTCCAGAACGCTAGTGGTTAGAAAATTGGTGAGAAAATTGCTGAGATTTAAATTGAAAACAATGTGATGAATGCGAACAACTGAATTTTCAATAACATAGGCACCAGAAGTGTTAGGCATCAGAGTTCCAAATAAAATGCAATGTGTAAGTTAAATTGTGGGAGTATCTTCACCACAAGCAGCATTTCAAGAAGGTGGCTCACAAAACTAGGGATGGACAATAAATGCTGGCCTTCCCAGCGATGCCCATATCCTGTAAATGAATAAAAAATATGAAAAATTTAAATTATTGTCTTTTAGGTAAACCAAGGATATTTTAAGGATATCAAAAAAGTGCTAGTGATATTAATTGTCACTGTAACAATATTTTGAATACTTTCATAGAGTTTCCAGATCCGACCTTTGAAGCTGTTGATAACAATTGTCTTTTTTTTGTGAAATTCATGGTGGACTTGAACTTTCTGCTGGCATTTTCAATTTACCTGAATTGGATGGTATTTAGGTAGTGCCATTTCTGGTCTGTAATGCAAAAATTCTTGCCAATAAATTCAATTGATGGTAAAGTTACAACAAATCGGCAGTTGTATACATTATAAAAGTTTGGTGGATCATAAAACTTGTTTTCAAATAAGAAATCAAGAGAGTATAACAGACCAAAAGGCAACATGTTCATATCTGACTGGCAAAGGTATGAGGAAATATAAGATAAGGAGGAAAAAAAAATCTCAATCTACAATGGAAACCCAATTATCTACCATAGTGGGAAGACCTGCAGGTATTGAACAGAAATTAGTGAATAATCAAGAGTGTCCAAATGAACTTCATGAATGTCTCTGTTTTACTTTAAACGAAAGGGGGAAATTTTATTCCCTTTGCCTGCATAGAAAGTGGACAGAAGGAGAGTTAAAATTGAGGGTCTCTTTTTCTCATCCTGTTGCCGATCCACGGTCTTTTTATGTCAGTGGTTGAGGCTCCTGCTTGATACAGATGAATGCCTTATGAACATATGGCGCAGTGGTTAGCACCGCAGCCTCACAGCTCCAGCAACCCAGGTTCGATTCTGGGTACTGTCTGTGTGGAGTTTGCAAGTTCTCCCTGTGACTGTGTGGGTTTCCTCCGGGTGCTCCGGTTTCCTCCCACATGCCAAAGACTTATGGGTTGATAGGTAAAATTGGCCATTGTTAAAAAAAAAATTGTGCCTAGTGTAGGTAGGTGGTAGGAGAATTGTGGGGATATGAGAGGCAAAATAGGATTAGTATAAATGGGTGCTTGATGGTCAGAGTGGACTCGGTGGGCCGAAGGGCTTGTTTCGGTGCTGTATCACTCTATGACTCTATATGCTAATCAGAGACTGAGGCAATTTTAATGGCCGACTGGCTGGAGTGACCACCGTGGCTCCAGCCCCCTCCTCATCTATGGTACTATGCCATGTTCCTCCCCAGCAACTTTACCCGAGTGTCAGTGTTTGGTCTCCGGGCTGCCCGATCTTCATTTAGTTGGCCACCTACCTTTTCACACCCGATTTAGGCAGGCAACTGGCTGTTGGGGCGCTAAAATTGGCTTGGCGCCCCATGGAGATTTCAGGGCTGTAAGTTCAGCAGCTACCCCTCCTCTGCTTTCCTTTCCATTCGGGAGTTAAAATCCATATTAAAGTTTTTTTCAAGCAAATTCTAGCATTGTCAACTGCTACTGGTCTCCCAATCTAAAGGCATGACTCCTGCAAAAAAGATGTCTTGCACAAAAATCCCACCAGATAATTAAGAATAATGGGAGTGTAACTAGTCGAGGCCCCATTGTATTACACTCTGAGCAATGGCAAATCAAGGCATAAGAATGCTGATGGCATCGTTTCTGAACCAAAGTCACACCCAATAAATGCTACATACAAGGTATTCCTTCAGCTGCTTTGTGGGAGAAAGAGGCCCTCAACGGTGTTAGATCTTTAAATTGATCATGCCCATTTGTAAAGCATTTACGGTTTCCCAAGATATAAAATAATTCCTCCCAAACCTACAGGCTATGTTATGTTCTTTTAGGAATTGCATGTAAGTGAATGTTTATTAAAAAAGGGGCTCCTGTAATGGTTCACTCAGTAATTGTGATGCCCACTGTGGACCAAGAAGGTCCCAGGTTCAATTCTTGATCAGTGCTGAATTATCTGAGCTCATTCGTCTCTGAAGCAGAGGCCCTGTATTTAGAAGGGGAGTGGTTGTATGGTAGGCATATGTTTTCTTTAGTGGCCAATATTTCCGTGCTGAATATGGATGTTGTTTTTAATAGGTATGGGTTATTATTTAGCAATTCACATAGTTGTAAGCTAATATATACCACCAGAAGCCAGAGGCTTCACAACAAATGTGAAATGTTTATGCTGCCTCTCTGTTTTTAGTCTCTCTTTTCTCTTTTGTGTGATGATAGTGCAAATGGCATAGATGCCAGATATCTGAGCTGCAATAGCAGCTTCAGACATGTTTTACAAAACCTACTTGCTGATTTGGAACTGAGTAAACAACATTTCTCTTCACTTACCACAACATTGGTCACAAACCACTGGGCAGATTCCACCCAGACACATACCAGTCTAGATGTTGAAAGCTGAATCAGTGTTGAAGCACCTGGAATGTGTTTTGTTGATAATATGTCCAGCACAGCAAATTGCTGAGAGGAAACAGACCTGAATTAAATGCTCTATGCTATATTTAAATATCTGTAGATAAAGACAAATGCATATACACTATGTTGTTTATTATCTCATAATTATCCTATAAACATCATGTTATTTGAATGTTTTCATTGTTTCTTCCTTCCAATTTCCTGTATTGAAATTACTAACTTGCGCCGCGGTAAGATTCCATGGGTGCTGTATAAAAAATATACTACAAGAAATATTGGCAGGTGTATTAAAGTCAGTAGTTCTAGTGCAAGGGTTAGGGTTCTTTATTTTGGTATCTGAAACCTAAATGGCATAGTCTAATCCACTGTATCTATGGCACAATTGGCAAATTGAGTATGGAACTGAAGCATTGGAGTAGAGGGAGTTAAGAAACATTTCAGCCATAATCTCATTGAATGACAGAACAGGCTTGAGGGGCTGAATGGTCTACTCCTGTTCTTATCAGGTACTTTGGAAGTGATCATTCTTTGTGGGCATTATTGTTCTCACCTGACATCTACAGACACATCAATTCCGGTAGAAAGTGACAGTGGACAGTGATCAGGGTCAAGAACCTTGGCTGATTTTTATCTCCCTCGACTAAGGATGCTGAGGCTGATGGTACTGTCATTCTAAGATCACAATTTGAATATGGATGAGGAAGCCCATTTGGTCTATTTGGAGAGATCCTACAGGCCATCACCGTAGTGTCCAATTGCTTCTTAAGTGACACTAGAGTTTTTACCTCCACTGCTCGAACCAAAAGTCCATCCAAGTGTTGATAACTGATAAATTCCTGAGATCAATCCTAAATTTGCCTTGTCCCCTTTGTCCTACTCATGCAATTTAATCTGAAGCAATTTTGCAGATCTATTTTATCCATATGATTTTCAATCTCAATATCTCTTTAAAGTAATTTCTTAGCTGCTTCTCGTCAAGGTTGAAAAGTCCAATTGGGACCTGATTTTAAATCTGTGTAAATGAAAGGGTTTTGACTGAGCTAAAATCCCTAAAATAACCCTACTCACTCTGCTGGAACAATTGCCTTTAACTCCCTCCCTATTTTTTTCATAGTTTATTTAATATAGACTGTCTTGTTATTGAGTAATTTGTTGAAGTTATTTCCTGCTAGAGTTGGGGGAGGAGTGAGGGCGCTGTTCAGTGAGGTGATCAATTTAGTGGTGTGTTACTTTGAGGGTTTCAAACAGAGGGTTTCCTTCCTTCACTAAAAAATTGAATATTATTCTTTGCAAATAGGATTTGATTTTGTTTTACATATAATACACAGAGGAAATCTACCTTTCATGTTTCTTGATGGTGAGAAACAGAAATTAAGTTTTGCCGCTTTGGAAGGCTGTCATTCCCATCTCAGTTTCATACGACACATTTTCCTGATGACGTTTACCAGATCAAAAGGACTGATTATTAACAACTCAGTACTTTATTTATTTCCCTTTCTGTAATCAGTTCTCTTGTGGTGGTAACTTTGCTAACACCATAAACAAGATAGACTCGTGTAAAAGAATAATAACAACATTGATCACTGAAGAATAACATGAATACCATTTGTCAATTTGTACAATTTGTCATATTTTCTGGATGACTTTACGATCTTTTTGTAATATTCATGCTGTTACTTATTAAGTAATGTATTGATCTAATATGATTGGACTCTTTCCCCCTTCTTTGTTGCCTCATTTCCTGCGTTTTCCTAAGATTTACCCTTGATATAATTTTGAAAGCACAGTTTTCACTCCTTGGCTGACTCATATATTAGACTTTTGCATGAACTTGCTTGTACCTGACATTGCTCCAAAAAATACCTAATTTGCTCTTAAAACCTTAAACTATAGGCTGCACTTAGGTCATTAAACCACAGAATGTAGTTAATCTATTCTATTGGAGTTTTCTATTGGGTGGGGTGGGGGTTGGTGGCAGAGTGCCTGTTGCCTTCCAATATAGTCTGGAGGGGGGAGGTTAAAGATATCCTCCCCACCCCAGGCCAATTGAGGGCACTTAAGGTCCTCTTCCCACCTCCACCTCAATTTACTGGATGGCGGAGGGCTCACTGCCACAGTGAGACACTGCCTGTTAGAATATGACAGCCTCCTAGCAGGATTGGAAGTCCCTCCTTTGGGGGCAATCTCGGGCCCCTGGAGGGCTTCCCTGTGACGAGGGCCAACCCCCCCGGGAAACCTTACCCCCCCCAATCCTTACTAACTGCCCCCAGACCCCATTGCCGGGGGCCTGCCTGAATGGCCCTGGTGACCCCAACCGCACTTACCTGTCCCGGGGTCCTTATCACTCTTGTCCTGTGCAGGCAAATGTAACACTGCTATTCAAGAAAGGAAGGAGAGAGAAAACAGGGAACTACAGGCCAGTTAGCCTGACATCAGTCACCAGCAAAATGCTGAAATCTATTATTAACAAAGTCTTAACAAGTGCACTTATTAAAATCATTGTATGATCAGGCAAAACCTACATGGTTTTACAAAAAGAAAATCATGCTTGACAAATTTATTTTAGTTTTTTGAGGATGTAACTAGTAGGGTAGATAAGGAGAGCCAATGATGTAGTATACTTGGATTTCCAAAAGCCATTCGATAAGGAAACACATAAACAATTAATACACAAGATAAGGGCTCATGGAGTTTGGGGTAATATATTAGCATGAATAGAGGCTTGGTTAATGGTCAGGAAGCAAACAGTAGGGATAAACGATGCATTTTCAAGCTGGTAGGCTGTAACTAGTAGAGTGCCACGAGGTTCTGAGCTGGGGCCTCAGCTATTTACAATCTATATGAATGACTTAGACAAAGAGACTGAGAGTAATGTATCCAAGTTTGCTGATGATACATCAGGTGGGAAAGTAAGCTGTGACGACACAGAGAGGCTGCAAAGAGATAGAGACAGGTAAGTGAGAGCACAATAAGGTGGCAGATGGAGTATAATGTGAGGAAGTGTGAGGATATACTTGCACTGGAGGTGGTGCAGTGAAGATTTACTAAATTGGTCCCTGGGATGAGGGGGTTGTCCTATGTGAGAGGCTGAGTAAATTGGGCCCATATTCTCTGGCGTGTAGAAGAATGAGAGGCGATCTAATTGAGACATACAAGATTCTGAAGAGCTTGATAGGGTAGAAGCTGAGAGATTGTTCCTGCTGGTCAGGGAATCTAGAACACGGGGACACAGTCTCAGGAGAAGGGGTTGATCATTTAGGACTGAGAGGGTTGTGAATCTTTGGAATTCTCTACCCCAGAGGGCTGTGGATATTTCATTGTTGAACATATTTAAGATTGAGATAGACAGACTTTTGATTTTGCAGGGAATCAAGGGATATGGGGAGCAGGTGGAAAGTGGAATTGAGGCAGATCAGCCATGATCATATCGAATGAGAGAGAAAGCTCGGGGGACTATATGATCTACTCCTGCTCCTTTTTCTTATGTTCTTATCCTTCATGAAAAAAATGATATGGCTTCACTCTGTGTGCCCCTGCTTGTTTGGTGGGCAAGTGCATATATTGTACTGAACCATTCAGGCCAGAGTAATCACTTCTCAATGCTTGGTATTGCTTTTTCACTGATTTTGCCACAATGTATGTTGAATGCTTTAACGCCTGGTTTTATCAGCAAATATTTTTAAAAATTTTCCTTGTTAGGTCATTTTTATAGGGGCATAGAACTTAGGACAGAATATTTAGAAAACTGTTTTATTCACAAACAGCACTGTACAACCTCCTCTTGAAAGACTCGTGGCAGGATGAAAATAACACACTTTTAGAAAACTTTTCCTAAATAGAAACACTTATTGATAAAGACTGTGACACTGTAATGTACATTGAAATATATACACAGTATTTTGCACCTTTTAAATACATTTTCAAGCATAAACATATTTATAATGACACCTATTATCTCTGGTCTAGCAGCACAATCAGAGTCAAGTATACACAGACAGACAATATGTTTACTCTGTGGTTTACAGTGACTGTGTCTGGGATGAACAGTTAATGAGCCGTGCTTGTGATGACTGGGCTGTTGCATTGTCCCCCTGAGTAACCTTTGAAGCAGGGTAGGGGCAGGATCCAACAGTCACTGCAGAAACCATCTTGCATGCAGAAACAAGCCTAGAGGCCTCCTGAATAAAGACAAAAGGGGGCCTTTGTGTGATGTAGTGAGGCTTGTCTGTAACTTGCCTTTCCCAGTTCTGAGTGTGACTGATGAATCTGATTCCAGCTTTGCATTGATAGGCCTTAAGAAAATCCTTTCTTGTACGACTAGCTGATTGCAATTGTAAAAACAGAATAGAGAATGTTACATTATTAACCTACTCACATTCACATCTCAGTGACCATTACTGAAGTCTTTGTTACCATATTTGTTTGGTTTGTTTGTATCTTTTAAGAATGGGATTTACACAACTGGCAGATTGGCAGAAAACTGGAATTACTCTTGAAAGCATATAATATGCAGCAATTACTCTGTTGACAGCAATTGCTCCTCTGGGCCAGATAGTTGGGAGTTCAAGTCTCATTGACATCAGTTTGAGGTTGTAAATTGTTATAGACGCCAGAAAACATTTAGATGGAGGTTAGAGGATAAATCCATGTGCCTGTCCTGGTGGGTGACAAAACCTTTACGATGTTACTTGTTAGGAGAAAGGATAATCCTGTTCTCTCTTTCCACCAAGTTCCCTGAATAAATTGGATTTTGCTGTGTTTATCTAACAGGCATCTGTCATCTCACGATAGAGAGATCATTTGAAACAGTTCTGGACACATAAATAACTTCCGCTGTTGTTGAGCACTATCATACTATAAGGTGACTTTTGGAGATACTACCAATTTATAATGTTTTCAATCAATATTTTTAATTTCCATTTTACAGCACATAAACCATTTAATTAAAGTAATTTTTGAAGGATGTAATGCAACATTTTTAACACCAGAATAATTCAAAAATCACTTCACTTGCCAAGAATTGGGAAGATACATGACAGAGTTCAGATAACATATCAGCAGGTTACTTTTCAATAAACCACCACTAGGCTGAAATTGCCCTGTACAAATGTAATAACAAACAGCTAATGAAGTTGAACAGCTAATTATCATACAAAAGCTGATGCTGGAAATCTGAAACATAAACAGAAAGTGCTGGAAATACTCAGCAGGTCAGGCAGCATCAGTGGAGAGAGAAACAGAGTTAACCTTTCGGGTCTGTACCCTTTCAGCTCTGCTGCCAGATCTGCTGAATATTGGTTTCCAACATTTTCTGTTTTTGTTTCAGCTAATTATCATAGCTCCGCCCTCCATTAAAATCAATGGGAAGATCAAGTTTGTTAAATTAACAGCAGCAGAATGTACAGCCTCTTAGATAATTACAGAATGGGGCTGGAGCCTGGCCTCAGAATCAATACAATAGTCAAGCACTCAGCAGCTTGCCTTAGGGTAAGATTTTTACGGAGCTGGTTCTAGAAATTTCAGTGGAAAAATCTTAAACTTCAATTAAGTAATTAAATAAGTTATTTTAACAGCCAAGTATGTGATTTCTCCTTTCCGGATTTGTATTATATATATATATATATATATATATTCTCCTTAAAATAAAGGAAATTGAGGGGAGATTTAATAGAAGTGTGCAAGATTATGATAGGCTTAGCTAAATTAGACAAGGACAAACTGTTCCCATTAATAAATGCTACAAGGACTAGGGGACACAAATTGAAAGTTTTGGGCAAAAGATGCAGGGGGAATATGAGGAAGCACTTTTTTACGCAGCAGGTGGTAATGACCTGGAACTCGCTGCCCACAAGGGTGGTGGAAGCAGAGACGATCATTGACTTCAAGAGGAGGTTGGATGGCCACCTGAGAGAAATAGACTTGCAAGGCTACGGGGATGGAGCCGGGGAATGGGACTGACTGGATAGCTCCGTGGAGAGCCGCATGAACTCAATGGGCCGAATGACCTTTTGTATCATAAATGACTCTATGACTCTGTATTATATATAATGAGCTTGTGTGCTCAGCTTAGTTTGTAACTGGTAATGAAATCTGGCTCGTGATCACATGCAGTTCAGGAGACAACCCTATGCACATGGGTCCGTTCTCTGTGCCGATTTACACGTGCTCATCCCCATGTTATCAGTTTGGAGCCATGGCTCCTGAATGCATTCCTGTTAAATAACCTGTTGTTGCATTCTGCATCGGGTCTTGGTCCCTAGGATGTGTATCGGATATTGACCACACTGCTTTTGATCTACTGTTGAGCTCGCTGCGGCGTATTATAATTAGCTTTCCAGTAAATTGCGGCATATTTCGTCATTGGAGGCTTAGGCATCACAACGATCTATCTTAGGGTATTTGTCACCAATATTGCTATGGTCTCCATAGATCTGCCCTGTTGTTTATTTCCACCTAGAGCCAGTGTTGGAACTGGGGTGAATGACAAGGCAGAGATCATTTCAGTTCAAAACTTACATATTATTGATTGTTTAAAACTATTATAACACATCTATTTATTATCTGGTGAAAACTTTTTGACAGTTTCAACATTTTTGGAGTCTTTGTGAGTAGCCAACTTTCATTGGGGAAGGTCTGTTGCCTTTTCCAGTAACGTTTAGATCTTTATGGGAGCAGAAGGGAAATGGAAATATAAATACAGTAGATTTTTAATGTTAAGACTTGTATGACCCAGACAGACAAATGCCTAAGTCTTTTCTTTCAGTTTTCACTTCACTGCTGGGAGAATTAACATCCAACAGTTGGTAAACCTTAAACAAAAACAGAAAGTGCTGGAAATACTCAGCAGGTCTGGCAGCATCTGTGGAGAGAGAAGCAGAGTTAACGTTTCGGGTCTATGACCTTTCATCAGCACAGTTCGGTTCTGATGAAACAGGGCTTGGTGCCAGGACTGCTGAGATTTTATGAAAGACTGATATCAAGTATTTTAAAAGATTTGTGTAGATTAATATATACAGTCTAGGCAGTATTTGTTGCTGATTTTTTAAAGAATCAATGAATGCAATGACAAAATCTTAGGCACATATATTGGACTGAAAAACGATATATGCACCACACTTACAATGCTGTTGGTCTCATTCTTTAGAATGTGACTTTTTTTTCAAAAGTGCTTACATGATCGTAAAGTAAAAGATGTTATCAGCCTTTCTCTCTGTCCCACCCTATGTACAGGTCCCAAGATAACTGTCAAGAACCAAGTCATTAGGAGTTTTAGACTCACTCAGCAGCTAGTGCTGTGCCACACCATTATCTTCAGTCAAGTACTGACAGAAGCTGTGCAGCCCTACCTTTGTGAATGCCAGCAGAACATTGCATAGAATTACACAGAAATCACCACTTGAAGACAAGCTGTTCAGCCCAACCAATCCATATTGATGTTTATCTTTCACATGAGCAGTAATCCTAATATCACATTGCTGCTCTGTTCCCATATCCCTCTAATTCCCTTTCCTTCTCAACCTAACTAATCTAGTCTTACATGGAGACAGGGATCATGCATTCCATAGCCTCACAACCCTCTGTGTAGATAAGTTTCTCCTGATTTCTGTCCTTTCAATCTTATATCTATGTCCTCATGTTATAGGCTTCTCAATCACTGGAAACAACAATTTTGTTATTCATTACCTTGATCTGTCTACAGACTTCACCTTCCATTTTCCTCATACAGTTAGTGGTCTGTATTACAACCCCAATAATGTAACAATCCCTTTTTCAAATCATTGATCTCTAACCATATTGACTCTCAACCTGTTTTTTTTGTCTGCACTAGTCTTTTCTATGGCACGTGTTACCTCCTTCACCAATTATCACGCTCCTCCTCCTTTCTTCTTCTCTGATCTGACTAAGAATATTATAATCTAATGCATTTATTTTCCACTCATGCGTGTTTGAAGACATGTTTCTGTTAATGCTATTAAATCTATCTTTCTAAGACATAATGCTTCTGATTCCCCTAGTTTGTTCCCCACATTCTGAGCATCGAAATACATACACTTTATGTTTCTTTAATCTAATCAGGTTAATTTAGGATTGACTTTTCTCAGGTTAATTTAAAACATTAGTCAGCCACCCAATTGGCACCATACAAATGCCACATGTGACTAATGGTCTTCTCACAGATGAACAAGTCCTCATAGTTGTTTTCCAGGGACAATGAAGCCCTAACAACAAATTGGACATAAATTGTACCAACTGCAAATGAACCTAATGTGTGGCTCTGCTAATAAGATGGTCATACAGAACGCAGTGCTGTACCACGACTGTTATACTTTCAATATTATAACTGCTCCAATTCCATGTTTGGACCAAAGAATTCAGGGACTTTTGTGCTCCTCCTGACAGATTGTCCTTCTTTGGAACCCCACACTCACTGGGAACAATATTCGATCTTGTTCCTTATGCAACGATTCGGGCGAAATCTCCAGTCTTTCCTGATGTATCTCTCTTTACCTTTCTTGCGTTGCAGAAGCAAAGCAAGTGATCCATGTGCCTTGAGAAAACAGGAATCTGCTCAGTTCTTGACATTAATCTCACTAAAACTATAAACTTGGCAATTTGCAGCAAAAGTGATTAATATTGCTGCAGCAGCACTTAAAAAATCATTGTAAAACCAGCAAATATTGGTGAGACAGGGGCCAAACTGCTTTGACCCAATTTCCAGACGGGTTCCAGCTAGTTACCGTCATGGTATCCTCACTTCTCAGAGCTGGGATATCCTAATTATTACCAGGTATTTGGTTCTCTGACTGAAAAGTCAGGAGAGACTTGCTTAGCTTGTATGTCTATGTGATAAAGTCATTCTGTCATTGTTCTTGGGCATTCATCAACCTAGTGAGTCTAACTCTAAGCCTGTCTAAACTGCTCCACTTAAATAAATACTAAATAGCACAGTTTGGTGTAACATTTAACCCTTTGCTCACTGCTGCAACCATCTACTTGGAGGCATCCATTTGTATTTCCAACAACATCTACCCTTCAGGGTTCTGATAAAAGGTCACAGACCTGAACCGTTAACTCTGTTTCCCTCTACACAGATGCTGCCTGACCTACTGAGTATTTCCGGCACTTTCTGTTCTCATTTCAGAGTTCCAGCACCCATAGTATTTAGCTCTTATAACATCTGCCCATGTTGTTTTTGGTATTAGTAAATTAGTGTCCAATAAATGCCATTTTTGCTTCCATTTGGACCTGAATTGAGTCTCCCTGAACTTAACAGCAATTATAAGAACCACCAAAGACAGGAAAAAAAATTTCATTCCATCTATCTGGGTTGGATTTGAATCATCTGCTTTGGGTGTACATGTACATTTTGCCTCACATGTTATTCCTAATAACAGGAGTGGAAGGCTGGAAACCAATAATACAAAGGCAATGACTTGTTTAAAATCTTTTAAAAAAGTATAGTAAAATCATTTGAAGAAAACACCTTCAAAGATGGCTGGGGTGTGGTGACATTATTTGAGTTTTTCTATGTATATTGACAGACTTGAAGTGCTTGCTTATGTGTGATTGACAGTTTGAATTTTAGTGAAAGATAGATTCAGCTACATTTTAAATTATTTTCCTATGGTTCTAAGCCAGCTGTTTGCTGACACATGTTTAACAAATATTTGGACCTTCTACAGGACTCCACAGTGTTTGTATGTGTTTTATTGTGCTATGGTGTGTGGTTAATCATACTTCTAGCAGTACTAGTGTGGAGGTTTGTGTGAATGCTGTACATTATTGCCACCTTCTAGTGGTTCACTGTAAGAGTTTTGTCAGTGTCTGATTTTCAGATGTAGATTTGTGCTGCCCCTGGTTCCACCTCCCAGCACTCCCCCTGGCTCCACCTCCCAGCACTCCTACTGGCTCCACCTCCCAGCACTGCCCCTGGCTCCATCTCCCAGCACTGCCCCTGACTCCACCTCCCAGCACTCCCCCTGACTCCACCTCCCAGCACTCCCCCTGGCTCCATCTCCCAGAACTCCCCTAACTTCACCACCCAGCACTCCCGCTGGCTCCACCTCCCAGCACTGTCCCTGGCTCCACCTGCCAGTGCTGCCCCGGGTCCACCTCCCAGCACTGCCCCTGGCTCAACATCCCAGCACTCCCCTGGGTCCACCCCCCAGCACTGCCCCTGGCTCCATCTCCCAGAACTCCCCCTAGCTTCACCTCCCAGCACTCCCCGTGGCTCCATCTCCCAGAACTCCCCCTGGCTCCATCTCCCAGAACTCCCCCTGGCTCCATCTCCCAGAACTCCCCATAGCTTCACCTCCCAGCACTCCCCATGGCTCCATCTCCCAGAACTCCCCCTGGCTCCATCTCCCAGAACTCCCCCTGGCTTCACCTCCCAGCTCTCCCTCTGGCTTCACCTCCCAGCACTCCCCCTGGCTCCACCTCCCAGCACTCCCCGTGGCTCCATCTCCCAGCACTCCCCGTGGCTCCATCTCCCAGAACTCCCCCTGGCTCCATCTCCCAGAACTCCCCCTAGCTTCACCTCCCAGAACTCCCCCTAGCTTCACCTCCCAGCACTCCCCGTGGCTCCATCTCCCAGAACTCCCCCTGGCTCCATCTCCCAGAACTCCCCCTAGCTTTACCTCCCAGCACTCCCCGTGTCTCCATCTCCCAGAACCCCCTGGTTCCACCTCCCAGCACTCCCCCTGGCTCCATCTGCCAGAACTCCCCCTGGCTCCACCTCCCAGCACTCCCCTTGGCTCCACCTCCCAGCACTCCCCCTGGCTCCACCACCCAGCACTCCCCCTAGCTTCACCACCCAGCACTCCCCCGGCTCCACCTCCCAGCACTCCCCCTGGCTCCACCTCCCAGCACTCCCCCTGGCTCCACCTCCCAGCACTCTCCCTGGCTCCACCTCCAGGTTCTGCCCCGAATCCATGATGCCCTCCCCATTAGAGCTCCATCTTCAGTTTTCATTGGTGTCCATGACTTCAACTGCCTAGGCCCTAAGCTCTGGAATTCCCTCTCTGAACCTCTCTGCCTTTCTAACTGACTCTCCTCCTTTAAAATGTTCCTTAAAACCTACCTCTTTGACCAAACTTTCAAAATATCTGGCTCAGTGTCAATTTTGTGTTTGCTAACATTCCTGTGACGCTTAGATGTTTTACCTCATTAAAGGTGCTATATAAATGCAAATTCTTGTTGTTTAAACAAAAACCTCATTGCATCTGGTGAGTGTCACTCTCACAAGAGCAGGTTAAAATCTGCAGGGAGGCAGCAGGATCGATGAGGGAGAACTCATTGTGATAATAAAAGCAAAATACTCATTGTAAGTACTCAAAGTACTCATTGCAAGATAACTCATTGTGGCTATTTTAATTACCTGCTGGTGGGCAGGGGCAAAATAAACCCTTATGAATCCTCTCCTCCACTGAATAAATGTGCAAGAGCCCCAAGGGCTTCTAATGTTGCATACTTGTTTCTGTGCACTGCATGTCGTCCTACAAGGAGACAGTGAGACATTCTTGGATGGGAATTTTGTCAACTTGCAAACACAGAAAATAAAGCACATTTATCCCTGACTCCACAGAAATACATCCAGCGAACCCAATAATTGCACTGTGTGTTTAGTTTAAATCAGTCTCGAAATTTAGATTAGCTGCAAGGCATATTTACAAAATATGACTTGTGAAAATTTTCGTCATCAGTGTCTAGGTGGTAATGTAGTAGAAAACAGGCTACATACCTTTTATTCCATTGGAGCTCCTCCCTTATCCTTCAGCTGTTATTCCATTGAAGCTCCTCCTTTATCCTTTAGCTGCCTAGCCTCCCTTCTCTGGAATTCCTTCTTGAAACTCCTCCACTTTCCTTTCCTCCTTTAAGGCCATTCTTAAAACTCACTTCTTTTACCAAACTCTTGATCACCTCTTCTAATATCCCCTTTATCTCAATATTCATTTTTGTGTTATGCCAATGTGTTTTGTTGAATGATAATTTTCTTTGGTCCACAGGCTGGCGATCTGAATTTATATTTTTTTTAAAGGCATTTTTAAAAGGCATTTAAAACAGGATGATTTCTAGCAGCTTAAAATGATCACCTAGTTTGCTGCATTGTATCCTACATTGCAAAGGACTGTGGGGAGGGAGACAAAATGTCTGTACATTTCCCAGCAAGAACCAAGACCCAGGAGGTTTAAAGGAACTACCTGTTCTTTTCAGCAAGCAGAGAAATACTGCTAACTGCTATGTTTGAATCACTGAGTGACTGTCATGTGACAAGCTCCTCCCCATCTGTGGTTTTAAGCTGGTGTTTTCTCTGCAACAGAGGAGAAGCAACTGGACTCTGACATGAGCAGACCCTAAGTGGGGGTTCCTTTCTCTCTCTCTCCATTCCAGCTTGAAAGCTTTCAAATCCTGCCTGTTGACTGACCATGTTCGCATACTCCGGCTACAATCGGAAACCCCATTGGAGGAAATCAACCGCATCGCTGTCTCCACGAGACCCATCGAACCAATCATCACCACCATTCAAACTAAATGATTCAGGACCACCAAATTTAGCTAGAAGCCAGCCAAATCACCAAACCCACAGACTGTATCCCCTTTTTTACTATTGACTCTAACTTAACCAATCTACCTTTCCCACTCTGTAACCTATTTGTGTATAAACCCCGAGTCTGTGTGTGAATGAAAGTTGGCACATTGTTTATTATTTTTATTAGTTCAGTTTAGGTACAATAAAATTAACCTCTTTCTTTGTTAACTCAAGAAAACCTGTCCGATTGGTTTTTGTCATGATCATAGCAAGTAAGTAATCAAACACCTACTTAATTGGCCAGTTTAAGAAAGACTTAAACTTGTTGTGATCAAACAAGGAAAAAGAGGGACGCCCTTCGACCCGACCTCACTTGACCATAACATTTGTCCAATTATACCTCTGTGAAGTCGGGTATGGAGCTCTGGCTCTTACACAGAGAAAGAAGGTTGATTATTATGATTGCCCAGACCAATCTTGTTAATTGAATCAGTGAGCACTCCCATTGTCTCTCTATTCAACTGTCTCTCAGAATGCAAATGTGCAACCATGTTTCAGCTCTCCAACTATGTGGGTTTTTTTAAAACAAGATTTGTGCAATGTCCAGTAACAGGGTCAAGTAGTGTTCCATCCGACAAAATTAATATGTTTCCATTTGGCAAGTGTGGTTTCATCACAAAAAGAAAAAGAAAGACTTACACTTATACAATGCCATTCATGATCTCAGGATGGATCAAAGTACTTTTCAGCCAAAAAGTACTTTGGAAGTGTGGTCACCTTTGCAATGTAGGAAACATTTACACAAAGAGTGATTATTAGCTGCATTGACAGGAAGAATGGTTGAGGCCTGATGGTGTAATAGGAAGATGGTAGGGCATTGGTGTTCAAGAGGGCTAAGGAGCCCTCACCTTGAGCTATCTTGTCACCTTGTGTTGATATTGAAGAAAGTAACTAAGAAAGGCCATGATTTTGAAGGGTGGGGTGGGTGCGTTGGAACTGTAATTATTGGTGCTTTGAGATTAAGTCAATGGAGACATTCTTGTGCCTGTACGAGGTGTTGAACGCATTGGTTCAGATTTTTCTGCAATGACAAGACTGGAAATGTGCACTACATATTTTGCTATCTCGCATGCCAGTCTCTGATAGCTTACTCCTTACTTTCCTATATTTCTAATTAGATGGTGGTGCATCAGAAGTGGAGAGCCTTTTTTTCACACAGAGATTTAATGAATACATTCAATGCAGAATAGTGCACTTTCTGGGGTGTGGGATTAAGGATTAGCTGCTGGAAATAGTAAGAGGAATATCCCAGGGCATTTTCATCTTCACCATTAATGATTGAAGCAGGTTGGTGCTCCAATTAATTCCAGGACTTTTCTAATGTTGAGCAAAGGTGAAGCAAATTTTATGAGATCAACCAGCCCATAAAAACGGCAATTCATCCAGATACAAAATATTTAAATCTAAACATTAGATAACAGCTGGGACCACTGTAATCAAACTTTTCTTCAATTTACTCACTTTAAGGACTGATATTCATTGTAAGAGCTTTTGTAGTAGGCTCCAGCCCAGTTTATTTGTGCCAGTGTTTATAATGTTGTTTCAAAACAATTATGCTCTTTGTAGCAATGATCAATGCTTAAAAACATAGTTAAAAAGTAAAAATCTAAATCATGAATAACATGTTCTTATTGCCATGACAATACAATGGTTTAAGAACCTGTCTTTCAACAAGCGCAGTTCACCAAACACATTCTTCTTTGGCCTCCTTGTCTCGAGAGGCAATGGGTAAGCGCCTAGAGGTGGTCAGTGGTTTGTGGAGCAG
Source organism: Heterodontus francisci (assembly GCF_036365525.1). Taxonomy (NCBI): domain Eukaryota; kingdom Metazoa; phylum Chordata; class Chondrichthyes; order Heterodontiformes; family Heterodontidae; genus Heterodontus; species Heterodontus francisci. The sequence continues at coordinate 76,503,669 of NC_090378.1, read as the reverse complement.
CACCTGGAGTGGCTATAAAGGCCAATTCCAGAGTGACAGACTCTTCCACAGGTGCTGCAGATAAAATTAGTTGTCGGGGCTGTTACACAGTTGGCTCTCTGTCTTCCTTTCCTGCCAACTGTTAAGTCTCTTCGACTCGCCACTCTTTAGCCCTGCCTTTATGGCTGTCCGTCAGCTCTGGCGATCACTGGCAACTGACTCCCAGGACTTGTGATCAATGTCACAGGACTTCATGTCGTGTTTGCAGACATCTTTAAAGCGGAGACATGGACAGCCAGAGGGTCTGATGCCAGTGACGAGCTCGCTGTACAATGCGTCCTTGGGGATCCTGCCATCTTCCATGCGGCTCACATGACCAAACACATAAGCATGTCAGTAAAATGCAATTATAATTTCAAGTCAATAAATCATGCCACAGTCAGACCAACAGTGCCACTATTTTTCAGTTTGTGATAGTGTGACAACTGGTTTAAATGGTAGAAATTCGTGATCGCTCTTGATTTTATAGGGGCAGAGCTATGATAATTACCATCTAACTGTTTTCAGCAAGGGTTACAGCAGAACAGCACAAATGTCCCGAGAAAATATCAAGCACCATAATTAATGGCATAAAGCACTGACTCCACAATTTCCTCTTTCTTTTGTGTACAATGGTGCAAGTTCCCAGGAAAATGTAGGCCAATGTTACATGGAGAAATGAGGAGATGAGCAGAACTCACCTGGAAAATCACAATTTTTTTTTTTACAAAACACAATAAACAAACATGGAGAAATTCAAAAAATCAGGACTAATTTGGTCAGGATCTTGTGTTAAACCTGAGACCAATCCAAAAGAATTGTGGCAGTTAGCAAATAAGGTGCTACTACCATGGTAATCTAGATCTGTTATCGTAGTGAATGCTAAGCTGCATTGGAATGCAGCTCCTTCACCTGAGTAGTTATTAAATTATTACAGAAAGATAAGTATCAATAACTTAGGTACGCATACCTGAATCAGTGATCACATAACATAAGAACATATAAGAACATAAGAACTAGGAGCAGGAGTAGGCAATTCAGCCCCTTGAGCCTGCTCTGCCATTCAATACGATCATGGCTGATCTCATCTTGGCCTCAACTCCACTTTCCTGCCCGTTCTCCATCACCTTTCAACCCATTTCTAATTAAAAATCTGTCTATCTCCTCCTTAAATTTTTTCAATGTCTCGGCATCCACCGCACTCTGGGGTAGTGAATTCCATAGATTCACGACCCTTTGAGAGAAGTAATTTCTCCTCAAGTCTGTTTTAAATCTGCTACCCCTTATCCTAAAACTATGACCTCTCATTCTAGATTGCCCCACAAGAGGAAACATCCTCTCTATGTATGATGTTATTATTGCCCTGATTTGAGACTCAATGGTACAATGATGTGTAAAAAATGCAGAATACTTGCGATTCATCTCTGTACTTATATTGCAAGGAGCTCAGGAAAAAATGTCAAACTGCTGGGAATAAACAACAGCTCAGGTTAGACCAAAGTGCTTTACAGCCAATGAAGTGAAGTGTAGACATTGATGTAATGTAGGAAACACTGCAGTTAATCTGCACATAACAAGCTCCCACAAACGCCAATGTGATCTTTCTTTGGGCCTCCTTATCTCGAGAGACAATGGATACGCGCCTGGAGGTGGTCAGTGGTTTGTGAAGCAGCGCCTGGAGTGGCTATAAAGGCCAATTCTGGAGTGACAGGCTCTTCCACAGGTGCTGCAGAGAAATTTGTTTGTCGGGGCTGTTGCACAGTTGGCTCTCCCCTTGCACCTCTGTCTTTTTTCCTGCCAACTACTAAGTCTCTTCGACTCGCCACAATTTAGCCCTGTCTCTATGGGTGCCCGCCAGCTCTGGCGAATGCTGGCAACTGACTCCCACGACTTGTGATCAATGTCACACGATTTCATGTCGTGTTTGCAGACGTCTTTATAGCGGAGACATGGACGGCCGGTGGGTCTGATACCAGTGGCGAGCTCGCTGTACAATGTGTCTTTGGGGATCCTGCCATCTTCCATGCGGCTCACATGGCCAAGCCATCTCAAGCGCCGCTGACTCAGTAGTGTGTATAAGCTGGGGGTGTTGGCCGCTTCAAGGACTTCTGTGTTGGAGATATAGTCCTGCCACCTGATGCCAAGTATTCTCCGGAGGCAGCGAAGATGGAATAAATTGAGACGTCGCTCTTGGCTGGCATATGTTGTCCAGGCCTCGCTGCCATAGAGCAAGGTACTGAGGACACAGGCCTGATACACTCGGACTTTTGTGTTCCGTGTCAGTGCGCCATTTTCCCACACTCTCTTGGCCAGTCTGGACATAGCAGTGGCAGCCTTAACCATGCGCTTGTTGATTTCTGCATCTAGAGACAGGTTACTGGTGATAGTTGAGCCTAGGTAGGTGAACTCTTGAACCACTTCCAGAGCGTGGTCGCCAATATTGATGGATGGAGCATTTCTGACGTCCTGCCCCATGATGTTCGTTTTCTTGAGGCTGATGGTTAGGCCAAATTCATTGCAGGCCTAACATAACAAGCACCCACAAACGCCAATGTGATAATGACCACATTATCTGTTGTTGTGGTGTTGATTGAGAAATAAATCTTGGCCAGGACACTGGGGATAGCTCCCATGCCTCTTACATCTACTTGACAGAGCAGACAGGGCCTCAATTTGAGGTCTCTCTCAAAAGATAGCACCATCAAAAGTGCAGCACTCCCTCCATACTACACTGGAGTGTCAGGTGAGATTTTGTACTTAAGACTGTAGAGTGGGACTTGACCTCACAGCCTTTTACTCTAAGGTGAGAATGCTACCAGCTGAACCACAACTGACATTTGTCCCAAGAGAAAAGAAAGGTTAATGTTTCCGCAGTGACTCTACCAGAACTGATGTGATTCTTTCCTAAATTCATGTTGCTTTTTTGCTAGTTTTTTGAGGTGGGCGAGCAATTTTGCACTCATGAAAGGGAGAGGTGTTAGTGTTGAGAAATGCAACATATTCCAATTTGGTGCATCTCGCTTTAGCATCAAGTTTAGCATGGCTAAATGCAGAGCCAAGCTTCTGTTATTCTGCCCCAATCATGTGGCATAATCCTTATTGTGAAATATTTCCATTTCCCCACCGGCCAACCTGTGACCTCTGTGAGTAAGATTGATCAGTTAGAGGAAGTTTTATGCTTTTGATTTCTCAGCACTAGCAACTAGATTGAGATTGCCCAAATTAATTCATGTAGGACTCTTACAGCCAAGACAGACACACCAGGAGACTTTCATCCCATGAATCTGGACTGCATTATGTTACATTGTTTATCTGCAGTTATATCCTGATTTCTGAATAAAGCAATTTATCCAAAACTTTGGCAATGAGAATCTATGGATGTGGAAAGTGAAGATCATTACTAATTAGAGCTGTCAGACTGATGAGTATTATTTGTGTCTGTATGTGCATGTACTTATGAACTGATCTATCCAGTCATGAATTTGTACTGTGTGATATAAGGTACTTGTCTCATACCTCATTGACATGATCAATAAAAATTGCTTGGTTGCACTTCAATAAAAGTCCAGATCACAAACTACAAAGCACATTACTTCCAAGTCAGTTGAGATGTCAAATCCTTTTATACAGCAAAATAATGACATGATGACATTTAGTAACTGGGTTTCGAAATATAATTAACAATACTTTGTATTGCAGTGATGAACATGTGGAATATTAAAGAATAAGACACTTGAATAATGTTGCAGTGTTAGTGTTTGAATAAAACTCAGAACAAAACCACTGCAACTTAAGTAGAACTGTGCTTAGCACTATAAATCCAATCATTGATATACATCACTGCAACACTTAACTTGCAAACAGTGTGACCAGTAAGGAGAAAAAAAGAGTTGATAAAGATTTTCTGATGACATTATTTATGAATAGGACAAGTGATTTATCATTCAGAAGCTGATGTTTTCACTACCTCCTGATCTGGACAACAAATCACGCTACCACGCAAGCAAATTTTGGGATGTTGCATCACTCCAAATCACTTGCACCAGTTATGAAAAATGGTTAACTGTTAACTAGTTGGAATTGTTAAAAATCTTAACAGCTATTGTTTACTTTATATAGTTTAAATGGTAAAAAAGTTGCACAAGTGTAACTCCATGTTGTCTCCGTGAACTAAATACCAGTGCACTGAGGATGGAGGGGAAAGGGCAGTGGGGTGTAACATTTTGTTGTATTTCACCTAGATTTCAATACAGTGAAGATACAGGCAGGGGAAGATTTTAGTCCCACGACACGATGCACTGCAATAAATGCGGCTGTTTTATAGCATGTCAAAGTGGAAGTTGCCAAATGAATGGTATAGGCCAATTCCAGACACAACAATGACAAGATGGTGTTTGAATTGCAGCCGTCTATTGAAGTACTTTAAAGATGTTATGGCTGAGTCATTTGCAACATTTATTGTTGTAGTGGTATCACACAGTGGACTGAAGCTTTCAAACTACAATGACAAGATTTTATTTTCATCAAGTACACTTAAAAGTTTTACTGGCTGCCCAATGGTTTAGTATGTTTGGACAGACCGGAAGGTACCAGGTTTCATTGCTGACAGTCTATGCTGAGCCGACAAATCACAGGTGAGGCTGGGCTAGGTGTACAACAATAGGCCCCGGTGTCCTTGAGCTGGGGAGGGGAAAATCAGCTTGCATTTCTCTTCCTGATCACTATGCAGTAACCCATACTGATAAGGAGCTAAATCCAAAGAGGACATGGAAGCAAAGTCAGTCAGACCCCAACACCAATATGAAGTATGTTACTGTTTAAAATGGTACATCATTAAAACTAAAGGGAAAGAGTTTAGGATTAAGCAAGGCTTAGAAATGAAATTAAGTACATTTTGTGCCTTGATATTGATAATAAAAGATACAGTGGTTCTAAAAGAACATTACTCAAAAACAATAGGTCAACAGGTGATGGCAAGGTAGGGATTTGGCTTTGATTCCATAGCTGATCAATATCTTGCTGGCATTCATGCCTGGGTTCACACATGAAGAATTGGCATTTGAGTGAGGTGCCAGAGAGTGAACGCTGACAGCGGATCTGTATCCCTGCATGAGGCAGTGCCTTCAGGAGAGGCAAGGAGAAAGTGGGAAGTGACAAATAAAAGGGACATGAAAAATACTCTTTTTTAGAAAGACAATCACTGTAAATCCAGTCTATGGGTTGAATAGTTACAGTCATGAGAAGTTACCAATTTCTCCTTAACTGTTCTTTAGAGGTGCTGCTTTGTGCAACTTACTATAAACTGTTGATGCATTTATGAAATACCAAGTGTGACAGCAGGGACTACTCTTTTCTGAATAACGTTGAAATGATGTGAAAGATGTTACTCAGCTTGGAAAAAGAAAGCAGCTCATCTGACATCATATTTATACTGATTATAAGTTGGAGGTGATTCCATTGTGCTGGGAAAGAATTTGTTAGAGTGGGAGAGAGCACGATGGGTATGGGTTGCAGTAAAAATACAGGGAGGAGGAAGGACTTAGTTCCTGATCTAAAAGAGAAACAGTGCCATCCTGTGGCACTTCCTTGTGCATTGGACTCAGTGCAAACTTGTGGGGTGTTGCTGATGTAAACTGTATTTTTAATAACTTGCGTTAAAGAGTTTTTTACCTAAAAGGTCAGGTACATTCATCTCATTACATTTTGTAATGGAAGCCAGTTATTTCATGAGAAAAATAGCCCAAAGCTGCACTGTCAACATTGCACGGATGGTCTGCTTATGACTGGTACTGAAGTGGGAAATGTGTGGGTAATATCTGTTGAAGGACGAAAAAGTGAATTACAGATCATAAGAAAGGTGTAATAAATTCAGATTAAGAACTTGATAGATCTGGACCCTAACCGAAACAGATACAAGAAAAAATTGCTTGCATTTATGTTGGACTTTATCATACCATCGGATTGTCTTAAAGCACTTGGTGCAATGAGTGACTTTACGATTGCGGTGATTGTTATGTAGGCAAACTATATACAACTTGTTTTTATAAATCTGATATGTGGTTATTTTACTAAAATATTCTTAATAAAGGAAATTGTAGGAGGTGGCCTATTAAAAAAGAAATGGCAGTTTCTAAAATTAAATGCTGTTGGATACAGTGTTTCTATTTTAAATTATAGTAAGTCATTTCTTATAAATAGTTCAGAGTTTGTAAGTGAGTTCTGTGGTATTAGGATGGGTTATGATATGTGAAAGTCTGGTTGAACTGTTGCCAAGCCATTCCATTTAGGTGAAGCACACCTCAGAGACCCTAGAAAATAGCCCTCTGTGGTCACCCTGTTTCCCAATTGATATAATGCCATAATATTGGGAGGCACAGTGGCGCAGTGGTTAGCATCACAGCTCCAGGGACCCGGGTTCAATTCTGGGTACTGCCTGTGTGGAGTTTGCAAGTTCTCCCTGTGACCGCGTGGGTTTTCGTCGGGTGCTCCAGTTTCCTCCCACAGCCAAAGACTTGTAGGTGATAGGTAAATTGGCCATTGTAAATTGCCCCTAGTGTAGGTAGGTGGTAGGGAATATGAGATTACTGTAGGGTTAGTATAAATGGGTGGTTGTTGGTCAGCACAGACTCGGTGGGCCGAAGGGCCTGTTTCAGTGCTGTATCTCTAAATTAAAAAATAAATATCATATTTAATTACCTGGGCAATGTAATATTTTGTATCAGATCATTTGACAACACAGTGGGATTACGGGTCAAAGGTTACACAGTCTACAACAGCCTTTCCTTTGCGCATAGATCAGTTATTTTTCATGATTGGCGTGAATGTTAAATAACATCAAATAAAATAACTGATATAAGCTTATGCAGAAAGAACTGTCTTTATCAGTCAGGTGAACTTTGACCTGTACTGCTAATGTATTGCTGCACCTGCTGATGGGCGCTGTCTTGATGAGTCAGCATATTATAAAAAGATGAATTAAAATGTACTGATTTCAATTAGTAGTGATAGTTTTGGCATTAGAATTGCTCATGTTATTTATTGTCTTGCCACAGAATGCAACTGCAATCGCAGGGCTTATCGTTGTGTGTGGGACCCTATACTACACCAACAGACTGGAAGTGGTACACGCTGTGTGAACTGTGTTGGTAACACTGAGGGAATACACTGCGAGAAATGTAAAGAAAACCACTACCCTCTAAGACCAGGAGGACACTGTCAGCCCTGCAGATGCAACTCACTGGGTAAGTTCATGGAATTAGAATTTATGCCCTTTTATAGTGTTTGGCTTGTATGAGCTGAAAGTTAATTAAACATTTTACATAAAATCCACTGGATTAAGGATCAAGATGAATCAGTTCAAGGATGACGTGCCTAGCATTTTTATTTTACCTTAAAGAATCATCACAATCTTGAGAAAGTGAGCTCTTTGGCCCATTTTCTACCTTTAATACATGTTATCAATCTCCATGGATGATTTGGTGAAAACCATCTGTTAGAGAGTGTAAATAAACATGACCAGTGCCCTGAATTTACCTTGCTGCAACAGGAGGCCTGAATGTGATGGCAGCTACTCAGACCCACTTTGTCATGGGTCTATTTTTCCATTGCCTCCCTGTAGCTGCAACTGTTTATATTGCCGAGTCTAACTGGTAGATGGTGACCCTTGCGTTTGTAGTTGGTTACATTCCCTTGATTTAAAAGCAATGTTTTTCTAAAGAAGAGAAAAGACAAACATAGTTGGGGGGGAAAATTTCATTCACGTAGCACCACTTCAAATCAGTGCTACGCAGACTGCATCGATTCCCTGGGAACAGATAGCATCCACTGCTCCCTGCTCGACCCACCCTGGTTTTCTCAATTAAATCAATGAAGAAAGATGCATGGGCCACCCAGATAATGACCCACAGTGATGTCTACCCTCAGGGAATTGACGTAGTCTGTGAAACACTGTTTTGAAGTGGCGCCACTCGAACAAATTTTTCCCCCAATTGTGTTTTATCACTCTGTGGATTTTTTTTCCCTGAGCACTTCAACATGTGTGTTGAGGCAATTAGATATTATGACTGAGGTGGGAGGAGTGCACTGTGTATACTAGTTCAACTTCTCCACAGGTCACAACATATATTTAAATGTTCCCACTTACTGATAGAGTCAATCATATACTCTATTTTTCCCAGAATAAAACACACCAACCAGGTTTCTTTAATGAACAACAAAATTATCAGTTTATTATAAAACAAGTCTTAACCAGTAATGAAGCAAAGCATTGAAATTTTAAAGTTCCCTTTTTATCTTTGCCCCTCACGCTCACACATTAGATTAGATTAGATTAGAGATACAGCACTGAAACAGGCCCTTCGGCCCACCGAGTCTGTGCCGAACATCAACCACCCATTTTATACTAATCCTACACTAATCCCATATTCCCAACAAACATCCCCACCTGTCCCTATATTTCCCTACCACCTACCTATACTAGTGACAATTTATAATGGCCAATTTACCTATCAACCTGCAAGTCTTTTGGCTTGTGGGAGGAAACCGGAGCATACACCAGTTAACTGGAAAGATAAAAGGGATTTTTGTTCAGATCTCTGTTAGAGACAAAAACACACTTGGGCTGAATACCTGCTCATTCTTGAAGAAAATAGTAGATGAGATATGTTGTGTTCCAAAACTGGCATACAGTCTGGCCTCCGAGTATACGCAGACGGGCCACTGGGATCTTTTAGAACTGTTCTTTTCAGACGGCGTTAAGAATTAATTTAGCAGGCTTTTCTTCAAAGACAGGAGATGAGATGAGTTGACACAATGGACTTCTCAGAGTCTTTTGGAGAAGTGCTGGAAAGCTGAGCTGGGTTGTGGTCTTCTCTTCTTTCTTGGGAATTCTCTTCTCTCCTTGGAAGTTCTCTTCCTTTTTCTGCAGGCTTTTTAAAGAGATGGAACAGACTAGGCTGAGCTGGGGTTCTGTCCTTCAGTTTTTAAAAAAAACTCCAGCCCCTTTTAAACAGTTCATTCCCAACTCTAAACAATTCAAAAGTGAAGCTGGAAACAGAAAGTCCACCTTCTGACCTGTCACTTCCCTGCACACATCTTCCCAAGTTACCAGGATTTCTGTTCTATTTTTAATTTGAGTCATGTGACAACCAGTAAACGTTGTTGTCCAACAAGTCCTCATAGTGTTCTCTCGATGACCCTCTTGAAAAAAAACTGGTCCAACATTTCTTCAGTTTGACTATGAGTTCTCAAAAAAATATTTTTAACAAAAACAGAAGCACTTTTGTAACAATATTTTCATCTGAACATGTACAAAGCAGAGATTATGGGATTTGGCTTTTAATTCTCCACTCTTTTAGGCAGAAAACAAATAGAATAGGCAGCATCATTGAAAGGCAGGAGTGGTGTTTGCCTTGCAGCAACCCTGTGCAAAGGCTCGGTTTGGGGTCTTGGCATTTTACTAGACAATGATGATAAATATTACCAACTTCATCTGGTGTCAAATCTGCACGTGTATGTGTAAAGGCATGTTTGCAATAGGTAATATAAAAATAGTTGACAAAATGGTCAGGGATCAGCTATTATCAGTTATTATTATATCAGTTATTGGATAGATGTGCTTTCACTTGCTCCATGGCTGACCCTTTATTAACTCCAAGCCTTGTGCAATTGTGCAGGTTCCACGGCCCTAACACAGCCCCTGTTGAAAGCAAGAATCTTTTTAAAAGAATGGAAATGGCAACAACCAGAACTAGACATAGTGGAGCTCCTGCATTGTATAATTTAAAAGTTTATTTTTGCCTTGTTATCAAGGAACCTCTGTAGGCAAAAGTAATAAGAAAAGTTGTTTAGTTAGTGTTATATTATTACTGTACTGTCTGCCTAGGTTCTTGCTTATTGCATAAAAGAAAGATAAAATTATTCTGTGCTATCTCATCCTTAGTGATATAAAATTGGTGACCTAAAAACTCCATACAATGTCTTTGTTTGTCACACTTTGGGGTTATATGATTTTGCCAAGATAGCATCAGGGGTACCCAGGAAACCGGTTGCTGTGCTTACCCTCTCGGGTAGTTTAAAGGAAAATTGAAGAAGAAGAAAACTGCTTTTGATTTTTGTACATTGTTGATATAGTAAACCAATTCTCATGTTAAGCAAAAATTAGAGGACAGTATTATTCAAAATGCTCTTTATCACCGTGTTGAACCATCTGAAAACACTTTACACAGTGAGCTGCTTTTTGAACTGCAAAGCATCCCTGAGTCAGCCAAGAGATTAATGATTGCTTAGTTCCTTGTGAAAGAATGTTAAGAAAAACATCTTCTTCCTTGAGTAATGCCCTAGGCTCTTTATTATCTACCTGAACCTTGGTTTTCTATATTGTCTTGAGGGCAGCAGCTCTGATAATGCAGCACTTAGTTCTTTAGAATTGTACTGGAAGATCAACCTAGTTTGTGATCTTAAAATCCTGAGGTGGAGTTTGAACCCACAAGCCTTTTATCAGAGGTAAAAGTGTGACCAATTGGGCAAAGCTGACATAAGCTACATTTTGTGCCCTCAGTAAAATGCTGTTGTTTTAATGTTTTCTATGTCTCTCAGGTTCCACAGGTAGCAGTTGTGATGACCATGGTCGCTGTAGGTGTAAACCAGAGGGTGTGATTGGAGACAAATGTGACAAATGTCAGCCTGGCTTTTACTCATTATCCAGCACCGGTTGCAAGTAAGTGATCTGATGACTCCTTCTGTCTGAAGTACTTTTTTCTCCAGTGAATATTGATAACATATTAAATAGGCTGCATTGTATAATAAAAATGGCAAATTCCGAGAGGTCAATGAAGAGGAAAGGTAGGCTCATGTTTTGGGTATAGATCTTCTGTCAGTTCTGCATTTGAAATGTAAACCAACATTTTTCCGGTACAGATGCTGATGGATCCACTGGTTGTTTGCAATATTGTCCATTTTATTTCTGATTTGCAACATTTGAAGTTTTCTTATAATTTTGCCTGTGATCTAACACACAGAACAGCTTTGGAACCATATCCAGGTGAGAGTTAGTGCCTTCAGGATGGGATGTGAGGAATTTACAGGAAAAAAATCTGCCACCTGCAACACAATGTCCTGCCCAAATGATATGCAGTTCATCTTTAATTATTAAATTGTATTTTGTATTGGCAGGCGCTGCACGTGTAATATGGCTGGTGTTACAGAGATCTGTGACATTGAAACAGGAAGATGCACCTGTAAATATAACGTGGAAGGGTCCAACTGTAACCGGTAAGTGTTTTTTAACTATTGAACTGAGTTCAAAAAATCTAGTTCAATTTTATGGCTTTTTACACTACAATTGCAATTAATAGTAACAATTATATTGCTCTGCAGCCCTGAAGTTGTATTAGCAGAGTTTGAAATAGTTTAGACTTAGTGGGCTGGATTTTGTGTGGCCCCCTGAGGCGGGGTCAGAGGTGGGTGTGGGGGGGCACAAAGTATTGTGAGGGGTGGCGGAGGGGCAGTGCGGGGTGCCTCCGCTGTGTGGCAAGGACACCTTGCAACACAAGGTGCCCTCCTTGTGGGCTTGGGGGGGTGGGGTCCCTCCTTTGTGGGCAATATGTGGCCCACAGAGGACCCCCCGGGATCAACTTTAACTCTGGGAACCCCTCCCCCTGGACTGCATAACCACCCCCCTCCACTCCTCGCCGTGGCCTTCCGGACTGGTCCGGCAACCCCGCCTCACCTACCTCTGATCCGGGGTTCCAGTGCTCAGTCCACATCTGTGGCCTCTGCAGAAACGGCAGTGGCCACCACTCCCGGTGGTGCTGCCAACACTGCTGAGCTGCGGCCCTCTGATTGGCCGGCAGCTGTTGGAGGTGGGATCCCCGTCTTTAAAGGGATGGGGATCCCGGCTCCCGAAACTTTGATTTAAAAAGACTGGAGGATCACTCCAGGAGGCACGAAAAGGCAGATGCGGGGTTTCCCCACCTTTTCGGCCCAGCGCCAGGAGCTCCACCTCCAGCACAAAATCCAGCCCGGTGTTACCGATTAGCTGTTTTTACAGCTGCACATCCTACTCTCTGCAGTTTCAGTCCCGCTATCTATTTGTGAGTTTGCACCTACAGGTGCATTTTTCTAAACTGCAACATCTTTAAGGACCTTTAAAGTTGGTTGTTACTGCTGGTTTTAAAAAGCTGGATATTTGGGTGTTTTTTGCAGGTTCAATTTTTAGTGGGGGCCATCGAAAGAAAATATTTGGATTATAAAAACCTGGAACAAATCTGCAAAATATAAATTATGCCCTGACCCTGGGTGATATTTCACAGCCAGAGTCATTTGTATTGTGTAGGCAGACTGACCAGCCTTTGGAGGGAGTCTGCCAGGGCTCAGAGGATTGCTGCAGTTTAATGTGGTCAGCAACCTCTGGAGAAGCTGAAGAAAGGCAGAATTTGTTTTCTTAAATCTTCAGAGCAGGGGAGTTGAATGGATCATCCTGTGTAATGGTTCAGGGTGTAAGTGCACTGGCCCATGTGGGTAGAACAAGCAAGCCTCAAGTTCAATTCCCTGTATGTGCTGAGTTGTCAGATTTCAGTTGGCCAGCATTAGTGAGTTCTGCCATTAGCTTTCAGTGCCCCTTTATCTGCAGAGGTGAAAATTCAGCCAGGGTTCTCACTCCTAATTGATAACCATTGACTTGTGCTGGCAAATGCCCGTGGTTATGGACAGGAGTAAGGTTTGTCTGAGACCTGCTGCACATTTTGTGGTCTGTTGACAATCACTGTAAGTTCACACTTGCAAAATGAGCATCAGGGCAGCCGTCACCCTCCATCATGAGTTAAAGGACTTGATTCTGATCATTGTATCTGCATCCTTAGGGGAGGAGAAAAGAAACAAGAATCATAATTGTCCAAATGTTTGATTCTCTCCAACAGTTGCAAGTCGGGTTATTACAACCTTCATCCAGACAACCCCATGGGCTGCTCAGCGTGTTTCTGCTTCGGGCATTCATCAGTCTGCAATGTGGAAGATGGTTACCGGAAGGATAGCATCACCTCCACCTTTGATTCAGGTACCGCAGTAACTAGACTGAAATGAACTGAGGTGTCATTCATCTGTGAAAGGATATCTAACAGAAATTTAATTAAAATGTCATTGAGAATGACGGTGGGATCATGGGCCAGAACGTACAGTGGAGCCAGACCATAAAATTCAACCTGAGTATGGAAGGAATGGCTGAATAACCTAAACATAATGGTCCTCGGAATGATTTGCTTGTAAGGATCATGGAACAACATGTTGCTGCCATATTAGTATGTAAAAACATAAACTACATTGTTAGGTGCTACAGTTGGACTTGGCACCCTTAGATTAGTGAAAGGAAAAACCAGCCAGGGTTCCTTTTGATTGTTACATCTCAGCTCTGATGTTCCTGCTACTTGATTAACCTGCAAACACTCATTGTCCAAATGAATAGTTTCTGGAGTGGAAACAGTGTCCATATACTATACCCTAGCAAGGAATCAATCTTTCAGGAAGTGAACAGGAAATATTAAGGTGGAATGTAACTATCCCCAAGCTGATGGGTTGTAGAATGTCTATTCCCAACTTTGCATAAGTCTGTGCTCTTACTCGTGGCAGAGGCAGGGAAAGGAAGACTGATAAAGGTATATTCCTATGATAAGAGTGCACAACAGGGGATGGAGTTTAAGAGCTGAAAGATAGTTCTGGGGCCTTTTAACCCCTGCCTGAGCCAAAAAAACTGATTTCCACCATGGAGGATATAGAATTAGAAGCTAATCTTTTGGCGATAGCCTCATATCTTATTTTGCTGTGTGTATGCTTTATGTAATATTTTTCCTGTTAATAACAGCCGTTATGAAACTGCAGTCACAGTATTTACATCATCACTTTAGTCACAACACTGCTAAGCAAGTTACCCCTAATTGAAATATTTCAGAACAGAAACACACAACACATCTGAAAGATATTTTGCTGCCAATAGTTTAACACATTTAAATTGTCAGTAAACTACACAAGTTAGAAATTGCTGTCAGTGACGTTCCACATGAATGTTTAACACACTCCAATCAAATTCCTCTTCAATATATTGAAATTAAGATAGTGACGAGAGAACTTAATGTGAGCTCATTGGATATATGAGCAATAATGTCCCAGTGATTTCCAGGGTAATACCTTTCCATGACTCAAAGTTAGCATTGTTTTAACTTACTAATTGCAGCTAAATTGGGATATTTCTGCAAAAAACGATTGCTAATTGTCATTAATTATAAAAATGAGTGTGTGGTTTACCTGTCTATTCTTGTGAGTAGATACTGAAGGATGGAAAGCACAGCACCGTAGGGGTCCCGATCTCCCTCTGATGAGATCATCATCATCCCGTGATATTATCGTTGAGGCCAAAGATGAATACCCAATATTCTTTGTTCCTTCAGGTGAGTTGAGAATAATTATGGGCACTTCACGTATGGCCTCACATTTTTTTATTCCTGGTTCATTTGTATGTATGTCGAATTGCTGACACATGCTTTGATAAACTGCCCATATGAAATAGGATGCAATAACTTAATATTTGAATGGTTTTAATGATGCCCATCTCAGACATGACACCTTTTGACTCGTTTTAGAACCTCTTCAAGAATTGTGAATTTGCTGTTTTACATAGTTACAGGTGGCTTATCTCCAACACTCATTACTTTATAATATAAACATGGACTGTGGGGTTTAGGTTGCCAATTTTGCTGGAACTGTAAGATTTCCATGTGAAATGACAATGACTATCAATACTGATCTGTTCTGATGCTGTGTCTTATATTCTCACCTTAAGAAAGACATTTCTTTCATGTGACATTTTATGTTGTTTCTGGAAATCATTTGATTTTCAGGTTTGTAATTTTGGAAACATACCAACAAATCTTAAAAAATTGTTAGTATCCGCAATCCTCATATTTTTAAAAACTTCATGCCCTGGTTCCCTCACTGACATTGGAATAGCACTGTAACCCCAGGGAGGTGCTACACCATGGCCCATCTCTGTTGTTGACATTATTTACTCTATTGCCACTATCTTCACAGTAATTCTCAGTAACTATCCCATCTCTGTGATCCTTGTCATTGTAACCTGTATGGGAGAAGTGCACAAGCACTACAAATATAATGTAAAAAATTATACTAGCTAAATTATGAAACCAGTGATCAAGTTAAAAGTGGCATTGCCCATTGGTTTTCTCCACTCATAACAAATGATCTGTAACTCAACTTCTTTACAAGAATTAAGGAAGACATTAATATAAGTGAATTTATCATTCATATTTGGTAATTGACTAAAGGCAGAGCCAATAATGTGGCCTGTTTCAGGTTCAGCAACTGTGTTGGGCAGAATGATAGGTTGAATATATAGGCCATTACCCAACTTCAACTGTTTCTTTCATCTTTAGCTAAGTTCCTGGGAAATCAAGTGTTGAGTTATGGGCAGAACCTTTCCTTCACATTCTATGTGGAAAGGAATGGTGCCTACCCATCAGTAGAAGATCTGATCCTGGAAGGAGCTAGTCAGACATTGAGTGCACAAGTGAACGTACAAAATAACCCAATCCCTTCTACGAGAAAGCAGACATACAACTACAGGTAATTATAGCAGATATTCTGAATCCAACCTTTGGCATTTCAGTTAACCTGCGAATGGATTTTTTTTGCCCTGAACATGGATTGGGTAAGATCAGATCATTCCATCTTCAGAGCACATTGTGCAGGATTGACATATCACAATGGATGCTCCTGTTGTGAAATCAGGCATAGGCCTGATCTGTACCAAACGGGAATATTTTAATGTTGAGTCCAAAGAGTATTGTCTATCAAAAGAATGTAAATTTTCCAGTGTTTTACTCTGCAACAGCCATATAGCCAACTTTGTTGTAAGGTTTAAGAAAATAATTGAATAAATTGAGTAGATTGTTGAATTGACTATGAACAGATTCAACCGCATGATGCATTACCAGATAAGCGCTTCACAATAACACAAACTGTGCCATAACTGGCCTAAAAGACTGTAATGTCTTGTTGATGGTATTTTGTTTTTGTTTTTTTAGCAATGGTATGGGCTGAAGTGAAAAAGTTAATAATCCCATTTTACTTTGTAGACTCCATGAGGGTTTGGAATACGGATGGAAGCCGTTTCTAACTTCCTTGGATTTCCAGCGGGTGCTCAGTGACCTCAAGGCTATCAAAATCCGTGGTACATACAACAGACAAAGTAAGTCGTCTGAAAACTGACTTTATCATGTTTATAAAAGATAAATGAAACGGAGGAAGAACAGAGTGTTGAAAATTAAGTTGAGAAACAAAAGTAAGATTAAGTGAGAAAAGGTTCATAGAAATCATGTGAAGCAGACATGAAAAGTTTGAAGAATCAATTATCCATGCACTTTTCTCATCAAGTTAATAGAGAACCATAAATGAAGCACTGGAAAAGGATCATAACAGCTTCAATGCAGATATTTGACCCAGTGAGGGCACATTTGGTGTATACTCTCTCAGTCTATTAGTTAACAACAAGTTGGACTTTGATAGTGTCACGGGTCATAAGAACAGCTGTTAAAGCAAGCTTCATGTAATAACGATTTTGTGTTATCATTTTATTTCTTCTCTCTTGTTTTTAGTGTATAAGGCTTTTAGAAGATTGTAATCTATATGCATATTATGGCACCAGAGATGGTTTTAACATTCAATAGCTTTTTCTTTCTGTAGTAAATGTAAGGAATCTCAAACTGTAGGATGAGAGATGATAAAATCCAAACTTAAATTAAAAATGGTGCCTTTTGGTCCCTGGTGTCTTTATTGTTAAATGCATTGCCCAGTGTGGAACTGTGCTATACTGACTATGAAGGCTCTAGGTTAGATTCCTGCCATTTCTGAATTGGCTAATTTCAGCAGGATGACAATAAAGGAGCTACAATTACTTCCAAGCTTGGTGGGGTTGGGGGGTGGAAATCAGCCAACCATTCCTGCTGCTGATCATTATCCTGTGACCTCTGGTTTTCCACTCCAGTGTACCCCGAACACACTTAGCTCTCAGGGACAAGGATGAGGAAAAGGGGGAAGAAACCCATGGTAGAGGGTCTCCATCCTCTTTATGTTAACACAGGTTTCTAGAGCTTCCCCAGCAGGTTCCAGATGGAATATTAATAAGACAAGACAGGGGTCTCTCACCTCCTCTTTATGTGCCAGTGGAGTATCTATTTGGAGGAACTTGCAGAAGATCTGCTCAGGCTGGTGGATCTGGGTAGCATCTCAAAATGAGACCAATAAATGATAAGTTCCATTTTTTGTTGGGAAGGTCTACAGATCTGCAGGCTTTCCAGCTGCTGCTTTTGGACAGCAGCTGAAAGGCTCTGCAGCTGGTGGCCATTACTGCTATTGCAAGACTTTTCAGGCCTGAAGCAGGAGCTTAATATCCACCTTCTATTCTGCACACAGGCCTCTACCATGGGGATGGGTATCTTCCAGGCCCACATTGGAGGCATGATAATGAATCTAGAAATACAGGCATGTTCTGATCATTGCGAGTGAAATGTACTTTGGGTCTAGGTATAAGAGGGACAGAAAAACCTGCTTGTTAGGGACAGAACATCAGTACTGTTCCAAATTTTCCTGTACCTTGACTCCCTGAATCCTATTCTGCACTCCTGAAAATAGGAGGGTCTTTTAAATGTGTTCTTGGTTATAGATTGCTAGGTGACAGTGTATTAGATACGACAGGGTAAATGACTGCATGAATACAGTCACAAGAGACATGTAGTTTAAATTAAGGAAGTGTGGCATGTTGTCACTTTATTTTGTGTGAAACTAATGAAGCAGACAGCAGTTTAGTAACATGTCACTGGAAGTAACTGAGATGCTTTGTATTACAGGTGCTGGACACATAGATAATGTGATTCTGCAGACAGCCCGACCTGGTGTGGGAAGCCCTGCTCAGTGGGTAGAGAAGTGTACATGCTCAACAGGTTATGAGGGACGATTCTGTGAGAAATGTGCAAGAGGCTACACGAGGCAAAGACGCAAGCTCGGAAGTTTTAGTGACTGTGTGCCATGCAACTGTCAAGGCTCCAGTGCCTCCTGTGACCCTGAAACTGGTGAGTTTGGCTTAAACTACAGTTCAAGGTAGCAGACTGTGAGGTGGTTAACAATCAAGCATTAAAGTGCATCCCTAGAGCACATCCCAAGCATTATCCATGTATCGGGCAGAATTGGTCAGACAGCATTTGTCGAAAGCTGTTTCTTGAGGATCTAATACTTGTTGAAGTGGATGAGGTGAATCTCACAAGAGCCATGTGGGAACAATGAGACGATAATTTATATACCGACATATCTCTTGTAATTTTGGGACTATGCCTTCCTGAAGATGGACAAGATATTTTCCAAAACTCAGCCAATGTGTTGGAACAGTGTAGGAAGATACAGTGGGACTTTGCCAAGTATTGTATCTAAATGCAATGATTTTGATGAAATTGCATTTACAAAACAGTAAAGATCACCTAAAAATATTTAGTAAACACAATTCCCATGCCTTACCACAAATACCCCTTTTAAAATTAACTTTGGTGAAATTTGACATTCTTTTTCTCCTGTTTATTTCTGTTCATCCAGTTGATCAGTGAATATCAACTGAGAAACAGCAGCTTTCAGGAGTAGTTGAATCCAACATTGGGAAGATCTCCTCAGTGCGCTAGATGTAGCAAAATTGTTATTGTGCTTTTGCATTCAGCTGAGCGCCATATTTTAGATTTTAAAAATGCATCACTGAAACAGGCTTGATTTAATACTTAATCTGCTGATCATAAGTTTAGCTCGCTTACATTCTTGGACTCATTAACTTCTTTATGCAGTTTTGATGATGTTAATAACTCAATATAAGTTTCAAAACCCTGAAAAATCAGCCAGAGAGGAAAAAATTATCTTAAATTTAATCATAATTCTTGCCAGCTCCTCCTTCTTGACTTTGCCCAAAGGTGGATTTTGGCTGAAGGATCAAATTTAAGATTTCTTAGCTATTGCATAGTATTTATGACTGGGGTAACTTAGGTGTTAATTGAAAATGAAGAACTGAATTATTTTTCTAGCAGCATTTCCCATATTTCATATGTGAGGTCGTTATCAATCAAGTATTAAAGAGCATCCCTAGAGCATTGGTCTACAAGCCACAACATTTTATACTACTCTGCTCACCAGTAAGGCCAAATCTGGAGTATGTTATGCAATTTTGGTCACCTTACCGGAAAAAGGATAACAAGGATCCAGACAACAACGACCAGAATGATTCCAGGACTTAAGGGACTAAGTTACCAAGAAAAGCTCAAATGACTAAACTTATACTGGAGAGAAAGGAGACTGAAGGGAGACATGATACAGGTGTTCACAATATAGATATAGGTGAGGTGGAAGTAAGCAGGTATTTAATGTGGACAATAAACATAGGACTAAAGGATACAAGCATAAAATTCGCAAGTTTTGTGCAAAGCTCAGTAAATAAAATTCCCCATAGGTTGGCGGATGTGGAACAAACTCTCAGAGGAGGCAGTTGACTTGGTGCCAATCGAAACCTTAAAAAAGAAACAGGATCAGTGTATGTTGAGTTAGGGTTCACGCGCCCAGTCATCACCTTTGACGATTAATGAAGTGCTCTTCCATGTTCCCTGCTAGGTTCCTGTTTCTCCAGTGATCATGCCAGAAACAACTGCCCACACGGTTATTATGCTGATTCTTCTGAACCAAGTGGCTGTAGGAGTTGCCCTTGCCCAAGAGGTACAGGTTGTACTGTGACACCAGGAACAACAGAGGTGATGTGTGTGGGCTGTCCTGCAAAAACAATGGGTAAGTCTTGGGTACAATCTATGCATTTTAACCATGTATAAGCTGTTAAAAATAACACTAGTGGAAAGAAACACCACTTATACAAAGCAGACCCTGTTCAGCACTTACAAGGTCAGAACTAATATGATTTATTGCATTCAGCATAAATGGCATAGCTTCCTAACATGTGAATGCCTTTGGAAAATGTATCCATAGGCTAAAACGGTATGGTAGAACTTCCATTATCTACACCCCAATTATCTGCCTTCTGGAAGTTCATCAGAATATTATTGAGACAAAGACTTACTTGAGAAGATGCCTCATTGCACAGCCAACTAAATGTCTTTATTCTTTGTATTTCATCTCCAGCAGTATTGAATTAACCTACACAATGCTTCATTTGTAACTTGTATTATACCTGTTTTTCCTATAGCTACAGGATGTTATAAATCATAAATCATGTCATAAATGCTGTAAAATACATATAAAGCCAAATTTTGGGAACTTGATTCTTCTCCAATTTCTTTGATTCATCAAGGTGTCCCTTTCATTATGGCAGATAATGAAGGTTTCACTATATGCTATTGACAGTGTACAACATGCCTGAAACTATTCATAACACAGTCCTATACAGTCTGTGGCAAATACGTGTATACTGCAAGTTTGGTTAAATTTACTTAAATGAACACTGCCATCTAATAAAAGAAAAAAGGAATTATATTTATGTAGCACCTTTCATGTCCTCGGGATGTCCCAAAGTGCTTTATAGGCAATAGTTAAATTTTGAAGTGCCATCACTGTAGTTATGTAGGCAATCAGCTTATGCACAGCAAGGTTTCACCAGCAGCAAATGAGATGAATGATCAAGCAATTATATAATTCCATTTTTAAAAAGATTCACGGACTTTGCTTCAATAATGGTTTGTAATTCAGATCTATATATCTGTGCCATTAAATCTCACTGCTATTCCACTCTGTTAAGAATTTTACCATTTATGTAGAATTCTAACAAACCACGTACCATTTAATTCACTATCATTAGAAAGAGTTATGATAAACCAAACCCCTATCCATTCATTGCCACTATACAGATATCAAACATGCCAAATCCTTTCCATTCACTGTCTTTATACAGAATTCAAACATACCAAGCCATTTCCAAATCATTGCCATGATATAGGGTTCTGGCAAGCCAAACTCTTCCCCGTTCACACATTATTACAGTATATAGATTGCTGAAGGATTAGGCTCTCTTGCTTTGACACTTAATTTAACATGACAGGGTGTATCTATGTGAGAAAAATATAGATGGGCTTTGTAGCTGATAGTTGCTTTGACTAGATTTGCTTTCTGTTTAGTTAATATATATACTTTGAGATTCAAACACATGTAGTTTCCATTTCTTGATGTTATTGTGTGAATTCTCTAGGTAAACGGTGTGAAATGTGTGAGGAAGGATACTTTGGTAACCCACAGGCAGGCAGATCATGCCAACCTTGTACATGCAACAACAACGTTGATCCCAATTTAATTAGGAACTGTGATCGGTGGACTGGAGCATGTCTGGAATGCCTGTACAACACTGCAGGACGTCACTGTGAGAGATGTAAAGATGGCTTTTATGGAAACGCACTTGCTTCCAATCCTACTGAAAAGTGCAAACGTAAGAATTGTCTTTGAACTTTACATATGCTAGCTTATATGTAGATATATTCCACGTCATTGTAACAAATCTGCAAAAAGCAAGAATCCAGTTCAGTATTAAAGCAAGTTGCAATTTGTCTGTGATGTTACCAGTTTTTTCTAAATACAGTGTTATTTTATTTTTTCTCATTATTAAAAGTATTTTAGAGTCACTAAATTCAGAAAGTTTTTTTGCCAGTTTGCTGGTTTGGGATTCATCACCTGTGAAGGGAAGCTACCCAGCAGGATTCCCATTGCCAAAAAAGAACCCTCTAGTTCCTTGTTGCACAATCCCAATGGTACTGCAAGGGGACCTCTTCTGCAGCACCAAAAGAGGCAGGTGGGCATTCAAAGGGGCAAAAGAAGATAAAAGCAAAATACTGCGGATGCTGAAAATCTGAAACAAAAACAAGAAATGCTGGAATCACTCAGCAGGTCTGGCAGCATCTGTGGAAAGAGAAGCAGAGTTAACGTTTCGGCTCAGTGACCCTTCTTCGGAACTGACAAATATTAGAAAAGTCACAGATTATAAACAAGTGAGGTGGGGGTGGGGCAAGAGATAACAAAGGAGAAGGTGCAGATTGGACCAGGCCACATAGCTGACCATAAGGTCACGGAGCAAAGGCAAACAATATGTTAATGGTGTGTTGAAAGACAAAGCATTAGTACAGAATAGGTGTGAATACACTGAATATTGAACAGCAGCAAGTGCAAACCTGAAGAAAAACAACCTGAAAAAAACAGTGGGTAAGCCAACTGAACAAACTAAGATGAAATGAAATAAATGCAAAAAAAGATTGTAAAAAATGTAAAAAGGAATGTAAAAAAAAAGGAAGAAAAAATAACTAAAAATGAAAGTAAAATGGGGGGCTGTCATGCTCTGAAATTATTGAACTCAATGTCCAGTCCAGCAGGCTGTAGTGTGCCTAATCGGTAGATGAGATGCTGTTCCTCGAGCTTGCGTTGATGTTCACTGGAAGACTGCAGCAATCCCAGGACAGAGATGTGAGCATGAGAGCAGGGGGGAGTGTTGAAATGGCAAGCAACCGGAAGCTCAGGGTCCTGCTTGCGGACTGAGCGGAGATGTTCCGCAAAGCGGTCACCCAGTCTGCGCTTGGTCTCCCCAATGTAGAGGAGACTACACTGTGAGCAGCGAATACAGTATACAACATTGAAAGAAGTACAAGTAAATCGCTGCTTCACCTGAAAGGAGTGTTTGGGGCCTGGGATAGTGAGGAGAGAGGAGGTAAATGGGCAGGTATTACACCTCCTGCGATTGCAGGGGAAGGTGTCCTGGGACGGGGACGAGGTGGTGGGGGTAATGGAGGAGTGGACCAGGGTGTCGCGGAGGGAACGATCCCTTCGGAATGCTGACAGGGGAAGGGAGGGGAAGATGCGACTGGTAGTGGCATCACGCTGGAGGTGGCGAAAATGGCGGAGGATGATCCTTTGGATATGGAGGCTGGTGGGATGAAAAGTGAGGACAAGGGGAACCCTGTCACGGTGTGGTTGACAGGGCCCTCAACCGTGTCCGACCCATTCCCCGCACCTCTACCCTCACCCCTTCCCCTCCCTCCCAGAACCGTGACAGGGTTCCCCTTGTCCTCACTTTTCATCCCACCAGCCTCCATATCCAAAGGATCATCCTCCGCCATTTTCGCCACCTCCAGCATGATGCCACTACCAGTCGCATATTCCCCTCCCTTCCCCTGTCAGCATTCCGAAGGGATCGTTCCCTCTGCGACACCCTGGTCCACTCCTCCATTACCCCCACCACATCGTCCCCGTCCCAGGGCACCTTCCCCTGCAATCGCAGGAGGTGTAATACCTGCCCATTTACCTCCTCTCTCCTCACTATCCCAGGCCCCAAACACTCCTTTCAGGTGAAGCAGCGATTTACTTGTACTTCTTTCAATGTAGTATACTGTATTCGCTGCTCACAGTGTGGTCTCCTCTACATTGGGGAGACCAAGCGCAGACTGGGTGACCGCTTTGCGGAACATCTCCGCTCAGTCCGCAAGCAGGACCCTGAGCTTCCGGTTGCTTGCCATTTCAACACTCCCCCCTGCTCTCATGCTCACATCTCTGTCCTGGGATTGCTGCAGTCTTCCAGTGAACATCAACGCAAGCTCGAGGAACAGCATCTCATCTACCGATTAGGCACACTACAGCCTGCTGGACTGAACATTGAGTTCAATAATTTCAGAGCATGACAGCCCCCCATTTTACTTTCATTTTTAGTTATTTTTTCTTCCTTTTTTTTTACATTCCTTTTTACATTTTTTACAATCTTTTTTTGCATTTATTTCATTTCATCTTAGTTTGTTCAGTTGGCTTACCCACTGTTTTTTTCAGGTTGTTTTTCTTCAGGTTTGCACTTGCTGCTGTTCAATATTCAGTGTATTCACACCTATTCTGTACTAATGCTTTGTCTTTCAACACACCATTAACATATTGTTTGCCTTTGCTCCGTGACCTTATGGTCAGCTATGTGGCCTGGTCCAATCTGCACCTTCTCCTTTGTTATCTCTTGCCCCACCCCCACCTCACTTGTTTATAATCTGTGACTTTTCTAATATTTGTCAGTTCCGAAGAAGGGTCACTGAGCCGAAACGTTAACTCTGCTTCTCTTTCCACAGATGCTGCCAGACCTGCTGAGTGATTCCAGCATTTCTTGTTTTTGTTGCAAAAGAAGATAAACAGTGTTGGCAGCATTGTAGACCTTGACAAAGCTGCATGCCAACACAGTTAGTTTACTAACTGCCAGAAGGCAGGAAGATATGGCTGCTATGGCTCCCTCCTCAGGGAGATCTCCAAACCTGTATCACCACTTCCCAAATCCGGGGGGGCACAGGGGTGGTGGTGAGGAATGAAGAGAGAAACCGAGGTCAGGGCAGTGAAACAGGGTAGGCCTCAGCACCAAATTTACCTTCCTTTTCTGCTGCTCTCACACCTGATTTCAGGCAGCATTGTGCGGGAAAATGCAGTCCTACGTCTTCTTGTTCCCTGCACTAAAATGGGTTTGATGCCTAGACTGGGATTGTTTGTATGGAAAACTATGTTTCAGTATTTAAACAATAATCATGAAATAAATCATGCTGTGCATTTTCAAATTATGATTGTTACTTTTACAGCATGTTACTGTGACCCAAGTGGTTCTTGGTCCTTACAGTGCAGGAGTGATGGCACATGTGAATGCAAGTCAGGAGTCTTTGGAGATAAGTGTAACCAGTGTGCAGGAGACACCTATTACAATAGCACCACAGGCTGCCAGCAGTGCCCAAACTGTTATCAGACAGTAAAAAATAAGGTAGGCACCTGATCCCAACTGCACAAGAATTTAAGGAAGAGCTAACACTGCTCTTGGCTAAGAGAAGGCTAAGTTAGCTTTTGTTTTAAAACTATAAGACCAGAATTTCCTCATTTCCGCTTACTGAGAAATTATTCTGAGATTTATGCCTGTTTTTACACTAATCTTGCTGCCAATCGTATTAGCACATGCTGGAGACAAAAAATGTAAACAAAGGAAAATTAGTGTAAGAATTTGGGGCCCGGTGAAAGCACAGTGTGTCTGCCATATTCCTTCTTTAAGTTCTTCTTCCTGTAAGAAAATTACAGTTTCAAGGCATCAAACCATCATTTATACATACTACGCACAGCATGTTTAAGAAAAGGCAATAGTGAACCTTTCAATTTTTAATGTAATGTGATTTAAAAAACATGATGCTTTCAAAGATTTAGGAAATATGGTGCAGGTCTCAGTGAGGAGAAATGAGCTACAGAAGGCTTAGGTGGAGGTTTCCCTTAATAACTTGCAGCATAGCATAAAACTGGCATAAGTCAGACATACAAATTTCCTCTGCATTGTAAATCGCCATTACACTATACCTACACAATTGTTGCACTGGAAAATATGAAGTATTTTGGGCTGTAGAGTGGGAGTATTGTTGTCTGATATTAGTAACTGACATGTTAATGAGTTTGAATCCACAAAGGCATTAACCTCTATTTTAAATGCCTTTGTTAAAGTACCAGATGGAAAAATTACATATGAATGAGTTAATACATAAATTACGAATATCACACAGTGCAATTTAATCCTAAAAGAACCTTGTGGATAAATGATGAAGAATGGCAAATTACTGTAGGCGTTGGAACACTTTTTTTTCCCAAAAATATACTTTAATCATAAAATTTGTAAAAATATATTGCAAAACATTTCCAATTGGACATTTCATAAAGTGCCATACAGATCAATATCTTTCAATGCAGTACACGAGATGCCTCACTCCCCTTGCCATTTCAGGTTATATTTGCAATGTACCTTGATTGGCACCCTCCATCTGCAAAAAGTGATGGACATGCAGCAAACAATCCATTTAAGTGGGGTGTCTTCTCTTGGTGCACCTTTGCTGATGGCTGTGAAGGCCGATCCTTGAGAGGCAGGTTCTGCTAAAGGTGCTGCACATGAAGCTGCCAAGTGACACTGTGAGTTGTTGTTTTGACGTTGGTGCCTGTTGTCAAGCTGCTGCTGCAACTGGTCATTGTGGTAGTGACAACCAGTCCACAGGATGTGTTGCCATTTCCCTCTTTCACCGTTAGTGACTCCCAGGTGCAGTAGTCGACGTTTAGGCAACGTACCAGTACATACCAAAACCGTTCACTGGTGCACACAGCCCGAGGGATTTTACACTGGTTCCAAACCCATGTAGTCTTACGGCATGTGTTAGCAATCCTGCAAATTGCTGCAGTCCCTATCTCAACCTTCACTACAGAGAGGAGGTGAGTAGGTGACACCTGTCCCATTATGACCATCTATCTAATTTAATCGCAGTGAGTCAAATATGATGCCACTTCATGGAAATATGTTTTTTGTTCGAAAAGGTGCCATTGTCATTATCATGGTCTAATCATGGCAGCCATTTTGCTTTAGGAAATTTATTCCATGAAACATTATTAGGTATTACTGATGCTCAGTTTATAAATTGCACTGACCAGCTTGACAGTATATACTTTTGGAAACTGGTTGAAGGCAGAACCCTATCCATATGCGATGCCCCAGTGCTTGAAGTGGTTCAAATTTGAAGAATGTGATCTGGACTACGTTCCCATGGATAGTCAGTGACTGTGAAACCATGTTTAACTCTAAGCTACTGGCTGCAGGAGAGCATGTTTGGAAATTGGAAGCAGATAAGGGAAATAGATTTTGTAAAAAAAAAGGAGATAGTAACATTTGAAGTCTTTTATGCCAAACAGTAGCATTGGGATTCCCACTTCCTGGAATCACAGTGGAAGCAATTCACAAAGGATCGGAGGGAAGCATCACCTCCACCCCCCCCAGCCCCCCCCCCTGCCCCCACTTCCACCACCACTTAACTTCATTACTCATAAGTTATCAGGATGGGAAATAATTCATAACCCATTGGTTTGCATAACCAATCCTCTGTATCTTTCTCACTTCATTTTAATATTTCTACTAATGCATTTTAAATCCCAAGGTTTTAAGCACTTACCTTGAAATGCTAATCAGCTTATGTTCCCTGATATGCCTCATTGCTCAGATAGAACAATGCAGTGAAGATAATTTGTAGCTTAATATTTCAAAAGAACTCACTATTTCTAACAACATTCTAATTGTGCTCTTCCTACACTTGTTTGCGATTTCATAACTAGAGGACAGCAAAAATAGGAAATTTCAAATTAAGGCATGCAAGCATCCATTAGAATTAAAGATGATTATGCTTTAAATCAGCAGTGCTGGACCATGCAGCAAGTCATGGGATGTCAGTGACTTGCCCACTGGTATCCGAATGCAATTACTCCAGGTCTTTCTGCTCTCACAACCACCGCCAGTGTGAGATGCCTATCCTTCTTAAAGTTGTATCTGGCGTCGTCCTGCGATTATCCCCCCAGAGATTTAAAAAAAATGAAAACCTTTAGTTCTGTTTCATGATGTGAGATTTTGGATACTAGGAATGTTTACTGGATGATTGTTGGATTTTTTTTTAGTTTCTTGTTGAATGTTTTTCACACCCTGTTCTGTGTCTACTGTTCAGGTATTGAAACACAAGAATGTGGTTAGAGATCTGGAAATTCAAATTTCAAAAGTGAAGACAAATGGGGGTGCGATGAATGACAAGGTCTTTGAGGAAAGATTGAGGAAAGCATCAACGGTCCTCAACAAAATGATGACTGAAGCTAAAGAAACTGAAAGTAAATTCTTATTTTGGCTTTGTACCAAAACACTTTAAAAGCTGTAAGACTTTATAGATTGCATAAAAAACATAAAATTATTTTCTCCCCCTTCATTTTTCTTTCATCTCCTTCCATTTCCTCTATCCTCAATCTCAATCTAATGGGTCTGTGCTTTGCTGAGAAGAGTTCTGCTCCAGGCCACTGTTAGTCCATCTCTTAGTTGCCGTGTGCAAAAAATGCAGATTGACTTTTCTCCGAATTGACTTCATGGGGGAGTTTGGCTTTCCCTCAGTGTTAGATTGTTGAGGGTGATAAGAACATATCGGTTAAGATTTGTAGTAAAAACCACTCTGGAAGGTCCAAGGTATTTTTTTAGTTCCTTCTTCCAATTTTGTCTTCTCCTTTTCTGAAAGTGTGATGCATGTTGGAGTGCACTTCTCTGGATCCTTCAATTGCCTAAGGCAGGATGGAGAGGAAATTTTCAGAGATTTCACCCCACCCCCCACCCTTATTGGCCCTGTTTTTAAAAAAAAATCTCTATTTGTCTCTTCCAGGAGATTACATGGCTGTATGATGGGGGGAGAGAGCGTAGGAAGTATATAGTCATGATGCTTGAGGCATGATAAATGTTGGGCAGACATGATAGACCAGCAAGTCTTGTCCTGCATGTCATTTTTGTATGTTCGTATGACATTAACTGCCTTCCAGCAACTCATCTGAGTGGCCATTTTTCATATGTGACCCTTGGCTACTTGGGCATAAGAAGCAGCACAACCAATCCCAATCCTGATATCCATTTAACATCTATGATTAGGCATTTTTCAGCAGGGATGGCAACTGGGCTTGGGCTCACTGGCTGATGCTGAACTCTTGGGTGCTGAGATCAATATTAGCATTCTATTGTCATGCGTTTTTTTTGTGTTATCTTAAGCAACACAATGAGGTACGTGGATACCAGTTTCTTGGAGATCTCTAGAAGGTTTACTAACAACTAAAACTAATACGTACAACACGGAGCAAACTATACACAGAACCTTTGTCCAGGGTGTTGCAGTGCGGAGTGACCACGGCTTCTAGTCACATGATGACATCCTTGTACTTAGCTTATTAGCATACTGAGTTCTTAAAGGGACACCACTCTTAAAGTGATCGTACAACACGTATATCAGCTGACTTGACATGGAATAAACCTGGGATCCTCCTGGTCTAGGTGGCACAGTACTAGACTAGATGGTACGTTTACTAGGCAGAAATGACAAGTCAGGGAATGTACAGTATCTAGCCTCAGTCATTAGGATCTGATTCTTTCTACAGTGGATGATGAAAACAATCATGACCAATTGAAAAACCTTAACAAGAAACTGGCTGCTGAGACATATCGTCTGTCCAACATTGGGAAATCTGTCGACGAGACTAGAAGGTTAACAGTAACCTACGCAGATCGTATCCGAAATACAGAGAGGTTGCTAAACAATGTCAGGACAAAGATCCAGGAAAGTAGGACAGAAATGGGCCGGATGGTAAGTCCTCATTGGTCACAAAGTGTATTTTCTTTTTATTTGAAGGTAAAAGTTTAGGCATTAGCCCTCATGTTTACAAAACAGAAAGAGATTAAATCAGCATTAAAGATACTGATGTTGTCAACATGGCGAATAGACCCAGGGCAGTCCTGGTATTTTAAAACTTTGAAAATTCATGAACCCCGTACCAATGATAAATGATGTGAGGCATGCAAGTTATGACACAGTCTGTTGGTATGAAACTGTCCCATATTATGACACTGTTGTTTGTTATGTTATGACACTGTTTCAATGCAAGAACATATGTAAATTATATGGTGTAGTTGAAACATGTGGGTGTTAGTACAAATTTTGGAGGCATAGCATCAAATTATATCGCAATACTCCAGAATGGCTCTCTTAAAAACATGTTAAAGCTTCATAATAGCTCATTTGATAAGTTGCACTTCTCATTATGAAACTGAGCCATACAGACCAGGATGGTACCAGATTCAATCCCTGTTCTGTGCTGAGTTTGCTGATCTATTGCAACAATTAACTTCAGCAGCCCTAGATTAGGTTCAGAGCTTGACGGGAGTAGATGATCCTGGGATTTTGGTCCTACTGATATAGAGTGACTCCTGCAGGAATGATGTTTATGTGGAATGAAGAATGAGCACTTGGGAGAAGGTAACAGAGGATTTCCAGAATCCAAGAAAAGCATGATTCAGTACCTTCAGGGAGGAGGAGGCATTTATTTTGGTAACTTTTAATGTTTGGATAGCCGAGATTTTGTTAGCAACTGTAATAAGTGGCATGTTATTTCTTCCAGCCATCATTGCCAACGGGTCCTATTGGAGGCAGCAACCTGGCGGGTCTAGCAGATGAGGCTCGTAGACTGGCGGATAAGTAAGAGTGGTCTTTTTATTTGCATCTCCAGCACATTTCTCATTACCAGTTTCATCTCACAACTTCATGGAAAAAATTACGAACTTTTATTTTTGTTTTTGTTTCTCTTTGTTCAGGCATGTGAGAGATGCGGATGAAATAGAACAGTTCAGCAGAACTGCCAACCAGTCGTCCTTAGAAGCCCTTGAATTAGTTACTCAAGTAATCAAAGATGATCGGAAAACCACACAGTCCATCAACCTACTAAATCAGCAGTGAGTGGGAACAAATTTCAATGTCTGAGAACACTAATTTGAATGCTTGTATTACACATTGTTCTTTCACCTCACGCAAGCTTTCTCTATATTTTGAGAAGAATGACTATAAGTAGTCTATTGATTGGAGACAATAATTCTTCATAGTTTTAATTGATGTTCAGTTGAAACCATTCATGTTTTAAATTGATTTTGAAAATGGCAGAAAAATGCATTTATGATTTGGTGATGGTTCCAGTCAGAATGCATAAAAAGCAACATATGGGGTTGAGCTTTGAACTATAATGAGTTAAGTGTTGCTCATCACCAGTGAAGTACACACTAATTGTTCTGCAATATAACCCATGCTCGCTACAAATCCACTCTTGGGGTCATGCAGAAAATGTGCTATTTATGAAGCATTGTTAAGGAAAGAGGAGCTACAATTGTTTCTTTATTGGTAAAAGAACTGTAAAGGATACAGAGAAAGCTCTATTATTTAACAGTGGAGGGACGCCCAATCCCAGTTGGATAATTTGTAAATAGTCAAGAGAGTCCAAGATAGGACGGTATGACATAGTAATGCACTGAGAATGGGAATGACGATAAGTATAATGCAAATAACAAAGGGAAAATTATGTTGTTTAATCATCAAGAAAAGATGGAATATAAACAACAAAAGATATATTAGTGGGCTATTTAATGAGGCAATGTCTTGTGCAAAGAGCTGTCCTGTGAAAACGCTGGCATAGAATTGAAGTTCTGATAATGGAGGCTGCACTGCATGTACCTTTTTATTTTGCATGACTCTAAGAGATTTTATTTTGTTAGGTATAAGCAAATCAGTGATATGGCAGAGGACCTAGATGAACAAGCAAACAGAATAACCACAAAAGCAGAGAAAGCGAGTGAGAGAGCTCAGAGGATTTACAATGAGCTGAACAACTTGCCTACGATTGATATAACTGTCCTTGAGGTAAGTAATATTTGTAAGTCTGTTTATTGGGAGGTGATCGATACTGGTAATAAAAAAGACTCACATTTATATAGCGCCTTTCACAACCACCGGACGTCTCAAGCGCTTTACAATAGCTGAAGTACTTTTTTTTTGAAGTGTAGTCACTGTTGTAATGCAGGAAACACGGCAGCCAGTATGTGCACAGCAAACTCACACTAGTAGCAATGCGATAATGACCAGATAATCTGTTTTTGCAATGTTGATTGAAGGATTAATATTGGCCAGGACACCAGGGCCCCTGCTCTTCTTCAAAATAGTGCCATGGGATATTTTACACCCACCCGAACAAGAAGATGGGGCTTCAGTTTAATATCTCATCCAAAAGATAGCACTGCACTGGGGTATCAGCCTAGATTTTGTACTTAAGCCTGGAGCAGGACTTGAACTGGGAAACTTGTGACTCAGGCATGAGTGCTACCAACTGAGCCACAGCTGACACACTGTTAGTTCATGGATCTGTGTCAACAGGTGGAATCTGCCATCTCAAAGCGACCTGGCACCAAGCTACTTTGGGAGCAGTATAATTATAATTACCTATCCATTCATTAACAATGACTGTGTACTTATTCTTAAGACTTTACTCTTGCTTACATGGGACTAAGATAGCAGTTCTTGGGCCACTGTAATTCCCCCAAATGGCTCTGTAAGTCAATGCACTGCTTGATACAGTATGATTCAATAAAGATCAGTTATGAGGAGCTCAGATGTAATCCCTGGTTTGTGCTGAGTTAGCTGATCTCAGCTGGGGTAGATGTGAGGTGCTACAGTTGGGCTCAGTATCCCTAGACTAGGGCGGGTTAAAAAATAGCCAGCTTCTCACTGCTGATCACTTTATAATTAATCCAGTCGGTTGTATTGTTGTCAGGCGAGGACAACATCAAGCCAGCTGTGATGCCTTAAGAGTTGAATAACTTGCTGCTTCTTACTGTCTAGTTTCAGACAGGGAAATACAGCCACTTCAATAACAGAGGGATACTGGTGCTTGCAGGAGTTAATGCCTTCACGAAAGGTGTTAGTTTTTTTAAATCGTTACAACTTAGTTCATTGACCCATTTGTGGTTGTAAACCTATTTAAACTTTGACCCTCCCCCTCCCCAACATAACAGACACTGCATGGATGAGCACTGAATCATTTATCAGAGTAACAGTGTAGTATGAAAGTTTATTTCAAACTAACTACAAAGAGATGATGCTGCCTGACCTGCTGAGTATTTCCAGCATTTTCTGTTTTTGTTACAAAAATATGGTCACCATTTCATGGAGGTTCTTTTATCTCTCCACTCCTGTTGTC
Organism: Heterodontus francisci; assembly: GCF_036365525.1. NCBI lineage: Eukaryota > Metazoa > Chordata > Chondrichthyes > Heterodontiformes > Heterodontidae > Heterodontus > Heterodontus francisci. The sequence goes on along the minus strand of NC_090378.1, from coordinate 76,470,972 downwards.
TTGTGGGGAAGCCCAGCTGGATGAGCAGCTGTGAAAGTGGGAATAAATAGAGAACAAATAGGGATCAGTTTAGATGTGTGATAAACATTATGCATAAATATGTTTAGAAATCCCAGGTGTTTGCTCGAGGAAATCAAAATGCAAAGTTTATTGGGTTTTTTATGCCCCTCAGAATGAAGCAAATCAACTCCAGATCCAAGAAAATGCCATAGGACTTGAGCTGAATGGAAAACTTGAATTATACGAAAGATTGAAGAATGATGTGAACGATTTCCAGAGGGATGTCAGGAAACTTTTAGACAACGGTGAAATAAAGCAAAGGGTAAGCCCTTCATCACAACTGTGATAAGTAAAGATGTTGTTGGTGAAGATTTATTTGATGGGTCATCTTGTTGCTCGGTGTGATGCAAGAACTGTGTCACTGTAAAAAATAAAGATCATGCTTTTTTGCATGTGATATTGTGGCAAAATCTATGCCTGCCTGTATAGCTGGCTTCCCTCACTAGGAATAAAGACACTGCACCAAGTTAATCATGTGTTTATAAACTGGGACCTACACATTCATGACATAGCATTGCTGTAATAACATTATTGACATTGAAACAATGAAACAGTCTAATTGACCAGTAGTAAGCCATTCGGTATACTGGCCATTATAAAAAGGCTGCGTTTACTGACAACGCAACCACTAGGTGGTGCAGTACTGGCACATGCGCAAATGCAGCCTCATAGACTGAAACGTCACTGTCTGCGACGTCTCAGGCAGCTGCCAGTAATAAAAATGGCGCTGCTCAATTTGACACAAAAAACAAATTAAACCCAAACCCCCTCAATGGCTGCGATTGCCTCCTCCATCCCACCCCAACAGTACCCTACTCCCTCCTGCCATCGACGTTTCTCTTCGCTGCTCCCTCCGGTGACTGTTTGCTCCCCACTTGCTCCCTCCCTCACTGCTTGCACCCCTCAGCCGCTCACTCCCCACGTCACCCCGTCACCCCTCGCTATGTCACCCGGAGAAACAGTGGGGGTGGGGGGATAGGACGTGAGCGGCCAAGGGTGGAACAAGTGGCCAAGATGGGGAAAGTGGCCAGGGGAGAAGCGAGCAGCTGAGGTGGGGAGTGAGTGGCTGCGGGTGACGGGGCAACGTGGGGTGGAAGGGGCGAGGTGGAGAACGAGAGTCTCAGGTGGGTAAGCAGCAAGGCGAGGAGCAAGTGGACGATGGAGGAAATCGGCAAGGCGGGGAGTGAGTAGCCGAGCGGGGGAAGTGGCAAGGCAGGAAGCAGCGGCGGGGAGCAAGCAGCCGTGGGGGAAAGCAGTGAGGCGGGAGCAAGCAGCCGAGGGGGGGAAATGGTGAAGTGGGATGGAGCGGCAAGTAGTCCGGAGTGGGAAACTGAAAGCACTGATGACGTCCGCGATCACACTATGCATGCTCTGCTTTGACAGGAGACATTTTGTTATAAAAAAGAGTTAAAAGTTCTATTTGGTTACCTGGTTACTTTCACACACCCAAGTCATCAGCAATTTTTGATACCAGCTGTAATTTTACTCAGTTATCTCTGAACAAGGGTTAATTTTTTTGCAATGGTTATATTTAATGTCTCACTTTTACATTTTGACTGTAGATTACAGAAGAGAAATGTTGGGTGCTAGAGGGTCTCTATTATGAATTTACACTCATGCACAAGGCTTTGTTCATGGGAGTTAGTAAGGGGAATTGGGATGCAGTGGTCAGTGGGTAATTTATGTTAATGATAGACCTTAGGCCATACCGATCTCCAAGACCAAATCCTCAAAATACACTAAATTAAAAGCAAAATACTGCGGATGCTGGAAATCTGAAATAAAAACAAGAAATGCTGGAAATACTCAGCAGGTCTGGCAGCATCTGCTGAGAGAGAAGCAGAGTTAACATTTCAGGTCAGTGACCGTTCTGAAGAAGGGTCACTGACCTGAAACGTTAACTCTGCTTCTCTCTCCACGGATGCTGCCAGACCTGCTGAGTGTTTCCAGCATTTCTTGTTTTTATGCCTCAATATACACGTCAGCTAGATGAAGATCCATGCCGGCAGTGCAAGTTCATGAAATATGCCCTCTGGTGTGCAGACAAGTTGCAGTTATGTTTTTTTTATTTTTTCACGGGATGTAGGCATCGCTGGCAAGGCCAGCATTTATTGTCCATTCCTAACTGCCCTTGAGAAGGTGGTGGTGAGCCACCATCTTGAATTGATGCAATCCATCTGGGGTAGGTACACCCACAGTGCTGTTAGGAAGAGGCTTCCAGGTTTTTGACCCAGAGACAATGAACAAATGGCGGTATAGCTCCAAATCAGGATGGTCATAGAGTCATAGTGTGTGTGGCTTGGAGGGGAACTTGCAGGTGGTGATGTTCCCATGCGCCTGCTGCCCTTGTCCTTCTAGGTGGTAGAGGGTCATGGGTTTGCTTTTAATTCACTGATTTGACTGTAGTATTTTGACAAGCTTCTTCCCTTTGCAGACTGCTGACATGCTACAAGCCAGAGCAAACGCTGCTAAGTACCTGGCTGAAGAGGCTGTTAAAAAGGGGTCGTACACATTGCAGCAAGTTGATCGCATCTTAAGTAACCTAAGAGGTATGTAACCGGCCTTTGTACTTTTGCAATAAAATAGCAAACATTGCAATTAGATAAAAACTGTTTCATCCACACGAGGCGATCACATTCATTCATGAGATTTTTGCTTGTATTTCTCTTGGTAAAATTATTTTTTGGTCATCTCAAAATAGCAGTAACAGATTTGCATTATATTGATTCCCATCTAACATGAAACTTTGACCATATGCAGAACACTTACGTTCACAGCAACATTAACACAATGGTAATTGTCAATTACACAATAACAATGCCAAATCCAAAGAGAAAATATCAACATAGTATTGTGGAAGGGACAAAAAGATAAAGTGCTTTAAACTACTATTCTATCCTTTACCCCATGGAGAACAGATGAAGAATTCAAGAGGCTGCCCCCACTTTATAGTTCCAAAATCAGGAACCCAGTCACTGCCTCTTGATTTTAGCAGTCTTGGAAGTTAAAGATTCAAGACTGAGAATAATCAGGATAGAAATGCTTCATGTTGTCCCCTGGGCTCCACTTCAGAGGTCGAGACAATGTTTGGAAATATCAAATTGAGGAGCCCAGCACTAACCTGTGTTCTAACTGACCTCCGTGTGTCTGGGCTTGATTTTCAATTCGGGGTCGGGAACCCAATGCATGGATAATTTTCAAATCCTGACACTGTGCCTCATCTTTATTGCTCGTGCAATGCTATCTTTAAATGTAAATGCCCCAATTGGACCGAAGGCGAGCTCGGCGCCCAATTAGCGGTGCCGAGTGTTTCCAGGAGGCATGAGCTGCCTGCACAGCATGAGCAGCAAAGGCAGATGGCAACCATGATGGGGCCTGCCACTGCCTTGCAGAAGAGAGTAGGCAGCACCGCGGAGGGCCAGCAGCCTAACAGGAAAATAGCCATACAGCCAAATGAGAGGTAATGCACATGATCTGGTGCAAGATCCCCCAAGTCCCTAGACTTTTCACCTCATTTTTAAAAAAAGCACTAACCTCTCCCCGCATTGAACCCAACAGCTGTGCACTAATGTGCACCAGACTGTTCGGGTTTGCTGATTTGCCGATTGAAAATTGCATTCTCGCCCTCCCCAGCCAATTAACAAGCTCCTCAAGGAGCTTTGCAGGCCATTAATTGGAGGTGAGCAGGCTCCTGACTCCCTCCCCCGCCCTCACTTTGAAAAGTGGAGCATGTCCCAGAGGCATCGGGATCCAGAGATAACTTCTGAGAACATGATCTTCAATTCACACCTGCACCTGTGCTTGCCCCCAAAACACTTTGATAATCCAGCCCTATAAGTCTGTCAACAGGTGTTAAGTGGACCATACTCTCCGAAATTTGCATCATGACACTGCTGCAATGGAAACATAAGTAAGTTGGGAAGGGAAGACATTTTACCTATGGGACCAGATTTTAAATTTAGCCCCTGATGGGTTACAAGTCTCTTCATCTATTGGTTATCAGCAGTGAACAGTCTCCGTCTTGTTCCTCGTGGAGGTAGGTTGCTTAAAAAAAAAAACTGCCTCTTCATCTGCACTAAATTGGAAAGCTCATTCAGAAGGTTCACAGGATGGCTAGAATGGCCAATGAAAATATATAGTAGGGAAAGATTTTCTGAGATTTGGGCAGAGATATATTGCTGATGGACCTTTACCATCCATGTGCCCTGGGATTGCTTGGCGCTGACACTGGGTACCTGGCTTGGACAGTGTTTCAAGCTCCAGCGTTAACATCTTTCAATTTGCTAAACACAGCAACAAATCACCAAAAAGAATTAACAAAGAAACCTACCTGAGCAGGGAAAAGATTGATTATTTAAATCACATCGAATATCATCATTCACGACTCTGCTATTTCAGTTGAGTGAAATACCGAATTAGATCTGAAGAATGCTCTCATCAAATGCAATGACATGAACTATTAGTTATTCTAATCTCATTCTATGTTGTTTGTTTTGATATTGCAGATTTTAACACAAGAGTGATCAGCAATAAAACGGCTGCTGAAAATGCTTTGAAAAAAATACCTGATATCATCAGGACCATCGATGGTGCCAATGCAAAGACTGCCGGGGCTGAGAATCAATTGGGAAATGCAGTAACAACTGCTAGTGATGCCAAGAGGAAAGCCAGGGAGGCAGATGCTATTGCTGATGATGTTCTGAAGGTACTATTATTTGCAGTTAATTTTCAAATCTGTTAAATAGTGTGAGACCAAATGTTAAACAACTTCAGCAATTAATTTGCTTTGCATCTCTTTTCCTGATGAGGTCTTGTATTTTCTCCCATCCTGCTTTGGTGTTCTCATGTCATGCCCCATTTCTATCCAAGAATACAATTGTTACTTTGCCAAACATTAGTGAGTGCAGTGAAAGTAGCCAAAGGTGACTGACCTTCCTGATTTTGCTCCTTTCGCTGGGCACCATACACACAACATGCAACCTTCGACTGATAGAAGACAAGTTCATCCAGATGGAAAATATGCTTGTGTGGGTAAAGGGTGAGGACAACATCAGAGTCGATTAGACTGCCAATACTCATTGTCCAGGCTTGTGCAACTATATCCCAGCATAAATCACTCCTTCAGTAGAGAGGAGAAAATTTAGAATTTTTTTAAAAAAGTACTAGAAAATAAAGCTCTTTGAAATATCTCTCTTGCACGCTGAAGTAATCTGGCAAAACTCCAAGATAGCAACCCAAACTACAATCTGCATTATTCAACCAAACTAGTTGCAATTCATAAATGACATTTCCAAAGTTAAAGCAGCACAAGAACCATCATGTTCTATAAAATATTTGACCATTTCTGTCTAGCACTTATCTTTAAAATCTTCTGTTTAATTCCTTACCATTTTTTATTCAGCTGTATTTTAGAAAAATGAGTCAACACTGGGAGTGTAACTATGCAGGCTAAACTAATGTGAACGGAGATAATGCATTAATTTTCATTTCTCCTGCACTGATATAATTTATCAACAACAAAATCTTCTTGAATGTTTCACCATGTTTTATATTGTCACTTTTTGCAGCCTGAATAATGTTCTGTCAAACACCATCTGCGACTTTTATGTTGACAATAACCTTCAACATGACCTTTTATTATTGTTTCACTCCTATTAACAGAGGGCTGTCAAATCTTTGGATGACGCAAATGCTGCATTCGCTGATACTACATTACTGGATGAAGCGGTGGGCAATATGAATGAGCAGCTGAAACAAATGCAGACTGACGTGGCAAGTAAACAGAGATCTGTGGATAGAGATACAGCGGTGGCAGAGATGGTGAGATCTTTGTGGTGGCTATTTACTCTCATTTACAGTAAGGTTGGATTTTTGTGCCTATTGCAACTCCAAAAATACACTTGCTGTGATTTGACCAATTGTTGGATTATGTGTATTTGAGGGGCTTTCACTAGTTTCTGTCCAAGTGGGAGAAATGTGTAAGACCAGGAAAAGGACAATGTAATATTCGCAGCTCCATAAGTCTTTTATTCTAGTATTGAACTGTTGGAAAGAGATTATTGGATGGCAAAAACAATGGGTTTGCTTTCCACAAAATATAAGTACTTGTTCTGAAGTGCAGCATTTTTGTAAGTTTGTGAAAGCGAGGAATGCTCAATACTGCCTCCAGCCTATTGAAGGGACTAAATGTTACAGAAAAACATTGTGAGGTTTTGGAATAGCATCTTATTAGAGCAAAGCATATTGAAATCACAATACAGTTAGAAATACTGTACACAAGAATAATTCTGTTGTTAAAGACCAAGGACAGGGGAATAGCTCCATGTACTTTATTTGGCTGAAAGTCCTGTGTGGTGGCACATGTTAATGAGCTGTTAGAGGTTTTCTAATACTGTTGAGTACATCCTCTGGAGCTGAAGCCTGGTTACTCACACTCATGCTGATAAAGCAAGGGAGAATAGAATATGTGTAAACTAGCAAAAAACATAAAAACAGACTGTAAAACCTTCTATAGGTACGTGAAAAGGAAACATTTGGCTAAGACAAATGTGTGCCCATTACAGGCAGAGTCAGGAGAATTTATAATGGGTAATAGAGAAATGGCAGAGAAGCTAAATGATTACTTTGTGTCTGTCTTCACTGAGGAAGATAAAAGAAATCTCCCAGAATTAGAGATCCAAGGGATTAGGGGGAATGAGGAATTGAAGGAAATTACTATTATTAAGAAGGTTGTATTGGAGAAATTAATGGGGCTGAAGGTTGATAAGTCCCCAGGACCTGATATTCTACATCCCAGAGTTTTGAAAGAGGTAGCTATGGAGATAGTGGATGCATTGGTGATCATCTTCCAAAATTCTATAGATTCTGAAGTGGTTTCTGCAGATTGGAAGGTAGCAAATGTCACCCCACTATTTAAGAAGGGAGGGAGAGAGAAAACAGGGAACTACAGACCTGTTAGCCTTACATCAGTAGTAGGGGAAATGCTAGAATCTATTCTAAAGGATGTGATAAATGGACACTTGGATAATAATAATCTGATTGGGCATAGTCAACATGGATTTATGAATGGGAAATCATGTTTGATGAACCTGTTAGAGTTTTTTGAGGATGTTACTAACAGAATTGATAAAGGGGAGTCAGTGGACATAGTTTACTTGGATTTTCAGAAGGCTTTTGATCAAGTACCCCACAGGAGGTTGGTTAGCAAAATTAAAACACATGGGATAGGAGGTAATATACTGGCATGGATTAAGGATTGGTTAACTGGCAGAAAATAGAGAGTAGGAATAAACATGTAATTCTCGCGTTGGCAGGCTATGACTGGTGGGGACCGCAAGGGTCAGTGCTTGGGCCCCAGCTGTTCACAATATATATCAATGATTTGGATGTGGGGACCAAATGTAATATTTCCAAGTTCTCAGATGACACAAACTAGGTGGGAATGTGTGTTTAGAGGAAGATGCAAAGTGGCTTCAAGGGGATTTGGACAGACTTAGTGAGTGGGCAAGAACGTGGCAGATGGAATATAATGAGGAAAAATGTGAGGTTATCCATTTTGGTAGGAGGAATAGATGTGCAGAGTATTACTTAAATGGTAAGAGATTAGAAAGTGTAGATGTACAAAGGGACCTGGGTGTCCTTGTCAATAACACTGAAAGCTAACTTGCAGGTGCAGCAAGCAATTAAGAAGGCTAATGGTATGTTAGCCTTTATCGCAAGAGGATTTGAGTACAGGAATAGTGAAGTCTTGCTTCAATTGTATAGAACCTTGGTTAGACTGCATCTGGAGTACTGTGTGCAGTTTTGGTCTCCTTACCTTAGGAAGAATATTATTGCCATAGAGGGAGTGCAACGAAGGTTCACCAGACTTGTTCCCGGAATGGCAGGACTGTCCAATAAAGAGTGATTGGGGCAACTGGGCCTATATTCTCTCGAGTTTCAAAGAATGAGCGGTGACCTCATTGAAACCTACAAAATACTTAAAGGGATAGACTGGGTAAATGCAGTTAAGATGTTTCCCCTGGTCGGGGAGTCTAGAACCAGGGGACACAATTTCAAAATAAGGGGGAAGCACGCAGGACAGAGATGAGGAGAAATTTCTTCACTCAGAAGGTTGTGAATCTTTGGAATTCTCTACCCCAGAGAGCAGTGGAAGCTCAGTCATTGAGTATGTTTAAAGCAGAGATTTACAGATTTCTAAAAACCAGTGACATAAAGGGATATGGGGATAGTGTGGGAAAAAGGCATTGAAGTGGATGATCAGCTATGATCGTATTGAATGGTGGAGCAGCCTTGATGGGCTGAGTGGCCTCCTGCTGTTCCTATCCCATGAGTTAAAGCCCTAGAGTCATTACGGCATAGAAGGTGGTCATTCAGCTCATCAAGTAATGCCGGCTCTTTGTAAAGCAATCCAGTCAGTCCCATTCCCCCTCTTTATTTCTTGTAGCCCTGCAAGTTTATTTTCTTCAAGTGCCTATCCAATTTCCCTTTGAAATCATTGATCATCTCCGCTTCCACCACCCTCATAGGCAGCGAGTTCCAGTTACACTTGCTGTGTTAAAAATGTTCCTCCTCAAATTCCCCCTTTATCTTTTACCCAAAACCTTAAGTCTAGTCCTTGTACCATCAGCTAATGGGAACAGATTTTCTTTGTTTACCTTATCTAAACCTATCATAATCTTGTAGACCCCTATCAAATCTCCCCTCAACCTCCTTTGCTCTAAGGAGAACAACTCAAACTTCTCCAACCTAACTTTATAGCTAAAAGCCCTCATCCTGGAACCATTCTGCTAAATCTCCTTTGTATCCTGTCAAGGACCTTCACATCCTTCCTAAAGTGTGGTGACCTGAATTGGATGCAGTACTTAAGTTGTGGCCTAACCAGAGCTTTACAAAGATTCAGCATAACTTCCCTGCTTTTATATTCAATACCTCTATTGATGTAGCCCAAGATCCCATATGTTTTGCTAACTACTCTCTCAATATGTCCTGCCACCTTCAAAGATCTGTGCACGTGAACCCCCAGGTTCTTCTGTCCATGTACACTCTTTAGAACTGTGCCTTTCCCTATCCCTTCTGCCAAAATGCATCATCTCACACTTCTCTGTATTAAATTCCATCTGCCATGGAAATCCCATTCTGCTATGTCCTGTTGCAATTGATTGGTATCATCCTCATTGTTTGTCATACCTCCAAGTTTGGTATCATAGGCAAATTTTGACATGTTACTTTATATTCCAATATCCAATATCAAAAAAAAAGCAGTGGCCCTAGCACTAACCCTTGGGAAACAACACTGTCTACCATCCTCCAGTCTGAAAAACAACCATTTACCATGATTCACTGTTTTTTGTCCTTAAGCCAATTTTTTTATCCAACTGGACATTGACCCTCCTATTCCATGAGCCTCAATTTTGCTAACCAGCCTTTTATATGGCACTTTGTCAAGCGCTTTCTTAAAATCCATATAGACAGCACCCATTGCATTTCCTTCATCAATCTTCTCTGTTACTTCATCAAAACATTCAACTCAGTTTGTTTGTTAAAACACAATCTATCTTTTACAAATCCATACTGGCTCTCTTTAATTAACTCAAACCTCTCCAAGTGCCTGTTAATATTTTTTCTGATCATATTTTCTAAAACCTTACCCACCACTGATGTTAAACTGACTAGCCAGTAGTGACTAGGATTGTCCTTACAACCTTTCTTGAACAAGGGTGTCACATTTGCCACTTTCCAATCCTCTGGCACCTGCCCTGTATCTAGGTAAGTTTGGAAGATTAGGACAAGGCTTCCGTTGTCTCCACTCCCACTTCACTTAGCAACCTATGATGCAAGCTATCCGGACCGGAGATTTATCCATTCTAAACATAGCCAGCCTTTCCAGTACATCCTGCCTATCAATTTTCACCCTATCCATTACCTCTGCCATCTCCGCTTCTACCAATATTTTGTCAGCATCCTCTTCCTTAGTAAACACCAATACAAAGTACTCATTAAGTATTCTAGCCCTGCGCCTCTAAGCATATATCACCTACATTGTCCCTAATAGGCCCAACCCCGTCTCTTACTGCCAGCTTATTATTTGCATGCCCATGGAAGATTTTTGGGTTCCCTGTTATGTTAATTACCATTCCATTCTCATATTCTCCCTTTGCCAGTCTCATTTTGCTCTTCACTTCCCCTCTTAACTTATTGTATTTGGCCTGGCTCTTGCTTGAATTCACCTGACATACATCATACACCCTTTTTTTTTTGGTTTCATCAATTTCTCTATATGTCATCCAAGGTTCCCCTACCTTTCCCTCTGGTTGGAATGAAGGTGATAACATATACTAGAGTATTATTCTGTAGCTGATGGCATTCCCTGTTAACTCAATGTTCATGCATGACCCTCAGCAGTAAATGTTGATAGGGTTTTTTTTAGCACTGAGCAGCATTACAGCTAAGCCTGGTGCTATCCTCACCTGAAGGCCTTTTGTGGATGGACATTTTTTAGAGGGGGTAACTGGTATTGGTTAAGAGCAGGAACTAAAGTTTATTTTTCCTTTCTTCAACTCCATGGTGCTGAGGACAATAGGACCACCCTCACACATCCATGACTAAAATTGAGAAATTTAGACAAAGTTTGGAGCTGTTATAGTCTGTAAGCTGTTATCACATGCCACAGTGCATTTACCCATGCATTTATTGTTCCAGACCACAGGCACCATAACTGATGCAACCATAAATATAGCAAATGCAAAGGATTCCATGAAAAAAACAATGGATTTGATAAACAAGCTATTGCTTTCTATGGGTAAGTGTAACAATGTTTAGAATTGAGTTAGACTTCTGTAAATATAATGAAATCTCTTCAGTGTGCATCAAGTGTTTAGAAACAAAAAGATTCAGCAAAAACTTTGTCAAAAAGACAACACTGCTTTAAATTGTAGAAACTTTACTAGTACTGAAGTTTAGTGAGGGGACAGTCGATGACTCCAAGCTTCCAGCCTGGGCCCGTTTTTTTTAAAAACTGTTTTTAAGTGACTTGGCAGGAGGAAGGGATACCCCACTAATATGTCATAAGTGCAGAAAATGAGCTAAGCTGAAATGGAGCATTGCACATATACAGTATACAGCATGATTCATTAACTGATAGTACACAACATGTCTGTGTAGCTACAAAACACTGCACTATAATGAAGTGCCACCCTGTTAGAATTATGAAGCTGAGGTTTTGTTCAGTTTAAGGGCAGAATTCTTTATTTGCGTATTCCCTGGTGTCTCCTGGTCATGTACCAATGGGCGGTCTGCTCCCAGGTCTTTGTCAATACTATTCCAAAGTAAACACTAGGACATGCACAATAATAGCCTAATGTTGAACATCCTATTGATTTTCTCTACATCCCTGTGGGAAAGTGTTTGCCTGCTTCAGTTCTGATTGGGAGTGGGAATTCAGGAGTATTCAGTCAAACAGTAGCACTAAAGCACAGTACTCACTGTGCTGCTCTATGTATGAAAGGGTTTATTTCATCACAAATTATGCAGACTTGGAACTGATGTACACAGCAGTTTACTGTTGAATTTTAAATCTCTAAGTCATGCTAACCTTTATAAAACAGAACTGTAATGGATCTTATACAGTGCATGTAAAGTTAGACATCCTCAAAGTGCCAGAATGTATGTTTTAACTTCTGATTTCCGGAGAGTGTAGATTTTTCATTTCTTGTCACCTGTGCCTCAAACCCACAAAGGGTCTGGTCTCTCTTATTTTTAAGGCTAACCTGTGAAATCCAGACCTCATAATCTCCTCTATTATTTAAATATCTCTGGCTTTACTGGTTTCTCTCTATCTCATATCAACCCATTATCTCCTATGATGTTCAGTCATGCTAGCACTATTTAAATAAATAGTCTTGTTTCTTTTGCAGGTAACCCATCTGAAATTGACACTACTAAGTTACAACGTGTAGAGAATTCCCTGCAGATCTCTAAAAATCAATTGACTAATGAACTTACATTGAATCTACGACATTTGGAAGATGCTGCCAGAGAGCAAAAAGAAGCTATAGCAGCTTTTGACCAAGACATTGAGGACATCCTTGGTGATATTAAAAACCTGGAAAACATCAGAGACACTTTACCTAAAGCATGCTTCAACCCTGCCGCCTATGAAAGGCCCTAATTATTTGGCATCCTCTGATGCTGTACTGCTAATATTATGAAAATTTCCTATTTTTAAGAAAACAACCTCAGTAAAAAAACTTACATTTCATGGAACACTTTTCCAGCATCAGATAAAATGTTAACACAGCAACAGCCTTTGCAAAAACAATTCTTTTAAAAGCCATATTTGATTGAATTAGATGGTAATATCACTGTGTCCTTTCTGTTGTTTATTCGTCATTGCATAGGTTGCATTTTCCAAGGTGCCAACTTTACACTATACCCACTCTTTCCTAACTGGGTTGCAATAAAAAGTAAAATACTTAATTTATTTTTCAAAAATGCAAGCCAGTTATCAAAATACCATACCAAATTATCATTATTTTTCTAATTCCTAAAATCCTGCAACATTGCAAGTTATAGTTTACCATTACTAGATCTGCTACAGGCCTATATGAAAATCTATTAAAGAGAGGCACTACATAGCAGTATTGATTGTCATACTTTTGCATTGATTCTGACACCATCATTAACATTTGAAATCAGTTTCTCTCTACAGTGGCATAAAGTCAATATATGCCATGTTAGGCAGATGGGTCTTTTAGTGCCTTGTGCAGCTTTTCTATAGAATTAGCTGCTCTGTTAGTTGCTGTTATTGTTCTGTCTGTGTGAATTGTAAGGGTAACCGTACTAAATAACAATTTAACTCAAAGGCAAATGCGTCTTAGAAAATTGCTGTCTAGACTGTTTGCGAATCTCAGCTGAGGCACTACAACTTGTTGGGGTGAAGGGGAGGGGGAAGGGGAAGAGCAATCAGCCAAGGTTTCCACACTTGATTTCTGCCCGTGTACAGATATCAGATAAGGAGACCTCCTATAGGTTGATAACCCGAATGACATTCACTGTCTAAACTGACATGTGGCCAGATAAGTGAATTACTGGAAATCTGCTGCTTCCTAGGGAACCGTAGCCAAACGAGATCCAGTGCCATCAGGAGAGAACAGAGCAAAATTGGAGTGGGATAGAGAAATTGTAAGAAAGGAAAGATAGGTGAAAGGTCTGCAACCTGGTTGTTGTCTTCAACTTAAATGTTACTGTTTAAACCTAATGCAGAGCAACTATTCTTACATCCAAATCTTTGTCCAAAGCATTTGGTTGGTTTTTAAATTTGCAAAATTGACTAGAAACTGGCTACTGTTTAAAAGGCACTGTTTTAAACATGTAACTCTCAGCTGCTGTATCTCCTCGAGCATCCTTCTGAGATCTTAAACCTTCAGTGTTTATGTGTGGATTTGGTGGTGTGTTTGACTCTGCATTTCACCCACTGCTCTGGTTTCTCCCAATTCCTTTACTTCTCTCAAAGGCAAAGGGCAAACATTCCACTTTGGCCTTCTGCACATTGTACAGGATTGTATGCAGCTACCATATGAACTCCTACCTGGATAGTGATCAAACCGGATTATATTGTGGAAGAAGGAGTTAGTGCTTTATCTCATTAGTGGCTATGGAACAAAAATTACAGGCAAGAAAACCCAGCCCTATGCTGACTAAAAGCTGGTATGTTAACTATAACTCATGCAGAGTTTTGTGCTCTGAGTATTCAGATAGGCCTGGTAGTGTCAGAATACCTGACTGCTGTGATACATGTTTCACATTGGTATGCTTGTTTGAATTCAGTATCTATTTATTATATTTTTAATATGTGCAGAAGCAACCAGAAATGCCTGTATTTTGCTAAAATTGATTATCTTTATTAGATATATGTTTATAAAAGATTGGTGTACATTTTTTGCCAAAGATTTTGAGGCTTAACATTGGATAAAGAACTGTTCTGTCAAAGTTTGGTCACTGAATTTAATTGGGAACACAGGAATTGCTAGATGAAAAAGACCCAAGGTACATCTAGTTTGCCTTCTAGTGTCATGATGTAATGATAATGAGTTGTTGTTTAATCATAGCAATTAATCTCTATCATTTGGACTACATCAAATCCAGAAATAACATGAGGAAACCCCAATGGCGGAGAGCTATGGAAACCATAAATCCAGTCACCTTTCCCTCCAAAGCACACATAGAAAAAACTCTCAATAAATTTTAAGAGCAGTTTTGCTTTTTATATGGACCAAATTCTAAATGGTACAGCATGTGCTTCTGCTGTCATCAAACAGCTGACATTAAGTTTTTTCCTCACTATATCTACCAGATCTTCAGGGCTTCGCTATTGTCTTTGGCCCTGATGCTATCCCCTCTACTATCCTTAAGATAGGATGGTACTACTGAAAATATGACAACTGTTTGGCAGCAAGAAAATAACAGGGGGGTTGGGGGGTGGTGGTTGTTGGTTGGGGATGGGATTAGGGAAATGAACTGTTACAGCAGCAAAATTGTATATATGTTCATAATGTATTTACAATGCTGCTATCCACAGTGACAAGAGCTATTCCTCCCTTGCCAATATTGAGCCATTTAGCATCCTGCTGCCATTAGATTCTTCCTCTTGCACCATAGTTTGGAAAGGAAATACAATTACTATTATATATAATAGAAAAAAATGCAAGGCAATGGGGAAAGAGTAGGGGAGTGGGACCAATTTGATAATTCTTTCAAAGAGCTGACATGGGCATGATGGGTCAAATGGCCTCCTTCCATGCTGCATCATTCTGTTTCTATGAGCTGGATTTTTGTTCAGAGGTGGGGAGGGAGTGGGGGACTGGATTGAGGTCGAGAAACCTGGAAGAACGAGTATCCCTGACGCCCTGCTGGATTTTATTTCTCCGTTCCCAAACAATTAAGAGGCTGGCTAGCTGTCAGGTGGATAGACCTCAGCACCAGGCTGCAGCCGGGGAGTGTAGAGGAGGGAGGGAGGGATTGGAAGCCAGGATTCAGTGTGGAGGTGGTGGGGGGGGGGGGGGGGGGGGGTGGTGTGGTTGGTGATCGGAGGCCTGAGGGATCAGAGGCTGAGTTGGGGCTGGGGTTGGAAGAGTGGAGGCCTGAGTTGCATGTGGGGGGTGGTGGGGTGATGGTGATGTGTGCAATTTAAGGCCTCAGGGATGAGACCAGAGGCCTTTTAGGGGAGATATGAAGGGTCATGTAGAGTGTCCAATTGCTGGAGTGCAAGGGGTGGGGGACTGGTGAAGCAGGTACGCTGCATCCAGCAGTCCTTGCCTTCCTACAGCTGTCGCATTAAGCCAGAGTTAAATTTGAAATTGTGGATCAATCTAAGGCTACCAGCCTCATTATAAAATTTTAATTACCAACCTGCCTCCTGGGGCAGACCCTGCACTTCATCCCCCCCTCAACCCCTGCCAACAGCCCCCACCATCCCGTCTCCATTAAAACCAGAAGTGAGCTTGTTGGAGGGAGGTTTGGAGTTGGGATTCAGATTTTTAACACTTGAACCTCACACCTGACATGAATCCCCTCGTTTCTCCCCTATCTCTTTCCATAAATTCCTCAAAAGTAAATGCATAATATGTGGTCACTTCCTGTAACCTAAGCCTGTGTCCATAGGGACTGTGCCAGGTGAAAAATATACAAATATTTTTCAGGAACTGCCTTACTGATTGCAGCAACTTGATTGTTGAACAAAATTATTTTTCTTCAGTATGATTTGCTAATGTAAGAATGCACAATATTGTCCTTTTTAGAAATGCTTTTAGATACATTAATGCCTTTCACAGCATTAAGCTCACACCTTGTATATACATTCACATTCTATTCACTTTACACAACCTCCAGCATCGGGGACTACCCTAAAATATTGCTAAAAAGCTTTCCTGTCCCTTGACTGATTTGGTGTGTTTGAGTTTACGAAACTTGTTAATAGATTCGAGAAAACTGAACACAATACTAGAAAATCAAAGCCATTTTATCTCACTGACTGCACCCCAATGAAATTGTGCAACATTGAAATAAAAAAACATGCATTTCTTTAACACCTGATCATGCCCTCAGGATGTTCAAAAGTGTTTTGCAACCAATGGATTATGTTCACTTTTACCATGTAGGCAAACGAAAGAGAAACTGCTGCATGCATTTAGATATTTACACACACGTGTGTTTTTTTAGGCACCTATATATGGGTTCTGTAAGTCTGGAAAGCTGGAGTTTATTCTTCTCCAATACTATTCCTTTTGTAATCAGCTGTTTGAACCTTTCAGCCACAGGTTATATTTGGGATAATGTGATATATTGTAGTAAAATGCAAGACATTTTCATATCTTTTCTTATTTATTTTGAAATACACAGTAAGTACATTATGTGTTCACTTTATTGTAAGATATTGGATTAATTAAAAGCCTTGTTAATTATAAGCTGAGTCTGGAGAGCTGGACACTCTTCATCTATTTCAATCACGCTAAAGAGGTATAGTCTTTCAGTAAAAGTGTTTGAAGAATTTTTGTTTGCTAAAATAATCAACCACATGTATCACATCAAAGTGCATAAAGATATGACAAGTACATTATTGCACCACTTTTGTGATGCCAATCTAATTAAATTGGTTATTTCTCAGCAAAGACAGTCCTAATGACTTGGTAGGATATTTTAAAAGTCATTATGTTAAAATAAATTGGCTGTAAAATAATATTTTCACTTTTTTGTAATGGATAAGTAACAATATGTCATCTTTAATGTATAATCAAATAGCTATATTTGCACTGCCGAAATCTAACTGTGTTTTCTGCATGAAGTCTATATTCTTTATTTAAATATCTCAGTATTAATATATGTGCTTTGAAAACATTTTTTATCTTGAAGTATTTGAATCCATTCATTTGCAAACAACTAACTGCTCTTCCTACAATTTTGTCTGTAAATTTCATCATATGAGTCAAGTAAAAATGATTTTAAAAAAGTTTCTGGGTTTTGAATTCAATTTTAGAATATTTCTGAAAAGCTTCATTGATTGTTTAGTGGGCAAATGTGCGCTGTGGTTTGATATTGAGCCATGGAATTCAGGAAGGTCCAGAGTTTGATCCATATTCAATGCTGAGTTAGCTGATTTCAGCCAGTACATAGGGTTACTAACCTTTCTGGATTGCCTGGGAGTCTTCCAGAATGCAAGGGAATCTCCCTGGCACTGCTGCTCACAGCTCAAAAGAAAATTAGAACTTTCCTGCTACTGTGACCCAGTGATGTGGGAGTTCTTTAAATTTCCCTCCACAGCAGTGGGTGCGCCCTCCAACTCCATGACGTGTGCCCAGCTGCTGCAGAGAAAAGTAGAGCTCTGACTTCATATTGGCAGCTCACCCATGTGGTTTGTTCCTATGTACTTTCTTCACCTGTTCACAGGTGGCCTCCTGGTTCAAAAAACATTGTTTCACAAAAACTGCTGCTGCGGAACTGCGAGCTAAATTACAGGGGATTCAACCTATCTAATGAAACTGGCTGTAGTACACCTGACCTTCAGAGAGAAAACAAATCAGCCAGGTTTGCCCCATCGCTGTCTAATGACTCCTGCAGGTGGGTGCACATATATCGATGCCAAGCATATTGGATGCGCCAGTGGTCCAGGCAGGCTTTGAGGCCCTTCCGCCTGCCTGGTCATATCTATGGCCATGGACTGCCCTGTGGATGGTTTCCCCCTCCACTGTTGGGTGATTGTTCCGCACACAGTGTGGGGTCAGGATCCCCATTTGACCCCGATGTTGGGGTCTGACCCAGAACCCAAAATCCTGCCCAGTGTTTAAGGTCAATGACCTATCATCAGAAGTTTTGATGAAAGGTCACTGACCTGAAATGTTAACTCTGTTTCTCTCTTGTTACGACAGCAGCCAGAGCAATGAACTGTTGATTCAGTCCCGTCACTCCACAGGTCGCAGCATATAATTAAAGATTTCCTGCTCCACCGAACAACAGCCAAATTAAACACTGTAGTAACCCCTGGATAAAACAGACCAAACCAGGTATCTTTAGACAACAAACTAACTATTTATTAGAACTAAATCTTAAACACTATTAAGACGAACCTATGTCTAAAGACTTTATAACTTCTGATTTTAACTTAACTTCCCCATTCACACACACTCAAAAATCATGGTGAACCAGTTTCAAAAGTGGTGTTTTTAAAGAATTAGCTGTTTCTTAAGAATAAATAAATAAATAAGTCTTTGTGGGTTACATTCCTGATGGATGAATTATTCTAATGTGAAAATAATCAATGACTACTCGAAGTCTCCACATGGATTTGATGAAATGATCTGTTCCTAACAGGCATTCAAACACTTCAGCTGCAGCAGGCATCAAACACTGAAAAATTCCAGAAAATACAATCAGTCAAGAGAGATTCAATCTTGAAGCAAATACTTCCCGGTTTGGAAGTAAAGAAAAGAAGTTTTACTACCTTCAGCAATACAAACAGTCTCTTAAAAAAAAAGGCTTTTTCTTTCCTTAGGCAATTAACTTGGCCTGTAGCTCCTTGTAGAATTTCTGCTGAGAGAGAATAGATAGCTCCTTTCTCCAATTAACAGGCTTCACTTTGTTGGTTCAGACCGATTTTTGCTAGTTTTACACATAGTCAAATTGAAACATTATACCATGGGACCTCTCTCTCCTGCTGTTGCCTAGGTAACAAAATGTAGCTGTGGCACACTGTGCCTCAGAAATCCAAAACTTCTCTTCCTGTCTTAAAGGCGCACTGGTTTTAACAGAGTCTTAAAGGCACACTGTTTTAATCTGAGGAGAAAATAAATAGAAGTCCATGACACCGCCGCCCTTGACGAAATGAAGCACCGTTCTTAAAAATACGTTTGGTTACAATGCAAAAAAGAAATAGAAACTGGGAAAAAACACGAACATTTTCACATTTGCACCCATTCATTCTACTGATAATTTACAGCATTTCCTTTATACCTTTGCCATCCGTATAAGTTAACATGGTTAAATTCGTGATAAAGTATCGGTGATAACATTGTTTTTCCCCAAAATATGTACAATTTTCAAATTTTAAGGCTGTAACAACAAGCTCCATCTAATCTAGCATTTTGTTTTTTAAATTTTTCCACAAACGTTAATGGGATATGGTTTGTGTATCTTAGTGTTTCTTGATAGTCTTGGCAGACATATACTTTGAAATGATTGAGAGCCAGCAAAAGTCCTAATGTTTCTTTTTCCACAGTGGAATACTTTTTTTGATGGCAATTTAGCTTTCTTGAAATGTATCCTACTGGCTTCTCTATGCCTGATTTGTTATCCTGCAATAGAACTGTACCAATCCCCAGGTCACTAGCATCGATCGCTATTTTAAAGAGTTTAGTGAAATTTGGAGCAGCCAACACTGATTCATTAGTTAAGATTCCCTTTAGTTTTTCAAAAGCTGCCTGGCATTCATCTGACCATACTACTTTGTTATTCTTTTTATGTAGCAAATCGGTTAAGGGAGCAGCCACAGTACTAAAATTCTGTACAGATTTCTTGTAAAATCCGCACATCCCTAAAAACCTCATTATTTCCCATTTAGATTTATGGATAGGGAACTCTACTAAGGCTTGTACCTTTGCCGTTTATGGCAAGATGTCCTTGCCCTACTATGTGTCCGAGGTAAGTTACTCTTGCTTTTCTGAATTCACTTTTTTCCAGATTTATCACTAAGTCCACGGCTTGTAACTTTTTAAACAGAATTTTTAGCCGGTTTAAGTGTTCTTGCCAAGTGTTACTGTATATTAGTACATCATCAAGATACACTACACAGTTGGGAACACTGGCTACCACCTGATTCATTAATCTTTGAAAAGTGGCTGGGGCATTTTTCAGCCTGAATGGCATCACCTGGCACTGATAAAGACTGTCAGGTGTTACAAAAGCTGATATCTCTTTGGCTTGAGGAGTCAAAGGAACTTGCCAGTATCCCTTTACCAAGTCAATCTTGGTAAGAAACCTAGCACTTCCCACTCTGTCGATACAGTCTTTTAAACACGGAATTGGGTAGGAGTCTGCCTTCGTTACCGCATTGACTTTTCCGTAGTCTATACAAAATCAGGTTGAAGTACTAGAACAATTGGTGAACTCCAGCTACTTTGACTAGGTTAGATCAAATTGTTTTCCTGCATGTACTGGATCTCTGCTTTTACTTGGTCCTGTTTGTCCGGACTTAAGCAGTAAGGATGTTGTTTTAAAGGAACGGTTCCCTCTATATCCACATCATGTGTGGCTAAGGTTGTACATCCTAGCTTGTTCCGACAAACTCTATTAAATATTTTGAAAAGCCTGGTTAGGTCTTTACGTTGTTTTGCCTCTAAGTGCAAAAGCATAGTGTCCAATTTTCCTAGCCATCCTGTATTCGCTAATCTGATAGTTGGAGGTTCAATCTGAGAATTATCTAGGACTCCTTTTGCCTCATCCTCACTATCCTTTTCCTTCTCAACAGTCCCAATAACCTGACATACCTGTACTGGCTTATCCTTCCGAAGAAGGGTCACTGACCCGAAACGTTAACTCTGCTTCTCTTTCCACAGATGCTGCCAGACCTGCTGAGTGGTTCCAGCATTTCTTGTTTTTATTTCTGGCCGGTAATAATGTTGGTTTATACGTGATTTGGTCTTCCGAATTCCCATATGTCCTGCAAAAGGAATGTCATGTGCTAACCTTAATAATCCACTGCGAAATTTAGGTGGTACCATTATTTGTTCAACAACTTTCCAGTCTTCATCTGGAGGTCTATGAGGCAGTCTCAATTTCCTCCTCAAAATCCCATTTGCCATAGCATTTTGGAGCTCCTTTCGCCTCAGCTTCTGTCAGAGCTGCCTGTACTATTTGGTATAACTCTGGATCAGCTTGCTGTGCTGCAATGATAGAAGATCTGTTAAACATCTCATTTGGATTATCTAAATCCCCAAATAAGGTTTCAGATACTTGGCTATCTGTTTGTGGTGCCACTTTTACCTCTAACAATGGTTTCTGTTTAGCCATTGCTCGGGTAACTACACACACAGGAAATATTCCTGGAACTTGTTCCTGTAATTGCTCTGTTTCCCTAATTTCACTTGGTTCCTCCGTAATTATAGGAGAAACTGATACTTTTGATCCGGCCAAATCATTTCCTAGGAGTAGATCAATTCCTTCTACTGGCAAACTGTGGAAAACTCCTACAGTTACCATCCCAAATATTAAGTCACTCTCTAGGCATACTTTATATAAAGGTATTGGTATATATTCCCTGCCAACTCGATTAACTAAAACTTTAGCATTCAAGACGCTCTCTGGCGGAAACGTTATATCTTTCCCTAGCAAGAGTGTTTGAGTTGCTCCTGTATCCCTGAGAATAATGATAAGTTTTCCTCCCTCACTTAAAGGATATGGAGTTACTTTCCCCTTTGGCAAAAATTCATTATAACTTTTGGGTATCTTACTCTAGTTTTTGTATCTGGTTTTACAACTGCTATTAAAGCTATTGTCTGGTCTGCTTTACTCTTATTCAGAGTCTTCTCCTCTGCATTAGCTTTGCGTACCCCAACAAATCCTATGGGTTTACCTCGCAATTTCCAGCATTCTGACCGAAGATGACCATTTTGTTGCAATGATAACATTTTGGCTTGCGAACCTCAGTTCTACCCTCAGCACCTTCCTTTCTGGCCTGAAGAGGTGATCCTGGGGCATTCCCAGCTGTTCCTTCTTGTCCCTGGCTACTTGCCTTCCTTTCATTCTCCCACTTTCTATCCTTCTTGGGTTTATGGGAGTGACGGACAAAAGGTTTTGGCTTATTCACAAGCTCAAAATCATCAGCAATTTCCACTGCTTGCCTAGCTTTCAAAGCTTTCAGGTTAGCTACATGAGTTCTCATAACTGAAGAAGTTGAATTTTTAAACTCATCCAAGAGAATCAACTCCCAAAGGTTCTCATATGTGGTTTCCATCTTTAATGCCCATATCCAATGGTCAAAATTAATTTGCTTCACCCTCTTAAATTCTATATACGTCTGTCCAGCCAATCTCCGTAAATTCAGAAACTTCTGACAGTAAGCTTCAGGGAGTAACTCAGCAGGAATAGCCTTTTTGCCATCTCATAATCTGCAGAAGCCTCTTCAGGAAGCATGGCATAAACTTCATGAGCTCTGCCTACCAACCTGCTTTGCATAAGCAGTGTCCAGCTTTCCTTTGGCCATTTCATCTGTTTGGCTATGAAAAATGCTGCGACGTCCCTTTCCTCAAACTTAGGAAGAGCTTGTATAAATTTAAACAACTTTTCACTGGGTCCTGGGCTGAATTCAGATTCTTCCTGACCTGAATTTTCTCTGGAGTCAAAACCACCCCTTTGTCTTAGTTCCATCCCTCTTCACCTCAATTCCCTCTCTTTCACCCTTTCCTCTTTTTCAAGTTCATGTTTTCTAAATTCTTTTTCAGCCTCAAGTTTTCTTCTTGCTATTTCTTTTCCTTTTTCCTGTTGAAGCCTAAGTTTTCCATTTTCAACTGAATTTTGGCTAATTCCACTGCATCGCTCTCTGACTTACTACTTTCTTGTTCCTCATACTCTTCTTCTTCTAATTCCAGATGCTGGGCTATTAGGTCAATTATCACTGCATTTTTGGCACCTGATTTCAATTCTAACCCCAATTTTGCCACCAATTCTTTTATTTTATTCTTAATTAAAGTGATCAAGTCACTGAGGGAAAAAATCCCCTTTCCCAGAAACTCTGCTGCAACTGCTAATGCCATTCTGTTGGTACCTTATTACACAAAAAACCTGGTTCTTTTTATTTTTTCATTATTGGCATTAGATTTGGATCTCGACAATCGAGTTTCCAATTAATATGATCCCAGAAGTGAGAGCAATTAATATGATGCCAGACGCAAGCCCCCAATTTATATGTTATCCCAGAGATGAGCAATTAATATGATTCCAAACACAAGCCCCCCAATTAGTCTGATTCTGATCCTGGATGAGCCCCCAATTAATATGTTACGCCTGTGGAGGGAGCAACGCACTATCAATTCGGCCTCGTCACTCCATGGGTCGCAGCATATTATTAAAGTTTTCCCACCCAACCAGAAAACAGCCAAATTAAACACTGTAGTAAACCTCGGAATAAAACAGACCAAACCAGGTATCTTTAGACAACAACAAACTAACTATTTATTAAAACTAAATCTTAAACACTATTAAGATAAACCTATGTCTAAAGACGTTATAACGTCTGATTTGAACCTAACTTCCCCATTCACAGACATACACTCAAAAATCATGGTTAACCGTTTTAAAAGTGATGTTTTTAAAGAATTAGCTGTTTCTTAAAAATAAAAAAATAAGTCTTTGTGTTTATGTTCTTGATGGATAAGGTATTCTAATATGAAAATAATCAAAGGCTACTCGAAGTCTCCATGTAGATTTGATGAAATGGTCTGTTCCTAATAGGCATTCAAACACTTCGGCTGCAGCAGGCATCAAATACTGACGAATTCCAGAAAATACAATCAGTCAAGAGAGATTCAATCTTGAAGCAAATACTTCCTGGCTTGGAAGTTAAAAAAAAGGAGTTTTACTACCTTCAGCTATACAAACAGTCTCTCAAAAAAAAGGCTTTTTCTTTCCTTAGGCAATTAACTTGGCCTGTAGCTCCTTGTAGAATTTCTGCTGAGAGAGAATAGATAGCTCCTTTCTCTATTAGCACGCTTCGCTGTTTGCTGGTTCAGACTAATTTTTGCCAGTTTAACACACAGTCAAATTGAAACATTATACCATGTGACCTCTCTCTCCTGCTGTTGCCTAGGGAATAAAATACAGCTGCGGGACACTGTGCCCAAGAAATCCAAAACTTCTCTCCCTGTCTTAAAGGTGCACTGTTTTAATCCGAGGAGAAAATAAATACAAGTCCGTGACACTCTCCAAGATGTTGCCAGACTTGCTGAGTATTTCCATTTTCATGTTTCTAGCATCTGCAGTATTTTGCTTTTGTTTTGCAGAAAAGTATTAGGTTTGGCTGCAATGTCACCCACAGTTGTACATTGGCTGGCCAACACTTACTATCTAAGCTCAGGCATAAAGAATGGTCAGTTCTGATGAAGGGTCACTGACCTGAAACATTAACTCTGCTTCTGTCTCCACAGATGCTGCCAGACCTGCTGAGTATTTCCAGAATTTCTTGTTTGTGTTTCAGATTTCCAGCATCTGCAGTATTTTGCTTTTATATTAGTATAAAGAACGATCACTTGGGTGTGATTGTGCAGGGCTACTGACCTGAGTAGAACTTTACACAATCAGTGCTGTCACAAAAGTAGCGAAATGAGAAATTAATGGAAAAAAAATGATGACCATCGAGATCTCTAGAGAAACTGTCTGTGACAACCTGATATTTATGTACAATATTTATTTAAGAACAATTTCACTGACTGGGTAACCATTTTATTCCTTAATAATTTTCTGCAGCTGTCCTTGAGATTCATAAGCTCTTTATGAAGCTCAGATTGCAAAATGAAAATATCATGGGGGTTATTTATTGTACTTGACATTTTTACGTGCTTCATGAAGGATTCTTTTGTTCTTAATTCTGTTTCAGATGTACTATAAATTATAAATTGCAATTTTGATGGACTGGCTCAGTAGTTTCATTTCACCTCCTTAACAAGTTTGCTCAACATGGTGATGGAGGTGAATGCTGCTTTGGACTGTTAGATCTGTGCTTAGTCTGCCCCATTTAGTAAGATGGTAGTGGCACACAACCAATGGAGAGTGGCATAATTTTGACGCGACTAAAGGTGCTGGCAAATCATAAATTCTGTTTATGGTTTTATATTAATGTTATAAATTTTGTTGTGTCTATGCCCCTTAGTGCTTGTAGCCACTATCCCGCTGGCAAAGGATGACCGATTAGGGTAAATGCTCTGCGTCTAGGTGCTAAGTCAGCTGAGAGTTTATCTTTGTTTTATATTTAAGGGGTTATTTTCTAACTTCACATTGTTGGCAAGGAGACTTACTTGTTTGGGATAGTATCATGAAAATTTGGATGATCCTGGTGCAAGGTTTTCCATTTGTTATTTTTATTCAGTGTATGATGTATATTGCCAGTGTAAAAATATAAGCAGAACTATTTTGTGAACGTAGCAAAGTAGCAACTAAGGAGTTTTCATTTTAAGGAGCCTAAAACAGATCGGTTTGATACTAAAGGATATTACTCTCATTAGCTTCCTTTGTCCAAAACCATTTAACACATATTATCCATATCAGGTAAATAATATTTAATCTCCAGAAGACAAAAATAAAGTATAAATACTGTAACTTAATGTTCAAATTGCACAGTAATAATTATTGCCAAGGATGACATGTTACATAAATTAGCTGTGACAAGGATAGGTTTAAAATTCAGTAAAGCAATATATAATTTTGTTCCAAAATTTCAGGATTTTGTTCCAGCAAAATCAGGGGTTGAATGTTATGCAGGTAACCCCGTGGGGGGGTGGTGGGGGGTGTTGGTGGGGGGGGGGGGGGGGGTTGCGGATGCTGGGCCAGAAAGGCAAGGGGAGCCCTGCCTCGGCCAATTGGAGGAAACTCCCAGCCACATATTAATTGGCCACTTAAGGGCCTCAATTGGCCTCTGGGCGGCAAGGCTGTCCTTGGCTTTCCCCGCCCCTGACAAAATTCAATAGTATAAGGAAGGCGACAGGGCACTCTACCTCTACGAGGGCCTCCCCGCTGCCTCTCCCTAGAGGGCTGATAAAATTCAGCCCCTACTAGGTGTGTCCAAACCTACTAGAGTGTCTTTAATCTATCCTGCTGTCTTCTGCCTTTTCCCCCTGCTCCATCTTACAAAGCAACTTAATTATCTTCCAGTTTTAAGTTCTGAGAAAGGGTATTACACCTAAAACTGTAACCTTTCTTTTCTCTTAATGGATACTGACTGATCTACAGTTTGTCTCCAGCATTTTCTGTCTTTGTACACATTGGAAATTTGAAACAGTTTTTCTCTTTCCACTTGGCCCCTGTTGGAAGTGTATGCATAGATGTGGGGCAACAGCAGGATCTGGTTTGCCTGTCACAGCCTTCATAGTCAAGAATTTTAACTTTCCAACACCCATGCAACGGGGAAGCCCAACAGTGCATAGGGAACCTGGAGGTTTCAGTAATATGTTTGTCAGTCTCTTTTTAACCCAGCCATTGCATTTACATCAGACTTCCGGGTTTCTGACCAATTGGAAGAGCGAATGGGCTTGATGGTGACCTATAGCAATCTATTTCAACTGAAGTATTTAAAGGGACCCTGCAAAGATCAGACTCGAAGCATTGTAGTGGTCTTTAGACAGAGCCACAAGCTGCAGAAATGGAGACACAACATTGCAAGTCTGCACCACACTTCAGGAATGCATCTCTGGATATAATGCTGCAGGCTATTAAGGCCCGCAGAGAGATTCTGTTCCCTATGGACAAGAGGAAGAAGCCTGCCTCCGATCACAAATGAGGAGTGGTGGAGGAGGCCAGCAGCAGGAGTATGGTGTCTCACTCCTGGATACAATGTCACAGGAGGTTTAATGACTGGGGC
This sequence comes from Heterodontus francisci, assembly GCF_036365525.1. NCBI lineage: Eukaryota > Metazoa > Chordata > Chondrichthyes > Heterodontiformes > Heterodontidae > Heterodontus > Heterodontus francisci. The sequence continues at coordinate 76,444,298 of NC_090378.1, read as the reverse complement.
AGGAAAGGTGAGTGATAGCTTAGTCATGAATATCCTGATGTGCATCTCAACCCAAATCCCCTCACTGTGCCTTCCCAAGTTTTCTTCTGCACATCACTCCTCATATCAACACATCTTGCAGATACACCTGTCCCTCTCTGTTATGGCACCTCCTCACATCCCCATCTGACCAACTGACATTTCCCCCCATCTTAATGCAATGTAACATCCATCCCTCACAGTGTCCCTTCATAAATATTGTCCGTGCATCCTCTCAAAACATTCCATTTCTCATACTCTTAGGTCTCTTCCATCTCTCCTGGCAGGAGAAGAGCGTATAGAAGACTAGGGCGAGGCAGAGCATCGGAGGTGGTCCTCCAATGGCTTCCATGTTGACAACTGTAGAGGAAGAAGTGTGGAGATAAGCCAGGTGTCAGCATGCCTAGCCATTGGAGACAGAGAGATAGGGGTCCCCCAACTACCTGGTGACAGAATTAAATATCAGACAGCCACATGGTATACAACATTCATCCATATTGACTTGATGTCAGCAGACAATGAAAAATGATAGTGTACATAATGATGACTTTGAACTTTTTCATCTTGTCAGTTCGAATTCATGTTTTTCATCTCCCACAGGTCCTTCAAGTGTCCTTTAAGAGGTGGTGTGGGAAGGAGACTCCGCAGAGGAAGTCACACACTCTGAGGTTGCACCGTCACAGGATTTAAGTGCCCTCCCAGCCTTCCGAATCCAGAAGTCATCGGCCAAGAGCACCTGAGCAGTCAGAGCAGAGATGTGTGGAAAGTTAACCCTCTGTCTGTTTACCCTGTGCTGGGGGTATTGTCTTCTGTGAACTGGAGCTCTGTGTTCATCCCCTCTGTCCTGTGGAGTGGCAGGTAGCTGAGAAGAAGGCTGCTGCTGCCGGTGGTGGTGTTGCTGCTGCAAATCTTGTTCCACATCGGAGGTCCAAGCTGGAGCTGTGTAAGCTGCTTCCATGCTGACATTGGGGAAGTGTATATCTAAGGCAAAAAACTCGAAGATAACAGAAATGACCTCCAAAGTATTAGAAATCACCTCGAAAGCAGTGAAATCACACTCTCCAAACAAGTCCTGTGAGCAAAAACCTTTCACCTAGGTAAGGAAGCCGATGTGAGATCTTAGTATTTAATACATTTCTTGCCTGTCAATTGCTCAGCCCCATCAATTCCCATTGTCCTTTCACCTTGGTTCCCTGTGAGCCCCAGGAAACCCATGCATGCACAGTTAAAATCAGAATTTACTGTTAAAGAAGCAGATAATGAGCACTTTCGATATTTAAATAGAAGATCCACCTGTACCACAGGGGTTTTCCCTATGCTGTAGATCACGCACAGGTTCAAAAGGGGAGTTAGCATATTCCTGCCAGCTTCCCGAAACACTGGCAATTTCAATCGTTTTAACCTGCCACCTGCTCACGAACCCACTCACCTTGTCAGGTTAAAATTCCCCTTCAGTGTCTTTACTCATAGACAATTACCTGATGATCCCTAAAGCTCCATGTGAGTACTGACTATCACATTATCTAGTAATAGCACACAACATTTGATTTTTAGCCAACTCTATGGTTGAAGCTGCCAGTGTTTTAGAACAAAGCAGCAGCCACAAAAATGCGATTGGAGCTTACACTCCGTTTAAAGCCAACAAAATAATTCCTTGGTGCCAGAGAAGGATTGTGTTAAATAAACTAATGGCAGATAAGCCATTCAGCATAGGTGGTAATCTGTCACAAACCAGTTCATTCCCAATTTTTATTCTACTGAATCTAGTGATGAAGCCAAGTTATATTCCAAGAGAAAATAATCTTATTCAAACAACCGTAGACAGAGAATTTAGAATTGTCGAGAATCTTTTAAAATTTGACGGAACTAACTGACACAACTAGTCACATCATCTTATTGCTGAAGATGAATCGTGAAGGATAGTAAAGTTTGTAAATTACTGTAAATACTTTATTTTTCCATGAGTACTAGTCACTGTTAATGCTGGTCTTTGTTAAATAAATTATCTGTTGGGTTATAGCCTGAGCTTTGGTCAATTCACCTGCTGAAGATTTAGGAGAACCAAAAGGGAGACACTACTAAATATGGTACATTCCAGTAACCTTTTTTTTTCAAAAATATACCTTATTCATAAAAATCTGTAAAATATATATTGCAAAACAGTTCAAACTTGACATTCCAGAAAGTGCAAAAGAAATCAGTTTTCTTCAATACAGAACATGAGTTGCCTCACAACACTTCCATTCCATTTTAAATGCAATGTACATTTGCATTACACAGCAAAACCATATTTTGATGCATACAGCCCGAGGGGTTTTACACAGGTTCCAGCCACTCAGTTCACTACAGCGGGAGGGACTTACACAGTGGCCTTTCCCCATTGAGCCTTTGCAGCAGCTGCCCCAAGCTTTCGTGCATCCCTCAGCACGCAGTCCTGGACCATGGAATGCGCCAATCTGCAACACTTGGTCGTGGACAACTCTTTGCGCTGGAAGACCAGCAAGTTTCAGGCAGACCAAAGGGCGCCTTTCACCGAGTTGATGGTCCTCCAGCAGCAGTTTATGTTTATCTCAGTGTGCATCCCTGGGGATAGCCCATAGAGCACAGACTCCTGTTACAGAGCTGCTTGGGATGAACCTCGACAAAAACCACTGCATCTCTTTCCACACCTGCTTTGCAAAAGCACATTCAGAAGGAGGTGGGTAACTGTCTCTTCCCCAACACAACCACATCGAGGGCAGCGTGCGGAGGGGGTGAGACTCCGGGCGTGCAGGAAGGTTCTGATGGGGAGGGCCCTTCTCACTACCAGCCAGGCTACATTTTGGTGCTTGTTTGAAAGTTCTGGTGATGAGGCATTCTGCCAAATGACTTTAGCAGTCTGCTCGGGGAACCATCCGACATGATCCACCATCTTCTTTTCCCGTAGGGCCTTGGGGACATTCTCTGCAGACCACTGCCTGATGGATTGGTGGTCAAAGGTGTTTTTCTGCATAAACTTTTCCACGACGGATAGGTAGTACGGCACGGTCAAACTGGATGGAGTGTTCCACGGCAATGTGACCAGACCTATCCTTCGCAACACTGAGGACAGATTGAACTTCAGCACGTAGTGACACTTGGAGTTTGCACACTGAGGGTCTACACACAGCTTGATGCAGCCACACACAAAGGTGCCATCAGGCTGAGGACGACGGTGGGTACGTTTTTTCCCCCTTTATCTAGAGGTTTGAACATCGTGTCCCTCCGGACCCAGTCCATTTTGGATCTCCAGATAAAGCGGAAGATGGCTTGGGTGAGCTCCTTGGCGCATGAGTGGGGTATGGGCCAGACCTGCGCCACGCACAGCAACAACATGAGCACCTTGCACCTGATTACCAGGTTCTTACCCACAATGAAGAGAGATCGCTGCTCCCACATGCTCAGTTTATGGTGTACCATGGCTACTCGCTTCTTCCAGGTTTTGGCACATGGCCCGGCCCCTCTAAACTATATCCCCAGCACCTTCAGGTAGTCTGACTCAATAGTGATGGGGACAAAGGATAGGTCAGCCCAGTTCCCAAAGAGCATGGCTTCGCTCTTGCCGCAATTTACTTTGGCTCCTGTATGCCAGTTCGAACTGGTCGCAGATGCTCATCAGTCTGTGAGTGGACAGCGGATCCAAGCAGAAGACGGCGATGTCATCCATGTACAGGGAGGCTTTAATCTGAGTGTCTCTGCTGCCTGGGATTGTCACCCGTCTTATGCCCGCATCCTTCCTAATGGACTCAGCAAAAGGTTCGATATAGCAAACAAACAAGACAGGGGAGAGAGGACAGCCCTGTCTGACTCCAGATTTAATCGGGAAACTTTCTGATTCCCACCCATTGATTGAGACTGTGCTACTGATGTTTGTGTAGAGCAATTTGATCCAATTGCAGTTTCCCTCCCCAAACCCCATTTAGGAGAGCACGTCCAACATTTATGTATGTAATATCTTGTCAAAAACCTTCTCCTGGTCCAAGCTGATGTCCCGTACATAGGTGATCGTATCCCTCAGTAGCGCGAGACTAAGAGAGATCTTCCTGCCGGATACAGTACAGGTCTGGTCAGGGTGAATCACCAACTCCAGAGCAGACTTGACCTGACTGGCGATGACTTTGGACAGAATCTTGTAGTCAACATTAAGCAGTGAGATGGGCTGCCAATTTCTGATTTCCGCCCTCTCCCCTTTCCGCTTGTTGATGAGGGTGATGATGCCTTTCCTCAGGGATTCTGACATACTGCCAGCCAGAAGCATACTCTTGTCTACATCCAGCAGGTCTGGGCAGATCCAGTCCCACAAAGTTGAATACAATTCAACTGGTAAGCAGTCACTTCTGGGAGTTTTACTTGTCTCGAAGGATCTGACGGCCTTTGGCAGCTCGTCCAGAGTTAACGGTTTGTCCAGACTCTCCCGCATGCTGTCATCTAAGAACTTTGTGATAGATGACAGGAAAGACTGGGAGGCTGTGCTGTCCGTGGGCTTCACGTCATACAGCCCAGCATAAAAGGATTTGCTGATCCTTAGTATGTCAGACTGCGAGATGCCACTGAGCTGTCCTCTTCCTTCAGGCTGCTGATAACAGAGCTCTCTCTGTCCACCTTTTGGAAGAAGAAACATGTGCACGTCTCATCCTGCTCATCGGAGTGGACTCTGGACCGGAAGATGATCTTGGAGGCCTCCATGGTAAAGAGTGAGGCCAGCTGGCTCTTCACCTCTTGGAGGTCCTCTTTGACCTCAACCCCCATTGACTGCAGCCGGAGCAGATTCTGCATTCTTTTCTAGAGTCAGGACATTTCACTCTCTCTCTCTCTCTCTCACCTTCTGAACATCTTTGAGGATAAAGAACCTCTTGATGTTTGCCTTGATTGCTTCCCACCAGTGGACTGGAGACTCAAGGAGGGGTTTCACGCTTCTCCAACCTTTGTAATCCCTTTTGAGTTCCTCAATGTTCTCTGGGGTCAGCAATTTTACATTCAGTTTCTATGTCCCCCTGCCAACCGTCTGGTCATCCTATAGGGGACAGTCGGCCAGTAGGAGGCAGTGGTCAGAGAAGAACACTGGCTTGACGTCTGTGGATCCGACCGTGAAAGCACAAGACACAAACAGGAAGTCAATCCTGGAACAGGCAGACCCAGCCAGTCTTGACCAGGTGTATCTACGCTGCGCTCCGTCTGCAGGGGTTGCTGAAGACGTCATGCAGCTTGGCATCTTTTACTGTTTCCATTAGGAATCCGGACATAGCGTCCAGTTTGCTGTCGTCACTGCCGGTTCCTCCAGCTGCATCGATGATGCTGTTGAAGTCACCGCATAGAAGGACCGGCCTGGATGTCGCCCGCAGCAGTGGGAGCTGCTGGAGGATGGTCAGCCACTCGCTGTATTGGACCGGGGCATTCACATTGATTAACCAGAGTGGAGTGTTGTTGTACAATATGTCTGCTACAAGGAGGCGACCACCCACCACCTCCTTAACTTCGGAGATGGTGAAGTTGCCTCCCCGCAGCAGAATACCCAGGCCGGAGGAACAGGAATCATTACCCCCTGACCAGATCGATGGCTCATGGGACCACCATCGTGACCATTGCCTGTAAGTGCTGAGGTGCGATATCCCACACTCCTGCAGAAACAGTAGGTCGACTTTGGCCTTGGCAAGGCAACCCAAGATTGAAACATATCGCGTAGTGGATTTAACACTACGCACGCTAATAGAAGCAATCTTTATACCCATTTAAAACTGGATGTTGCTTACCACACCAGGTGTCCTTACTAGTCTCAGTCCTTGGGTATTTTTCTCCATACCCATAGTGCACAAGCTGCTGAACATGCATTAGGCTCAGAAAACCTTTCTGGTCACTCACGGGGGGTTTGATCTGCTGGGATGACATTGGGGGGGCAGTTTTGTAGGCAGCAAGGTTTGGACTGTCCTCTGCTGGTGGTGTCTTTCTCCTCTGTTCCTCCTCGAGGAATTTTCTGCTCCCGGCTTCCCGGAGCTGGACTGCGCTGAACGCTTCACTACTCTTGGTCTGCCAGAGCTGGGGTGCGCTGGGCATCTCGTTAGGTTCAGCGCTTTGGGGTTGGGGTGCGCTGGGTCCATCACTGCTTCCAGTGTTATGGAACTGGGGAGCTTTCTCTTCCAGCTCCTTTGTGTTCTGCCGCTTCTTTTGCATGTGCCGTCTTCCCGGCCCTTCCTCGTCCGATGAGGAGCAGCTGCCATAGTCTGTCTCAGATGGTAGCCTCCTCTTGCCACTGGTTTGGGTGGTGACCTGTTCCTTTTTTTGAGGCTTCTTCTTTGTGGTTTTCCTTTTGCCCACTTGCCACTCATCCGATTGTGCCACTGCTGCCTCCTCTTCCATAGATTTTGTTTATTGAGGAGGAGTTTCTGGGCACGGTTAGGTGTTGGGTCACTTGTTGCCTCTACCTCCCTTTCCCTCTCCTTCTCAGATGGATCTTCCTCGCTGGGGGAGGGTTGCTGGTCTCCATTGCAGCACGAGGTGCGTTCACCGTTCCTTGCTCCAACCTTTCGTTGGACCTTGTCGCCTGTGCGTAACTGAGGCAGCATTTGGGGCAGGATTTGTAGAGGTGACCTGCCTCACCACACAGGTTGCAGCACTTACTCTGCTTACAGTCCTTGGTCTGATGGCCTTCTTTCTTGCAGTTCTTGCAGGCGACTGTGCTGCAGTTGGCTGCCACGTGACCAGATTTGCCACAGATCCGACAAAGCCTGGGCTGCCCTGCGTAGACCAAGAAGCCTCGACTTCCCCTGGTAGTGAAGCCGGGGGGAGGATGGATGATGGCTCCATCGGCATCGACCTTCAAGGTGATCTTGACCTGCCGCTTGCTGGTCCAAATCCCAAAGGGGTGCTGGACATCAGTGCTGCTGCCGGCCACCTCAACGTACCTGGCGAGGAAGGTGAGCACATCCATGACAGGAACATGGGGATTGTAGAGGTGGCTTGTCACCAGCCAGTTCCATTGTGATGGCAGCGTGAAGAGTGGCTCCACTGTGAGGATCAACAGCGGCGCCTGGTTTCCTCTCTCCTTGAACACCTTCAGGAACTTGATGCATCCTGTCACATTCTTGAACGTCACGTCGAAATATGCACTGCTGTGGAAGTCCTGCAGGCAGAAGATGTCTGCAGCTTGGAATCCACAGCAATCAATCAGGATTTTCCTAATGAAGAAAGCGTGGTCGATGGGTGCACTTCCTTCGCTATCTTTCACCACCACTCTAACGGTGTTACGCACCCCCTGGCCTGGAGCTCTGGTGTTGGTTGCAGCCATTTTTTGCTTGCAGCTTTCCTGGGATGGTACTAAAACCCCTACCAACAGGAAAACAACTGCCATGGTAAATCCCCAATCCCAAAGGGTGAATTGCCATAAAAATGGCGCTGAACCCCCCCAGAAAAAACACAAAAATAGCACCTGCAGGATCAAAGGCCACTGATCATGGTTCTCTCCCCTGCCAGTAACCCAGCATACAAGAGTTCTCTAAATAGTCTGGGTCCTGCTCTTATTTATCCAGATATTGGGCTGATAGAAGAACTTTTCATATCACAGTGGATGTGAGGTCCACATTGAATCCAAGTAGAATATCTCAGCTGGGATTTAACCCAGAGATGGTGGCCCCCTCCGCTGGCTGGAAAGTTGGGGTGAGCCTGCCTCCACCGGCCCTCAAAGCCATTACCGTATTTTACAGTCCTCGGGCAATTAACTGCCTGCAGTTGTGGCATCGCCCCTCTAAGGCAGGATGCCCTACCTCCAAAAGCAGCTGGCCAATCAGAGGACTGGCACCTCTTCAGTCCCAGCAGTGCCGCTGGGCGTGGTGGCCACTGCTGAGATTGCAGCAGTCCCTGGAGCAGCAACCATCAAGGAGGCCTGGAGTGTAGCTAAATGGGATCAAGGATTACCAGGACCAATCAGGCAAGCTCCAGTGAGGGTGGGGATTGCTCGGGGTAATGGGTTGAGCGTGAGGGTGGGGGAGGTATTCCAGCAAGGGTGGCACTTGGCACTGGGGGTGATCAAGAGGGACCCCCCCCCACCCCCTCACTGAGCCTCCTGGGAGGCCGCCAGGTTTTACTGGGCAGCCTCCTCAGGTGGTGAAGTGCCGATCTGCAAAATACCAGTGGCGGTGGGAAGAGGCTCTTAAGTGGCCATTAATTAGCCACTTAAGGGCCTCAATTGACCGAAGGGCAGGTGGGACGCCCACTACCTTCCCCACTGCTGGTAAAATACCAGTAGAGGTTGGTAGGCGATGGTAATGGCATCCCCCACCATGATAGCCTATTTTACACCACATTCCCTCACCTCCCAGTTTGCTCCCAGGGGGTGGTGGTAGGGGTGGGGGGGGTGAGGGCGGGTGTTAGGGGTGGCGACAGGGGCGTAAAATTCCAGCCTTAGTGTTGAAACTAAAAATGTAATAATACTCTGTCAGTGAAGTGTCATGGGGGAGTGGGAGGGGAAAACATTGACTCCATGTCTCCTCCTTTGCTGTGGCAATCTTATTCTAGTTGTAAGTAGTGCTGTGATCCATCTTTGATTGAATATGGAGAGTTTCAACTCGTGGTGAGATTAAACCCAAGTTCAATTGTAACTTCTTGCATAGATGCAGTATAGTTTTTGTAAGAAGACAAAAATGAATTTCTGCTGGCAGGATAGTGTCGCCGATAATCGGGACAAATGTCAACACAGTAGTCAGTTGGCATGACTATCGGTCGCTTGACTTTTGTCCCACTATTACCACATTTTTAAACGCAAAAATCACCCCAATTATTTAAATCTTCTGGGTCACAGCCACTTTTTTCAAGGTAGATATCAACCAACCTTGTTCAAACTAGAGAGTGTCTGAAACCTTCAAAGAGAGATAAACAAACCAGAGAACATGAAGGAATCACTTCTCTTCTTCTCTTCTCTTTGGCCTCCTTGTCTCGAGAGACAATGGGTAAGTGCCTGGAGGTGGTCAGTGGTTTGTGGAGCAGCGCCTGGAGTGGCTATAAAGGCCAATATTAGAGTGACAGACTCTTCCACAGGTGCTGCAGTAGAAATTGTTTGTCGGGGCTGTTACACAGTTGGCTCTCCCCTTGCGCTTCTGTCTTTTTTCCTGCCAATAGCTAAGTCTCTTCGACTCGCCACAAGGAATCGCTACATAAGACAATTAGATGTATCATAGTTTAGAGCAGCAGTTGCAAAATATTTGTTATGGAGAAGCTAGCTAAGTTTAATAGCCACGGTAAAAACATACGCTGCTGCTCCTATTCACATGGAACTTTTTAATAAATTTGTTTGGTTGTTGATGTGTAAGACAAAATCTAGTTGGTGTTTCTCTACTGCTTTCTAAAGGCAAGGAATCATGTCAAATTGTGATAAAACCATCAGCTAAAATAAACTGAAGGGGACAGTTGTCTTTTCAAATCTTCTCAGATCCCTCCACTGCCCACCCTGACTGCAATGTCAGCTTTTGTTTAGATGTGACTACCCCTCCCAAAGCAGAGCGCAACAGCCTAACTTGGCAATGCTCAGTTCGAATGGTTAGGGTTTCTTCATCAGCAGTGTGTGAGCAACTGTTTTGTAATAGTCATATTATCTTTAACTTAAAAGGACATTTTAACATAACTCGTATCTTTTCCATGGCCCCAGAATTCCAATCGGTTCTCTTCGAAACATCTTAAGGGCTGGAAACTGTGAAAGAACAATGGTAGACCTTTGCTCACATCTGTTTCAAGCAAAAGCAGAAAGGGGCGATGTAATTATGAAGAGCAGAGATGGCACCTGCCCTACCTCCATCTTGTGTGAGAGCCAATCAACATGTAGACTACCTTTTCTTGGATGAGTGCTTTGTGGACACAACTTCCAGATTATTGCCTGACAATTGTTGGAGATTTCAGAATCTCCTACAAAGTTTTTCCCATAGGAACATGGGTATCAATGAGCATGTGAGAAAGAGCTGAAGAGTTGTCCAAGTAATTTGTTTGCTGTACCAGTGAATCTGCACCTGTTTGAGAGTAAATTCTTTCGACCATTCATACTATGGACATATAATTAATGTGTGGGCAAATTTTGGATACTCTTAACTCTACAACCTTCCTTCGGCTGCCAAGTTGTGTTATCACTATTAACTGCATTCAGTTTTTAGCACCAAACCTCAAGAAAAATAATATTGTCTTTGGCAGAGGTACAGCATAGATTCACCATTTACTTATGCTTCTTGCAAATGCTAATAAGGGTCCAATGCCAGTTTAAAGATCCCTCTGGGGATCCAATGGCCAGCCATGCCAATGGTCCCAAGCTGTCAAATGAGAAGGATGCACACCAAGATAAACATCAACTGCTGCTGGACGACCAACAACTCAGTGTAAGACGCCCTTTGGTCTGCCTGAAACTTGCTGGTCTTCCAGTGCAAAGAGTTGTCCATGACCGAGTGTTGCAGACTGGCACATTCCAAGGTCAAGGACTATGTGCTGAGTGACACACTCAAGCTTGGGGCAGCTGCCGCAAAGGCTCAATGGGGAAAGGCCACTGTGTAAGGCTCTCCCGCTGTAGTGAAGCGAGTGGCTGGAACCTGTGTAAAACCCCTTAGGCTGTATGCATCAAAATATATTTTTGTTGTGTAATGCAAATGTACATTGCATATAAAATGGAATGGCAAGGGTTCTGAGGCAACTCATGTTCTGTATCGAAAGAATCTGATCTATACTGTACTTTCCGAAATGTCAAACTTGAACAGTTTTGAAATTTTTTTTTTACAAATTTTTATGAATAAAGTATATTTTTAGAAGAAAAAAGTCAGTTGAGAAGGATGGGGGTGGGGGGAGGTCATCTGAGAATCAAAGAAGGTAAGACTGACTTTAACTGCCTTCACACCCATACATTCCCGCTGCCCCCCGCACTCCCCACCCTGCCACTTGGCTCAGTTTTTGCCAGGCAACGGGAGTTACAATCAGGGATGATATAACTATTATATGTTCAATAATAATAATATAGTCATATATTATAAAATATACACTGGGCTTAGCATTACAATACAATGACATGTATATTATGGCAACAGATTGGTGCAACTCCAAGGAAATTCCTGGCCCTAGTACCGGGAAGTGCATTCGGAGTAACAAAAGAAGAAATTCAAAGTATGTACATAGAGAAAGCATGGACACTAAAAGCAGTGACCAATGCAAAGAAGGACTTAAAACTAAATAGAATAAAAAAGGAAGTGTGAGGTAATGGTAGATATCAGAGACACAAGACTGTAATGAAATGTGGAATTTTGCTGCTGAACATTGGCCATAAGCTGAACATCTAACATACGTTGTAGCTGCATGATTCCACTCAGGTATCTGTTGTCCTATTTTAAGTACCCTTCTACGGATTGCCATGACCTTTCACTGGCACTACATGGCAAGGTGCACGTGAGCAAACAGTGGTTCTGTTCTGGAATCTTTCATCTATTCTCCTCAAAAAGTTTTAAAAATCCATTATTCATGTAAATGATAGAAAATAACTACACTTAGGAGAAATTTCAAGTCTAAATGATCTCTGTGGAACAAAATTGGGCAATTAGCTATAGAATGTGACATTCCCAAAAAGATATTCCAGTTCTTCAGAGTGCCTTTCAATGTTAAAACTAGCATTAATATGTCAACAGTGGAGCACTAAAATCTTCAGGAAAAGTAATCCATCAATTAGACAAAGAATAATATTATTCAAAACCTGTTTTTTATTCATATTTTCTGAGCTAATTTTAGGGCGTGTAAAAAGTTAGTGCTGAAAAATGGGACACTTTTCCATGTTGAAAAAGCAGGCTTTGAGTTACCTCTCAGCTGCTATCTGATGGATGCTTAATCAAGGCAGGGCTTTCACCAACTGTTGATCGTTCCTTTGGCCTTGGGATCAGAAATATATATATACATACATATATATAATGTTTCAAGCTGCTACTTGCATTATTTGCCATGCAAATGGGGCACCGACCTTGGATTGAGGGGAGTAAGATAAATGAGTACATGAGAGAAAAGGGAATAGAAAGTTATGCTGAAAGGCTGAGCTGAGTTGATGGAATGGGAAACATTTGTGTGCTGTATGAACACCAGCACAGACTGGTTGGGCCAAGTGGCCTGTTTCTGTGCTGCAATTCTATGAGATGGCTCTGCACCTGGCGTCTGTAATATGAAATTGACCTTTTTTATTAATAGTCTGGTTTCCATACTGCTCTGCCATCAATTGCAATAGGAAAACTGTTAGCCCTGACTTTAAGTGGGAGCAGGAATTGGGTGGGTGTGGATCGTGTTGGTGGTATTGTTGAAACAAGCAGCAAAGCTCCCCTGATGCCACCAAGGGAGGCCCAGGCGATTTTAACTCCCTGGCTTCATCTGCGTTGCTGCTGGTTAGTTGCCCGCACAAATTGGGTGGGAAACGACAGCTGGCCAGCAGCAAGTCGCAGGAAGGTCTCAAGGGAGGGAAGGTGGGAAGAGTACACCTAGGACCGGATCTTGTGCTTGTCTGGAGGCTGGTTTCATGGCGGGGGTGCCGGAGTGTAAGAGCGGATCCGCCTGCCATAGAACACAATGCCAGGATTCCCAGTTTCAATCTTCCTGGGGGCGGAATAGGCTGACGATAACCTTCCCGCCCAGAGGCCAATTGAGGCTGTTAAGTGGCCTATTAAGGGCTTCTTCCCACCGCCGCTGGGATCTGACCAGTGCTGGGGGCCGCCTCTGCAGCGCAGGCAGGATGCCTTGTAAAATGAGGTGCTCTCCCTGCGGGCTTGTGGGGGGATCCCTCCATTTTGTGGCCCTCAGAGGACCCCCACTGGGAATCCCCTCTCCTGGACCAAATGACCACTCCCCACCCCCCCTCGCCAGAGCCTTCCAGATTGGCCCCAGCGACCCCGCCTCACCTACCTGTGTTCTGGGGTGCCACTGCTGGGCCTGGGTCCGAGGCCTCTGCAGTAACAGCACTGGCCACCGGTCTCGGTGGCGCTGCTGATACTGCTGAGCCGCCAGCCCTGTGATTGGCCGCCAGCTCGTGGAGGCGGGGTCTCTATCCCTATAAAGTCTTTAAAGGGATGGGGATCCCGTCTCCTAAAACTTTGACCCCAAAAGACTGGCGGATTGTTCCTGGAGGCTGAAAAATTACAGAGTTGGGGCTCCCCCCGCCTTTTCAGCCTGGTGCTGGGTGCCCTGCCTCCTGCACAAAATCCCTAATCTTCATGGACCAACAAAGGAAAAAATAAAAATAAATTTACCTGTTTGGGCTTCCTCTAGTCCCAGATCTTCTTCCCGTTGTCTTCATCTGACAGGAAAGTCACAGTACCTCCCAAATCAGGCCATTAGTTAAAATTGCAGTCAGGGTCCCACGGTGCCTTTGACCTCAATCTGAAAATTTAAAGAAGGCCCTCACTGGTTTTAGGTGGGTGTCCTTGCAGCCTGCTCAGAGAGCAGGTTAAAATGGAAGAATGGGAGACAGCAGCTTTGGTGCAAAACATTGATTGCAAGTCACCTGGCTGATTCTTTAGGGTACAAATAGTGTGAATTAATGTGATATAATGTAATTTCCTTATTTGCAAAGCTTCATAATATGTCTATTTATGAGGAGTTATTGTCCAATTCCCAAATCATACATATATTCTAACAGGCAATAAAAGGGGCAATGGCTAGGGTAATGGGGTTTGCACCTTATTATCCAGCCACATTTACTCACAAAAACGCCAACTAATGGGGTTTTTACACCAGTTCTAGGGTGGAGATGTGGGCACCCAGTGTCTCCAAGTAGCATTCTAATGTCAGGTATAGAATGACCAAATGAATTCTAAACTTATTTTAATTCTGCTCCATACAATATACCTATGTGAGTTATTTCATCTCTTTTACCAGTTTACAACATGGCATCATTGGAGAAGATTACTGAGTTAATGTCAATTTGGTCCAAGTCATAGTAGTTTTACTTTGTAGATTTTGGTTTCTCTTGAAATGCCAAGATGAAGAACCATGATTCATAGTACAGGATGCCACCAAGACTAAGGAAAAAGATGAGGTCAGTCAACAAACGAGTTTAGTGTTGTCAAGCTCAGGTTTTACAAGCTTCATAATCATAGGAGAAAGAGAAGCTTAGAGAAGGAAAGGAGAGCCAGGTTTTGACGGCAAAGGCTGTAGGGGACAGTGCAATGCGACTTGGTTTTAACATTGCTGGGGCAAATAAATCCTTCTTCATCAGATCTCCTGTTCTGAATCCTCTACATTCTTATCTCTTCAATCTGATATTGTGTTCCAACTGACACTTTACAGATTGTCTGCCTTTCGCCCAGTTCTCTTTTTATATGTTTTTTTAAAACAACAAAATGTATAAAACGATCTCTGTAAACCATTGAATACATGGATCCATACAATTTAATAGCTGTAAAATTTCCTGGTGTAACAGTAGCAAGAAAGCTCATGTACCTCCAGCATTTTAGGTCATGCAATGCCTATAATAAAGGATTGATAACTGCTGCATTGATGCATATTGCCTCTTTACAATGTATATCTACAAATACTACCCAGACTTTATTTTTAAACCAATATACAATATGCAGGCTTGAATGTGACAAAAGGTGGACTAATGGGGGAATTTTAATTTGATGACACGCTGGGAGCAGTTGCGGTGTGGGGGGTGTGTGGGTGGTTCTGGTAGCATGTGGGAGATTTGGAAGTCTGGGTTTTCCTGCATGTTGTGGAATTTTAACTCCACGGCATGCGACTTTTGACCCTGACAGCTTCCCCGCCCGAATGTCAGCCTGATTCACATCCTAGGCATCCAATCTGGAAGGGTATATAGGAAGAGGCTGCAAGAGTAGGTAGGGGTGGGGAGAGAGTAGGAGCCCAATCCTGGGGAGGATCTGATCCCAGAGGGTGTGTGAACCCCATGGTTGGGGGCGGTGGGGGGTCAATTCCGAAGAAGGAGGTTTGAGCCTGGGGGTGGGGGGCGGTTGTCTCACAAATGCCATAGATGTTTCAGAAGATGACATCCTCTGGGATGATGAGGTTGCTGAGGTGGATGATCAAGTTGAAGATGATAATTACAATGATGCCACTTACAATGATGATGAGAGAGATGATGAGGCAGTGGAGGAGCTGTGTAAACTATTTGAGGACAGTTATTCAGACACAGCATGTCAAGGCTTCCATACTTGTAAATAAATCTGAAAAAATGCGAAAAGAAACTCTCAAAACTTACTGGTAGCTTCTTGATAATTTCTTTTAGAAATTTAGTTTATAAATATTGGCTGCAAAAAAAAAAATTGATTTTTTACCAAGTATAACACACCCCTGAACTTCCAGATAAATTTTAAGGTAAAAAGATGCATATTGTACTTCGAAAATTAGGTTTGTCTAAAAATTAGAACCAGTCCTTTCAGGAGTAAAATTAGGAAACACTTCTACACGCAAAGGATAGTAGAAGTTTGAAATTCTCTTCCACAAACAGCAACTGATGCTCGATTAATTGTTAATTTTAAAACTGAGTGATAGATTTTTGTTAACCAAAGGTATTAAGGGATATGGGGCAAAGGCAGGTATATGGAGTTGGGTCACAGATCAGCCATAATCTAATTGAATGGAAGAACAGGCTGGAGGGCTAAATGACCTCCTCCTCTTCCTATTTTCTTAATTTTTTGCCCTGTTTAACTCCCCACCATACCCATGTTAAAACTTCCTGCTAATTCTTGGGCAGCTATATTATTTTGCATAAAGGTACTGTTCAGAACTGTCACTGAGTATTGAAAGGTCTTGGAATGCATTCTGGTTAGTACATCTAATGCCATTTTGAGATTAATTGTCATCAAGTTTAAAGATGCTTAAAGTGAAATAGCTGCATTGTCAGCTGTATCATGTTGTCATTCAGCTGTGCATAGGTAGGGTGGGGTTACAGTGTTTATTGCTGACACTCAGTGCAATTTTCAGTATTAGATCAAGTCCAAAGACACAGTTTGTGCCCGCTTAATACATTCTTCCAACTCAGTCACTAGTTTGAAATCCTGTAATAAGTTCCAAACAGTTAAGTAGGACATTCATTGCAGCAGGGCTAGATAAACCATCAGGGATGCAGGAATCTAGCCTGAACTTATCCTTACGTATTTAGGCCTTCTTAATAACCCTCAGTACCTTGCTCTACGGCAGCGAGGCCTGGACAACGTATGCCAGCCAAGAGCGACGTCTCAATTCATTCCATCTTCGCTGCCTTCGGAGAATACTTGGCATCAGGTGGCAGGACTATATCTCCAACACAGAAGTCCTTGAAGCGGCCAACACCCCCAGCTTATACACACTACTGAGTCAGCGGCGCTTGAGATGGCTTGGCCATGTGAGCCGCATGGAAGATGGCAGGATCCCCAAAGACACATTGTACAGCGAGCTCGCCACTGGTATCAGACCCACCGGCCGTCCATGTCTCCGTTATAAAGACGTCTGCAAACGCGACATGAAATCGTGTGACATTGATCACAAGTCGTGGGAGTCAGTTGCCAGCATTCCCCAGAGCTGGCGGGCAGCCATAAAGACAGGGCTAAATTGTGGCGAGTCGAAGAGACTTAGTAGTTGGCAGGAAAAAAGACAGAGGCGCAAGGGGAGAGCCAACTGTGCAACAGCCCCAACAAACAAATTTCTCTGCAGCACCTGTGGAAGAGCCTGTCACTCCAGAATTGGCCTTTATAGCCACTCCAGGCGCTGCTTCACAAACCACTGACCACCTCCAGGCGCTTATCCATTGTCTCTCGAGATAAGGAGGCCCAAAAGAAATAACCCTCACAAGATGGATGGGGGAGGGTTGGCGGTCTTTTTAATGGTGGCATATATCACGGTGTAAGGCAGGTCATTTCATTAACATTTAAATTTGGCTGCCAGTGTCGTTGAGAGCCTGATTTTAAATTCACTGCTGCTGTGCAGATTTCCCACGCATCAGGAAACCTGTCAGTGAAAGGGAATCAGGAGCTGCCGTGCCACAAGATAAGTGCCGTTCCAGCAGTCTAGGTGAGCTTTGGCTTCCTCCTGCCAATTGTGACTTCTCTCTTGCCCTCACCCTGTTTGCTGACATCCCCACATCAACCCAGCCTTGTTGACCTCGCTCTCTTTCCACGATCTACTACTTTCCCCCCTCCTGATTTGCTCTGATGGGCTCGCTCTCTCCTCTTCCGTGATCTCCAAACATCTATTCCCCCCACCCCCGATTTCCAGCAACTGTCCCCCACTGTGACCTCCTGTCATTGGAAATCCCTCCAGGCCAGCTGCTAGGCTGTCAATTTGGCCATCAGCTGCCAGCTTCTTTAGCTGTTATTGGCCTCAACCAAACCCTCCCCATGTCCCCTTAAATATTCGGGCCATAGTATCTATGGCATTCCTTTTTCTGATAATACCATCTAATTTTCTTAACAGCTAAAGGTGTTAATTTGCTTTATATTATGGAGCGCACATCTCATTAGAGAGTAATTTCTGCAAATTGTTTTTTGTAACAGCCAAATACTGAAAGCAGAAGTTATATTGAACTTTCCCGCAAGCAAACCAATGTCTGAAATTTCTTTAATGTAGTTGATTCTGACTCTTTCTCCATTAACTCAGATTCCCCAGGGTTCAGACTTGCATTATAGTCAGAAGCGTTGCTATATATCCCAGTATCCAAAAGCTTTAGTAATGACAGATTTGCACTGATTGATTACTTTCAGTGAAAATTAATCACATCCAAATCCATTTCTGCTTTTTAAAATTAATATGCGAGATATGTTTATCATTAGAATTAGAACATTACAGCGCAGTACATGTTTATCATGTCCATATTTCATGTTTCCCGTGCCAATCTATAATCATGCAAACATATCCATGTTAAGATCCATCTGTTATTCCTTTCTCCATCTGCTTAGCAATCAAAGGCAGCTGGTTGAACTAGTTATTTCCTCAACACCAGACTCTTGGACATACAGTATAAACCTATCAGTATTCTTCAACACATTCCATTTGGACACACTTCCTGATGATGAACATTTGCATTTTTAAAAGATTTATATTTTATTACCAATTATCATGTCCATATGATACTTTCTCATTCCAAAGTGAGAATGCTAAGTGGGGTAGAGTTCCATAGCATAGTTTGAGCTCATAATTTAGGCTGACATGCCAGTGCAGTACTGAGTTGCATTGATGGAGTTGCTGTCATTCAGATAAGACTTTAAATAAGGTCCCATCTATCAGTTCGGGTAGACATCACAGATCATAGGCTCGATTCAAAAGTACAGCAACTCAGTGTCTGGATCAACATTCCTCCTTCAACAAATAAAATTGTTCATTCCTCACCTGCTCTTGCTGGTGCAGAATGTCTCTTTTGCCTGCATGAAAACAGTTACTGCGATTCAGTTTGTACTCATTGATTAAAACAGAAAGAGCTTGCAGTTTTACAGTGCCTTATCACATCATATATACATCCCACTGAACATACAATAAATTACCAATGAACATGATACCAGCCAACATAATAACCTACTCTAGACTAATGAGATATTACATGATTTGATCAATGCAATATCACTTGGCTTCCTCTTTCGTTCTTCCAGCACTACTTCTAATTGTCTTCTTTAAATATATTCGTACAAGATTTTCTATAAGTAATTTATGATAACTCATAGTCTGCAATGCATATGCTATTTAATTTCAGGAGCAATTGTATTTCATAATATATGGCTTCAGTTAGCTCTCACTGAAACACATCAGCACAAAGCTTCAAAAATGTGATAAAAAATAAATTGCTACTTATATTCAAACATTTTGTACCTAAGTCTTTCTATTTTTAAACTCATGTTGGCTGGGTTTCCTAGGTCTCGGGAAACATGGCAGCTGAGAGGAAATGAGAAAGGCTGTATCCATGAGATAAATGCCTTTACAGCACTGCTTGTGGGCCAGGAGGACCATCAGTATTTTCTCCAGGTCCAACAAACTATCCAGTAAAACCCCACCATGATCTGTCTGCTCCTAACGCCCCAATCAGACCCCCTCAACCACCATCTGCTTCCCTGACCTCAATTGGATCCCCTGATACCATTGGACCCCTCCAGTGATCAGAACGCCCCCCCACCCCCACGATCAGGACACCTATGATTGTACCCACTTTTCCCCTATGATTAAATCCCCACCACTAGACCTACCTGATCTCCTTGGCTGCGGCCTTGTGAAGCAGGCTCCAAGCCCGACAGGCCTTCAGCCTGTCAATCAACTGACAGAAAAGTTTTTAAAGAAGCTGGCTTTCCTGACCTCACCACAGCAACCTCCATCCCACCACCCCAACCTCACACACACAGAATTTGCCTCTGGGTTAAAATTCAGGCCACTGTTCTCAATACAAGGCTTAGTCTATAATAGGTAATAGCAGACAACCAGTGGACCCAACTCCCATGCTTCAATCATTTACTTTTCCAGTCTGAATGCAGACATAACAATAATTTGAGATGACATACAGTCACTGTTTTTTTCAGCAAGGAATTTTATTAGCAATTTTTAAGAAATAATTTGAAAGTTTATGATACACAAAACAGAATATTTGATTCCTGACTATTAAATTCATCACATCATTTTAAATACCAATAGTTTTAAACCTGCTATAGCCAGTGAAAAATTTCATTTGAACATTAAAGATAATACACTGAAATAAGAATGTTCTAAAATTAACTATATTTTCAGATACATGAAGTTATTGATAAGGGGTCACTTAGTGGCTAGTGCATATCCTCTCACTAAAACATCTAGATGGCAATTTGCAAATGACCTGATCTGTGACCAGGTTTGCTGTGGAATGGATCAATATCAAGGAGATCAAGGTTATAGTGTGAGTTGGGTGGGGCTTTACATCAGAAGAGAACAGAAAGGAAAACACAACACAAAGCAATAACCAGCTGTTTCAATTCAACTAAGGTTCATAATTCCAGTGCACAGCACTCTCAGGCATGCACTATAAATACTACCTCAACCTTTTTTTTGTGGTTTGTTTTGGACAAAGATACTTACTCCTCCCCCCAACATTCTCAATTATATATTCTTCATAAAAGTTGACACATTACTTGACTATCTACTAAAGATTTAAACAGGTTCAAGAGAATAAATTTCATTCTAAAACAGTCTGTTGGAGACATGCATTTTGTGTTCTCATAACATGACAGCTGCAACAGTGAAATTTCTGCGGTAAAGTTAAATGAAACATGATAAATTGGGAGCCGAGGCGCAATAACTTTGTAACATAGTGCTACAATAGAGTGCCTTATTATGAAGATGGGTATATCACAAGAAAGTTATGGATAAGGAAGATGATTCATTTCATCTTAGTTCAAAAAGGAATGAGATGCTGTCTCACTCAGTGAGCTCTTTTAAACGATGAACATCCTTTCAAAATGCATTCAATGCATCATTTCTGAAAAATTACAAAGATGGCCATCAAAAACTACAATAATATATCCTCATGTTTTCTGCCCTTTTGCCTGGAGTATGCACTGCACAAAAGTTGACACACAAGTGATAATAATATGCATGCATTGTACTCACACATGTGCCATCCAGAATCAGATCCAAGGAAATGGTTAGCTTTTACTCAGTATGTACTGTATTTTACAAATCCTTTAAATGCTGGAGTGACAGGGGCACATCTGTACCAGGACAGCTTGTTCTTCAACAACTTAATATACTGAATAGTCAACTAGATGCATATTTTCTCACATTAATTCACACCTACACGTACTTCAATCCCATCAATACATCATGGGGAACGTCACAAATACCAGACGCACGGTTAAAAAGATTTAAACCACTAAATAAGAAATGTTTTTATTACATCTTTAAAGAAAAAATGAGTAATACAAATGTATACACTGACCACTGAATGACCACCAGAGTTGGGGTGTGGTTGGGGGGGGGGGGGGGGGGGGTTGCTGGCAGGGTGCAGGTGGGGTTCTCTCATGTGTTGCTATCACTTTTTTGAATCAGTTATTTAATATGTGGAAATACCTTAATTAATTTCCTAGAACACAACTGGCTGAGTGTTGTCGAGGAATAGAGATAAATTATCCCCGGCTAGGATGTAGCAGCAACTTCTCTGATTTGTGGCTTCATCTCGTCCACTAAACAAACTCCATTGTGCATGATTTACTAATGAGACACACCTTCCAGCCCATAGCAACACTGTTTAATACTGCTAATAATTTACATCAGTTCATTAAAAAGAATTGAATCGCAGGCTCATATATATATAAAAAAATCAATTATAAAACTGGAATCTGCTTTCTAAAAAGGTACAGGTTAGAAACAGAAAAACGTTTCAAGCGTTTGGGAAGGAACTACTAGAGCTGACGTTATGTGCTTATTTTTTGGATTTGTGTTACGAACAAAGACCGTTACAGCCAAGAATAACAATGGTTCGATAAAAAATTTATATGTTTTTATGTAAAGGCGCCATTTCATTTAGACTACTGGAAATGCAGAATTTCAAGTCGAAAAATTAGAATTTATTTCTTAAAGAAACTATGGAATTCATGATCTGCATCTCAGCCAATTGGATGCCAGCAGATAGACCATTTATATAACACTTATTTTCACAAAAGTGGCAACAAGCTAGAGAACCCTGGAAGCATGCATCTAGATCAGTTACAGCTTTAAATTGACAACACATCTCACTTCTAATCTTTATTATTCTTGAATGACAAAATGAAAACACCAGGAAGGTGATATAGAACCCTTTCATGATATCCACCTAGTATCTGCATAGAGACAAGCGTGCAACATCAAAGGTTAAACTACTGGTGGTGTTGGACACTAGACAACAATGAACAGAGATCAGTCACATACTGTACATTAAAGGATATGTCTGAAAGCTCTGTGCAATCATTAACAGAAACAGTAGGAATTTTTGACAGGAATCTGCACCAATTGCAAACACACAAAGTTTATGATAGCAAAACTTTTCAACGACTGAATGAGAGAGGACCGTGAGCAGTGAAAACTGATCATCTGACAACATGATTGGACAACAGCTTTGTCATCGATTGGATGTTAAGAGTTTAATATGATGCAGTCAGAATAAAAAAAAAATCAATTGTTGAAGGACAGGTTATCTGTCGTCAGATGAAGCTAAGGTAAAACATGATAAATGAAGCCAACCAGGAACCAGCTTTTGTTTCTAAAATGGACTTGGTAGTCATTTTGGAGAGAAACACACTATCCATTTGATGTTCTGCTCTTTTGCTGTGGTGATCTGGAGGTATACATTTGACTGTTTTCAAGCTATGCATGATTGGTTATAATAGAGTTTGACTACTGAGAGGGGAGGGGAACTAGCCCTCGAGTCTGAGCTGGAGAGGAGTTTGGCCAGAAACAAAAATATTGCATTATTTTAAAATATTGCATTATTTTTAAATAACTCAGTTTTTCTCATTTTTATAAGCTACCATGATACAATTGGAGGAAAGGAGGCTAAATGTGATGTTCACTCTCCAAACAGAAAATAACTTTGGTGCAAATGTATTTTTCCCCAGCTATATCAAAATATTCACAAATATTTTAGAAGCTATGCATTTTGTGAGACATCAAGAATACCTGCAATACCATCAAATTCTTACTTTGGTCCTGTTGGGAAACAATTGATTTTTTTCAGCTTATCACATTTACTAAACACAGAGGCATTGAAGCAGTTCTTTGAACTAGGCATGCTACTAACTGCAAGTCCTGAATCGCTAACCCAGAAAGAGCAGGCGACCTGGTTCTGTCAAAGTTGCAAGCAGCACAGAGAGGTTAGGAATTTCCTATGAAGAAACATACATAATTCTACTTCTAATAAAAAAAGGAAATAATTATACTGAAGCTTGGTATTCTGCAATAATATGAAGGTCAGCGCAAGTGTCAGAAAGAGGGCAGCACAGAGGAAGAGACACGAGTGGACAGCGAGAAGTTCTGTGCAGTTCATACAGTGCATTCTGTCAGTAGAGCTTCTACTCTTATTGTACAGTGGGAATGGCGGACACTAGAAGCTCTGTATATGTAAGCAGTAGAGCAGTGGTACAGTTTTACTGAGAGCGAAACTGTAAGCTGTTCTTGCTGGTCTTTGCTGGAGACATTTATCCAGATGTCTTGATATAGAGCTGATTCTGTAAGATGTAGTCAATAACAGGCTGGTTCAAATATTCCACCACGTGGCCATCACCATGTTGCAAAGCCAATCTGTCAAAATGCAAATCAAAATGTTTAACCACAATGCACTGGTGTAACAAAAAGATTTTGCTGACTAAATCTGTTCATTTACTTTAAAGTTGCTTTCTTGTCTTTTATGAATGTGGTGGTGGGGATAAGAGAGAGAGCAGATGGAATCCCCGTCAGCCATTTACTTGCCTACTTTGCCATTTTATAGATGTGACCTCCAGACAGCAAGAGGAACAGGTGGCTGAGCTTCAGGTTTATAACCATTTTAAGATCCATCACTAATATTGTACAGTGATGTGCTGAAGGATGTTGTTCCAAAAGGTCACTGCTCTTCCCAAACCCCTTCCAAACCAGAGGCAAAAGCGGTTACGTTCCTCTTCCTTCCATATCTGGATACTAGTCGGGTGGGCCACACCTAAAGTTTGCTTTACCTGACATGACCTGAACCCATCTGGACCTCCAGGTTCAGTTCATTAGTGTCAGCAAGGCTCTACCTGGCAAGGTCTTTCACCTGCAAATGGGGATGGAAATTCAACTACTGCTGTAGGCCTATGAAACCTGCAGCAGTCGCAATGGCCACTGACTGGGGGTGGGGCAAGGAGGCAGGGTTGGTGGTTCTTCGAGCTGCTGTACAAAGGCAGAATTGTGTCTGGAAACCTCTTTTTAGGCTCTATCTTCTTTTTTCTTACTCCTTTTAGTGTCTGCAATTCAAGAGCAGCTGGAACCAGGGTCTAAGGCCTTTGCACTTGGCTATGATACCCAATCCCGCTGACAAATAGATAAGGTCCAAATTATGCAACTCACCCTCCTCTATGAGGGCCATTTACTACCAATGAAACGTCAACCCTGGGAATGTATGACAGTCTCAAGAGAATAACATTTATGAAGTCCTCCTTGCAGGAGAACATGGACTGGTTCTTGACTTTCTGCAATGGTGTAAAATGAGTGATAGTGAATCAGCAGCCCCTTTAGATCTCTTCTGATTTTTATTTCCATTGAGGCCAATGGAAAAGTCAAAATGTGCCCCCATCACTTTAAAAATTCTGTTCAATGATAGAGTTAAATTTAAAACCCTTCAGTCTAAAGCGCTCACAACAGATGCAATACTGTGGTTGTTCTTTCTTTGAAATTCACCAATAAATAAGTCATTACCTTTGAACTTAAACAGAGCTTGCTGTGCATGATAAAAGCTAGTCAGTCAAGTAAAGAGCCATTTATGAACCTGTTTTGTGAAACAGAGGTTTATGGCTCTGCTATACCTGGAGAACATTGGATTGCATGGTGGTGCAGTGAGTTGGAGTCCTGATGCAATGTGAATGAAGGAGCAGGATGCCAGCTTGTATCCACAGCTCTCCCTGACCTGGTTACTGATCTCATCTGTGAGAGGCAACATTCAGTCATTGGCTGCCTGTTGCATGGTTGTAAACTGGGTGGACTGCAATTTGAATCGGGGGGTGGGGGGGGGGAGGTTATTGTTGGGTCACCTTGGCCACACCATTGATGTCCCAGTGCAATTTTCAGGTGAAGCTATAAATGCTCGAGCTGCCTGCCTGAAATGGAAAATTAAAGCACTTTGAAACTTTTCTCACTGATTAAACTAACAAATAACCTCTAGCCAACCATGCTTCCCCCCCTCCCCTTTGTCAATCGGCTCTACCGAATTGCTTCCTTCTCAAAGGTGTTGATTCCTCCTTGGGGTATGGTTCCACAGGCACCAGCCACCCTTACGCAAATAGCTACTATTCAATTGTCAGGCCTGTTAGAGAGTATAAGGCATGGTGATTGACTGCTGAGGGGGTGGGGAGGATCACAATTTAGCTTACTCCTGCCGTCATCCAGTACCCATACATGCACAGTCCTAGCAGTAGTCGCTGGATAACAATCTGGAACAGGAAATGTGGCTAATTTCCCACTCCATAACCCAGGGAGACCAAGACCAATAATAATGCCCCTGGCATAACCCCAGCTAAAACTAGCTAACTCATCCCAGACTGAGAATGGAATCGGAGACCTTGTTAGTCTGTATGGTTCAGCTACTCAGTGATTAAACTCAATGAACCATCAGGAGGCATTGTTATTTTTAATATAAATTAGTCAGTTGCTATCCAGATATAAGAGGAGATTACATACCTACTCTTGGTAGAACTCACAACAGACATGGGGTGATTAGTGTCATCCTTTACAGCAAGGATATTATCCTGTTAAAGAAAAAAAAATTGTATTGTATATACATACACACACAAACCAGATACAGCAGATTCCTAATCAAAGCAACTGCCCATGAATTTATGAGTTTGTTATTATTATTATAGTCCTTGTTGCAGCACAAAGAGTTTGTTGCCCTTTCAGCTCTAGGACCTGGATTTGAATCCATTTTGTACTCCTCTCTCTGTCATCTCTAAAGACCTGGTGAAGTTTCATTCTCAATTCAATTCAGTTGAATGCAACTCGATAGTACAAAACGTGCATAATTTGGCCCCATCCTTATTCAGACTGGGTATAATGATGGCTGATCAGAGAAAGGAAATGTTCACACATGGTCCTGTGGTGGGTGCTCTTCTGAGGCTTTGGATTATAGCATGTTGTTGAGACAAAGTAGAGAGAGTTCCTGATATAGTCGAGCACAACATTTCACCCTTTACTAATAGGATTAAGGGGAAAGGGAACAAATCAAATATTTGCTCTGTAACCTTCCACAATTTCTGTGGCCTGCTATTAACACGGACTGCATCATCTCACAGAAAATATCTTGTACAATCATATCACAGATTCAGATTCAACATGATTGTTTTGTTTTTAGGGGGGAAAATGTTTAGAAGAAAACTATCAATACAGAGGCTGTACATTTTATAGTTTTCATTCTTTACTCCATATGAATGCACTAATTTGGTGCTTTCCCTCAGCAACAATAATGGCTGTTTCAAACATTCTTAAAGTGACACTAATAATACACCAGGTATTATTCAGAGCTGTGGAACAGGATAGAGAAATAAGGAGTCTCAAATATTCCATTCTGTCCTCAGACATTGGCAGCTGGTAGCAGTTCATGCACAGGTTTGGTCAATTTTTATTCCATTAAACAAAGATTCATAGTCTTTGGGTGCTGTGACGTATTAGCTTTCTCTAATTAATTGCTGTTGAGTGAGCAGTGAATAATGCATCCATGTTGGCTTCGAGTCCTACCACCAGGATCACAGCAAGGATATGCTTGGTCTACACTCATGACAGTGTCATCACTTGAAACACTCCATCCTTTGTACACAGAAGCTCACAGAATATTCAAAATAACAGATAATAAAAGGCCCACTAGCCCAGGTAGGCAGTTCCATACAGTTGTGATGCCTTGTGCATTATAATACAGACAAATGGAATTGTGGTACATACATAATGCTACAGAAAATCGGAGTTTCAGCTCATCTTTCAAGCACCATGGTCAAACCTTTTTAACAGTTGTCTTTAGCTGCACCAGGTTATGACAACTAATAGAATAACAATAATGAAAACACTTCCAGCATAACAAACTTTATGCTTCTCAGGAAACAAATAGAACCTACTGCACTGTGCTTCAGCATCACCAAGGGCATTGGGGCATTGACCTTAGTTATTGTCAGTTTTTAGTTGCATTTAAGTCAGATCAAAAAGTATGTTTTTCTAATCTCTTTTTTGAATATTGTTAATGAAATAACATGTCAGACTACAAACTACATCGTAAAACTTTACAGCACTATAATTAAAAAATAAAATTTAAAAAAGCCAAGCAAATGATTTTCAGTGAAAATGGCAAGTACTGACCTTGTATTTGCGAAGCAACGAGGACTGATTCATGATCCTGTCTGTGTCTACACTTTCTCGAGGGACAACCACGATTCCAAAATCACCCACTATCACTTCCATCTGGGAAAAGACATTTCAAGGTACAATTACAGTTATGATGATTTACATCACTTCAGGGAATGAGAAAACTGCTTTTTGTACAGCTTCAGTTACCAGCTACCACAGTGACAGGCACATTACTAAGAGCTTGTGGCTTAAGGTACAAAACTAAACAATCCTGATGTCCAAAATGATTTGTACCTTTTAAAAACCCCACACTTATTTTTTGTGATTTGTCTGCTACCTATACAAATGGATAAAATCTAGATTAAAGAACCACACTACTTCAAGCAGCTTTAAATAAACTCAGTGATTGAGATAGAAAGTGACTCATGGAGAACCGATGCACTACATCTGAATGGCACAGGTTGGGCTCAGGGAAAGTTCCTGATATTGGCTGAGCTTTCAGAGATGGAACTAAGTGCAGGCCAGACATTTTTCTTGAGGTAGGCAGAACTTTTACTTGTTTTCCTTTGGGTATAATTGTAATATATTCTTCCAGCACAAATTGCCAAAACCTATGCTGCATCTTTACAGCAATGTAACCATTATTCCTTATAAACCCTCCAAACACAAACACAGAGAGTGAAACAGATTGTAGCTGGAAGAGATACTCACATCCTCCTCATTCCACAGACCTGGGATACAGAAAGATTCCAGCAAGTCACTGCCGCACAGCAACAAGATGCGCAGCTCTGTTGATTGGGAGACAAACATCAGGATAATACTTTATATAGGTGGGAGGGGTCATCCAAACAGTGAGGTCTTACACAGAATTAATGATAAACAAATAACACACTGTGACAGGCCTGGTACTGGTGGGGAATTTTAGGAATCACCGTCACCCCTATAGTTTACTATAAATTCCTTCATACCAGATTTATTTCTCTTTATAGAGTCCTGACTGGTAAAGAGAGCAGTGGAGAGAGAACTTACAATGCAAAGACAGGATTTTACTTATTTTAACTAACTCATAGCCACAGTTGTTTTCTGTAATATCCACTCCCAAACCTATTGCTGTGGAAAATGTCCAGTTTATATTAAAGGTGGTATCCAAAGTAGCCAGGTTCCCTTTTAAAACAACTGAGTGAACAAAGTTTGCCAGCGCACAGTTGTTTTAAAGTTCAATTCCACAATCCCGCATTCCAAGCTAGGAAACTATGCTCAAAGAGAGCACAGGTCAGGAGATAGAGCCACAACACTGGAGTCCTGTTTGTCAGACTCACATGAAATCACTGTTTACAACTACTGAGCTGGTGGAAAAAGCTTCCCCAATGGCAATGGTGTGGCTATGCAAGCCAGAGACTTCAAAATTGCTCTAATGGTCTGTACTGAGCAGGTCTGCTCATAGCCAACCGTGCCTACAGTGCCAACACTGCTTATGTTTAAATTGCCATTAAAATCTTTCCTGCTGTGCTAAGCACTGGCCAAAACCATTCCTTATAGTATTGCACACTACCTCAGGTACCTGTAACACTGCCTTACTTACATTGCTAGCTTGCTGTCTATGGATATCCAATGGGAAATAGTGTAGGGAGGATGCTAATATTGAGTCACTGTCTCCCAAATATCATCCCTACGATAGTTAAAATCAAACCCGTGCAATGTTCCCAAGTGCTAAAATCTACTAATCTACTATAAAAAGACAAATCAGCAGGAAATAATTATACTTACCAATCTCTTCATATCTCATGGCTGTGCCCAGGTTTGCATTTTCATCTGAAGTAGAGAATTAAAAACTGTTAAAGGATTGTTGGCACTCTAAATAAATTCACTTGTCCACAATCCACTGTCTGTAGAGCAACACCTGGGGGAGAGGAGTGTGGGTTTATGACTTGCTGTGCAACACCAATTGGGAGAACAATCTCCATGTATTTAAATTTTCCTTTGTGTACCATTCTCTGTAGGTCTGATGGGCTCACCTACCTACAGCTGTCCCTTGGACCAGCTGTACTGATCTCATGGCTTTGCCCTTCACCTCCCTGGCTCCCTGGCCTTCACTGCTCTTGACTCTCAGGTTTTACTCCCACTGCTCCTTGCTTTTCTGATGGTATAGCGGATCTGCTGGTGCTGCTATTATCTGATGTCACGATACACCTTTGCGGGACTCTTGGATCAACCTTTGCTGGCTCAGTTTTAAATGGACAGAACATCATGAGTTGGGGTATATGATTTCCCAACATAGTATTGCGTTTGTTCAAGTAGCATACCTGATGAGGAAACATTGAAACTGGTCAACTCTCTTTGGCAGAGTCTAATGCCTGGGACAGGTACTCCAGATACCTGGAACACAGTACTCCAGGGCACTCTTAGGGCCGGATCTTGTTCTCCCACCAGGAACAGCGGCAGGTACAGAAAATGGCAGCCGCCACACACGGCTACCGCACCATCGTGATCTTGCGTCCAGTGGCCACTCAACATATGAACGGCGGCCACCGGAGGCAATCACGTGGCATTGGTGACACCGTTCACGGCATCACCTGATGAAGGAGCACGTGCTGCCAGCCCTTACATTGTCATACTGCTGAAATCAGCTTGGCCCAGGTCAGACTACTTTAGCTGTCAGAAATTTTCCCAAAACATCCTTTATGATTGATTAGATATAAACAGGATCAAAAAAAGGAAACTGTTTATCAATCGCTGCTTTACTTTTACAGAACCATTGAAGAATAATGAGCCAAACCCATTTTTCCATGACACAGCATCAAAGTTTCCATTTATTTAATGCAAGCCCTCCAATGCAGGCCTAGTCACTAATTCACTTCACAAGAATCATTCTTGTAACATTCAGTATGCAGTCTGCCACTGATCATTTGATTGAATAAAGTTACAGCGATTTATTTCTGCAATAGGTGTGCAATAAAACCTTAGCTGCAATGCTGCGGTGGACAATTCAAAAGAAATTTACCATTTTAAAGTTGACCCCTTCCCCCACCCCCCCATACAATACATAGTGCAGAATTCACCCCTTTCCCCACCTCGGTGGCACCAGCTTTCCCTGAACCGGAAAGTGAAGGTGTGTGAGTGCCGCACGTCGCGTTGAAGATCGGGAACTGAAGGTAAGATTGCTACGGATTACAGTTTAATTAATGCAAAGATGTAATTTAAATATGTAAACTCGGGTCCTGCTGCAGAGCAGTGGAGGGGCTGTCACGGGAAGAAATGGGACTGGCAATCCCAGTGTCGCGTTCCATGGCAGGCCACTGCCGCTCCAATTTTCTGGCTCCCTCCGCCAAGGAACCCGACATCGGGAGGAGAACAAGATCCAGCCCTTAATAATTCACCAGTCAGCCTGCTCCATTGATGGCTTCCACTGAACTCCAGATAATTGCACAAGCCAAGGTGACTAGTTTACAGTGACTCAGTGGGACAGTTTTTCCTGTTCCTGCAGCTGAGCACATTGCATCACCTAGGAACAGCGAATAAAGTAAAAAATCTGCAGGGAAATCACAGGCAAGCAATATAGAGTGGTGATACTGGGGACTTTAATTACCCAAATATTGATTGGGATATTGCTAGGGTAAAGGGTAAGGAGGGAGAAGAATTCCTTGACCAGTATGTTCTCAGCCCAACTAGGAAGGAGGCATTGCTGGATCTGGTGCTGGGAAATGAGATGGGCCAAGTGGACCAAGTGGATGTGGGGGAACTCTTGGGTAAGAATGATCATCGCATCATAAGGTTAGATTAGCAACGGAGAAGAGCAAGGAACAATCTATAATAGAACTTCTAAATTAGAAGAGGGCTAACTTCAATGGGATGAGAGGGGATCTAGCCAGGGTAAAATGGAACCAAATACTGACAGGAAAGACTGCAACGGAACAATCAGTTTTGATGAAAGGTCATCAACCTGAAACATTAACTCTGGGATGAATTTTATGCTCCTCTGTAAGGCGGGTTTTTAGGTGGGGGGGGGTGGGGTGGAGAATCAGCATGGATTCGTCTGCCACGGAATCGGACGCTGTAATGCTGCATTCCGATTCTGTTGGAAGCAGCAAAGTGCTGTGGCAACACTTCTGCACCACCGCAATGGCATTTACTTATGTTCAACACTCTTTAGCATATATCTGAATCTAATTAATAGTGATCTTACCAGGCATTCGCAATCTTGTGTTGGGTGTGTGGCACTCATGTGCCTTCAGATTCACATCTTCAAAAATCTGGCAGCACCGAGGTGACAGTCCTCGGTGACTTGACAGGGTAATTTCCTGAACACTGTTATCTATGGGAAGTGGTTGGTTGGAATGGTTGGCAACTGCATTGTCTGTGGGGTGGGGGTGATGGTGCGGGGGGGGGGCGGTTTGGGAGAGCTTTGCAAGTGGTGTGTCTGTGAAGGGTGGGGGCAATTGTTGGGAGAACTCTAAGTCTGTCTGTGGGGGTGGTTTATTTTATTTATTTTATTTTATTTAGAGATACAGCACTGAAACAGGCCTTTCGGCCCACTGAGTCTGTGCCGACCAACAACCACCCATCTATACTCTTCTTTTGGGCCTCCTTATCTCGAGAGACAATGGATACGCGCCTGGAGGTGGTCAGTGGTTTGTGAAGCAGCGCCTGGAGTGGCTATAAAGGCCAATTCTGGAGTGACAGGCTCTTCCACAGGTGCTGCAGAGAAATTTGTTTGTTGGGGCTGTTGCACAGTTGGCTCTCCCCTTGCGCCTCTGTCTTTTTTCCTGCCAACTACTAAGTCTCTTCGACTCGCCACAATTTAGCCCTGTCTTTATGGCTGCCCGCCAGCTCTGGCGAATGCTGGCAACTGACTCCCACGACTTGTGATCAATGTCACATGATTTCATGTCGCGTTTGCAGACGTCTTTATAACGGAGACATGGACGGCCGGTGGGTCTGATACCAGTGGCGAGCTCGCTGTACAATGTGTCTTTGGGGATCCTGCCATCTTCCATGCGGCTCACATGGCCAAGCCATCTCAAGCGCCGCTGACTCAGTAGTGTGTATAAGCTGGGGATGTTGGCCGCTTCAAGGACTTCTGTGTTGGAGATATAGTCCTGCCACCTGATGCCAAGTATTCTCCGAAGGCAGCGAAGATGGAATGAATTGAGACGTCGCTCTTGGCTGGCATACGTTGTCCAGGCCTCGCTGCCGTAGAGCAAGGTACTGAGGACACAGGCCTGATACACTCGGACTTTTGTGTTCCGTGTCAGTGCGCCATTTTCCCACACTCTCTTGGCCAGTCTGAACATAGCAGTGGAAGCCTTACCCATGCGCTTGTTGATTTCTGCATCTAGAGACAGGTTACTGGTGATAGTTGAGCCTAGGTAGGTGAACTCTTGAACCACTTCCAGAGCGTGGTCGCCAATATTGATGGATGGAGCATTTCTGACATCCTGCCCCATGATGTTCGTTTTCTTGAGGCTGATGGTTAGGCCAAATTCATTGCAGGCAGACGCAAACCTGTCGATGAGACTCTGCAGGCATTCTTCAGTGTGAGATGTTAAAGCAGCATCGTCAGCAAAGAGGAGTTCTCTGATGAGGACTTTCCGTACTTTGGACTTCGCTCTTAGACGGGCAAGGTTGAACAACCTGCCCCCTGATCTTGTGTGGAGGAAAATTCCTTCTTCAGAGGATTTGAACGCATGTGAAAGCAGCAGGGAGAAGAAAATCCCAAAAAGTGTGGGTGCGAGAACACAGCCCTGTTTCACACCACTCAGGATAGGAAAGGGCTCTGATGAGGAGCCACCATGTTGAATTGTGCCTTTCATATTGTCATGGAATGAGGTGATGATACTTAGTAGCTTTGGTGGACATCCGATCTTTTCTAGTAGTCTGAAGAGACCACGTCTGCTGACGAGGTCAAAGGCTTTGGTGAGATCAATGAAAGCAATGTAGAGGGGCATCTGTTGTTCACGGCATTTCTCCTGTATCTGACGAAGGGAGAACAGCATGTCAATAGTCGATCTCTCTGCACGAAAGCCACACTGTGCCTCAGGGTAGACGCGCTCGGCCAGCTTCTGGAGCCTGTTCAGAGCGACTCGAGCAAAGACTTTCCCCACTATGCTGAGCAGGGAGATTCCACGGTAGTTGTTGCAGTCACCGCGGTCACCTTTGTTTTTATAGAGGGTGATGATGTTGGCATCGCGCATGTCCTGGGGTACTGCTCCCTCGTCCCAGCACAGGCATAGCAGTTCATGTAGTGCTGAGAGTATAGCAGGCTTGGCACTCTTGATTATTTCAGGGGTAATGCTGTCCTTCCCAGGGGCTTTTCCGCTGGCTAGGGAATCAATGGCATCACTGAGTTCCGATTTGGTTGGCTGTATGTCCAGCTCATCCATGACTGGTAGAGGCTGGGCTGCATTGAGGGCAGTCTCAGTGACAGCATTCTCCCTGGAGTACAGTTCTAGGTAGTGCTCAACCCAACCCATCTATACTAACCCTACAGTAATCCCATATTCCCTATCACCTACCTACACTAGGGGCAATTTATAACAGCCAATTTACCTATCACCTGCAAGTCTTTGGATGTGGGAGGAAACCAGAGCACCCGGAGAAAACCCACGCAGACACAGGGAGAACTTGCAAACTCCGCACAGGCAGTACCCAGAATCGAACCCGGGTCCCTGGAGCTGTGAGGCTGTGGTGCTAACCACTGCGCCACTGTGCCGCAGAACTTGGCAAGTGTACAGGTGGTTTTCTTTCAAAGGCCAGTGCAGGGCCCTGAAATGTTGTTGGTTTGCTCATGATGGCTCGCACTTTTGGAAATGTTGTAGGTCCAGCATGAATCCATACCATGGAGCTAATGTAGGCTTCCTGTTACCAAAATTACAACATCCCTTTGCACAGATACATAAACCTAACCTTTGAAGGAAGCCGAAGGTTCAAGGAGGATAGAGATGGGTATGATTCACCCTGTTTTCTTGCTGTGCTGAGGAAAATCTGCTGGAGGTGGGCCCAAGAGGCAGCTGCAGCGCAAGAGGAGCCTCCCAGATGTGATCAACAGCAGCCGAAAACGTAACAAAGAGCACAGATACAGCAGCAAATATATAGAACTCGCCTGACATACCCGCAGATGTCTGAGCAGAACTGCCAGAGAAGACTGTGGCTGACTAGACAGGCCATCACAGAGCTCTGCGCACTGCTCAACGATGATTTGCGACCAATGGGTTTTGGTGGTCTCCCTATGCCTGTGTCCCTGAAGATTACTGTGGCCCTAAACTTTTATGCCTCTAGATCATTCCAGCGATCCACCGATAACATGTGTGGGGTCTCTCAATCTGCAACACACGGCTGCATCAAGGAGGTAACCAATGCTCTGTTCAGGAGGGCCGGCGACTTTGTGTGCTACAGGACAGACCCTGAAAGTCAGGCCGAGAGGGCCATTGGATTTGGGGCCATTGCAGGATTCCCACAAATCCAAGGTGTGATCGACTGCACGCAAGTAGCCGTCAAGACTCTCACGGACCAACCAGCTGCCTTCATCAACAGGAAGAGTTTTCATTCCATTCATGTACAACTTGTATATGACCACAAAAAGCACTTCCTACAAGTGTGTGCCTGCTTCCCGGGAAGCTGTCACAACTCATTTGTACTTCGGCAGTCACAGGTGCCACATCTTTTCACTCTTCCTTGCTCGCCTTCAAGGGTGGATTCTCAAGGATGAAGGGCTACCCATTGAGGAAATGGCTTCTGACACCTGTAAGGAACCCCAGCAATGATGCAGAAGAGCATTACTATGCCTGTCACAGCTCCACCAGAGCGACCATCGAGCAGGCCATTGGTATGCTGAAGATGCAGTTCCACTGCAGCTGCCTCTTGGGCCTGGCTCCAGCAGATTTTCCTCAGCACAGCACAGGGATCCAAGAAAACAGGGTGAATCATACCCATCTCTATCTTCCTTGCACCTTCGGTTTCCTTCAAAGGTGAAGTTTACATATCTGTGCAAAGGAATGTTGGAATTTTGGTTACAGGGAACCTACATTAGCTCCATGGTATGGATTCATTTCCAGAAGTGCGAGCCATCATGAGCAAACCAAAAACATTTCAGGGCCCTGTACTGGTCTTCCGAAAGAAAACCATCTCTACACTTGCCGAGTGGAGCCCTTCAGTGTGGCCCACAGAAAGGTGGGCACATCATTATGGTCTGCTGTGTTCTACATAGCATTGCACTACAGAGGGGAGAGACATTACCAGAGGAAGACATGTAGGAGTATGAAACTTCCTCTGACGCAGAGGGCACACAAGGCCAAGCAGCCATGGAAGATCCTAGCAGAGTGATGGAGGGCAGACATCTTGAGCAGCATGCAAGGGAGGCAAGACAACACTTTATAATGGAGCGTTTCCGAAATCCATGACTTGCAATAAATATACTTCTGATCAAAACTCACCCTCATGCATGTAGTGTCAAGTTTTCTGCCTCCGTACTATCTTAGCCTCCAGCATGAATGGCAACATCCAATTCAGCCAGTGCTCATGTGACATCATTCGAGTAATGAAACAATCATGCTCATTGGCATGTTAATGATGTCAGTGGTCACTTTGCCAATGTAGTAAGGTGTTTGAGGGGATTGCAGTAGTCACACTCACGTCATGGTGGAATGTGGTTATCCATCAATGAAGGCTGAGGATTTGCATTAATGACCTTTTAAATACATTAAACATGAGATATCTATTTCACCTGTGAATACCCATGTGTGTCAAGGTGTCTTTTTTATCCGTTTGCGTGTGCTCCAGCGTGGTACATCCCCTGCGACAGTAGCTGGACTGGAGGCAGGCTGCTGATCATGATGCCCCTTGGCTTGGGATGACTTCAGCGGGCGTCCTCTGGGTGCCTGAGGCCTGAAGTGCCCTGGCTGCCTGAAGGCTTCCTGCACTGGTGCAGAAGTGCACTCATGCGTCATGGTTGCTGGAGCTTGCCTCACTGGCGGGGGGGATGAGGACCGGTGTGCACACTTGAATAACCCTGAGGGGAGACCCAAGATGTGGAGCGCATCCTCTTCTCCTCCCTCTCAAGGCTCCTTGGAGCCTCCCTGCTCTCCGGAGAAGGTCTAGAGGCTGGAACATTCTCCGGCCTCCTGGTCCTTCCTCTTGCCCTGTCACTGCTCAGTGGATCTCATGGCTAAGGCAAGGGTTTGCAGGTCATTATGCATCTGTGGAATGTGGCTCTCCAAGAGGGTCACCAACCTCTCGATGGATGAAACCATACACTCACATGCCTGGGACATGGCAGCACTCATGGCATGGATGGACTCTCCCACCGTCTGCTCAAGGCTATGCATGGCATCTGTTACCTCCGCCAGATGTTGCCTAACCTCTCCCTCCAAATCCAGCATGTCCTGTGCTGCTAAAACCAGAGGCCTGTCATCAGCCTGGGGCTCAGCAAGGGCCTGGCCACCCACAGTCTTTCGACTATCAGAGGCCTCGGCTGTCTCAGCCTCAGCCAGCTGCTCAGGCATGCGTGTTATGCTCTCACCAGCTCATGCCCCTGACTGTAACGCCGAGCAGATTCCCACCAAGGTGAAATTATCTGCGCTGGTGGAAGGGGCAGTAGAGTTAAAGGATGGTGCATCCTCTGAGTGCTCCTCAACCTCAGAGGTTGTTGTCAATCTCTCGCGGTCTGTACTCTCCTGTAAACAGCAACCTGCAAGATACAATGAAAACAACATGTGTGTGGGTTAGGCTACACATATCCCATTAAGGACAGAATGCCAGATCTAATTTACTGTGACTATTGCATTTGTATCTGATCGGAAATTATCACTCTCTTGCGCTAGGACCCCGAGCTCCGTGTCTGAGATGGCGTGTCCTCTTTGGCTCCCGACTAGTTTCATTGCCTCCTCTTCGGCTTGACTTAAAGGACACAGGTCGGGCACTCCACCAACAGTGCTAGCCATCACCCTCCTGTTATGGGCCCTCTTCTCCTCAAAGAACAAGGATGCAGATATTGAACATTGCCAAATTTCAACATCACAGTTCTATTAACATGGGCACTTCATCAACACCTGGGGGATGCTTTGTCTAGTATACTGACTCAACCTGTCATGGGTCTAATATACTCTGAGGTATTAACGAGGGAAACTTGATTCACATATGCAGCCAGTCATCTGCCATCAATCTGCTATGACCTTCCTGTCTTTGAAATAGCAGTGGCACCCATGTGGCATACCATGTAGTGACAACCAGATCATACCAAGCAATTTTGGAATGTGTCAATTACCTTTGCTGAATGCAGGAGGTCATTGACCCTCTTCCTACATTGGACCTAGTTTTGTTGGGTGACCCCACGGCTACTAACCTCCTGAGTGATCTCCATCCAGGCTTGCTTGGTCAGGCGAGTGGACCTCTTCTTGCCCTAGCTGGGGAAAAAGACCTCCCGCCTTTCCCTTGCAGCCTGGAGGAGAATAAGCAGGGAGGCATCATTGAACCGTCAGGCCAACCTTGCTTGGACCTCTGACATGATCAGAAGGATGCCCAGTGGAGCGGCTTGCACAGTTTTAACTTTTTGGAACAGCACAGAAGTATTGCTTCAGTGAGCTTCTATAGAGACAGTGAATGCAGGGCTGGCAGCCTTTTAAAGCTGGCACCAGCACCTGGTCCTACATCAAGTGACACCGTCTCCAATTCTGCCCCCGTCACGTGATTGGAGGTACGGCTGCCTCCATTATGCAAAATGGTTAAGAGGTGATGTGGCAGATCATGTGACAAGCAGCAGTGCTGCCATTTTACGCACCCTGGCATGATCAGAAAATTCAGCCCTCTGTTTCGCTCTCCACAGATGCTGCCAGACCTAAGTATTTCCAGCACTTTCTGTTTTTATTTCAGATTTCCAGCATCCACAGTATTTTGCTTTTATTTTAGAGTTTGAGGGGTGATTTGATAGAGTGTACAAGATTATGACAGATTTGGACAGGGTAGACAAAAAAGATGCTGTTCCCGTTGGCTGATGGTACAAGGACTAGGTGAGACAGATTTAAGGTTTTGGGCAAGAGATGCAGTGGGGGATGTGAGGAAGAATTTTTCAATGCAGCAAGTGGTAATGACCTGGAACTCTCTGCCTACAAGGTTGGTGGAAGCAGAGACGATGAATGATTTCAAAAGGAAATTGGATGGGCATTTGAGGGACAAAATTACAGGGATATGGGAATGAAGCTGGGGAATGAGAGTGATTGGACTGTTCTGCAGAGAGCTGGTATGAACTCGATGGGCTGAATGGCTTCCTTTGTGCTGTTGTGACTCTGATTATGGCAGGGTTGCATGCCCATAATGGAGCCTCTCCAACTTTCTATCCATTTTTGAATGATTGGAAGGAAAACTGGGTGGTCCTCCCCATCACTTTTAATGTATCCAATACATCCAGGTGGCACAATATGCTCAGGAACAGGAATACCTGTACTGGATATTCTGATGAAAGGCCATCGACCTGAAACATCGGTGAGAATTTTCCCAGGCAAAGGGAAGTGGGTGTGTGGAGTGCGGGGTGGGGGGTAGTTGAATCCCCTGAAATTGATGTTGGTTGGGATCCTGACATCATCTTGCTCTCTTCCGGGTTTCTGCGGGGTGGGATTGAAGGCGGGCCGGGTGCCCCCTGAGATCCATCAGGTAAGTCATTCAAGTACTGAAATAGCCAATTAAGAACTGTTTTAACCCTCATTTCTGGATTTCCTAGCCATGGATTCTGTTTCCCAACCTGTCAGCAACTTGCCAGGATCACCGAGACCACGCACAGTGGGAAGAGCTTCTTCATTGAAACTGACAGGCTGGGAAGGCTTTGATCAGTTACAGTGAAGAGTTCCAGCCATGGCCATTGAGAAAATGCTGTTCAAAGCACTTCTTCTCTCAGAGAGTGCTTCTACTGCCTGACAGGTGGTTGCCAACTTGTTGGAAGGCACTTCACCTGTCTCGCACTTCACTCACCTTCAGCTGCACTTCCCTGCTACCAGCTCTCACCACGACATGAGAGCAGCTTATGCAGCTCCATCTTCCACCTCTGATGAGGGGCAAGTGCAGAAACCATACCAGCAGCAACACCAGCTGCCTTCTCCTCAGCTGAATGCCCCTCCACAAGGCAGAGGGGATGGACATCAAGATCCATCTGGAAGGAGGCGAGACACCCAACACAGGGTGCACAGGCAGAGATCAGTTCTCTTGACAGGTTGCTTTTGACATCTGCAGCCTCCTGGATCAAGACCTCCTCTCCAGTGGAACAGGTGGGAATGCATTGCCAATGGCCAACATGGTGCCTGTCACTAGAGGGTCACTAGAGGGCCACCTTCCACCCCACCCCCCCACCCCCAGGTCTCTGCCTCTCACCAAATTGTGGGCTCTCCTTTCCTGAAAGGAGAAAGCAGAAAGTAATGAGTGTTTGTAATGGCGTGTGGAGAAGAGGGAAGGGTAACGTTTGTGGAGGGTGATTATGAGGCATGGGTGCAAGAGGGCAATAGGCTGAGGGTGAGTGTGAGTTTTGGCTGCTCGGATGGAGATGTGAGGTGCCTGCAGGGAAAGAGGAATGAGTGGAGCCTCAAGCTGTGTTGTTCCTGTGCAGGAGAATGCTGGATAAGTCAGTGTGGGTCTTGGTATCTGAAAGTGTTATGCCATTTATTTTTCCTGCCCTCCAGAGGTCCTGGATCCTCTTGGTGCACTGTCTCCAGATTGGAGGGACCAAGCTCCTACAGCTGACTTCATCGGCCACTTCCATCCAGGCCTGCTTGGTTGGAGAGATTGTCCTCTTCCTCCTGTCCTTGGTAGAGTTCACCTCACTGCAGCCCCTCAGATCCTGCAGAAGGACCTCCAGGTAAGAGTGAGAGACCCAGGGAGCAGCCTTCCCAGGTCTCCTCTCCATTCCTGTGGTTGCTGCAGCCTTAAAAATCCAAGTGCTGTTGAGCCCTTATAACCCATGCCCTGACCTCTTTAATTAGAAATCCATCCTTTGATAGAATGGGTGCAGCTTTGTCTCTGGGAAAGAACCTCGGCAAAGCCTGCTCCTTAATCAACCAGGTTCCCGATCCGAAAATGGTTCCCCTGTTCTGGCAGGGACTAAATACTGAAAATTCCAGCTGTTAACTCTGTTTCTTGCTCCACAGATGCTGCTTGACCTCCTGATTGTCTCCAATATTTTGTTTTTATTTCAGATTTCCAGCATCCACAGTATTTTGATTTTATATGTTTAGCATGATGTATGGGAAGATTGCCTGCAACTCTCTAAACTGGTATATTCTTGTTTCTGGAAATTGGAAAATAAATGGAAAAGTTACAGCCTTAATAATCAGGCCACTAGAATGTGGCCTTTAATTACTTTATGTTCCATTTTACTCCACTTACTGCAGTATGCTACAAATTGTTAATCAGGGTGGAATGTATCCAGAGATTTTACAGTAATATCAAATGATTTTTTATAATGTCTCTGGTGAGCATGAGCTCCATAAATCCAGTAGCCAAAAGGTAATGCAAGATTAATTCCAATAACCTTTAGTAATATCATATTACATTGTAAAAATACAGGCTCGCCTTTGTTTCTGTGGAACAGTGTTGATATTCTTTTTGGAAATAGCAAACTGCAGCAAACAAATTTCAGTTGGTGACCTGAGCACAAGGAATCCGTACATCGATTGCAAATTGTCCAAGTGCTTGCATTTTAATAGAAGTCTCAGTCAAAAGGCCAACAGTATATCTCAGATTCATTGCCAATCCTTTGACTCACATCTGCCAGTACTCTGACTTGCCTTGTTTTATAATGTCACTGAATCATCTCCATGGCAATCATTCAGTGAATCAGCAGCATACAATATTTTTAGTTATCTGTAGAGAAATTACAAGCTACCACCAGATTCTCCTTGAAATTGCTCACAGTAAGTCAGAGAATATGCTGCTTTATAGCACTAGAGGCACCGTGTCATGTAACACACAATGTATAATCAGGGCCACAGATTTCTTTCTGGCTGTTTTCCTTGCCTTTGTTTTGTATGTTCCTTTGACTTGAATACTGATTTATTGTTGTTTTACTTTGAGCCAATCAACAAAGTGTGATGGCTAACATGTGACAGGAAGTGACAGTGATGTTTACAGGAAATGTGCACTGTATGCAACATCACAGACTAAGAACAGGTTGCGAGTATTAGGCAGAAAGTGGCAGATCAAAAGAGTTGAAAAACTTATGGCAGACCTTCAGTGGGCCAGGAGCCAGCTGCAGGTGAAGTGACTTTTGTGGCCTGCCAGAGCTTAATGCAAAATTCTGGATGGCTACATGCACTCCATGGAATCTTGCTGCCTTTGCAAATATTCTTCCATCGGGGACAAATGATGGTCCCGTCCCCGATGGTTTAGGAGTCCCGCCCACTTGTATGATCTTCCCAGAGGCAGCTAATTAAAAGGCTCTCTCCGGGGTCCTGTGCAATTAAGGACAGTGGGTGGGTTCCTGAGGCTGCAGGCTCAATCAGAGGGCCTGCAGTTTTAGAAGGCCAGCAGTCTCACCAAGAGAGGTGGGCACTGTTCAGGCAGCGTTTGGGATAGAAATGCAATACTGTACCAATGTGCCTCCTGGTTTGCCGTAGTCATGTGACCTCTACCATGAGGCACTCTGACTGGGGGCAGTCATTACAGTAGGTTTCATTAAAGACAGAGTACACACTAGACTGGTGTCCTGTGAGCTCGTAACATGGCGTCAGAATGGAGCTGAGATTGAGTGGTGAAGAAGCACAGCTGTGGAACAAAGGCCAAAGGAATGGTTGGAACTGCTAAAAGTTGCTAAAAGCAACAGGAAGCCACAGAAAAGGAACAAAGAAACAGCTGAAAACATAGGGTAAGACAATGGCTGCAAATTTTCCTCTGTCTGCTCGGGTAGAAAGGAAAGGTGATATGAAACAGAACTGGCAGTTTTTTCACTCGCAATGGCAAAATTATGAAATTGCGACAAGATTTAATTAACAAACCAGAGCAGCTACAAGTAGCTGCACTTTTATCACTGTTGGGGAGAGACTGTTACAAAGTATATTCCGCCCTAAATCTTCCTGAAAAACAAAAAAAATGGACAGCAGAAATTTTGAAAGCCTTGAAGGCATGCTTTGAACCCCAAGTGAACGTAACCTGTGAACGGCATGTGTTCAACATTAGGGCCCAAGGTGAAAAAGAGTCCATTGATCAATATGTGATTGCATTAACACAGCTTGCAGAATCCTGTGAATTTACGCAACTAAAAGATGACCTAATTAAAGACAGGATTGTATTAGGCACAAGAGATCCCGCAGTGAGCACATGTCTACTGAGAGAGGAGGGACTGACTCTCAGGAAAGCGATCTACATGTGTAGAAGCGCTGAGGTTGTAAATCATCAGCTAGAGCATATTCATGGCAGAACAGACCGGGCCTTGCATTATGCTGCTAGACATTCCAGGCCGAAAGGGCAGAAAGATCACAGACAAAGGACAGGATGCAAATACTGCAGAGGACACCATGCACAAGAAGGCATGTCCAGCGTGGGGAAAGCAGTGTTCTCACTGCAAGAAGCTGAATCATTTTGCATGCAAGTGTTTGGCTTGAAGGAAGCACAACAAGCAGGTACAGATGAACACTGGAGAGACATCAACTGAAGATTCTGACGAATCATTATACAACATACAATGAGTTTCTTCAGACAGGTCGATCAGTGATAAATGGTTTGTGACTGTTGGAATGATGACTGCAGAAGGAGAATATCAAGTCAACATAAAGTGTCAGATAGATACCAGTGCGTCATGCAACATCATGACTTTCACAGACCTGTGCGAAGTGGCTCAATATGGCGATCCAATAATGAAGCCCTCAAAAGTAAGACTGAGGCTATATGATGGCACCATACTAGTGTCGAGAAGACAAGTTACTCTGAGAGCCCACTGCAATGACAAGAACAAAGATCTGGAGTTCCAAATCATAGATGGCAAGCAAAAGCCACTCATCTCAGCAGAAGCAAGTCTAAAGCTTGGACTGGTAACCCTCAACGTGCAAAAAGAGAAAACCCAGGAGATGGCCTACAGGAGTGGGTGCCGGCGCTGGAATGAGAACACCTTTGCCAGTCGCCAGGTGACCCGAGTCATACAGGTGGCAAGAAAGAGGAAGATCTGACAGTCGTCTGATCAGGTGCTTGAGGTGGAGGCTGTGGGGAAGGAGCGCTCGGATTCCAGAGTCGGCAGACAAAATTAAGGTGAAGTGGCAGAAAGCCAAATTTCATTTTGACAAAACTGCCGAATTGAGCATTCGAGAGCCAGTCAGGGTACAAACCTTCAACACTCTCAACAAGAGTCAGCACAAGTGGCAACTTGGGACCTGCATAGAACAGTTGTCACCTCGATTGTATGTGGTGGCAGTGATACCGTCACAACCGCAGGCACGCATGCACAACTGGAGAAGCTGTTCCGTCACAGCAGGCGGCCAATCAGGAAGATGAGAACTCACCGATTGCACAGACCACAGAACAATCAGCAGCCCCAGAGGTCCACAGCACTCCAACAATGGAAATGGAACAATAGTTACCACGGCAACAAGTGACAAGGGAATGACACTCGCCGGAGAAGGAAAATCACCCAGACGAACAACTGACAACAACACGCTTGCGCACCGTTAAGAGACCGGCACAATTTAATGACTATGTGTGCAATGCATGTGCAGAGACTGACAAGAATGAGGAACGACTAATGCATGAGAACTGTTGTTTGCATAGTGGGTAACTTGGGCAACTCAATGTGTCAATGATAATGCATGCAATTTTTTTTGGGGGGGTGGTTTTGTATGAAAAGGGGGATGTTTGGGATAGAAATGCAATATTGTACCAATGTGCCTCCTGGCTTGCCGTAGTCATGTGATCTCACCATGAGGCACTCTGACTGGGGGCAGCCATTACAGTCAGTTTCATTAAGTACAGAGTACACACCACACTGGTGTCCTGGGAGCTCGTAACAGGCAGCAAGGAGAGTGCGAGGGTGCTTCAACATGGAGGTGCCCTCAGAAGCAGACATGAAGTATAAAACCTGATGAGGGTTGAAGCCGGTAGGTCCTCGGAGTGGAGGGGAAACCCCTGTGGATGATTTGTTCGGGCTGCAGGTGCAGTAGCTACCCTGTCATTGGAGCATGGAGCCTCCGCCCCTGATGGACATCTGGCCTGTTGCAGGAGGCTGCCTCCATGAAGCTGCTCAGTCGTTGGGAAGATTCCGACAGAGACCTTCCCGTCCCCCTCATTAGCCTTTTAATTGCTCACTATTGTCTACCTACTGCTGCTGGGTGGGTAGCCCCTGCCAAGGATGACCCGCCTCTAGCAAGAGTGTCCAGAGGCGGGAATGCATCGGCTCACTGACCCGATGCCCTCATTTCAATTTTTCCTCCCGGTCCCGACTTCAAGCCCGACTTTGCGGGACTGGTAAGACTCTTTCCCGTGATTCCATCTGTTTTCCCTATGGAAACAATAAACCAGTGGCCCTTGATCATAACCCATGAAACTCCCCATGCAACAAAATCTCAAGAACAAATTTTAAAAAATACTAGTAAGGCAGCATTAGTCCCACCAAAGGCTGCCAGAACCACATCACGAGATGGGGTTCCAAAAGACCTTAGCAGCAGCTAGAGGCAAACATAAAACAGATGGCTCTGATAGTGTCCAGTACTCTTTAGTTCTAGCAGTCGGCAATTTGAGTTCTCTATTCATCAGTACAGAGCAGTAATGTGGTCTTTACATTTCAGAGTCTTATACACTGTCCTTGACTTTGGGAAAGGTCTGCAGCCAAAAACATTAAGTCTTAATTTTAGAGTGGTAGTTCAGTTACTTT
Organism: Heterodontus francisci; assembly: GCF_036365525.1. Lineage (NCBI taxonomy): Eukaryota > Metazoa > Chordata > Chondrichthyes > Heterodontiformes > Heterodontidae > Heterodontus > Heterodontus francisci. The sequence continues at coordinate 76,399,477 of NC_090378.1, read as the reverse complement.
TGAATTGCGACTATGACTTCTATCATTGTAAATGCTTACTTGTGAGCATGTTCAGTGCTCCTGGTTTTCAAACTATAATAAAATAATGTTAAGGCTTTGAATAAGGATGTTTAATAGTGTATACAGGGTAATTTTGTATATTGAAGTACAGTTTTGGTAAAGAGTTGACTACCACAAAGAGAAAACGCTCTTACCCACAAAGGTGAAGCGTTCGACATGTGGACGAACACAGCAGATTTTTCCCAGACTTTCGCTCACCTTCCCCAGGATTCGAACTGCAAAACAAATCCAGTAGAAAACAGCTAAGTATCAAGCAAATACAGAGGCAGCTCAGTAGATGTGTTTTAATAAAATGGAAACCACAACTCCCTGGAGAGAATGAACTTGTATTTATACAGCTCCTTATGTCTACTGAATACCGCAAAGCACTTTATAGCCCAACAAATACCTTTTGAAGTGCAGACACAGCTGTTATATAGGCAATCAATTTGTGCAGAGCCTGTTCCACAAGCAGCAATCAATTGAATGACCAGGCAATCAGTTCCTGGTGATATTGGTTGAAGCAGAAATGCTTGACAGGATACTAAGAGAACTCCTTGCTCTTTTTCAAATAATGCCATGGGATCCTTCGTGTCCACAGCTGGCACAAAGAGGCTCAATTTAATGTCTTACTTGAGGAGCAGCACCTTTAACTAGCAGCACTGAAGCATCAGCCCAGATGAGGTGCTCAAGTCCATAGTGAGACTTGAACTCACAACCTTCTGACTCAGAGGCAACAGTACTTCAACTTGACCACTGAGCCTGGAGGTAACTAGCAATAATATTAATGGATGAACTCATAACTGTTAATAACATCCCCAATGTTTCAAGGGTTCTAAAATATATCATTTCCAACAGGTTTACAGAATTTGAGTGTAAACTGTACATTTGTGCCAGACTCCTCAATTTTTATGGAGAACACTTTAAATAAATTCTTTCTTCAGATCTTAATTTATCTTCAATAAAGTGTCAGGTAAGCCAAGAATGAGGAAAATTAATTTCGCCACATGAACATTGATTTTAAAGCTGATGGTGAAGGAAGAACTTGCTTTAAATTACAATTGGAGACTTTGGCTGGAGAGAGACATTAGCATATCAACACACAAGTACTTCAAAAGACAAAAGAGCTATTCCCTGCTCCAATTTAAACCACAATGGACTTTGGATTACCAGATGTGGAAGCATTCCAGTTAACTACTAAGATGGCCGAATACACAAACAGACGTGGTCGGTCCAGTTTGGTCACATGACTGACTGACGGAGTTTTTTTAATTTGACCTTCCAACAAGGAATTTGAAACCAGAAAGCACTTTTCTTCTGGACTGTGAAGACCTCTCTCCTGTCTGCTCTCATCTCGCTCTCACCAGCTTCGGAAACTATTGAAGACATATGAACCCCAAGAGAGAAAAGTCTCCTACAGTGAGCAAGGTTTAAGAAGAAAACTGGGCCCCAACAAAAAGTAAGTAAGAGCTGTCTATAATCAAGGACTCCAAGGCGAGCTGGAAACACAGAAACAGTAACAAGAAACCCCCTTTTCGAGACGGCCTCAAACCTCTCCATTTTATTTTTCTTCTGCTCTTTTCTGTCCCTATTTGCATGTGTGTATTGCATGTGCATGCTAGTGTGGACGCGTCAGATATCCGCAGGCGTTAACCATATTAGAGTTTAAGTTTTAATAAATTTCCATTTTCTTCTTTAAACCTAAAGAAAACTTGTTGTGCTCATTTCTTTGCCTAATAATTGGAAACCTGTGAACAAGGATTCTCAAAGGGGGAGCTCAAAGCAGTGTGTTTAAAAATAAAACCCTGTTACAATAAGACCAGGTGAAGACAGTAAAAGACCCCTAGACACCTTTCTCACCTGGTCGTAACAAAAGAATAATGCTTCTTACAAGAATACTTTTAGTGCTTGGTATTAGGAAATGGTAGGTGTGGTCAAATTGAGAAGGGTTTCTGTCCTAACTAGCTTGTGGAAAGCAGTCTTTTGAGGAAGCTTGCATCACTTTAAAATATACTGGAAATTATTTTTCCTTTACCATGAAAAGAAAATGTTCTTATCCACAAGGGTGAAGCATTGAGGAAAGTGTCTTCTCCTTTGCTTGTTGGAAAGATGTTGATCTGTGTTTGGTATGGTTCCACTAGCTCTGCCCTTCAGTACTTTGCTCAAGTGCCCATTTTTCCTATGTGAGGCTACATATTGTTGATAGGCTTTTCTAGCAGTGCTAGGCCCAAACCCAGGAGCTTCCCTACTGGCCTTTCCTTCCCCTGCCCTCGGATCAAACACACAGCAAACCTCAGAAATTCCTGGCATTTGTGACACGGAACAGTACGGGGCACAGATTTGCCTTGGGTCAGTAATGTAAAACGAGCGACTGCGAATTGGTAGCACATGTACTCAATGGAAAATAAGACTGGGCTGAGTGTAAAATGAGCTGTTGATTCATTATTGCCAGTTTTGCATTACTGCCCAAAACGAATTTATGCTGTTGTATTTCTTAACTATCAGAGCAGTTCTCACTATTGAAAAAAAAACTTACAAGTAAACAGCCATACAATAGACAGGAAAAGATGGGGCATGGGAAAACGGCAAGCCACACACACAGGGAAATCATGGTAAAGAACCACAATCCATTCCACTTATTACACATGTTACTAATTTCTAGAATGGATTGTGATTCTGTACCATGATCTCCCTTTGTGTGAGGCTCACTGTTCTCTCCCATCCCATCTTTTCCTGTCTATTGCATAGTTCTTTGGTAATTCACCATCATCGACACCTACTGTGGAGATTTGGCAGTGCAGCCAGCCAAAAATAACATTACCACCCCGATGCTTGGTATTAGTATGCTGTAAACAAATAATTATGTGACAATGACCCTTGTATTGTTTTGGCAGTTGTAATGCATTCACGTGTTCCTGTTGGTAATTTAAAAAAATGTGGAAATGTTACAAAATGATAATTTTATGGTTATAGAACATGCTTCTTTATTTGTTTGAAAATGTGCAACATTATTGACATGCATTCTTTGTCAAATGCTTGCTGAAGCCATGAACAGCATAATATTTCAATGTTGACTGATTATTGGTGTATCTCTTTGGGATACAAGGCGGGAGGCTGGCTGAGGCATTAGTTTTGCAGTTTAATTATTGTACAGCCCTGCCTTCAGTGGCAGTGATGGAAGGTATAAATATATGGACCTTGAGAGGTTGTAATACCCACCAAAAGAGTCTTGTCAAAGGCCGCAATTAAAAGCATTGTCTTCAGAAGTACAGATATCTATTGTCTCTTCTCTCTTAGGCAGTCCCTCAGGAACGAGGATGACTTTCTTCCACTCCAGGGTTGTGGTCCATAGGTGACTAAATAGTCCAATTCTGGATCTGCACACTCTGCCACAGATGGGGCAGGTGGTGTTTGGTGAGGCGCGTGAATGGGATGCTTGAATTTCCAAACACTCTTTCCGCTGTTTGCACTTGGTCGCTGCCTGGGCATGTTAACGTTGTTTGCACTGGCTGGCACCGTCGTGGATACTTCTTTTCCATTTTGGGCAGTCTCGGGCAAGAGATTCCCACAAATCAGTGGAGATGTCACCTTTTCTCAGGGAGGCTTTAAGAACATCCTTGTAGCGTTTCCTCTGACCTCCTGGTAGCCTCTTGCCATGACGGAGCTTGGAGTAGAAAGTGTGTTTTGGGAGTCTTGTGACAGGCATGCAGATGATGTGGCCCACCCAATGTAACTGACTAGCTATGACCAGTGTCTCGATACTGGGGGTGTTGGCCTGAGAGAGGACATTGATATTGGAGCGCCTGTCCTGCCACTGAATTTGCAGGATCTTGTGGAGGCACCACTGGTGATATCTCTCCAGGGCTTTGAGATGTCTGTACAGTGTCCATGTTTCCAACACATACAGGAGGGCAGGTAACGCCGCAGCCCTGACAACCACGAGCTTGGTGCCAGGTTTGAGGTCTTTGTCGTCAAACACTCTTTTCCTCAGACGACCGAAGGCTGCGCTGGCACACTGGAGGCGATGCTGAGTTTCATCGTCGATGTCTGCCCTTGCTGAGTGGAGGCTTCCAAGGTATGGGAAGTGATCCACATTGTCCAGTGGTTCGCCGTGGATCTTGATAGTCGGAGCACAGTGTTGGCTGTGGGAGCAGGCTGGTAGAGGACCTTTGTCTTCCGGATGTTTAGCTTAAGGCCCATTCTTTCATGCCAAGTACCCAAGGACCTACCCCACTGAGAGCAAAGAATGGAGTGGCGCTGATCAAGGGCAGAGAGGCAGTCAGCACTCATAGGAAGGAGCACTTTGAAGATCTTCTCAATCGCAATTCAGTCCTTGATGCAAACATCCTCGACCACATTCCACAGCATGCTACCCGCCATGATCTCAGCACAACCCCAGCCCAACACGAGATCGAAAAGGCCATCCAACAGCTAAAAAACAATAAGGCCACCGGCATAGACAGGATTCCCACCGAAATTCTAAAATACAGCGGAGAGGCACTCTTAACACAAATGTATGGTTTCATCTCCCTCATCTGGAAGGAGGGGAGCATGTCAGGGGATCACTGAGATGCCGTAATTGTGACCATCTTCAAAAAAGGTGATAAGACTGACTGTGGTAACTACAGAAGGGTATCCCTGCTGTCGGCCACAGGGAAGGTCATCGCAAGAGCCCTTCTCAACCGCCTCCTCCCTGTGGCTGAAAAGCTCGTACCGGAATCACAATGTGGATTCCATCCATCAAGAGGCACAGTGGACATGATCTTCACAGCAAGACAACTCCAAGAAAAATGTAGGGAGCAGCAGCAACCTGTATACATGGTCTTCTTTGACCTCACAATGGCCTTCGACTCTATCAACCGGGAGGGATTATGGAACATCCTCCTCAAATTTGGCTGCCCGGAGAAATTCGTCACCATCCTCCGCCAGCTGCAGGACGACATGTAAGCTGTAATCATTGCCATCACATCTGCCACTGACCCAATCCGAGTACAAAATGGGGTCAAGCAAGGCTGTGTCATTGCACCAATGCTCTTTTCCATCTTCCTCACTGCAACACTCCACTTCATCTCCATGAAGCTCCCTGCCGGAGTAAATCTACTCTACAGGACAAGTGGCAAACTATTTAACCTACATCGCCTCCAGTCCGGAACCAAGGCCAATCCAACCTCTGTCATTGAGCTGCAGTGTGCTGATGATGCTTAAGTATGTGCACACTCAGAGGCAGAGCTTCAAACCCTCGTCGATGCATTCACGGAGGCGTATGAAAGATACCTGTTGTAGTTGGCCTCTGGCAGGCTGAACAAATCCACCCATGTGTTTAAAACCATCAAAGAGTTTCTTTCTTCCTCTGCCTCACACAAACTCCCCAACCACCCCAACCCAATCCCACCCCGCGTTATTGTCCTTCATAGAAATTCCCAATAATGTAACATCCAGTGTCCAGCAAATTAAGCGAGGAATGGTTGGTGCAGTGCTGTAGAATCTGCTGTAAAAGGTAAACCAGGAGGTTTCCACAGCACCCGCACTCTTGGGCTTTAGAAATGTTTCTGTAATAGAAATGTAGACTTAATTGACTGCAGTCCAAGACGCTACATGAAGGAAAGAAATTAAGATCTCCTCTGAGGGCTGAATCTGACATGAAAGGGTAGTGTTACGACCAGGTGAGAAGGGGTCTAGTGATTCCCTCTCAGCCTTTGCCTGGTTTAACTGTAACAGGGTTTAATTTTAAAACACCGTGTTTTTAACTCCCCCTCAGTGAATCCTTGTTCACTTCCTTCCAATTGTAAGGCAAAGAAATCAGACAGGTTTTCTTAGATTTAAATAAGAAAGGTAGAAGTTTATTCATCTTAAACTCTAATTCAGGTAATGACTATGAGTACGCAACACGACCACACTAGCATGCAAATGCGATAAACACACACGCAGATAGAGACAGAAAAAGTAGAAGGAATAAAGGGGAAATGTTTGAGGCAATATCTGATTGTTACAGTCCTTTGAGTTTGATGTTGAGTCTTTAGTTGCCAGTAAGTCTTGCTGTTTTTTGGGGCCCACTGCACGCTTTAACTTGTTTCGATGTAGGAGTCTTTTCTCTGTTGAGATTTACGTGTCTTCTGTGGGTCCAGTGGCTTGGGAGAAGGCAAGAGAGAGACAGCCAGGAGAGAGGCTTTCTTGTTCCGGCTTCAGTTGCAAACTCTGCAGTTTGTGTCCTCAAATTTTCCTGTGTCGAATTCAAAAAAGCCTGGACCAGCTGGTTAGTCATGTGACCAGCTGGTTTAACCACTTCTGCGTTTATAGATTCTATCATCTCAACAGACCCTGGAATGCAAGCTTTCTTACACCTTCAGTGTTTGCTGATCAAAATCCATCTGGGTTAATTGGACCAGGGAGTAGTTCTTTGTCTCTCCAAGCACTATCTCTTAGTATGTAAATGTCCTTCCAGCCAAGTGTCTGGTGGTCACTTGGAAAACAAGTCATTTCTTCACTCCAGCAACAATTTAAAATTAGTGCTTATATGATGAAATTAATATGCCTCATTCTTCATGACAGTAGAAATTCCAACCTCAGACTTCACATGCACACTGCTTTCCTGCATGCAATATTTTCAAGTAGAGGTTAATCTATTTAAAATTAATGAGTTAATCCTGCATTAAAATAGTACACATAGGAATATCATATGAGCACTTTAAACATTCCTACATGAAGGTCCACATTTATGCATTGAGTTAATTGAGGTAATAGTGGGACATTTAGAAAATGATAATGTAATCAGGCAGAGCCAACATGGTTTTGTGAAAGGGAAATCACATTTAATTAATTTATTAGATTTCTTTGAGAATGTAACAAGCAAGGTGGATAAAGGGGAACCTGTAGATGTGGCGTACTTGGATTTCCAAAAGGCATTCGATAAGATGCCACATCAAAGATGACAACACAAAATAAGAGCTCACGGTGTAGGGGATAACATATTAGCATGGATAGAGGATTGGTTAGCTAACAGGAAGTAGAGAGTAGGGATAAATGGGTCATTTTCAGTTTGGCAAACCATTACTTGTGGAGTGCCAAAGGGATCAGTGCTGGGCTTCAACTATTTACATTCTAAATCAATGACTTGGATGAAGGGACCAAATGTATGCTTGCTAAATTTGCTGATGACACAAAGATAGGTAGGAAAGTAAGCTGTCAAGAGGACATAAAGAGTCTGCAATGGGATTTAGATAGGTTAAGTGAGTGGGCAAAAATTTGGCAGATGGAATATAATGTGGGAAAATGTGAACTTGTCCACTTTGGCAGGAAGAATAGAAAAGAAGTATATTATTTGAATAGAGAGAGACTGCAGAACTCTGCAGTACAGAGAGATCTGGGTGTCTTGGTACATGAATAACAAAAAGTTAGTATGCATGTACAGCAAGTTATTACGAAGGTAAATGGAATGTTGTGTTTCTTGTGAATTACCCTTTAACTGGGCAGATCGATGATGTACAAACTCCCAATATGGCTCGGCATAGTACTTATGAAAATAAAAACAAATACTAACTTACTACAGAAAACAATTGAGAATAAAACTTGCACATGAACAAGAATAGGTAATAAATGAGGTATTGATTTTATTTGGATTTCAGTGAACAGTACAACATTGTCTCAAACATTGGACCTAATTTGGTATCCAAAGATGGAAGGACTGTGTAGATAGGATTAGAGTGCCACCAAGAGCACAGGTTGCCAGCTTGCACTTTTCCAGTTAATCACCATGAAGATGTAAACAACAAGATGTCATGGGTAAAGAGAGAGGGCTATAATGGCAACGTTTAGGTCAGACACAGCAAGTATATATTTTTACAGATGGTGATCAACACTTGGAATGGGCTACCAGTAACTGAGGCCAGAATTCTGTAATTGGGAGCTGGAGTTGCTATTCGGAGAATCATGGATATTCTAGCACAGAAACAGGACATTTGGCCCATTAAGCCCAAGCTGTGTTATTCTCCATATCAGCCACTTAATCTAAACCCACTCTTCTGCCTGGTCCCCTTCACCTTTAATATTCTTCTTTTCCAAGAAATTATCTCATTCACTTTTAAAAGCTTGTGACCAATAATTCCACATTCTAACCACACTCGGTGGAAAGACATTTTTTTCAAAACTCATCCTTAATTCTTTTTAGGACCATCTAAAATTTGTGGCCTCACCAAGCACAGAAGGAAACTATCACCACCTTGCCAAAACCTAATTCATTGTTAGTTCTTCAAAACATTCTATAAATTTGGTCAGGCATGACTTGACTTTTAGAAATCTATGCCAACTGATCTTGATTAATTCATGTTTCTTCAAAAATCTGCTTTCCTGTCATAATTCTGCCGCAGTGTAATGGAAGGACTGTAAACTAGGCCCCGGTCTCTGCTGAAGTTTCCTCAAGGTTCTATTTGGGCCCAGGGAACGGAAATCCCAGGAAAAAAAATTTCCGGTCCCCCAATTTGAGTTATGCAAGGTGGCTACAACTGCAAGCTCAATGAGATGTGATGTCTCTTGGCCAGGCATAAGCAGCACCTACCTGATGGTCCAGGCCCGTATCCCTGAGAAAAATCATGCACCCGATAGGGCCTTTGGCCCAAAGCAGTCATCTGAAGAGGAAGCAGCTGCCAAGTGGCGCATTACTCGACACCATCCCCTCCCCTCACACCCCATCTCTGGTGGGTGCTAGAGATGTGCCCAAAGTGGCATCAGTGACATCGTTGAAATTTTGTTTGAAACTGGGAATTGCATTAGAGACTGCCCGAAAAGAAAAGGGTTTGTTTTTGATTTGAGGAGAGGATTTAAACAACCATAACTTAATAAACACTCGTCATGCTGAGATTTTATTAGTAAATTAATGGGCTGCTAACATTTCACATCATGCATCTCACCTAAACTAGTAGTTACACAAAATAAAGATGTAATTTCATCACAATAGTAATTAGCTGTTATTTAATTACACCACTGTCAAATCGTTGCAATTATAGTAACAGTCTGGGCAATGTAACATCCCAGGGATGGGAAATGAGAGTCTTGGACATTCTCACTGTATATGACCAAAAATGAGTGCTCCAAACTCTATACTGCGTTCAGTTTAAATATTTATGCTAAGTATATTCTCATGGCCAAGCTTCTCTGCAAAAAAACTGGATTTTATTCAACACAATAATACATCAGTTCTAGTCATTGCCCCATCCGCCCAGTTGGAAAAGGTACAACCACGTAGCAGGAAAATCCTAGGCTCAGAATTGGCTGATCTCAGCCAATGTCGTAAAATGGCCATCACTGCCCCAATCTAGAGAGGGTTTAAAAAAAAAGAGCAGCCATTCCAGTTTGCGATCCAAGTGATGATAAAATGCACATATGCATTTGCACAGCTGAAGATGGGACTGGGTTCAGCTGTGCTGCTCTGCCAATATATGTGCTCTTGGCGATTCACTGGAGGGAACTGGTGCCATGGAATTCCACCCTTCCAAAATTAATCTTCTCTGAGAGAAAAATACTATTAACTAATATGCAGTAAGCTGAAAATTCAGAACTATAACCAATATATAAATAGTTGACAACAATGTCAAATATGTTATAATTTCTGCAGCAACATTAGAATTGCTAGTATTGTTTACTTAAAAAAAAAATCAAAGTAGCCCATTTCTTTAATTTAGCTAGCAGCATTGTTCCTTTGATATGAAAGAACTGGTTTGCTCCATTATAAAGATTGTTTTACAATTGATATAGGTATGTATATCTTCGAGGTTATGCACCATTGCCGTTAGGCATCTAATATGTGGCTTATTAATTACATACACATATGAAGTTAAAGGTTTGTCTCAGAATCTCCACAAGGTATTAACATGAAAAGCTGGTGGTGAAACCGAGGAAGTTAGCAGGACACCAGTTCTTCTGTAATCTAATATCTAATTGGAATGAAAAGCTCAATTTCACATTAGAAGATGATGGTATCCTCACACCTAATCCCCCTTCTCACATCCGACTTCCTCATCCCAATCTCTATTCTGATTTAAAAGCTGCAGATGGAATAAGCATGAACCTCTTACTCCACCCTCCCCAAAACCCTACCCTTGTGCCTTTCCATTTTGAAGATACCTGGAAGAACTGTAACCTGGTCAGGTAGTGGTGGAAAAGCAACAGGTGGAAGAGCAAGAAGTCAGTGATGATGAAGAAACACCATCACTCGATCTCACACTCACAGCCACCAGCTCAGATACTGACACTGAATGCAATATAGCCATTCTCCCCTCCTCCTCCTTCCTCTAGCAGCTTGCCCAGCTTTGAGTGCCCTAAGTTCATTCTCCAAGGGGTATTTACCCCTGTTCATCTCCCCACTTGACCTCAGCAAATGTATTTGTATTAGAGTTTAGCCCCTTGGTGTTTTATTTTTCAAATAACCAGAGAGCGACAGGTTTTCTTTTAGGTTTTAAAAAACAGAAAGTCAATTGCCTATTGATCAATACGCCTTATCCCGAAATTGTTGCAACCGCATCCACTTAGGCATTCAATTGCACACGCGCACACACACACAAGTGCACGCAAGAAGAAACAGATAGAGAAGGGAAAGAGGAAGGTGTTTTTTAATGGAGGGGGGGGGGGGGGAAGGGTTACAATAAACCTGTTGAATTCTCTTGAGAATCAAGTTCTAGATGGGATGAAGGCCTGAGATGATAGTAGATGTCTCTCTTGATTGAAGGTACTGTTGAAGATGGTGGGTTACTTCTAGCTCTCACTGCTGTATGTTGGCCTTCATTGCAAGAGGATTTGAGCACAGGAGCAAGGATGTCTTACTGCAGTTATACAGGGCCTTGGTGAGACCACATCTGGAGTATTGTGTGCAGATTTGGTCTCCTTATCTGAGGAAGGACATTCATGACATGGACAGAGTGCAAAGAAGATTTACTTGGCTGGTTCCTGGGATGGCAAGATTGACGTATGAGGAGAGATTAGGTCGACTAGGCCTATATTCACTATAGTTTAGAAGAATGAGAGGGAATCTCATAGAAACCCATTAAATTCTAACTGGACTAGACAGGCTGGATGCAGGGAGAATGTTCCCGATGGCTGGGGAGTCCAGAACCAGGGGTCGCAGTCTCAGGATACAGGATATGCCATTTAGAACCGAGGTGAGAAGAAATTTCTTCACTCAGAGGGTGGTGAACCTGTGGAACTCTCTGCCGCAGAAGGCAGTGGAGGCCAAGTCATTAAATATATTCAAGAAGTAGATATATTTCTTAATGCCAAAGGGATCAAGGGATATGGGGAAAAAGTGGGAACAGGGTACTGAATTAGACGATCAGCCATGATCTTTTTTTGAATGGTGGAGTGGGCCCGAAGGGCCAAATGGCCTACTCCTGCTCCTATTTTCTATGTATACTGTAGATGTCGGATTTTTTCAGCAGAACACTGTTCTTCCTGACTTGGCTTAAACTCAAGCTGTTACAAGTAGCTTCACCTTCTGTCAGTCTCTCTCTCTCTCACTCTCTGGCTGTCTTTTTTAAAGGTAAAACTGTGTCACCTCTCACCTCCTGGCAGGAGACATTCTCGTCTCTTCCTATGGTGAATGCACAATGGCCCAGGACGTGATTACTTCACACCTCCTTTAGTTCTGAAGAAGACATTCAATTCTGGAATGTTTTTAGGATAGGTGGAAGATGGGTTCCATTAACACTTTTTAGCTTTGAAGATTTGTCCTTTGTCATTGTCAGACAGTTTGAATACACAAACGGCAAATCTCCTTTTCTTCGGTGGCCATTTTGGACCATTCTTCACTCTATAAAATAAAGGTTAATTTTTTAAAGACAAAGTCTGTTTCTCATAACTCTTCAGAGTTCGTACATGATTGTTTATTATCGCACCTCCAGTGTGCGTGACATTAGCTTGTGCAGAAGTCTTGACATCAGCAAAACGTTCTTCAGCACCTGCCACACCACTAGTTGCTGATTGCTGTCATAATCTGCCGACACTGCATACTTCTGGTGGATGCCCACTGTATGTGCAGTAACACTCTCATCAATGTGGCGTCTGGTGTGACTCACACCAAAAGTGTGTGTGCAAGCCATGGACGCCATTTTGGACCTCTAAGACCATTCACTCTGTCCAAAAAAATGGGTGCTACAGATCTGAATTTTGCTCTGCAGATTCCTAACTTCAGCTGATGCTTCTTACATATCGGCTAGAATTTACTGATTAAGGCAGTGGCTTCGCCTACCAGCTGGAAAGCCAGAGGCAAGCCTGTCTCTGCCCAGCCTGTAGGCCACGCGGCTATTTTGCGTGGCACAGGCCCTTAATTGAGGCAGGAGGTCCCATCTCCAAGAGCTGTCGGACAATCAGAGGGTTGGTAGCTCTTCAGTCCCAGCACCGCCACCCGGTGCAGTGGCCACTGCTGGGCCTGCACCCAGCAAAAAGAGGTGCATGGACGTCGGCTTCCAAAAAGGCAAGTGGGATCGAGCCTCACCAGGGACCACTGGGTAGGTCCAGGGGGTGGGGGTAGTTGTTTCAGTGGGGCTGCCCGTGCTGCTAGGGGGGTCCTCCGTGGGGCCCCCAAGGAGGCTGCCACGTATTACTAGGCAGCCTCCTCAGGTACCGAAGTGCCCATCCATTGCTGGTAAATATCAACGGCGGGAAAATGCTCCTATGTGGCCAATAATTGGCCACTTAAGAGCCTCAATTGGCCTAAGGGCAGGTGGGCCACTTGCCACTTCCACCACCGCTGGTGAAATAGCAGCAGGGGTGGGTAGGCTATGGGCATGGCACCCCCACCATCCCATTGGATTTTACAACCCCCCCCCCACCGCCTTCTAGCCCACTCCCAGGGGGGCATAAAATTCCGGCCATCATCTTGCCATGCATTCTCAATTTTCATGGAAAAAAATTAAATGCACTAGTTGACCTTCTATGGCATTGTATATGGAGAGTCAAGGGAAAGGCTACTATTCAGGTCAAGTAAGGTGAGAGGGTGGTGGCATAATCAGAGCAAGGTCGGGGTAGAGGAGGAGGCAAATGAAAGGGAAGAGCACCAGCATAAGATGGAAGGAGGTAGAGAAAGTGAGGCTAGAGAAGCAGGAAGGGGTTCAATTATACGCATGTTAGAGGGTGCTGAAATAGGTTGCACAGGGAGCCAGTGCAATGGAGTGGGCCTGTGGTATTGGCTGTTTTGTCTGCATTGGCCATGACAGAAACTGGCTGGGGCAATAATTCAGGCCGCAGCCACAGAGAGGTGCCTCTAATTCAGTAGACTGAGTAGAGGACTACCACTAGGACACCATGAGGAAAGGCTCTAGCAGAGTTGTGGGAGGAGAGGAAGTCCAAGAGAGCTGAATGGTGGAAATATATTTTTAAAGTTTTACATTTATTTGTAAACAATCCTATTTACCTCCTTTAATAGACACAAATATGACTGATAGATAACTTCGAAGCTCAGAAACTTAAGCTACTTGACAGCGACAACTGGAAGACAGAGCTGGGAATTGCCTGCAGACTCAGTCTATTTTTAAAAAATATGTCATTAACTCTTACTATATTTTATAACACCTATTGTTTCAGCAGCTAAGTGTATGTGTTATCACATTTTGAAAATCTCTATCACAGCACCATATACAAGTCATACAACATAGAAGGAGGCCACTGTGCCGACTCTTTGAGGAGCTATCTGATTAGTCTCACTCCTTGCTCTTTCCCCATAGCCCTGAAAATGTCTCCTTTCAGGAACACATCCACTTTTGTCACAATGACATTAACAGTGGGAAGGTATCATCACTGTGTGACTAGTTTACAAAAGCTACTTTTATTATAAATGTGGGCATAGGCGACCACGCTCTGGAAGTGGTTCAAGAGTTCACCTACCTAGGCTCAACTATCACCAGTAACCTGTCTCTAGATGCAGATCAACAAGCGCATGGGAAAGGCTTCCACTGTTATGTCCAGACTGGCCAAGAGAGTGTGGGAAAATGGCACACTGACACGGAACACAAAAGTCCGAGTGTATCAAGCCTGTATCCTCAGTACCTTGCTCTATGGCAGCGAGGCCTGGACAACGTATGTCAGCCAAGAGCGATGTCTCAATTCATTCCATCTTCGCTGCCTCCGGAGAATACTTGGCATCAGGTGGCAGGACCGTATCTCCAACACAGAAGTCCTCGAGGCGGCCAACATCCCCAGCTTATACACACTACTGAGTCAGCGGCGCTTGAGATGGCTTGGCCATGTGAGCCGCATGGAAGATGGCAGGATCCCCAAAGACACATTGTACAGCGAGCTCGCCACTGGTATCAGACCCACCGGCTGTCCATGTCTCCGCTTTAAAGACGTCTGCAAATGCGACATGAAGTCCTGTGACATTGATCACAAGTCGTGGGAGTCAGTTGCCAGCGTTCGCCAGAGCTGGCGGGCAGCCATAAAGGCGGGGCTAAAGTGTGGCGAGTCGAAGAGACTTAGCAGTTGGCAGGAAAAAAGACAAGAGGCGCAAGGAGAGAGCCAACTGTGTAACAGCCCCGACAAACAAATTTTTCTGCAGCACCTGTGGAAGAGTCTGTCACTCTAGAATTGGCCTTTATAGCCAGTCCAGGCGCTGCTCCACACACCACTGACCACCTCCAGGCGCTTACCCATTGTCTCTCGAGACAAGGAGGCCAAAGAACAAGAACAGGGCATAGGAATTTATATTGCAATATAAATAAGGATAGAATGTAATGACTTTAAATGATAATGGAATTATGCCTGTCCTGCCCTCTAACCTCACTTCAGTTGAAGAAAACACTTGGTCCTGACTCCCCATATACGATGCTAATGGAGTTTGACTAGTATATTTTAAAAATATAAAAGCCACTCATTTATAGTTTTCACAAACAATAGACAAACTTGTGGAATTCAATTGACAAAGCAACAGTAAAAATTCCAAAGTACAATTTAAAAACAGATATTTGACTTATTCATTCACTGATTCAGTAGCCTTGATGTTCTCTCTCGCATGGAATATACATCACTAATTTTACAAATCAGCTATTTCTGTGACTCACCTGAGCTTTGGTTCAGTGGTAGTACTCTCACCTCTGAATCAAAAGTTGTGAGTTCAAGCCCCATTCCAGGGACTCACATAATCTAAGCTGATACTTCAGTGCAGTACTAAGGCAGTGCTGCACTGTTGGAGATACTGTCTTTCAGATGAAACCATTAAACGGAGTCCCTGTTTGCCTTCTCAGGTGGACAGAACAGATTCTATGCCATTATTCAAAGAAGAGCAGGGGAGGTATCCTGAAGCTCCTTTAAAAACCCACCTCTTTTTCCAAGCATTAGGTTATCCATCCTAATATCCCCTTCTTTGGCTCGGCATCCACTTGTGTCTAAAAGAAAGCTTTGTGAACCTCCTTGGGTTGTCTTTCTATATTAAAGGTGCTATACGAATGCAAGTTTTTGTTGATCTCATGCAGTATATGAAGGAAGCACTAAGTAAAGGTCTTGCATTGCCCCACGGGGGAGGTGTAAAAGAGAGCACGAACGAGCAAGTGAGAAAGATTATTGGTGAAGTCAGCAGCACTGCTCAGGAACACCTTCTGATATACCTGAGACACTGCTTATTTGTCTAAGTATGGAGGCAAGTCAAAACAAAGGGTACACACATAAAACATTAATTCCTTGCGGTTCGCCGCAGATACCACCTGATCATTTGATTATTTCCAGCATTTTCTGCTTTTGCTTCAGATTTCCAACAACCACAGTTCCTTTGCATTTTCTAATAAAACAAGCTTTTAATTTTTACTTTTAATATTCCCCCATTATGTAGCCCCCTGCATCATGGATGAGGCCTACCTGCAGTAGGTTTGTCGTTTGTGATTGTGGAGTTCTGGTAGATGGAGCGTCTTCCATTCTGTGGCTGTCCAATTACAGGTGTAGCAGGAGAGTTTACATTAGACAGAATGCAACCCGTCACTCTCTAGGAGAAAATTCAGGAAAAAATGATGAAAGACACAGGTTATTATTGTCAGCCACCAGCATGTGGTATGTTCACAGTGACACTAATTAGCTTCTCAGCTAAGAGCAGTTTATAACACCTTCCATTTTCAAAAGAGATAGAATAGCTCCCATCAGTAAATAGAGGTACTTATATTTATTATTTCCAATTAGCACTTCATTTAAAAGTGAAATTACTTTATTTCAAAGATCCTGTTAACTGGTGCTTTATTTGTACTAATTTTGACTGTAAGAGCAGAATTTCAATTACTTCTCTTGTAATAGGCTGCAAAGGATCAGCTCAACTGCACAAGGACAGCATTTATATTGTACCTTGTCAAATCATTGAAATAGGATTGACACAATTAGTGGTAAGAGTGCAGTGACTGTTGTCACATAGATAAATGCAGTAGAAATTCTGCACTAGCAACACTGCACAAACAGCAAAGAAACGATTAGCCAAGTCAATTGTTTTTTAAGGTACTTATTGATGAGACAAGATGATGCTGGACACTGGGAAGCTTGTTGGCAGAAAGGCAATCGCTATCTTGGTTTATCTCCGCCCCTTCCCACTGTAATCTTTCTTTTCTATCCCCAGTTAAATCAAAACTACTATGGTCATTGCTCCTCTGAACTTCCTTCTCCTGTTTCTTGGATCACTATGTCAGCGGTCTCATGTGCTACTCTTCCACCCCTGCATCCTGACTGTATTGAAATCAAGATTGACTGCACCACATTCTACTCTAACTCAGCAGTCTGCAACCTTTTTTACCTGAGGAGCCATATCTAAAAAAAAATTGCCTAAAATAAAAACTATTGGGAACTGCAAGACAAAAACTCAACATTTCTAAACCAAATACTTGGCAAATTGCCAAGTGTCTCTGGTCGAATGCATAATTTGCATGTATAATAAATAAAATGTGTTGAATTTATGTATTAGTAATAAAAAAAAAAGAGCTAACTCTGAATTATCACATTTTTGGATTTTATTTTTTACTATACTTTTGTCCGTAAAATCATTTTTAAAACAAATCAACTTAAAGTGCATAGAATTAAGATAATTCTTTTGGTGATTGATTCTTGTGACTGAAAAAAAGCTTCTAATAGCACATTCAG
Organism: Heterodontus francisci; assembly: GCF_036365525.1. Lineage (NCBI taxonomy): Eukaryota > Metazoa > Chordata > Chondrichthyes > Heterodontiformes > Heterodontidae > Heterodontus > Heterodontus francisci. The sequence continues at coordinate 76,382,353 of NC_090378.1, read as the reverse complement.
AATAATTTATCATCTGAGCTATACTTGAAACAATAATAATCGCAACCACAAAACTTGTTCCTCGAACCAAAGGCATTATCTATAACCATATGTCACTTTACCACTTGAACAGGTTGATTTAGAGAACAATGATATTTTTCAGTAAAATAATCATTTGAAACCATAAAGTGTAGCATAATGATTAGCATTTTATCCCCACAATTAAAGACGGCTTTCGCTTTTCTTGACTTAATTTCTTTTTTAGGTTTTTTTCTTGTTAATACGATCGAACTGGAAAAGAATGGGGGAGCCGCAAATGAGATGTTAAAGAGTTGCGTGCAGTTCCAGAGCCACAGGTTGCTGGCTCCTGCTCTAACGCATTCTTTCCCCAAGCTTCAAAACTGTGGAATTCCTTACCTCCCATTACTTTATGATTTACACTACTCTTTTCAGCCTTGGTGGTATTCTCTGTTTTAACCCTTCATCTAGGTTTCACAGTTTAAAAAAATAGAAAAACACACTTAAAAATTAAGGGCTATTTCTTCATGGAATGGGGTAATTTGAAAAGAAAAAAAGCCTGTTGCTTTTTTTAAACTCCCGCTCCTGTGATTCCATCCAGAAGTGCTCAAGAATTAAATGTTTGTGGCATGTTTGATGGCATTATTGTCCATTAAAGCAACGTCATATTAAGTTCTTTCCTGATGACATTCATAATCCAAGCAGAATTGGTTTACCGTACAGCTAATTTCAAAAAGGTCATCTACTTCCGAAATGGTGTACGATGGTTTCAGCATAATTTAAGCTAAATCAGAAATGAGAGCTAAAGTTTCAATGAATAAATAAACAGAAATCCATTACTGACATCACTTCAGAAACATGTACTTGGCCCCTACGAATGCCAGTACAAGGCAGAGTCAAGGTTAACAGGTTCAGTCCTATTGCTTTCATGTGGCACAAAAGCATGGATCAAAAAGATGCCTGTCCACAAAGACAAAAAGAATTAATAACAGCTGTTGTTGGCAGACCTTGATCTGTTTCCATATTACAATAGCAAGTTGATACTTGATAGCAAACTCCTTGCTCTCACTAGATAAAAGGTTCCATCACAGTTACTTTTAGATGAAACATCCTCTTTGGTGAGAAAAAGGCTAAAGGTTACCAGGTAATGAGAGACTTGCCGGAGCAGATTACACATTCTATTATCAGAAAGTAGAGACCTTTGCAGTGTGCTGCAGTCATGTGAGGTGACTGAGCTCCACACTATATGTTATATATCTGTAGGTTGGTCCCACCCCAGTGTCTCAGTTGACAAATCTACCAGCCAATGCGTAAGTAAACCATATATGGCATGTAAACATGATTCAGAATTTGCTGTGTCTATATCTTCCCAAATGACCTTAGATATGATAGTCACTGTTACGATAACCTGTATAAGTAGGGAGGTGTAAAGTGGCTACAATTTACTTCAGCACACCAGAAGATAAAATAAAAGTTAAGTCTAGCGATTTTAGGGCATAGAATTTTATACAGAAGGAAGCTCTTCAGCTCATTGCACCTGTACCAACTCTCTGAAAGAGCTATTTAATTTAATTCCCATAACTTTAAAAAAAAAATCCACTTCCCTATTAAAATCTGTAATGCCTTCTGCTTACATTATAGTTTCTGATAGGACATTCCAGGGATCCTGACATCGGACGTGGAGATCGCAGTACACAATTAACATGCACCCATTCATTACGTCGCAGGCAGCACAGTAAATTTGTGCTGTCTACTGTTTTAAACGATTGCTGTTCATTGCAGGGGGCCTGATAGTGTGAGTGGGTAATGCTACTTAAAGACAGCCTGCACCTCTTAAAGGGGAGAACATAAGACCATAAGAAATAGGAGCAAGACTAGAACTTGAGCCTGCTCCGCCATTCAACATGGCTGATCTTCTGCCTCAACTCCACTTTACCAACTGCTCCCCATATCCATTAATTCTCTGAGAGATCAACAATCTGTCAGTCTCAGCCTTAAATATATACAACGATGGAGCATCCATCACCCTCTGGGTAGAGAATTCCAAAGATATACAACCATTTGAGTGAAGAAATTTCTCCTCTTCTCAGTCCTAAATGATTGATCCCTTATCCTGAGACTGTGCCCCCATATTCTAGATTTTCAGGGCGGGGCGAAATAACCTCTCAGTGTCTACCTTATCCAGCCCCTTCAGAATATTGTATGTTTCAATGAGATTACTTCTCATTCTTCTACACTCCAGATAATACAAGTTCAATTTACTCAGACTCTCAACATAGGACAACCCTCTCACCCCAGGAACCGATCTAGTGAACCATCACTGTATCACCTCCAATGGAAGTATATCCTTCCTTAAATATGGAGACCAAATCTGCACACAGTACTCCACAGGTGTGATCTCCCCAAAGCCCTGTACAACTGCAGCAAGGCTTCTGCATTCTTGTACTTCAATCCTCTTGTAATAAAGGTCAACATGTAATTTGCCTTCCAATTGCTTGATGTACCTGCATGTTACGTCCTGTGCTCCTTGTACAAGTACACTAAGTCTCTCTGAACAACAACATCTAGAAATTTCACGCTGTTATGGTCCCTGTTGGAGACCACCAAAAAACAAAAAGAATCAAATCCATCGATTGACCCCAATTTAGGAAATCAAACCAAATGGACAAGATTTCACTTTTATAAATTTTACTTTAACACTCAAACTAAAACCAACATAAATTAAACATGAAGCAACAGATGGATCACGGTCTATACATATGTTACAAATTACACCTGAACGATCAGATGCAACAGAGATGGGTCTCACAGTTTCACTGGGCAGTCCACCAGCAGATATGGCAACAATTACTATCCCACAGTTCTTCACAACTCTGAAGTCCCTCAGGTAGATTTTCAGCTCTTTCTTTACGGATTTAGCCACTGTTCTTCTTCTGACAGCAGTTCCTTCTCAATCCAAACTCCACAGGTGTGGTCTTCACCACAAGGCACACTTCTCCAGAACCTCCTCAGCTCTGCTCACAACAGTCTTGATGGCGTAGATTTACCAATCTTCCCTTTATCCGAGTCCTTCAGTGACAACCAGTGCACCGTATGGCCGGGTCTGGTTAGTCAGCTACTTTAAGTAACAGATTCAGTTTTCACTTTCTCCTGCTTGCCCACTCATGCCTGATTTGCCTGGTCTGAATGATCTGGGGAGGATTCTTTCTCCTTTTATCTGCTTCACCCAGTGTCAGTTTCCTTGGAAACCTGAAGTTGTTTTCCAGCTTCTGTTTCTGTTTCAATTCTAGTTTCCCTCTCAGGATCTGAAGAAAACACACTTTGCAATGACAGACTCCATCACAGATGCCTTTTCAACATATTCTGCTTTTCTACTCTTACTACCAAAATGAATAACCTCACACTTTCCCATCTGTCACCCTGTTCACTTAACCTGTCTCTATCTGTTTGCAGCCTCTTTGTGTCCTCCTCACAGCTTACATTCCCACCTAACTTGGTATCATCAGCAATCTTTGATACATTACTCTTGGTCAGTGCATCTAAATGAATTATATAGATTGTAAATAGCTGAGGTCCTAGCACTGATCCTTGCAGCACTCCATTAGTTAAAGCCTGCCAACTTGAAAATGCCCAGCTTATCCCTACTCTCTGCTTCCTGCATTAACTAATTCTCTATCCATATATTACCCCTAACTCCATGCATCTTATCTTGTAAGGTAAATTGAAGCTGCAAAAGGTGGTGGGAGTCCTTTGAAAAGTGAATCTGTGCTGTGATACTTTGTGAAATGGCTGAATATGTGACGGCATGCACCAAAGTTTTCTGACAATGATACAAAAGCAAAATACTGCAGATGCTGGAAATCTGAAATAAAAACAGAAAATGTTGGAAATACTCAGCGGGTCTGGCAACATCTGTGGAGAGAGAAACAGCGTTAATGGCCAGGATTTTACCGGACCCCAGGAAGCAGGTTGGGAGGTGGGGGAGGCGAGCTGGTAAAATCACGGGGAGCCCAGTCAGGTCAGCTCCCCGACACGGTCCTGCTGTTGGGACGTTTCACCGATGAGATTGAAAGTGGAAAGGCTGCCTGCTCCAAGGAGGTTGGCAAATTTCCATAATATAATGCCCAATTAGGAGCCACTTTACAGTGCTGTCAACATTTTCTGGAAGGTGGGTGACCCCTCGTCGTGTGGGGAGGCTGCCAGATAAATGGAGGTAGCCCCTCCCCCCCCATCCCGGTGGCAGACCAGGGAGGGACGGTTTTATGTAATAAAGAGGGGTCTGTGGAAAGAGAAGGCAGTCCTGCAACCCCAATGATTTCCCCGGAGCAGTTTTCCCCCGACACTGGGCCCCATGATTTTTTTAAATGTTTTTGTCCTCTTACCTGCCTAGCTGCTGAGGACTCCTGCATCCTGCATACCTCATTAGCGACCACCTGTGCCAGTGGTGCTACTGAGGCTTCAGAGTTGCTGGCCCTCTGACTGGGCTGACAGCATCAGGAGCCCGAGCCCATAGGTGGCCAGTCAGCAGGCTGCAGTGGTAGAATTGCTGAGGTGGTCCTGCTGCGGGCAAGTGCAGGCTCAGGACCTGCTTTTTACCCCGACATCAGGGTCCCGACTCTCCTCGTAAAACTCAGCCCAATGTTTCAGGTTGTTTTACTGGGCACTTTACAGCCTTCCACACTCAACACTGAGTTCAACAATTTTAGATAGTAACCTCTGCCCGATTCCATTTTCTTTTTCTTTGCTAGTTTGGGCTTTTCTCTCTTTCCCTTCTTTGCTTTCAGGCAGCAGCTATTCATTCGTTCTGCCATTCACACCTCCTAGAGACATTTAGATTAGATTAGATTAGAGATACAGCACTGAAACAGGCCCTTCGGCCCACCGAGTCTGTGCCGAACATCAACCACCCATTTATACTAATCCTACACTAATCCCATATTCCTACCAAACATCCCCACCTGTCCCTATATTTCCCTATCACCTACCTATACTAGTGACAATTTATAATGGCCAATTTACCTATCAACCTGCAAGTCTTTTGGCTTGTGGGAGGAAACCGGAGCACCCGGAGAAAACCCACGCAGACACAGGGAGAACTTGCAAACTCCACACAGGCAGTATCCGGAATCGAACCCGGGTCCCTGGAGCTGTGAGGCTGCGGTGCTAACCACTGCGCCACATATTTTTGTTTCTTTACTTGTCCCATTACCACTCCCTTTGGCCTTGAACCATGGACCTTTTTGTCATGTAATCTCTCCTGTCTTCCACCAAATCACAGACTTTCCCTTCTGTTTACCGCTTTCACTTTCTTAAAACCTGTTACATGTCTAACTTTCCCAGTTCTGATGAAGGGGCAGAGATCTGAAACATTAACTCTGTTTCTTTCTCCACAGATGCTGCCAGACCTGCTGAAGTATTTCCAGCATTTTCTGTTTTTATTTTCCTGGCAATGCACTCGAGGTCTTGGTGCAAGATGAGGAGAGAAGGTGGGCCAATCTGTATCTGCAGGGGGCAGAAGGCCCTCCAGACATATGCGGTGGAGGACAATACCAGGAGTGTTGCTCCAAAAACATGGATGCAGTGCAGGAAGAGGTTTAACAATCTGAAATGAGTTGTCAATCTGAGTGAGTTCATCTTCAAATGGCATAGCCTGCCAACTGCACCACTAGCCTCATCCACGGCTCAATTCACCCCCATCACTCACCTTCTACAAATCTCTATCAATTAGTACTCAAGCTTAAAATTCATATAGTTTACTTCACCCTCACACACAGAACTGTTGCAAGCTTTGCATCCCCAACTCACAGCTTGCACACATAGGCAACTATTCATTCATGACAGTCACATCACCCAAACATATTGCAGGACACTCAGTGACGCACTTCCTTCTTTCTTGCAGGAGAAGATAGCGCATAACATAAGGTATGAAAGAACTGGAGGACAAGCGTGCCTGCATATTTTAACCCGCAGGGAGGAGACAGTGCTGGCCATCATGGGAAGGGGCATCGCTGAGGCCTGGTCACTGGTGGAGCTGGAGGTTATCGATAATGAGGGTATCTACATTCCTAACCCTCCTTCTCTTATCCCACTTCTCCCTCATCTCATAATCTCTTTTGACTCACAAGCTGCAGATGGTGTATACATGCACTTCTTCCTTTCTCCTTTCTCTTCACCGCAACCCAACCCATGTCCTTTTTTCATTTCAGATAGCCAATAATTAGAGCCTTCCCAGTCAGTGGAGGAACTGGAAGAAGACAATGATGATGTCTAGACAGTGTCACTTGGTCTAACAGCAGTTCAAAGTCTGACACTGTGAGTATTTTAAAGGCTAGAATAGAGGACAGATCTGCATGTGGTGAGATACTGGACACAAGTATCCAGGAGCTAGGGCCAGGGGGGAAAGAATAGTACAGATAACAGATGAGGTCACGCACAAGTTCTGCTGCAGAGGAGTGGGATGAGGGCTTTGATGGGCCAGGCTACAGAAAAAGGTAGATGGATGTACACAACCAAATGCTTGGTGCACTGGAAAACCTGCCAGACAGCCAGTGTACAATTTCAAGGAGCATGGAGGAGCCCAGCACCAACTTAGTTCAGGACTTTATGCAGAGCTTGGAGCCCATCCTTTCCAACATGGAATGAGTGGTCACCTCCATCTGCGCACCTGTGAAACCAACTATGATGCAGTGATTGATGGCCAATGTTACAGCTTCCACTGCAACATCAAAGATCTAAGTTCTTCTTTGACCTCCTTATCTCGAGAGACAATGGGTAAGCGCCTGGAGGTGGTCAGTGGTGTGTGGAGCAGCGCCTGGACTGGCTATAAAGGCCAATTCTAGAGTGACAGGCTCTTCCACAGGTGCTGCAGAAAAATTTGTTTGTCGGGGCTGTTACACAGTTGGCTCTCTCCTTGCGCCTCTGTCTTTTTTCCTGCCAACTGCTAAGTCTCTTCGATTCGCCACACTTTAGCCCCGCCTTTATGGCTGCCCACCAGCTCGGGCGAACGCTGGCAACTGACTCCCACGACTTGTGATCAATGTCACAGGACTTTATGTCGCGTTTGCAGACGTCTTTAAAGCGGAGACATGGACGGCTGGTGGGTCTGATACCAGTGGCGAGCTTGCTGTACAATGTGTCTTTGGGGATCCTGCCATCTTCCATGCGGCTCACATGGCCAAGCCATCTCAAGCGCCACTGACTCAGTAGTGTGTATAAGCTGGGGATGTTGGCCGCCTCAAGGACTTCTGTGTTGGCGATACGGTCCTGCCACCTGATGCCAAGTATTCTCCGGAGGCAGCGAAGATGGAATGAATTGAGACATCGCTCTTGGCTGACATACGTTGTCCAGGCCTCGCTGCCATAGAGCAAGGTACTGAGGACACAGGCTTGATACACTCGGACTTTTGTGTTCCGTGTCAGTGTGCCATTTTCCCACACTCTCTTGGCAGTCTGGACATAGCAGTGGAAGCCTTTCCCATGCGCTTGTTGATTTCTGCATCTAGAGACAGGTTACTGGTGATAGTTGAGCCTAGGTAGGTGAACTCTTGAATCACTTCCAGAGCGTGGTCGCCAATATGGATGGATGAGGCATTTCTGACGTCCTGCCCCATGATGTTCGTTTTCTTGAGGCTGATGGTTAGGCCAAATTCATTGCAGGCAGCCGCAAACTTGTCGATGAGACTCTGCAGGCACTCTTCAGTGTGAGATGCAGAATTGCAGACTGCTGTATTGCATGCTCAGAATGCTGCTGTTATGGTTCTGGATACCATTGTTCAAAAGGGGCTTCTAGGGCATCACAGTAAATCATCAATCTGTTCTCCACAAGATCAGCTGGATTTCTGAGGCAGACCACAGGCAGCGGTAGCCAATTAAGGTTGTAATGGGCCACTTAAGGCCAATGGAAGAATGCTGATTGGGATTTTCCAGTTTGCCTCCAGGTTTCTGCAGACGGCAGCGGCCAATTTAACTGCTTGGAGGTGGCTTCTCGGTGGCAGACTGGGGGGGAGGGGGGGGGCCAAAGCTCCAGGCAGGCCTAGAAGCCATCCTTGCCTGCCTGCCTGGGTGCAGCAACAGCCAAAGGCTGCCCTGTACAGGGGATCCCTCCCCCACAGTGGTGACTGGGCTGCAAAATCCATTTTTTTACTTCAAATTTAAAAGAATTAATGAGAGGGTGCCTCCATTTTGGGGGGCCCTCTGCCTCACTTTTCTGCCATGGCATCCTGCTGCTGCCTCTGATTGGCTCTCCAGCTTCAAGAGGCTGCTTGCCTTCCTTAATTGGACGGTGAGTCTGCCTGATGACCATGAATTGGCCACTCCAGGGAAAATCACATTGAGTGACTGCTCCTGACACAGTGTGGGCTTCTGACCCCCAGTTGAGCCTGACGGTGAGGTTCAGAAGCCCGCATGAAAAGTCCAGCCCTGTAAGTCTATATTAAAGAAAAGGTTACCATGAACTCAAGAGTTAAAGGGTTATGTATGATCGTGTAGGATATACGGCACATAAAACAAACCATTTGGCCCAACCAATCTGTGCCAGCATTTATACTCCATTCAAGCCTCCTCCCATCTTTCCTCCTCTATCAGCATAATCCTCTATTTCCTTCTCCTTCATGTGCTTGTCTAGCTTCTCCTTAAATGCATCTATACTATTTGCTTCAACCAGAAAAACATAGGCTAGGTAAGCTGCACACACCTTTACTTATATTTCAAAGCAACTCATAGGTAAATGTTAGCATCTTACAAGAGTGACCATAACATTTAATAACCATCAGCCATAGTCCACCCAAAGTTTATTACAAGCTTCATTTTTTTTAGCACCCTTGTTGAAGTATTCAAAGATTCTGTTTGACTAATTACAGGCCTATCAATCTTAGCATTATAGTACAAGTCAGTCAAGTAAAAAGGTCCTGATTTCTTATATATACCTTACATATCATGCCCTTTTCCTTTCATATTCTAGAAAATATTAAAATTTTATAATTTTTCTTTGAAGTAACAGTTTTCAAACTATTACATTTTTCATTTGCAGAAAGGGTATATATGTGCAGCATTATTAGTAAATGAACCTTTGTGACATTTGGTTATGATTGATGAGACAAGGGGTTAAACTTTCATCATCATCGCCTGTCTGGTAATCTGGTGGAGCAAATCAGTGCTCATCGCGGAATCAGGAATACTTTAATTCCACTGAGATACAGAGAGGGAGTTGGGGTGAAGAGGAAGACAGGAAGAGGTTGAAAAGAGAGAAGGAATAAAGGAGGGGGTGGAGGAAGGGGGCAAAGAGAGGGGAATGGAAAAAGACAAAGGGGAGGAAGGAGAGGGAGGGATCAGGTAGAGGGGGAGATGGGAGAAGACAGAAAGAGCAGGGCGGGAGATGATGATGGGAGAGAGAGAAAAGGGAGGAGACAGAAAGAGGAAGAATGAGGAAAGAAAGATAGAGGCCGGAATTTTTACGACCCCTCTGCCTCCCAGCCCACTCCCGGGGGGTAGGGGGGAGGGGAGGCGTAACATTGAGTGGAAGGCGGGAGGGTGCCATTCCCGCCCTGCCTCAGAGGGGCGGAAGTCCTGTCCAAGGTCAATTAAAGGCCTGGGTCATGCATAATCGCTGTGTGGCTTCCAGACATGGCAGGCGGGCTCACCCCTGACTTTTAAGCTGGTGGGTGGGGCCTCCGCCGCCATTTAGAATTTCGGCCAGAGTGTTTGGCTCAAATCAGCAAAGCAATGATCAATGGTAAGGTGGGGCTGGATTTTGTGTAGGATGCGGGGCTCCCAGCGCCAGGCCGCAAAGGCAGGGGGAACCCTGCCTCTGCATTTTCGCGGCCTCCACCCCAACTCCCACCCCGCCCCAAACGATCTTTTGGTGTTTTTAAATGCAAGTTTCAGGAGGCGGGATCCCTGTCCCTTTAAAGACAGGGATCCCACCTACAAGCACTGCTGACCAATCAGAGGGCAGCGCAGCAATATTGACAGTGCCACTGGGGGTAGTGGCCACTGCCAGTACTACAGAGGCCTTGGACTCAGGTCCAACGCTGGAACCCTGGACCAGACACAGGTGAGGCAGGGTTGCCGGGTCAAGTCCGGAAGGCCCTGGCGAGGGAGCTGGGGGGTGGTCTTACGGTTCAGGGAGAGGAGTTCCCGGGGGGGGGTGAATTGGTTCCTGGTGGGGGTCTTCCGAGGGCCACAAATTGCCCACAAAGGAGGGCCCCCCCCAATAGGGAGGGCGCCTCGTTTTACAAGGCATCTTGCCTGTGCGGTGGAGGCAACCCCACCCCCCTCCCTCGCTGCCACTGCTGAGAAGAATTTAGCAATGGCGGAAAGAGGCTCCCAACTGGCCACTGATAGGCCAATTAAGGGCTTCAATTGGCCTCTGGGCAGAAAGGCCATTGTCGACCTCCCACCCCCGGGAAGATCGCTTTTGAAGGGGAGGCGACGGGCCCTCCACCCCGTTGCCCCACCCGTCATGAAACTCCGTGCTCCCCACCTCCAACCCTGCCTTGGAGGGGCACGTAAAGTCTAATCAGTGGAGTGCAGTATGCCCACATCAGGAGGTTGTGTTTTTGCTTGGGAGGGGAAGCAGGAGGGAGTTCTGCTGCCTGCTTAGTTGGGGGAGAGGGAGGAAAAGGAGTTTCTTGCTTAGAGTGGGGAGAGGATTGAAGCTGTTGGTTACATTGGTATGTTTGATCCACTCATGATGAAAGGTCACAGACCTGAAACATTAACTCTGCTTCTCTCTCCACAGGTGCTGCCTGACCTGCGGAGTATTTCCAACGCTTTCTGTTTTTACTGCAGGTAGGTGGAGGCGGACTCGCCAGGGCCCAGTCAGGAATTCCCCAGCGAGGGGTGGAGGGGGGTGTTGGTTGTTGAGGGTGGGGATTTGGGTGGTGGCATGGGGTAGGCATTGCCACCAGAGACACTCTGTGTGCCACTGATTGCCCAGGCAGAAGGGCCCCCTACCTCGCACAAGCCCACATGGAGGCTGCTGGAATTACTGGGCCTTTCCTCACAATTTTATGGACCACCCCTGCCACCCTGCCCGTCCCTAGAGGGCTCATTAAATTCAGCCCCTTGGTCTTGAATCCTCCATGTGCAATGAGACAGGAGTTTGACTAGTATATATATCATAGGCAATAAGTAACTTAAATTTATCTAGGTTATATCAAACATTGACAAAAACACTATGGGCTGTTTTGCTTCAGGCATTGAAACACAACTGCTTTTTCCAACAGTACCAAGAGTAATAAAACAACCAGTCTTGTATCTGTGCTGAAACTCATGCATCCTCCGAGTACTGGTATGAGAAAGGACATCAAGGTTATGTGAGGATTGGTGGTTTTCATGTGGCCATCAGATTTATCTTATGGCTATTTGGCCAGTTCGAACATTTCAGCTTTTGGCACCTCTTGATCTATGTCTAGGAGCAGAAGAGATCCTGATCTATGGCTGTGTAATTAGACATATCCCATTTCAATGTTTAGTAATGGACACAATGGCCCTGATATTGACAGGGGAAGATTGTGTAGGCAGGGGAAGGCAGAGTTTCACGTATAACACATAAAAATATCCCAAGTTGCTTCATAGAGACATAATAAGTAAAACAAATATTAACAAACCAAAAGAAGAGATTTTAGGCAGGGTGAGGTGAGTTTTATGGAGTCTCTTAAAGGAGGAGAGGATGATGGAGAAGCAGAAAGGTTTAGGAAGGGAGAGCGAGGCAACTGAAGTAATGACCACCAATGATGGGGTGAAAAGAGAGAGGATGCAGTGCCAGAGGAGAGGAAATTTCAGGGGGAGGGGGTTGGAAGATGTTGCAGATATAGGGAGGCCATTAAGGGATTTAAATACAAGGATGAGAATTTTAAATTTGAGGCAGTGGGGACTGGAAGCCAACGCAGGCCAGTGAGGAAAGGGGTATTGGGTGATCTGGACATGTTACAGCATAGTATACAAGCAGCAGAGTTTTGGATGAATGGAAGTTTATGGAATCTGAAGGATGGGAGAGCATTGGAATATTTAAGTCTAGAGATGACAAAGGCATGGATGAGGGTTTCAGCAACAGAAGGGCTGCGGTCAGAATGGAAGCATGCAATGTTACAGAGGCATGCTCACTACAAAAACACTCAGAGAGGTGTGGCCAGTCAAAAACCCAACATTTTATTCACTGGTTAGCAGTATCCCCTCAGCAGGAGTACACAATAAAATGTTATACTGCAGGTTTCCTTACATACTCATTATTAGGATGGACAATCATCTAAACCCAAGGGTTTGATTTAGTTAATAAGTTGAATATATTGCAATATAAAAGGTTGCTTACATAAAAGAAATTATCCAAAAGGTGACTGGTAATTTGGGCAATAAATGGGTCAAAATGTGTAACACTTGTCAGAAGAGTAACTATTTAAGGTGCAAAGAGCCAGAGTGACTAAAATGGATGTAGACAGAAAATGGTTTGGGACTTTTAATTTGCATTTATAAAACACAAATATTTACTGAAACGATGCTGACAGAGTTTACTGTTGTGATTAACATGGGAACATAAGAATTAGGAGAAGTTGGCCTTTCTGCTCCTCGAGTCTGCTCTGCCATTCGTTAAGATCATGGCTGATCTGTTTGCATCTCGAATTCCACACTCTCATCTACCCCTGATAATCTTTGATTCCTTTGCCTAACAAGAATCTATCTACCCCCGTCTTAAAAATATTCAATGACTCCACCTCCACCACCTTCTGAGGCAGAGTGTTCCAAAGTCACACAACCCTCAGAGAAAAAGTTTCTCCTCATCACTTTCTTAAAAGGATGACCTCTAATTTTAAAACATTGCCCCCTAGTTCTGGACTCACCCACAAGAGAAAACATCCTTTCCACATCAATCTTGTCAAGAACGTTCAGGATCTTATAAACTTCAATCAAGTCTCCCCTCACTCTTCTAAACTCCAGTGAAAATAAGCCCAGTCTGCCCAACCTTTCCTCATAAGACAACCCACTCATTCCAGGTATCATTCGAGTAAACCTCCTCTGAACTGTCTCCAACGCATTTACATCCTTCCTTAAATAAAGCGACCAAAACTGCACACAGTATTCGAGATGTGGTCTCAACAATGCCATGTATAACTGAAGCATAACATCCTTACTTTTATTTTCAATTCCTCTCATAATAAAGGACAGCATTCCATTAGCCTTCTTTATTACCTGCTGTACCTGCATACTAACCTTTTGTGACTCATGCACTAGAACATCGAGATCCCTCTGCACCTCGGAGTCATTCTCCGTTTAAGTAATGCTCTGCTTTTGTATTCTTCCTGCCAAAGTGAACAACTTCACATTTTCCCACATTATACGCCATCTGCCAGATTTTTGCCCATTCACTCAACCTATCTATATTGGTCTGCAACCTCCCTATGTCCTCGTTAAAATGTACTTTCCTACCTATCTTTGTGTCATCTGCAAATTTAGCTACCATGCCATTGCTCCCTTCATCTAAGTCATTAACTCTCTCAGTACAGTAACAGAAAGGATGGCCTAGATTTCCACTAGGTTTCACTGTTTCTTCAATGCAATTTGCACAAATCGGCCAAACCAATGAAAAAGATTGAGGGATTTCGAGTGCAAATTATATTCGCCGCAAATTACATTCGCCACAAATTAGGTTCCTGCGATCTTTTGCATTAGTTTGGCTAATTTCGAGCAAATTGCACTGAAAAAAACTGTGTAACCTAGCTAGTTTAAAGAACACTATGCTAGAAGCTGACCCTGCCCACAAAACTGGCCATGCCTGTATCTCAAATTAACCACCATTGCAGGGTTTTGCAGACTTTCGAGGTGACTCACACTAGTAAGAACACTATAAAAGCTTCTGAATATATATTTTTTGATTTACTCAGAAAATGAGTACAGTACACCAATTAACTAGTGAATGGTTTTGTATAATTTTTTAATATCATTTTCAGTTATTTAAAATTGGGCTATTGGACTAGACTTTCTGATTAGAAATGCTTATTTTTTTGTAATAAACCCATTTTCAACTGCACCATGTTACCACTTAAATATATCAAGGAATATTTTTTAAAGCAAATTTTTTTTCAAAAAAGGTTTCGTTCTGAGATACTTCCCAATTGCACCCGTTCATTGCAGATTTTACGCTTAGCGTTATGCTAATAAGTTTGAGTGGAAACTTGAGAAAAAAGCACATCTCAAAACTAGTGCAATTTTGGGTGCAATTTGTGCCCAAAGCAGAAACTCCACCCCAATGTATTTAGGTGATTTGCATGGGGATCATGGATAAAATAGCCAATGCAGAAAAAATAAGATTAAAAAGTATGAAATTGCAAGATGCCTCCAGCTACTTTCAGCACAGCCCAGGAGCCTGAATGGCAGGAGGATGCCTGGCAGTTCTGTAGGCACATCCTAAGGTCCAGGACTACATGCTGAGGGACACATTAAAGCTTGGGACAGTCTTTGCAGAGGCTCATTCAGGAAAGAGCACTGTGTATGGAGACCTGTAAACCCCTTGGGCTGTATACACCAGAGAATGTTTGTGGTGCCTCATGTACCGTATTGAAAGAAAATGATCTGTAATGCACTTTCATTTAATGTCAAAGTTGAATTGTTATGTAATACTTTATTCATAAAATTTGTAAAAATGTATTTTTTTGGAAAATAAAGGTCTGTAGATAAGATGTGCTGATTGTCCTGTACATAAGATGTGTTGATTGAGTACAACAGGAAAAGTAGGCTATGAGAAAAAATATCTGAAGGCTGATGAAGTGCAACTGAACCTAGGAACTGTATAGATTTTAAAGAGATTAGTTTTAATGTGATTAAATGCACTCTTGGCATACTCCCAGCTCCTGATTTTCCATTCATTAGTTCTAATGATTGGAAAATCATGGCTTGGAATTGTGCAATTTCAAAATATGCGCCTATAACACACATTGGAAGTATATAAATTGAATTATTACCCCAATATTTCTTCTGCTGGCATCAGATCAGGTGAAATGTAAATACTCTTCATGGATCTGTGTTAGGAGGTTGATTTGACCTACTGTTCCCTGTGTGAAGAGTTGCTGTACATGGACAGTAGAGTTGTCACTGATGGCCTTGACACCTCCTTCCAATATGCCTGGATTGAATCGTTCAAGGTCTTCGTCATTCAGTCACAAAAAAGGACTTAATTGTTGCATTAGCACTTCCACTGTAGCATCTGAAAGCATGATAGCTCTGTGCCCTGCAGCAGACCATCTAGACATCCAGTTTCAAAGCACGAGTTCACTGACAATGCTGGGCCCTTAAATGCTGCAGCAAGCATTTAATTCTGTTAGCAGCAAGTCATTTCCCCAGGCCAAACAGGTGAGCTCCAACTCAGAGGGGAGACAATGCCAACAGCCTGCCCAGAATATTCCAATTAGTTGAACCTGACAAATTCAGCAGGGCCAGTCACGCAGGCAGAAACCTGCCAGCCAAACCTCTGGTGTGGAATCTTTCACAAGATGAAAACCCAGGCTCCTGACAGCTAATTTCTACTATAACATGAATATCACTTTAGCAACACGAACAGCCACAGGGACTAAGCATTTGCTCAAACATCAATGTAGAATTACTAGCAGAACATGTAAAGACCATTTAATCTTTGCATTTCAAAAGATCATATATGATTTAGAGGTAAGAGTCTTTTCCGATTTATATCCTGGGGGAATATGGATAACCACACGGAAAAGTTTGAAGAAGAGGAAGGCAGAAATTCCTCCCTGACCACTGAAAGAATCAGCTAACAACTCCAACATATCAAATCTAAGATTACTCATGGAATTGTATTAATCATGCCAACTTGTATCCCAACAAAAGTATTTCCAAAAACCAAACTGAACAGGAACTACTGTGCTCCATGAAATGTTTGATCACTCCTATCTGTACGTATCCAGTTTTTTTTTTTGATTTGTTCATGGCATGTGGGCATCGCTGGCTAGGCCAGCATCTATTGCCCATCCCTAACTGCCCTGAGAAGGTGGTGGTGAGCTGCCTTCTTGAACCACTGCAGTCCATGTGAGCTAGGTAGACCCACAGTGCTGTTAGGAATTGAGTTCCAGGATTTTGACCCAGCTATAGTGAAGGAACGGCAATATAGTCCCAAGTCAGGATGGTGTGTGGCTTGGAGGGGAACTTGCAGGTGGTGATGTTCCCATGCATCTACAGCCCTTGTCCTTTTAGGTGGTAGAGGTCACGGATTTGGAAGGTGCTGTCTAAGGAGCCATGGCGCATTGCTGCAGAGCATCTTGTAGATGGTACACACTGCTGCCACAGTGTGTCGGTGGTGGAGGGAGTGAATGTTTGTGGCTGGGGCGCCATCCAGTGGGCTGCTCTGTCCTGCATGGTGTTGAGCTTCTTGAGTGTTGTTGGAACTGCACCCATCCAGGCAAGTGGACAGTATTCCATCACACGCTTGACTTCTGCCTTGTAGATGGTGGGCAGGCTTTGGGAATCAAGAGGTGAGTTACCCTCCGCAGGATTCCTAATCTCTAGCCTGCTCTTGTAAATTATGTAAATTATGAAATCTCTGTAAAACATATTCATCTATCTTAGTTATTTGACATGACATTGACTATCTTTGTCAGAGTCCATACTAAAATCATGTGGAAGGGCTAACACTTGAGGCATAAAAGCAAAATAATTACCCTCTCACTGTCGAAAGAAAATTACCTCAGTTGAGATTCTTCAATTTTATGTCCCTATCTTCTGGCCCTAAAATCACCTGTAAACATTTTTAACACCTGAATCTTATTCCCTCTCAATATTTTCTTCTGCAGCAAAAGCAAGCCTAATTCTGTCAGTGAATCTTCAAAAGATTAGTTATGGTTTGGCATCAGGCCAATTATTCTCTCTCAAGGGCTTTATTTTCTGTGTAACTCCCTAAAGCGTGGAGGGTGGGCAAATAATCACTCATGATTAGTCTTCATTGTGAATGCTACTTCTCACTCAGTCAACAAGAGACAGACTTCCATGGAGAGAGTGTCAACTTTGAGGCTTTTGTATCTTAGGACAGTCCATCATTGGGGGCTCAGATGAGAACCAGTGATTAATTCTTTATAAGTGGATTAAAATGTCAGCTGGCTAATGCCTGAACTTAGCACTGTAAGGATTATGAAGTAAATATCTTAACTGCTTTGCTGTCATTTTCACTTTTCAAGAAAATGCATTGAGACTACAAGATTGTATTTTTCAAAACTGTTCATGTAATGTAGGTGACAATAGGCAAGACCACATTTATTGCACATCCCTAGTTGACCTTATAAAGGTGGCAATGAGCCTCCTTTTAGAATTATTGCTGTCTTTGTCGTAAAAGTACTTCCACAATGGCGTTTGGTAGGAAATTGAACTTCTTGAGTCTTGCAGTTGCACTCATCTAGGTGAGTAGTGAGTACTCAGAAATGGTGGGAGAAGCTTTAAAGAAATCAGAAGGTGCACCACTTATCACAGGGTAGCCAGCTTCTGCCCTGTCCTTGTAGCTGTGGTGTTGATACAGCAGGTCCAGTTCATTTCCTGGTGAACAATAATCCCCTGGATGTTGATGTTGGGAGTCTTGGCAATGACGGTGCCATTTAAGGTCAGGGCGAGGTGGTTTGACTTTCCCTTGCTGAAGGTGGTTAATACCCAGTACATATATGTTGCAGATGGTACCTGCCACTTGTTAGCCCTAGATGGATATTGTCCAAGTCTTGTTGTAGGGCAGCATGGACTGTTTCAGTGTCAATGAAGTTGAAAACTGTGGAATAGTCAGTGAACAGCTCTAATCCTGACATTATGGTGGAAGGTGAGTCATTATGAAGCAGCTAAAGGTGATTGGGTTGAGGATGCTGCACTAAGGAACTCCTGCAGTGATATCCTGGGACTGAGATGATTTGTTTTGAAAACCATAACCACCCTCCTCTGCATTATTTTCTGATTCCAGTCACTGGAGGGCTTTTCTCTTGACTCTCACTGACCTCAGTTTTGCTGGGGGCTCCTTGTCCTATAAAAGTAAGGCATTCCACCTTGAAAAGAAGAAGAATGTTTACCTGGAGGCTTCGATAATGGATGTGTTTTTCCAAGCTTTGATTGACATAATAGGTTGAAGTCATCATGACATAACAACTTATCAAGAACTAGTGTGTAATGGTGACCTCTCTCACAATTCAACCAAGAAACAGTTCAACATTAAAATGATTCCAAAAACATCACCTAAAAAGACATGCATATTACAAGAGTATATATGTTAAACTTTCGGCTCTCAAAGCCCCCAAATGCCTATGTATTGAGTATCTGTAATTTCAGGATAATCCAAACTGGCTTAAGTTCACATAATTGTAAAAACCAGTAGGATTCTTGGAAGGCAACGCAATTAATGAGTTTGTAACTTATGGTATGATAAATTAACAGGCTACATTGTCACATTCACATAAATGGGAGCCTGTATCTGTTTTAATGCTTTGAAATGTGCCTGCTGTTTACTAGATACAGGAGAAATACTGATGATGGTCATGGGGAGTCTGCCTTCTAAATGATTAGCTTTTGAAGGAAGTTTCTACTTACAGCATCCAATTTCCAAAATACAGTGGGGTAGAGGAAGTGAAGAATGCCAGAATGTTCTGCCAGAACCCATCGGCAACATTCTTCTTTTGGGCCTCCTTATCTCGAGAGACAATGGATACGCGCCTGGAGGTGGTCAGTGGTTTGTGAAGCAGCGCCTGGAGTGGCTATAAAGGCCAATTCTGGAGTGACAGGCTCTTCCACAGGTGCTGCAGAGAAATTTGTTTGTTGGGGCTGTTGCACAGTTGGCTCTCCCCTTGCGCCTCTGTCTTTTTTCCTGCCAACTACTAAGTCTCTTCGACTCGCCACAATTTAGCCCTGTCTTTATGGCTGCCCGCCAGCTCTGGCGAATGCTGGCAACTGACTCCCACGACTTGTGATCAATGTCACACGATTTCATGTCGCGTTTGCAGACGTCTTTATAACGGAGACATGGACGGCCGGTGGGTCTGATACCAGTGGCGAGCTCGCTGTACAATGTGTCTTTGGGGATCCTGCCATCTTCCATGCGGCTCACGTGGCCAAGCCATCTCAAGCGCCGCTGACTCAGTAGTGTGTATAAGCTGGGGATGTTGGCCGCTTCAAGGACTTCTGTGTTGGAGATATAGTCCTGCCACCTGATGCCAAGTATTCTCCGAAGGCAGCGAAGATGGAATGAATTGAGACGTCGCTCTTGGCTGGCAACATTACTCTGCTAATATGCCAGCCAACAACTAGAACACTAGATCAGCAGTAAGCCAGCAAACACATTAATTGAAAAAGAAGGTTCATTCACCACAAAGGGAACATCCCAAGGCAATAAACAGCAGTGGAATGTTAGCTGAGAGGAAACTGTTGAAAGCAATAATCTCAACCCCTGTGTTCTTCCTGTATATCCAAAGGGGTTGTTCAAATTGAAGCAGCTAATGAGTTTCTAACAGTAAGAGAAGAAATTTTCATCAAAGTATTCCCGCGAGGTAGACTGATGCTTACTCAATAAACACGTGCTTTGTAATTCTAGATGAAAAATTAGAACAAATGACATAATGAATGAAAACATGGATAAACGTACAATCTATTTTTCTCATTATGTGATCCGATTACTGTGATAGACCAGTACAGATGGGTCACTATATGGAAAAAAAATTGCTTTACCTATCCAATAAGTCTAGCTAACAAAGACCATGGGTCTTACATTGTAACATTATAGTACTCACGAAATGGTGCAGGTATTGCAAAGGAGTGATTGAAATGTCTCAACAGTGAGAGTGGGCCTCATAAAGACAGAAAATAGCGACAAATTCTCTAAAACATTTAGCAGGAATTCTCCTCAGACACTAATGGACTTCACACCAGAATGTTTTCTACTCCACGTTTATGTATTATTTCTCTCTAAATGGCCCTGATATTTAAGGGGAAGCAGGAGAGTGTGTTGGTGGGGAGTGGGGGGAAACCCCGACATACTGTAACGCAGAGATCCTGACGCACTTAACAGCATTTATTTACTTCATTTCCCACCAGGCAGCTGAGCAGGTTGACAGGCTGCCAGGTGGGAAAACCAGCAGTAGAAAGCCATTGCAGGGGACCATTAGGGACGGTTCCTCGTAATCGAATTGATGGTGGGGGAGGAGAGGTCATACTGGTAACCAGAAGGGAGGGGAGACTGGGAGAGATAGCGGGGGATGTTGGGGAGTTGGTCGGAATCAGACTGGCAATCAGAAGAGAGGGAGAGATCATGAGATGGGGGGGTGTGAGGTCAGCCGATCGTGGCAGAAAATTTGCTTGAGGGGCTGGGGGGAAGCACTACTCCTCCTCCTGACTTAAAGCAGTGTTATAAAAAGCACTTGCCTGCTTACTCCGGCTGCTCCTGCCTCCCTTTAGCTGCCGGGTTTCTTGAGCCCTGGGAAACCCGTATAGGAGGCATTAAATTCAAATCACTACCAAAATATCAGAAACGGAGCCTTATTTGGGTATTATAATTATGGACCCACCTCTCCTGTGAGGGTTACTCAGAAGCCCCAGAACCCGCTGCAGTTAAAACAGAAGCAGGTTTGCGGCAGGTTTGGGTCGGCCTTCCCAAATTTGACAATTTAACCTCCGCTCCTGACCCTCTTCTGCCTGTCGTGGAGTGTTTAAAATTCTTCCACTTATGCCAAACAACATTAAAAATGTTCAAAAGATCTTTCAACATGAAGAATAATTCTGAGAAGCAATAACTGTAGAAATGAAATCCCAAGGTTTGACTTCAGATAATTTGGATAATGGAAGCCTGTTTAAAAATCTCCAACAATGCAGCACTCCCTCAGTACTGCACTGGATTGTCAGCCTAGATTTTCATCTCAAGTCACCACCTCCTGACTCAGAAGTGAGACTGCTACCAGCTGAGTCATGGCTGACAGGGTATTTCCTGATCTTTGTAGCCAGGACCGTGGCAGCTAGTGCATTTACCCATTAAAGTGTGTTATGTTTCCGCCAGGTTGCTGGATATAGTATGTATATTTGATTTATCTCAAAGCAATGCAGATATCACACTTGTATTAAATCGCCAACTGGTTTATTTACAGCACTTTAAAATATAATAGTTCTTACACGATCTCACTACAATGTCTTCACAGGGTAGCGGCTTTCTTTTGCTGTAGAACCTTCTAGCTTCAGTTTTAACTCTTAAGCGCCACCCATAGACTTAAGCAATCAAACACAGTGAACACAGATAAGTGGACAGACTAATACAATCAAACCCAGATCAATCAAACACTACAAAGTACATGTATCATGGATGGTAGGAAGCAGGTTCAAATCTGTGACAAGCTACATGGCTACCCAGGGAGGAGGGACAATGTTGAAGAAGCTCCTTAACAAGGAAGAAGTTATAAGCGAAGGCTGAGCCATCTGTGGCCTCCCTTGTACATTTCACACAAAGCAACATTGGCAGAGCTCTGAAAGCAAGTTATTTGGCTGTTCAATCTGCTTAGCAATGGGGCAAGGTGCCAGGAAACACCCCAAAAAGGAGAAAGTACAAAATAATTCTAAACAATAAACACAGAACAGCTTTTTTAAAGTTTTACAATAATTTCTTCAAAAGAGAGTAACTTTAAATGGGGAAATACACACCACAAAAACTCTTGCATCACATGTACATAATATGCATACAGTATGGAAGAGATACAAGTTTGGATAGGAGACATTTACCCTATGTAGAGGAAAGTTCTGCTTTTTCATGATGATTTTCATGCCAAGCTGAGCTGGACAAAAGCTTAAATGACTCCACTGCCATCAGCAAAGCATGTCTTATTCTTAAGTATCAAATCTCAGTGTAATGGGTGTATAACATATGCTATTTAACAGCAAGTGTATACAAGAGATCCAGTAAAGCCATTCAGTATGTGTGAATTATTACCTTTTATCTGAAGGATTGCCTTTCAGGGTTTGATACACCTCCTGTATTTCTGATATGTCACTGGAGTCAAACGCAACCATCATTCTGGAAGTAATATAATTTTTTTGATACCCTATGACCATACGAATTAGGAGATGAGGTAGGCTATTCAGCCCATCGAGCCTGCTCCGCCATTTAATAAGATCATGGCTGATCTGTTACTGTCTCGAATTCCACACTTCCCTTAAGGAAGAAGGATTTTGTTTTCTAACAAATGTGTAGGTGAAAGGTATTAGAAAAGATGTTTAGTCAGTGTTTCAGGCTACAATTTATTGAAGAGTCTAAGCGATATACCTGGAATATTTACAGGACAAACAGATGAAGAGTTTATTTTCTAAATTTGTGTGACAATACCGTCTGAGGTTTTATTATAAAATTAAAGTTTTAAAGTAATCAACAGAAAGATCAGAGCTTTAATATGACTTATGACACACATTTGCATGTCATCTTCCCTAACAGAAAAGTTAGCTACTATGGGGACGGACAGAGAAAATGAACTAGCAAAGAAAGTCAGAGACAAAGAAAAAGTCATATTTAATTATTATTTATTATTGAATATTAAGCATATTTTCCCTCTAACTTTCCAGTTTCCCGAGGGCATTTTGGGGTAAACATTAATCTGGGTTAACCCATTATTGGACCCGAACTCAGCACTGAACAAGCAGCACACATCCAAACCAAGAAGCCAAGGATTGATGGAAATTAGACCTTGATCCTCATCCAGTAGCAGCTCGCATGAGAGAAGATATCGTGACAGGAGGTGGGGGAACGATCGTGATGCCAGTGGAGTCGGCTAAGTACTGGTGGCTCCACAGCAAGCTGTTTTAATAAAAATATTTCCCTCCTTTGGTGGTTGCAGGGGCCACTGAGGAATCCTGAGTGGGGCAGATTTGATACCTATGCCACTCACCAGTGAATAATTTCAGCAAGGGAGCATTCAATAGATATCAGGCTCCTAATTAACACTCAAGACTACATGTCTGTTTTCGGCATCCTTCTGGTTTCAGTTTCATGGGCACCAAGAACCCTCTGGTATTTTACCCTACGTCATACTTCAGCTGTGAGTGTAGATGGTGGGTGTTTTTACCTCATTTGACTGTAGGATGCGGTGACATCACAGTCCTATCCTCATCAGACAGCCACACTTTCCAGAAAGGATCACTAGATATTGATCAGGAGCAACATTATTGACCAGATCTTTCCCACCCTAAGCCAAGCACCACCAAGGGTATATGTAGCATCTTCTGATACTGTTCCAGTTAAGACCAGCCAAGGATTGAGTTTGGCACCTTCTAGATTGAATGGCTCAGTTTAGGAGCTTACCAACGGAGCCATCAAGAGAATATGTTAAATGAGAAACAATGGACCATAATTTGCTGTAGCAGAGCATCCAGTGATGTCTGCCATCAGTGAATCTTGTCCAGGCACATTTAAGTTTATAATTTTTTTGCAGGACAAGCTGCTGGAAGTGTGAGCTGATGACATCGCAGCAAGGGAAACAGGGCATCGGTGACCTGAGTGAACAGGGCAAGCAACTGTGTATCTCCTTAACCAATCAGATTGAAGGACTGAGAAATTGACGGCACAAGGACTGAGAAGGAAGTGTAAATTGGAGTGGGTGAATTCAATGTCAAATCAGATACAGAAAGAAAAATAAAAAGGGGACAAAAAGATTAGAATAAAAGAGAGAAAACAGAAAGAAAAAGTGAAATAAAAGTTAATTTTAAATTTGACATTTTTAAAACTTCCAACCATTAAAACCTGAAGGAATGAGACTCGACGCTTGTAATTGTTAATTTTCAGTGCCAGAGAGGTTGGCAGTAATTAATATTTATCACATCATTAAAAGGGTAGTGAGGCTGAAATGGTCAAGACTTAACTTCCTGTGATCAGTTTAGTTTGTATTTACCGCCTCAAATACCGCAACTTCAAACCATTCATTACACGTTGATTGTGAGGCAGACAGTGAGATGCTGTTTTTTTAGCAATGCTAACGGCAGAGTGGTACAACTGCAAGAGCAACATTTGGATTTCCATGTTTAACTGTGTATTTGCCCCTTACCTGAAGTTGCGCTACCATTTACACATAAATAACAGCAAGCGACATTAGTCTTCCCATTATTTTAACAGCAAATTAAGGACCAATGAATTTGGAAATTACGTTGTGTGCTGTCATACAAATGCTTCCTTTGCCCATTATATAAATACAACAATTAACCCACGTTACAAGATTGGATGAAGGATGTGCTATGAACACACTATGATAATTTACAGGATCATGTAATATATATTCTCATATCAGCACGAAGTACATCTAGATATTTAATGACCTCTTGGTGAGGGTTTAAGATTTTTGCTGTATTGATTTTGAATGTACACTGTTAGCTTTTTCCATTAGTGTTAATAAAGTCGAGAGACAGACAATTATTGCCATCTTTTTACTCCAAAGCTCAGGTCTTCTAATTAAGCTTCCCATTATGAGAATTGTGTTAGTTTGTTTTTTACTAGCAGGCATAAGTGATGATGGGGCTTGAGCAATCAGATAGTTACGACTGAGAACTTAGACGATTAAAAAATAAACACATTACACTTATTATAGATCCTCCATTCTTTTAAAGTGAAAATTAAAACTGCTGAACGAGCCACAAAGGCAGAATAAGGAGACTGTATGACTCCCGACAGTGCGCAAACAAGGAACTGCCAGCAGCAGTTCCACACTCCCACAAGCAGTTCTGATCAGCTGATTCCTGCAAGACTAAACGTGTAGAAAAATGGAATGTGTGCATGAATACCTTTCAGTTCCTCTAATGCCTTTAAAGAGGCCCATAGTAAATGAGTTGTTGCCTTCTTAATCTTGCAGACAACCAACAGAAAAGCATTTCACAACCTAGAATTTTTAAGAACAATACGGAATTTGGTAAGAGAAACTACCAGTATGAATCAAGCCATAGTGGGTTAGGTGATGACCAGCTTGGATGTTAAAAGCCTGTAGATTGTAGGTGAGGTGGGGGGGTGGGGGGAACGAAAGACAGTGGAAGTTAATGAGTTCCATGGTTGAGATTCTAGAAAGAACACATAAGACTTTAGGCTGAGATAACCAGTCTCAGGGTGAGATAACCAGTCTCAGGGAGAGATAACCAGTCTCAGGGTGAGATAACCAGTCTCAGGGTGAGATAACCAGTCTCAGGGAGAGATAACCAGTCTCAGGGTGAGCAAGGGTGGAATCTGTACAATTAGCTTCAATATCCCTGGTGGACAGGGAGAGATTCAGTTAGGTTTTCTGCTCATGATCTCTATCATTTTCCCTCCTGGAAACTGTACATATGTTGTCAGGAGGATTGGGCTTGACTGTAACAATTCCCATGCAGACTGACCTGCTGATATTGCATGATTACACATGGGAAGAACATCTTGGGAGAAAAATATGTTTGTGTAGCGCCACTTCAAATGGGGCCACACAGACTTAGTTGATTCCTCGGGGGCAGGCAGTGTCTACTTGATATTATTGAAGAACACCATGTAAGCTGCTCAGGAAGCAGCCCAGGGCACTGCTTGTGCCTGGGAATCGACGCAGTCTGTGTAGCACCGTTTGAAGCAATGCTACACGAGGTATTTCCCTCCCCCGCGCCCCTCAAGTTGCATGAATTACTATAGAGATTCTGTCAACAAGAGAAATAATTTACAGGGTTATGGAGTAAAAACCAGCGTATGGGACTAAATTGGACTGTTCTTATCCCTTCGGAATGCTGACGGGGGAGGGGAGGGGAAGATGTGTTTGGTGGTGGCATCACGCTGGAGGTGGCGGAAATGGTGGCCCATTTAACCCTCCTGCTGAAATTGGAAGTTCTGCCTGCAACATCTTGCAGTTTGACAGAAGATCCATATCTGAACTATTAACAATCTGTCCACTCCATTCACTGCCTCACCTACACAGCGTTTCCAAAAACTGTGTTGTTTTTTGTACTGTTTTTCAATATATGGGGCAAACCAGTAGGAGTTTGGTGGGGCCTTTGATACCTCTGGAAACTGCAGAATTTTCTATATGACAGCAACTGCCGCTGAAATCTGGCAGCACAGCAAGGTAAAGGCACCTCCTGAAACTGCTTGCCCAATGCTTGCACATTAAGGGAAGCTATTAGAGCATGGTACCAGGCAGACTGATGTTGGCACTTACGGAACGTGACCAGCATATTTCGGATGGATAAGAACGGCCTTTCTCACTACTACGTGCTCATGTTACATGAAGTGAGAAACATTGAATTGTGTGATCAGGTTATTCGACAGCAGCATTTCAGTGAATGCAGTGCAGGCTTGCTGGCGGCTGACTTACACTTTTGATTCTGGTATTTGAATTGCCTGCCTGGAAGTGTTGTCACTTACTGTGCTGCACTCTCGGGGTTACAATAATCAGAAATGTGGAATCCTTAATACTGATGAGGCTGACTACATTAATGGGGATTTATCTTTGTGTTTGACAAGGCCTTTCACATTTATGTGCAAACAAATGTTTTTGATAAATCTCACCCAACATTTGCATTGCACGGCTCCTCTCACCCATCTCCTTCTTCATAAATAAAGATCTGTCAAACACTTATATCAAGACAGTGGCCATTTAGTATATTTTATACATAGATTTGCTTCCAACTTAATAATGATGCAGATATTCACATAATTTGCTAGCAAACTGCTAAAGGAACATTATTGTTTCACAGTTATGAATTTCAACATCTCATTAAGTTTTTCCAAATCAGGATCCCGCCTGATAGCTCAGTGAGCAACACATATGGAATAATTTGCACTTATATGGTGCATTTCATAATCTTAGTATATTCCAATGCATTTCCCAGCCCATGAAGCACGCTGGACATGTGGAAACTGTTGCAATGCAGGCAAACACACACAACAAGGTTGCACAAACAGCATAGAGATAAATGACCAGGTAATCTGCTGTTCAGGTGTTGATTGAGAAAAATATTGGGCAGAACACCAGGAAAGCTCTCTGCTCTTCTCCAAATAGTAGCATGGGATCTGATAGCAGCCACCTGAAACAGTAGATAGGGCCTTGATTCATATGAAAAACAACGGGCTGGAGTTTGTTCCCAGACTGATGTAGGGTTCCATGGTGGGGGAGAACCAGAGAATTGAAACAGCAGTGGTCGCCACAGAACCTGACACCGGGATTGTCAGGCCTGATCTTCGAAGGGGCGGGATAGGCTGACATCGGCCTTCCCGCCCAGAGGCCAATTGAGGCACTTAAGTGGCCTATTGATGGCCAATTAAGGGCCTCTTCTCACTGTCGCTGTGATCTTACCAGTGGCATGGAGGGCCTCCGCTGCGGGGACAACGCCTTGGAAAGCAAGGTGTCCTTCTGCAGGCTTGGGGGGCCACGGAGGACACCCCCCCTTCCAGGGAACCACTACACCCCCAGGGGCATCCCTTCTCCTGGACTGAACACCCACTCACCACCCTCTCTCGCCGTGGCCTTCTGGGCTGGGTCCGGCGACCCCGCCTCACCTACCCTGGGTCCAGGGTTCCAATGCTGGGGCTGGGTCCGAGGCCTCTGCAGTACCGGCAGTAGCTGCTGCTCCCGCTAGTTCTGCTGATATTGCTGAGCTGCCAGCCTTCTGATTGGCCGACAGCTCTTGAAGGCAGGATCCCCATCCCTATTGTATTTAAAGGGATGGGGATTCCGCCTCCTTAAACTTTGACCCCAAAAGACTGGAGGATCGCTCCCGGGGTCAGAAAGAATGCAGAGGCGGGGTTCCCCTGTCTTTTTGGCCCAGTGCCAGGAGACCTGCCTGCATAGAATCATAGAAAAATTATGGCACAGAAGGAGGCCATTCAGCCCATCGTGTCCATGCCTCCTGCATAAAATCCAGCCCGACAGCTCTAACAATACAGTGCTCTTTCAGTACTGCCCTGAAGTGTCAGTCTACATTATGTACTCAAGTCTCTGGAGTGGGGCTTGAACACATAACATTTTGACTCAGAGGTGAGAGTGCCGGCATTGATTGAGACAAGGACAATACTAACTGTATCTTATGATGCGGTGCTCAGTAATCCAGATAGGGAAGTTCTAGGTTGGATTTTAAGTCTGCCAAATTGACTGATTCCAGCTAGGTAGGAAGTCTAATGTGCTAATTGGACTCACTGGTTGTAGCTTTAACACTGAAATACAAGCACTGTATACATTATCAAAAGTTGGCTATAAATTTAATATTGATAACAGAAGTGCAGTCCTTTGTTTCAGTGTATCTTCAGTGGATCTGGCAGCATCTGTGGAAAGAGAAGCAGAGTTAACGTTTTGGGTCAGTGACCCTTCTTCGGAACTGACAAATATATTTGTCAGTTCCGAAGAAGGGTCACTGACCCAAAACGTTAACTCTGCTTCTCTTTCCACAGATGCTGCCAGACCTGCTGAGTGGTTCCAGCATTTCTTGTTTTTATTTCAGAATTCCAGCAACCGCAGTATTTTGCTTTTATCTTCATTGGATGTTGAATGATATGTCTGGGTTAATTTTATGGCAGTAAATAGTCAGTTTTCAGATGGACAGCCTACTTTTCTGCCAATAGAAAAGTTCTGTGTTTAAGTTTATGCCAGCCAGTATAGAAGGCAGGTCAGTTTTGAATCTGTGGCACATTTGATAGCATAAGAAATGAGTTTTGTTTTAAAGTCAATGTCCACACAGAAAATCAGCAGTGTATTTATTATTTTAAGTATCGTAGAGAATAATGAGCTTCATGATTCACTGCTTTATATTATATACTGTTCATTTACTTGTTTTTAAATAAACAATCTGTTCATTTGAAGCCCATATTCAGTCAATTAAAGAAAGGAGAATCCTGGGGACACTTAATACATTCTTGTCCCTGGGGAACAGAATAAGGGTTCTCTGCTATGATTCCTGGGTTTCATTATCATTTACATAAATATAGGGCAGGGAACAGTAAACTTCAGATCATAGGGGACATGAGGTCTGCTTACAGGAGTGGCTAACGAGAATATATCTAGCATAAAAATACCTAAAAATATGATTCTAAGCAAACATGTTTGAAGAAGCAGGTAGGTAAGCAAGTTTTAAACAAACATATCTTCCAGGTAGATACAGTATGAATTGCCACTCCCTCCCCTTTCATCTGTGCGCTCAACAGATGACTCATTCTGGCCTGTTTTCACACGACAACCTTGTATACATTGCCTAAGGGATTAATCAAACCAATTGGTCCTGACAAGCTAGCTGTCAGCAAGTGATTTAAATAAATAGAAACAGGCTTTCATCAAAGCTAGTATGTATAGCCCAGACTGGATCTGTGTATTTTTCTCATGCCTCCCCACCACCAAAGACTACAGAAGTTCATGCCAGAAAATAGCTAACAGAAATCAGTTTAAATCACTCATGAATGTGTTAAACTGCAGACTAAGGTGCCAATAGTCTTTTAAAGTAAAAGGACAAGACAGAAGTTAACAAAAACAATAGCTATGGCTTCCATTTTTAAATTCCAAGAGCACGGGCCTCATTACAGCTTAGAGGAGAGTCTATAATGTAGAACTTACATGATGAGAAAGAAGATGAATCTCCATTGTCATCATATCCATTCTTTTCCTCTGGCATCAGGTGGAAAGCCCACAGTTCAAAATTTACAGCCTTAATTATGTACTAGCAAGTACTGTTATCAAGTGTTGACACCAGAGCTCTGAATCCAACCTGCAATGTAATAGGGTGAATTGGGACCACCTGCTGCCCCACCATATTGTACAACTAGTTCCAGATAAAGTGCTGTGAGAATCCAATTAACTACACTCCAAGATTTTTACAGTTATTTCCAGTTTCTGAAATTACTGTGCATTTCCAATACTTATTCCCCTTTTTCTACCTTTAATTTGATCAGCCATTAAATGAGAAATTTATTCATTTTCGCCAGCATTTGTTTATTGCGCCTTTTTCAGCCACAGTGGCAGTTATCCAAACCACAGACTCCCTTGTGAATCCCAACACAAGGAAGACATCAGGAGCCTCTTTTACTTCTAATTAACTTAGCTAACTGAATCTTGCAGTCTCCTACCTTCATTAGGTCCCGGTGGTGCTCCAGCACACTGCAGGTTGTTTGCCAAGTATCCTGATAACACTCCCATGGATCCACCCTGTGGGTACATTATAAATTGTTTCAGTGGTTACATTAATAACTACTTATAATAAATTCAAACAACAAGAGCTTAGATTTTAAATGCATATCTGCCTGTGGTTGAGAAAGGGAAATCATGCTTGACAAATCTATTAGAATTCTTCGAGGATGTAACTCGTAGAGTTGATGAGGGGGAGCCAGTGGATGTGGTTTATTTGGACTTTCAGAAGGCTTTCGACAAAGTCCCACATAAGAGATTAGCATGTAAGATTAAAGCGCATGGGATTGGGGGTAGTGCATTGCGATGGATAGAAAATTGGTTGGCAGACAGGAAACAAAGAGTAGGGATAAATGGGTCTTTTTCCAAATGGCAAGCAGTGACTAGATGGGGTACTGCAGGGGTCGGTGCTAGGACCCCAGCTATTCATAATATATATTAATGATTTAGATGAGGGAACTAAATGTAATATCTCCAAGTTTGCAGATGACACAAAACTGGGTGGGAGGGTGAGTTGTGAGGAGGATGCAAAGAGGCTTCAGGGTGATTTGGACAAGTTGAGTGAGTGGGCTAATGCATGGCAGATGCAGTATAATGTGGATAAATGTGAGGTTATCTACTTTGGTAGCAAAAACAGGAAGGCAGATTATTATCTGAACGGCTATAAACTGAGAGATGGGGAATATGCAGCGAGACCTGGGTGCTCCCATACACCAGTCGCTAAAGGTAAGCATGCAGGTGCAACAGGCGGTAAAAAAGGCAAATGGTATGTTGGCCTTCATAGCGAGAGGATTCGAGTACAGGAGCAGGGATGTCTTGCTGCAATTATACAGGGTCTTGGTGAGGCCACACTTGGAATATTGTGTGCAGTTTTGGTCTCCTTATCTGAGGAAGGATGTTCTTGCTATAGAGGGAGTGCAGCGAAGGTTTACCAGACTGATTCCTGGGATGGCGGGACTGACATATGAGGAGAGATTGAGTCAGTTAGGATTATATTCGCTGGAGTTCAGAAGAGTGAGGGGGCATCTCATAGAAACCTATAAAATTCTAAAAGGACTTGACAGGGTAGATGCAGGAAGGATGTTCCCAATGGTGGGGGTGTCCAGAACCAGAGGTCATAGTCTAAGGATACGGGGTAAACCTTTTCAGGACTGAGATGATGAGAAATTTCTTCACCCAGAGAGTGGTGAGCCTGTGGAATTCGCTAACACAGAAAGCAGTTGAGGCCAAAACATTGTATGTTTTCAAGAAGGAGTTAGACATAGCTCTTGGGTCTAAAGGGATCAAAGGGTATGGGGGGAAAGCAGTAACAGGTTACTGAGTTGGATGATCAGCCATGATCATAATGAATGGCGGAGCAGGCTTCAAGGGCCGAATGGCCTACTCCTGCTCCTATTTTCTAGGTTTCTATAACATTTCATTACAATCGCTAGAATTTCATCATGAAAACTTTTTTCTTTCCTCCTCCTTTCCTGAGGATGGTATAGAAATAACATCAATTACATACTGAAATAAACACTAGAGTGGGAAGGTCCATCTCAATGCTACTGCTTAAACTGGTGTACAAGGGTGGCATCATCCTGTCTTTCTCCTATTGAATTATATAAATAAAAGTAGGAGATTGGGCAAACAGCAAGCAGGACTGTAAAAATCCTCAAGAAGACATAAATAGGTTAGTGGTTAGCAGTCTGGTGGCAAATGCAATTGAATGTGAATAAGAATGAGGTAATACATTTTGGGAGGAAAAGCAAGGAATGGGAGTATACACTTAATAGAAGACACAGAACGGTGTGGTTGAACAGAAAACTTTGGGGTTTAAATACAAAATGCCCTGAAAATAAGAATAGAGGTAGATATCGGCATCATAAATCCTGGTGGATTCCCTGCAGGTTTCTGGGGGTGGGGGGCGGGCGGTCTCCTTTATGGCCGCTCCATGGCTCTGCAGCTATGTGATACTGCTTGAAGGTTTCCCCCCTAGCCCCCACCCAACTGGGGCCTGCCTGGCTGGCTCCGGCTTGCTGAAAAAAAAATTGCCATGTCTTCAATGGCCCGTTGCCATGGTGGCACCCTCCCCTCCAGTTGTAGCATCAACAGCAGCCACCCCTAAGGGTGACGCTGCTGAGCCACCGGCCATTTGATTGGGCCGGTAGCTCTCGGAGGCAGGCTACCATCCTCAACTGGACAATGGTCCCAGCGGTGGCCTCTTAATTGGCCGCCGCCAGTAAAATGCTGCCCCAGGGTCCGGCCGCCCTCCAGTGGGGTGGGGGGAAGGGGGGTGGGGTCAGCTCCTGCTTTTGGCCCTGGCAGCGGGACTCTTCCATGTTGGAAAAATTCAGCCCATTGTGTCCAGTTTTGGGTGTAGCACTTTAGAAATGACATTAAGGCCATAGAGACTGTACAGCATAGGTTCATCAGGAATGGGGAACAATGTTTATGAATAGGGACTTAAACTACAAGGTCTATTTCCAGTAGAACATAGAAGACTGTGTGGAGATTTAAGAAAGGTTTTTAAAATTGTGAAGAAATTTGATGAGGTGAATATGGAATAAGTATTTGCTCTGGTTGAGGAGTCAATAACAAAGGGTCATCAATTTAAAATTGTTACAGAATGAGGCTCTTCAACGGGGATGGATGGGACTCGGAAATACTGGCGCTGGCCAGTGTGCTGGTTTCCCAACCCTGTTCCCGGTGCTGGCCAGTGTGCTGGTTTCCCAACCCTGTTCCCGGTGCTGGCCAGTGTGCTGGTTTCCCAACCCTGTTCCCGGTGCTGGCCAGTGTGCTGGTTTCCCAACCCTGTTCCCGGTGCTGGCCAGTGTGCTGGTTTCCCAACCCTGTTCCCGGTGCTGGCCAGTGTGCTGGTTTCCCAACCCTGTTCCCGGTGCAGGCCAGTGTGCTGGTTTCCCAACCCTGTTCCCGGTGCTGGCCAGTGTGCTGGTTTCCCAACCCTGCTCCCGGTGCAGGCCAGTGTGCTGGTTTCCCAACCATGTACCCGGTGCTGGCCAGTGTGCTGGTTTCCCAACCCTGCTCCCGGTGCAGGCCAGTGTGCTGGTTTCCCAACCCTGTTCCCGGTGCTGGCCAGTGTGCTGGTTTCCCAACCCTGTTCCTGGCGCTGGCCAGTGTGCTGGTTTCCCAACCCTGTTCCCGGTGCTGGCCAGTGTGCTGGATTCCCAACCCTGCTCCCGGTGCAGGCCAGTGTGCTGGTTTCCCAACCCTGTTCCCGGTGCTGGCCAGTGTGCTGGTTTCCCAACCCTGTTCCCGGTGCTGGCCAGTGTGCTGGTTTCCCAACCCTGTTCCCGGTGCAGGCCAGTGTGCTGGTTTCCCAACCCTGTTCCCGGTGCTGGCCAGTGTGCTGGTTTCCCAACCCTGCTCCCGGTGCAGGCCAGTGTGCTGGTTTCCCAACCATGTACCCGGTGTTGGCCAGTGTGCTGGTTTCCCAACCCTGTTCCTGGCGCTGGCCAGTGTGCTGGTTTCCCAACCCTGTTCCCGGTGCTGGCCAGTGTGCTGGTTTCCCAACCCTGTTCCTGGCGCTGGCCAGTGTGCTGGTTTCCCAACCCTGTTCCCGGTGCTGGCCAGTGTGCTGGTTTCCCAACCCTGCTCCCGGTGCAGGCCAGTGTGCTGGTTTCCCAACCCTGTTCCCGGTGCTGGCCAGTGTGCTGGTTTCCCAACCCTGTTCCCGGTGCAGGCCAGTGTGCTGGTTTCCCAACCCTGTTCCCGGTGTTGGCCAGTGTGCTGGTTTCCCAACCCTGTTCCCGGTGCAGGCCAGTGTGCTGGTTTCCCAACCCTGTTCCCGGTGCAGGCCAGTGTGCTGGTTTCCCAACCCTGTTCCCGGTGCTGGCCGGTGTACTGGTTTCCCAACCCTGTTCCCGGTGCTGGCCGGTGTACTGGTTTCCCAACCCTGTTCCCGGCGCTGGCTGGTGTGCCGGTTTCCCAACCCTGTTCCTGGTGCTGGCCACTTTGGTGGAGGTGGGTTCAGGGCCAGCAGGGCTACCCACCCCCACATCTTGATTTTCCAGTCAGCCTCCAGCTTCCCCACACATTGGCAGGAGGCAGTCTAGGTGTCCGGAGACAGGCATCCGGCAGCAGATCGGTGGGGCGGGATGGGGGCGTGGTGGGCGGTGTTCCTGGCAGGCCTAGAGGCCCTCCCTGCCTGCCTGGGTGAAGGTGCAGCTACAGGCCGCCCTGTAGAGGGATACCCCCTGCACCCCCACCCCCCCACCACGCCCCACAGTGGTGGCCTGGCTGCTGTATCTATTTTTTTTATAAAAACTTCAATTAAGTTGGTGAAAAGGGCACCTCCATTTTGTAGCGCCCTCTCAGTTATTTATCATCCATTGCAGGTTGCTGCTGTTGTCAAGCTGGATGGCCTCTGATCGGCACTCCAGCTTCAAGAGCCCACCAGCCACACGTAAGTGGAAGGAGAACCTCTCTCCATGCCAATTAGGGGGTGCCCCAGTCAAAATCCCACTCAGTGACTGTTGCCCCGGAGAGCGGGTTCGGGATCTGGAAACAGTCCCAACTTCTATTTCCCACCCTCAGAGGGAAAATTCAGCCCAATACCTCTGCTTCTTTAAAGGGTGCAGGAAGGAACGAGGAAGTGTTATCTTGCTTTCCATAGACAACTGTGGCCTTTAACTGGAGAACACACCCTTCTAGGAGAACCACACATGGAAATTCTAACTAAGCCTTTGATTTGGACTTGCATTTTCCAGTTGAGAGTTTAGTGCTCCCATACTAGGTAATGCTTCTTCACACTGTGCTCATTACTTTACTGTTGGAAAAAAACATTTTTAAAAAAAATTTTCGGCACTGAATTTTATTTAACCCAAACTGTCATGAAATGCTGTGTAGATATTGTCTTCACAGCCCAAAATACAACTCCAATGTAAGTTGCACTTATAAAGGGCCTTGATTCTATTACATCATGAGAATTTAATGGATAAACATTCTAATAAACTGTGAAAAAAATCAGGTACAAAGGTTCTCAGGAAGATGTATGTTCAGATAAACTTGTATAAATGCCTTCTCTGGATGAAAGTGCATAAATGAAGGGTCCAAGGTACAATTAGTTACAAGCATTTGAAATAGAAACATTTCAACTGAACAAAGGATTTTGCATGGTACAGGAATGGGTAAATAACAAAGAAAAGATGCCTTATTCACACACAACGAATCAGATGCTAGTGTTAATACTTATTTGAGAATTACATATCAAATATAATTGAACGCACCAAGTGCTGTTCCTCTCCAAATGCAATAAAATGGCCACTTAACACAAGTGAAGTAACAGTGGGTGAAGCCTTATTCAGGCTTAACTTTTACTCAAATCTATTACAGTTAGTTTTGTTTCTCTGATGATTCAGCTAGTTTATCTGGTGAGTAGCTGGGCCGCTCAGACCAGCAAGGTCACAACTTCAATCCATGGTCTATGCTGCGTTTATCTCAACTAAAGGATTGATAGCGATGTTATAATTGGACTCAGTATCCCGGCTCCTGTAGATATCAAAAGAGGACAGGATTGGGTCCCACTGTGATTGGAGCACCATCCAATTAAGGACGGCAAGCAGACCAGTGAAGAGGGAGACCTATTGGGAAACTCGCAGTGACGTCCAGCCGGCAACCCCACCAGTAACAGTGGATGCTACAGAGGCAGGCAGGAAAACACGAAGGCTCCTTGAAATGGAGGCACTCTCTGCAGCATTGTAAGAAGTTAAAAATCCCTTATGGCCACAGCTGTCAGGCTATCATTGTGGAGGGGGAACCCCTTCATTGATGACCTGTGGCCCCAGCTCTGGATGTCACATCCCAGCGGGTCTGTGCTAGGGTGACGGAGAGGAGGTGTGATGGCTCCCTGGCCTACCGCTGGGAGGACACATCCAGTTAAATGACAGGCTCCAGCCTTAGCGGGGGGCCCAGCCCGCGGCGGCATCTCTCCCCAGTTGGCCCAAAAATGGGCCTAATTGACTACCCACTGCTGCTGGGTGGGGAGCCTCAGCTGTGCTCACCCTGCCTCCAGCAGGATTACTCAGAGGTGGGAGCACGTCAGGTAGCCGACTTCATGTGGTCTTCTTCGATTTTGCTTCCATTCTCACCTCCTAACCCGCTTCCGGGGGCCTGGAAAAGTTCAGGTCTGGGAGTCACTGACACAGCATAGCCTTCTGGTCCAGTAGTTCTGCTGTAAGAAGCTAAATAAGTCAATCAGTTTGCCTAGAGAGGCATAGCCTCCTCTTGCATTGATCTTCAGAAATATCCAAGAAAATTAGTCTTCTACTAAAGACTCTGTCTTTGAACAAGCTCAGCTACTGCTGTCTATCCATCCAAAGAGGTGAAGCAAAAACATCACCCATGATAAGCAGTGAGTGTTTAATGAAGGTAAGTTAGGGAAAATAATCAGAAAGAAGCAACTGGAATCTCAGTTTGCCTTGGAATCACGCTACACAAGACAGCACAGTATCTAATGATCGAAGTGCCTGGAGGTGTGTGCCCCTTTAATGTAGCCTCCAGTCATGTGAGTCAGTCAGTGAAGCCAATGTTGCTACGCTTTATTCAGTGGGTTTGCCACTGGGTAGAATAAAAATAGTAGTCGGCAGGTTTTTGACAAGAACGGGGGGGCGTGGAGGTGAGGTGGTAAATCGAATTTTCCAGGCATGTTGGGTTTAAATTCGAGGCCAAATATTTTTTCTCATGTCTTTACATCTGTAATGTTGTTAAATATTATTGTCACTTTGAAATAGGCCTGTGTACCATCGAGTAAAGGACAACTCTATGGAAATGATCTTATAAAGCAGAGAAGCTCTTTTCTAAAACAGTACAGATGGTAATATTTGGTGAGACAGCAGCTATATATGTAAACATGAGACCAATTTGTCACAGACGTCAGGTCAGCAGTGATCATCAGAAGTTCACAATACATTTTTGTGCAACTCTTTTGATGGGTTTCTGAAGAATAGCTAGAGTTTTGAAAATTTATGGGCTGAATTTTACAGACCACCTGACATTGGGGTTCGGGGCGGGGTGGGGCCAGAAAATGCCTCTGGGAGAGGGCCACCTATTATCTAATTTAAATAAATTTAAATTAATGAATTAAGGATATTTACATCCCTCTGTCTGTCCCAGTCCGATCTTCCTGCCGCTGGCCAGCACTCCCACACCTTCGGATCCCCGTCTGGGGAACCGAGGCGTAACACTGGTGGGGAGGAGGGAGTAGGTAAGTTCGCAGTGTGGCGGGATGGTGGAGCGGGGTCAAAGTAACATCATTGGTGTAGGGGATGGTGGGAAGGGTTATAGTTGAAAGTTTACGTACTTTGGCGGGAAGTGGAGGGTCAGGTGGACAAGGTAAGTGTTTTTGGGGAGGGGGGGAAGAGGGCAAGTAATTAACTTAATTGTTATTGGGGGTGGGAGAGGGGCAGAATAATTTCTTTAATTTAATTTCTTTTATTCGATGTTTCTTTAAATATTTAAATGTAATGGTAGAGTTCAAAGCCCTTTAAAAATGGCGTCAGCGCCTGCGCGCATGCAGCTGATGCTATTGCCGGGAACGGACAGCCCACTCCCTCCACATCATCCGAGGAGAGGAGGCCCGCCCCGGCTATTTAAATAAGCCGCCGCGCTTAGTATCACGGTGACACCATGATGTGCGGCCCAAGCGGGTGGGACGCCATTATTTTCGCCCATCGCCAATTTCGGCGGTGGGAGTATAAATTTCAACCTTCATTTGTGCAAAGATGACCCCTATGTAAATAGGCCCTTCACATAGGTTCACTAATGTCCTTTAGGGAAGGAAATCTGCTGTCCTTACCTGGTCTGGCCTACATGTGACTCCAGACCCACATCAATGTGGTTAACTCTTACATGCCCTCTGAAATGGCCTAGCAAGCCACTCAGTTGTACCTAACTGCTACGCAGTCAATAAAAAGGAATGAAACTGGACGGACCACCCGGCATCGACCTAGGCACCTGAAACAACAATGGCAAACCCAGCCCTGTCGACCCTGCAAAGTCCTCCTTACTAACATCTGGGGGCTTGTGCCAAAGTTGGGAGAGCTGTCCCACAGACTAGTCAAGCAACAGCCTGACATAGTCATACTCACGGAATCATACCTAACAGACAATGTCCCAGACACTGCAATCACTATCCCTGGGTATGTCCTGTCCCACCGGCAGGACAGACCCAGCAGAGGTGGAGGGACAGTGGTCTACAGTAGGGAGGGAGTTGCCCTGGGAGTCCTCAACATCGACTCTGGACCCCATAAAGTCTCATGGCATCAGGTCAAACATGGGCAAGGTAGCCTCCTACTGAATACCACGTACATCCCTCCCTCAGCTGATGAGTCAGTACTCCTCCGTGTTGAACACCACTTGGAGGAAGCACAGAGGGTGGCAAGGGCACAAAATGTACTCTGGGTGGGGGACTTCAATGTCCATCACCAAGAGTGGCTCGGTAGCACCACGACTGACCGAGATGCTAGACTGGGTCTGCGGCAGGTGGTGGAGGAACCAACACGAGGGAAAAACATACTTGACCTTGTCCTCACCAATCTGCCTGCCGCAGATGCTTCTGTCCATGACTGTATTGGTAGGAGTGACCACTGCTCAGTCGTTGTGGAGACAAAGTCCCGCCTTCACTTTGAGGATACTGTCCACCGTGTTGTGTGGCACTATCACCGTGCTAAATGGGCTAGATTTCAAACAGATCTAGCAATGCAAAACTGGACATCCATGAGGCGCTGTGGGCCATCAGCAGCAGCAGAATTGTACTCAACCACAATCTGTAACCTCATGGCCCGGCATATCCCCCACATCCCATGAAAAAAAAAAATCCACTCTATCCAGGCTCCTCACAATTTTGTACCTTTCAATCAGATCTCCCCTCAGGCTTCTATGTTCCAAGGAGAACAACCTTGGAACCTATCCAACCTGTCCAATCTTTCCTCTTAGCTGCATTTTTCCAGTCCCGGCAACATCCTCATAAATCTCCTCTGTACCCTCTCTAGTGCAATTACTTCCTTTCTGTAATGAGGTGACCAGAGCTGTACACAGTACTCAAGTTGTGGCCTAACCAGTGAGTTATACAGTTCCAGCATAACCTCCCTGCTCTTATATTCCATACCTCAGCTAATAAAGAAAAGGATTCCATATGCCTTCTTAACCACCTTATCGACCTATCATGCGACCCATTAGGGATCTGTGGACAGTCGCTCCAAGGTCCCTCACTTCCTGTACACCTCTCAGTATTCTTCCATTAATTGTGTATTCCTTTGCCTTGTTTGACCTCCCCAAATGCATCACCTCACACTTCTCTGGGTTGAATTCCATTTGCCACTTTTCTGCCCATCTGACCAGACCATCAATATCTTCCTGCCGTCTGCAACTATCCTCCTCGCTATCTACCACACGGCCAATCTTTGTGTCGTCTGCAAACATTGTGATCATGCTCCTTCATTTACGTCCAAATCGTTAATATATATCACAAAAAGCAGGTGACCCAGTACTGAGCCCTGTGGAACACCACTGGAAACAGCCCTCCAGTCGCTAAAACACCCGTTTGTTTCCTGCCACTGAGCCAATTTTGTATCCATCCATTATGTTACCCTTTTGTTGACATGTGGCAATTGTTGCCTTACCAAATATATTAGTGAAAGACAAAATACCTCATTTAATGATTCCACAGAATAAAGAGCACAACGTCAGATAATTATTAAGAAAAAGTAAAACATTGTGAGGTAGAATTTTCAGTGGGGTTCTCCCAATCTCCCAACCTAACTTCAGCAGGTGATCAGCTGTAACCATGGAGAAATGGTCCACATGGCCATTTACACCGTTTCTTCAGGGCTTCAGCAGGAGATTGGAACACTTCACAAATTTACGTGTCATCTTTGTGCAGGGGCCATGCTAATCTTCTCTGTATCGTTCCAATTTTAGTATATGTACTGCCGCAGCGAGTAGGAGATTGGAAGAGCTCTAGTGGAACTGTGCTCAAAGTGCAATAAAATCAGTTACAATTTCAGAATAATAAATAGCCTCTAAGATAATTTTCAGAATTTGATCATTAATTCACCTTGTTGTTTGCTATTACAGTAACTCCAGCTTATCCCTTTCATGATTCAATTCCCTCCATGAGTTCTTTTTAGCGCTGTGGTTAACAAGTGGAATTAACAAGTTTAAAATAACAAAGTGAATCCTGACAACGCAGCCGGCCACTGACGTCATCAGGCTGCACCAAGGTGCGCACATGCGCAGACGGGCTTCTGCTCTCTTTGCGTGCGATGCGTTCCGACGTGCCAGGACTGGTTAGCGCATGCGCCGATGACGTCATCGCGTGACGTGTGCATCTTTGGGCACTGTGCCTGGTCGGCCTCTGCGCATGCGTTTTACGTGTACAGCAATGCAACACCAACGGGTATTCACCCATGCGTCTAGCTCTGCTCCCCCCCCTCGCTGCTCTCTCCGGCCGCTCCGCTCCCCCCCCCCGCTGCTCTCTCCGGCCGCTCCGCTCCCCCCCACTGCTCTCTCCGGCCGCTCCGCTCCCCTGGCCGTCCCGTCCCCAACCCGCTCCACTCTCCCCCCCACCCCCGTCCCCAGCCCGCTCGCTCTCTCCCTCCTACCATTGTGTGCTGCCATGTGTTTAGGTTAGGTTGCCTTCGTGTGATTATTTGAGCAGCGCCATCTTTAGTCCTGGCAGCTGCCTGAAGTGCAGACTGTGATGTTTTAGTGGCACATGCTGCATTTGCGCATGTACCACTGCAGCACCACCTCGTGTAGCATTGTCAGCAAACGCAGCCTTAAAATAAACAGCTAAGTAACTGCTAAATGGAGCGGTATGCAAATGAATGTTGACATGTTAAACAGTGACCTAAAAAAAAAGCTGTGAAGAAATTAAACCTACTCATTGTTTTGAAGGATGAATAAATGAACCGTAACATCTTGAAAAAACTTTTAACAGGCAATACGACAATGACATTGATTTAGAGGAAATTATAGCGAATTATAGTTTTAACATTAGAAAAGGACAGCTGATCCAATTGAACGATTGTATTTATATAGTGCCTTTCATAAAGCATTTCACAACAATGGTTTATTTTTGAACTGTAGTCACCATTGTTTTGTAGTCAAATTCTCCAGCTAACTTAAGCATCCCAAGGCTCCGCAAACAGAAATCTGTTTTGGTCGTATTGTTAAAGGGATAAATGTTGTCCACGACACCAGAATTTCCTGCTCTTGTGTGAAACATGTCATGAGATCTTGCACATAGCCCTGAAAACGTAAATGGAGCTTCCATTTGACATTTCATCTAAAAGATGGCACCCCCGTCAATGTAGCACTCCCTCAGTATTAAAGTGTCAATCTAGAGTGCAAGGTCAAGTCCGTAGTGGGACTTGAACAGACAACCTTGTATCTGACAGGATGAGATGTCCAACTAATAAGCCAATCCAACATAAATAACGACAGAAAATGCTGTTCAGAACTAATAAAAGGTCATCGACCTGAATTGTTAACTCTGTTTCTCTCTCCACAGATGCTGCCAGACCTGCTGAGTATTTCCAGCACTTTCTGTCTTTATTTCAGATTTCCAGCATCCGCAGTATTTTGTTTTTGTATTGGCCAACCTAACACTTGGAAACAGTGAGAAAGGTAGTATAGTGATTATGATACTGGACTAGGGATCCAGAGGTCTGCATTAATGATTAGTAGATATGGGTTCAAATCCTACCACAGCAGCTGGAGACTTTAATTTCAGTTAATTAAATAAATCATGAAACTACTGGATTGTTGTAAAAACCCATCTGGCTCTCCAATGCCTGTTAGGGAAGGAAATGTGCTGTCCTTACCTGGTCTGGCCTACATGTGACTCCAGACCCACAGCAATGTGGTTGACTCTTAACTGCACTTTGAAATGGCCTAGCAAGCCACTCAGTAGTGTTCAGGAAAGTGGCTCACCACCACCTTCTTACAGGGCAATTAGGGAACGGCAATAAATACTGGCCTTGCCGGTGATACCCACATCCCGTGAATGAATAAAAAAGAAATCACAGGCTGTGATATTTTCTTCCAGATTATTTGTGTTTCTCCCATTGACAGTCAGTTTATGTCTAATCTTACACTGTATGCCCTTAACAAACAGCTCTTGCTCCATTTCATAGGATATGGCCTCCATCTGCAGCTCTTTATCGTGCCTGCCTGACTCTGTCACCTCTACTGAAAACTGCAGATAAAATGTGAGAAATGTCAAAACAAAATCAGATGTGCCTGTGGAACAGCCAATGATTTCAGGAACATGAACACGCAAAATACTGCAGGAATAACATGTTCTAATCTGGAACCCTCACCAGTTCCTCTCCTTTTGCTGTGTATACTATTATAATGTGGGTAGATGTGGAAATTCTGGCCAGTGCACTGAAACGAAGTCTAATTGGGACCAAACTGAAAACTGTGAATCTGCTGTATTCTTCAATTATGCAAATTCAAAACAGGAAAGCAGGAGTTGTTTCCTTGGTGGATTTTCTCTTCTAAATGTTTTCCTTCCCCTCCTCTCATGAAGTTATTGTTTTCTTGTACATTCTACTGTCTGCAATCACCCTCTGCTATCTTGCTCACGTGACCATTATAACTCAGTGTCAGGATGTTATTTGGCTGTATGATATATCACAATAGAGCCTGGTGTTTATTCACACTTTTTACCAAAAACATACTTTTCATAAAATTTGTAAAAATACATTAAGTAACAATTCAAACTGGACATTACATAAAGTGCAGTACAGATATTTATTCCAGTACAGTACATGAGGTGCCTCACTACACTTGCCATTTCAGCTTATATTTACAATGTACATTTACATTTCATGTTAAGCATACAGCCGAGGGGTTTTACAAGGGTTTCAGCCCCTCAATATACTATGGCGAGAGGGCCTTATACAGTGGCCTTTCCCCATTGAGCCTTTGCGGTGTCTGCCCCGAGTTTTAGTGCGTCCCTCAGCATGTAGTCCTGGACCTTGGAATGTGCCAGTC
Source organism: Heterodontus francisci (assembly GCF_036365525.1). NCBI lineage: Eukaryota > Metazoa > Chordata > Chondrichthyes > Heterodontiformes > Heterodontidae > Heterodontus > Heterodontus francisci. Next base: position 76,339,262 of record NC_090378.1, on the reverse strand, counting down.
TGCAACACTCGGTCGTGGACAGCTCTTTGCACTGGAAGACCAGCAAGTTTCGGGCAGATCAAAATGCGTCTTTTATGGAGTTGATGGTCCTCCATCAGCAGTTGATATTTATCTTGGTATACGTCCCTGGGAACAGCCCGTAGAGCACAAACTCCTGTGTTACAGAGCTGCTCGGGATGAACCTCGGCAAAAAAAACATTGCAGCTCTTTCCAGACCTGCTTTGTAAATGCACGTTCCAGAAGGAGGTGGGCGACAGTTTCTTCCCTCACTTGAGAACAGCATACGGAGGTGGTGAGACTCCGGGTATGCAGGAAGAATGTGACAGGTCGGGCCCTTCTCACCACCAGCCAAGCTATGTCTTGGAACTTGTTTGAAAGTTCTGACGATGAGGCATTCTGCCAAATGACTTTGACAGTCTGCTCGGGGAACCATCCGACAGGATCCACCATCTCCTTTTCCCGCAGGGCCTTGAGGACATTACATGCAGATGGACTTGTGGTCAAAGGTTTTTTTCTGCACAAACCTTTCCACGACGGACAGGTGGTGCGGGGCAGTCCAACTGGATGGAGCATTCCAAGGCAACGTGGCCAGACCCATCCTTCGTAACACTAAGGACACATGGAATCTCAGTACTTAATGACACTGGATGTTTGCATATGGAGGGTCTACACACATTTTGATGCAGCCGCAGAAAAAGGTGGCCATCAGGATGAGGAGGACATTGAGTACGTTTCTCATACCTTTATCCAGAGGTTTGAACATGTGTCTCTGCAGACACAGTCCATTTTCGATCTCCAGATAAAGCAGATGATGGCTCAGTTGACTGCCACGGCACAGGAGTGGGGTATGGGCCAGACCTGCGTCACGTACAGCAACACAGAGAGCACCTCGCATCTGATGACCAGGTTCTTACCCATGATGGAGAGAGATTGCTGCTCCCACTGCTCAGTTTCTGTTTCACCATGGCTGCTCACTCCTTCCAGTTTTTGGCACACACCCCAGCCCCTCTGAACCACATCCCCAGCACCTTCAGGTAGTCTGACCTGACAGTGAAGGGGACAAAGGATTGGTCGGCCCAGTTCCCAAAGAACATGGCCTCATACTTGCGGTGATTTACTTTGGCTCCCGAGGCCAGTTCGAACTGGTTGTAGATGCTCATCAGCACGCGATCGACAGTGGATCCGAGCAGAAGACGGCGACGTTGTCCATGTAAAGGAAGGCATTGACCTGAATGCCTCCACTGCCTGGGATTGTCACCCCTCTTATGCTCACATCCTTCCTGATGGACTCAGCAAAAGGTTCGATGCAGCAAATGAACAAGACAGGGGAGAGAGGACAACCCTGTCTGACTCCACATTTGATCGGAAAACTTTCTGATTCCCACTCATTAATTGAACCTGCGCTACTGATGTTTGTGTAGAGCAGTGTGATCCAATTGCAGATTCCCTCCCCAAACCCCATTTTGCAGAGTAAATCTATCATGTGTGATATCCTGTCAAAGGCCTTCACCTGGTCCAAGCTGATGAGGTAGGTGTCCACTCCCCCCACTCCATACATAGGTGATCGTATCCCTGAGTAGCACGAGACTATCAGAGATCTTCCAGCCAGATACAGTACAGGTCTGATTGGGGTGAATCACGAACTTCAGAGAAGACCTGATCTGATTGGCGACAACCTTGGACACAATTTTGTAGTCCACATTAAGCAGTGAAATGGGCTTCCAATTTCTGATTTCTGCCCTCTCCCCTTCTGCTTGGAGATGAGGGTGAAGTTGCCTTTCATTGTGGATTTTGACATACCGCCAGCCAAAAGCATACTCTTGTACACTTCCAGCAGGTCTGGGCCGATCCAGTCGCACAGGGTCAAATACACCTCAACCAGAAAGCTGTCGCGTCTGGAAATTTTATTCATCTTGAAGGATCTGACAGTCTTTGTCAGTTCATCCAGAGTTAGCGGTTTGTCCAGACTCTCTCGCATACTGTCATCTAAGACCTCCGTGATAGATGACAGGAAGGACCGGGAAGCCGTGCTGTCCATGGGTTTCACGTCATACAGCCCAGCATAAAAGGATTTGCTGATCCTTAGTATGTCATGCTGCAATGACATTACCGAGCCATCTTCCTCCTGATCGCAGGATCATTGGACGAAGAAATGAGAGCACGTCTCATCCTGCTCCATGGAGTGGACTCTGGACTGGAAAACAATATTGGTGGCCTCCGCGGCAAAAAATGAGGCCTCCTGTCTCTTCACCTCTTGGGGATCCTCCTTCACATTGACCCCCATAGATGGCAGCAGGAACAGATTCTGCATACTTTTCTAGAGTTGGGACATTTCCCTCTGTTTCGCTCTCACCTTCTGAAAACCTTTGAGGATGAAGAACCTCTTGATGTTCGCCTTGATCACTTCCGGGGACTCAAAGAGGGGTTTCATGACTCTCTAGTTCTCCTACCTTTGTAATCCCTTGTGAGTTCTTGAATGTTTTCTGAGTTCAGCAGTTTTACGTTCAGCCTCCATGACCCCCTGCCAACCTCTGGTCTTTCTATAAATGACCTTCGGTCAGTAGGAGGCAGTGGTCAGAGAAGAACACTGGCTTGACGTTGGTGGATCTGACCATGAATGCTCAGGGCACAAACAGAAAGTCGATCCTGGAACGGATGAACCTGTCTGGTCTCGACCAGGTATATCTACGTGGTGCTCCGTCTGCAGGGTTGCTGAAGGCGTCGTGCAGCTTGGCATCTTGTACTGTTTCCATTAGGAATCTGGGCATAGTGTCCAGTTTGCTGTCGTCATTGCCGGATCGTCCAGCGGCATTGATGATGCACTTGAAGTCACCACCTAGAATTATCGGCCTGGGTGTGACCAGCAGCAGTGGGAGCTGCTGGAGGACGGTCAACCACTCGCTGTAATGGACCGGGGCGTACATGTTGATTAACTGGAGCAGAGAACTTTTGCACATTACGTCTGCTACGAGGAGGCGACCGCACCCCCCCACCCCCCCACCCCACTCCCCCGACCACCTCCTTAACTTTGGAGATGGTGAAGTTGCCTCCCTGCAGCAGAATATCCAGGCTGGAGGAATGAAAATCATATCCCCCAACCAGACTCATGTCATAGAGTTACAAAGAACAGGCACAGGCCCTTCGGCCCATCGTGTCTGTGCCAGCCATCAAGTGCCTATCTATTCTAATCCCATTTTCCAGCACTTGGCCCATAGCCTTGTGTGCTATGGCATTTCAAGTGCTCATCTAAATACTACTTAAATGTTGTGAGGGTTTCTGCCTCTACCACCCCTTCAGGCAGTGTGTTCCAGATTCCAACCACCCTCAGGGTTAAAAAATCTTTCCTCAAATCCCCTCTAAACCTCCTGTCCCTTACCTTAAATCTATGCCCCCTGGTTATTGACACCTCCGCTAAGGGAAAACGGTTTCTTCCTATTTATCCTATCAATGCCCCTCATAATTTTGTATACATCAATCATGTCCCCCCTCAGCCTTTTCTGCTCTAAGTAAAACAACCCTAGCCTTTTCAAGCTCTCTTCATAGCTGAAATGCTCCAGCCCAGGCAACATCCTGGTGAATCTCCTCTGCACCCTCTCTGGTCCAATCACATCCTTCCTATAGTGTGGTGACCAGAACTGTACACAGCACTCCAGCTGTGGCCTAACTAGCGTTTTATATAGCTCCATCATAACCTCCCTGCTCTTTTATTCTATGCCTCAGCTAATAAAGGCAAGTATCCCATATGCCTTCCTAACCACCTTATCTACCTGTGCTGCTGCCTTCAGTGATCTATGGACAAGTACACTAAGGTCCCTCTGACCCTCTGTACTTCCTAGGGTCCTACCATCCATTGTATATTCCCTTTCCTTGTTAGTCCTTCCAAAATGTATCACCTCACACTTCTTAGGATTAAATTCCATTTGCCACTGCTCCGCCCATCTTACCAGCCCATCTTTATCATCCTATAATCTGAGGCTTTCCTCCTCACTATTTACAACACCACCAATTTTTGTGTCATCTGTGAACTTACTGATTATACCTCCTATATTCATGTCTAAATCATTAATGTACACTACAAACAGCAAGGGTCCCAGCACCAATCCCTGCGGTACACCACTGGTCACAGGCTTCCACTCGCAAAATCAACCCTCGACCATCACCCTCTGCTTCCTGCCACTAAGCCAATTTTGGATCCAATTTGCTAAATTGCCCTGGATCCCATGGGCTCTTACCTTCTTAACCAATCTCCCATGCGGGACCTTATCAAAAGCCTTAGTGAATCCTTGTAGACTACATCAACTACTTTACCCTCATCTACACATCTAGTCACCTCCTCGAAAAATTCAATCAAGTTTGTTCAACATGATTTCCCCCTGACAAAGCCACGCTGACTATCCTTGATTAATCCCTGCCTCTCCAAGTGGAGATTAATCCTGTCCCTCAGAATTTTTTCCAAAAGTATCCCTACTACTGATATTAGACTCACTGGCCTGTAATTACCTGGTTTATCCCTACTACCCTTCTTGAATAATGGTACCACATTCGCTGTCCTCCAGTCCTCTGGTACCTCTCCTGTGGCCAGAGAGGATTTGAAAATTTGTGTCAGAGCCCCTGCTATCTCCTCCCTTACCTCACGTAATAGCCTGGGTACATCTCATCTGGGCCTGGGGATTTATCCACTTTTAAGCCCACTTAAAGAGCTAATACGTCCTCCCTTTCAATGCTAATGTGTTCAAATACAGTGGCGCACTGGTTAGCACTGCAGCCTCATAGCTCCAGCGACCCAGGTTCAGTTCTGGGTACTGCCTGTGCGGAGTTTGCAAGTTCTCCCTGTGACCGCGTGGGTGTTCTGGTTTCCTCCCACAGCCAAAGACTTGTGGGTTGATAGGTAAGTTGGCCATTGTAAATTGCCCCTAGTGTAGGTAGGTGGTGGGGCAAAATGGGATTAATGTAGGATTAGTATAAATGGGTGGTTGTTGGTCAGTACAGACTTGGTGTGCTGAAGGGCCTGTTTCAGTGCTGTATCTCTCTAAGTATATCACAATCCAGCTCCCTTCTCCATAGTGAACACAGAAGAAAAGCGATCATTTAAAACCTCACCTATGTCCTCCGGCTCCACACACAGATTGCTGCTATGGTCCCTAATGGGCCCTACTCTTTCCCTGGTTATCCTCTTGCCCTTAATATACTTAAAAAACACCTTGGGATTTTCCTTTATCTTGCCCACCAGTGTTTTTTCATGTCCTCACTTTGCTCTCCTAATTACTTTTTTTAGGTACCCCCTACACTGTTAATACTCTTCTAGGGCCTCCACTGTTTTCAGTGCTCTGAATCTGCCATATGCCTCCTTTTTTCCCTTATCCAATCCTCTACATCCCTTGACATCCAGGGTTCCCTGGACTTGTTGGTCCTATCCTTCACCTTTACGGGAACATGTTGGCCCTGAACTCGCACTACTTCCTTTTCGAATGACTCTCACTGGTCTCATGTAGACTTTCCTACAAGTAGCTGCTCCCAGTCCATTTTGGCCAGATCCTGTTTTATGATATTGAAATCGGCTTTCCCCCAATTCAGTACTTTTATTACCGGCCCCTCTTTGTCCTTTTCCATAACTACCTTAAATCTTAGAGTTATGTCACTATCCCCAAAATGCTCCCCCACTGACACTTCTACCACGTGTCCGGCTTCATTCCCTAGGATTAGGTCCAGTACCGCCCCTTCTCTTGGAGGACTTTCTACATGTTGGCTCAAAAAACTCTCCTGTATGCATTTTAAGAACTTTGCCCCCTTTAAGCCTTTTTCACTAAGACTATCCCAGTTAATATTGGGGAAGTTGAAATCCCCTATTATTACCCTATTATTTTTACACCTGTCTGAGATTTGCCTACATATCTGCTTCTCTATCTCTCCCTGGCTGTTTGGAGGCCTGTAGTACACTCGCAGCCAAGTGATTGCTCCCTTTTTGTTTTTAAGTTCAACCCATATGGCCTCATTTGAGGAACTTTCTAAGATATCATCCCTCCTTACTGCAGTAATTGTCTCCTTGATCAATAGTGCAATGCCATCTCCACTTTTGCACCCTCCCCTGTCACGCCTGAAGATTCTATACCCTGGCATATTGAGCTGCCAGTCCTGCCCCTCCCTCAACCATGTTCCTGTGATAGCAACAATATCATATTCCCATGTGCTAATCAATGCCCACAGTTCATCTGCCTTACTAGTAAGACTCCTTGCACTAAAATAGGTGCAATCCAGCTTTGCATTTTTCCCTTGTGCCTTAACGGGTCTATATTTGCTCTGCCTTCCAAACTGACTCAGTTTCTCTTCTATATTTGACTGTGCATCACCCTCTACTGTACCTCCATTCTGTATCCCATTCCCCTGCCAAATTAGTTTAAACCCCCGCAACAACACTGGAGTCATAGAGAGATACAGCACTGAAACAGGCCCTTCGGCCCACTGAGTCCGTGCTGACCATCAACCACCCATTTATACTAATCCTACATTAATCCCATTTTCCCTCTCACATCCCCACAATTCCCCTACCACTTGCCTACACTAGGGGCATATTTTTTTTTTTACAACGGCCAATTTACCTATCAAACCGCAAGTCTTTGGCATGTGGGAGGAAACCCACGTGGTCACAGGGAGAACTTGCAAACTCCGCACAGGCAGTACCCAGAACCGAACCAGGTCGCTGGAGCTGTGAGGCTGCAGTACTAATCACTGCGCCGCCCACTAGCAAACGTCCCAGCAAGGATGTTGGTTCCATTCTGGTTCAGGTGCAACCCGTCCAACTCGTACAGGTCCCACCTTCACCAGAAACAGACCCAGTGATCCAGGAATCTAAAACCCTCCCTCCTGCACCATATCTTCAGCCACGCATTCATCTGCTCTATCCTCCTATTCCTATACTCCCTAGCACGTGGCACCGGGAGTAATCCAGAGATTACAACCTTTGAGGTCCTGCTTTTTAATCTGCTACCTAGCTCCCTAAATTCTTGTTGCAGGACCTCATTGCTCTTTCTATCTATGTCGTTGATACCAATGTAAACCATGACCTCTGACTGTTCACCCTCTCCCTTCAGAATGTCCTGCATCCGCTCCGTGATATCCTTGACCCGAGCACCAGGGAGGCAACATAGCATCCTGGAGTCACGTTTGCGGCTACAGAAATGCCTATCTGTACGCCTTATGATAGGGGATTGTATCACTATAACTCTCCCACTCTTTTTCCTCCCCTCCCGTGCAGCTGAGCCACCCTGGTGCCACAGACCTGGCTCTTTCTGGATTCCCCTGAGAAGCTATCTCCCCCAATAGTATCCAAAGCAGAAAATCTGTTAGATAGGGAGATGGACCCAAGGGACTCCTGCACTACCTGCCTAGTTTTTCTGCTCTGTCTGGTGGTCACACATTCCCTTTCTGCCTGATTAGTCTTTACCTGCGGTGTGACCACCTCCCTGTACGTCCTATCCACAATGATCTCAGCCTCGCGGATGTTCCACAGTGTCCCCAGCTGCCGCTCCAGATCCAAAAGGCGGATTTCGAGTAGCTGTAGCTGGAGACACTTCCTGCACACATGTTCGCCCTGGACACTGGAAGTGTCCCTGACTTCCCGCATTGCACAGGAGGAGCACTCCACGCTGACGAGCTGCCCTGCCATGACTTACCCTTAATTTACTCCTTTAAATTACCCAAAAATTAGATTATTTACACTAGGGACCTTGATTCCCTAAAAAAAAAACTACCTACTATATAAAAAAAAATGTAGACCTTTCTCTTTACTTTACTTACCAGCTATTTAGAATAATTTCCTAACAGCAGTTACTCACTAACCAATCACCTTACAGCTTTCCTGTGATGTCACTGTTGACTTTTTTTTCTTTTTTCAAAACTCTGGCACACCTGGACTCTGCTCCTCTCCCGGAAGGTAAGTGTCTAGGCTGCAATCCTCGGGCTGCATTTATCCACTCCTCGCTCCGTGTTCTTCCTGCAGGTCCACTCCTCTCCCGGAAGGTAAATGTCCTGTGGGACCACCTGCCTACCATTGCCTGTAGGTGCTGAGGTGCGGTATTCATCATTGCTGTAGAAACACCAGGTCGGTTTCGACCTGTAGGTACCCCAGGTCGAAACACATTGGGTAGTGGACTTAACACTATGCATGCTAATGGTGCCAATCTTTAGACCCATTAAAACTGTATGTTGCTTCTCACTCCAGATGTCTGTGCGAGTCCCAGCTCTTGGATATGTTCCTGCATATCCATAGCATTCACAAACTGTTGCATTGTTGTGGGCTGAGAAAACTGTCCTGGTCACACCCATGGGAGATTTGTTCCGCCGGGGTGACATCAGGAGAGTGGCGGGGGTGGGGGTGGGGGGGAGCAAGGGGTCTTGAAAGCAGCGAGGTTTGGACTGACCTCCGCTGGTGCTGTCTTTTCTCTCTGCTCCTCATTGAGGATGTTGCTGCCCCCGGCTTCCCGGAGCCTGGATGCACTGGGCGTCTCGCTGCACTCGGCACTTCGGGTTGGGGTGCCTGATGTTTATTTGCTTTTTTTTCCAAAAATATAATTTATTCATAAGAATCTGTAAAAAATACATTACAAAACAATTCAAAACAGCTCCATGTTGACATTCCAGAAAGTGCAAAGGAAATTAGTTTTCTTCAATACTTTTTTTTTATTTCCAAAATATACTTTATTCATAAAAATCTGTAAAAATTACATTGCCAAACAGTTTCCAAACAGCACGAAAAAATACAAACATTGCAAAAGAGATCAGTTTCTTTCAATAATGTCATGAGTTTCTTCCCAACCCTTCCGTTTCACAATTGTCATGTCAATTACAGTTTTACATTTACAGCAATTGAGAATATTAACGATACAGTTCGAGGGGTTTCCCATTGATCCAGCCCCTCAGTCCAGCTTGGTGGGGGAACCTTACACTGTGGTCTTTCCCCATTGAGCCTTTGCTGCGGCTGCCCCAAGCTTTAGTGCGTCCCTCAGCACGTAGTCCTGGACCTTGGAATGTGCCAGTCTGCAACATTCGGTGGTGGACAACTCTTTGCGCTGGAAGACCAGCATGTTTCGGGCAGACCAAAGGGCGTCTTTCACCGAATTGATAGTCCTCCAGCAGCAGTTGATGTTTGTCTCGGTGTGCGTCCCTGGGAACAGCCCGTAGAGCACAGACTCCTGTGTTACAGAGCTGCTTGGGATGAACCTTGACAAAAACCACTGCATCTCTTTCCACACCTGCTTTGCAAAGGCACATTCCAGGAGGAGGTGGGCGACCGTCTCTTCCCCACCACAGCCAACGCGGGGGCACTGTGCGGAGGGGGCGAGACTTCGGGTGTGCATGAAGGATCTGACGGGGAGGGCCCTTCTCACCACCAGCCAAGCTACGTCTTGGTGCTTGTTTGAAAGTTCTGGTGATGAGGCATTCCGCCAAATGACTTTGACGGTCTGCTCGGGGAACCATCCGACAGGATCCACCGTTTCCTTTTCCCGTAGGGCCTTGAGGAGACATTCCGTGCAGACCACTGCCTGATGGACCGGTGGTCAAAGGTGTTTTTCCGCAGAAACTGCTCCACGAAGGATAGGTGGTATGGCGCCGCCCAACTGCACGGAGCGTTCTGCGGTAATGTGACCAGGCCCATCCTTCGCAACACCGGGGACAGATAGAACCTCAGCACGTAGTGACACTTGGAGTTTGCGTACTGGGGATCTACACATAGCTTGATGCAGCTGCACACGAAGGTGGTCATCAGGATGAGGGCCACGTTGGGTACATTTTTCCCGCCCATGTCCAGAGATTTGAACATCGTGTCCCTCCGGACCCGGTCCATTTTAGATCCCCAGACGAAGCGGAAAATGGCTCGGGTGACTGCCACGGTGCAGGAGTGGGGTATGGGCCAGACCTGCGCCACGTAGAGCAACAACGTGAGCGCCTCGCACCTGATGACCAGGTTCTTACCCACAATGGAGAGAGATCGCTGCCCCCACATGCCCAACTTTTGTCGTACCTTGGCTACTCGCTCCTCCCATGTTTTGGTGCACGCCCCGGCCCTTCCGAACCATATCCCCAGCACCTTCAGGTAATCTGACCTGACGGTGAAGGGGACAAAGGATCGGTCAGCCCAGTTCCCAAAGAACATGGCCTCGCTCTTGCCGTGGTTAACTTTGGCTCCCGAGGCCAGTTCGAACTGGTCGCAGATGCTCATCAGTCTGCGCACGGACAGCGGATCCGAGCAGAAGACGGCGACGTCATCCATGTACAGGGAGGTTTTGACCTGAGTGCCTCCGCTGCCTGGGATTGTCACCCCTCTTATGCTCGCATCCTTCCTAATAGACTCAGCAAAGGGTTCAATACAGCAAACAAACAAGACCGGGGACAGAGGACAGCCCTGTCTGACTCCAGATTTGATCGGGAAACTTTCAGATTCCCACCCGTTGATTGACACTGCGCTACTGATGTTTGTGTAGAGCAGTTGGATCCAATTGCAGATTCCCTCCCCAAACCCCATTTTGGAAAGCACGTCCATCATGTAGGTGTGCGATATCCTGTCAAAAGCCTTCTCCTGGTCCAGGCTGATGAGGCAGGTGTCCACCCTCCTGTCCCGTACGTAGGCGATCGTATCCCTGAGTAGCGCGAGGCTATCAGAGATCTTCCTGCCGGGTACAGTACAGGTCTGATCGGGGTGAATCACCAGCTCCAGAGCAGACTTGACTCGACTGGCTATGACTTTGGACAGAATCTTGTAATCAACATTAAGCAGTGAGATGGGCCGCCAATTTCTGATTTCTACCCTCTCCCCCTTCTGCTTGTAAATGAGGGTGATGATGCCTTTTCTCATGGATTCTGACATGCTACCGGCCAGGAGCATACTCTCGTATACTTCCAGCAGGTCCGGGCCGACCCAGTCCCACAGGGCCGAGTACAACTCGACCGGTAAGCCGTCGCTCCCGGGAGTTTTACTCGCCTCGTAAGACTCGACGGCCTTTGTCAGCTCGTCCAGAGTTAGCGGCTTGTCCAGTCCCTCCCTCCTGCTGTCATCTAAGACCTCTGTGATAGATGACAGGAAGGACTGGGAGGCTCTGCTGTCTGTGGGCTTCGCGTCATACAACCCAGCATAAAAGGATTTGCTGATCCTTAGTATGTCGGACTGCGAAGACGTTACCGAGCCATCTTCTTCCTTCAAGCTGCTGATAACAGAGCTCTCTCTGTGTACCTTTTGGAAGAAGTAACGCGAGCACGTCTCATCCTGCTCGATGGAGCGGACTCTGGACCGGAAGATGATCTTGGAGGCCTCCTTGGCAAAGAGCGAGGCCTGCTGGCTCTTCACCTCTTGGAGGTCCTCCTTGACCTCGACCCCCATTGACTGCAACCGGAGTAGATTTTGCATAATTTTCTGGAGTCGGGACAGTTCCCTCTGTCTCTCTCTCGCCTTCTGAACACCTTTGTGGATGAAGAACCTCTTGATGTTCTCCTTAATCGCTTCCCACCAGTGAACTGGAGACTCAAAGAGGGGTTTCACGGTCCTCCAACCATTGTAATCCCTTTTGAGTTCCTCAACGTTCTCTGGGGTCAGCAGTGTCGCATTGAGCTTCCACGTCCCTCTGCCAACCCGCTGGTCGTCCTGTAAGTGACAGTCGGCCAGTAAGAGGCAGTGGTCGGAGAAGAACACCGGCTTGACGTCGGTGGATCCGACCGTGACAGCACGGGACACAAACAGGAAGTCAATCCTGGAACGGGCAGACCCGTCCGATCTTGACCATGTGTATCTGCGCTGCGCTCCGTCTGCAGGTTTGCTGAAGACGTCGTGCAGTTTGGCATCCTTAACTGTTTCTATTAGGAATCTGGACGTAGTTTTCTTCAATACACTTTTCAATGGGATACATGATTCGGAGAGGACTGACTTCATGTTCCTGAACCTGAACCTGGGGCATCAAGTCTGATGATAGCACCTCACAGTCACCCCAGCTGAGATCAACTAACCCAGAAGACTGGTGATTGAACCATGGACCTTCCTGGGAATGGATAATTTTTATATTAGGTGTTCTAGTCCCTGATTCATGTAAACATGGGCAAAATAACAGAGTAGACTATAGTTTAGTTGTTAATTAGGCAAGTACAGGTGCTGAAGGCTCAATTTCCAAGCAGAAGTCCATTCAACATAAATCATTTTGCACAAAATTAGGCAATTACCAAAGGCCTCATAATTCTATAGAACAGTACAGCACAGTACAGGCCCTTCGGCCCACGAAGATAGTTATTGAGCCTCATAATTCTCAATAACTATCTGCTCGATTTGCCTTGTTTACTTAAAGATTATCTTGGCTCTCTTCAGCTACATAGCAAAATAAGGAAATAAGTTATTACACAATAGGTCAGATTAAAAATTGTCCAAAAATCTCTGTATTCATCGATAATGGAGCTGATGCAGCCGAATGGATGATAACATCAAAGTGCCCTTAGTGCCATTTGTGCAGACAACTCACTGTAATATAAAAAAATCAGCATGCATTCATAAACGAATATTACTTATTTTCCAAAAAAGGTAAAGAGCAGGGTCGCAGCTCATCATCTACTCAAAAAGACTCAACCCCAGTGGAACACTACTCTAATATTAATAGGCTCCAGATGTTGTGAGCTCAGTCTGTTGTTTTAAAATGAAAGGAAGTAAAAACTGCCAGACTCAAGTAATATTTAATTGGATGGTCTGCAGGATCCAGCCTACACCAATTGCCTTAACAGGACACCAATAGATTTTATATGGTATTGCTCATGGCAAGTTGAAGGATATGTTGTTTTATAATGATAATAATGTGAGACAGTGCTAACACACAAAGCATTATTATATAATAAGTAAGGAGTGTTTATGTCTTGATGGTCTTTTCCTCTAAGGAAAGCTGGCTGTTGCTAGGGTAGATTTGTATTGATCTGGCCTACCCTTTGAGACCACAAAGTCTAACTGGACCAAAGATAAATGTGATCAGCTGCTGCCTTGGAGAAGTATTGTAAATAAGTACATCCTGAGGCCAACTAGAGACAAATTGTTGTTGCTCAGATTTGTCTGGTAACTTCCTTATGCTGCTACTTACTCATTGATAGATTGTTCAAGTTGTGATTTATTTCACTTTTTTAAAAAATGATGATGATGTTGGAGTTAAATCAGGTGCAAATGTGACGTACACTTTGCATGAGACATGGCGACACAAGAGATACACTTTTAATAAAAATGATACTAGCAAATCTCCCATGGCAACGTTTATGGTGATACACTAAAGTATATCGTCTGTCTCCTCCACTCTCACGCCCAACAATAAGTGTGAGGAGCTCATGGACTTCTTTGCCACTAAGATTAAGACCATCTGATCAGCTGTCTCTGTTGCACCCCTCGCTTTCACTAGTCCACCTGATCAAACTTCCTCTAAAGATTCCCCCCGCCCCAGCCCTAAACTCACATCTTTCTCCAGTTTCTCTCCTATTTCCCGTCATGCCCTCTCTGAGCTTATTTTGTCCAAGAGACCCACCTCCTGTTCCCTTGACCCTATTCCCACCAAACTGCTGACTACCCAACTTCCCCTCCTGGTCCCCATGTTAGCTGATATTGTTAACGGCTCCCTCTCTTCAGGTTTTGTTCCTCTCTCCATTAAATCTGCCATCATCACCGCTCTCCTCAAAAAAACAACCCTTGACCCCAACATCCCTGCAAACTAACACCCCACTTCCAACCTCCCTTCCCTCTCCAAAGTCCTTGAAAATGTTGTCGCCCCCCCCAAATCCGTGCCCATCTTTCCCAGAACTCCATATTTGAATCACTCTAATCAGGTTTCAGCCCACCACAGCACAGAAACAGCTCTTAGGAAAATCACAAATGACATCATACACGACTATGAAAAGGTAAATTATCCCTCCTCGGCCTTCTCAACCTGTTTGCAGCCTTTGACACAATTGACCGCACCATCCTCCTCTAGCACCACTCCACTATTGTCCAAATGAGTGGGACTGCTGTCCACTGGTTACATTCTTATCTATGTAACTGTAGCCACAGTATTACTTGGAATGGCTTCTCTTCCTGCTCCCACACTGTAGCTCTGGTGTCCCCCAAGGATCTATCCTTGGCCCCTTCTAGGCAGGGTGTTGGTGTTTGGGTGGGGACTGAAGAGAAAGGCTTTGGTCTTTCAAGTATTTAATTGGAGGAAATTTCTGCTCATCTAGTACTTGGCAGTGGAGGGGTCGAGAGAGGTGGTGGTGAGGTACAGCTGGGTATCATTATTGCACATGTGGATCCTGATAATGTGTTTCTGGATGATGTTACTGAGGGGCAGCATGAAGCTGAGAAATAGGAAGGGGCCAAGGATAGATCCTTGGGGGATTCCAGAGTTAATGATGCAGGAGTGGGAACAGAAGACGTTGTAGGTGATTCTCTGGCTATGACTGGAGAGATAGGAATGAAAATGAGGGCAGTCCCACCCAGCTGGACGACAGTGGACAGGCATTGAGCAGAGGATGGTGTGGTCAACTGTGTCAAAGGCTGCAGATAGATTGAGAAGGATGAAGAGGGTAGTTATCACCATCAGTCACATAAGATGTAACTTTGATGTTAGTCCCCTACAAGTCCCAACCTTTTCATATTCCCATATAATATGAATAGTGTACTACATGTTCAGGACACACAGTATAGCTAACCCAAGGGGACAAACAGAATGGCCTGAAATAGCTCTGATTCCGGAACCTGGTTTGAACTAGGTGTAGGTAAGCAGTACAAAATGTCTATCCAACCACTTCTATATGTTGTATTATCTGAAGAGGGATGGCACATCCAGATTCCTAGGATTCTCGCTCCATTATTTGAGACGTAGTCCAGAATGCCGTAGCACAATTTGATACCTACTTTCACTTCATTCAAAAATATGTTCAAGTTTAAAAGATGAAAAACAAGCTATCTCAAAGCTATTTTCAGCATTTGCTACGACCTCATAGAGACCATTAATGTTAAAAATACAAGATATGAACACCCCAAACCAATTTATAGAATTACACAAGATTTCATGTTTTAAGATTTTTATTATAAAAACTACACTAAAAGAAATCCCCATTAACTAAATAGTACTTTATAAGTAGTTGATACCCCAAATTACAAAGAAGGGTATTTTCTTTACTTATTCAAACAGTTGAAAACCTCACACCACACTTATACATTACACAATCCTTTTTGATGGTGAAATCTTTGTGTTTAAAAGTCCCAAACCTCTCCCAGTTGCAATGGGTTGGATCTCCCAGACCTTTTCAGAAATCAATGTCCTTTTCCCTCATTTCTCCGAGCACTTGCGACCTGGACATCTGAGAATAAGGCAATTTCTGGTGATCCTGTTGGTTTTTTCCTTCTCCGCAAACATCAACTTTCAAAACATGTTTAAGTCTTTTCAGCCTTTCACTGTTTCAGCAATCTCTGAGAGCAGGTGTTCCCTCTCACTCTCTCTTGAGGCTGCCACCACTGGTTGTCTTCTTTACAGCCTGTTCTGGGGCTGCCACCACTGGTCTTCTGTACAGCCTGCCTGCCTTCAGAAAATCTGTTAAATTTATCTGGAACCAAACATCAATAGCTTGTTGTCCTTTTCCAATATGCAAAGTCCAGAAGTCTGGATTCACAAAGCCACCTGGGTCTTCCATTGTTCCCAGGTATTAACAACTGCCATGCACATTTGCATCTTCAGAATCACTGACTCCTTGGCTGGAATTTTAAACCCCCCCCCCCCCATAATGAGTGGGCAGATGGTGGTGGGGGGGGGGTGGAAAGCGTAAACCTGAGTGGCGGGGGGGGGGGTGGTCCCGATGTAATATGGGGTGACAGTGGCGACAAATAGCCTACCCGCCCCAGGCCAATCAAGGCCCTTATGTGGCCAATTAACTAGCACTCAACGGCGTCCGCTCGCCGCTACAGGTATTTTACCCTTGGCTGGCGGGTGGCTGAGGCTTCAAAAAGCCCACCTGGTGAAACCAGGTGGCCTTCTTGCGGCTGGGGGTTGCTCTCCTGATTGGGATCCTGTGCTCCACGGAGGGCTGCCCCCGAAGCCCAACCACCCCCAACGCACAACACTCCCCTGCCCCCCTAACCGACCCCACTTGCCTCGCTGGGGCCTGATTGATTTTCCCCAGCGAGGTCCTAAAAACTTACCTTTTTTCCGGGGCCGTCCTTCATCTTCTTGCGATGGCTGGGTGTAGTCCCAGCAGTGGCACAGCTCCATTAAGCAGGACTTCCTGCCTCAAGGAGGTGGAAGACCCGCCCAAGACCAATTAAGGGCCTGGGGAGCAAAAAATCCCAGTCTGGCTCCCCAGGCTTGGCGGAGGCAGGCTCACCGCCGACTTTTTGGCCGACGGACAGGGTCTCCCGCCTAATGACAAATTGCGGCCCTTGTTTATGATCCAGAAGTCTGGGAGAGTGAAATCCATTTTTCTTCAGGTGTTATACCCCTGCAAACTCTGTTTTTCAAAAAACAAATTTTGATCAGTGTTCTCTGCTGTCCTGGTAACCAAGATTCATGTCCTGTCCTTAGGCAGATTAGATGTGAAGTCACCTGACTTCTCAGACTCCATTTTAAACTTTTAAAAATCATCGTTTTTAAAACATAATTATGTTACAAAGTCCAGCGTTCATAACACAATAAAGATGAAGTTTCAGCCAGGGTACATCCTGCAGAGGAACGTGGAAACAACATTCAAGTATAAAGACCTGACGTGTAGAGTATTCCAGTTGTCTTGCACCTCTTACGGTTGAACAATTTGCTTCTAGTCTCAATAGTTAAATTGTTCTCTCATGGGTTGCCATTTTAGTGTGCAGTGGAGAACAGGCTTTCTTTAATGCCCAATTAACAAGCTACAATAGAGAGACTGCAGCCAAGACAATGATTAATTGTACAACATCTGCACTGGCTGGAAATTACATGCCAATTTTCAATTCCAAGCCATCAGTATTCAGCAGTCAGTGAACTTAAGGTCAATCTACATCATCAGCAGTAGCATTTAGAAAACAATGAATCAGAGGGAGGGGACTTATTAACCTAGACTCAGAAAACAACCGACCAGCTCTTTATATTTGCCAGTATTTATGCCTAGGGCATTTGTGGAAAGATTTTATTCCAAATAAAATCGAGAGAGAATAACATGACATCACGGTGATCAGAAGAGTGATGCAGGAAAAGATGATGCTCACACAATTTCATTGTGACAGGTGGAGTGGTGGCAATGAATATTGAAAGAATGATTCAGCAGTTCTTTTATACGGCAGAGAAGGAATTAACCGCTACCAAATCAATTGGGACAGTGATCATCGTAAATCTAAGATTTTGTGGAGACCAGGAGTCAGTAGTGGGTGAGCAGGACTTGTTGAATGATAGGATGCAGGCAGTGAAGCTTTGGGTGAGCTGAAGTTTACAGAGAGGATGACAGTGTATTGAAATCATTGAGTCAGGAGGTGAAAGACATGGATGAGGCTTTCAGCAGCCAGTGGACTAAATTAGGGATGGTTGGGGGCGATGTTAGAGGTGGAAGTAGGTGGTCTTGTGATGGAGAGGTCATAGGGTTGGAAGCTTGGATTGAGGTAGAATAGAACAACAAGGTTGCAAACAGTCTAGATCAGCCTGATCCAGTGACCGGTTAGGGAGATAGAATCGGTGGCAAGAGTAAGGAATCTGTGGTGGAGATTAAAGATGATGGCTGTGTTTAGCTGGAGGAAACTGCAGTTCATCCAAGACTGGATGTCAGACAAGCAACACAGAGGCCGTGGAGGTATCGCAGGAGGTCGTGGAGACGTAGATAGCAGATTTTTAACTATGAAGATGTCACAAAGCCCGATTCTATTCCCTCTTCCTTACATACACACATACACATTATTGAGACCAAATGAAGCCCTCCAACTGCAGCCCTTTGTGGGATCAGCTAACTCCCTACCGGTTAGAGACTGAACCTTGTACCCTCCTGATTTGTATGGCCATGTTACACACCAGGCAAATTTCAGAGAGATTCCATCTTGTTGCCATGATACTCATGGGTGCCACCTGCATGGCCAGATGGGCCTGGCCTTGAGCTGTGAATGACTAAAACTACCAGTAAAGAAGAAATAAGACTGATGATGGTGATGTGCACCAAAACAGGTTAAAGGTCCTGGATTCAAGTTCTTTATGTAGAACGTCACCACCATCTTGTGACTGAAAATAAAACTACAATAGGTATCCATGGGCTTTGGATTGGGTTTAAGGTATTGGAGATGAACAACATGCAAATTATTTGACTTAAACGTGGGTTATTCCTCCTTAGGCCCAGCTACATCAAGTGCAGAGTTTTAAAAGTGCAATAATCATATATACAAATTCTTGTTTGAAAATATGATAATTGACAAAAAGCAAGGGGGAGATAAGAACTCTTTTTAAAGTCAGAGAGTTGTTATGACCTGGAACGCATTGCCTAAAATGATGGCCGAAGTAACATCAGTAACAGTAACTTTCAAAAGGGAATTGGATATATATGTAAAAACGAAAGAAAATGCAGGGATATGCAAAAGGAACAGGGGAGTGGGACTAACTGGTGGCTTTTTCAAAGTCAACACAAGCGCAATGGGCCAAATGGCCTCCTTCTGTTCTGTATGACACAATTATCCTATGATTCTATGAGAACAAAATCATTCTTTGAAAGTTAACCAAAATATTATTGTAAGCATGGCAGACTAACATTTCAGCCCTGTATAAATGCTCTGAATCAAATAATTTGCTCGCCAAAATGAGAATTCCTAATGTGCCTGGCACAAGTTCTTGCTGACTTGTGGCTTTTAGAAATAGCATTTGTGCAGTCTTGTGGGATTCTGCCATTTTATGACCAATGCACTGCATAAGCACATTAACTTCATATCACTAAGGTCATCATTTCTGACTTTCATTTTGGATTTGATGTGATGTAATATACAGTGAACGGTCCGTTCAGCATGTTAAGCAAAAGCCTCTTATTTTGGAACAGCTGTCACTTAATAATTCAGCAAGGCAAAATATTGCAACAGAACCAAGTTCCTGCTGGGTATTTATGTGCTGCATCATTTAGACACACACCACTCCTTGTGGATGATTTATAGAAAGCACAGGTTCAGCAACGTTAATAAATGGTTAATCAAAAATTACATTTGATTGTTACTGAGGGCTTTAATCTTTACCTGCTTTATACACCTTTTGTTCACTGAAGTTCAAATTTTTTTTACTTTCCCCTCTTCAAGTACACTCATTATCAAATTACATAGTAATGACTTATGCACCTATGAACTGCAGGTTACCCACACAAGATGTCTCAAGGGATGTAAAGGTTGACGCCTTCAGAGAATTGTATAGAAGCAGATCAACAACTTTAAGCTTTTTCCACTGGTTTATATTTGTGTAGAATTTTAAAAAAACATACATTTCTGAGTAGCTGGTAACATCAATCCAATAAGAAATTCAGGAGAAACTTCATTACCCAGAGAGAAGCTAAAATGTGGAACGGTACCACATGGAATAGTCAAGGCGAGTAGCATAGACACATTTAAGAAGCTAGATCAGTACATGAGGGAGAAAGGAATAGAGGTATATGTTGATAGGGTCAGATAGGAGGAGGCATGTGTGCAGCACAAGCACCAGCATAGAACAGTTGGGCTGAATGGCCTGTTTCTGTGCTGTAAATTCTATGCAATTCTTTGTAACAACCAAATTCTAACCAAGCTAGTAGTACATCATCATTTCCCCTATGGGATTTGGGTTCAAATCCAATACAAACTGATGTCATGCAAATCTTGCATTTCTCATTCCTGTAAACAGCTAATCTATATGCATTGTCATAGAACTGTTTTTACTCCTCTGTTTAAAAACAGTGTGCCTTTAAAAACTAAGGGGCACAGTGTGCCAGCAGCTGCACCCATTTCCTAGGCAACAGCAGGAGAGAGGAGGTCACACAGTATTGTAACTTTTGACTGTGTATAAATGACTGGCTTAAACCAGCCTGATCTGGAAACTAGCAAAACGTGCTCTAAAGGAAGAAGTAGTCTATCTCTTAGCAGAAAAATCTACTTGAGCTCCAGGCTGTGTTATTGCCTAAACAGGAAAAAAAACTCTGGAAGAAAGTACATTTGCATTGTTGCAGGTAGTAAATTCTTTCTTTACTTCCAAACTCTAAGAGGTCTTTGCATCAGAAGTGACTCTCTTGTCAGTTTGTGTTTGCTAGGGTCCTCAGTAAAGTTTCTACTGGAAGATTGCCAATTTCAAAATCCAAATAGATGTTGCTGTACTCCTTGTTGAAAAACTGTGTGACGCCTGCTGCAACCGAAGTGCTTTGAACGCCTATCCTAAAGACTGTTCGATGAATTCGCCTGGAGACTTTGAGTGGCATCTGATTATTCTACTCTGGGACTCGTCACCAACTGGGAATGTAACCCACAAAGACTTACAACCCAGCTACTTATTTATTCCCAAGAAACATCATTTTTAAACCAGTTAATCATTGGTTTTGAATGTATGTGTGTATGCATTAGGGTTAAGAGAAATAAGAAATTATTAAGTCTTTAGACATAGGTTTATCTCAATATTGTTTAAGATTGAGTTTATTAATAAATAGTTAATTTATTGTTGTTTAAAGACACCTGGTTTGGTCTGTTTTATTCTGGGGGTTACTAAAGTGTTTAATTTGGCTAATTTCCAGTAGGCGGGAAAACTTTAATAATATGCTGCAACCTGTGGAGCACTGGGACTGAATTGACAGTGCATTACTCTCGCCTCGGTCGTAACAGCATCAACTGGTAATATCTTGGGAGTCTAAAGGAGGGCTGGTGTGAGAAAGGAGAAGGTCACAATAGCGCAACCAAGAGGGCTCTTCAAAGGTTAAGACTGAGTCACATTTTGGGCAG
The DNA here is from genome assembly GCF_036365525.1 of Heterodontus francisci. NCBI lineage: Eukaryota > Metazoa > Chordata > Chondrichthyes > Heterodontiformes > Heterodontidae > Heterodontus > Heterodontus francisci. The sequence goes on along the minus strand of NC_090378.1, from coordinate 76,318,348 downwards.
TGGATTGACTAAATTCATGGTGACACAGTCACAAGGCATACAAATGGAAAATAAATTGCCTCTCACAGCTCCTTGCTAGTTATTCTGTTTATATTACATTTTGAGCACAGCAATAAAAACCAATTAAAATCAGCTGAATGTTTGACATTGGTATCAATGCTATTAAATACAAATTATATTTGAATATAAATGCAGTTAGTTAAAAATGATTAAAAATGTCTAACTTAGTACAAGCATGTTGTTTTGTCTCATCCATTGCTTGGATCAGTTAATAGCATAGCTGTCACAAGCCATTGCTAGCTCGCACAATGATCTTATTCCAGAACGAAGGAGGGTAATAACTACATGACTCTTCTTGGCTGCGCTTTGCCAAAGTTCCGTGAGGACTGAATCAAGTGAAACAGATATTGGTTTTGAGCTATGCTGAAAGGTGGTCTCCAGTTACTTTTCCAGCAATCTATTAAAATCCCAGAAGAATCTAATTTCTCAGAGATCAATTTTCCCAAATAGCATTTACAGTAAGTGATTTGACAAAGATGGAAGTATGGGTACTGCAAATCATTGCAGTGAAAATGAATTTCTATGACATTTTTAATCTGCTAGTGTTTCAATGGAAAATGGATATACTCAATTTTTTTTTGCTGAGCTCTGTATTGTATTACAAAAGGAGACTTGTAGACAAGAGTGGTCACAATGCAGAAAAGTGACATGACAGTGAGTGATCAAACCTCAACACAGAGTTTGGACAGGTCACAAAATGGCTGATTATAACTTGACCCACCTGGCAGAAATGGAGTGTATAAAATAGCCATGGTGAGCTAACCACTTAGTTCCTGCTCTGCTGCCAAATTTATTGTAGATTTCTGCTGGGCAGTCCACAAATCCATCCAATAACGTGGCGGCCTCATTACTGTGACGTATATACGACCCAGTTGCAATTCTGAAGGCCAGTGGGCTGGGGTGTGCATTGTACATGCTCTGCATACTCAGTTGCACTGAGTGACAAAGAGGAATGGGCCCCAAATAGGCAAATGAGCAATTCTGTGGGGCGAGGAGTAGGTCTGCGCCTCCAGGCTCCACAAGAACAATGTAGGCCGCTGCCATGCTTGGCTCCCCTGCCTCTGCAATCAATCCCTTGCCCTGCTCCTACCTTCCGGCCGGCTGTGCCACATCTGAGGTTCCCACTATTGCACTGGCCCTGAGCTGCAACGGGATATCCACTCAGGGCAGGAAGTGGATGGTAAGGAGATCTCTCCCTCAAAATGGACCACGACATCTGTCAGTGCCATCGGGTGGCTGGCCAGCTGCCCAAGAGTTAAAATCTACTCTGGAGATCGGGTAGAACTACACACCGCTGTACTTGGGGAAACCTTGTTATTTGATAAAATTCCATTGTTCACTGTCTGCTCTGCTCGGTCCATGGAGAAAGGTTAGAAATTTGTGCCCTGCCTGAATAGTCATCTATTTAACACAGTGGTGCACTGCTGATTGACTTATGTGACATGTATCATCCGAGGCTGCCTGGAAACATCTGATGGCATAAAAATTTACAGTTGCTATTGCCTTTACTGATGAGGCTTTGGCCTTGGTACAAAAAGGCTTCAGTTCTGGTGCTAACTGCTGGCATCACTAATTGAGTGCTTCTGGGGGAAACCAAAACCTTCTCACATATTGCTTTTGTGGGAATTCCATTCATGTTCTTGATTTGTAAGGTCTCAATTGGACTGTCAGGATTTCCTTCCTTTCATCCTCACTGTCCTCAACATCTACTTCCCTAAAGCATAGAAACAACAGAATCCCAACAAGAAAATCATTATATATTTACAAGTTTATTATGACTTTTAATTTTTTAGAAAATGCAGCGACTAGTTTTAAATCCCAATTACTCAGTACTGTGGTATTTTGGAAATCGCTTCAAATCTTCACAGTCCAGCAGGGACGTCGTCTTCAATGGCCTCTGTGCTTCACAATGTTTCCTCACCCATGAGGCACCATAATGGTTCCAACACTGCACTTTTTATACTGACGGTGGAAAACATGTCGCAAAGATAGGGAAATAACTGGCTCCATTAAGCCACACCCCAGCACCTTCTCCGATCCGGGTTACAATAAGAAAATCGGAGCGGCCATTTTGTAGGACAAGGATCATCTAACGGCCTCCCGGCCTTGCCAGAGCTACTCTTTACTTCGGCGGTTGTCCAGCAAAATCTAGCCCCTGGGGATATGGGGGAAAATCCAGCGCTGCTAAAGGGTCATGGCAGCCATTTTCTGTCTGCAACAGTGTGGCTGACTAGACTGTCTGAGGCTGACTCTGCTTCAATGCAACAAACCCACAAATTGAAAGAGTCTTTAGTTGAGGGATTAATGTCTGTAATCTAGTAGAGGAGAACCTTATTTTTGTGGCCCTGAAGGGAGGATACCTATGATAAGTATGATCCAGGCCAATGGATGCACCTGGCCTTGGATTAGAGCATATCTTCATCTGTTTTAAGAAATATTGTTCAAAACCTGAGTTGCATTCTACATGAAGGTACGAAGAGTACCTTTACTCCCTCTACTTCCTTCTTAAAACAATCAATGGCTCACAGCTAAAGCAAGGAAGTATCATCTGGATCACTAAAGCTCTTGCTGCAAATCAGTCGGCCACCGCAGAATCTCCTGACGCTGTGGAAGGTATGAGCTAAAAGGGACATGAGGTTTAGGATGAAGGGCATGCACAGAAGTTTTAACCCAGGGTTGTCCAATATATAGCCTGCAGGCCAGGATCCGGCCGGCCAAAGGTTCCCACCCGGCCTGCGGATATATTTCAGAAATGAGAAATTTCCCATTGGCTTCGTCTTCTTGACAGGCGGGCTTTTAAAAAATTGTGAAACTCGCCGGAAAACCCTGAAGTTACCTGTAGTTCAGAAGAACCGGTCAGCTGTGAAACTGACATGGTGATTTAAAAAAAAATGGAACAAGTATAAAGCCGCTCTGCTGACTGTTGCCACTTTCTGCAACCACCAGAGAGAGAGAGCCGGGGTGGTGGTGGGAGGGGGGGGGGGGTGGAGAGAGACAGAGAGGGGGGTCAGAGAGGGGTGGGGCAGAGACAGAGAGCATGAGGAACAGAGAGCGAGAGAGAGAGGAGGGGGTCAGACAGAGGGGGACAGAGAGGGAGACAGGGAGAGGGGGTACAAACAGAGGGGGACAGAGAGAGGAGAAAGAGAGGGAGAGGGGGGGACAGAGAGGGAGGAACAGACAGGGGGGCCTGAGTGAGAGGGAGGCAGAGAGAGAGAGAGGGGTGACAGAGAGAGACAGGGGTGGACAGAGAGAGGGGTGGACAGAGAGAGGGGGAGGGAGAGAGAGTATTCAAGATCACTCCTGACAGATGGACATCTATCCGGAATATTCCACATCACTACAAGTGTGTAGGCAAACATTGACTACTTGTGCAAGCAAAAAAATGCCAGGTAGCTCACTAAATCAATGTCCAACATAGTGACAGGAAAGTACATCAATAAATTAATCTTCTCATTTAAAGCTTCTTCACAAAAATGCACATTTGTTGTAGTTTTGATTAATAGATACATGTTGAATGCCTTTATCTTTCCAAAATTGTCTGACCGGCCCCCTATGTAAGGCGAACATTGTAATGTGGCCCCCAATGTGAAAAGGTTGGACAACCCTGTTTTAAACTGTAAGAAAGTTGGCAGATTTTTTTTTACAGTGAGACATTCTTGTCACTCACGTGATATGTGCAGAATGAATTAGGACAAGGTGGTAGAGTGCAAGGAGTAGCAGAATGATCTCCAAATGAAGCCCTGGCAACTGTGGAAATGAGCTATATGCCAGCAAATGATTTGAGTTTGCTGCCAAAGGTGGACTATGATCGTAGGATTCATTTGTCAGTGAGCCGAGCTCTCAGTCAGCTGACAGTCTCCTTTAGGAGCCTAGTACACAGCTACCTGGCAACTGGTACAAATGTTCTGTTGCTTTGCGAGGGAAACAGCTTTCTGAAGCATTGCTGAGGGGCCAGGGAAAAGTAGCCCCAGCTGGTTCTGCAGACAGAGTCATGGATACCAGTGGATTAAAGCCAGACACTGCCTATGATGCTTGTTCCACCAGAGGAATGGGGAGGCCTCAGGGAGACCCTACTGGTTGCCCAGGCTCAACCCACAGGGTCAACGTTTGAAACATACTTAGAAACTTACAAAAAAAATTCACAAAATGTATAGACTTATAAAAAAGCTTGAAAAAGCTGTTTAATACTTAAATTCACCAATAAAATAAAAATAAAAGTTGCTGAAGACATATCGGCCTTAAACAGCACTTATAATCTTGCCAAAAGTAGGCCTCAACACCAGGTTTGTATAGGCATTGAACACGGCCGGGGGCCATGGTGGAAGGGAAGGGAAATAGGATCCTGAACAAAACCAAAACCTCAGCCATTCGTTGTAATTTACATGTGATGGGAGGTGAGGAGGGAAGATGTTGGTTGCCAAAGCAAAAGCATAATACTGTGGGTGCAGTCTTCCATCATCAGAACACCTGCTCCCTTCCCCCAGCATCTTCCCATACAAGCACAAGGGATGCAACATCTGCCTTTTCAACTATTTCCCTGCCACCGTCTAGGGCCCCAAATACTCCTTCTCAGGTAAAACAGCGACTTACTTGTACTTCTTTCAATTTAGTATACTGTATTCACTGTTCATGAGGCGGTCTCCTCTACATTGGAGAGACCAACTGCAGATTAGAGGATCACTTTGCAGACCCTCTCTCTCTCTCTGTCCCCCTCTCCTCTCTCTCTGCCCCACCCCTCTCTCTGTCCACCCCGCCGCTGACAGGTGCTACCATCAGGAACAGCGGTTTCTGAACGTCATACAGACTCGGAGTTTTCTGGCAGCCTTTTAAAAAAAGTCAGAAAACCCCAAATCTGTCTGAAGTTGGGAAACTGCTGTTACCGCTCTCATGCAGCAGCTGTCAGCTGTGAAACTGACTTGCGATCTTTGTTTTAAAAAAACAGTCTGAAAGATGAAGCGAATGGGAAATTTTTCATCTTTGAAATACATCTGCAGGCCTGAATTAAACTTCTGGCGGGCTAGATCCCGGCCCACAGGCCGGATGTTGTAGAGCAAGTGGCACTGTAACAATTGCCTCTATACCTCGGCAACTTATTTTTCTTCTATCCTGTGGTCAGCAAAAACCTCCAAAGTGCTCCAGAAATTCACCACAGTGCTTCCACAAACTTTGCCTCAGCACAAGTGAGTCAAAAGCACCTATAGAAATCAGAAATTTTCAGCATGGAAGAAGGCCATTCAGCCCATCGCTTCCGTGCCAGCCTACAAGTAGCCATTCAGCCAAAGGTTTCCATCCGGCTTGCGGATGTATTTCAGAGATGAAAAAATTCCTATTTGCTTCATCTTTCAGACGGGTTTTTGAAAAAAAAAAATCGCAGGTCAGTTTCACAGCTGACAGCAGCTGCCTGAGAGTGGGAACAGCTTTGGTCCATAGCCTTGTGGGTTATGGCACTTCAAGTGCATATTCAAGTACTTTTTAAATGTTATGAAAGTTTCTGCCTCTACCACTCTTTCAGACAGTGAGTTCCAGATCCCCACCACCCTCTGGGCAAAAGAAAATCCCCTCAAATCCACTCCAAATCTACCTCTTACCCTAAATCTATACTGCCTGGTTATGGACCCCTCAGCCAAGGAGAATAGGGCCTTTCTACCTACTCTCTCTGGACCTCTCATAATTTTATACACTTCAATTAGGTCTCTTCTCAGCCTCCTCTGTTCTGATCTTTTCTCATAACTAAAATTCTCCAGTCCAGGTAACATCCTCGTAAATTGCCGCTGTACTCTCTCTAGTGCAATCACATCTTTCCTTATAGTACGGTGACCAGAACTGTGCACTGTTTTATCCAGTTCCAGCACAACCTCCGAGCTCTTATATTCTACGCCTTGGCTAATAAAGGCAAGTTATCCCATATGCCTTCTTTACCACCTAATCTACCTTTCCAGCCACCTTCAGCGATCTGTGGACATGCACTCCAAGGTCCTTCTGTTCCTCTACATTTCTCAGTAGTCTACCATTTATTATGTATTCCCTTACCTTGTAAGCCTTCCCCAAATGTATTACTTCATAGTTGAACTCCATTTGGTACTGCTCCACCCACCTGACTAGCCCATAGATATCTTCCAGCAATCGATGGCTTTCTTTTTTGTTATCAACCACACAGCCAATTTTTGTATCGCCTGCAAACTTCCTAATCATATCCCCTACATTCAAGTTCAAATCATTGATATATACCACAAAAAGCAAAGGACCTAATACTGAACTCTGTGGAACTCCACTGGAACCAGCCTTCCAGTCACAAAAACACCCATCGACCATGACCCTTTGCTTCCTGCCTCTGAGCCAATTTTGGATACAACTGATCCACCTCAGCTGCAACTTGTTGAGTGGCCCTTTATATAGCCTCAGAATAAGAACCATCTTGCTTTATAGCACTTGTTGTTTCAGGAGTGAATAAGGAAGACACTGCCGACATAGTCATTGACCAATTTTAGTATCCTGGTACAAAAACAAGAAATGCTGGATTCACTCAGCAGGTCTGGAAGCATCTGTGGAAAGAGAAGCAGAGTTAACGTTTCGGGTCAGTGACCCTTCTTCGGAACTGACAAATATTAGAAAAGTCACAGATTATAAACAAGTGAGGTGGGGGTTGGGCAAGAGATAACAAAGGAGAAGGTGCAGATTGGACCAGGCCACATAGCTGACCAAAAGGTCACGGAGCAAAGGCAAACAATATGTTAATGGTGTGTTGAAAGACAAAGCATTAGTACAGATTAGGTGTGAATATACTGAATATTGAACATCAGCAAGTGCAAACCTGAAGAAAAACAACCTGAAAAAAACAGTGGGTGAGCAAACTGAACAAACTAAGATGAACTGAAATAAATACAAAAAAAGATTGTAAAAAATGTAAAAAGGAATGCCAAAAAAAAAGAAAGAAAAAATAACTAAAAATGACTAAAAATGAAAGTAAAGTGGGGGGCTGTCCAAAGGACTGTCACTGACCTCATCTCCTCTGGAGATCTTCCCTCTACGGCTTCCAACCTCATAGTCCCGCAACCCCGGACAGCCCGCTTCTACCTCCTTCCCAAAATCCACAAACGGGACTGTCCTGGCAGACCCATTGTGTCAGCCTGCTCCTGCCCAACTGAACTTATTTCTTCCTATCTAGACTCTATCTTTTCTCCGCTGGTCCAGTCTCTTCCCACCTACATCCGTGACTCTTCTGACGCCCTACGTCATTTTGACAATTTCCAGTTTCCTGGTCCCAACCGCCTCCTCTTCACTATGGACGTCCAATCGCTCTACACCTCCATCCCCCACCAGGATGGTTTGAGGGCTCTCCGCTTCTTCCTGGAACAGAGGCCCAACCAGTCCCCATCCACCAACACCCTCCTCCGCCTGGCTGAACTTGTTCTCACATTGAACAACTTCTCCTTCAACTCCATGCATTTCCTTCAAGTAAAAGGTGTCGCTATGGGTACCCGCATGGGTCCTAGTTATGCCTGTCTTTTTGTGGGATATGTCGAGCATTCTTTGTTCCAGTCCTACTCAGGCCCCCTCCCCCAACTCTTTTTCCGGTACATTGATGACTGTATCGGTGCCGTTTCCTGCTCCCGCCCCGAACTAGAAAACTTTATCAACTTTGCTTCCAATTTCCACCCTTCTCTCACCTTTACATGGTCCATCTCTGACACTTCCCTTCCCTTCCTCGACTTCTCTGTCTCCATCTCTGGGGATAGGTTGTCTACCAATATCCATTATAAGCCCACTGACTCCCACAGCTACCTCGACTACACTTCTTCACACCCTACCTCCTGTAAGGACTCCATTCCATTCTCCCAGTTTCTCCGTCTCCGACGCATCTGCTCTGATGATGCTACCTTCCATGACGGTGCTTCTGATATGACCTCCTTTTTCCTCAACCGAGGATTTCCCCCCACTGTGGTTGACAGGGCCCTCAACCGTGTCCGACCCATTCCCCGCACCTCTACCCTCACCCCTTCCCCTCCCTCCCAGAACCGTGACAGGGTTCCCTTTGTCCTCACTTTTCATCCCACCAGCCTCCATATCCAAAGGATCATCCTCCGCCATTTTCGCCACCTCCAGCGTGATGCCACTACCAGTCGCATCTTCCCCTCCCTTCCCCTGTCAGCATTCCGAAGGGATCGTTCCCTCCGCGACACCCTGGTCCACTCCTCCATTACCCCCACCACCTCGTCCCCGTCCCAGGGCACCTTCCCTTGCAATCGCAGGAGGTGTAATACCTGTCCCTTTACCTCCTCTCTCCTCACTATCCCAGGCCCCAAACACTCCTTTCAGGTGAAGCAGCGATTTACTTGTACTTCTTTCAATGTAGTATACTGTATTCGCTGCTCACAGTGTGGTCTCCTCTACATTGGGGAGACCAAGCGCAGACTGGGTGACCGCTTTGCGGAACATCTCCGCTCAGTCCGCGAGCAGGACCCTGAGCTTCCGGTTGCTTGCCATTTCAACACTCCCCCCTGCTCTCATGCTCACATCTCTGTCCTGGGATTGCTGCAGTGTTTCAGTGAACATCAACGCAAGCTCGAGGAACAGCATCTCATCTACCGATTAGGCACACTACAGCCTGCCGGTCTGAACATTGAGTTCAATAATTTCAGAGCATGACAGCCCCCCACTTTACTTTCATTTTTAGTCATTTTTAGTTATTTTTTCTTCCTTTTTTTTTTGGCATTCCTTTTTACATTTTTTACAATCTTTTTTTGTATTTATTTCAGTTCATCTTAGTTTGTTCAGTTTGCTCACCCACTGTTTTTTTCAGGTTGTTTTTCTTCAGGTTTGCACTTGATGTTCAATATTCAGTATATTCACACCTAATCTGTACTAATGCTTTGTCTTTCAACACACCATTAACATATTGTTTGCCTTTGCTCCGTGACCTTTTGGTCAGCTATGTGGCCTGGTCCAATCTGCACCTTCTCCTTTGTTATCTCTTGCCCCACCCCCACCTCACTTGTTTATAATCTGTGACTTTTCTAATATTTGTCAGTTCCGAAGAAGGGTCACTGACCCGAAACGTTAACTCTGCTTCTCTTTCCACAGATGCTGCCAGACCTGCTGAGTGAATCCAGCATTTCTTGTTTTTGTTTCAGATTTCCAGCATCCGCAGTATTTTGCTTTTATTTTAGTATCCTGGTGTTGCATCAGCCTGTTTCCATGATGACTTCACGATAGTGTCCATTCAAGGTCTTCGGGCGTATACAGGGAACACATCTGCGTGCATGACTTCACTTCATTAACAGCACATGGGCCGCAGGGGAAGCCCCAGCGCCGCATTGTGCACATGGAAAACTCAGGTAGGCCTGCAACTGAATTTTGCACCCCAGAACGTCAAGTCAAAACCTCCCCACAAACCTGAAGAATGGTGCAGTCCTTCCAGAATTTCCCACTTTTAGTTTGACCCTTTATTTGATGGACAAAATGCATTCTTAATAAAACACTAAATAGAATAAATTTCTTTGAGTTTTCTTTCAGATTCAGATACATTAAACAAAAACATAACTTCAAAGGACACATTTCAATCATCACACCAACAGGAGATCCAGACAATATTTTCTCCTGAACATTTTTGTTTTTCCCCCTCTTTCTTGAGGTACATCAGTCTGCTACTGTTCACAATTAAACTTGAGATATTTAGCAGCACAGTGACTCAGTGGGTAGATTTTGACTTTGCCTGATAGTGTAAAACAGGTGATGATAAATGGGTTGCCCATTTATATCACTCCCGATTGTTATTCCCAATGACTACAATCTAGTCATTGAGTTTATTCATGAAATAACTGAGCCATATGGATGAGGCCTGTATCTAAACCATATGCTGGATTAGATGATCCTCATAATGTGGAGGGAAGCAACAGCAACTCCTGATGCAACTGTGTGCAGCTGAATGTCAGGCAACAACAGCTCACCTTTGATATCCCCATAAATAAATAGCTTGTTGACAATCATTGCCAAGGTGCACTGATAAATATTGCCAGCTTGGATAAAAGAGAAAAATCGGCAAATAATATCCCCTGAAAGAACTGAGTTTTAGACAGCCTCTGGACTGTAGTGTCTCCATCAGTTAGTGTGGATCAATTATAAAGCTAAGAGTTCAAATACAGGACTGTGTGAAATTAATTCATTCGGATCTATGTTGATGTCAAGTGTGTATATAATGTCAAAAAATATTACTCCTCTCCTGACTACTCAACCTTAAATAGCTGTATCATTGCATCATTTCCCGATCACATGACAACTGGCTGAGTCAAAGACTGAAAATGAGGAAAGGGATATACATGTCGCGTCCAATGGCTCAAAAAGGGGGTTTGAATTTCTTTGAAACAAATGAGCCATATCTGTGGTGACCGAGCTTCTGCCCCAACAGGCCCTTCTACAAATGGGCAGTAACTGAGCAGGGTGTAACTGAGTCCTGACTGACTTTTTTTGTCTCTGTTGTATTCGTGGCAAAATTATGGTCCGAGTGCACAACTAGCAGTGTGGATTCTAGGGCTGCTTTTGCTGGTGATTGGCTGCAGCCTGTCTCGGAATATGAATTACATTTTAAAATGTGCATTATTTTCATGAAGCAATTGATTGGCAGAATTTGACTTCGAATGAAAAACAAGCTGGAAGAGACCTACATCACCGTGGGTTATGATCTGTTTAATGTGTGATTGCACAGGGAAATTTGAACAACACTGTTTTATGAGCTGAGGTGTGCTTTTCTTTTCTTTCATGAGATGTGGGCTTCACTGGCAATGCTAGCATTTGTAGCCCATCTCTAATTGCTCAAGAAGGTGGTGGTGAGCCACCTTCCTGAACCACTGTAGTCCATGTGGTGTATGAACACCAACAGGGCTATTAGGGAGGGAATTCCAGGATTTTGACCCAGTGACGATGATAGAAGTTCCAAGTCACGATGCTGTGTGGCTTGGAGGGGAACTTGCAGGTGGTGGTGCTCCCATGTAGAATATGGCTACCCGACCCGAACCTGATGGGACCTGACGACCAGTGTCGGGTTCGGGTTGGGTCGGGTCGCTCTTCCAGTTCTGGCATTCGGGCTCGGGTTGGGTCGGGCTGGGTCAGACACAGTGACAACCAGGACGCCAAGGTGGGAAATACTCCACACTAGTCTGCAGTGAGTAATTCCATCCAAGGTAGAGCACAACCTCTTTAATATAATCAACTTTATGCCAGTGGTTGGGCTGTGTCAGGTCAGGTCGGGTCGGGTGCGGGAAAAAATGAAAGGACTCGGGCCAGGTCTGGCTCGGGTCGGATGTGGTTCTGTCGTGCTTGGGTTGGGTTTCATTTGCAGACCCGAGCAGGCCTTTACTCCATGTGTCTGATGCCCTTATCCTTCTAGATGGTACAGGTCAACGGTTTGGATGGTGTTGTTAAAGGAGGCTTGATGAATACCTACAGTGCATCTTGTATACTGATACCACTGTCTGCCAGTGATGGGGAGAGTGAATGTTTAAGGTGGTGGATGGGGCCCCAATCAAGCGGGCTGCTTTGTCCTGGATGGTGTCGAGCTTCGAATTGGAGCTGCACCCATCCAGGCAAGTAGAGAGTATTCAATCACACTCCTGCCTTGTGCCTTGTAGATGATGGACAGGCTTTGGGGAGTCAGGAAGTGAGTTACTGCCGCAAAGTGAGAAAGGAAGGGACAGAGATTCTAATGGTAAATGTGCATCAAGGCATGAGGTCCATGCAGCAAACAGCAGTAAAAAAAATGAAATTAAAGGTTCTTTACCTGAATGCACAAAGTATCCACAATAAGGTAGATGAAGTAGTGGCACAAATAGAAATAAATGGTTTTGATCTAATTGCCATTATAGAAACATGGATATAAGGTTACCAAGGTTGGGAAATAAATATTCCAGGGTACACAATATTTCGAAAAGACAGACAGAATTACAAAGGAAGAGGGTTAGTCCTGATGGTAAAGGATGACATAAGAGCATTAGTGAGAAAGGACCTTCGCTCAGAAGATCATGAAGTAGAATAAGTATGGGTGCAGATTAGGAATAGGAAGAGTCACAAAATGCTAGTGGGAGCAGTTTTTTAGGCCCCCAAACAGTGGTTATACTGCTGGACAGTGCATTAAACAAGACGTTATTGGAGCTTGTAACAAAGGCAATGTAATAATTGTGGGGACTTGAATCTTCATATAGACTGTACTTACCAAATTGGCAAGAGTGGTCTAGAAGATGAATTTGTGGAATGTTTTCATGATAATTTCCTGGAGCAATACATTTTGGAACCAACTAGGGATAAAGCTATTTTAGATCTAGTGTTGTGTAATGAGGCAAGGTTAGATAGTAATCTCATAGTAAAAGATCTGATAGGAAATAGTGATCATAATACAACTGAATTCCATGTTTAATTTGAAAGAGACTCCAATCACAAATAAGAATCAAACTTAAACAAAGCCAATTACATAGATATAAGGAGAGAGCTGGTTGAGACTGATTGGATAAGTAGACTAAGAGGTATGGCGGTAAATAAACAGTGGGAAATATTTAAAGAAACAATTCAAAATGTTCAACAAAAATACATTCCACTGAAAAATAAAAACTCAGCAAGAAAGACCCATTCGTAGCATACTCAGAAATTAAGGATAGTATTAGATTAAAAGAAGAGGCTTACAATGTGGCAAAGAATAGTTGCAAGTCTGAGGATTGAGACTGTTTTAGAAACCAGCAAAGGGCTACCAAAAAGCTGATAAAAAGGAAAAAAATAGAATACGAGAGTAAACTAGCTAGGAATATTTAAACAGATTGTGAGAGTTTTTACAGGTAGATAAAAAGGAAGCGAGTAGCTAAAGTAAATGTTGGTCCCTTTGGAGAGACAGGAGAAATTATTATGGGGAATGAGGAAATGGCAGAGACACTGAACAAATATTTTGTGTCTGTGTTCGCAATGAAAGACACAAGTTGCGTATCAGAAATAGATGGTAACCTAGGGGCTAAAAACAGTGAGGAAATTAATTAATATCAGTAGAGAAAATGTATTGGAGAAACTTAAGGCACTAAAATCCGACAAATCCCCAGGACCTCATGGTCTACATCTTCGGGGTTTTAAAAGAGATAGTTGCAGAGATAGTGGAGACCACTCTTGCTATGATTTTTCAAAATTCCCTGGTTTCTGGAATGGTCCCAGCAGACTGGAAATTAGCAAATGTAACACCGCTATTCAAGAAAGGAGGGAGAGAGAAAAAAAGGAATTCCAGGCCAGTTAGCCTGGCATCAGTCATCGGGAAAGTGCTGGAATCTATTACTAAGGAAGTTTTAACAATGCACTTGGTAAATCATAGTGTGATCAGGCAAAGTCATAAAAGGGAAATCGTGTTTGACAAATTTATTAGAGTTTTTTGAGGATGTAGTAGGTAGAGTAGATAAAGGGGAACCAGTAGATGAAGTATACATGCATTTGATAAGGTGCCACACAAAAGGATAATAGGCAAGTAAAGGACTCATGGAGTTGGGGGTGATATATTAGCATGGATAGAGGATTGGGTAACAGACAGGAAGCAAAGAGTAGGCATCAATGAGGCATTTTCAAATTGGCAGGCTGTGACTAGTGCAGTGCCGCAAGGATCAGTGCTGGGGCCTTAGCTATTTGATGATGATGGTGATGGCTAGTTCTTCACAGACGACGATCAAGGGAATATTCGGCTCTATGGGTGCTGGCATGCTCTCTGGTGGCTAAACAGTCCAATTCTAGATCTGCAGGCTCTTGAGCATTTGGGGCACAGGTGTTCTCGACCTGGGGGAGCTCGGGCAGAAGCAGCTTCCTTCCGTTTTTGAAGCTTCTCTCTTGTAGCTTCATGTCTTAAGGACTCAGATTTGTGCTCAACATTCCTGATTTCTGAGTGCCAGTTGTTCCCATCAGCAGCTTCCTGCTCCCATGTCCGTTGTTTGATGTCAGCCAAGGGGAGTTGTTTCTTCAGCTGGTCCTTGAAATGTTTTCGTGGAGCACCTCGATTTCGCTTACCAAGGCACAGCTCTCCATACTGCACTGCTTTTGGCATTCTGGTGTCCTCCATGCATGACACATGCCCTGTCCAGCATAGCTGTCATTGTAGAAGAATGCTCTCAATGCTGGGTAAATTCACTCTTCTAGGGACCGATATTTGTAATGTAATCCTGCCATTTGATATTCATGATGGAGCACAAGCAGCGTTGATAGAAGAATTCAAGTAGCTTAATTTGTTTACTATACAGGACCCAAGATTCTGAGCCATACAAGAGGGTAGTGATAACAACAGCTCTGTACACCAGCTATTTATAATCTATATTAATTACTTAGATGAAGAGACAGAGAGTAATGTATCTAAGTTAGCTGATGATACAAAGGGAGGTGGAAATGCAAGTTCTGAGGAGGACACAGAGAGGATGCAAAGAGATAGAGACAGGTAAATGAGTGGGCAACAAGGTAGCAGATGGAGTATAATGTGAGGAGGTGTGAGGTTATTCACTTTGGTGATAAGAACAGAAGAGCAGAATATTTTTTAAGAGGTGTGAAACTTCTAAATGTTGATGTTCAGAGAGAATTGGGTGTGCTCATACAAGGAACACAGAAAGTTAGCTTGCAGGTCCAGCAGGCAACATGTTGGCCTTTATTGCAAGGGGATTGGAGTATAAGAATAAAGAAGTGAGACCACATCTGGAATACTGTGTGCAGTTTTAGTCTTCATATTTAAGGAAGGATATACATGCACTGGAGGCAATACATCAAAGCTTCACCACGTTGGTCCCTGGGATGAGGGGATTGTCCCGTGATGACAGGCTGAGTAAGTTGGGCCTATATTCTCTGGTGTTTATAAGAATGAGGTGATCTCATTGAAACAAGATTCCGAAGGGGCTTGACAGGGTGGACACAGAGATTGTTTCCACTGGCTAGCCAATCTAAAACACGGCGGCACAGGCTCAGGATAAGGGGCCAATCATTTAGGACTGAAACGAGGAGAAATTTCATCATTCAAAGGATTATAAATCTTTGGAATTCTCTACCCCAGAGGGTAGTGGATGCTCCATCGGTGAATATATTTGAGGCTGAGATAGATTTTTGGTCTCTGAGGGAATCAAGGGGTATGGGGAGCAGGCGGGAAAGTGGAGTTGAAGCCCAAGATCAACCCTGATCATATTGAATGGTGGAGCAGGTTTAACGGCTGTGTGGTCTACTCCTGCTCCTATTTCTTATGTTCTTAATTCCCAGCCTCTGACCTGCTCCTGTAGCCACAGTATTTATATGGCCGGTCCAGTTCAGTTTCTGGTCAATGGTAACCCCAGGATGTTGATGATGGAGGATTCAGCGATGATAATGCCATTGAACATCAAGGGGAGCTGTTTAGATTCTCTCTCGTTGGAGATGGTCACTGCCTGGCACTTGTGTATGTTGCGAATGGTACTGAACACTGTGCAATCATCAGTGAACATCCCCCCTTCTGACCTTTTGATGGAGGGAAGGTCAATGATGAAACAGCTGAAGAGGTTGAGCCTAGGACATTGCCCTGGCACAGCCCAAAATGGGCATCAGTGAGCAGGTTATTGCTGTATAAGTGCTGAATAGAATTGTCAATGACACCTTCCATTACTTTTCTGATGATTAGATTTGTCCTGTTTTTTGTGGACAGGACATACCTGGGCAATTTTCCCACATCGTCAGGTAGATACCAGTGTTGTAGCCATACTGAAACAGCATGGTTAGGGACGCAGCTAGTTCTGGAGCACATATCTTCAGTATTACAGCTGGGATGTTGTCAGGACTAATAGCCTTTGCAGTATCCAGTGCCTTCAGCTGTTTTTACTTCTGGCTGAAGATTGTTGCAAATGCGTCAGCCTTGTCTTTTGCCCTGAGGTGCTGGGATCCCCCATCACTGAGGATAGGGATATTTGTGAAGTTTCCTCCTCCGGTTAGTTGTTTAATTGTCCACTACCATTCACAACTGGATGTGACAGGACTGCAGAGCTTAGATCTGATCCATTGGTTGGGGGACCGCTTATCTCTGTCTATCGCATGCTGCTTCTGCTGTTTAGCATGCATGTAGTCCTTTGCTGTAGCTTCACCAGGTTGACACCTAATTTTTAGGCATGTCTGGTGCTGCTCTTGGCATGCTCTCCTGCACTTCTCATTGATCCAGGGTTGACGGTAATGGTAGAGTGAGAGATATGCCGAACCATGAGGTTACAGATTATGGTTGAATACAATTCTGCTGCAGCTGATAGCCCACAGCACCTCATGGATGCCCAGTTTTGAGCTGCTAGATCTCTTCTGAATCTATCCCCTTTATCACGGTGGTATTTCCACACAGCACGATGGACAGTATCCTTAGTGTGAAGACAAGGACTGTGCGGTGGTCACTCCAACCAATACTGTCATGGACAGATACATCTGCAACAGTTAGATTGGTGAGGATGAGGTCAAGTAGGTTTTCCCTCTTGTTTGTTCTCTCACCACATGCCGCAGGCCCAGCCTGGCAGATATGTCCTTCAGGACTTGGCCAGCTCAGTCGGTAGCGGTGCTTGAAGACATTGAAGTCCCTCACTGAGAGTACATTCTGTGCCCTTGCTACCCTCTGTACTTCTTCCAAGTGGTGTTCAACATGGAGAAGCACTGATTCATCAGCTGAGGGAAGGCAGAAGGTGGTAATCAGCAGGAGGTTTCCTCATCCATGTTCGACCTGATGTCATGAGACTTCATGGGGACCAGAGTCAATGTTGAGGCCTCCCAGAGCCACTCCCTCCCAAATGTATACCACTGTGCCACCACCTCTGATGGGATTTTCCTGCCGCTGGGACAGACTATACCCATGGATGGTGATGGAGGATCTGGGATGTTGGCTGAAAGGTATGATTCGGTGAGTATGACTGTGTCAGGCTTTTGTTTGACTAGTCTGTGGGACAGCTCTCCCAATTTTGGCACAAGTCGCCAGATGTTAGTGAGGAGGACTTTGCAGAATCGATTGGGCAAGGTGTGCCTTTGTCATTTCCAGTGCCTAGGTCAATGGCGGGTCGTCTTTATTATTTTTGACTTTTCTGTAGCAGTTTGATACAATTGAGTAGCTGACTAGAACATTTCAGAGGGCAGTTAAGAGTCAACCACATTGCAGAGGATCAGGGGGATGAATGCGTTCCTGTACAACATATCCACAAAGTGACAGTATCCGAGATCTGCAGTATGGCAGCATTTATTCCAGGATCTCTTCCTAAGCCAACCACATTAGTCATCATGTATGTTTTGAAAACTGTTGATTCTGCAAGATTAAAGGGCTGAAGTTGAAAGACTTGTCTGAGCTCAGTTTTCCAGTATTCTAGTGCATCTCCAGTTAATGAAGGTAAAGGAGCAAATTTCCTCTCCTGGAGAAGTCATCAGATTTTTAAAGTTTTGAGAACCATCCCTGTTCCTGGACCAGTCTGTGCTGTAAAAGGTTGCACAATGAGCACTGGAGAACATGTAATGTAATGGACTCTAACGATGAGTGCCAAATTGTATTGTGAATTCAAATTGGTCTCAATTTTGGCTCCAGGTTTAACTGTTTAAAATGAAAATCAATGAAATCCTGTAAAATGGAGCAGAAAAAATATGTGGGTTTGCAATAACAGAAAATGCTGGAAATACTCAAGTCAGTCAGGCACCATCTGTGGAGAGAGGTACAGAGTTAATGTTTCAGGTTCCAGATCTTTTGCCAAAGCTAAAAAAAAGTTAGAGAGGTGACAGTTTTATAGCAAATACAGAGGCAGGGAAAGGGAGGTGGGGAGGAAAGCACAAAGGGGAAGGTCTGTGACAGGGTGGAAGGCAGGAATGATTAAATAACAAAAGGCAAGGCAAAAAGGAATGGTAATGCGACAAGTAAAGAAACATATGATGGTTCTAGACAGCGTGTCAATGGCTACAGCAGAAACATTATCAGTAGCTGCTGTCCAAAAAAATTGGAGCAGTGGTTATGATCTGAAATTGTTCAACACATATTGAGCTCGTAAGGTTGTAAAGGGCCTCAGTGAAAGATGAGGTGTTCCTTGAGCTTCGGTCAAGGTTCACTGGAGCAGTGTAGGAGGCTGAGAACAGAGTGGGAGATGGGTGGAGAATTAAAAAGCAAAAGGGACCAGAAGCTCAGGGGCATGCTTGCAGACTGAATGGAAGTCTTCAGCAAAGCGATCACCCAATCTGCATTTGTCCTCCCCAAAGTAGAGGAGACCACATTGTGAGCAGTGAATAGAGTATAATAAATCTAAAGAAGCTCAAGTAAATCTCTGCTGCACCTGGAAGGAGGGTTTGGAGCACTGCATGGTGGGAAGGGAGGAAGTGAAAAGGCAGGTGTTGCATTTCCTGTGCTTGCATGGGAAGGTGATTATCAAATGGATCAGCGTGTTATTTGCCATTTTAATTCTCTGCCCCACTCTGACTTCGGCCTCCAACACTGTTTCAATGGAAGCTCAAGGAACAGCACCTCATCTTTGCACTAGGCACTTTACAACCTTCTGGACTCAACACTGAGTTCAACGATTTCAGATCATAACCACTTCTCCCACTATTTTGGAGAGCAGGTGCTGGTAATGATTCTGCTGTAACCATTGACACCTCCTCTAGAGACATCTTCTGTTTCTTTACTGTCCCATTCCCATATCCTTTTGCTTTGCACCATCATCCCTTTTGCCATTGAACTACTCCTGGCCTCCACCTTTATGTTCTTTCCTCCCTTCCTGCCCCATCTTTTCCTTGCTTAAAAACTGCTACATCTCTAACTTCTTCACATTTTGATGAAAGGTCATTGACCTGAAACGTTAACTCTGCTTCGCTCTCCACAGATGCTGCCAGACCTGCTGAGTATTTCCAGCATTTACTATTTTTCTCACAAATTTCCAGCATCTGTAGTATTTTGCTTTTGTACCTGACATTTTAACTCTGTTTCTCCCTCCATTGATGTTTTTATTTCAGATTTCCAGCATCTGTAGTATTTTGCTTTTGTGTTGTGAGTTTGCAATGCTTACATTGTCAACCTAACAGTGGATTTTACAACATGGCTTGCTCATTTTCTGAGGGGCAGTTCTGTGTTCTATTCTATGGGTTCTATATAACATGCTTCAGTCATCTTTTGTCATATCTAAACATTAATCTTTAGCAATTTCTTCTTTTTCTTAAAAAAAGCACTTTGCATGTTGCAAGATGTCAGCCTTTCATCTCTGCGTCAGAAGGATTGTGGGTTCAACCTCACTCCAAAGATTTTAATACATAATCTAGTATGACACTTCAGTGCAGTACTGAAGGAGTACTGCACTGTCAGAAGTGCCATCTTTCAGATGAGACATTTAATCAAGGTTCTATCTTGTCCTCTCAGATGGATGTGGAAGATTCCATGCCATTATAAGAAGAGCAGCAGGGCATTCTCTGTGTCCTCACTCAAGTTCATCCCTCAATTTAAACCACCAAAACAGATTATTAGGTCACTTTTCTCATTGCTGATTGTGGGATCTGTGTGTGCAAATTGGTCATGTTAGAATACATTACAACAGTGGCTAATGAATCTGCAGAAAATCAGAGGACACAGATTTAAGGTGCTTGGCAAAAGAACTAGGGGTGACATGAGAAGCATTTAAAAAAATTAATTTATGGGATGTGGTGTAACTGGTAAAGCCAGCATTTATTGCACATCCCTAATTGCCTTTGAGAAGGTGGTGTTCAGCCACCTTCTTAAACAACTGCAGTCCATGTGGTGTAGGTAAACCTACTGTTGGGGAGGGAGGTCCAGGATTTTGACCCAGCAACAGTGAAGGAACTGTGATATAGTTGCAAGTCAGAATGGTGTGTGATTTGGAGGGAAACTTGCAGATGGTGATGTTTCCATGCATCTGCTGCCCTTGTCCTTCTAGGCGATAGAGGTTGTGGGTTTTGAAGGGGCTGTCGAAGGGGCCTTGGCGAGTTGCTCCAGTGCTTCTTGTAGATGGAACACACTGCTGCCATTGTGCACTGGTGGTGGAGGGAGTGAATGTTTAAGGTGGTGGATGGGGTGATCAAGTGAGTTGCGTTGTCCTGGATGGTGTCGAATTTCTTCAGCGTTTTTGGAGCTGCACTCATCCCTGCAAGTGGAGAGTATTCCGTCACACTCCTGACATGTGCCTTGTGGACAGGCTTTGGGGAGTCAGGAGGTGCGTTACTCACTGCAGAATTCCCAGCCTCTGACCTGCTCTTGTAGCCACAGCATTTATATGGCTGGTCCAGTTAAGTTTCTGTTCAATGGTAACCCCCAAGATGTTGATTTGACAGTGGAGGATTCAGCGATGGTAATGTCAAGGCGAGATGGTTAGATTTTCTCTTGTTGGAGATGGTCATTGCCTGGCACTTCTGTGGCGTGAATGTTACTTGCCATCACTCAGCCTCAGCCTGAATGTTGTCCAGGTCTTGCTGGACATGGGCATAGATTGTTTCAGTATCTGAGGAGTTGCAAATGGTGCTGAACACTGTGCAATCATCAGCGAACATCCCCACTTCTGACCTTGAGATGGAGGGAAGATTATGTTTAGTTTAGTTTAGTTCAGTTTAGAGATACAGCACTGAAACAGGCCCTTCTGCCCACCGAGTCTGTGCCAACCATCAACCACCCATTTATACTAATCCTACACTAATTCCATATTCCTAGCATATCCCCACCTGTCCCTATTGTGCTTATTGATGAAGCAGCTGAAGATGGTTGGGGTCTAGGACACTGCCCTAGAAACTCCTGCAGCAATATTATGGGGATAAGATGATTGGCCTCCAACCACCACAACCATCTTCATTTGTGCTGGGTATGACTCCAACCAGTGGAGAGTTTTCCCTCCGATTCCCATTGACTCCAGTTTGCTATGGCTTCTTGATGCCATACTTGGTCACAAGCTGCCTTGATGTCAAGGGCAGTCACTCTCACCTCTGGAATTCAGCTCTTTTGTCCATGTTTGGACCAAAGCTGTAATGAGGTCTGGAGCTGAGCAGCCCTGGCAGAACCCAAACTGTGCATTAAATTTCAATCAGAAGTACCACTCATATAAAGTACCCATCACTTCAGAGTTAACTAAATAATCTCCCAGCTCTCCACTGACATTCCTCCCAACATCCAGGCCAACAGTTTTAAACCAGGTTATGGAGCCATCTCACGGCTCAAATGATAGGTCCTAAGAGCCTTAATTCAACTGAATGTTTCCTTAGAATTTCGAACTACAGGAATCATTTTTCCACTGTTTTATTTTTAATAAAAATGCTGGTTAATGTAGCACTATAACAAATGTGTATTCAGTCATGATTCTAAAAGGGCCATCCTGGGAATTTTAGTAATCAGCTCAATTGAACTAATTCTTTAAAATAACAACAGTAATTGAACAAATGAATTAAAAAAAACTTTTCATACAGGCATGCAAAGGTTTGGAATATCAAATGACATTTTACTGGCTCTTTAAAATAATTTAAGTGAGCAATTATGAAGAACTGAACAAAGACAGTTGTGAATCTAGCCTTGCTGGAAAGGCCACCTTCCAACCTATGACATTTGTATTAAACATTCATTACTCATCATCTTTTACACAAATGGGAACACAATTTTTTTCTGTATAGACCACGTATTGCAGTCTAAGACTCCATTCTCAACACTGAAGTGTACGACTTAGTCTGATGTATTTTTGCATCTTTACAATATTAGATTTTAAGTGCCGCAGGTGGCAGTCATAATCTCCGCTGAATGACCAAAAATGCTTCAGCTGATCTGAGAGGGCATTCACATTGGACTACTGATCATGTTGTCATGGTTACCTGTCACCAAGCTTACGCAAAAGATAATTTTCTGTCATGAATGAAGAATTTCTGCCAGAGCTGCAACACTGCACTTTAAACAATGTTATTTTGAGACATCTTTTTCCACGAAGAGGGATAAACACCTTCCAGCAAGTTCCAACTGATAACGATTATGAGAAGGATACCTAACTGATTGTTCTCTCCCCAGCCCAAATGCCATAACACCCAAGTGGAACACTGAGATGGGAGGGAAAGAAAGGCACTGGATACTGCAAACGCCATGGGTCCTGACAATATTCCGGCAATAGTACTGAAGACCTGTGCTCCAGAACTTGCTGCACCCCTAGCCAAGCTGTTCCAGTACAGCTACAACACTGGCATCTACCCTGCAATGTGGAAAATTGCCCAGGTATGTCCTGTGCACAAAACGCAGGACGTCCAACCCGGCCAATTACCGCCCCATCAGCTCTCAATCATCAGTAAAGTGATGGAAGGTGTCATCAACGGTGCCATCAAGCAGCACTTGCTTAGCAATAACCTGCTCAGTGATACCGAGTTTGGGCTCCGCCAGGGTCACTCAGCACCTGACCTCATTACAGCCTTGGTTCAAACATGGACAAAAGAGCTGAATTCCAGAGGTGAGAGTGACTGCCCTTGACATCAAGGCAGCATGTGACCAAGTATGGCATCAAGAAGCCATAGCAAACTGGAGTCAATGGGAATCAGAGGGAAAACTCTCCACTGGTTGGAGTCATACCTAGTGCAAAGGAAATGGCTGTGGTCATTGGAGGTCAATCATCTGAGCTCCAGGACATCACTGCAGGAGTTCCTCAGGGTAATGTCCTAGGCCTAATCATCTTCAGCTGCTTCATCAATGACCTTCCTTCAATTATAAGGTCAGAAGTGGGGATGTTCGCTGATGATTGCACAATCTTCAGCGCCATTCGCGACTCCTCAAATACTGAAGCAGTCCATGTAGAAATGCAGCAAGACCTGGACAATATCCAGGCTTGGGCTGATGTGTGGTGCAAATGTTACTTGCCACTTAAGTGCCAGGCAATGACCATCTCCAACAAGAGAGAATCTAACCATCTCCCCTTGACATTCACTGGTATTACCATCATTGAATCCCCCACTATCAACATCCTAGGGGCTACCATTGACCAGAAACTGAACTGGAGTAGCCATATAAATACCGTGGCTACAAGAGCAGGTCAGAGGCTAGGAATCCTGAGCTGAGTAACTCACCTCCTGACTCCCCAAAGCCTGTCCACCATCTACAAGGCACAAGTCAGGAGTGTGATGGAATACTCTCCACTTGCCTGGATGGTTGCAGCTCCAACAACACTCAAGAAGCTCGACACCATCCAGGACAAAGCAGCCCGTTTGATTGGCACACCATCCACAAACATTCACTCCCTCCACCACCGACGCATAGTGGCAGCAGTGTGTACCATCTACAAGATGCACTGCAGCAACGCACCGAGGCTCCTTAGACAGCACCTTCCAAACCTGCGACCTCTACCACCTCGAAGGACAAGAGCAGCAGATGCATGGGAACACCACCACCTGCAAGTTCCCCTCCAAGTCACACACCATCCTGACTTGGAACTATATCTCCGTTCCTTCACTGTTGCTGGGTCAATATCCTGGAACTCCCTTCCTAACAGCACTGTGGGTGTACCTACCTCACATGGACTGCAGTGGTTCCAGAAGGCAGCTCACCACCACCTTCTCAAGGGCAATTAGGGATGGGCAATAAATGCTGGCATAGCCAGCGACACCCACATCCCATGAATGAATAAAAAAAAAATCCTTCTCATTTACCCTTGGTCTTCTCAGGCCAAGCACTATCTGCTCTTTGTCCTCTATCGATGCATGTATTAGATATAAAACCCTGGGGTCAGGTGACAAATCACACTCCAATTCCCCTCCCCCAGTAGTAGTCCACTAACATGGGAGGAGTGGAAAATGTGCCTGATGCTCCAACGGACCACGTAACTGTATTCTATCCTCTATGATGATATTTATATATCATTTAAAATTTGCATAGGCCACACACTTTACATCCACAAACTTTACTTCCTGTTGTTTGGTGATGCTTTTGCTGTCAACATTTACCTTTGTAAACTGCTATCTAAATAATCCCTTGTTATGTCAACTGCTACAACGTAGTAGCTGCAGACTCTGACCACTCCATCTTGTATATATAAAAAATTATCAAGTGTCTGGTAACGAATAAACTACCTACAGCACTGCTCATGAAAAATGTGATTATTTTAAATGTAATTATTTCCTATACTTTATGATAGCTAAAAAAAGGAGAAAATCAGTACAGACTATTTTCCTCTTTCTTTTTTGTCTTTTTCCAAGGCAGTGATTACTGTTTGCATACCTAGGAACAGCATGAGGCCGAACTGCCCTTTGAGCATGTCCTACCATTTAGTCAGTTCATAACTGATCTGTACCTCAAATCCATTTCTCTGCCTTTTCACCATATCCCTGATATCTTTAACTAACAAAACAATCAATCTCAGTCTTGGAAATTTCAGTTGACCCTGTATTCACAGACTTTAGAGAGGCAAGTGAGGGGAAAATGGGGCAAGAGAATTCCAGGTTTCTAATACGCTTGTGTGAAAAATGCTTCCTTATTTCACTCCTAAATGGCCTAGCTCTAATTTTAACATGCTAGATTATTCTTACTAACTTATTCTGCATTCCTCCACTACAGGAAACTAAGAGTTTCTCTGGATCTACCTTATTGGATCTATTTTATCATCTTAAAGAATTCAATGTTACGGAATGTGTCCAATTGACTCTCAAGCTGTGCAAACTTTCTGATTGAGGAATGCAAGCCTTGCACACTTCATATATCTTTATTCAACCTCCATGGTACACAAGTCCAGGCAGATCCACAACATGCATGATACATATGAACATACGAATTAGGAGCAAGAGTAGGCCACTCAGCCCCTCGAGCCAGCTCCACCATTCAACAAGATTATGGCCGATCTGATTGTAACCACGACTCCACATTCCCACCAACTCCCGATAACCTTTCACCCCCTTGTTTATCAAGAATCCATACAACGCTGCCTTAAAAATAATTAAAGACTCTGCTTCTGCTGTCTTTTGAGGAACAGAGTTCCGAAGACTCATGATCCTCTGAGAGAAAACATTTCTGCTCATCTCATGTCTTAACTGGGTGACCCCTTATTTTTAAATAGGTCTAGATTCTCCCACAAGGGGAAACATCCTTTCCATATCCACCCTGTCAAGACCTCTCAGGATCTTACATGTTGCAATCAAGTTGCCTCTTACTCTTCTAAACTCCAGCGGATACAAGCCTAGCCTGTCCAACCTTTCCTCATAAGACAACCCGCCCATTCCAGGTATTAGTCTACTAAACCTTTTCTGATCTGCTTCCAACACATTTATATCCTTCCTTAAATAAGGAGACCAAGACTGTACAGAGTACTCCCTCGGTGGTCTCACCAATGCCCTGCATAACTGAAGCATAACCTCCCTACTTTTGTATTCAATTCCCTTCGCAATAAATTATAACATTCTACTAGTTTTCCTAATTACTTGCTAAACCTGCATATTAACCTTTTGCGATTCGTGCACTAGGACACCCAGATCCCTCTGTGTCTCAGAGCTCTGCAATCTCTCACCATTTAGATAATATGCTTCTTTTTTATTCTTCCTGCCAAAATGGACAATATCACATTTTCCCACATTATACTTCATTTTCCAGGTCTTTGCCCACTCACTTAACCTATCTATATCCCTTTGTAGCTCCCTTAAGCCCTCTTCACAATAATTTTCCTACCTATCTTTGTGTCATC
The DNA here is from genome assembly GCF_036365525.1 of Heterodontus francisci. Lineage (NCBI taxonomy): Eukaryota > Metazoa > Chordata > Chondrichthyes > Heterodontiformes > Heterodontidae > Heterodontus > Heterodontus francisci. Next base: position 76,292,657 of record NC_090378.1, on the reverse strand, counting down.
AGCAAATTTAGCAACCATACCTTCGGTCCCTTCATCGAAGTCATTTATATAAATTGTAAAAAATCGAAGCCCCAGCACAGATCCCTGCGGCACACCACTCGTTACATCTTGCCAACCAGAAAATGACCCATTTATGCCTACTGTCTATTTCCTGTTAGCTAGCCAATATTCTATCCATGCCAATATGTTACCCCCTACACCTTGCGCTATTATTTTCTGCAATAACCTTTGATGCGGTAACTTATCAAATGCCTTCTAGAAAAACAAGCACAGTGCATCTACCGGTTCCCCTTTATCCGTAGCACGTTACTTCTATATACATTACTCTAGGCTCTTATCCTGCTATACCCATTATATGAGTAGCCTAATAAATATTATTTTTTAAGTATCATTAATTGGATTATTTCTACTTACTTATTCTAATTTATTTTTAACTTAATATAATTTGAAAACTTCTGTGTCATACCTCAAAGTTACTATATACGTAAACTGTAAATTAGAGCACAGATTAATAATTATGATTCTTGCAGTCTAATGTGAATGACAATATTTAGGAAAAATAATCCTTGTAAGCACAAGGCTGTAAGACTGCAAAAGTATCTCTGCCTTATAACTCCATAAGAGATACAAATCATATCATTAAAACCAACAGATAAAAGTACACTGTTCATAGTTGTGCCTCATCCCTACCTCGTAACTTCAAGTGTTGCATCAGAACAAACGATGCTCTCAAGCAGAAAAACTGCAAGAGGTCTAACAGAATTAGATAATAATCAACAGTGACTAATTATTTGCTAGACAGCCCCATTCTTCTCTGTGCAACATTTACTGCTCCATTTGCTTTAATGTTTAGATGCAGATGGCAGACCCAAATTTGGCAACTGCTGCCACCAGAGATGCCAACACCCATCTAAAGAGGCGGGTTTGCTAATGCCTGGGAAGGCAGTACCACTGCCTTGGTACAAAAATACTACTGCTGGAGGGAAAGGTTGCTATTTTGTTTGTCTGCTGGTTGGCTGAGTTTTGTATTTATGTGGTATTGGACTCACTGGCCTGTACATATCTTGTCCAATAGTTGGGGAAGGTACAATGCACAGAAAGCAAAGTTGCAATCTGTAGCTTAAGATCAGATACATTGTTCACAGAACTACATCTTTTCTAATTGCATTTTTATACTTTTTGTGCACATTTCTTTATGTCATTGTATATATCTATAGTCTGTGAGGTTATTATATAATGCTGCAGATGTGAAATATGGTGGCTATCCTGCTACCTTGATGTTTCCAGTATAATGTGTACATACACTGGGAGCTGTGCATGATTAAAATTCAAGATAATTTGTCTGCATCCCTGCAGAGCATTTGTATTGTGAGGTACAAAGGTGGCCTGCCTAATCTGTGTGTTGTAATTTTATGTTGTTCCACACAATGCAAAATTACTATACATAGACTATAAATATCACATTACACATTTATAAAGGGAATTGGACAGTACAAAAAGTCTTGCCCGAAAATAGATCAATTCTTAATTCATGTACACAGTACCCATTCAAATTGGTGTTGCTGACATTTAACAGAAATAAGCAAAACCATTTTTTTTGTAAATTGATCTGTTAATTAATTAAAAAGTGAATTCCAGATTTCTACAGTAATGGCTGACAGAGTATGAAATACAGGAACCAGTTGCAGATCGTAAGGATTTGTCAATCACTGATTACGTGTAAAGGCACTAATTGTCCATTCCATAGAAACTACAAACACCCCTATTACACTGGTACAGCAAGAAAATTCTAATAAAACAAAAGGGGCAAGAGTAGTGACTGACAAGAATGAAAGCCACATTTGTAGATATCAAACAAATGGGGAATATATTTGCAGTGAGAAACAACGATCAGTGGAAAACAATCTGCTGATCATCAGTATGAATCAGTACTCCTCCACTTGGAGGAAGCACTTGGAGTTTGGCAAGGGTGCAGAATGTACTCTGGTTGGGGGATTTCAATATCTATCACCAAGAGTCGCTCAGTAGCACCACTACTGACCAAGCTGGCTGAGTCCTAAAGGGCAGAGTTGCGAGACTGGGTCTGCGGCAGGTGGTGAGGGAAGCAACAAGAGGGAAAAACATATTTGACCTCATCCTCACCAATCTGCTTGCCACAGATGCATCTGTCCATGACAGTATTGATAGGAGTGACCATCATACAGTCCTTGCGGAGATGAAGTCCCGCCTTCACATCGAGGATATCCTCCATTGTGTTGTGTGGTACTACCACCGTGCTAAATAGAATTGTTACGACCAGGTGAGAAAGATGTCTAGGGGTCTCGTTCAGCCTTCACATGGTCTTGTTGTAACGGGGTTTTGTTTAAATACTTGGTGAATCTTTGTTCACTGCTTTCCAAATATAGGGCAAAGAAATTAGCATAAACAGGCCTTCTTAGGTTTAAAGAAGAAAAGTGAAATTTGTTAAAACTTAAATTCTAATCGGTTAACGCCTACGGATACACACCGCGCCCCAAGCTAGCATGCATACGCGATACGCACATGCAAATGGAGACAAAAAAGAGCAGGAAAAAATAGAGGTTTGAGGCAATATCAGAAGAGTTTCTTTTTACTGTGCTTCGAGCTCACTTTAGTCCTTTTGTAAGTAGTCTTGGTTTTCGTTGGGGCCTGGTATTCTTCTTAAACCTTGTTCACTGTAGGAGACTTTTGCCTCTTGGGGTTCATGTGTCTTCAATGGATTCAGAGGCTTGTGAGAAAGAAATGGGAGCAGACAGGAGAGAGATATTCTCAGTCCAGGAGCAAAGAGCTTTCAGAGTTCAAATTCTCTGTGGCAAGTTCAAATTTTAAAAAACCAACAGCCAGTTAGTCATGTAACTAAACTGGTCTGACCACATCTGACTGTGAATTTGGCCTTCTTAGCAGTTAACGTGGAATGCTAGCCTCTCCACCTTCAACGTCTGGTAATCAAAAGTCCATTATGGATTAAATTAGAGCAGGGATTGATCCCTTTGTCCTTTCCTAGCACTTTCTGTTACTATGTAAATGTCTTTCCAGTCAGGGGCTTGGCAACCCCTTCTTTTCTTCCCAGCAACAATTTTAAAATTTAATGTCCATGTGGTAAAATATCTGTGCCCCATTCTTGGCAGGTGGGGGCCTGCACGACAGGGATAGATTTCGAACAGATCTAGCAATGCAAAACTGGGCATCCATGAGGCACTGTGGACCATCAGCAGCAGCAGGATTGTACTCAAACACAATCTGTAACCTCATGGCCCGGTATATCCCCCACTCTACCATTACCATCAAGCCGGGAGACCAGCCCTGGTTCAATGAAGAGTGCAGGAGGACATGCCAGGAGCAGCACCTGGTGTACCTCAAAATGAGGTGTCAACCTGGTGAATTTACAATCGAGGACTACTTGCGTGCCAAGATGCGTAAGCAGCTTGCGATAGACAGAGCTAAGTGATCCCATAACCAACGGATCAGATCTAAGCTCTGCAGTCCTGCCACATCCAGTCGTGAATGGTGGTGGACAATTAAACAACAAACTGGAGACGGTGGCTCCACAAATATCCCCCTCCTCAATGATGGGGGATTCTAGCACATCAGTGCAAAAGATAAGGCTGAAGCATTTGCAACAATCTTCAGTCAGAAGTCCTGACTTGTTGATCCATCTTGACCACCTCCTGAAGTCCCCAGCATCACAGATGCCAGTCTTCAGCTAATTCAATTCACTCCATGTGATATCAAGAAACGCCTGAAGGCGCTGCAAAGACTATGGGCCCTGACAATATTCTGGCAATAGTACTTAAGAGCTGTGCTCCAGAACCTGCTGTGCCCCTCGCCAAGCTGTTCCAGTACAGCTACAACACTGGCATCTACCCAGCAATGTGGAAAATTGCCCAGGTATGTCCTGTACACGAAAAGCAGGACAAGTCCAAGCCGGCCAATTACCACCCCCTCAGTATACTCTCAATCATCAGTAAAGTGATGGAAGGCACTCAGTTTGGGTTCCACCAGGGCCACTCAGCTCCTGACCTCATTACAGCCTTGGTTCAAACATGGACAAAAGAACTGAACTCAAGAGGTGAGGTGAGAGTGACTGCCCTTGACATCAAGGCAGCATTTGACCGAGTATGGCATCAAGGAGCTCTAGCAAAACTAGAGTCAATGGGAATCAGGGGGAAAACTCTCTGCTGGTTAGAGTCATACCTAGCGCAAAGGAAATGTCTGTGGTCATTGGAGGTCAATCATCTGAGCTCCAGGACATCACTGCAGGAGTACCTCAGGGTAGTGTCCTAGGCCCAACCATCTTCAGCTGCTTCATCAATACCCTTCCTTCAGTCATAAGATCAGAAGTGGGGATGTTCGTTGATGATTGCACAATGTTAAGCACCATTCACGACTCCTCAGATACTGAAGCAGTCTGTGTAGAAATGCAGCAAGGCCTGGACAATATCCAGGCTTGGGGTGATAAGTGGCAAGTAACATTCGCACCACACAAGTGCCAGGCAATGACCATCTCCCCTTGATATTCAATCGCATTACCATCGCTGAATCTCCCACTATCAACATCCTGGGGGGAGGGTTAACATTGACCAGAAACTGAACTGGAATAGCCATATAAATACTGTGGCTACAAGAACAGGTCAGAGGCTAGGAATCCTACAGCGGGTAACTCACCTCCTGACTCCCCAAAGCCTGTCCACCATCTACAAGGCAGGAGTGTGATGGAATGCTCCCCACTTGCCTGGACGGGTGCAGCTCCAACAACACTCAAGGAGCTTGACTCCATTCAGGACAAAGCAGCCTGCTTGATTGGCACCCAATCCACAAAAATTCACTCCCTCCCCCACCAAAGCACAGTGTCAGCTGTGTGTCCCATCTACAAGATGCACTGCAGCAACGCACCAAGGCTCCTTAGACAGCACCTTCCAAACCCGTGACCTTTACCACCTCGAAGGACAAGGATAGCGAATACATGGGAACACCTCCATCTGTAAGTTCCCCTCCAAGCCACACACCATCCTGACTTGGAACTATATTGTTGTTCCTTCACTATCGCTGGGTCAAAATCCTGGAACTCCCTTCCTAACAGCACTATGGGTGTACCTACCCCACATGGACTGCAGTGGTCCAAGAAGGCAGCTCACCACCACCTTCTCAAGGGCAATTAGGGATGGGCAATAAATGCTGGCCTGGCCAGTGACACCTAGATCCCATGAATGAATTAAAAAAATTACACTCACCAAGTTTAACCGTGCAATGTCTGGTATATGTGAGCTTTCTTCAGTGCTTCAATTTTACAATTTCCATTATTCTGAAACATTTTTGGTTGCATGAATTCTCCAACAATTGATATCATAATGAAGCTGCTTATTTGAAAATGCAGTACTGCATTTTCACCTGTCTTAGCCACATCTTCTGGAACCCCTTCCCTCAACCTCACCGCTCACTCCACTTTTAAAAATCTTCTCAAACCCCATTTTTTGGCCAAGCTGTTTGCCTACCCTACTAATCTCTCACTCTTTGGCTTGGTGTCAGTTCCCTTATCCATTTCCATTTGCAATGAGACTTTGGAGAGTTCTTTTTGTGTTAAAGGCACTATATAAATGCAAGTTGTTGATGTACTTTATAGTTTATACTTTATGCATTGTGCCTCCACTTATAAGAAGAAAATACTTCAATTCATATAGTGATTGTCACATCTCAGAATGTCCCAAAGTGACTCAGAGCCACATAATTACTTTTGAATTCTATTACTGTTATGCAGACAAACATGCATGATCTGCATATCAAAAGAACCCAAAAACTGTAATGAGATACATGACCAGTTAATCTATTTCTTAAGCTGTTGATTGGAAGATGTATGTTTACCATGGATCTTTGAAGAAGTGCTTTGAGATCTTTTATGTTCATCTGGACAAGCAGACTGTTCCTGGTTTTACATCTCATCCAAAAGACAGCACATCTAATGATGCAGTACTCTCTCAGTTCTGCAGTGGTCAGCCTACATTATTACAGTATGCCGACCATTAAGATTTTTCTTGTATAACACATGCAGTGACCTTCATGCTTCAGTTTGCTGGAATAATGACCTACAGTTGTAATTTGTTGCTATTTAATTCATCCATAATGAGAATGGCACTGAATGCAGTCATTATGGTAGTGTGGGGGCAATTTTACAATTTATCACTCTTGGTCTAGAGATTGTGGCAGTGGGATCTCATATGGGGAACTTGGGCACAGAAAACAGCAAACCTGATTTGCAATGCATGAGATTTTAGGACTGTGTATTTTAACTACCTCAGACTACAAGCTGCACTGTACAAGCTATTTTAAAATTTTCAGGAAACAAAGGAAATCCTTCAGCTCATCAAAGTTTTCCCAGGCAAATGGTTTTGGTAAATTCCACATGGTCCCTACTGTTATTAGGTAGCAAATATCAGCCCCAAAGAATCAAACAGCTATGCAGTGAGGACTTCGGGCAGGCAGGGAAAGAAGTAACACATTGGAGACACAGATGATACTGAGGCAGTAGATTTGTTAAGGGCTGGAATGCCATAATAGATTATCATAGACACTGTGGCACTAATGGGTGACCAGTTGTTACTTGTTTCATGCTTTATGAGTATATTCTGTAATGAGGCCAATATCGTAAAGCTGACTGATTGGAACATGGGATTAGATGGGATTATTCCAGGATACAAGTGGCCCAATATTAGACAACAGTGGGTTAATTTCCCATTTCAGGCAGACCCTTTAGCAATTTACTACAGACCACACTGTTGATCTGCAAAAGCAAATACCTGCAACTAAAGCTTCACTTTGAGTAAATAATGTACAGGGTAGTTTTTTCAAATTAGCACAATGGGAGTACCTAATAGGAATTCAGGCAAAGAGGTCAGTAGCTCAACATGGTTTAATAACTCCCACAACTGTGTATACTGTATTCAACACTTTGGCGTTGGTGCAGTAGGTGCTCAGTTCTTCATTGCATAAGTATCTTATCATAGTCGCCCTTGGGGAATCATAGAATAGTACTACACAAAAGAAGGCCATTCAGTCCATTGAGTTTATGCTGGCTCTTTCAAACAGCAACCCAGTCAGTTCCGCTTCCCTGCTTTTACCCCACATCCCTCCAATCTTTCCTCCTTCAAGTGTTTATCTAATTCCCTTTTGAAAGTTACTATTGAATTTGTATCCACCACACTATCAGGTAGTGCATTCCAAACCCTAACCAATTGTTGTGCAAGAAGGTTTTTCTTTATGTCACCTCTGTTTCTTTTACCAATCACCTTCAATCTGTGCCCTTTGGTTATTGACCCTTCAGCCATTGGAAATACTTTATTTTTTATGTACTTTGTCTAAATGCTTCTTGATTTTAAACACCTTTATCAAATCTCCTCTGAACCAATTCTCCAGCTTCTCCAGTCTATCCACATAACTGTAATTCCCCATCCTAGCAAATTTCTTCTGTACCTTCTCCAAAGCCCTTAAGTCCTTCCTAAAGTGTGGTGCCCAGAATTAGATCCAACACTCCAGCTGGGGTCAAACTATGTTTTTTACAGGTTCAGCATAATTTCCTCGCTTTTGTACTCCATGCTCTATTTAGAAAGCCCAGAATCCCATATGCTTCATTACTGCTTTGTTAACCTGTCCTACCATCTTCAAAGATTTGTGCACAAGCACTGCAGGTCTCTCTCCTTTTGCACTCCCTTTAATATTGTACTAATTTCCATGTATTGTCGCTCCTCATTCTTCCGACCAAAATATATCACCTGTACCAAAATGTATTAAAAGGAGTATGTTCTGTGCTGGTAGAATGGCTGGGATCTACCTAACACTTAGTGAGAGCATTTTATTGGATTCACTGACAAAATCATCGATGGTTTCAAAACATCAAGAATCTCTATTTCTTTCAATGAGAATTGACAGATATCTTAGTCACTCACTTTGGTGGTAAAACCCTAGCTCTGTCTTGCTTTGATCCTTCTTCTGATCTTTCTTTCAAGGAGTTTGTCTTCACTAATGTGCAGCATTTTCTTGAGGCATCACATTTATTTCTGTGTTTCTATGGGTTAATCCCAGTGATATTTCGATGTGTATTTGCAACAGATTGTTGCCACAAGGCAGTTTACTGGCATCGCACTAAACATGGAAATCCATCTGCTGGCATAGCAAATTGTGTTCTTCACTGGTGTCAGTTGATAAAAGAGCTCTAAGCTTTCTGTAATTTCTGAGCATATTTCCTGACTGCAAACAGTAAAACATTGCATTTTATAGAAACACTTCCCAAAATGGTTCCTTAATATGGCCCGACGGCTCCGAGGATTGTGAAATCGGTCCCATTTATACTTCAGGGCAGATTCCACAGCACAAAAAGCAACTATTTGTATTTTTAAAGTTGAGGCTTGTGACTTTATTTTGTGGCTGTCAGATAGAAATCATAAAATCATACAGCGGAGAAGGAGGGCATTCAGCCTGTGCTGGCTCTTTGAAAGAGCTATCCAAGTAGCCTCACTCTTTCATGTGATGTTTTTTATTTCATATCTAATTCCCTTTTGGAAGTTACTATTGAATCTGCTCCCACCATCCATTCAGGTAGTGCATTCCAGATCATAACAATCAACTCCCTAAAGCCAGATTCTTTCCGGCCCCAGCAGCATCCTCTATAGTGTAGCATCCTCTATATTGCCGTCACGAATAGTCCTAACCTTCAGAAGGCCCCCTTCAGTTGAATTTTAGCAGTATCGCATTTCCTTTATCATGCGATATCTGAAGATGTTGTCACCAATTTTTCTCCAATGTTGTCACCAATTCTCCTCCAATTTTTCCTTTGGCAAATGTCTAGTTAGTGTTGTTTCACTCAGTGTGCACTGTGTTATTAGAATCTAGGGCAAAAATGTTAACAGGAGTTTCTCTTTAAAGAGGGTGGACATTTACATAGGATTACATAGGATATACAGCACAGAAACAGGCCATTTGGCCCAACCAGTCCATGCTGGCATTTATGCTCTAATCCAACCTCATCAGTACATGCAGGACATTCCAGGGCAGGAACAGTGCACAATCCTAGAAGCATAGATGCATAGAAAAGTTACGGCACAGAAAGAGGCCATTCAGCCCATCGTGTCTGCGCCAGCTAAAAAAAAACTTTTAGATTAGATTAGAGATACAGCACTGAAACAGGCCCTTCGGCCCACCGAGTCTGTGCCGACCATCAACCACCCATTTATACTAATCCTACACTAATCCCATATTCCTACCGAACATCCCCACCTGTCCCTATATTTCCCTACCACCTACCTATACTAGTGACAATTTATAATGGCCAATTTACCTATCACCCTGCAAGTCTTTTGGCTTGTGGGAGGAAACCGGAGCACCCGGAGAAAACCCACGCAGACACAGGGAGAACTTGCAAACTCCACACAGGCAGTACCCAGAATCGAACCCGGGTCCCTGGAGCTGTGAGGCTGCAGTGCTAACCACTGCGCCACTGTGCCGCCCATTGTCGCTCATTCTAATCCAGCCTTCCTGCACCTGACAAAAGCTAATGCAATCCACCTTGGCTTGTTTGACAATGCAAAGTCGGTTGAAAATGGAAGGTCTGTGTAAACTATGAGCTTAAGCTCTGAATTTTAAATTGGAGAATCAGATGCACAGTGTATTTTGTGGTCCCTTGCCCAATTTTCTGATCATCAATGACAGCGTGCAAAGCCCTGCCAGTGGCCCAGTGCATTCTTATCCACATAAAATGGGCGCTGAGTGTGTCCAACAATGGAGAAGCCTCTTATAGCTGGCTCTGTAATTCTTGGCAGCATTTTAAAGCAGATTTTATTATTAAGTGTAACTTTTCAGAAGCATCGTGCATTGGCCTTTTTTGCCTCCCTGGTGCTCACTTCCTGAGAGATTTGGACAAAAATTCTAACTGCTGCAGTTAATTTGGAAAAGAGCTGCTGCTTTGCAAATAACAACTTTAACCTTTGGGAGAATGGGGCTGGCTCTCTCCATAAACTGATATTCCTGTGCAGTACTGAGGGAGTGCTGCATTGTCTGAGGTGTTGTCCTTCAGATGAGATGTTAAACTGTGAGCCTGTCTACTAGCTCAGGTGGATCCCGTGCACTCCGAAAAACTGCAGGAAGCTCACCCTGTATCCTAATCAACTTCACTCTCTCAAACAAGACTACCAGAAAACAGTTTAACTGCTCATTCATCTCACTACATGTATAAAAATGTCTGCCACATTTCCATATAGGACAACAGATACTGCACCCCAAAGCATATATTGAATCAGAAAATATACAAGGATAATATTTTTTCTAATTTAAAACTGAAATGTGCATGAGGATAGAATGCTGCATTGTTAAGTTACATCTGGTTGACAGCACCTTAGAACTCACAGTGAGTCATTAATCAATTGTGTGTAAACTCATGTCTCATTGTTAGCCTTGATTTCTATGTTAAATGATTTATCACCCAATTTCTAAGCAAGGTCACCTCATGTGACAAATTTTCAGGGTTGTTGAAAATAATTAGTAAATTATGCAGCCACTGACACTGCACAAGTAATTAAAAAGGGCTGGCCACTTGACTGGATTAGATGTCAAGAAATGTAACTGACAGGCTGAGAATCAAGTTACTTCCCACTGTCACCACAGACAGAGGGCCCACTGAGATTGCTTGGACTAATATGGACAGGGCTTAAGCTGTTGATCGTTTTGTGCTGTGGACCCATGCTGGGGGCAGTCACTTTATCAATGAAAGATGGTCTTTACTCCATGGCAATCCATAATTTGTGAATCCAGCCCATAGATCTAAATTCAAATCCATGTTACTAAGGGTTAAAGGGCAGCAGGCAGACTTAATAAAGCACCCCACCATAACCAATTAATATGCTTCCTGATGCACACTACTCAAAATCATTTTCAGTTATTTGACAGTTTTAAATCAACGATATCCTCAGTAAACCAAGAATTACATTTGCTGCAAACAGGAGTGTTTGTTCATTCAATAATTTAATACATGTAAAAATATATTTTAGGATAATTGAGTTGTTCCATTTATTTATAGCCTTCAATGACAATTAAATATAAAATGTTCAACAGCAATTTCATCCAATGAAACTTTAATGTTATGTTCAGTGTTATTTCTATCTTAACGTGTCTTGCTTGAAGATCTATTGAAATAAAATGCTTGATTTCAGTTCAGTCTCTTAAAGGGGTCTTGTCATCTCCTTGGAGAAATTTCAATCAGACCCAGTACTGGGATTGGCAGGGGTAGACTACATGGGCCACCAGAGAAGTTTGAACTTCAGTCAGTATAACATCTGCTCCAATACAAACTGTTGCAAAGCATTGTGAGAAAATATATTTTTACAATTTATGCATTTATAATGACTGAGAGGACCGCATCATAATGCACCAACATCCCTACTTAAGTCAGTATTTATAAAATTCAGTAAAAAACACAATGAGAGCTTTCCACTTATATCCGTGTTAAACAACTGATTAGACCAATAATGTCAAAGGTGACTGTCAGGAATCTTTCCCAATGGATTGACAGGATGTGAGGCCTACTTCTGCAATTCCCTATATAGTGGGCTTTGTTTCAGTCATATCTCCATGGGTAGCTGATAAGTGAAACCTGTTGCTTCCTCAGAAAAAAAAGAGCCAATTACCCTGTTTCAATGGTCTTTTCGATTGCTGTATGGAAGCTAGGATGACCCTGCCTCTTAACAGCATTCTCTTGCATTATGGTGGTGGAAGGCTAGAATAGAAAATATCAACACATCCTAATTTGATAAATTCATCAGGGCCAATGGAAGGAAGTACATTGCCACTTGAAGTAACAAATCTACAACAGGCCACAGGAGAATCATTGAGAGTAGAACCGTACAGAATGAAGCCATTCAGCCCACTGAGTCTGCACCGGGTCTTTTGAACTGCAATCCATTTAGTCCCACTCCCCAGCTCTTTCCCTATAACCCCGCAATTTTATCTCCTTCAAGTATTTATCCAATTCCCTTTTGAAATCTACTACTGAATCTGTATCCACCACCTATCAGGCAGGTCATTCCAAATTCTGACCAGTCATTGCATTAAAAAGTTTTTCTTCATGTTGCCTCTGGTTCTTTTGCCAATCTCCTTAAATCTATGCCCTCTGGTTATCAGCCCTTGAGCCACAGGAAACAGTTTCTCTATTTACTCTAAAACCTTCATGATTTTAAATACCTCTACCAAATCTCCTCTTAGCCTTCTCTAATCTAAGCTTCTCCAGTCTATCCATGTAACTGTGCTCCCTCATCTCTGGAACCATTCTGTTGTGTACTCTAAAGCCTTCACACCCTTCCTAAAGTGTGGTGCTCAGAATTGGACACAACAATAAAATAAGCAAAAAAAGACTGCCTTTCCTCGCAACCAGTTGTATGAAAAGTATCGTTAATCTATATTATTGATGTAAATTTAAAAGACATTCACCAGGCATGCACAGTTATGTTTTAAATGTGTTACAAGTTTGATTTCTATTGTAATGTGTTAACAAATCGCCATGTGATTGAACAGGATTTACCCTACTTAAAGCAGTTTTAAGATTATTATCTCTTTTAGAACTCAGCATGAAATTTAGCAATCATCAAATATGAACCCAGCTGCAGGATGGCATATCTGCCATCTAGAAATTATCTTGGAGGATGTGACAAAGAAAATCAATCACACTCTGTTTGCACATGCAGAAAAAGTCACGACAAAACCAATACATCTTTACATTTCAGAACCATTTGCAAGGGCCTGCTTAAGGCAACTGTTAAGTTGCCTGTAAGAAGGCAGCCTCTCAGATCAATGACTGTACACATATACTTAACTGAATGAGCAGTCTCTCAACTGCATCATCACGGCATAGATATCACTACAGACTATTTGCTCAACAGTGACTAGCCGTAGGAAAATTTCACTCAGTAAGTTGACCAGAAGTGTTTCTATGTTCGTTCTTTATTTTGTTTGCCTCCCCTTCTCCGTTTATTATTGATTTCTTTTGCCTTTTCCTGTACCACATACTCTTATCTCAAACAAAAGGACAGGTGGCATTTATTTCAGATTGTCTCCCCAGGAGATGTTCTGAGTTTACTCACTGTATTTTCCTCACTCAGAGAAAAATGCTCTGGCTGAGATCATGAACTCATTTTGCGGGAAGTCACAAAGCTGGGCGAGTAAAAAGAGCACACACCCTATAGTCTATGGTCCCGCATGGCAGACTGGTACAAAAGGTGAAGTCACACGGGATCAGAGGTGAGCTGGCAAGATGGATACAGAACTGGCTCGGTCATAGAAGACAGAGGGTATCAGTGGAAGGGTGCTTTTCTGAATGGAGGGATGTGACTAGTGGTGTTCCGCAGGGATCAGTGCTGGGACCTTTGCTGTTTGTAGTATATATAAATGATTTGGAGGAAAATGTAGCTGGTCTGATCAGTAAGTTTGCGGACGACACAAAGGTTGGTGGAGTTGTGGATAATGATGAGGATTGTCAGAGGATACAGCAGGATATAGATTGGTTGGAGACTTGGGCTGAGAAATGGCAGATGGAGTTTAATCCGGACAAATGTGAGGTAAAGCATTTTGGAAGGTCTAATGCAGGTGGGAGGTATACAGTAAATGGCAGAACCCTTAGGAGTATTGACAGGCAGAGAGATCTGGGCGTACAGGTCCACAGGTCACTGAAAGTGGCAACGCAGGTGGATAAGGTAGTCAAGAAGGCATACGGCATGCTTGCCTTCATCGTTTGGGGCATAGAGTATAAAAATTGGCAAGTCATGTTGCAGCTGTACAGAACCTTAGTTAGGCCACACTTAGAATATTGCGTGCAATTCTGGTCGCCTCACTACCAGAAGGACGTGGAGGCTTTGGAGAGGGTACAGAGGAGGTTTACCAGGATGTTGCCTGGTCTTGAGGGCATTAGCTATGAGGAGAGGTTGGAAAAACTTGGATTGTTTTCACTGGAACGACGGAGGTGGAGGGGCGACATGATAGAAGTTTACAAAGTTATGAGCGGCATGGACAGAGTGGATAGTCAGAAGCTTTTTCCCAGGGTGGAAGAGTCAGTTATTAGGGGACATAGGTTTAAGGTGCGAGGGGCAAAGTTTACAGCGGATGTGCGAGGCAAGTTTTTTTACACAGAGGATGGTGAGTGCCTGGAACTTGCAGCCAGGGGAGGTGGTGGAAGCAGATACGATAGCGACGTTTAAGAGACATCTTGACAAATACATGAATAGGAAGGGAATAGAGGGATATGGGCCCCGGAAGTGCAGAAGGTGTTAGTTTAGGCCGGCATCAAGATCGACGCAGGCTTGGAGGGCCGAATGGCCTGTTCCTGTGCTGTACTGTTCTTTGTTTTATACTGCAGTGTACTGGAATATTAACATACCATTCAGTACTGCAGTGAATGGGACTACCAACATCACGGGGGCTAAATTCAATATCTTCCAAAAGCAGGCGTGAAGATCACAATGCGTGATTAACACTCACCCATTCAATGTAATGCAGGCGGCACACCAACTTCACGTTACCTGCTCATACGAATGGCTGCTGTGTGTAGCCAGCACTAATTGTGCTGTTCATTGGCTGGACACATCAGCAGGGGGCCCACAACTGTAAATTGCTACCACCACTTAAAGCTGGTCTGTCTGTACTTCTTAAAGTTAGCCTGCAGCTCTTAAAGGGGAGGTGCATTATGGCTGGAGCCAGTGCTGGCAGTCATGCAGGAAGTGAATCTGATCTGCAAAACAGTGAAGAATGGCACAACATGTAACAAAGTGGGCTCCACGATTTTCTGATGCTGCACTGGAGGCCTTGGTGAAGAAGGAGGGAAGGAGGAGAGATGCCCTGTATCTGCAGGATGCCTTCCAGACTTATGGTCAAAAGGCATTGGAAGCAGATAACTATGGAGGTTAATGCCAGGAGTCAAGCCCAGAGGATCTGAACGCAGAGCCACAAGAGTTTCAATGACCTCACACGAGTGGTCAAAGTTAGCAAATGCATCATCTAATGCCATATCCTATCAACTGCACCACTAGCCCCAGACACTGCTCAAACCACCACACTCCCATCACTCACCTACCAAAAATCTCTGTCAATCATGACTCATGTCTAACATTAGTTGTTTCACTGCATCTTCACACACTTAGCACTGCAGTGGAGCTGAAACCATCGAAGATGATGGTATCCATATAGCTAATCCTCTTTCTCATATCCTCCTGATTTACAAGCTGCAGATGATGTAAGCATGCACTTCTTGCTTCCCCCTTCCTAGCACCACAACTTTACTCTTGTGCCTTTATCCTTTCAGATATCGAAGAGCTGCAACCTGGCCAGGAAGTGGAGAAAAACAAGAAGACAGCGATGATGAAGACACATCCTCACTCAATTTCACACTTGCAGCCACCAGCTCAGATAGTGACACTGTGTGTATCTTAGAGGAATGCCCAGAGGCGTGATTTGCATGTGGTGAGACACTGGGTATGAGTGGGCTGTAGCCAGGGTAGGGACAATGATAATGCAGGTGCCAGCTCACAAGAGGGTAAGGTCGCACATGAGTTCTGCTGCAGAGGACTCAGATGAGCACTTTGACAGGTCAGGCTGCAGAAGGTGCTGATGTGTATGCACAAGAAACTGCTTGGTGCATTGGGAAGCCTGTGGTAAATGTCAAGGAGCATGGAGGAGTCAAGCACCAGCTTGGCACAGGGCTTTGCCCCGAGCTTGAAACCCATCCTTTTCAGCATGGAAGTGGTGGCCAACTCCATTCGCATACTTGCAGACCCGACCAAGATGCTGCATCTGATGGCCGATGTTGCAGCTTCAATTGCAGTACAAACAGCATCCACCCAATGTGACTGCTACAGTGGAAGCTCAGACTGATCTCATGCAAGATCACCTTGTTGCCACGAAGCCTCTGACTGCTCCCATCATGGTTGTGGATTATAGGTTTCAAAGGGGCTTGTAGGGTCTCACAGCAGTCCAGCAATCCATCCTCAAACAGATAACTAGGATTGTTGAGGCACCGCCCCAGGCGAGTGGCAGTGGCTCCATGGAGCACAAATCTGCTGTCCTCTCTCAGGAAGATGGTATTCATCCTCCCACTCCCGCCACTCCATTGGTGCCCTAACTGTTGTCTGAGAGCCAGCTAGCCCAGACTGCTACTGCTGATGCCGAGATCGTTCCCTCCAAAGCTGGGTCTTCTAGGCCCAGAGTTGCTCTAGGTCTTCCTCCAAGGCCATCTGCAGTCTCCCACTGAAAGTCAGCAGCCTTCCACCAGCCATGCTGCAGCCACTGGGGTAGCACTGTGTAGGAGCATTAGGACAGGCAAAGACACATGGAGGACAGGCACCGACAGAATGCATAAGGGTGATTTGCTGACTTCTGTATGCAATAAAGCATGATTTCATTTAAAATTTAGTTTGGAATGTTTATTTTGTGGTATTTTTTATTTTTGCTCTCACATATGTTCTTCACAAACAACCTAGCTAGAAAGGAGTTGTCTAGGTTGCCTCCTTGCTTCCTCTTCCTCCCCATGCTCCTCAGCTGCATCCTGTACAGCTGATGTCAAGTGCTGCCATGATTCCCTCATGGTGAGGTTGTGCAGCTTACAGCAGACCACCAGGAATCTTGACACCCACTCTGCCGAGTACTGCAGAACTCCTCCACTGTGGTCCAGGCAGCGGAAGCATTGTTTCAGCACGCAGTGATCTGCTCTACCACGTTTATGGGGCGGCATGGGTTTCATTGTATGCATGTTGCACACGTGTCATCAGCCATGTCGGCCCATAACCTCCCTTAGGTTTGCCATGGTGGCTGAAATGCAGCTGGTATCGTGGACTGCGGCAGACTGAATGCATCATTACTGCTGGCAGGATACCGGGAACTGACCTGTATGATTCACTGTGTATGGTCACACACCAGCTAAACTTTGAGGAGTGGAATCCCATTCAGTTGTGATATGGGGCAGGGCTGACATACACTGCCCACAAAGTGGTGTGTGTCTCAATGGCACCCTGTACCACGGAGGGAGCCTGCAATCCTAGCGAAACTGTGTGTTCAGTTTGCTTCTGGCAAGAGAGAATTAAATATAGTTAGCTTTCAATGAATAGAATGCCTCAGTGACCTGCCTTAAGTAATTGTGGGCAGAAAACTGATAATATCTCCAGTTCCAGTCCGGAAGATGCCACCGCACAAAGGTTCATCCCCACGGTGACCTTCACAGCCACTGGCAATGCAGTTCCTGTCTTCTCTGAGGTTGTGGTTGTGGCTGCAGCAAGTGGCAATTTCAGTAAGGACATCCTTACTAAAGCGCTGATGTCTAAAATTGTTCCTCACTGAGGTTCAGGTAGGAGAATTGCTCCCTGAACACCCTGAGACCCCTTTTCCCACTCCTCCTCTTCCTCCCTCTTCCAGCAACTTGTCCTGCTCTGCGCGACCTCTGTCATTTTCCAAGTTATGGTGCATTACAAGGGGAATTCCTAATATTACACCCATGTCTGGGAGCAATTGGTTTGGTGACAAAGCCTTGAAATCAGCAAAGTCCCCACCAGCACCAGCCACACCACTCCCAGTCGACTTTTGCAACTTTAAGCAACTATAAAAAGCACCAAACACTTGTAGAATCATAGCAATATCTGGAAGAAATCAACCAGCAGCTAACCTGTAAGTAGTTGAAAGGAGATTCTGGAACTCTCGATTACCCAACAGTGGAACTGGATCATTGAAGAGTGTCAAAATATTTTTTTTAAACTTGAAGGATTTCCTCTTCTTCTCTTCCCCTCATTTTACTTGGGGGTGGGGGGGGGGGGGGGGGGCAGAAGGTCAGGGTTCCGAAGAAGGGTCACTGACCCGAAATGTTAACTCTGCTTCTCTTTCCACAGATGCTGCCAGACCTACTGAGTGGTTCCAGCATTTCTGGTTTCTATTTCAGATTTCCAGCATCCGCAATATTTTGCTTTTATCTTAGGTCAGGGTTGTGGACTGGAAACAACTGCTCCCCCCACCCTTCGAAGGCAGACAAACAGCTGGGTTTCCGTGGGTATAGGGAGCGGCACCAGAGATGCCTCGCATAATGATGCTCGCTTCCAACTGGTGCATGCTAATTAGCTGCTGTCCCATTCATGCCATAAATTATGATGGGGTCAATGCTTGAAGACACCAGTGGGGCACTACTGGTGGAACTACCATGATTATGTCATACAGACGTTTGGACACTATGATTCTCTGTGCATTACTTTATCAGGTAAGGGCACCGGTTTCAGTGTGCAGTAGATCGGGTACTGCTTATGGAAATGGTTATTAAATTGTTTACACAAGGTAAAGTGCTGAGTTAAAACATTGCAGCTAAAATGTGTATGCAAATTTTCCTTGTGTGCTATTTTAACACCGTCATTGACTCATTTCAGAATGAATGTTAATTAACATACCAAGGACCCTACACAAGTATGTCAACCAGAGGAAATGACAACCCCTGAAGTGCGTCAATTTTTAAAAATATTTAGTGTATTCCCTTCTCCCCTTGTTATTTGAGTAAATGTGTCACAGAAGAGCAAAATAAAAGCTTGTGTAAAAGTAAGTCAAATTTTTAGTCAGAAGATCAAATGATGCCAGTAATTCTACCACCACATCCCAGAGTGCAGTGTGTACTTTTGACATTAAACAATTAGCACAGAAAATTCTCAAATTTAACCAGCTGGCTTTTCCAAGAAGAAATTCTGAGCCTTTAATTTTATAATAAGCACCATTATTGCTCCCAGTTGCTTACAGGGTGAATAATTTGAATAATCAGGACACTGGGTCCATGGAAGTTATTGTTTTACTAGTCTTAATTGCTCGAGACACCAAATTCAACTTAGAAAAATAATTGCAAGTGAGATAATTGAACATGCATCACATTTACTTAATTGGACTTGCAAAATAATTAACTACTCAGTCCTTTGCACACATTTGCTCATTCTAGATTGTTGAGAGCCAGACACTGTGTGACTAATCTAAAGCCACATCGTCTGGTATGGGTGCTGCTACTCAATAATAATGAAAAATGATTCTGTGTGGTGTTGGAAGAAACTTGAGCGGATGTGCTTCTTGTATAGTTCTAGCTTCATATCCCATTACTGCTGACAACTGTGAAGCTGGACTGATAAATCAGATTTCAAATATATATATAAAACTATTGCCAGCAATAAATTACCTCATGCCAACTAGGCAAAATACAGGTATTTTGTGTGCTAACAATTCATCATGCTGTTTATTTACTAGTTCTTTGCTGTGAAAAAGTTTCTGGTTTCACTTGGAAATATAAAAACAGTCAGACATTTTTGAATCCATGTTAGCAGCGAATGGCAGGATGTTATTCTGAGAAAGCACAGAAGGAAAGTCATTCAGCAGAATGTCAGTACTCTGTATTGTAAGGACATGGGTCTGTCTAAATGAGTTTCCAGAACCCCAACAAGATGCCAATTGTAAATATGCTGACCTCTCTGCTGCTTTGTAACAGTAATTCCATTGTATTGATTTGAAAGAAGCACTGGCTGTACTGCTTGGCACGCTTTTGTGTCTGGCCAGATTTGATCCAGAAGGGATCATTTTTGTTTGAACTGGCTAGAAACATAGTGCAAAAATTTTCTTTGTGCATTAGATATTGCAAAATCATAAATAGCATGTTCATTATTTCATTACATTGGGCACACAGAGGCAATCTTTGCCGATAGCCTTGTGCATGCATTCTCATAAACAGGTTTTAAATCACGCTAGAAGTAAAGAAAGAACTTACTCTTATGTTATGCCTTATCACATCTGCAAGATGTGCCAAAGTTCTTTTCATTCAAGAATTACTTTTGAGGTGTAGTCACTTGTTACATGGGCAAACATGGCAGCCAATTGGCTCACAGCATATGAAATGAATGACAGAATAATTTTTTGGTGGTGATGGCTGAGGGAAGACTATTACTCAGAATACTGGAAGAATTTCACATGTTTTTGAATAGTGTCACAGTACTTTTCAAAGCCACCAGGACAGGCAGACAGGGCATTGGTGTAACAGCTAATCCAAAAGACAACACTTTCTCAACAATGCAGCACTTATTCAGCACTGAGGTGAAGTGCTAGCCTAGATTATATGCTCAGGTGGAGGCACAATCCTCTGATAATTAGGCAAGAATGTTACCAAATCAGTGAAGCTGAGATATCGTCCTCGTACTTAGCCCAAATCATCCAGTTAAATCATTCAAAATAGTCACCTTGTACCTGGAAAGTAAAGATGAGCCTTCCGATTACTCCAGATTCCAATCAAGGCTCCACCATAAGGTTTCCATCTATTATTATTTGCTGAAAATTTTTAATTTTAAGCAGTAAGTGCCAACTTAGTGTAACAGGGAAACTGGCTTTGGAAGAGCTAGACAGCCTGATAGTTTGAAGGCGCTGAACTGGCATTAATAGATAGTCATTAACTCAGGGTTAAATCAGTAACTGCATTTTTGAAGAACACTTTGCAAAAAACATACCCCCTTTCCTTCCCCATTAAGTTCTTTTAGGTTTACTAAATTCTGGATCTCACTGCCCACAAGGCTGGTGGAAGCAGAGACAATGAATGATTTCAAAAGGAAATTGGATGGACGCTTGAGGGAAATACACTTGCAGGGCGACAGGGATCGAGCGGGGGGAAGGGGACAGACTGGAGTGCTCTACAGAGAACTCAATGGGCAAATGGCCTCCTTCTGTGCTGTTATGACTCTATAAATCTAATCTGATTAGATAGCAAAAATTATTAATTGGAATATAAACTGTATGGAAAATCTGTCAAAACTTGTTTTAAATTGTGTTATTTATATCATGGTATATGTCGTTTGGCAACTTAGCCATCATAAATAGGTGAGTCATAAGTTCAAAAATTAATTGAACTAATCATTAAATCACTACAGGTATATACTGTCTGCCTATGTGATTTGAATCAGTTATTTTCTGAATAATTGGATGATGCAATGGGTTAGCAGCCTATCCTTTTATCTGTGGTGCCCGAGGCTGAATCCTTTAAGATGGGTTTAAAGTCACCTCTCACCTGGCTGGGGTTTAGTGATCTATTCATCCTAGAAGATGAATAAGGCTGATTAGTACTTGCGAG
Organism: Heterodontus francisci; assembly: GCF_036365525.1. Classification (NCBI taxonomy): domain Eukaryota; kingdom Metazoa; phylum Chordata; class Chondrichthyes; order Heterodontiformes; family Heterodontidae; genus Heterodontus; species Heterodontus francisci. Next base: position 76,271,506 of record NC_090378.1, on the reverse strand, counting down.
AGGAGCTGGACAGAATTTTGGTAGGCTGCGTTTGCTGAACACGCAACCACTAGTTGGCGCAGTACCAGCACATGCACAAATGCAGCCTCTTCCACTGAAACCTCACTGTCTGTGACATTCAAGCAGCTGCAAGGATTATAGATGGCGCTGCTCAATTTATCACAGAAAAACAACTTCAACCTGAAAATCCCCTCAATGGCTGCCATTGCCGCTTCCATCGCACCCCAACAGTCCCCCGCTCCCTCCTGCTACTGCGCTTCTCTCTATCGGTCCCTCCTGCGCCCGTCTTCTCACCGCTGGCTCCCCACTGCCTTCCCTTAAGCACTCGCTGCAGCCTCGCCATTTCCCCTCCTCCCTCAGCTGCTCGCTCCAGACCTCGCCACTGCTCCGCCCCTTTCCCTCCCCTCAGCTGATTGTTCCCCGCTCCTCGCTTCCTGACACCCCCCCGCCACCCGGCTCTCCAGCTACTCGCTCCCTGCTTCCCTCCTCCCTTCCAGATGGTCGCTCCAGGCCGCGCCACTTCTCTCCTCTCGGCCACTCGCTCCCACGTTCGATCATTCTCCGCACGCTGGCCGAAGAAGCAAGGCGGGCTGCAAGGGGTGACGGGGCAACGTAGGAGCGAGTGGCCAAGAGGAGGGAAGTGGCATGACCTAGAGCTAGCGGCTGGGGGGGGTGGGGGGGGGGGAAGCGGGGATCGAGTGGCTGGAGAGCATGGTGGCAGGAAACGAGGATCAGGGAACAATCGGCCGAGGCGAGGGGAAGAGCGAGTGGTTGTGGGGGGTGGGGGGGGGGGGAGCAGCCTCTGGGGAAGAGGGGAGAGGGGGAGAATGCATTGAGGCCTGAAGCGAGTGGCCGAGGGGGGAGTCCAGTGGGGCGGGAGAGAGTAGCTGAGCAGGCGAAAGTGGGGGGTTGGGGGGGGGTGGGGGGAGAGAACGAGTGGCGGCGATTGAGCTCCAGCCTCAAAGTGCCTCATTCAGCTGCTTGAAGACGTTGGCGTTCTGCGATGACGTTGGTGTTACGTAATGACTTTTTCCTGCGCATGCACCAATTAGTCCTGACAAGACGTAGACTGTACATGTGCAGCATCTCACTGAGAGCAGGAGACTGTGCATGTGTGCAGTTTGGAGCGCTCTGATGACTTCGGCGGGCCGCTGTGTTGTCAGGAGTCACTTTGATTTTGGTAAGACATTCCATTCAGGGATGTAAAAGATCCCATGGCTGAGGAGTTCTCACAGTTTCTATATCACCTTTTATCCCCCAGCCAACATCTATAAAATAGATTATTTGGTCATTTATCTCATTTCTGTTTCTGGAACCTTGCTGTGTGAGCTTTCCTACATTTCAAAAGGTACTTTAATGGGTGTGAACTGCTTTTGGATGTCTGGAGGGTGTGAAAAGCCCAATATAAATACAAGTTCTTTCTTTCTTTCATTAGCAATGAAACATGTATTTTGTTTTTGAATTTTGTGGCTGGCAGATGGACTGAAGAGGTCTTTTTTTTCCCCATACTTTGCAATGTTCATATGCTTCTGTAAAATCAGTTTGAGGAGTTTAAACAGGATTTTATGTCTGAAAAGCCGGGGACCAGCCTTCATCCATCGGCCCTGGAAGCCATAACTGTATTTTGCCTGCAGTCGTGGCTTCTGTCCCTCTGAGGCAGGATGTTCCGCCTCCAAGAGCTGTTGGCCAATCAGAGGGCTGGAAGCTCTTTAGTCCCAGCAGTGCCACCGGGAGCGGTAGCCATAGCTGGGACTGCAGCAGTCCCTGAACCTCACCAGTGAGGATGGAGGCTGGAGAAGAAGGTAAGTGGGGTTGGGGCTCGCCAGGACCAATCAACCAGATCCCATTGAGGTGGGGAGGGATCGATCGCGAGGGCAGGGGGTTATGTTGCAGCGCGGGCAGCCTTTGCCACTGGGGGAGCCCTCCGTGGGGCACAGGGTACCTGTTCAGGAAGGCCCACGCCACTCCAGCCTGCAAGGAGGCTGCCAGGTTTAACTATGCAGCCTCCCCAGGTGTCGAAGTGCCCAGCGGCAGCAGGGAGAAGCCCGTAAATGGTCATTAATTGGCCCCTTAGGGGCCTCAATTGACCTAAGGGCGAGGGGGCCACCTGACACCACCCCCGCTGCTGGTAAAATACCAGTGGGGGCAGGTAGGCAACGGGCACGGCACCCCTGCCATCACACCTGATTTTATGCACCCACCCCCCCGCTTTGCCTCCCAGTTCACTCCTGGGGAGGGCGTAAAAATCCGGCCAGATTCACAGTACAGAACTATCTGCAATTTGGCACAAATTGGCAATCTCATTTGGACAGTACGGAAAATGGGAACATACACGCATCTGCGGTTCAAATTAAAGTATACGGAGACAGTGTAGAGGGAGCATTACACTGCATCAAGGCGATGCGGTAGCACCTGGGCTGAACTGCTAGCACTGTACTTCTGTCAGGTTCCTGTTAAAACATTTTTAAAAACTAAAGTTAAGAACATGCCAACATTATAACCAGTCCCAAGGATATTAAGAATTATTCCAATATGTAGTGAAAAGATTTAATTCTGCAGGACTAACAACCCTCAGCCAGATGAGCCCAAAAATTGTACCTTTCAAAGCAAACGGCTCTTTGTAAATATTCTTTGTAAATATTCTACATGATGTGCTTTTGTGTACAAGCCCTTGAATTCCTACTCACATCTTTTATTTTTTATTTTATTTTTTAATTTTTTTTATTTAGAGATACAGCACTGAAACATACATCTAATAAGTTCTATTTAGAACATAAATTCTGTACAAATGGTAATCTAGCACAACTGCACAGGTGTCATAGTAAAGAGCGAAGGAGTGTTGTATGAGTTGCTGAAGTATTTTAATCTTATAGAATTTTAACAGATGGGACTCTAGATCGGTACAAGATGAAGAAAAAGGAACATCTTGCAATTAAATCATCATAGAACCGGCTGGAAATACTGCTGCATGTTGGTGGGAGACAGATTTTTCCTCTCAGACTTATGATATTGATTGTGGTAATTGCTATCTTTGAAGTACCCTGAAGAATGGAAGGTTGAGAAATTACGATTGTTTACACATGTTTCTTTGGGCGCTACAAGTGCCCTTAGAGTTCCAAAATGACATCTGCAGTAATCACACACAGTTTTAGTGTGAATTGTGGCAGGTGTCATATGGGTGAGGGCGCCAGTGCGCGTGCAGTGAACGGACACCTGAAGTATGCAGAGCAAACCAATCATGTCGTTGTTCAGCATACAACGCTGATTTGACGTCAGCGGTGCCATTTTAGGTCAAAACCCTTCAGCCAACGCCCTCCCTTAAGCTTGCACGGCTGAACACACGCTCAGCAGCAGGAAGGACCCCACATGATCGCTATTTAAAGGGAGCATCAACTACTTTCAGGTTAGTTGCTGACTGATTTCTTCTGGCTGTTGCTTCAATTCTACGAGTGTTTGATATTTTCTATAGCTGTTTAAAGTTGCAAAGGTTTAGAGGGTGTGGTGTGGCAGGTGTTAAAGGAATTCTTGCTGACTTCAAGGATTCTGCACAAACAATTTGCTCCCAGACAGGGTGCACTAGTAGGCATTTCCCTTGGAACACAGCATGGCTTGGAGAATGAACAGATGCCACATTGAGCAGGACAAAATGCTGGAAGAGGCCTCTTTCTGATGGGCTGTCCATAAGTACCCATCCGAGTGTGACAACATTAACTGCAACACCAATTTCCAATTCACCGGCAGTCCCACACCTTACCTTCCCTCTGTTACTGACCATCACAGCATTCACTTGGTCACAATGCAAAAATAAAATACACCACACAATAAACATTCTAAACCAAAGTTATGTATGAAATTATGCCATATTGCATACAAAAGTCAACTAATCACCCTCGTGCATTCCTTTAGTGCCTGTCTTCTGTGTGCATATGCCTGTCTTGGTGCTCCTCTGCAGTGCTACCTGAGTAGCTGTAGCATGGCTGGTGGAAGGCTGCTGATTTTCAGTGGAGGAGACTGCAGATGTCCCTGGAGGATGAGCTTGAGCAGCCCTGAGCCTAGATGGCCCAGTTGCGGATGGCACCATCTTGGCATGGATGACAGCAGTCTGGGCTGGCTGGCTGGCTGACAGGCAACAGCAAAGGGCACTGGAGGTATGGCAGGATGGGAGATGAATGGTTTCTTTCTGAAAGAGGACTGCGAGTTCATGCTCCATGGAGCCACTACCACCCCCTTGAGGCAGTGCCTCAGCAATCCTAGCAAGCTGTTGGAGGACACACTGCTGGACTGCTGTGACACCTTGAAAACCCCTTTGAACACTGATATCCACATCCATGATGACAGCAGTCTGAGCTTCCTCAGCAGCACTGAGACGTTGGGTGGCTACTGCTTGTGCTACAAAGGAAGCTGCAACATCAGCCATCAGATGCTGTATCATGGTCGGGTCCACAAGTATGTGAATAGAGTTGGCCACCACTTCCATGCTGGAAAGGATGGGCTCCAAGTTCTGCACAAAACCCTGTGCCAAGTTGCTGCTGGACTCCTCCATGTTCCTCGACATTGAACACAGGCTTACTGCCAGGTTTCCCAATGCACCAATCATTTTGTCGTGCATATCCAACAGCATTCTTCTGTAGATTGCCCTGTTGAAGTGCTCATCTGAGTCCTCTGTAGCAGAACCTGTGTGCAACCTCACCCTCTGGTAACTTAGCGCCTGCGCTATCCTTTTCCCCTGCCCCGACTGCAGACCACTCATGCCCGTTGTCTCACCACATGCATAATCCACCTCTAATCTGTCCTCTAAAATATGTGCAGTGTCAGTATCTGAGCTGGCGGCAGCGAGTGTGGTGTGGGGATAGTGGGGGAGGGGAAAGTAAGAGGTGCATACTTACACCATCTGCAGTTTGTGAATCAGAGAGTGTGTTGAGTGGAAAATGGGATGTGAGAAGGAGGAATACGTATGAGGACACGGTCATCATCAATGGTTTCAGCCCCACTGCAGGTTACGGCCTTAACCATGGCCCTCCCAGTAACGTCCAGCACCATCAGTTACGTGGGGGTTCGGACATGCAGCTTTGCCCATCACCCATTGGATAGCTCCTGCTGCCGCCTCTGGTTGTGCAAAATCTTGTCCTGGAAGTGAGAGGGAAGTGTATCAGTGAATGTCGTGCAATCTGTTTGGTTGATGTGGCTCTCATGGTTGAATATATGTTGGTGTGCGTAAGCCGTGAGATGTGGGTGTGAGGGTTGCAGTAATGCCAAGTGTGTCAGGGTGCGGTGGCGCATATGAATGTGAGGTACGAGTTGCGATTGTTAGAGATTGTTGGTAGGTGAGTGATAGGGTGTGGTGAATTGAGCAGTGGCTGAGGCGAGTGGTACAGTTGGTAGGATATGGCATTTGAAGATGTATTCATTGACCCTCACCCCTCATGTGAAGTCACGGATCTTCTTGCAGCACTGCATCCAGGTCCTCGGGGCTTGACTCCTGGCATTGACCTCCATGGTTCTCTGTTCTTACTGCCTTCTGACCATGTATCGGGAAGGCATCCTGGCAGTCTACAGATACAGGCTCTCTCTCCTCTTTTTCACCGACTCCACCAAGGCCTCCAGCGCAGCATCAGAAAGCCTTGGAGCCTGATTTCTCCCATGCTGTGTCAATATTCAATGTTTCCAAGGTCATATTGACTTCCTGCATGATTCCCAGCACTTGCTCCAGCCACAATGCACCTCGCCTATACGAGGGATAGATTAGTTTTAAGTAGTGTAGACTAGCATTAAGTGGTGCTAGGAATTTACAATTTTGGGCCCCTTGCTGATGTGTGTAGCCAGTGCACAGACAGCATCGTTAGCGCTGGCTGCGTCATGATCCCATCGCCCGATTTCAGGGCCTATCCAGTTTATCCCTATAGCTTAACACACAAAGCTGCAACACCACAGCTTCACCTCTCAACAGAATGCTCAGTGTGGGTTTTTGTCAGGCAATTGTATAAATTGAAACATGCTACATAATAGAAGTGGAAGACTGTGTATCCAGTAATAAACTGCTCCCATGTATGGCATCTTCAGAGCTTAATCAGCAGCGGGGTCATTTAATAATTCATTAACCTGGAGGTTCATAAATTGATCGAATTATGAAAACTCAAGTAAGTATTTATGAAGTAATGTTCTTGTATTGCTTCCAGTGTAAAACTAAATCAGCAATCTTACATAAAATTATATAGAATATACAGCACAGAAACAAGCCATTCGGCCCAACCAGTCCAGGTTGGCATTTATGTTCCACTTGACCCTTCTTTCGTCCATCCTTATCGAACTCTATCAGCATAACCTTCTATTGCCTTCTCTCTCTAGTGTTTATTAAGCCTCCCCTTAATGCATCGGTACTATTTGCCTCAACCTGTGGTAGTGAGGTCCACTTTCTCACCACTCTCTAGGTGAAGAAGCTTCCTCTGAATCTGGTCTATGAATTACCTCAAACAATACAGTTCCCTATTGTTACATTTTTAGCAGTTTCATAGATTTTCACAGATTGCATGCCAATTAGACTAGTCCTAACTATTGCAATCTGAAAATGCTGTCATGATTCTTTGAAACACCTCTTCATATTCCATACTTAATTCATGAAACTTTGAGCTCCATTTGTACAAGCTAATCTATGAAACGGGGAGTGAAGAAAATGGAGAGAGACAAACAGATAGGCAGCGGTTAATAAGTCCATTTACCTGATCCAATCAGATAACTGAACAGCCAGCTGGCACATTGTGAGGCGGTGTCGACTGGAGACAAGGCCCTGAAAGTAATAGAGGAAAGAATGAATTATTAATAAAGATCCATAATCTGAAGAATTAATTTATGAACAGCAACAAAAAAATTCCTTAAAACTTGATTACAATTGACTGTTATATGAGTTGCATAGAGGATCCAAACAGCAGGGGTATGAAAGTTGATCTTAATATTCATCTTGTTCCAGTTCATCCGTATCCTATTAAACTCAGAATCTTTTTAGTTAGCTAGCTCTTTGGTGGCAAAATTGACACTTGGCTCAAATTCACTTTCTCAATGAATAGGTCAGTTCAAATTCTCCTTATTCCAAAAGAAATCTGAGCTTATCAGAGAGTGAAGTAATTAAAACAACCGAGTTCTGGTTGGCCAGGATCAAACCAACATAATTTGGACAAGTTTGACTTCTGATTCTGATTTACATTTGCGATTATAGTTCAGTACATGGTTATGTTACTGTACAGATCACAATGATTATAGTACAATACACATCACATTGCATGATTATTGTACCTGTACAGTCATACTACAGTGCAGGTCACAATGAATGGCTAGAGTACAGGTCACAAGACAATATTTAAGTACCTTTACACTCTTCCTTTGGATGAGAGTATGACATAGTAGTGGAAGGACTTGCAGACTTGTGGGTGTAGCCCGACACAGTAAGACGTGTGTTGATATGTTCCTGTAGCAGCTGTGTATATATCTGTTCTAGTTTAAGTTATAATAAAAACTCAGGTATTCTTTTGATATTACTTGCAGTCCTGGGAATCTTACAATAATTCACATACCAAAGGAACAAGCAATATTATATGGTGGCAGCGGTGGGATGTTTTGTGACATTGTGGCAACCTTTGATTTTTTTTTTCTGGTACACGCCAATGTCTTACCAACGTTGGGCTACACCCACAACTCCTTGGTCATGTGTGATGCGACATCACTTCCTCCGGTGACACTTCACTTACAGCCTCTTAAAGTGCTCCCACAACAAATAGGTTGGTTAGTCCCATACAGTGGGACTGTCTCCCACAACCCGTACGATGAGGTCACCAGTATCATAGACGATATCAACCCAGAATTTAGAGCCAGAATCTCCACTTTCCAGGACTGTTTGAAGCCAGATTTGAACCCTGCACCTGTTACCAGTAAGCAAAAGACTGGCTGTATTGCAATGATCATAGTATGGTACAGGCCACAATGCATTGGTTATATTACATTGCATATCCCAATAGTAATAGTATAGAACAGGCTAGAATGCATCACTATGCAATACCTGGAGTCATTAGAAAGAAGTGGGTGGGGACAATAATGGACCATAGATACACAACCACCAGGTTTCTGCCCACACCTAAAAGGAAAATAATCCTTTCAGTTTCAATCCACACTGTCCCATCTCCTCCTAATGTTAAAGACCTCTATTGAATCACCCCTTAATCTCCACTATTCCATTTAAAACAGCCACTTTCTCAAGGGCAGTTAGAGATGGGCAATAAATGCTGGCCTTTCCAGTGATGCTCACATCCCGTGAATGAATAAAAAAAAGATAGTACTGTACAGTTCACAATATACTGGTTATAGTACAGTACAAGTCACAATTTAGGTGCAGTCTGAAGTGTTATATTCAACAGTAGCTCTTATCAATTTTTAATCTGAAATCTTTTCACAGTTTTAAGCAAATGAATCGAAGTAAATTGCCAGTCTCTAGTCTGTTTGGCACCAGTTCATTGCAGTTTACAAAAGGACTATTAGGGAAACAGCACAAGCTGTGACAATGTTCACACTTCTGGTGTTTATTTGTTTCCTTTACAGAAACAAATTGGTAGGGAAATGATTTTAACAATAATTAAGACTTGCAGCTCAAAAGCTTATTTCACACCATGCAGACATGGAATACATCCACATTCACAGTGCTCCAATAAAATGGCTCAGGTACCAGGGCAGGATTTCGTCTCCAGAGTCAGGAACTTGGCATCGGAACCATTTCTGGGACCCGAACCTGCACCGGGGATGGTGGGGGGGGGGGGAGAAGTAGTCATAGGCCCCCCGATTTTTTCTGATGTCAGCTGCTAATCAGCTGGAAGGTGGGTTTGGCAGCCAATTTGGCAGATGCAGAATGGAGGCTGGACTTGTAAAATGCAGGCCCGATTTAAAGGCATAATGGCAACCATTACTGTGGCAGCCGTTTGGATTTGCCATGGAAGCTCAGGCTTGCCAGGCAGAGAGGCAGAGACCTGGCAAAGGGCTGCTCCATGATTCACAGATACAGCTCTTAAGGTGCTGTTGGAGGCAGTGAGGCAGAGGAAAGGGTCTTGTTTCCAGAGGGTGGCAGATGAACACCACCCAGTCAAACAAAGCAGGCCTGGTTGGAGGTGGAAGAAATTGTCAGCAGCAACAGGAGGACCTGGATGCAGTGCTGCAAGAGGTTTAATGGCCTTCTTCGCTCTGGAAGGCGAGTGCAGTGCTAGACCCAGATGACAGGCCTCCAGGTCTGCAGTCACCAACTGAGCAGCCTGAGGGTGCATGGTGCTCCTGAACATGGGAGAGTGTGCGCCCAGGAAAATTACTGATGTCAGCAAGGCTCCAAGCCCCAGAGCTGCTGAGGGCTAGGCAGCACTCATACATGCAGCTTCATATTTAAATGAGCCACTGGCGTTGGTGAGAGAGGTTGGAATTGCCTTATCTCTCTCTCTTTTGTCCTTGCAGGATAAGAGGGTGCAGAATGCATGGGAAAGGACGTCCACAAGAGGAAGAGCGCTCCAGCTTGCCATCCTCACATCTATGGAGGCGCTGGCAATGGAAATGGTGAGGATGGTGCCGCATGATGAGGTTGGTGATGGAGAGATTGAGAATACCTGGAGGAGGGGGTGAAAAGATATTGAATTCTGTAGGGCGATGAAGTGTACTCCTCCTGTCTGATAGCATGCCAAAGCATCAACTGCAGTGGTAAGCCTCAGCTCCAAAGGGGCATCTGCTGGCAGAGGTGAGTTCTCATGATCTCCTACTTGCGTCTCCTACAGGGCCAGTAGTGGAGGGTGACCATGCCAGTACAGCAGCATCATCACCGGGGACCTCTGATGAAACTCAACCAGCACAGCCAGCACAACATTCAAGCACGGCATCCTCCAGCGCAGATACACTCACATGGGTGGGTCCTTGTGTGCACTTAAAAAGGATGGCACTGTGTGAAGAGCACGGCACTAGTGAACAGAAGGAGCTGAGAGAGGTAGAGGCAAATGTGGGCAGTCCCCCTCGGAGGATGGAGGACAGGCACAGCCATGCTCAGCAGGGCACAGATGATGGCCTTGGGAGTCACAAGCAAGACAGCTCTACATTGACCAGCAGCATGAGATGCGTGCTCACATGTCAGAGTTCCCTGAAGCAGTATGGAGTCATGGGCTCAGAATGGAAGAGGTCATTAAGCTTATGTGCACCACCATGGCTCAGGGCTGTGAACGCATGAGCTCCTCCACTGAGAGAGTGGCCAACCTCATGGCAGCCATGCACTCTCAGTGGATGCAGGAACAGTGGCACTGACATGCACAAAATGCATGCAAAGCTCTGTGGCATTGACCAGTCAATGGTGCTGATGGCGCAAATAGGCATGCAGTGGATGCCAATTGTGCCCCAGCTGCTGGTCCCCCTCCAGTGATCCAGAGTGCCATCCAAGGGCTGAGGTAGTCACCCATGAGGATGAGGGTGTCACCCCTCACTAAGTGCCATCATCATCATCAGCCTCCTTGGCACCTCTGACCGAGGGACCACCTATACTGCAAGGTCCTGTGACAGAGGCTGCCCCTGCATCGACACTGGTGCAGCAGCCTCTGGAGTCACCCCTACTGGCACATTCACATTGAGGACAACTGCCATGTGCTTCTCAGGCGTAAGCAAACACACTTGAGCAGGCTGCCTCCACTTCACCAAGGGGGGCACCATGTAGAAGTGGCAAGAGCAGAGGTCACCACATGGATCAGAGCACTGAGTGGTTTACTGGGGTTTATTTCACTTGTAAATGTGCACTTTGTAATTTATTGTTAATACTGTTGAGACATTATCCCAGATGTGCAAGCTTCCGTTCTTCATTGGCAAAACTGGAAATGTGGGAAGAAGTGGTGAAGGGAAACCGTGGTGTTTGAATGTGAGACCGATGGACAGATGTGCACCATGCATTATCAGTAACAGTGGATCTATTCAAGGTTGTATCTTCAATCGAAGTGTTCTCATTGGCAGGTCAAAGTGTGTTCCAGAGCATATGCTCCTGCTGGATGAGAAGCGCTCAGGTGAAATACGCCTGGATCAGACATGACTTGGTGTTCACGCCATCCCATTGAGAGATTAGACTCCTGAGCTAGCCCCAGTCACCTCCTTGCCCAGCATGGGCAGCTCTCTGCTCCACACCTTCCTTCTCCTCCTCTGATGAACGGTGATCTAGTGTCTTATCATCTTCAACGTCCATTCCTCTCTGGACAACCATATTATGGAGAGTGTAGCAGACTACCACAATGCCCAAGACCCCTGCAGGAGTGTACTGCAGGGCACCACACGACAGTGTTAGAAATTGGAGTATCAGAGTAAATTAACACTTTAACCCCTTATTCTCAAGTTCTGAAATAATCTGAAGTGATAACCCTTATTGGTGGCAGTGGCTATATTTTATTCAGTGTAAGTAAGACCTGGCACATGCTAATGTCTAAGCAGTAGTATCAAAACGCAACTGTATTACCTCTATATGTCTTGGGTAGAAGCGTGATCTTCATGTAACTACTCCCTGGTCGTGCCCCAGGTACCATCACATCACTCAATGCAACATGTAAAACCTTTATAATTTCTGTGTTTGGGGAATCTCCTCTTATACTTTCTTTACACAGGAAACCCTGTGGAGACCGATTTAACCCAATCATTACCTCGCTATTATTTGAATGGCTCAATTACAAAAGATGTCATTGAACTATCTGCCCGCCCAAGCCTGGTCAAGCTCTCAAGATTTCTGGTTTCCCACGCTCAGATGCTTATCAGCTCCTAAACATTCCAATACTAGCGCTTGGCCAAAGCAAGGAAAACATGTGCCCTAGGCACCCAGGTATCTTATCTAGGAGTCAAGGCATTATTGTTTTCTCTGCTCTGTATCTGGGCATCAGGAATTCTGCTAAGATGTTTATCTTTTAGGTTTCACAAAGTATCTTGTCTATTTGTAAACACTTCTAGATTTCTGCTGAAGTTTACCTTTTTACCAATTGGTCAATGAAGACCCAAACCACAATTTCTCATCAAGCCACGTCTCAGCCACTTTTACCCAGGGTATAACACAAGCAGGAATAAAATAGTTCAGTACAAGATTAAATTTAACAATGAAATTAAAGTAAAATACAGCCAGTCATAGTACTTAAGATAAAAACAAGAAATACTGTAAATACTCAGCAGGTCTGGCAGCATCTGTGGAGAGAGAAGCAGAGTTAACGTTTCAGGTCAGTGACCCTTCATCAGAACTGTTAAGTATTTAAGTTAGGTTTTCTTGCCAGTTAAATGAAAACTGATCTAGGGATTTCCCAGATTTCTTACAACTGGTCCAAGCACTGGAATAGCATCTTCAGAAGCCCGCTGGCCTGCTCAATGGTGGTCCTTGTGAGCAGATGGCTTCGGTTGTAATACCTCTGTACCTCCGTCTCGGGGTCACAGGGTCACATAAAGGTGCGAGTAGGAATCTCATCAATGGATATCCCTTTTCCCCTAGAAACCATCCATGCTGTTTGTGGGGGGGGGGGGGGGGGGCATGAAGAGCTACAGCACCCTGGACTGCCAGACGATGAAGACGTCATGGCAAATGCCAGGATAGTGAGCGCACGTATGCATAAAGCTCTTGTTGAGGTCGCAGATCAGCTGAATGTTGAGGGAGTTCCTGGATGAATCTCATCGGCCACTCACTCAGTACCTTGATGGCCACATGGGTGCAATTGATGATACCCTGCACCTCTGGGAATCTAGCGATGGAGGCAAATTCCACTGCCCTCTGTGTCTGTGTGGCCCCATCTGTTTGAAATTGTATGAACTGCCCAGCTCTCGCAAACATAGCATCAGTGACCTGCAAGGTGCAATGGTGTTCTGCCGCTTGAGAGAAGCCACCAAGGTCCACTGCTGATCCATGGAATGAGCCAGAGGCAAAGAGGTTCAAGATCACAGTGACAATAACAGTTACTGGCAGAGCACGGCATGTAGTGCTGCAAGGTCTGAGGTCTTCCTCAACGAGGGCACAAATCTCAGTTACCATCTCCTTAGACAGGCGCAGACTCCTGCAGCACTGATTCTCTGGCGTGTGCAGGTAGCTTCTTCTTTGGTGGTACACTCGATGCTGAGGGTGTGGCCTTCATTGCCTTCCTACCCCTCGCTCTTCCCCTCTGCCTTCCTCATGCCCAGGGCTCTCCAGCTGCTCCTGAGGATGTTGATCCTCATCACTACTTGACCCTATCGCTGAATACCTTAATCACATTACTAGCTGTTGCCTTGCTTGCAGTCAGCTGCACTCACAAAGCTTACTGTACCCCCCTCTGATAGTCCCACGATCCATGGAGGGTCATGCTTCCCCCTCCTGTGACCAAGCACACACAAACCACTTGCTCCGCTAACTCTGCTCACCCAATGGAACCTGCGTGCCAATGGATGAGTACATGGCCTTCCACAATCTTTCATGGGCCCACCTAATTCAATGGTGTGGCCATTACTGGCTCCCACTGTGATTCCACCTCCTTCTACTTGGACTGCTTCTGATCCATCGTGTTAACCCGTGCCTCCCCACAAAAATTCCAAACTGACCCTTGCCGAGCTGACAAGCTCGTTAACAAGATCAATCGGCCAATTATCTGAACTAGGCTGTTTGCCAGCTCCTGCCTTCCTCCCTCCTACCCCTCTAGGAAAATCGCAATCGGTACTCGCCCCCTTATGGAGCTGAAAATCCTGTCCCAGGTCTGCCCATTTCTCCAATTTACATGTTGGAGTAAGTGTTAGCACAGGTCATTCTAGGTTACATGCTTAAAACGTAACTAGTTAGATTGTTTGTATCCACTAATTTTCTTCTCTCTTAAATGTGCTGACACATTCTGGGATACAGCACCTTGCACATCCACCATCTTCTGACAATTGAACCAGGTGGTCATTCTTCACTTGTGAGCCAAATCAGTGAGTGGCAACAAATTATTCAAATTTAGCCAGCATCAGAGCCAAGCCCTTTCCTCTGCCAACGTCGGCACATGCAAACTTTTCCAACAGGAATTACTGCACAGTGATCAGCATCAATACCTCTGACTACACCTGACCACCACCCTCACTCAACACAGTCTAGATAGGGCCCCTTGCTGGTCTGTACAGCTCAGTTCCATTCTGGACACTGCACTTACAAATTGAATCATTTGTGTGGGTATTGGGAGTGGGGAAGAAGTATAAGGTTGAGGGAACATTTTTGCAAATTGGTGAGGTTCCTGAGGGAGAGACTGCAGGAAATTAAAGGTTGGGGGTGTAAACCTAACTAGATTCTACTTATTATTCTTGAAGTTACCAGAGCAGAACTCTTGGTTTTGCTGTAGTTTTCTCCAATTATCAAGATTGTGTATGTTCCTTGATCGACATGAGGTCCGACAGCAGATTTTTCCACATAAGACTTTGCTTTCCTGTATGTGTCAGAGGTTAAAGCAACTGCTGTAGAAACGTTTAAAAATAATCTGGGTATCTTTATAGGTCAGAGTAGTCCACCGATTACAAATATTTACTCCATTAAGATGCAGGACATGGGGATAATAATCAGTAGTACACTCATATCCTTTATACTGCAAAAGGGCAGCAACTGAATCACAGGAAATCAATATAAACATCAGAAAGAAAATGCCCTCTGGTGGGCCATATTCCTTCTGCAGGTTTGTCACTGTGATCCCAAAATTTCTGGGATGGTTTTCTTTCGAACCAATCTGCCAGCGTTCCACCCCTTTTCGGGCCCATTCATAAATCCCAGCACTTTCTGGGATGGAGACAAATGGGCAGCCATATTATAAAAGTTAAGCAATGAATTTTAAGATTGTTAACTCTGTACCCCAGAGAACAATGAGCCATTAATGCTATGGTACCCCCTCCATCCAGCTCGGGTGGCACCCAGTTGCACCAGAACGTGCTTGGCCACCTGCCCAAAATATCTGAATGACCCTAACCCCACAATTTCGAATGGAGTCTGGGTCATGGGCAAGGGGCCAGAGGAGGTTCCATTCTGTTGGAGATCCATCCCCCCTGGTCTCTCCAGGAATTTCAGAGCCTGCAGGCTTGTTTAAAAAGAATTATCACTCGCCAGTAGCCCTTACTGTGTAGGCTGACTGTCATCCTCCCACTCCCCACCATTAATGTACTGTGGAATTTGAGTACAATGTAGTCCAGATATCAAATACAACCCTGTCCTTACATTCAGTAAAGCATTATTCAGTGGAACAGCTGACAGTCGTCTAGCCACCCACTGTGAAGTTAATGGAAATGAAAACTGGGAAGATATATAACAGGCAGCTGATCTGATCCTGGCCCAAAGTCAATTTACCTCCACTGTCCCCATTATAGGTCAATTCACACAGGATTCCTGACAACTACCCAGGGTGGCCTTATCTTCGTCGACTGTTAATTAGTGACGTGCTCCAAAGCCAAATTTAACCTCAAGTCATTTATCTGGCTAGTGTGACTGTAGTAGATATGGGCCCAAATATGGACAAATAATTTCTGTATATGTATATTGTAATTAGTGAACGATGTGTGCTCATTACATGGCCAAAGCCAATTATTTCAGATTAGGACTCATCCTGTTGGTGACATTCATCGTGTGTCTCAAACAGTACAGTAACCATATAGACACTTACACCTCTTGAACAAATTCTTTGCAGGCACCAAGTGTAAATAAATGTTTAGCATGTGTTCAGGGATTCAGTTACTGACATCTGGCCTATATAGAATTTAAGCACACTGTATTCCCTATGATTGTCCCATATCTATATCACCAAACGGTTTGTTTATGGCTGGTTCTTTGTTCAAACATGACTTCAGTATCACAGTCATGCACACTGGAAAGCAAACTATGAAGTTCTGGATTAGACTATTGACAGATAATGCTCGAGAACAAGAATAAGTGAGGTTTCGGCAAGCAAACTGAATGCATCTACGTGCCAGACTGGAGAAGTTGGGATTGATTGACCAGAATTCTACTTACTGTGGCAATTTGTACTCTCAGATTAATAATTTATGCTCAGCAGATGCCCACATTCTTAGGTAGCCACAGTGAAAGGCCAACTCATTTCTGAATTCTCTTTCTAGCCCTGCCATTTCTGTGGGATGGAACTATATTGTGCCTTTTTGTATCCTAAATGTGGATTATGCTAATTTTTTACAGTCACCTCCATTGATAGAATTGTTATAGTGCCCTCAGGTAGGACATCTCCAAGGGAGATCCCCAGACTACAGGAGGTCCCCGAGGAAATTCCAGGGGTCATTATGCTCATCAGAGTTCTGACCATCTGTTGTTCCTTACCTACCTATCGATCTGTTGACTTACTAACTCATCACTTGTATTACATTGAATGGGCTATTTTGCTGCACATCATAGAGCTTTATGGACCATCATTGCAACAAAAAATTCATAAAATACTTTCATTGGGAACATAAGACTTTCATTTGTTAGGAAATTGATTTAGGAGAACTGTAAATGAACATTTTCTGTTAAATAGTGCACTTTGATCTCTTCATCTGATGAGAAGAATTTTTCAGTGATTTATATTAATATGCTTCTTTCTGCATCTATTTATATATGGAAATATATTAATAACATTTTCAATAAGCTTAGTAATGCACTGTTTATCATAACTCAATACAGTTAATATGTAGATTTATTGTTCCTTACCCCTTTTGTTATCAGCATCTGGTGGAAATGCCCAAACTGTTCAGCTTACTAAGCTCCAGTGATTCATTTTCTACTTCAGCTCACATTTTGCAGCTGCTGGTTCTTCCTACTTGGATTGTCAAGACCTTTCAGTTTGGAGAGGTCCTTTCAGCACTGCTCCTTCATTAGGCGATAATAAGGTAGACATGCCATGCAGGGTTTTCTTAACTACCAAGCCTACCAAGTTCCAGTGGAAAGAAAAATCTGAATCCTCAAAGTATAAAGCCCAAGTCAGAAATAAGTCACCAGGCCTTCTCAGATCAAACTCATGCAGGCTATATATGAACCTTGGGCCTTGTTTGAACAGCCCATCTGTACACTAATAAAAAAAATGATAACAACTCAAAGAGAAATCCCGCTAACACAGTATTTTGGAAATTAGGACAAAGGGTCCTCAGGAAAGTATCAATGGTGACAGGGTCTCTCATACGGAAAAGTTTGAAACCACTATTTTTTTTTAAATAAAGAGGCTTCTGATAAAATGGAATTATCACAGCAAGGCAATTTTACAAGATAATTAGAAACCAACAGCAGAGTGACTGAATGAAAACATTTTTAATATAAAGAAGTGAGGGGGAATCAGATTCCTGATACTCCAAGGTGATTGCTTCAAGTACAATGCCACCCCTCCCCCCACCGAAGCAAATTTTGATTGGCATTATAAAGATACTTTAGCATGGTTTTTTACTTTCATTTGAGAAAGAATCTTCTCTGCAACAAATAATACTGTTGGTAAATGGGTCGTTTACATTGTGGCCTCAGGCTGAGAAGATGAAAATAATATTCCTTTGTAGAATTATTTCTTGCTGATTTGCTAAATGGATAGCTCTTCAAGGAGCCAGCACAGATATAAGGGGCTGAATGGCCTCCTTCTGTGCTGTTTGATTCATGATGGTTACCACCAAAAAAAATCCAGAAATTCAGTTTTATTCTAATAATGCAGAAGTCAAATAAAAGTGTCACTTCCACCTCTCTCCTCTATTTTATAATCAATGCCTCAAGCCACACAACATTCCTAGTCAGGTATGACTTTCCAGGCTTCTTCCAGTATCCAATAGTAATCACCACATCACTAAGCCTTTGGATTATTCTGATAAAAAATAAGTTGGATGATACGGATTCCTCATTGTCCTTAATCTCCTCTCCTCTTATTCATAAAGAGTTTAGTGATACTCCTCACTTTCCACACATAAAATAACGATAACCATTTGTTCATGTATTTCTCTCTTTTTGTTGATAATTCCTCGGGATACAGAGTTTTCTCAAGCTTTTGTAAAGATAGCCACTAACAGATCAAATAAAGAATTTAGGAGGAATTTTTTTTACCTAGAGTGTGGTGTGGATGTGGAACTTGCTGCCACATGGAGGGATTGAAGCTGACAGCATTGACACACTTAAGGAGAAGTTTGATCTATACATGAGCATGTAGGGAATAGAGGAGCATGGAAGCAAGGGTAATCAGAGTTGGAGGAGACTCACGTGCAGTACAAATACCAGTTGAGTCAACTGGCCTGTTTCTCTGCTGTAGATCCTATGTGATTATCAAATTTCCATGATCCTTGCATGAAGAGCCCACAAGAGTCGCTGATCAGAAACCACAGACCCAAAGCCCTGATGTTCCATTCATTTAAATAAATTTACAGAATATCAAGGGCTGTGGTCCCACGATGTCCCAAGCAGCATTCTTCCAGCAAATCACTATATTCAGTTCACTGCTGCTCAATAAGGGTCTTCAGTGGAATAAAATCCGATAAATACAAATGGAGGAAACAACTCATATTAGAAATGGTTTTGTGCTTGTTTAAGAAAAAATAATCACTTTTGCCAAATCACAGCTAATTTCCACTGAATACTGCATTCATTAACATTTAATCACTCTCGAGATTTCAATGAGCAGCAGAATTGAGAATACCACACAAGCTGTGAGGCTTGGGTTCCTCAGTGGCTTCTGTTGCCAATGTTTAACTGGCAGGAAGCTCGCTGACTGCAGACCAAGAAGCAGCTTTTAAAAAAAATTCAAATACCATTTCAAGAGAAGAAACAGGAGTATGTCTCACTCACCCAAGTCTGCTGTTTTCACATATACTTCATTTGACATGCTTTTGAATAATAAGCGAATGCTCTTTTGGACAGCAACTCCAATGAGCCCAGATATCCTCAAATTCAGCTGAAGACCAGCTGACATACTTAGGCAAGTACATGAATATCCATAGATCAACATGGAGTGTAGGCTGGACAGTGTAGTATAAGGACCTGAAAGGGTTAATGCTGGAGACAGAGAGCGCAACCCCTCCCACTGTAGTGATGATGTATTCGGCACATGGTAAGGGCTTTGGAAGAAGAGAGTAGCAGCACGAAGGATGCTAGCTAGAGGGGCTTATGGAGAGTGTAAATAATAAGAGTTATTAGTTGACCTTATCCAGACTCCGAGACTTTCTCAACAAAGCCCTAGCTATGCTACAACTATAACAACAACACAAAACATGGTGGCACCAATTACAATGACCAGAAAGTACTGAAAACACCTTACCTCGTGAAGTAGTGCCACGAGAATAACAGATCTCATCGGGAGACAGCAAAGAGCTCTAGAGCTGTTCCGTAGCCAATGAAGAAAAGGGCAGTTGGTGAGTCAGCCTTGCAGGCATTCAGACTGCACCATAGAAGCATGGCGGTTTGCAACGAAACATCTAGGTCCAGCGATCGGGTTCCAAGTCACAGTGCTGGGCAACAGTCCAGGATCAGGTGAGAGAATTTTACAATGGGACATTGTTGGATAACAGCGCACTGGGTTGGAAAAACAGGGAGAGAGGTCAATCTCTAGCGCAAAGGTGATTCGGAGTTGGGTGGAGTCAGCAGCCATTACTCAACCAGACCTTGGAGAGAAAGTGCAGGAAACATCGGAAAAGCGTGGGAACTAGCAGAAAGCGTGGGAAAACCCCCAGAAAGAGCACGAACACCTCCATTAAAGTCAAAACGATTAAAAAGAAAGGGGAACATCCTAAAAAGCCGAGGAAAACAAAATGAATTTGAAATTTGGAATGCCAGAAAGCTTCCACGATCAGGAAGGACCCAATCAGGTACAAAATTGGTCCTTATGGAGAAAAAAGATTTCTACGATTTAGGATAACTTTCCAGCTGCATACTAAATCTGTGGGTGCAATTGCAGATGATGTGATTGTGAGGCAAGGAATACACAAGGCTTCTGATAAATTTGAGGATGTGCTACAAGCCTTTGATAAATATTTTGATTTAAGGAGTAACAAAATTCTGGAAAGAGAAAATTTAACAAGCGAATCCAGAAAATAAGTGAATCCGTAGATTCTTTTTTAAATGATCTGTACAGATTGGCTGAGGGATGTGACTATGGAGAATTGAAGGCAGAACTGATAGACTGAATAGTTGTGGAAATAGCTGATGAGTCTTTATCAGATCTCTTACAGTCGAAAGATAACCTTACACTTGAGAAGGCACAGATCATACGACAGGCAAAAGTTCAAAGACAAAATAGAGCAATTCTGTGGGCAGAAGAGAAGCCTTGAATTAGAAGAAGTCCAATGACTGTACAGTTCTTGAAGCTAAAGACCGAGAGGCAACTTATAGAGAAGAAGACACAACACAGGTGAGAAGGTGCATGACACCGGGAAACTATGCCAGTGCTATGGAGCCAGGAAGACCCACAAACAGGAGCACTATCCTGCTAGGAAGGCACAGTGCTTCATTAAAAAGACAGGCCATTACAGAAAAATGTGCCAGAGCAAGACCTCTTTGCTCAAAATTGCAAATCAAAAGACCTTCAACAGAGAGCAGTGAATAAGGTGCATCAGCTTCCAGAAGAAAAGGAACCAGGAGATTTCCTAGGAGAAATTAATGACCCAAATCAAGGATTTTGGACA
This sequence comes from Heterodontus francisci, assembly GCF_036365525.1. Classification (NCBI taxonomy): domain Eukaryota; kingdom Metazoa; phylum Chordata; class Chondrichthyes; order Heterodontiformes; family Heterodontidae; genus Heterodontus; species Heterodontus francisci. Next base: position 76,250,893 of record NC_090378.1, on the reverse strand, counting down.
GCAGACATTTATGTAAATGGACATCTAATGTATTTCAAACAGGACTCAGGTGCTAGTGTCACAGTTCTGTCAGACCAAGAGTCATGTTGATGAGACATTGCCTACAACCGGCAGACACACAGTTGCATGGTCCAGGCGGGACCCAACTGAAAGTGACGGGTAAGCTTCAAGCAACTCTCCAATATAGAGGGAGACAAATTATGGAAACCCTATAAGTCTCGCAAAACCAAGAACTTTCTCTGTTAAGCAGAAAAGCATGCTTAGACCTGCATCTGATCAAGAGGACTGATGAAGTCAAACAGCCACAGGTAAACAGTCGTTTTCAAGCAGACTATCCAAAACATTTCTCAGATCTTGGAAGACTGAAGACAGAGTATAGAATCACAATTAAAGAAGATACCAGACCAGTGTGTATCTTTACCCCCAGAAAGATAGCACACCCATTGATGAACCAAGTTCAAGACCAGGTGGAAGAGATGACCAGGATGGGAGTCATTTCTCCTGTTATGAAACCAACGGAGTAGTGTTCAGCTATGGTTCCAGTCCAAAACAAAATGGTACTCTTCATATCTGTGTGGATTTAATACAGCTTAACAAAGCAGTGGTGCGGGAAATTCATCCAATATCCACAGTGGATGACAGCTTGGCAAAATTGTCTCAGAGCATCATGTTTACCAAACTCGATGCCAATAGTGGGTTTTGGCAGGTTCCCTTAGATGGGACCTCAAGATTACTAACCACATTTATAACCCCAATCGGAAGGTCTTGTTTCAATTGGTTACCTTTTGGGATAACTTCCGCACCAAAGATCTTCCAAAGGTCTATGTCAGACAGCTTAGAAGGACTCATGTGGATGACATCCTGGTACATGGGCAGTCAGTAGAGAAACATGATCAAAGAGTTCGAACAGTTTTAAAATGGCTTCAAGAAGCAGGGCTAACTGAACGAGAAGTGCGAATTCTCAAAGACATCAATTTGTTTCTCTTGGGACACATAATAAGCAGTAAGGGTATAATGGCAGATCCACAGAAGACTTAAGCCATTATAGAATTCCCTACTCCCACTTCCATTCAACAGCTTCAAAGATTCCTTGGAATGGTGAATCAGTTAGCCAAATTTCTACCTCATTTAGCACAGGTAACAGAACCACTAAGGCAACTTCTCACAAAAGATCATCATGGTGTTGGAGTTCACATCAAGAACAAGCATTCCGGAAGGTTAAAGAAATGATCATATCACCGGTCATCTTGGCACATTATAACCCTACACTACCAATAATGATAGCTGCAGACACCTCCTCTATGGGGTATGGGGTAGTCCTTTTCCAGGAGCAACCTGATGGTTCTTGCAGGCCAATATACTCCACATCTAGAGCTTTGTCCGAGACAGAGACAAAGTATGAGGTACAGTGGCGCAGTGGTTAGCACCGGAGCCTCACAGTTCCAGCGACATGGGTTCAAATCTGGGTACTGCCTGTGTGGAGTTTGCAAGTTCTCCCTGTGTCTGCGTGGGTTTCCTCCGGGTGCTCCGGTTTCCTCCCACATGCCAAAAGTCTTGCAGGTTGATAGGTAAATTGGCCATTAGCAATTGCCCCTAGTATAGGTAGGTGGTAGGGAAATATAGGTGGGGATGAGGTAGGAATATGGAATTAGTGTAGGATTAGTATAAATGGGTGGTTGATGGTCGGCACAGACTCGGTGGGCCGAAGGGCCTGTTTCAGTGCTGTATCTCTAAAACTAAAAAACTAAAAAAGTGCTTGCCATCACATGGGCATGTTAGAAGTTTTCTGATTATATTGTTGGATCGAAAGTCGTCATCGAGACAGACCATAAACCTTTGGTATCTTTATTGGATGAGAAGGAGATCACAAAACTGCCTCCAAGAATCCAAAGATTTTGTTTGAGATTGATGAGATAAATATACAAGATGGTATATGTCCAGGGAAAGATGCAAATGTCCACTGATGCACTATCAAGAGTGACAGTAGACCATCCGTCACAAGAAGATGTGAATATTGTGGACAAGATAGAGTCATATTCACGATATGCTGCACAACAATGGCTGGTAAGCACACAGAAACTGCAAGAAATTTGTCACACCCAAAAAAACGATGAAGAATGTATTTGTATAAGTCAGTATTTCACACAACGGTGGCCACAAGAACATCCTAGTGGGAAGACAATGAAAACCTTCTACGAATATAGAAAATACTTCACAATCATTGTTCATTCCCAGTTTACTTGGATCGAATATCTTGAAATGTCTACATCAAGACCGCATAGAAATAAAGAAGTGCAGAGCAAGGGCACAACCATCAATGTGGTGGCCAGGAATATCAAAAATGTGATCCAGAACTGCCAGATCTGTGCAATACAAAGACCAGTACAGTGTGAACCTCTGTTAACCACTCAATTCCCAACTAGACCTTGGTAACGTCTAGGTATGGATTTATTCATATTCAATGGAAAATCCCACATAATCATCATTGATTATTTCTCAAGATGGATAGAAGTAAGAAGGTTATATTCAACAACAACAGAAGCAGTTATAAGCTCTACAAGACATCTTTGTGACACATGGTATCCCTGACGAAGTAGCGTCAGACAATGGACTGCAGTTTGTGACATGATGGGATTTCAACATCTCAAGTTCACCACGTTATCCACAGTCGAATATTGAAGCAGAAAGCAGTGTAAGAACTCTAAAGTTCATATTGAAGAAGAATGAAGATCTTCCAACCTCACTTCTAATTTAGCAATCTACACTGTTGATGTGTGAACTAAAGCCTGCAGAGTTACTGATGTGCAGGAAGATAAGAAGGCAAATTCATATGTTGCCTAAAGATTTCTTCCAGAATTGAATGCCTGGGACTACCAGAGAGTAAGAGACTGGGAAAACTCTTATAGAAGGCAACAAACTTGAAATTACAACAAAAGATTTCATGCCAGAGAATTACCGAAACTGAATGAAGACCGAAGAGTATGGATACATGACCTAGAAAGGGAAGGTACTATAATCCACAGAGATGAAAACTACCAGAGATCATTTGTGGTACACACACCAGAAGGGAACATATGTAGAAATAGGAGAAACATTATCCCTATTCCCCAGAAGCAACTGTCAAACATTTATTTGGAAGAACCTGATTATGATGAAGAAATCCCAAGCAAACAGCATACTACAATCCTTGGTTAAAATCAACCAAGTCAACAACCAAGACTTACAAAGAAGACTACTGATCATCCCAGCCAGACTAGAAGATGATTAGGGAGAGTCGTGAAACCTTCTAACAGACTAAATCTGTGAAGTATGAGACTTAGGGGAGTAAGAGTCATAGGTGAAGTCAAGAATGAATATATGTTCAAGAAAAATGTATGGATAAAAGGTTGGGGGGGGGGGGCGGGGGGGAGATATAGTATAAAGGACCTGAAAGGGTTAATGCTGGAGACAGTGAGAGCAACCCCTCCCACTACAGTGATGATGATGTAATAGTCACATGGCAATGGGCTACAGAAGAAGAATATAGCTGTATGAAGGATGCTAGCTAGAGAGGCTTGTGGAGAGTGTAAATACCGAAGTGTAAATAAAAAGAGTTATTAGTTGACCTTATCCAGACTCCGAGACTTTATCAACAATGCCCTAGCTGCACTATAACTACAACAACAACACCACACAACACTCCACTAAGAATCAGACACATCGCCAACAATAACAGAAAGAAACCTGTAAAGATCTGTAAGACCACTTAATGTTTCAGCTGTAGATTTGTTGTCAGAACTTTATTGCGCTCTGATGTAGGATATACATCCAAAATGCAATTTTTTTCCACTATTTAAATGCTCACAGACCGGCTGTGTCTTTCCAGCCCATTTCCAGTTTTTATTTCAGAATTCCAATGTTCATAGTCCTTTCCTTTTATCTCATAAGCTCGAGAGCAGACCTTCCATCTCCAGACAGTAAATCCCAACCCTCACCCCAAAGAACTACATCCACTGCACCTATCAGCTGAGCCATTTGTATCACTGCAATTTGTGACAGGAAATTTGGTCATTCTGATACTGTCTCCTTTGTGTTACCGTTGTGGCTGAACCAATTGCTTTATATCGGTATTCTGGGACTCAAAAGGATCTCTGCACTACCGTGTGGCCCAGTAACACAGGTCAGTTGGCTGTTCTGCCCACCTTAAATGATCTATTGCTCACCAAGGAACAATATTGTTAGTGTCATAGCAAAAGGTTAAAGGGATCATTTTAAGATGTTGTGCTCCCGTGCGCAAACCTTGTCTGTCAAAAACACATTTTGGAAATTCTAGCATATACTGCATAAAATTTTCTGTTAAGATTGGAAAATCGTGCACCAGAATTTTCAATATGCTTTTAAAAAAACACCTGTCTCCGCCAGGAACACAAAGTTGCAAAATTACCCCGTGTTTTTATCAGTGTACAAAATTAAATTTCTCTTCAACTAATGAATTATTATTATACACTAATATTTGACCTCAAAAGGTGAATTTCACCTTTCCCACACTGAGGCCATTTGGAAATGGTTCAAGTTGTAAAAAAAAGATTTTTAAAATTCTTCTGTTGTACCCAATATTCTAAAGGATATCTTGCCAAGCCTGGGGGAGGTGGCTATAATATATAAATCAACATGTCTGTCATACTCCAATGTGGCAAAAGAAAGAAGTAGTAATTTACTGCTTGTTTTTCTAACCTTGAGAACTGCAAGCAGCTAATTATTTTCAGAAAAATGATTGCTGTTGAGCTAAGCTGAGAATTAACCAAATTACAAGAATTAGGCCTTATCATTTTAAAGGAACAGATCAGGTTACATATAGCTCTAGAACACCACCATGCATTTTATGCTGTAAAGCCTCTTGAAAAAGCAGTGCTTTCAACTTTTCCATATCGGGGAATGCCCAGTCACCAGTGATACTTTCCTGGGGATCCCTTGACATGTCAGGAAATAGACAGAGAATGAACTTCAATGCCTACTTGAGCTTGACATTATTGAGTAAATTGTGGATGAGCCTATCCCTTGGGTCTCACCCATACAAGTCATCAAGAAACCCAAGAGTGAGGACCAGATTAGAATCTGTCTTGATATGCAATCACCAAACCAAGCCATACAATGAGAAAGACACTTGATACTTACAATCAATGATATCATAGAGAAAGTGAATGGTGCTAAACACTTCACTAAACTTGACTTTAATGCAGGATACCATCAAATCGAGCTTGCAGAAGAATTGAGATATCTTATTGTATTGTCTACTCACTTCGGATTTTTCCAATACAAGAGGCTCAACTTTTGAGGTATTTCAGTACTTGATTCAATCTGCACTTCAAGGACTTGAAGGCACACTGAACATCAGTGATGACATTCTCATCTATGCCCGCTCTGAAAGTGAACTCGAGAGATGTGCAAACTTACAACGTCTCAAAGAATGTAACCTCAACTTGAACAAAGACAAGTGCTTGTTTAACGAAAACAGAATTGAATTCTTTGGGCATGTGTTCAGTGGTGAAGGAGTATCACCAGATCCACAGAAAACTGAAGCCACTGCAAATGCTGCAGATCCTACAAGTGTGCAAGAAGTCTGGAGTCTGCTAGGACTCACCACATACTGCAGTCGCTTCCTTCCTGATCTCGCTATGCTATCTGCCCCCCTACGCGACAAAAGAGACCACCAAGTGGGAATGGACTAAATCACACAAAGAGGCGGTACACCAGATCAAATGACGTTTGTCAGCACAAATGCCTATTTCGACTATGAGAAAACCACTCAGCTAGTTGTGGACGCAAGCCTGGTTCACTTAGGCGCAGTTCTTGTACAGAAAGACAAGACAGGTAACCCATCAATTTTGTGATGGCAAGCAGATTGTTACTGCCTGTAGAGAAACGTTATTCACAAACAGAGAGGGAAGCGCTCTCAATCACATGGGGTATCCTACACTTTCATCTCTCCATATATGGAAGTGAATTTAAAGTGATAACTGATCATAGACCACGAGTGAGTTTGTTCAACAATCCACATAGCAAACCACCCACTCAAATAGAATGTTGGATACTCAAACTATAAGAGTATGAGTTCCAGTTGAGTATTAGCCAGGCAAACTCAAACCAGTGGACTATCTTTTGAGACATCCGCTGCCGACAGTCAGTCCTACTAGTCGTGAGGAAAGGATTACTGAACAACATCTTAACTAAGTAAGCACAAATGCAGTACCAAAGTCACTAAAGCTTGCTGACATCAAAGCAGCAACAAAACAAGATGTGGCTTTCCAACAACGTATGAAGGCTATGGAATCGTAAAGCTGGAAAAATGTGATCAAGAAAGCGTCTATAAAAGAATTCACTCACACGACAAGATCTTCACAGTGTTTTAAATGAGTTCACTTTTAGGACCACATTTGATTTTGTATTACGCAACAATTGTATTGTCAGTCCACACTCATTGAGGGAATGGGTTGTTGATATAGCACATAAAGGGCACCAGGGAATAGTCAAGACCAAACAACTCCTTTGGGAAAAGGTATGGTTCCCAGGAATCAACCGCATGATAGAGCATAAAGTTAAGCAACCACAATGCCAAATCTTCACTATCCTCTTAATATGGTTGTCCAACATATGGCCCGTGGGCCAGAATCCGGCCCTCCAAAGGTTTCCATCCGGCCCATGGATGTAAACTGCCGGTATGTCAGGCACTCCGGCAGGCAGCTATAGGTTTGTTAGGATGCGGCTCCCACACAATATGGCTGCGCCCAGCGGAGAGGCGGCGTTCATAGCCTGTCTCTATTATCCACATTTATGGTGAGTGCACAGATGGGGAGCAGGGAGCGTGGAACAGGGAGTGGAGAGAGGGTAGCAAGAGAGACACACAGAAAGAGAGTGGGGAGAAAAAGAGACAGAGAGAGCGGGGAGAGAGAGAGACAGAGACACAGAGAGTGGAGAGAGAGAGACAGCAGAGGGAGAGAGAGACAAAAAGTGAGAGTGGGAGAGAGGGAACACAGAGACAGAGAGTGGGGACAGAGAGACAGAGAAAGAGGGGGTGAGAGAGACAGAGGGGGAAGAGAGAGGGGGAGAGAGAAAGGCACAGACAGAGAGAAAGGGAGAGAGACACGCACAGACAGAGACGGGGGTGGGGGGGGGGTGGGTGGTGACAGACAGAGACAGACAGAGAGAAAGGGGGGGAGAGAGAGAGAGAGACAGAGAGAGGGGGTAGAGAGAGAGATGCAGAGAGGGGAGGGAGAGAGAGAAAGAGGGAGAGAAAGAGATCAAGATGGACATCTATCTGGAATACTCCTCATCATAGATCATGTATATGGGCAGAGATTGAGTACCTATGCAAGCAAAAACGATGCCCGGTATGTCACTAAATCAGTTTTCAACATAATAACAAGAAAGTGGGTCAATAAATTAGTCTTCTCATTTAATTCTTATTTACAAAAATGCAAATCTGTTGTTGTTTTGATTCATGGCAAAATAAATTTTTAATGCCTTTATCTTTCTGGAATTTTCTCACCGGCCCCCCATGTAAGGCAAAAATTGAAATGTGGCCCCCAAGTGAGAAAGTAGGACAACCCTCCTCTTAAGATGTCTGAACTACCTCCAGAACCATGGATTGAAGTCAGCATTGATTTCACAGATTTGCCCACAGGTGAACACTTACTTGTTGTCACTGACCTGAAACGTTAACTCTGCTTCTCTCTCCACAGATGCTGCCAGACCTGCTGAGTGTTTCCAGCATTTCTTGTTTTTATTTCAGATTTCCAGCATCCACAGTATTTTGCTTTTACTTACTTGTTGTCATTGACAACTACAGCAGATTCCCAATTGTGGAATTAGTTATGTCAACTTCAGCAAAAGCAGTCATCCCAAAGCCTGACTAGATCTTCGCTTTGTTTGGAATCCCTCAAATGGTAAGTCATAGCAATGGACTCCTATTCAACAGTGATAAATTCAGCAAATTGGCAAACCATCCAGGGTTCACACTTAGGACAATCACACTCTGTTAGCCAAAAGCTAATGGTGAAGTCAAAAGATTTATGCAAACCCTGAAAAAAGTGATATGTACAGCTAAAGCTGAGAACAAGGCATGGCTCAAGAGCTATATCACTGTCTTTGCAACACCTTGCTGGATTACTGGAAAACCTCCAACTACATTCATCTTTGCACATCCTATACGCACATGTCTTCCTGAGCTACCCTGCGGAGCTGATGATCACATTGGCATGCATATTGATCGAGAACAGAAGGATCGAATGAAAGTACATGCAGAGCAAAACATGAAACTTAGAGCTACACCACTAAAGCCAGGAGATAAAGTATTGGTGAAACGTGATGGTCATATTGGAAAGCAAACAATCCCTTATGTCATCAAACCATTTGTTGCAGCCAACACAAATGGATCAATGATCACTGCTAAGTGCAGTTCAAAAATCATCACAAGAAACGCATCATTCTTCAAAGCACTGAAAACACCACTCGTAAGCATTGAATCCAATTCTGAAATCAACATCTCAGATGAAGAACATGATTCAAATGAGACTACATCTGATGTCAGAAAATATCCTATATCCTACTTGTGAGAGAAAATGCCCACCATACTTAAGTGACTATGTTATGAGATGAACTATTTATGTTTAAGTTTATTGTTTAAAGTTTTAGAAACAAACCATTGAAACATGCTATGTGTCTCCTTTACAAAGGAGGGAAAGGATATAGTGTTGTAGCGTTTTGAAATTGCAATTACATTGTGCATTGTGTACTCTACAGGCTGCTGTAGAACATACATGCTAGCAAAGAGAAAGTGAAACTAAGACAGAATAAAAGGAGAAGCCTTTATGTTCAGCTGCTGCAGTCTTTGGCTGTCTGTCGTTGTCTCATACCTTATATGAAACTTGGCTAAACCTCACTAAAATTCAGAGGACATCACAGAGTACTTTGATTATGGGTAAAATCTTGATTGAGCCTAGGTGATAGCACTAAACTTGCTTCCCCCACCCCATCCCACAAATGGTCTAATAGGCTGCTGACAATCATGGTCTAGGTTCACACTTGTAAAATAGTCACTTGAAGAAGGTAACAGAGGAAGGTAACAGAGCCATGGACTGCATGCCTGCATCAGTCAACACTGTCAGGAGAGATGGGGAGAAAATTGGAATGCGACATAAAGTTAAAAAAACTGTTAAGATGTGGAACAACTTCTCAAAGTTGTGTCCACAAAAGCAGTGACATTTTCTCCTCCTGTCAGAGTATTTATGGCACAGAAGGAGGCCATTCAGCCTATCAAGTTCATGCCAGCTCTCCACGGAGCTATCCAGTCAGTCCCACTCCCCCACTCGATCCCTGGAGCCCTGCAAGTCTATTTCTCTCATGTGGTTGTCCAACCTGTCACTGGGCAATGTTAGCTGGGACATCAGCATCCATGTTGGGTGATTTTCTTTGCCTTCCCAGATCATTGTGTACTTCAGGACCTTTTCTCTGCTGCAGTTTGAGGTGAAGTACAAGGAGAAATTCCAGGGTAGATTCTATGAACATTGTCCATTTCTCACTGTTTATCCACATACCACCAATACAGCCAGGCACAAGGCAGATTCACACTTCCAGGATTGTTGTATGGACCAATAGATAAGAAGGAAAACTACAAAGGAAAAAGGTTTGAACCTTTACATGACTTTGGCCAAAGAAGGTATTTGAAAAACAAAAAAAAATGAAGCATCTATTCGTTGCACACATTTTTTCTCTGTAATGCAGTGCTAACCCATTTTTATATATGCATTTTATTTTGTAGGAATGAACAAAGCATATAGTTCTGTTTAGTCCAAAGGATAACCTGTGAAACTAGTGTTCAGGTTTGTGTTCGAAATCAAAGATTAAAAATGACAGAGGTTATAGACAAAACTGTGGCTAGCAGTTTTTTTTTATAGACAACAATTATTTCTATGAACTCGCATTATAAATTTTCAATACCACCTTTTTATATTTATTTGCACAGCCAAACCTATTCTAAGTGGATTCCAAGTTTTTCCTAACCTTTCAGTGTCTCAGCATTGATATGAAACATTCTTGATACACAACACACTGTTCAAATGTTTAATGAGATTGCCATCAGCAAAGGGAAAATGCCTGTGGGATCCAGGCAGATACATTTGATTAGTGTTATCTGATAAAACAATGAACAGGCAGCACAAAGAAGATAGGAATGGCAACACTCTTGACTCTGAGCCAGAAGACAATGAATTTAGGCCTATTCCAGAACTTGAGTACATAATCTACACTGAACTTAAGTGCCGTACTGAGGGAGTGCTGCAGTATCAGAGGTGCTGTTTTTAAGATGAGATGTTAAACTGAGGAACTGATTGCCCTCCCAGGTGGGCATTATTTGAAGAGGAGCAGGGGACTTCTCCAGATGTTCTGGCGAACATATGTTCCTAAATCAACATCGGCAAAACAAATTAGCCAGCAATTTTCTCAGAGTTGTTCCCACTCAGCCATCATAATTTCACCAGAAGTACAGTGGAAACACCAGCTGGAATTTTACGTGAAGGAAGCAAGTCCCACTGCTGGGACCGAAAACGAGTGGCAGAGCCATGCGGGCAGAGTTTGTCAGGGTCAGCCACGTAAGGGCCGGCAGGCAGGGCATGCGTCCAGTGACACGTCACGGACAGGGGGAGGTTCCGGATCCTGAAACGCTGGTGCCTTCTTTAAAAGCCAGCCAGCAGCACATGATAATGCAGCAGCCCCGGAGGGAGCAGTGAGAGAGCCCTGGCAGCAGTACTAAGTGAAGACATGGCAGGAGGTCAGTCAAGGGCCACCCTAAGATTCAACAATGCCTCTCTGGAGGGACTCCTCCAGGCTGTAAGTGGACAGAGGGAAGTCCTGTTCCCTCGGGACAGCAGGAGGAAACAGACGCAGCAGATCAAGCAGGCCTGAATGGAGGTTGCAGAGGAGGTCAGCAGCTGCGGGGTTGCCCCTTGTACCTGGCGGCAGTGCCAAAAAAGGGTCAATAACCTGATGCATTCTGGCAAGGTGAGTGCAGTGCATAACATCAAGCTTGCAGCCTTAAATGTGACTGAGGGTGAATAAGAGATTGGCGAAGGGCATTACCCATCAATCAATAGAGCTGCCCAGGCATCAGCATTGACTGTCAGATGCATGTCAGTTTTTCAATGCAGCACAGCAGTCAGGCAGAGGGAACTCCTGCACAGCCAGTGCTGATTGGCTGTAAGCAGGAGGTAAGCCTGTGGTGATATGTTGGAGAGTCAGGCTGTCACCAACATAGGAGTCGTGCCTCTCTCTGCTGGGACACTGACAATGGAATGTATGTACTTGCAGAAGAAAAGAGCTCACAATGCATGGGAAATGTCAAGAACTGGAGGAAGCATGCCCTACATAGCCATCCTCACTCCAATGAGGAAGAGGCACTGGAGCTGACTGGAATGGAGGCAGGCAAGGCAATTACGGTGTGGAGCCCGGAGAGAGTGAGCGGCCCAATGAATGGGCGCAAGAGATCCTCTGATGAGCACAAAGTATTTTTTTTATTCGTTCCTGGGATGTTGGCGTCACTGGGTAGGCCAGCATTTATTGCCCATCCCTAATTGCCCTTGAGAAGGTGGTGGTGAGCTGCCTTCTTGAACCGCTGCAGTCCATGTGGGATAGGTACTCCTACAGTGCTGTTGGGAACGGAGTTCCAGGATTTTGACCCAGTGACAGTGAAGGAACAGTGATATAGTTCCAAGTCAGGATGGGAATTTGCAGGTGGTGGTGCTCCCATGCATCTACTGCCATTGTCCTTCTAGATGGTCGAGGTCATGGGTTTGGAAGGTGCTGTCTCAAGAGCCTTGGTGCGTTGCTGCAGAGCATCTTGTAGATGGTACACACTGATGCCACTGTGTGTTGGTGGTGGAGAGATTGACTGTTTGTTGATGGGTTGCCAATCAAGTGGGCTGCTTTGTCCTGGATGGTGTCGAGCTTCTTGTGTTGTTGGAGTTGCACCCGTCCAGGCAAGTGGAGAGTATTACATCACACTCCTGACTCGTGCCTTGTCGATGGTGCCCATGTGTGCATAACTGCTCACAAAGAGCTCCAGATGATTAGTTAGAAGGAGGTGTTGGAAAGTGTTTAGCCCTCTCATCAGTCTTATCTCTCTTGCAAGTCATGGATAAGTATGGCCACCAGTGAGACTGAACGACAGCATCCCAGCTCCTAGGAGGAGGAGGAGACTTCAGAGGGTGCACCATCACATCATCCTTCCGCACCCTCCACCAGTGCAGATACTCTCACATTGGTGGGTAGTGGTGTGCAGTTAGTAATGGAGTCACAGTCTGGTGAGCATGGCACGGATGCGCCAGATCAGCTGACAGAGACAGTGACAGCCGAGGTCACTCACACTCGGAGGACTGTGAGAGGGCCCGGAGATGCTCAGCTTCAGTCATCCACAAGGCGGCAGATGCTGGAGCTGCAGCTTGAGGTGCAGGAATGTCTGGAGGAGATTCCAGTGGCTATGCACAACCATGTGCGAATGATGGAGGAATCCATCCAGACAACGAGTGTAGACATGACTCTGGTGTGCACACGCATGGCTTCTTCCATCAAGAGATTGGCAACACTCATGGAGAGCCATAATCCAGTATATCACATGGTGGATGCTGGAGATTCAAGCAGACCTGCATGCCAACATCACCTCCATGAGCTCTGTGGAGCAATAACTGGATGAGAGGGGTATGAGACACTTGGAGCTATCACCTGGTCCTCAGACTCCTCAGGTGAGCAAGTATGCCCTGAAAATGTGAAGGAGAGGCAGTCTGCAGCATCTGAGGGCTCCTCTCAGGGCACTCCTGGCATGGACGGCAGCTCCTTAGCTGCTCTGCCAATGACAACAGCACCTCGTGAAGCTGCAGAGACAGAGAGGGCTCCTGCGCCTGTGGAGGAGGCCCTCAGTATGCGGGACCCTCCATGCCTCAGGCAACTAAAGGACAACCGTTACAGTCATTGAAAGCCACAGAGCAGAAAGGTCAGCAACCTGCCTCCACCTCAGCTGACAGCACAGGGGAGCACCATATAGGAGCACCCGCAAGTTCATGAAAATTTCCACCTAGCTCCACTTGGATTTCATGGGTTTATATTTTGATATTAGATATCACCTTCATATGTATGTGTCTTAAATTTATTGTAAAATTGTCCACTACTAAAAGAATCCTGTACATTTTAAACACTATTGGGCCATTAACAGTTCATTGGCTCCCATAAAGGGTGTGATGGGAAGGAGCACACAGAGCGAGGTCATGGCATTTCCTGTGCTGTTGACTCATGTGATGACGGGCAATCAAGGAAACAACAACAGGGCTGCAGAAGGATGATGTATTGGACTGACTGGGTGTGTGTATCTAAGGTTCATGTGAAACGTGCCTGTGTTAGCGAGTCGCGAGCCTCCCTTGTGCCTTGCCCACCGTCCCTCGGAATCTTCATGCTGTTGTGCCTGATCACCATCCCCCTCCATTTCCTCATCCTCGGAGGAGGCATCACACTCCAGGATGTCCTCATTGCTCAAAACTTCATCCCCACTGTGGAGCCAGCTTGTGTAGAGCACAGCACACCATCACGATACACGAGACCCTTACTGGGGTATATTTAAGGGCTCCACCAGGTCTATCCAGGCATCTGAATCACATCTTCTGAAGGCCTATGGCCTGCTCAATGGTCACTCGTTGTCCTGTGGCAGCTGTTCTATCTTTCCTCTGCATCTGTGCTTGGGTTCCTCACAGGGGTAAGTAGCCATCTTTTTAGTGGGTAGAGCTCGTCACCCAGTATCCATCCTTGAAGGCATGCAGGGGGCCTGAAAGGGTCAGGCACCTGGGACTACCTTGGTATGTAGGCGTCGTGGAAGCTTCCCGGGAATCTTACACAGGCCTGAAGGATCCATTTGTGGTGGTCACAGACCAGTTGTACATTGAGCAAGTGGAAGCCCTTTCTGTTGATGAAGGTTCCTGTCTGGTCTGTGGGACCCTTGATGGCCACATTCATGCAGTCGATGACACCCTGCACCTGGGGGAATCCAGGACAGCCCCGAATCCTAACCCCCACTGAGCCTGACTGTCCAGATCAGTGTGAAACTGAATGTACTGGCTGGCCCTCTTGAACATAGCATTGGTGACCATCTTGATGCATCAATGATCCACAGACTGGGAGATCCCATAGGTATGTCCTGAAGATCCCTGGAATGATCCCGAGGTGTAGAAATTCAGTGCTGTAGTGACCTTCAATGTGACAGGCATTGGGCGCCTGCCCCTCTCCAAAGGGCTCAGCTTATCCGCCATCATGGCACACAGCTCAGTGACCACCTCCCTGGAGAGGCGCAGTCTTTGGCAATACTGCTGCTCCGACATTTACAGGAAGTTGAGCCTCTGACAGTTGACACCTTGGGGGTTATTGTTGTCTGCGCGCAAGTGGCTGGTTGGTGCCCTTCTGTACCCTCCTCCTCCCTGCCCCCTTCCTGGTTCATGAGCCTGGTGATCTTCTGGTCACTGCTGCCCTGCTGTCTGTGCCACAGCTTTCTCCCTCTCTGATGCTCCTTCTTACTGGAGGTCTCAAAGCCTGAGTGAATGAGGCCCACGGCAAATAGCTGCACTCAGTTCTCTGGGCCTCCCACCCCCTTGTTCTGCACACACAGGTGCCAAGTCCAAGAGGGCACTCAAGCAGAATGCTCCCTGTTACCCTAATGTGCTTTGCTGAATGATAATTTTCTTTAATCTACTGACTGGAGGTCTGAATTTATATATCTTTTTCAAAGACATTTTTAAAAGACAAGCTGCCAGCAAAGTCATCCTTTCAGCTCAAGATGATCTCCTAGTTTGCAACACTGTATCCCACATTGCAAAGAACTGTGAGGAGAGAGACACCAGGCTTTCTTTATTTACTCAAGAAAATCTGTCCAATTGGTTCTTGTTATGATCATAGTAAGTAATCAAACACATACTGAATTGGTCAGTACATCCACTTTAAGAAAGAATTAAACCTGTTGTGGTGAAACAAGGAGGGAGAAGAGGGAAGCTCTTCGACCCCCTCCTCACCTGACTGTAACACCCCATTGTGCTAAGCAATTTGCTTCTGCTCCCAATTGCTACTTCCGCTATCCACCCAGCTCCACCCTCCCTGCCAGGCCACGCTACCTCTGGCAATGGCTGCCGACTGCCGCCAACACTGACAACCTGCTAAGCCTCAGCCTCATTATAGCTGGCGAGACTCTGAAGCACTGTTGTTCCCGTGCGCTCGTCAGAAAGTAGGAAAATCTGGTAAAATCGCTGTTAACTGCCAGCTTTAACAGGCTTAATTACCTTTCCGCCGCGTTCCAGCACAACCTCCTCCCACCAGCCTGGCCGCTTTTGGTAATATCTGGTCATGACGTAAAAATGCCAGGCTTCCCTCCCAATGCCTTTCACCGCCATTTTACCAACCTTCCCGCCTCCCAGCCCGTCTCCAATAGGCTGGTAAAATTCAGCCAGCCATGTTTGAATGTAAATAGTTTCTGTTGTACTTCAAGTAAAATTATGGCAGAAAAGCAGGAACAGCTCTGAGGAAATTCCCAGCCGTAATCTGGTTGCTTATTTCATTGCTGTTTGTGGGAGCTTGCTGTGCTCCAATTAGCTGCTGCCTTTGCCTACAAAACAGCAGTGACTTAACTTCAGAAGTACTTCACTGGCTGTAAATGCTTCGGGACTTCCTGAGGACATGGCAGGGTGGTTTATAAATACAAATTGTTTCTTTCTTCAGTGTCAGCTATTGCTCAGTGGTAGCACTGTCACCTCTCAGTCAGAAGGTTGAGAGATTAAGCCTCACTTCAGGGACTTGAGCACAAAATCTGGGCTAACACTCGAGGAGGTGAGGGAGTGCTGCACTGCCTGAGGTAAAGGCCGGCTCGGGTCTGCAAATGAAACCCGACCCGAGCCTAACCCGGCCTGAGTTCTTTCATTTTCTCCCGCGCCGATCCAACCATCAGTTAACCCAGCTTCCATTTTTCACTTTGTTGCTGATATGCACAAGTTTAAAAGAAACTGTAACTAAACAACCTTTCAGTCCAAAAAGTACATTAACATTGGAGCCACTTGCAAATTGCCTGTCACATTTCCTACATTACAATGGTGACTAACTTCAAATGAATTTCATTGGCTGTAAATTGCTTTGGTACATCTTGAGGTCGTGAAATGTGTTATATAAATGCAAGTTCTTATTTCTTTTTCTTCACAATAGTAGTATGGGAGTTTACAACAAAGATTCCTCACACAGTGAGTTCCCTACCTGAAGGAACTGAGGCAGTTCCCCAATGGGAGGATAGCGATCCATCATAAATGTAATATAGAAACTTCCAAACATCTATGATAGGAAAAAACTGACTTTGTTTGACTGCCACCATTGATATTGTGCCTTCTGCTGGCTGTTAAAGAACAACAAAACTTGTAAATCAGTCTGTAGAATTGACTGCTTCAGCAAGGAACCTCACTATTAACAAACATTTTACTGCAACAAACGGATCACCTGGGCCAGAATTTTTTTTATTTTTTTCACGCGATGTGGGAGTCACTGGCAAGGTCAGCATTTATTGCCCATCCCAAACTGTTCTTGAAAAGGTGGTTGTGAGCTGCCTTTTGGAATCGCTGCAGTCCTTGGGGCTTAGGTACACCCACAGTGCTGTTAGGAAGGGAGTTCCGGGATTTTGACCCAGTGACAGCGATATATTTCCAAGTCAGGATGGTGTGTGGCTTGGAGGGAAACTTGCAGGTGATGGTGTTCCCTTGCGTCTGCCACCCTTGTCCCTCTAGGTGGTAGAGGTCGCGGGTTTGGAAGGTGCTGTCGAAGCAGCGTTGGTGAGTTGCTGCAGTGCATCTTGTATTTAGTACACACTGCTGTCACTGTGCGTCAGTGATGGAGGGAGTAAATGTTTAAGTTGGTGAATGGGGTGCCGATCAAGCAGCTGCTTTGCCCTGGATAGTGTTGAGCTTCTTGAGTGTTGTTGGAGCTGCACTCATCCAGGCAAGTGGACAATATTCCATCACACTCTTGACTTGTGCCTTGTAGATGGTGGACAGGCTTTGGGGAGTCAGGAGGTGAGTTACTCTCTGCAGAATTCCCAGCCTCTGACCTGCTCTTGTAGCCATAGTATTTATGTGGCTGATCCAGTTCAGTTTCTGGTCGATGGTAACCCCCAGGATGTTGATAGTCGGGAATTCAGCGATGGTAATGCCATTAAATGTCAAGGGGAGGTGGTTAGATTCTCTCTTGTTGGAGATGGTCATTGCCTGGCACTTGTGTGTCACAAATGTTACTTGCCACTCATCAGCCCAAGCCTGGATGTTGTCCTGGTCTTGCTGCATTTGGGCACTGCTTCAGTACCTGAGGAGCTGCGAATGATACTGAATATTGTAAAATCATCAGCGAACATACCCACTTCTGACCTTATGATTGAAGGTAGGTCATTGATGAAGCAGCTGAAGATGGTTGGGCCTCAAGACACTATCCTGAGGAACTCTTGCAATGATGTCCTGGGCCTGAGATGATTGACCTCCAACAACCACAATCATCTTCCTTTGTGCTCGGTATGACTCCAACCAGCGGAGATTTTTCCCCCGTTGACTTCAGTTTTGCTAAGTCTCCTTGATGCCATGCTTGGTCAAATGCTGCTTTGATGTCAAGGGCAGTCACTCTCACCTCACCTCTTGAGCTCAGCTCTTTTGTTCATGTTTGGACCAAAGCTGTCATGAGGTCAGGAGCCAAGTGACCCTGGCACAGCCCAAACTTAGCATCGGTGAGCAGCTTATTGCTGAGTGCCTGTTGATAGCACTGTTGATGACACCTTCCATCACTTTGCTGATGATCGAGATGAGGCTCATGGGGCGGTAACTGGTTGGATTGGATTTGTCCTGCTTTTTGTAGACAGGACATACCTGGGCAATTTCCCACATTGTTGGATCGATGACAGTGTTGTAGCTGTAATGGAAGAGCTTGGCTAAGGGCATGTCTAGTTCTTCAGTACTATTGCCAGGATATTGCCAGGGCCCATAACCTTTGTGGTATCCAGTGCCTTCAGTCATTTCTTGATATCACATGGAGTGAATTGAATTGGCTGAAGATTGGCATCTGTGATGCTGGGGACCTCAGGAGAAGGCCGGGATGGATCTCACTTTTGGCTGAAGATGAATGCAAATACTCCAGACATGTCTTTTGCACTGTTGTGCTGGGCTCCCCCATCATTGAGGATGGGGATATTTGTGGCGCCTCCTCCTACTGTTCGTTGTTTAATTGTCCACCACCATTCACGACTGGATGTGGCAGGACTGCAAAGCTTTGATCTGATCCATTGGTTGTGGGATCACTTAGTCCTGTCTATTGCATGCCGCTTCCTCTGTTTGGCACGCAGGTAGTCCTGTGTGTTGTAGCTTCACCAGGTTGACACCTCATTTTGAGGTATGCCTGGTGCTGCTCCTGGAATGCCCTCCTGCACTCTTCATTGAACCAAGGTTGATTCCTTGGCTTGATGGTAATGATAGAGTGAGGGGTATGCTAGGTCATGAGGTTACAGATTGTGGTCATATACAATTCTGCTGCTGCTGATGGCCCACAGCGCCTCATAGATGCCCAGTTTTGCATTGCTAGATCTGTTTGAAATCTATCCCATTTAGCATGGTAGTACTGCCACACAACACAATGGAGGGTATCCTCAATGTGAAGATGGGACTTTGTCTCCACAGGAACTATGCGGTGGTCACTCCAACCAATACTGTCATGGTTAGATGCAACTGCAACAGGTTGTTTGGTGAGGACAAGGTCTAGTAGGTTTTTCCCTCTTGTTGGTTCTGGCACCACCTGCCACCGACCCAGTCTGGCAGCTATGTCCTTCAGGACTCAGCCAGCTCAGTCAGGAGTGGTGCTACCAAGCCACTCTTGGTGAAGGTCGTTGAAATTTTGCAGCACGCTGCGGGTCCTGAGCCTATGTGGATGAACAGTGGGACCATGGTGGGGGGGGGATTTTACCGGCAGAAGCCAATTAAGTGGCCACCGCTGGGACTGCCGTCCAATTAAGGACAACGGCCTGCCTCGCCAAGTTGCCACCCTAATCAAAGGGCTAGCAGCTCAGCAGCGCCACTGATAGAGCAGGCCGCCGCTGCGGCTGCAGGGAGAAGAGGGCGGTTAAGAAATTTTTTTAATGTGTCGGGCCAGGCAGGCAGGCCCTGTGATCGGAGGGATGAACACTCTCGCGGAAGTGTCGGAACCGCAGAGGCAGGCATTGCTGCCGGCGGGGCCCTCCATGGGATATGAAGCCCCCAGAAAGGAAGGCCACCCCCCCTTTCGGAAATCCACTGGGAAGCTGCCTCAATGTACCTGGTGGTTTCCCCCCCCATGGCAGGGGGCTTCTGACACCAGTAAAATGCCAGCAGGGACGCAAAATGGCTGTTGATAGCCCAGTTAATTCGATTAATTGGCAGCCCATCTCCGGTCGGTGGGTGCTAAGCCACTGCCGATCCTGCTTCTGGAAATATCCCGTGGTGACGGGAAGACGTTTGGCTTCCCACCTGATGCTTTCCGCTGCCATTTTACCAGCCTTCCCGCCTCCCAGCCTGTATCCAGAGGGCTGGTAAAATCCTGGCCATATCTGGCCAACTTTGATTATAATGAGTAAAATAGGTAAAAACCCTCAATTAAAATTACTGATTTTCCATTTGGCAGGTGCATTTACTGGTGAGCTGCCAGCAAGAAAAAGAAAAAGAATAAAAGAACAAATTTTCACCAATATTACAAGTTCAATGTCAACATGTTCTAAGATACTGGCCCAACTACACAGTACTTTCAACCTTCAACAGCTTATTTAGCTTGTCTAATTCTTCAAAAACACAAACAGTAACACTTCATGTTTCCAGCGTTATGACCAGGTGAGAAATGTGTCTCGGGGTCTTTTACTGTCTTCACCTGGTCTTATTGTAACAGGGTTTAATTTTTAAACACACTGTGTTTTGAGCTCCCCCTTAATAAATCCTTGTTCACCACTTTCCAATTATAAGGCAAAGAAATGAGCATAAACAGGCTTTCTCAGGTTTAAAGAAGAAAAGTGAAATTTATTAAACCTTAAACTTCAACTCTAATTCGGTTAATGCCGCACCCCACGCCAGCATGCATACGTGATACGCACATGCAAATGGAGACAGAAAAGAGCAGAAGAAAAATGAAGTAAAAACAAGTTGAGGCAATCTCTGAAGAGGGGTTTTACTGTGCTTCAAGCTCACTGTAGTCTTTTTGTAAGTAGTCTTGATTTTCATTGGGGCCCAGTATTCTTCTTAAACCTTGTCCACTGTAGAGACTTTTCTCACTTGGAGTTCCTGTGTCTTCAATGGGTCTTCAGTTCCATGAGAGTGAGATGGGTGCAGACAGGACAGAGGTGTTCTCAGTCCAGGAGAAAAGAGCTTTCTGAGTTTCCAATGGCAAGTTCAAATTCAAACAACCAGTTAGTCATGTGACTAAACTGGCCTGACCATGTCTTCTGTGTATTGGAGAAGTAGGGACTGAGTCCTTTGTTCCAACACTGTCTGCCAGTATGCAAAAAAGGTCCTTCTGGCGAGGGGCCTGGCAATTCCTTGTGATAGGCCCTCTTTTCTTCCCAGCAATATCTTTAAGTTTTCAATGTTCATGTGGTGAAATAATGTGTGCCTCACTCTTGGCAGGTGGGGGCATGCATGACACCAGGAATGAAACCAAAACATTACAGCTCTTGAATTCAGACTCAGGTTATCAAGATAAATCTAACATTGAATATCTGATCTGCACACAGTTTAAAAATAAAACATGAATTTTGCAATGACCACTATACATACACCAAACATTATGGAAAAATGGCGGCTGAATCTCAGTTGGGATTTTTCAACATAAGTTATGTGTAAAGCCAATATGTACGTTTAAGCACAAACCACTAACATTTCAATCAAGTGCTTTTTCCAGTTAACAGATGCTATTACCAGTTCAAATGAGAGTCACAAAACAGGAAGCACTAGTGAAAAGCCAACAATTATTAATTGGTACAGTCAGGTAATTAGTGAAGTACTGAGGAAGAGAGTACTTGAGGGTCAGGTTCTCAAACCCAAGACGAAAATCATGGTTTACCGGGCAGCAGTGATCCCTGTGCTCCTATAGGCTTCGGAGACTTGGATAATCTACAGCAGGCACCACAAAGCACTGGAGAAGTACCACCAGAGGTGCTTCTGCAAGATCCTCCAGATCCAGTGGCAAGAAAGGCGATCAAACAGCAGTGTCCTCCCCCAAGTCAACCTGCCTTGCATCGGGGCGCGAATCACCCAAAACTAGCTCCGCTGGACGGGACATGTTGTTCGCATGCCTGACACCAGACTCCCGAAGCAGCTGTTCAACTCAGAATTTGGTCACGGCAGGAGACTCCCAGGAGGACAGTGGAGATGCCTTAGAGATGTTCTCAAAGCATCCCTGAAGATATCAAACATCCCCATTAACTCGTGGAAGTCCCTGGCTCATGACCATGCTAGATGGAGAAACCTCATTCGGGAAGGCATCGTACACCTTGAGGGACTTCTTCAGGAACATGCGAAGGAAGAAGTGAAGTTGAGGCATTGGAGGGAGCGCACAAATCTCCAAATTACTCATCTGACCTCACCCTTCAAGAACCACCTGCCCCTCATGTGGCAGAGTCTGCACTGGACTTATCAGCCATCTCAGAACCCATCGAACTAGAGTGAGAGTAAGTCATCCTCAATCCTGAGGGACTGCCTAAGAAGAAGTATGAAACAAATGTTTTTGCTGCTGTCAATTTGTGTTTGTAATGTATGTAAAAGAGTTGACATGTACCATTTTAGATATTAGCTTGTTCAATTGCAGTTTCTGTTTTGCCTGTAACGCGTGAAATGTCGGAGTATCCATTATGTTGACTCTTGTTCCGGAGTCAATTACTGGAGAGATTGTTGAATTTCCTATGAACACATCGCATATGGGCAAGCATCGGTACTTATGGTTGTGAGCAACACAAATCTTCTCTTGTGCTGAGACTATGTAATCTTCCTTCTAGCATTCAACTCTATGTCATCTGCAGGTATTGATTGGTACTCTCTTGTGAAATGTCTCAATTTTCCACAGGCATTACATTTCTTTCCTCTCACAGGACAAGTTTTGCAGTGAGGATATACACCACCATAATGATTGTATGTTCAAACGTGAGATGATTGTGATCTCTGTCTTGGTCTTCCTTGACGTGCCTCGGATTTTTCTCTGGGTTTCCTCTGTGCCCTTGTGTTTGATGTGTTTCTCTGGTGAAACCAAATCTCTTGTGGCAGTCACAGATTCTGTTGACAATCCTGACCTGGCCTCAGGGGATTCTTGTCTTATGTTATTTACCTCTTTCCCTTCTAAGACTTTGACTTGTCTTTCGCTGACTTCCAGTGTTCTGCCAATATCAAGTAACCTTTGCAAGTTTAATGAATCAAGTCTTGCCTTCTTAGTCTTGGTGATTGCCATGTCATAATGGTCTGGGAGATGATTTCTTTGTCCACCTCCGTGAAGTAGCAAGTCT
The DNA here is from genome assembly GCF_036365525.1 of Heterodontus francisci. Taxonomy (NCBI): domain Eukaryota; kingdom Metazoa; phylum Chordata; class Chondrichthyes; order Heterodontiformes; family Heterodontidae; genus Heterodontus; species Heterodontus francisci. The sequence goes on along the minus strand of NC_090378.1, from coordinate 76,228,314 downwards.
GGCTCAGACTTCTGAGTCTCATCACGTGGTGGTCAATGGTCTCACACTTATCTTGTTTTGCTTGCTTGAAGATATAAATTTCATAGTGAGGATTTGAAAATATCTTGTTAGAGCATTCTTCACTGCATCATAATCGTCAGTTCCAGTGTCTGTGAATGTATCGGAAATATCATCGACTATTGGTCCAGCATAGTGTAGGAGTAACGCTCTCTTTCTTTGGGGTATATTGCTATCGAGCGCCACCATCAGGCATTCGAATCTTGCTAGACATTTGCTCCAGTGTGACCTGCCTGTTTCTGTAAGGGCTGGAAAGACTGGCAATTGTTGTGCACATATGGTGATTGCTTCTGCTTAAATATGGAGAACATTTTTTTTTTTCTGATCCAGTCCAGGTTTTCTCTCTGATCCAGTCCTGGTTTTCTCTCGACATTTTTTTGTCTGTGTTTTCTGCCTGTCCTTGGATCCTTCTGTGCCTCATCCTTTCCTTTTTTTCCCTCCTCGTTGCTAGAAAATGTAGTGTTGTGCTATGTTCTTAAGTCTTCATTAAATGATAGCCATAAGCTTTATATTTGGATTCAACACAAACATTATTTATTGTGTTATTTATTGATATTGCAATGATCTCAGGTCCAGGTCTTTTTCTCACTGGTCGATGTGTACTCTTTGTAAGCCATGTGCTGAGTGTGTCCCTCAAAATGGTGTCTCCTCCTTTTGTCTGATGATGTCGTCAGTTGTATCAGTGGCCTGGTCTCTTAAAGGTACAGTTTCTTAAAGGTGAAATCACCATTATACTACATTACATTTGGGCAAACTCCAGATGCATTAATCACAAATGTTACCCATAACTACTGTACAATTGATTAATAAATGGTCCTTTCTTCATTATTTTTACAGAGGTTATTTGAAGGAATGCACAAGCAGATTTAGAAGACTTACAGCAGAAAGGTAAAATGTTAATAATATGACTGTTGGTACTCAAATGCACTGTGCCATTATTGATCTGTACGTTGACTTGTACCTGTGATTCCTGACAGAACAAACTCCTGATGTCAACCATGTTAACTGGATTAAATTAAGAGAACAAGTTGCATAAACTTTCTTTATATTCCATTTAGTTTAGACATTTTGGGGATGATCTAATCAAGGAATTTAACATGATAATAGAGATTTGCTGGGGTAGATACAGAGAATAGGAAATTTAGACCAAGGAAGCATAACTTAAAATTAGGGCTAGGTCATTTAGGAGTAAAATCTGGAAGCACTTTCTCCACACCAAGTGTAATGGAAATATAGCCGCCTCCCTCCAGAAATGCTGTAGTTTGGAGGGTCAATTGAAAATTTTAAGACCAAGAGTTTTGTTAACTGAGAGTATCAAGGTATGGGGAGAAAAGGTGAGAAAATGGAGTTGAGGTACAGATCAGCCATGATCTAATAGAATGATGGAATATGCTCAAAGGAGTGACTAGCTCACTCGAGTTAATATTCCAATGTTCCTATGTAACAGAGAGAAAAGAATCTTGAGTCAATGGCTCAGATTTTGCAGTCAGCAGCAAAGCAACAGTGCTCGCCATTTAACTTGAAGGAAGCTGATGACAAAGAATTAGCAATCTCTGTGGTGCAAATTTCCCCTTTCCTGTGTCATTTCCCATTTGATTCTAATGTCCGCTCAAGGGGATCTCTTGCATTCAGTAACAGTGATGTCATCAAGCAGGATAAGCTGCCAATCACATTGAAGAATTCTCACAGACAGCAAACCAGGAAGTAAAAACCACTGATTATACTTCGCTCTTTAATCTTTTTACAGACAGCAAAATAAAGATCTAGATATATGCATGGGATTAAGGCAGAAGCTGAAATATCAAACAAACTTCAAAAAAAAAGAAAATCTAAGGAATTTTATCATAATGGCGAAATTTGACATTCCACAAATACATTTTTTCAGGGCAAGCAAGGTTGTTCAGCAGTAATTATGAACTTAGTAAGCTGTTAAAAACCCAGTTACACCTCATTCAACAAGGTGTAACTTGAAGGGTTTTTACAGTGATACTAAAAATGTAAAAGTGGAAGTTCACTTCAACTCATGTGACTTCTAAGATTTTTAGCTGCAGGGACTTCAACAGCACACCCGATGGAAAAGCGTCAAATCACTGACAACAACTTCTGGATTTCTGCATTTAACTGTGCATGTGCAGATGCCAAGAGTTCCTGTGAGTTTCACATTTGTAATGATGGTGAATGCCGACGGTTTTGCTGGCATTACAACTGCAAAATCTGGGCCAATGCTATGGATCACCAACCATCTGGAATGACAGAGATGCGAGCCTAGAGATGGGTCACCTGGCCATCCTGATATAGTGGGACTGCGGGACTTAAATAAATCTGATGAGACGGGGGAAAGGGAGAGATTGGATACTACAAGGCAGAAAATCCTTCACTTCCTTTTGAGACATGTAGCAGTTAGTAGTTACTGGCAAAATTAGTGACTATATGGTTTGAATCATTTTTGAAAATCTAGTAGTGTTTGTTGCTGCATGTGCTTTGAAAGGTAAAACTAACCTTCAGTGCTTTAAGGGTTCAAAATACAACAACTATTATGCTCAGTTTTACCTGTTTTCCATAGGAGTCATGAACTGGTGAGATGATTCCACCAATCACAATGTACCGCCCTGTCTTGTGAAGATAATCACGGGCTCTTTCTGAAAGCAGAAATAGGTAAAGTGAATTTACAAGATGCATGGTCCACATGCTTGATCCAGTGTTATATTTCAATGCACTAATTGATTTCCATTCAATTCCATTTTATCTAACTCCTGATCAAGGGAAGACATTTAGATACAAATTTCAAAGTTGAAATTTTCTTCCTCACACATTTTCACAAAATTTAGGAATTTACAGAAAAATGCAAATTTTTAAGAGGCCCCTTAAAGAAAACCCAAAGAGACTTTGTATTTTAGCAAATGTTTCTTTCAACAACAGCTTAAATTTATGTAATGTCCTTAATGGTCCAAGATGTTTCACAGGAGTGGTATCAAACAAAGTTTGGCATTGAACCACATAAGGACATATTAGTACAGATGACAGAAAGCAGATGGTTAAAGAGCCCCGCTCTGAGGTTGCACTTGTGGCTGCAGCAGGTGGCAGATTTCAGTGATGACCTCCTTAGTGAAGCGCAGATGTCTCACACACTGTTCCTTACTGAGGTTCAGGGAGGAGAATTGCTTCCTGAACACCCTGGGCGAGTATGGCCTCCTGCTGAGACCCCATCTCACCCTCCTCCTCCCACTTCCTGCAGTGTGTCCCGTTTGTCCTGTGTCGTCTCTGCTCATTCTCCCTGTCATATTGTAGTCCAACAGGAAAATTTACAAAAGCACCCATGTCTGGGAGCAAGTAGTTTGTGCAAAAGCCTTGAAGTCAGCATAAACTCCTTCATCACCTATTACACCACTCCCTGTAGATTTTTGCAACTGTGAAGGTGTTTGTGGTCGTGCAGTTCTTTGCGTCGGGCTGCTTTCAGATTAGAGCAGACGACATTGCCAACAGCTCGCAGTTCGCCGTCCATTATTGTCTAAGGGAGGTGACTGATGCAGTGAATGCAAAGTGAGTGGAATACATTGCCTTCTCTCTTTCCAGACAAGATAGGCAGAGCATTCATTGGATTCCTTCCAGGATGCAGCAGCCGATATTTGCAACATCTCCCATTTTGCTGTTCACTGTTGCATAAGGGAGGTCACTGAGGCTCTGTATTCCAAGAGAACTGAATACATTTCATTTTCTCTTGCCAGACAGCAGCATTAGGAGCGAGCACGCAGCATCGTGAGGAGTGAGCACGTAGCAGCGTGATGACTGCAGGCTTCCCGATGGTGCAGGATGCAAGTACTGCATACACATACGTTGTGGGTGCCATATGTCAACTGAACCACAAACAAAAGGGATTCCACTCATACTGATGACATGGCTGCTGACTCTGGTGCACAACCCATGAAGACATGCACAGCATACGTACAACAAAAGCCATGGGCTTGAATTTTACATTGGGGGAGAAGCCGCGCCCACTGGCTTAAAAGTCAGGGGCGAGCCCTCCTCCGCCAGGCCTGGGAGCCATGCAGAGAATTTACATGGCCCAGGCCCTTAATTGGCCTTGGGCAGGACTTGCACTCCTCTGAGGCAGGAGGTCCCGCCTACAAGAACTGCTGGCCAATCAGGGTCCCGGCAGCTCTTCAGTCCCAGCAATGCCACTGGGAGTGGTGGCCACTGCTGGGACTGCACCCAGCTTCAGGAGGATCATGGGCGCCAGCGCAGCAAATGTTAAGTGGGGTTTTAGGCCTCACTGAGGACAATTGGCTGGGCCCCAGCAAGAGGGGTGGGGTCAATCAGGAAGGCAGTGGCAGGTGCTCTAGTGGGGGTGGGGAGGGAACAGGAGCTGCAGGGGGACCCTCCGTGGGCCATAGAGTGCCCGTTCAGGAGGGCTGCCCCCCTTGGGCCCACAAGGAGGCCACCTGGCATTGCTGGGCGGCCTCCACAGCTGACAAAGTGCCCGCCCGCCGCTGGTAAAATACCAGCAGTGGCAGAAGGCCCTTAAGTGGCAATTAATTGACCACTTAAGGGCCTCAAATGGCCTGGGACAGGTGGGCCATTTGTTACCTCTCCTGCTGCTCAGAAAATTGCAGCGGGGGCGGGAAGGCGATGGGAACAGCATCCTACCGCCTCCTACACAATTTTACGCCCCACCCCACCCGCTCCCATGGGGGGGAGTAAAATTCCAGCCCTGCTCCCACAAGAAATGTGGTAGAGCAGACCACCGCTGTGCTGAAATAATGCTTCTGCTGCCGGGACTGCTCTGGTGGAGCCCTGCAGTATTCGGCAGAGTGAGTGTCAGGATTCATGGTGGCATGCTGTAAGTTGCACAACCTCCCATCATGAGGGACCAGGTATACGACGAGCAGCTGAGGAGGAGCAGCAAGGGAGGAGGCAACCTACACAGCCCTTTCTGGCCGAGCTGTCTGTGAATAATTCATCCGAGTGCAATATCTGGAAAAATAACCCCAATTCCTCAGTCCACAACTGTCCCACACCTTACCTTTCCTCTGTTACTGACCTTCACAGTGTCTGCTTGGCCACATTAGTAAAATAAAAGCCAACACAAAATAAATATTCCAAACCAAATTTATAAATGAAACCATCCAATATTCCATGCAAAAGTATATAATACATACATGTCCTTAGTGCCTGTCTTGCGGATACCTTTACCTGTCCCAATGCTTTAACCTAATTGCCCTATTAAGTGCCCTAATTGGCTACCCGTCACTGCTGGGAGCCCGCCTCTGGGAAAAATGAGGAGGGAACGTCGCAGAGACAGCCCAACGCGAGTCGATCAAATTTTCTTATCCCCCACCCGAACGCCTCCAGAGCTGCCTCTGCGGGGCTGGGAAAAGATTGAAGGATCAGAAGAAAGTGGGATATGAGAAGGAGGATTAGGTATTAGGTCATCTTTGAAGGTTCCAGCTCCACCGCTGGCCATGGCCTCAGCAATGGACATCCCAATGATACCCTGTACCATCTCCTTCATGGGAGGTTAGAACATGCAGTTGTACCTGTCCAGTTAGTTCCTGCTACATTGGGTTGCTCGCCACCTTGTTCTGCAAGAGAGAGGGAAATGTGTCAGTGAGTGTCGTGCAATGTGTTTGGGTGATGTGGCTGTTATGATTGAATAGCTGGCAGTGTGTGCAAGCTGTAAGATGTGGGAGTGAGCCTTGCAGCAGTACTAAGTGTGTGAGGGTGAGGTGAAGCAGTGCATCTTACGATTTTGAGTCGTGATTGATAGAGATTATTGACAGATGAGTGATGGGGGTGTGGGGCGTTGAGCAGTGTGTAAGGTTAGTGCTGCAGTGGGTGGGATTTGGCATTTGAAGATATATTCACCACTGGTGTGAGGCCATTGAACTTCTTGCAGTACTACATTCAGGTTCTCGGGGCGAGACTCCTGGCCTTATCTCCTCAGCTGTCTGGTCCCACTGGCTTCGCAAAGTTGTCTGGAGGACCTTCTGGCCCCCTGGTCACATCTCACCCCATCTCCACTTGTTCTACCTAGGTGTCCAGCGCAGCTTCAGAGAACCTTGGAGCATGCTTTCTCCCCTGTTACACCATAATTCCCTCTTCTTCCTGCTCAGAGTCTCTTTCACAAACAGTTTTAGCACCTGCTCCAGCCAGAATTGCACCTACTTGGGCCCCCATGCTGAGGCGTGCAGACACTCAACAGCACATTTAGCGCTGGCTACATGCAGCAATCATGCAAATTAGTAGGCAGCACAAAGTTGGCATGCTGCCTGCATCAGAAGCAACAGGCAGATTAATCACATATTCGGTCCCTCATGCGTTTTTAGGGTCTATTGAATCTTGCTCCCCAAGTCTCAGGATGAAAATTCAGTGTTGAATTCATTGCACCATCAAATACCCAAGTTTTTTTAAAATTAAATTTAGGTTACTTGATTATCTTTCTCCCGATTTCACGAGATAAATCTCTTCACATTCACCTACTTTTTCCTTCATAATTTTACTTTTTTTTTGTTTGTTTTTTTAAAATACAAAATTTAGCCCCCTTTATAAAAGTAGCACATTCCTGTAGTTAACTTGCAAATTAAATTTTTCAAGAAGCATTTGCAATTATTAGGTGATTTACAATCCTGCGCTCCCAGCAAGCAGATTTGCTCAAAGGGCCCACAGATGGGCTTTTCCACAGTAATTGGTTAAGAATATATAATGGATTTTATTTCTGAGGAAACTAGGGATTATTTTATTTTTAAAAACAAAACAGGCATCAGCCTCCCTTTAAATCTCTGTCCTTCATGAACCAGCTGTGTCTTCATATTTCATGACAAAGCCAAGTGATATTATTAAAAAGAAATTTGGAGAGCTTCCTATATTTGTATCTCACTTATTCCTATACTAAACCTCTTGCTAATCTTATAATTACAAATGAATGATACATTTAACCTGCAATAAACCACAGGATGCACTGCATGCAAGAAATTTGACTTGCAAGTGCATTAATTAAATGTATAAAAGGTAATTTACATGAGTTGACAAGTGGATGCCTATCTGTGTTGATATATAGCTGGGCCAGTGACAAATGAATACATTTGCAGCTGTTTAACAGTGTTATCATCTGAGACTGTATTTGGGACCAGACCCAATCAGGCTGCTATACTCCGAGTGGAGGAGACTGGCAGCACTATGACAAACAACTGGCATGGGGCCAAACCAATAAACTGGTTACACAGCTGAAGAACGCAGTATCCTTCATACGAATATTGGGCAAAACATTGAACTGATTACAATACGGAAGACTTCAAAACTGCACAAACAAACATACAAAGCCAATTACAGAAGAGTCCACTAGAATTTTCCCACTATATACGAAAAGTTAATCTGCAACTAAATGGGTAGAATTTTTTGCAGCAGGAAGTGGCAGTAGAAACAGGTCATAAAGACTATTGATCTATCAGATGGCCAAAGATGAAGAATGGTAACACTTACCATTCCGCACTCTCACTGAATTTATTTTATACATAAAATTTTATATATCTAGATTTGACTATTCTAATGCACTCCTGTCCGGCCTCCATGTTCTACCCGCCATAAACTTGAGCTCATCCAAAACTGCTCATGTCCTAACTCACACCCAGTCCTGTTTGCCCATTCCCCCTGTGCTCTCTGACCTACAGTGGCTCCCTGTTAAGAAACGCTTTGATTTTAAAATTCTATTCCTTGTTTTCAAATCCCTCCATGGCCTCACCCCTCCCTATTTCTGTAATCTCCTCTAGCCCCACAACCCTCCCAGAAATCTGAGCTCCTCCACTTCTGGCCTCTTCAGCATCCACTATTTTAATCGCTCCACCATTGGTGGCCATACCTTCAACTGCCAAGGGCCTAAAGCTCTGGAATTCTCTCCCGACACCTCTCCTCCTTCCTTAAAACCTACCTCTTTGACCAACCTTTTTGTCATCTGCCATAATATCGCCTTATGTGGCTCGGTGTCAAATTTTGTTTGATTATGCTTCTGTGAAGTGCCTTGGGATGTTTTATTATGTTAAAAAATTTAAGTAAAGAAATACAAGTTGTTGTTTTCAAGGCTATGTAGTATTTCAATCTAATAATTTCTAATTTCGCCAATATTCATTAATGTATATGAATTAACGAAATATTGCACTGGACAGTGAGGATTACTTAGCAACATTGTTGCACGTGACCCCAGATCTGCCTCACGAGCACCACTTTCATTTGGTTTAGTGTCCTTTTCATTTTGGTCATTATGACTGCAAATTTATAAAGCACATTCTTCCAAGTGAAAATCCAAAAATTGAAAGTGCTGAATACTCACATGAACACAAATAAGGTAAATATTTAATAATCTAAATAGTTAAATAACTCTCATGTTCCAAATGTCCTAGCATGAGACAGATGGTACAGATCTTGGTGATATCCTGTGTGTTTGATGCCATGTTTGGATTATCAAAATAAATGTATAACTCAGCATAGTTCATAATAAATTAGAATAATTTTCCTTTCTCGTGTGAAATTGTCTATTATTATTAAGCACAGAATTATTTATCACAAAGTTAAAATTAATTCACACTCTACAGGATAACCTGAAGCAGAAGCAATAAGATTTGCAGTGGAAATCCATATCCTTAACTAACTTTTTAAAAAGTTCTTTCATGGGATGTGGGCATTGCTGGCAAGGCCAGCATTTGTTGCCCATCCTCAAATGTCCTTGAGAACTGAGTGGTTTGCTAGGTGACTTCAGAGGGCACTTAAGAGTCAACCACATTGTCGTGGGTCTGGAGTCACATGTAGGCCAGACCAGGCAAGGACAGCAGATTTCTTTCCCTAAAGGATATTAGTGAACTAGATGGGTTTTTAAGACAATCAATGATAGTTTCATGGCACCATTACTGAGACTAGCTTTCAATTCCAGATTTTTATTAATTAATTGAATTTAAATTCCACCAGCTGGTGTGGTGGGATTTGAACCCATGTCCCCAGGGCATTAGCCTGGCTCTCTGGATTACCAGTCCAGTTACATTACCACTCCAGTTACATTACCACTCCGCCACCATCTCCCCAAACTTGTATAACTCTATAATATCACCTCTCACAATCCTGCCTTCCAGGTTAAAAAGCTCAAATTACTTCTGTCCTTCCTCATAACTGAAGTTTGACACTTGGGATGAGCATTGTTTCTCATCTCTGTACTGTTTCCAAGGCTGGAATAGCTCCTTGTTTCTTGACGATCAGAACTGAACACAGTCTGAAGCTGAGAGCTGACCACAGCATTGTACAGTTTATGACAAATTTTACTGCTTTGGCTATGCAGTTTAAGATATTGTTGGATTTGTTAATTGACATTCTGCATTGATTGGACATCTTTAATATCAAGTCTAAGACTTATAGATTCTTTCAACTTTACCCTTAGTTATTTCAGCACCATTCACATATTGAATTTCATCTGCACTCAAATTTCTCTGTCATTTTCTCACTCATACATATTTTGTTTAACATATTCTGTAATTTCGGAGTTGTTTCCTTCGATTTCACTGTCCTTTCTAATTTGGTATTGTCAGTAAATTTGACCAATTTGGAATTTAATACATTGATATGAGCTAGAAATAGTAGTGGTCCTAACACTGAGCACTCAGGACTTTTCTCCCCACTCCTATGTAAGTCCTCTAACAAGTACCTGTTATTTTTCACCCTTGGACCACTTTCTGATCCATTCCCAAGATTTCAACCGCTTTCAGCTTGACCAACATCCCTTTGTGTGTAGCTTTAACAAATACATAATGTAACTCTCCATACACAACACTGTACAGTTTTGCATGGTACACCTGGATTGTCAATTAGATACTTACTGCACAGTTTTATATTTTATGGAAAGGATTGATCTTGCACCGTGTATAGCAGGCAATTACCAGAAAAGGCCATTGTTCATGAGGCTTCACTTCTGTTCAGTACAGGACTCCCAGTGAGATGAATATCAGCAGAAAATGTCTTTATTTCCACAAGCATCTTAACAGATCTCCAAAGTGGCTTTCTAACCATAAGGAGTACACAATGTGGATTTGGGACTACAGCTTTGTAACCCTCCCTCTGATTTGCACTTCCTTTGAGAATGGTTTCCCTGTAGGGAGTGCAGAATTATACCAACTGAAAATTCCATTATAGCATTATTTCCATAACTTTCACTCCATGTGTGGCAAGACGTCTGCCATTAAATCCAAAACCTCTCTTTTGTTGACTATTTTACCCTTCGGTATAAGAATCCTCTGCCTGCTACTTAATTCTCAAAACTCCATTCAGAAAAGCTTTTTTATTTTTACCTCCTTTAGGGATTTAGCCATCAACCCAACTTCTTTGCTTGCTTTATCATATGAATCAAAAATGTAGGGTTAAAAATTGGTGTGTGCCATCTTTCGTGCACGGTGGTGGTGGTGGTGGTGGTGGGGAGGACGCAGGTGGTCATGATTCACAACCTGTGTATCCCGGTTCTGGTGGAGGTAGGCAGCAGGTACATTTGCTGCTGCAACCTGATTTATCTGATTGCAGTGTAGGGCCCAGTATTTGTTACTGCTGGTTGCCTGAACGATCAGCAGCGAGCCGAGCAGCGTGTGCTAATTGCATGTGTCGCAGCCAGCCTTCTATTCTTAAAGGCAGTCTGTCCCTCTTAAAGGGAAGCTGCACTGAATTACAGGAGGCTGCTGCTGAATACTATTGCTGAATTCTAAATAAGGGAAATGTAACACCAGGGCAGACAGACAGCTCCAGGTTCTCGGATGTTGCGCTGGAGTCCTTGGTAGTGGAGGTGGGTGGGGTGAGAGACACCATGGTTCCACGGAGACCCAGAAGACCCTCAAGGACAGAAGGGATTAGAAGCAGGTGGCCAGGGAGGTCAATGCAAATATCTGGACCTGAGGACCTGGCAGCAGTGTCACAAGAAGTCTAATGACCTCACGTGAACATCGTCACATACATATCTCCTACCCACCATAACACCAATCTCTCACTTTGCTCAATGCACCACACCTCTATCACTCACCCAGCATCAGTCCTGACATTCAGATACTCCAACTCACCCTCACACATTTACCAATGCTGCCAGAATCACACCCATCTCTTGCTGCATTGACATACTTCCAGCTATTCAGCTATAGCAGGCACATCAACCAAACACAGTTGGTGAAATTTTATGCTTCCCCCCACACCCCCTTGGTGGGGTTGGAGGTGAGGAGAGCATAAAATTGGGTGGGATGGTGGTGGGTGGGGACCCTGCCACAATCCTGCCTCCGCCAAAATTTTGTCCGGGGTGGAAAGGTCTGTGAATGGCCTTCTTCCCCACTGCCAATTGAGACCCTTAGCTGGATAATTAACCCCTAATTTAGGGCATTTTCCCGTCACAGCCACAATTACCTGTGCAGCGGGCGGCCCTGTCACCGCACGGGAAGCACGGCATGATAAACCATGCGGGCTGCTTCCCGGCTGCTGGGGGGGGGCCTCATTCAAAGGCACTTAGTGCCAGAACAAAGGACCTGGCATCAGGAAGGGGGGACCCACTGAGGGACATCACTCCCCTGTGACCCCTACCCCATGAGACCCTTCCCGACTTGACCTACCTTGCGCCTGGTTCCAGCGCCATTCCTCAGTGTCTGATTGCTGCAGCTACAGCAGCCACCACCTCCAGGGTGGTGCTGCAGCTGCCGGCCTCTGATTGGCTGACAACTCTACAAGGCCAGGAGTTCCAGCGATGGGGTCCTAAATTGTACAGAAGGTCCGCTGTCCAGCTAAGTGCCTGACTGGCACTAAATGCGGCGGGTGTTCCATAGAACAGCCAACGCGGGGATCTCGGCGCAGTTTCCTCGACGTAAAGGCTCCTACCGCCAGTAAAAAATTCAACCCAGTGCGACACAACCACTGACATTCTTCTGTTTCACTTGCAGGACAAGGTGGCACACAATAGAAGGGAACAACAGACCAGTGGACAACAAGGATATCTGTATCGCCTGAGCCCCACAGAGGAGATTGCTCTCCACATCATGGAGCAGCTACGACAGAGCCCATGGCATTCAGCATCACTGAGAATGTTGAGGATGATGGCATCTTCCTGCCTTATGCCCCTTCTCAACTCCCAGCTCACCATCATCCTAAGATCTGGCAAGCTACTAATGATGTGACCATGGAGCTCTTGCTTTCTACCCACCACCTTCCCTCACACCAACCTTCCCCTTTCTGATTTTCTGCTTTTAGACAACCAGGAACTGCCTCCTGCCCAGCCCCAGGAGGAGGAGAATAAGCAACACCACAGCTCTTATGAAGAGTCCCTGTCACTCGCTAGAACACTCAAAACCACCAGCTCAGATATTGATACTGCATGTACCCTAAAGGCTACTATAGAGTTGGGATCAGCTGTAGTGAGTCACCAAGCACAAGTGGGCTGCAGCCACACCAGAGGTAATAGATCATTTGTGCACCAGCTCACCGGAAGGCGAGGTGGCAGATGAGTTCTGCTACAGGGGATTCAGATGAGGACCTCGATGGAGCAGCTCACAGGAGAGGGCTAATGGGCATGCACATCCAGGTGCTGGGTGCATTGGCTGGCCTGCCAGATAACCTCCTGTCACTGTCAAGCAGCAAGGAGGAGTCCGGTCCAATTCACAGAGGGCATCGCACAGAGCTTGCCCTCTCTGCAGCCTCTGCTCCATCTCCCTGTTGCGCTGCAGACCCAGAGACACTGCCACGCTGCCCCCATACCTACTGCAGGCTTTGTGTGGACAGGTCACCAAATCCTCTGTGAGAATGCAGCAAGACTCCCTGCCAAATCCAGGAACTCATCACAACACCTCCAAAAAACAGTCTGGAGTGCTTTCAGACACTTTTCAATGACGAAAATTCTTCAAAATTACCTTATTTGCAAGTTTGGTGCCTGGCTCTTTAAATAACACGAGTGCTGGGCCCTTCTTGCATCTGAACACTTGATCTTTGGTGAGTGATGCTTTCAAGCACCATTCAAGTTTACCCCCTCAGAGTAAAGTTTCCTGCTAGCAAGGAAGTCATTTCAAATATTCCATTTACATGCAGGCTGTAGTTCTAACAAATAGAGCTCCAATTTTCCTCAGTATTGATGCTACTTTAAAAAAAAATTAATTCTTGGGATGTGAGCATCGCTGGCAAGACCAGCATTCATCACCAATCCCTAATTGCCCTTGCTGAGTGGCTTGCTAGGCCAGTTAAGAGTCAACCACATTGCTGTGAGTCTGGGAAGGACAGCAGATTTCCTTCCCTTCCCTAAAAGACATTAGTGAACCAGATAGATTTTCATGACAACCCTGTAGTTTCATGATCTTCAGTAATAATACTCACATTTTATTCCAGATTTAATAATTGAATTTAAGTTCCCCCAGCTACCATGGTGGGATTTGAATTCATATCGCCATGCCTCTGAATTATTCGGCCAGTAACATTACTATTATATTACCATTCCCTTCTGTGGAGTTAACCTGGGCTGACAGCTTCGCAAAATGAGCTGGGAACCCAAACTCTATAGAGTGCTTTATACCATCAGGTGCCTCTGATTAGTCACAATGAGGTCAGTGGCCAAGATGCACTGCAGATGTGCACTTCATGCATGTGCAGACTCTGTTCTCTGAAAGACACATTTTTATTCGGAGTGCAAAGGCTGCAGCATCTATATTCTACTAACATTAAAAACATTATGAAATAATTCTGGTGCAGTTTTGCACAGAGCTGAAGTTATAGTGCAGCCAGTGCAATTAAACTGGGCTAATTCTACCCCCATACCTCACTTCAGTGTATTCAAAGGCTGATTGCCAACCTTATTCTTGACTTGTGTTGCCATTTTTGAGTCAATGTGCAACTGAAACCACTTTGCATCAATATAAAGTGTTCAGTATAAGCACATCCTGAGAACTCTGATCAGGTTCTGTTTTAATAGCTTCACTATATGGTCTGGATATTGAACCTGATATATCTGCCTCTTCACACAGTTTCCATTGCAAGTCCTCCTATATTAATTCAATATTTTGCATTTATCAGGGTTAAATTTTATTTGCCATCTGCCTGCTCCATAATCAAACTACATTCTTTTGCAAATCTTTGCCTGCATTTTTTGTCTTTTAAGCTGGTCAAATTTGAATGACACAAAAGTAGGGAATGCGGTTGTATGTTTCTGTACTTAGGACATTTATGGAGATTAGGAACAGAAATGCAGGACTCTACTCAACAACTTCCCTAGTCTGACAGGTACAAGAAGCTGAAGAAAAGTTTTGCGCAGAGGAAAGAAAACTGTTCAAAAGGGAACTGAAGTGATTAGGAGTAAACACATTCAGAAATTCGGAAGCTAATTCCCTTCTTTATTGAGTTAAATAGAGCACAAGGCAGGGAAATTGAAAACAAAATAACAAACAATCAAGCAAGAAAATAAAGATTTCTTCTTTGACACAAAGGGCGGAAAATTAACAGGCAAGGGGAGGTGGGTTTGGATGTGTGATGCCAGGTCAGGATTCCAACATCATCCCGCCCTCTTCCAGGTTTCATTTGCATGAGTTTGCAGGCAAATGGGGAACCCCTGTGTAGCTGTCAGATAAGGTATTTAAATACTTTAATAGGTAATTAAATTCTTCTTTAACCAAGGATTCTGGATTTAATAGTCTATTTCCAAGGGTCACCGAGGCGAGTGCACAGTGGGGAGTGCTTCTTCGGTGAAATGGAGGTGATCAGTGAGGCTGCTGCTCACAGCACTTCTTCTCAGAGAGTGCTTTCAGTGCTTGACAGGTGATTGCCAACTCATTGGAAGGCACTTCACCTGTCTTGCAGCACTCACCTTCAGCTGCACTTCCCTGCTGCCAGCTCTCACCACAGCATGGGAGCAGCTTATACAGCTCCACCTTCCACCTCGAACAAAAAGCAAGGACCAGCAACACCGACACCAACAGTAACAGCAGCAGCTGCCATCTCCTCAGACACATCCTATTCCACAGGGCAGTGCGATCCAGCTCCAAGGAGGCAGCACCCCCAACACAGAGTCTGCAGGCAGAGGATCAGCTCTCACGACATGTTGGAGCACCAGTACCGCAGGAGACTCAGGCTCTCGTGGCAGGTCACTGCTGACATCTGCAGCCTCCTGGAATAAGGACTCTTTCTCAGTGGAACAGGTGGGCATGCATTGCCAATGGCCGTCAAGATGCCTCTCACTGGAGGGCCACCCCACCCCCCCACCCCCATCCCAGGTCTCTGCCGCTCCCCTAAGTGTGTGCTCTCTTCTCCCACAAGGAAAGAAAGTAGAGAGGTGTGAGTGTTCATAATGGCTTCCATTGAGAGGAGGGAAGGCCAACATTTGTGGACAGTGATTGTAAGGCATGGGTGCAAGAGGGGAATAGGGTGAGTGTGAGTGTAGGCTGTGCAGATGAAGGTGTGAGGAGGTGCCTCGAAAAAGAGGAATGAGTGGAGCTGCAAGGAGTGTTGTTCTGAGGAGTGCTGTGCAGCAGAATGCTGGGAAAGTCAGAGTTTGGGGCTTGGCACCTGAAAGTGTAATGCCACTCACCTTTCCCATCCTCCTGGCCATCAAGATGCCTCTCACTGGAGGACTGCCGCCGCCCCCCCCCCACCCCACCCTGGGTCTCTGCCTCTCCCCGTGTGCTGGATCCTCTTGGTGCATTGTCCCTAGTTGGAGGAAGAACACTCTTGGTGCTGACTTCCTCGCCCACCTCCATCTACACCTGCTTGGTTGGATTAGATTAGATTAGATTAGAGATACAGCACTGAAACAGACCCTTCGGCCCACCGAGTCTGTGCCGACCATCAACCACCCATTTATACCAATCGTACACTAATTTCATATTCCTACCACATCCCCACCTGTCTATATTTCCCTACCACCTACCTACACTAGAGGCAATTGCTAATGGACAATTTACCTATCAACCTGCAAGTCTTTGGTTTGTGGGAGGAAACCGGAGCACCCGGAGGAAACCCACACAGACACAGGGAGAACTTGCAAACTCCACACAGGCAGTACCCAGAATTGAACCCGGGTCGCTGGAGCTGTGAGGCTGCAGTGCTAACCACTGCACCACTGTGCCGTCCTCTTCCTCCTGTCCTTGCTAGAGTTCACCTCACTGCAGCTCTTCAGATCCCACAGCAGGACCTGCAGGTAAGAGTGAGGGGCCCGGCGAGCAGCCTTCTCCTCTCCATTCCTGTGGTTGCTGCAACCTCACAAATCCATGTGCAGGTGAGCCATTGTAATCCATGCCGTGGTCCCTTTAATTAGAAATCCTTCCTTTGGCAGAATCAACGTGCCATCCCACCCACACTCCCTGATCAGTCGGGGAATCTGGAAACAGAATGCCATGCCATGGCTCAGTTAAAGAGTCCAACGGGTTCCCTACTTACCAATGGTCCCACCGTTTCGATAGGAACCATCTTTTTAAAATTCCACCCAAACAGTCAACATATTTTAGACATGGAAATCCATGTTTGCGGATGAAAATTAGCACAATTCTTAGAATCCCTCTTCAGAGCCACTCTGGATCTCCAAACAGTTGCTGCTCTGATTTTAAATTGTGTGTTGTGTCAGAAACCTTTTCAAAATCAGGAGAGCCCCTCACTGTCCAGCAACATTCAAAACTGTAGTTGCAGCAACAGGAAGCACAGGGAGGGGAGTCCAAAAGTGCTGCTAGGTGGGTGGGGAGGGAGAGGAAAGCTGAAAAGGCCCATTTCACTATTAGGTAATTCAAAAAAATTTTTGAAAATCAGTTTAAAGCTTTCTTCTCGTTTCCTGCTACTGAGAGAAATAAATTTTAAAACATAATGAAAAATAAATTGCCAAATGGCAAAACAAGAATAGTTTTCAATAAAATTAAGCATATTCTTTCCTTTTTAAAAGTTAAAAAAATGCAGTGACCAAAGTTCTGGAAACTGTACCAAAAGTGGCAAAGATCTAGGCTGTCTAGGAAGAACAATGCCCCTAGAACGCTGAATCATGTGCCTTCAACATCTGTATTCCTCCTTCAGACTTTCATGTACTTCTGCATTATTTCTCTCCATTCCAAGTGAAGGAATGTTGGGCACAGCATCAATTAGAAGGCTGTGACCTTCCGCACTCAGTGTAATTACTTCTTTTCACAGGTCATAGACACTGGAGTTATCTTGAATCTGTTGGGCAGCTTTTGCTAGTTTTCTAGGTTGGCATGCTGAAGCAAGATTATCCAGACAAGTGAACCTGTCAGAGAGATGTAGTATAATCAAGGTTGACAGTATGTACAAATGATTGGTAAATATAAAGAAACCACAACTTGAAAGAGTTGGAGTAATAAAGAACAACAGAAATTAAAGGCTGGGACTAAAAGCCGACAAATCCCTGGATCTGATGGCCTATGCCCAAGGGTTTTAAAAGAGGTGCCTACAGAGACAGTCAATGCACTGGTTCCCTAAATTCTAGAACAGTCCCTGTGGATTGGAATGTAGTAATCATAACCCCATTATTCAAGAAAGGAGGGAGAAAGAAAGCAGGGAATTATAGGCCTGTTAGCCTGATATCAGTAGCAGGGAAAATGCTGGAATCTATTATTAGGGATGTGCTAACAGGGCACTTAGAAAATCATAATAGGATTGGGCAGAATCAACACAAATTTATTGAAGGGAAATTGCGTTTAACAAATCTGTTAGAATTTTTTGAGGATGTACCTAGCAAGGTGGATAAGGGGGAAAACAGTAATTAGAGTGCATTTGGATTTTCAAGAAGCTTTTGATAAGGTACCACATAAAAGAGGTTATTGCACAAAATTAAGACTCATGGAATTGTGGGTAATATATTAGCATGGATTGAACATTGGTTAATAGACAGGAAGCAGAGAGTAGGAATAAACGGGCCATTTTCGGGTTGGAAGGCTGTTACTAGTGGAATGCCACATGGATCAGAACTTGGGCCTCAGCTATTTATAATCACTATCAAGACTTAGATGAGCGGCTGAGTATAATGTGTCCAAGTTTGCTAACAACATAAAGCTAGGTGGGAAAGTAAACTGTGAGAAGGAAGCAAAGAAGCTGAAAAAGAATTTAGACAGGTAAATGAGTGGGCAAGAGCATGGTAGATGGAGAAATGTGATGTCATCCACTTGGTTAGGAAAAATAAAGAAGCAGAATATTTTTGAACGGTGAGAGACTGAGAAATTTTGATATTGAGGGATCTGTGTGTCCTTGTAGAAGAACCACAGAAAGTTAACATGCAGGGACAGCAAGCAATTAGGAGGGCAAATAGTATGCTCTACAAGGGGGATTGGAGTCTAAGATTATATACAGCTTTGGGAAGAGCACACCAGGGGTACTGACCTGATGAAGGATGTAAGAGCCCTAGAGGGAGTGCAATGAAGGTTCACTAGACTGATTCCAGGGATGAGCGGATTGTCCAATAAGCATAGATACAGTAAAATGAACTTGCGTTTAGAAGAATGAGAGGTGATCTCATTGAAACATTTAAAATTCTTGTGACAGGGTTGATGCTGGGAGGACGTTTACCCTGGCTGGGGAATCTAGAACTAAAGGTCACAGTCTGAGAATAAAGGATTGACCATTGAGAACTGAGATGAGGAGAAATACCTTCACTCAACCTTTAGAATTCTTTACCCCAGAGAGTCATAGAGAGATACAGCACAGAAACAGGCCCTTCAGCCCACCGAGTCCGCGCCGACCATCAACCACCCATTTATACTAATCCTACATTAATCCTATTTTTCCCCTCTCACATCCCCACCTTCCGTCAATTCTCCTACCACCTACCTACACCAGGGGCAATTTTTTTTTTTACAATGGCCAATTTATCTATCAACCCGCAAGTCTTTGGCATGTGGGAGGAAACTGGAGCACCCGGAGGAAACCCACGCAGTCACAGGGAGAACTTGCAAACTCCGCACAGGCAGTACCAGAACCGACCCCGGGTCGCTGGAGCTGTGAGGCTGCGGTGCTAACCACTGCTCAGTCGCTGAGTATATTCAAGTCAGAAATTGATAGATTTCATTTTGATATTTTAAAATAAATTAAAATCCCTGCATATTGCAAAATCCAACTTGAAGATGCATCCTAACCAATACATTGACTACTGTAAGGGTATATCAAAACTTAGATGAGGGGACCAAGTATAATGTGTTCATGTTTGCTAATAACATAAAGCTGTACATCTTCTGCACAAGGAGTTTGTATCAATTGTTTTGACATTTTGTTTAGCGTTTACTATAGACTACTGTGTGGCATCAGTGCTCACAAGAAACACATAGTGGAAAATTACAGACGGGCAGCACCTAATTTTTCATCCACTAATATTAATGGGATCATAAGATTGCGGAATCACCACTCAACCTACATTCACCTCTATGTTGCTGTAATGAATGAGCTTACCTCTGATTCACAGTCTGTGAGTTATTTCAAATGTGACTGGAAATGGGATGAAATATGCAAGGATGCTTTCCAATCAAAAATCAGCAATTCTTGATGATTCAAACACCTCCAAAAATAATAATTTATGCTGCGCGCAACATTCCTTCACTTGTAATGCTTTGGGTTGAAAGTTGCATAAAGCATATTTTTTTAAGAGAGCAGTTGTGTATTGTTCGCAAGACGTTCCATGCATTCTGAATCAATTTAGGTTCATTCTGATGTATGCATCTCAGTAAGTGAGAAATAATTTGCCAAGCATATTTTCATGAAAAAAGTGTGCCTTGAAATATTATTAATCTGACTGGAGTTGACCTAATAATCCTCACTTACTGTTTGAAGCTGTGTAAATTGTGATTATTTGCAGCCAACTACAGTCTGTTCTGTTCTAGTATTAAGGGACAGAATTTTATGCCCTCCCAAAGAGCGGGATGGTGGCAGGGGGAGAATGAAAAATGGAGTGGGAGGCTCGGGGGGCCCTTCCCAATCTGCTCCCACCTCTACCGCCACTTTACGCAGGGCGGTGGAAGTGAAAAACAGTCTGCTGCCCCAGGCCTACCAAGACCCTTCAGTGGCCAATTAAGGGCCACTTAAGGGCCTCCGCTCGCTGCCACGGGGATTTTACCCTTGGCTGGCGGGCAGCCCAGGCCTGAAAAGCCACCTGTTCAAAGTAGGCAGCTTTCCGAAGGCCTGGGAGGGTGCCTTCCTGATCAGGCACCCTGTGCCCGACGGAGGGCTGCCCCTAATGCCCCAACCACCCCCAACGCCCAACACGCCTCCTGTACCCCCAATTGACCCCCATTGCCTCACTGGGGCCTGACCCTCGCCCCCGGCGAGGCCCCAAAAAAACCTTACCGGTTCTCCGGGGCTCCTCGACATCTTCCGTCTTCAGTTGGGTTGCAGTCCCAGCAATGGCCACCACTCCCGGTGGCACTGCCGTGACGGAGAGCTGCTGGCCTGCTGATCGGCCAGCATCTCCATTAGGTTGGACTTCCTGCCTCAATGAGGTAGAAGTCCTGCCTCAGACCAATTAAAGGCCTGGGGATCACAAAATGTGGTCCGGATCCCCAGGCCAGGCAGAGGCCTTTTCAGTCGGTGGACGGCTCCCATCTGCCAAGGGTAAAGTTCCAGCCAAGCACAGCAATACAAAATCTCAAAAGGTTCCTCCACATATCCTCACTGAATCACCTCTTACAACTTACTGTGCTCATATGACAAGGAATGAGCTCCAATCGGGCAAAATAACCTTTGATGTCCTTGCCCTTTTTTATGATCTTGTAGAATCTTACAGAAAGAATAGGCCATTCAGACCATCATGTCTGTGTCAGCTCTTTAAAACAGCAATCCAATTATCCCACTCCCCTGTTCTTTCTTCAGAGCACTGCAAAGCTTTTTCAAGTAAATATCCAATTCCTTTTTGAAAGTTACTATTGAATCTGTGCTGTGGACCATCAGCAGCAGCGGAATTGTATTTAACCACAATCTGTAACCTCAGATTACGGCATATCTCTCACTCTACCATTACCATCAAGCCAGGTGACCAACCCTGGTTCAATGAGGATTGTGGAAGACCATGCCAGGAGTAGCACCAGGCATACCTAAAAATGAGGTGCCAACCTGGTGAAGCTACAACATAGGACTACATGCATGCTAAACAGATGAAGCCGCATGCTATAGACAGATAAGTGATCCCACAGCCAACAGATCAGATCAAAGTTCTGCAGTCCTACTACATCCAGTCGTGAATGGTGGTGGACATTTAAACAACTAATGGGAGAAGGAGGCTCCATGAACATCCTCATCCTTATTGATGGTGGAGCCCAGCAGGTGACAAGGCTGAAGCATTTACAAACATCTTCAGCCAGAAGTGCCAAGTACACGATCCTTCTCAGCCTCCTCAGCATCTGATGCCAGTCTGCAGCCAAGTCAATTCGCTCTCTGTTGTTACAACCGAGGCTGGAGGAGTGCACTTTTAATTCTAGTTCCACTTCTCCACAGGTCACAACATATATTTAATTTTTTTCCTACTTACCGATATGGTCAATCATAGACTCTATTTTCATCCCAGAATAAAACACACCAACCAGGCTTCTTTAATAAACAACCAAATTATCAGTTTATTATACTTCAAGTCTTAACCAGTAATGCAGCAAAGCATAAACACACAGATAGAAATATTAAAGTTCCCTTTTTTACCTTAGCCCCTCACACTCCACACACGCACACAAACACACACACATACACCGGTTAACCGGAAAAATAAAGAGATTTTTGTTTTTAGAGCTCTACTGCAGATGAAATAACTCTCGGGCTGAATACATGCTCCTTCTTGAAGAAACAGCAGATGAGATATGTTGTGTTCCAAAACTGGCACACAGTCTGGCTGCCGAGTACAGGTAGATGGGTCACTGGGATCTTTTAGAACAGTTCTTTTCAGGCAGCATTGCGAATTAATTTAGCTGGCTTTTCTTCAAACACAGGAGACGAGATGAGTTGACACAGTGGACTTCTCAGGGTCTTTTAGAGAGGTGCTGGAAAGCTGAGCTGGGTTGTGGTCTTCTCTCCTTTGGGAATACTCTTCAATCCTTGGAAGTTCTCTCCCTTTTTATACAGTTCAACCCTAACTCAAAACAATTCAAAAGCAAAACCGACAACAGAAGGTCAACCTTTTGACCTCCATCAATCTTGACCTGACACTTCTCTGTAAACAATTTCTCTAGGTATCCAAAGTTCTCTGTTGTTTATTCAGCAGGAAGTCAGGTGGTGTCCCAGAAAAGCTTGTTGTTGTTGCTGGAAGTCAGGTGGTTTCCCAAAAAGGCTTGTTTTCCTCAAAAGACCTCTCAGTGCCCCTTTCAAAAAACATTTTCGGGACTGTTTTTCAAAATCAAGTGGCCTTTACATGACGTCCTTTGAAAACCCCGAAGTTTAACATTTCGTCAATCTTTCAAAAATGAATCCTCAAAAATATATTTAACAAAACACAGAGGCACTTTCGTAACAATGTGCTATTAGAAAATAGTTCAGTGGACTGGATACAGCAAAAGCTATGGACTCTGAGAACATCCGGCTGTACTGCTGAAGACCTTTGCTCCAGAGCTAGCCGCATTTCTAGTCAAGCTGTTCCAGTATAGTTTCAACACTGGCATCTGGTCGATGTAGTAGAAAGTTGCTCAGATATCTGTTATCCACAATAAGCAAGACAAATCAATCTGGCCAAATATCAGACATCATCAAATACCATCAGCCTAATCTCAATCATCAGAAAAGTGATAGAAGGAGTCATTGACAGTGCTATCATGCGGCATTTCCTCAACAATAACCTGGTTCGCCGATGCTCAGTTTGGGTTCAGCCAAGACCACTCAGCTCCAGACCTCAATATAACCTTGGTCCAAACGTGGACAAAAGTGCTGAATTCCAGAGGTGAAGTGAGAGTGACTGCCCTTGACATCAAGGCAACATTTGACCAAGTGTAGCATCTAGCAGCCCTAGTAAAATTAAATTCAATGGGCATTGGGGGGAAACTCTTCACTGACTGAAGTTATATCTAGCATAAAGGAAGATGGTTGTCCTGGCCAATATTTATCTCCCAACCAGCATCACTAAAAAGAGATTATCTGGACATTATCACAAAGCTGTTCATGGGACCTTGTGTGCAAATCGGCTGCCGATTAACAGACTACAGTTAAACAGTACTTAATTGGCTGTGAAGAACTTTGAAATGTCCTGAGGTCATGAAAGGTGCTATATATAAATGCAAGTTCATTCCTCTTTTATAAGTAACTCTCTTCCTTTACCTTCTGCCCCCAAGTTTCATCTCATCATAATTTTCTGTTTTCTTTAGTGTCAGTTTGGCTTAGTCAGTAGCATTCTCATCTTTTAGTCAGAAGACTTTGAGTTTGAGCACATAATACAATTCCAGGAAAGTAACACCAGCAGGGCCGAGTAGCTCTACAGAATATCCCGGCCATCATTTATACAACACTTTATGAGAAGAGACCCGGGAGAATCTCCTCTATATAAATGTAAGTTCTTCTTCTACAAGAGTTTTCATTCTAACTAATTTTCCATTAATTGTGAGTCTTAATTATTCTTAAAAATTATATGTGGCACCTTGTCATATGGCTCTTCAAACACAAGTAAATTATATCCTCTGCATTGGTCTCCTCTGTTCATTTATTTACTTTCTTGAATAATTCTAGTAGGTTCACGGAGGCATGATGCATGGCTTTTTTATTCTTTAACAAATTATTGATCTGCTGTGTCTATTTCTGGGGGAAAAAAAGAGTGTAATACTACAACTGCTGAACTGAACTGTTGAACCCCTATCTCTGGAAGGACCCTTTTCTCATCGGACCTTGGAAGACTGTAAGTGAACTTGGACTGTGTTGAATTGGAAGACCATTCATCGGAAGTGTAATCTGCAAAGATTTTATTTTTTTTTCTCTATTTTTTCAGGCAGCTAATTAAAAACCAAACTACTATTAGTTTGAGTATTGGTATGTGAATGCGGGAGTTAGTTTTTAAATAAGAAGTTATAAGGTCTTTAGATATTGGTTTATCTTAGTAGTGTTTAAGATTTTAGGTTTTTTTTAATAAATAGTTAATTTGTTGATATCTAAAGATACCTGGTTTGGTTCGCTTCATTCAGGGGTTAATAGATTGTTTCAATTCAGCTGCTGCTTTCTTTGATTTGGAAAGATTAAAGATATATGACGCAACCTGTGGAGCGACGGGACTGAATTGACAGTGTGTTGCTCCCACCGCGATCAGAATCATATATTTTGATTGGGGGCTTTGTCCTAAGCAGTCGTAACAGTAGTAAGGAGAGCATTGCAGTGCTGGAGAAAAAGGATGTCCCAGAGGGGTCGAGGACAGAATCAATTTGGCGAGAGCTAAAGAACAAAAAATGTGCAGTTACATTGCTCGGTGTTGTCTATAGGCCACCAGCTACTGGGAAGGACATGGAGGAACAAATTTACAAGGAAATTACAGAGAGGTGCAAAAATTATAGGGTAGTTATAAAGGGAGACTTTAATTATCCAAACATAGATTGGGATAATAGTAGTGTAAAGGGCAGTGAGGGGCAAGAGTTCCTCGCGTGTGTACAGGAAAATTTTCTACAACAGTATGTTGTTAGCCCAATGAGAAAGGAGGCACTGCTAGACCATCTTGGGATCTTGGGAACGAGGCGGGCCAACTGGATCAAGTTTCAGTAGGAGAGCATTTAGGGGATAGTGATCATTGTATCATAAGGTTCAGGCTGACTATGGAAAAGGACAAAGAGCAATCCAGGGTAAGAATAATTAACTGGGGGAAGGCCAACTTCAATGGGGTAAGAATCGAGCAGGAACAAATAAATTGGAGTCAAAAGCTGGCAGGAAAACCGGTAGATGAACAATGGGCTACCTTCAAAGAAGAGATAGTTCAGGCACAGTCAAGTTATGTTCCCTCGAAGGGGAAAAGTAGGGCAAACAAATCCAGAGCTCCCTGAATGACAAAAGAGGTAGAGATTAAGATAAACAAGAAAAAGTGTGCTTATGACAGATGCCAGGTAGAAAATACTATTGAGAACCAGGCTCAATATAGAAGGTCCAAAAGGGAAGTGAAAAAGCAAATAAGAGAAGCAAAGAGAGAGCATGAAAAGAGACTGGAAACTAGCATTAAAAGGAAATCCCAAAGTTTTCTATAAGCATAAAAATAGTAAAAGAGAGGAAAAAAGAGGAGTGGGGCTGATTAGGGACCAGAAAGAGGATTTACAGATGGAAGCAGAGGGCATAGCTGAGGTATTAAATGAATATTTTGCATCTGTCTTTACCAACGAAGATGATGCAACCCAGGCAATGTTGAAAGAGGAGGTAATTCAGACACTAGAGGGGTTTAAAACTGATAAAGAGGAAGTATTAGATTGGCTGTCTGTACTTAAAGTGGATAAAGCGCCAGGGCTAGATGAGATGCAGCCAAGGATACTGAGGGAAGTGAGGGTGGAAATCGCAGAGACACTGGGCATAATTTTTCAATCTTCCTTGGACTCGTAGGTGGTGCCAGAGGACTGGAGAATTGCAAGTGTTGCACCCTTATTCAAAAAAAGGGTGTAAAGATAAGCCCAGCAACTACAGGCCAGTCAGTTTAACTTTGGTGGTGAGAAAACTTCTAGAAAAAATAGGGCACAGATTTAAAGCATTTGCTAAGAGAAGCAAAATTAACATGAGGAAAAACTTTTTTCATGCAGCGAGTGGTTAAGATCTGGAATGCGCTGCCTGAGAATGTGGTGGAGGCAGGTTCAATTGAAGCATTCAAAAGGGAATTAGACAGTTATATGAAAAGGAAGAATGTGCAGGGTTATGGGGAGAAGGCAGGGGAGTGCAACTGAGCGAGGTGCTCTTTCAGAGAGCGGTATGGACACGATGGGCCGAATGGCCTTCTTCTGTACTGTAACTATTCTGTGATTCATGATTCTGTAACAAGATATACCGATATTTTGAATCAAAATTGCTTAGTGACAAGAATTCAAATTGGACTCAATCCTCAGCCAGAATTCTCTGAAATTTCAACTCAACTTGCTTCTGTTTCTGTTATTCTGTTTCTCCACTTCTTGTCCCAACAGTTACAAGCCTTACAGAGATGCACATGGAAAGACAATGGAGCATTTTATCAGCAAGTCCCACAGGTCTCAGTCGGAGCTGCAGCTGTACACGTAAATGTCGTTCATAAACTTCTTATCTGTAACGTCTTTCCCTCAATAATTCTGCATCCACTTTAACAACTAAACACAGAACTTTTCAAATAATTGTATAGCCATGCAAGGCATTATATTATATTAACTGGATTAATCAGAGTCACTTTAAATGTTTATTCCCAAGCTGCAATTTCATCCCAGTTACTAGCTCTGAACTCTCTTCAATGCATTTACACCCTTTTAAAGGTCAGGTCCCCAACCTGTATAATCTCTCCTAATGTGGTCTCACTAAGGATCTATGGAACATTTGAATAACTAGCTTCCACTGATTTCTCACAACCTTTATTTAGGATAAACTACCCTTGTGTTCCATTTTTAAAATACTTGCCCAATAAAATACTTGGATAGATAGCAGTAGATCCAACGAAACCCAGATACACTCAGCTCAATGCTGAAGTGACCATTGGGTGGACGGCAGGCTCGATCCAAACACCCTCCACCCAATGAAAGCAATTGGGTGTTACTTGAACTCCATCAGCAAACTGCTTGTGCATTTGGAACAGCTGCCAATTGGGAAGGGCTGGAAATCTGGTGGCTTCTCCCCACAAAACCCAGCCAGTCCAGGTAGGTTAATGGGGATGAGGGGTAAAGGAGGCAATCATGAGGAAAAGGCACAGAGGCTTACGTGTTAGGGAGAGGGAGTTTTTGTGGTGCTGAGGGCGGCATTAATGCTTCTCTTGACCCCACAAAAATCATTTTAAAAATCCTTTTTCTTACATTTTTTCAGCCTTTTTAAGGACCACTGCTTAGGCAGACAGCTGCCATTGGGTGAAGGGCACAAGCCATGTGGTATACCCACAATTCCGTCAAAATTACATTAGGATGCTTTGGCATCATAGGACCCCAATTTTCATGGGCTATTCTTTAAAATGTGGGTGTGCACGACAAAAAGGTCACAAAAAAGCTAATTCTTTTTTGGGTTTTATATGTGGAGAAACTCAATTCAAGAGCAAGGAAGTGATGTTGAATTTATATACATTTGTTATGTAGTACAAGGTTGTAAAAGGTTAATACTGCAGACAGTGAGAGACCCCTCCCATTGTAACAATCACATGAGATAGGCTTGAGAAGAAAGTATAGCAGCACAAAGGATACTAGCTTAGGTGGCTTGCGGAGAGTGTATATAGTAACTGAAAATAATACAATTTAAACCAGGCAGCTTGACACTGATTGGTCAAGGCATTGCCCTGAGGAATGAACCAGTGAATGCCTGTCACTTATTTTGTTTAGCTGAAACAGGCACAATGTGTGTACACGTTCTGTCTGCAAAAAACAGGGCCCTGTGTATTAATATATGTAGCTTCCAGTACGCGCAAAGGCACACTACGAGCCCAACTGACAATCTTAAATTGGTTGTCAGTGTAATTCTTAGCAAACTGAAGATTATTTAGCAAATAAAAGCAAAATACTGCAGATGCTGGAAATCTGAAATAAAAACAAGAAATGCTGGAAATACTCAGCAGGTCTGGCAGCATCTGTGGAGAGAGAAGCAGAGTTAACATTTCAGGTCAGTGACCCTTCATCAGAACTGTCAAATATTAGAAATGTAAAAGGTTTTAAGCAAGTAAAGCGGGGGGTGTGGCAAGAGATAACGGAAGAGAAGGTGTTGATAGGACAAGGTCACAGAGAATAACTGACCAGAAGGTCATGGAGCAAAGGCAATTTAGCAAATGTTGTCCAATTGCGGAATCACATCACATCACATGTTGGACACTGTGTTTTGATTTCAAACAAAGCTTGGTAGTTAACCATGTTGCTTCCCTTACATTGGTATTCTTGCAAATTGTCCTGATGAGTGCAAGACGAAAAGCTTCAACAAAATGTCGCTATTTTCAACAATACTCAAGTTCTGTATTACCAAACAACTATATTCAAATTAATAAAATTACTGAATTAACATGTACTTACCCAAGATCTTGAGGGCCCGCTGCGATCCTTGGCGCAGCAGCTGGCATTCCCATGTCTTCAGATCCCCGTCCAGGGAAATGAGACGTACACTAGTGGGGAGGAGGGAGGAGATAAGTT
Source organism: Heterodontus francisci (assembly GCF_036365525.1). Taxonomy (NCBI): domain Eukaryota; kingdom Metazoa; phylum Chordata; class Chondrichthyes; order Heterodontiformes; family Heterodontidae; genus Heterodontus; species Heterodontus francisci. The sequence goes on along the minus strand of NC_090378.1, from coordinate 76,200,058 downwards.
TCTTAGTGTTGGCGGTGGGGAGGGGGGGGGAAGGGGAGGATGTGAAATATACGTAATGGGTGTAGGGGATGGTGGGAAGGATTGAACCTTAAACTTTGTGCAGTTTGGAGGGGGGGACGTTAGATGTAAAAGGTAGGTGTTTTTGGGGGGAAAAGGGAAAATAGTACTGTAATTGTTATGGGGGGAGTAAGTAAGCCAGCAGGGTTGACTGCCCTTTAAAAATGACATCAGCGCCTGTGCACAGGCAGCTGACACCATTGCCGGGGATGGACAGCCCGTGCCCTCCACATGATGGGGGGGGGGGGGGGGGGCCACCCCGACTATTTAAATGAGCTGCCATGCTTAAGATCGCAGCGGCTCTTTGGTGTGCGCCTGTGCGGTCGGGCCGCCATTTTCTGAGCGGGCTCAGAGAATCCAATCCCAACCTCTTTATCCTCATATCCCATTTATTGTGCTGAGTTGTCACTCACTTAACTCTCCACACATTGCCATTCACTTTGCCCAACAACAGCTGTCAGGAGGCCAAAGATCCTCAATCTGTTTCCCTGCTATCCTGCTACCATACCAGCTTCCAGTTATCCTTGAAGTTGCTTTGTTTGTTTTCAAAATACAAAGATTTTTAAAATAAGGAAAGAAAATGCCATCTGCCTTTGCCTCTTTTTCTCTGTCCATCTCATAGTTGGAAGCCACTATCACTGACCTTTTCTAATTGCCAACAAAACACAGGGAAATACATTAGTAGACTTCAAAATTCAGTTGGCATTTCTTTTTTAAATTGGCGTAACATTACACAATGATATTTTACAATGGAAGTATATAAAAATGACAGAAGTTGTACTTTGATACAAACACAAAGTCTCTAATTATCTCACTAATGTTTCATTGATAGAAAATGAAAACATTCAGTCCATTCAAACTTGTGAGACAGAGGCAGGTGCGAGAATAGAGAGAGAAGGAGAGAGAGAGCACAAGTACGTGAGAGAGGGAGAAACCAACTTTCCTTATCTTAGTTTGATTTCTTTCTTAAAACAAAACAAGTAGAATTTTACAAGTCCTGCATCTAGTGCAAGCTCATCTCTGTCCAGAAATCATATTTTGTTACTGATATGAAATATTAAAATGCTAGCCATTTAATGTTGGATTCTTCTGAACTACAGCCTTAACTTTAAAGGTATATTTCCCATAAATGTCCACTTGCTAGACAATAACTAAACTCTGACTTGAAGTTCTTTTCATTTAACAATGAAATGCTGCTGCCTAAAGAGACAGCATCCTCTTTACAACAGAATACTATTCACTGCATGGTATAACACCCCTGTAATTATGAACAGCATCCCCAGACAATGCACTGGCTCATAATTGAACAATGAAAGATAGGGTTTGGCAGCTACCTCTCAAGCATAGTGTCAGAAACTCAATTTTTACTTACAGCAACAACGCAGAGCTAGGCTTAAACATATGAGTGAAAACTGTATAAAGAAGTAGCTTGAAAAATACCACAAAAGGGGTTTCTAGGAGCAGTTCCTCCAGTATTACTTAAAAAAATGAGTAGATATGCGAGACGAGTCTGATATTTTTAGGTAGTAGATTCTCAGTGTGCACAAGATTTATATCCCAACCTTGATGGAAATGCATAATTAGCTATCGTTGGAAGGAGATGGAGATTGTGGTAATGGAGTGTCTGGTGTGCGTAAAAACTGAACTAATATTGTCATGGTGATGTCTCATCAACAGCTGCTGCACTCACCAGGAAATATTTTAAATATGTTCAAACCATCAAATTAAATTCCAGACTTATTTTTAATCACACAAACTGAGCTGGGTTTGCAATCCATTTCATAGTTTAATGTGCATATTTATTTGGAAGTATTGTGGTTTATAATTATTCTTTTCAAACCTTTCCCGAAAGAAATCAATCATGGAGCCCTTCAGCTTCATGCAATGATGTGCCCTTTAGAGAACAACTTCAAATCAAGATGTATTGATGTGTACAATAAAAGGTTAAACAGCAGCCAAGAAGATCAGAAGATGCTGGAAAAGCAAATTATCAGGCTGGAAAAGACCCTTGTATGCAGGAAGGAGCTAGGACATGCTCAGGGAAACAAAAAAAAGAGATGGGGATAACAAGTGCAAGTCACATGTTTAAGTATGGACAGTGACAGGCAATGGGTTTGATATATGCCTAATGAAATGATCTATATATATATATAAACATCTGAAAGGCAAATGCATTGGAAAGACAGAAGGTCCAGTTTGATGGAAATCCACAATGGAAGGGAAAACAAAAGAAGGAAAGATATTTGCAGAATACAACAGGAAAATTGAGATGTTGTTGAAGTCAGTTTCAGAATAGTGATGAAGACTGACAGGAGGAAAACCAAGGAATGAGGATGCCATCCTTGAAAATTTTATCCCAACTTCTAGCATAGTATTGTTATATTCAATAAATCAGAATTGGTTCAAAAGGAAATTCACTTTTATGGTTGTCATTATCTCCTAAAATGGTTAAAATGAACTACATAGGTTGTGGGATAAGAAAAGCTAATTTATGGAAGAGTGGATGCCAAAACTGCCAGAGGGGTATAAGATGTCTAACTCAATAACCAATCATCTTAAGATTTCTCTGCCTCACAGTGATACAGCTGCTTTGAGCAACATTAAAAGCTTGAGGTAAAATACTGATTACAGGATGCCGAGAAAAAATTGATCTCTGAAAAGCAATAATCAGCCTATTAGAAACAAGAATGAACATCAAAATCTCACTTCACAGTAGCAGATGATACATATCCATTGTTGGTTTAAGAAGCCCCTCGGACATGTAATTTTGAAATGCAAAGAGGAAGAGCAATGTAGTTGACTATTAAATATGTCAGTCATGGCAAATATCTAAAAATCATCTCTTTTTCATTCTCAGAATGTGGGCATCACTGATAAAACTGCTATTTATTGCCCATTCCTAGTTGTCTTGAGAAAATTATGGTGGTCCTACCATAGTCCCTTTGGTTTTTCTGTAGAAGTTTGATAGAATTAAATGGCTTGCAAGGCCAAGATAGTTAAGAGTCAACCACGTTAGTGTGGGACTGGAGTCACAAATAGGCCAGAATGGGTAAGGGTGGCAAGTTTCCTTCCTTAAAGGGCCTGTTTCAGTGCTGTATCTCTCTATGACTCTATGATAAAGCAAGTGAACCAGTTGGGTCTTTATTGAGGCCATCTTTTTTTTAAATTTCCAATTTTTTTAAAACAAAAAAATTTGAAAACAAAACTTAAATTCTCAATCTGCTGGGATTTGAACTCATATTCTCTGGGATTATTAGTTCAGACCTTTGAATTATTAGACCTGAAGCATAAGTACTACAATACGATAAACATACATTGATCCTTGAAGGATACTTTTACTCCACCAGAGATGCTGACTGTAATGAACTAGTATGTCACTAGAGTGGCATTATTCTTGTAAGCACCTTGACTATGTTGTCAGCCTATTCAACCAAAGGTAGCATCACAACTGAGAATGACCTGTTCTCAACTGACATCCACAGATAGGCACTTTGCAGTTTATATCACTGAATACCAAAAAGGAGCAAGGACCCTTGCAGAGCTCTCCTCACTAGACCTTGGGTACTGTGCTCAATTTTAGTATTCCTACTGGCTATCCTACTGCAAGAGGATAACAATGGACTAGTCAGATGGACAGAGCAGTGGCAAATGGAGTTCAATCCAGAGAAGTGTGAGGTGATTCATCTGGGGAAGGTAAACAAGACAAGGGAAGACACTATAAATGGTAGGATACTGAGAAGTGTAGAGGAACAGAGAGACCTTGGAGTGCATGCCCACAGATCCATGAAGGTGGCTGGACAAGTAGGTAAGGTGGCAAGACTGCATATGGGATACTTGCCTTTATTAGCCGAGCCATAGAATACAAGAGCTGGGAGGTTACACTGGAATTGTATAAACACTAGTTAGGCTACAGCTGGAGTACTGCATGAAGTTCTGGTCACAGCAACATAGGAAAGATGTGATTGTACTAGAGAGGATGCAGAGGGGATTTACAAGGATGTTGCCTGGACTGGAGAATTTTAGTTATGAGGAAAGATTGGATAGGCTATGGTTGTTTTCTTTGGAACAGAGGAGGCTGAGGGGAGACAATACAGATCCTGAAGATAAATGTAGATTTTCCTGCTAAGAAAGAGAGAGAGAGAGAGAGAGATCCTTCCTTTCAGTGAAACACACTTCACCGCTCTAGTTCAAATTGATTGAAGCAAGTCTTTACCCACAGTTAAAAGTTACAGTAATCCAGGTGACCTTCTCTTGCTCCTGCTGTGGCCTAGGAAACAGGTGCTGCTGCTGGCACACTGTGCTCAGTCTTAAAGGCACACTGTTTTAAACAGAGGAGAAATAAACAGTTTTGTGACAGTATGTTAATAGATACCATGAATCTAAAAACATTTTTGTTGTCAAAAAGGTCCTCACTGTGTAATCATCCATTTCTCAGTCTTTTCACTTCTGTAAAGTATGGTTGATACATGCTGATTGATGATAGCATTATTTCCCCTTCCACCCCTCATTAACCTTCTTCCTTGGCAATATTTGAAAGCTTTATAAAAGATTGAAACAATATTTCCCCCCCCAAACACAGCCTCTTACTTTTAAAGTGTGCACACCCCTTTAAGTTGTTTTTTTTTTGAGTCCTGGCAGTTTACATCACTGGTAGTATAGTGCCACTATGTTGTTTTCCATGTAAATTTCCGTTGTCATACCGACCACATGTCAGGGCCCATCAGAAATCTGTGGAAATAGTCAAAAATCTGCAGAAATTCTGGAAAGCTAAAAAAGCATTAAAGAAAACCTCCCCTCACCTGGCATGTGTAAGCAGATTCAATTCTTCTTCTCCCAATACAATAGTTTTTCTGCTTCCTACAGTGTACCATGGACTGTAGGATTGAAGCAGGACTGACACTAGTTCTGCCACCTCTCCTGGACCAATAGTTTGCTTCATTTAGACAAACTCCAAGCCTCTCTCATATTCCGTAAATTTATCAGTGCTCACCATCTTCTTCCAACTACTGACCTTCTCTAATATGCATGGCCAGCCAGTAATGGAGATGCACAAGAGGCCACCTTACCAGCGCACAGCCTTGCAGGTGAACCAGTATGACCAGAGCTCTGGTAGAGAACACCAATAAAACAAACACATTTTTAAAATAAAAAGAGACATCAGTCCCAAAGTGGCACAAATTCAATTTAAAAACTGCCTAGTGTGCTCTTTCCTGTTTAGTATGTCTGATTTACATGGGGACTTGGGGAAAAATAAAAACAGCATTTTGAAAAAGGAGAATCTGCACTGCAGATTTCTGCTGGTGCTGATAAGAGCACAGAACCTTTTCCCCTCATTGCTGTCATCCAGGACCCAGGCTCATTTGTGTCTGTGGTCAAACCTTGGGAGACGACGTGTCCCACTGCAGCAGGCTGCTTGTCTGGCAACCAGCCACAGAGCATTAATGTTTCCTGACAGAACAAATTCAATTCAAGGACACCAAAAATGCTACGCATGCTCTTCTCATTGGTATTTCTTCATTTCCCAACAATCTTCAGTCAGACCACATCTAATGTGCAAGACAGCACGTTCTCTTCAGGAAATGCAAGCTGCTAATCTCAGCTCAGTTCAGGGACACATTTCCCAGACAAAAGCAAACCAGAGACGATGCTCCATTTACCCCTGGTCTGGAGGAGATTGTTAATTTTTTTTATTTCATTAATACCCATAACTTAAATCATGCAACCAACTGCAATATTATCAATTTCAGCCAGTGAGACCATTTGGTACCACAGCACACTTTTTTGGCTTCCTGTCGTGATCATCCATGGACACATTTTTATTGTGTTGTACAGAAAACAGATGCCACTCTCTGGCTTCTGGTCAAACTTTTTAATGGATCACAGCTTAAGAGGCCTTTATCTGTACCCCTCCCCCTCTAGTTGCTATTTGTATCATGGTGTTTTAACAACAATACTGCCTAAAGACACAGATTGATTTCTTTGAGCCTCGACTTAAGAGGCTCACCAATCGGAGAGTCCGGCATGGAGATTAGCATCGCAGAATGGGCATCCTGCCCTTCATTCCAATTCTCTCCCTGTGTCAGGGGCAACATCTGTTTTCGCACACAGATCAGTCAGGAGTGAAAGTAGGGACGGTAGCTGACAACAGTCAGTGCACAGCAAAAATGAAAAATATGGTCTTTATTACAGAACTTTGTTTTTTTGACACATGTTATTAAGGTGAAGCTATGTTTGAGATGATCTGTCCCGTTCAGGCCAAAATGTCGAATTGGTGCAAGCAAACACAGCTTAAGATCACTCAGAATTTCATTTTAGTTTGGTGACAGATCTTTGCACATTGGATTGTGTTTGTCAGTTTAAGGTACAGCTCAGATGCGCTCAGCATTTTACAGCTGTAACAAAGTGTCATGCCTGATGTACAGTGTCTGGTGCACACTAATGAAGTATTAAACAAAAGGTGCCAGCCTTGGCTTAGTGGTATCACTCTCGTTTCTGGCCAGAGACCAGAGTACAAAACAGCTCAGTGCTGCACTGTCAGACGTGCCATTTTTTGCATTAAACCCAAGCTCTCAGATGGATGTAAAAGATCCCATGACACTATTTCAAAGAAGATCAAGTGAGTTCCACCCAGTGTCCTGGCCAATATTTATCTCTCAACCAATATCACTAAAATAGATTATTTGGCTATGATCACATTGCTGTTTGTGAAACCTTACTGTGTGCAAATTAGCAGCCGCATTTCCTACATTACAACAGCAGCTATAATTCTAAAGTATTTCATTGGCTGTAAAGCACTTTGGGATGTCCCGTGATTGTGAAAGCTTCCATATAAATGCAAGTCTTTCTTTCTTGTTCTCATTAAATTGAGAAAAATTTGTATTTATTTGCTGCCTTTCACTACATCCCAAAACACTTCCCACCCAAAGAAGTACTTTTGAAGTATAGTCACTGTTGTAATGTAGGGAAATACGGCAGCCAATTTGCACACAGCAAGCTCTCACAAATAACAATGAGATAAATGACTAGATAATCTGTTTTAGTGGTGCTGATTGAGGGATAATAATATTGGTCAGGACATCAGGAGAACCCCCCTGCTTTTCTTTGACAAGTGCTGCGGGAACTTTAGTGTTCACACCTTGATTAATATTTTATCCTAAACTGTTTTTATTTCCTTTCAAAAAATCTTTACAAGAAATAATTTCTATTTATATAGACTGAGTAATCTACTAACATTTTCACCACTTACTGACCTATTGAATTAGCTGATAAAATCTTCTGTGCTGACAATAGCATGTGAAGTAGTTTTTTGTGCATGGTGGCTGAGTTTGTTGGTAGTACAAAATGTTGATGTTAATGAAATGGGTTTCTGCTGTGCTTTCACTTCTACTTGTCAAGAGGAAAATCATTATAAAAAGATTTGGAAAGGTTGAAGAAACATTTCCTTTCTGTACTCAACAAAAAATCATAGTAGGAAGGAATTGAGAGAAGTGTATTTCCAAGTGTAAAGTAATTGAGATATGGGAAAAGATTAAAGAAGCTTAAGCTGTACTCTCCAAAGAGCAAGTGGGAACCTCATGAATATATACGAAATATTCGTCATTATAAGCATGATAAACCCTGATTGTTACTTCAGAGTAGGCACAGGAAAGTAGGACTAATAAACATAAATGATTACTCAAAGTACATTTGACAGAGAAACCTGGAAGAAGCTCTTTATTCAAAGAGTGATATCAATATTGTGCTCCTGACAAATTCAAGGGCTGTAAGTTCCAAAATTTTTAAAGTATTTCAGTGAATACAAATAGCTGCAAATTGCAAGTCATGCTAAAATCACACTATCAGCAGCTCAAACAAGATATGTTCAGTGTATCCCACTGATAGTTATTAAGAATATGACTAGTAGCTCAGATGTCTTTTTATTAATCCTGTCTTCTCCAGGTATATGAAACATAAACATCACTGATGGGGAAGCAGGTGGATAAAGTATGGGTACTTCAGATCATTTGTACACTGCACAATTGAATTTGTGATTTCTTTCAAACACAGTACTAAATGGTAAACAACTGGGATAAAGACAGCATAAAGTGTTCATCCTTACAAGGTAAATTTCAGTGAGTGAGAAATCTTCACAAGATTCCCAGGAACTCATGGATGTACTAAACACTAAACCACCTATATTCAGCAAATGTATTTTACCAGGGACTAGACCAGATACTCCAGTACTAGCCATATTAAACCACCAGGGAAACTAAAATGCTACTGTTTGGGGGCGGGGAGGGGTGGGGGTGGGGAAGGGGGGATAAAATCACTCAACTCCAACCGACTAATCTGTAAAGAAAGATGTGAATAAGTGCTTGGTGATGTTTCTTGGTGTGATCCTCTCCTCCTCCCCTCTCTGCTTCGCGATCACCACACCACCCTCCAAATACACGTTATATATACTAGCTGAACTCCCGTAACATTGCTCACAGTGAATCAGAATATATCAGGGATACAGAATCAGCAATGTGTGAAAGGGAAAGTGTTACACGTAGTAACTGTGACACCTACAAAAAGTTTGTGCAGTACATAAAACACAAATATTTGACTAAATCAACTCAGCACATGGCATTGAATATACTTCCGTACATTTTTGAAATATAGTTTATTGAAATAAAACTCAAAATGTTTCTTTTCAAGCAATCAGTTTCAAACACAAATTGAATGAAAGAGGCTCAAAAAAAATCAGTGCAACGTATTGGGAAAGTTATATCCTCTGTAAGCCTACAATTGATCAGGGTATCAGAAGCTTCTATCTAAATATAACAATTCAAAGTTGGTCCAATGTAGATTTTTCCAAATTATACCTCATTGGTCCAATTTAAATTGGATTAAATTCCAATTCCAATTTGGTGTTTACAAGCTAATTGATGTAGACAGCTGGGCCATGCTTACACTTTCGATAATAAAAACAAGAAATGCTGGAACCACTCAGCAGGTCTGCCAGCATCTATGGAAAGAGAAGCAGATTTAACATTTCGGGTCAGTGACCCTTCATCGGAACTTTCTGTTGTGTCAAAATAGCCATAGTTTTCTCAAGTTGATTCCTGAGTAAGGGGCACTGAGTGAATGCAACAGCATCTAACCTAAACTGAATTTCTTTAAAATGTAGCAGAAAGGCTATGGGCATATATAATAATCCCAAATGGTTGAATGAAAGTTAAAACCAGAGTTTGTCACACTAATTGAGAACAAATTTGCAGACTGATCCTATCATTTTTTAATTGTGAAGCCTCAAATTGTCAGTTTGCAGCAATACATTAGAGATACAGCACTGAAACAGGCCCTTCGGCCCACCGAGTCTGTGCCGAACATCAACCACCCATTTATACTAATCCTACACTAATCCCATATTCCTACCAAACATCCCCACCTGTCCCTATATTTCCCTACCACCTACCTATACTAGTGACAATTTATAATGGCCAATTTACCTATCAACCTGCAAGTCTTTTGGCTTGTGGGAGGAAACCGGAGCACCCGGAGAAAACCCACGCAGACACAGGGAGAACTTGCAAACTCCACACAGGCAGTACCCGGAATCGAACCCGGGTCCCTGGAGCTGTGAGGCTGCGGTGCTAACCACTGCGCCACTGTGCCGCCCAAAATCTCTGCTTAACTTGAATATTTATTTTTGGACTTCCAATGTTCCACCAATAATAAAGAAGGTGCAATTAAAAAATCCCAACAAAAATCAGAACAGGACAAGACTCAGACTAAAATGTAGTAATTCATTCATCTGCATTCTGGAAATACTACCTCTAAATTTTACTCAACATTGAACAGTTGAGTCAATTAAAGACACTTTATAATTTTCTCAACACATGCAGGCCAGAGTCTAACCTCGCCAGTCTACCAGCAAACATTAACAAACCGGTTTCATTACTGTACAATAAAATGGATAGCCATATCAATAGACGGACTATTAACTATAGCTTATAGTATAACTTCCATGTTATTAAGGCCTCCCTGATCCTTTTGTCAGCAATATGGGCTGGTAATAATTACCACAATATAATCAACCATAGTCACTCAGTAACAGGCTGGGCCTCAACGTAGGTTAAACATTCAACCTTGGTCAGATTGCTTCCAGCTAACCAATATTGCTGGAGATCAGCAGGAGGGTTCTGAAACTAATAACTGAGGAGATGTCATCATAAACAGGCCCAGCTGTTGCTCCATTCTCGATTTTATTTAAAGACTCTTGGATTTATTCACTTTTCTGTTAATTACCCTACTCAAGATGAACTTTCAGGCAGTACCCTCGTTAGGATCAAACTGAATAGTCATACTGCTGTCAACTTGTCATCCTATATCAGAAAACAAATTAATAGACAATGGGAGTCAAATTCCTTTTGACAGTAATTTTAACAAAAAAGTTAGATTTTCCATTTTGTACTCAGTGACTGGACTAAATTTACAAGGAATTTCATCCCCAATAAATCAACTTGAGCAAGGTTAATGTAGGAGCAAAAGGAGAACTCCTTCTCTCAGTTATAATTTATCAGAAGAGAAACTCCAGAGCAGGAAATAATTGCTTGGAGTCAGCATTTGGTTTTCAAAGATTTAAAGATCTGCATTTCACAGGACCAATGAGACTTTAAAAAAATATTCGTATATGTAATGACCTGGAAGTCGCTGCCTACGAGGGTGGTGGAAGTGGAGACGATAAATAATTTCAAAAGGAAATTGGATGGACTTGAGTGAAATAAAGTTGCAGGGATATGGGGATAGAGCAAGGGAATGGGAGTGACTAAATTGCTCAACAGAGAGCTGGCATGGACCCGATGGGCCGAATGGGCTCCTTCTGTGACATAATAACTCTATGACTTAACTTCCCTAACTTTATGTATATTCAGAGATCACAAGATACTTACAAATGAGCAAGTTAATTTGATCCATCTTAATTCACCCATGTAGAGGGATTCTAGCTAAGCCTCCCAACATTGCTGCATCTAATTGTTTCTTACATTATTCCAGCTTTTTTGCTACCACAATGTTATATGAAAATGTTGATAACTCAGTATGTAGGGCTAGCAGTCCTCAAGTTATCTCTTACCAATATTAACTTGTGTCCTCTCTCAGTTTAATTTAAAGCAATATTCTAGATTAACCTTTTCAGTGCCATTTACTAATTTAAATACCTCCTCTCCAGGTTGAAAAGTCCATCTTCAGCTGCTTCATCAATGACCTTCCCTCCCATCATATGATCAGAGGTAGGGATGTTCGGTGATGATTGCACAGTGTTCAGCACCACTAGCGACTCCTCAGAAACTGAAGCAGTCCCTGTCCATATGCAGCAAGACCTGAACAACATTCAGGCTTGGGCTGATAAGTGGCAAGTAACATTCATGCCACATAAGTGCCAGGCAATGACCATCTCCAACAAGGGAGAATCTAACCATCTCCCCTTGACGTTCAATGACATTACCATTGCTGAATCCCCCACTATCAACATCCTGGGGGTTACCATTGAGCAGAAACTGAACTGGACCAGCCATATAAGTACTGTGGCTACAAGAGCAGGTCAGCGGCAGGAATTCTGCAGCGAGTAAAACAAGATACACTGCAGCAACTCACCAAGGCTCCTTCAACAGCACCTTCCAAACACACGACCTCTACCACCTAGAACGACAATGGCAGGAGATGCATGGGGACACCACCACCTGCAAGTTTCCCCCCAAGCCACACACCATCCTGACTTGGAACTATATTGCCGTTCCTTCACTGTCGCTGGGTCAAAATCCTGAAACTCCCCTCCTAACAGCACTGTGGGTGTACCTACACCACATGGACTGCAGCGGTTCAAGGAGGCCCTGAGGGCATTGTTCCTTCCTATGTGAATAAATGGACAATTGTCCGCTTAAGTTTCATTTGCCATTGTTCAACCTACTTGCATTTTGTTGAACTCATTCAGTAGTTTTTGGGTCGACTCCATGCTAATTTGGCATAATTGACAAATTTGAATTCCAGTCATTGATGTAACTTAGAAACAGTTGTGTTCCCAACAGTGAGCCCAAGGCATTCCACTAAATACTTCCATCCACCTAGATATGATTCTTATTAGCACAGAACCAAAGAAGTTTACAACACAAATGGAGGCCATTTAGCCCATCATGTCAGTGTTGGCTTGTTGCTAACATAATCCAAAGCCAGTCCTATTGCCCCAGTATCTCCTCATAACCCTTTATCTTCAGCTATTTCAAATTTTTATGACAAAAGATGCAATGATCTTCACTTCAACCACTCCCCAATACCTGTTTCTACTGAGCTGCCCCATAATTCCCAATTCAAAAAGGAGATATGCACTCGGGTAGTTCAACCATGTTGTTAAGACGTTGAACTGCTGGGATTGATTAGTGTGGGGACTAATGTTTTTCTGTTGACATCTAGTCGTAAACTTAGGATTCCCTCATGTCTTGCAACCTCCTTCAATTGGGGTGGGTAGGATAATTTGGAGGCTACTGTGTAATCAATTGTTGTCAAACAGCAGATGTGATTTTAGCAGGGGAACTGACCAGACTGGTTTTCCTGCCTCAGGTGAATAGCTGTGTGTCACTGAACTCCATTATAAACCATTGAAAGGAAATTCCTCACAAGATAGATACCAATGAAACAGGTCACGCAGACCTTAGCTCATTCATCCACACAAAAAAATGCAACAACTTCTCCCATCACAGTATCCACAAATAATTCCAGGGTTTTCATCTTCACTACATGGAAGCCCATTCCTTGCTTTGATTACTCGGTTTATTAAAAATTTCCTGATATCAATCCTAAATTTGCCATTGGCTAGTTTGAACCTGGGTCCCATTGTTTTACTGTCATGGTTTACCATTCCTATATTTTAGTTTTAGTTTATCATTCCTATATCTTTACCATATACATCTAAGACTAAAAAGGCTCCAGAAATAGTCCCTGGGAATTTTCACTCTCCACCAATGGGGAAGTTGCACAGTGGAGGCTGTGTTCTTTCTTACAGGGAAAGACAAATAAAAATATGAAGCAGGAGAGGAAATCAGCCATGTTTTCTGCCATTCCTCATGGTTGGGGAATTCTATGTGCGGTAGACTTAAAACAATGGAAAATACTGTGGGCTGGACTTTGTTCTCCCCCAGGCACCGGTTTCCATGGCGGCGGGGGGAGTCTGTAGATGTCTCCGGATGAGGCCTGCCACAGACCTCGATGCTGTGAGGGCCCAGCCTGATCCTCCTGGCAGCGGCGAAGGTCCATGGCACTGGGCGATGGGACCTCAATTAAAATATTAAAATCAATAAAATGAATACATTTAAATAGACTTACCTACGATCTTGAGGGCCGTCGCAATCTTCGGCACAGTGATCAGCACTCCCGCACCTTCAAACCCCTGTCCGGGAAAATGTTGCGCCATATTAGTGGGGGGGTGGGGGGTGGTGGTGAGGAGGTACGATTTTCAGTTAAGTAGGGGAGGGGGGGGGGAAGGGATGGTCAAATAAATGTAAGGGATGTAGGGGATGGTGGGAAGGGTTGACCTTTAAACTTTGTGCCATTTTGGGGGGAAAGGCCAGATGTAAAAGCGAAGTATTTTTTGGGGGGGAAGGGCAAATAGTTACCGCAATTGTTATTGGGGGTGGGGGGGGGAGGGGCTTTATAAATTTATTTATTTAATTTTGGGGATAACTTTTTAAAAATTGAAATTTGCCAGCAGGCTGGCTGTCCTTTAGAAATGGTGCCAGTGCCTGCGCACGGGCAGCTGATGCCTTTGCCGGCGACAGACAGTCCACCCCTCCACCTGATTGGGTGGGGTTGTGCCGCCCTGGCCATTTAAATGAGCCACTGCATGGGAGATTGCAACGGCTCTTTGGCGTGTGGCCCACTCAGGCGGGCTGCCATTTTGTAAGTTCACCGTCGATCTCGACGTCGAGCTTTTAAAATCCAGCCCAGTATGTGTCAATAGGATCACATTGGAGAATGTAGATTTTGGGTTTTAATGAGTGATTTACCTCTTGTGCTCAGTGTCAATAACCACGGCCATAAGCAGACTCTGCATCTCCCATGAACCAATGCATTTTTATACCCTGCCCAATACCTAGGAATGTACAGCGAAACCTCAGGAGAACCCTTCCCACCATATTTCAATTAACAGGAATGTAACATGAGCTACCACATAATCTCTTCATCTTCAGCAGACAGATAAATATACACCGTAAAACTCAAGCTCAGGCTTTTAACCAACAAATTATGTACCAGTAAAGGATGTGAATGAATAGTACTGAGCATAAAAAAATAGTGACAAATAATTTAAAATGTTGCTATCCACCACAACACGTCAAATAACAAAGGCAGAATTTTTAGTCGGGCGGGGAGGCCCCATCCACTGGCTGAAAGGTTGGTTATTGAGCCCGCCTCCACCAGGCCTGGGGAGCCAGACTAGTCCACCGGCCCTTAATTAGTCTTGGGCGGACTGCCACCTCCTTGAGGCAGGAAGTCCCGCCTCATGGGCCTGCTGGCCAATCAGCGGGCCAGCAGCTCTTAGTCCCAGCAGCACCACCAGGAGCGGTGGCCAGCCATTGGAAGAAGGTGAATGATGGCCCTGGAAAAAAGGTAAGATTTTAGGGCCTCGCTGCACACAATCATTCGAGCCCTGGTGAGACAAGGGAAGTCGGTTAGGGGGGTGGGGGGAATGTTGTGAGTTGGGGCTTCGGGAACGGCCCTCCATGGGGCACAGGGTACCCAGTCAGGAGGGCTCCCTCAGCAACTCGCAGGAAGGCCACCTGCTTTCATCAGGCGGGCTTTTTGAGGCCTCAGCTGCCCGCCAGTCAAGGGGAAAATACCTGTGGTGGTGGGCGGAGGCCCTTAAGTGCCAGTTGATTAGCCACTTAAGGGCCTTGATTGACCTGGGGCAGGCAGGCCGTATCTCGCCACCGCCCCACATAAATTGGCAATGGGAGAGGGAGGGAGTCGGGAATGAGCCGGGGGGGGGGGCGGTGTTGGTGGGGGGGGGTGCGTAAAATTCCGGCCAAAGTCTCTCCTGTGCTACCTCTCGACATATAATTGATCCTTAAAATGCAAAGTGAAACATTGCCACGAAGTCACTGATGTGACTCTTTTTTTTATTCATTCATGGGATGTGGGCGTCGCTGGCCAGGCCAGGGCAACATTTATTGCCCATCCCTAATTGCCCTTGAGAAGGTGGTGGTGAGCTGCCTTCTTGAACCGCTGCAGTCCATGTGGGGTAGGTACACCCACAGTGCTGTTAGGAAGGGAGTTCCAGGATTTTGACCCAGCGACAGTGAAGGAACAGCAATACAGTTCCAAGTCAGGATGGTGTGTGACTTGGAGGGGAACTTGCAGGTGGTGGTGCTCCCATGCATTTGCTGCCCTTGTCCTTCTAGTTGGTAGAGATCGCGGGTTTGGAAGGTGCTGTCGAAGGAGCCTTGGTGCGTTGCTGCAGTGCATCTTGTAGATGGTACACACTGCTGCCACTGTGCATCGGTGGTGGAGGGAGTGAATGTTTGTAGATGGTGTGCCAATCAAGAGGGCTGCTTTGTTCTGGATAGTATCGAGCTTCTTGAGTGTTGTTGGAGCTGCACCCATCCAGGCAAGTGGGGAGTATTCCATCACACTCCTGACTTGTGCCTTGTAGATGGTGGATAGGCTTTGGGGAGTCAGGAGGTGAGTTACTCGCCTCAGGATACCTAGCCTCTGACCTGCTCTTGTAGCCACGGTATTTATATGGCTACTCCAGTTCAGTTTCTGGTCAATGGTAGCCCCTAGGATGTTGATGGTGGGGGATTCAGCGATGGTAATGCCATTGAATGTCAAGGGGAGATGGTTAGATTCTCTCTTGTTGGAGATGGTCATTGCCTGGCACTTGTGTGGCGCGAATGTTACTTGCCACTTATCAGCTCAAGCCTGGACATTGTCCAAATCTTGCTGCATTTCCACACGGACTGCTTCAGTATCTGAGGAGTCACGAATGGTGCTGAACATTGTGCAATCATCAGCGAACATCCCCACTTCCGACCTTATGATTGAAGGAAGGTCATTGATGAAGCAGCTGAAGATGGTTGGGCCTAGGACACTACCCTGAGGAACTCCTGCAGTGATGTCCTGGAGCTCAGATGATTGACCTCCAACAACCACAACCATCTTCCTTTGCGCTAGGTATGACTCCAACCAGAGAAGGGTTTTCCCCGATTCCCATTGACCTCAGTTTTGCTAGGGCCCTTTGATGCCATACTCGGTCAAATGCTGCCTTGATGTCACCTCTTGAGTTCAGCTCTTTTGTCCATGTTTGAACCAAGGCTTCTTGAGGTCAGGAGCTGAGTGGCCCTGGCAGAACCCATACGGAGTGTCACTGAGCAGGTTATTGCTAACCAAGTGCAGCTTGATGGCACTGTTGATGACACCTTCCATCACTTTACTGATGATTGAGAGTAGGCTGATGGGGCGATAATTGGCCGGGTTGGACTTATTCTGCTTTTTGTGTACAGGACATACCTGGGCAATTTTCCACATTGCAGGGTAGATGCCAGTGTTGTAGCTGTTCTGGAACAGCTTGGCTAGGGGCGCAGCAAGTTCTGGAACACAGGTCTTCAGTACTATTGCCGGAATATTGTCAGGGCCCTAGCCTTGCAGTATCCAGCGCCTTCAGTCGTTTCTTCATATCACGTGGAGTGAATCAAATTGGTTGAAGTCTGGCATCTGTGATGCTGGGGACTTCAGGAGGAGGCAGACTAACTACTGGTGTAAAGTCATCATTGAAAACATTATTCAGAGTTCTGTAAAGGTATATTGAAACATGGAAATGTTGAAAACTGTTATTCAGCCTCAGAGAATGCAGCTTGTAAATCAAGTTCTACTGCACATGAGGGTGCCCCGACAGTACACCATTAAAATAGAAAAAAATCCTGTTAATTCCACTGTCACTCAGGAGAATTTCAAACCAGCTGGCAATAGCACAATACGTCTTGCAGAGACAGACAGCATTCAGTGTCTTTTGATGAGTGCAGAATTATTTTTGGTTTTTTCATTCAAATTTTATTTCAATAGGAAGCTTATTATGTTCTACAATTGAATTCTAAGCCAAGTGCAGCAGTTGCAAATACAAATGTCCTCCTGGTTGATAATTAATCTTTCTGGAAGTTCTGATGTGCACTGTAACTATGCCTTTCCTTTCTGGAATACCAAGGTTGCATCTAGTGAAAAACTTTCACTCATTTTTTTTTCCCAAGAAGTGAGAAGTAGGGAAAGAGCCAAGAATCATTGTACAAGTCATCATCTTGTTGAAGAGTACGACAGAAGACAAAACAAATGAAGAAGCGATGATCAGATAGAATCAACCTTAGATTGTTAAATCCTCAAAAATATTGAAAAGAATGGCAAAGGGTGCTAAGGAGTTCCAACAGTTTTAAGGTTCTGGGGGGTAAAATCCAAATAATGACTGAGACAGAGAGATAGATTCAAAAATGAACATTTCAACTCTGGAAAATGCTCACATTTCAACATTCCTACTCTTAGTAGATTAATTTGACATATATCGTTGACAACTCCATCCAGCGCCTGAGAGGCAATAAGAGATTCTTCAAAACTAAAAAACTCTTGTCTACACTCCCACCCATGATCCTGCTGTGCCCCAATATGCGAGAATCATCTCTTGCATCACAGCCACCCACAGTTTTCTCACTAGTTTTACTGAACAGTATTGTGCCTCAACCTGAATTTTAATGCTTGCAATTTATTTTATAACATCACTTCTCTCAACAACCTCTCCCCACCCTCTAAAAGTCATTTAAGTTACATTTTGACTACAGTTAGAACCAGAGAACTCAGGTTGTTGTGTACTCCAGGGTTGATGCTGAGAGGATGTTTCTCCTTGTGAGAGAATCTAGAACTAGAGTCACAGTTTCAACATAAGGGATCTCCCATTTAAGACAGAGAGGAGGAGGAATTTTTTTCTCTCTGAGCGTGGTTAATCTTTGGAATTTTCTTCCCCAGGAGCAGTGGAAGCTGGGTCATTGAACATATTCAAGGCTGAGTTAAATTGATTTTTGAACTACAAGGGAGTAAAGGGTTATTGGGGCGTCAGTAGGAAAGTGGAGTTAAGGTCACAGTCAGATCAGCCATGATCTTATTGAATGGCAGAGCAGGGTCAAGGGGCTAAATGGCCTACTCATGCTCCTATTTCTTATAATTTTATGATGTTGGGGGGGTGGGGAGGGGGAATCTCTCTACAGGTCAGCCTTTGGTTGCACCTCCACACAGGCAGGCAAGTAGGGGGCCCCTGTAGGCCTGCCTGGAGTGTTGGCACCCTGGCCTGCTGCTGGGTGCTGAGCTCAAGGCAATTAAATTCTCTCGCCATGTTGGGAAACTGGAGACCATCTAGAAAATCCTAGTCTGCCTCCTAAATTTACCTTTAACAAGGCTCTTGATGAGCCTAATTGGCTGCCCGCCTCCACTGCCGGCTCAGGACCTGCCTTGGCCAAAATGACCAACAGTTGGATTGGAGTCGGGAAACCGGCATGCCGTCCCATGCCAGTATTTTCGGGCCCCGTCCACCTCTGTTCCCAGCCTCAGCGGGGCCCGATTATCCTGCCCAGGGAAGATGTCTGCAGGTAAAACAAAGAAGGCATGGCTTGAGGTTTCCCACAGGGTCAGCTGCTGGAGTGTGGTACCATGCTTGTGGATTCAATGCTGAAAACAGTTTAATGATCTAAGCAGGGCAGGAAGGGTGAGTAGAGTGGCACATTCTCCCATATATGTGCAGCACCCCAACCCCATCACTCTGCCTTCTCAAGCCTACTCACACCTTAGGAAGGTTTTATTGGCCTTGGAGCGAGGGCCACATAGGTTTACCAGAATCATACCTGGACTCCAAGAGTTAAATTACGAGGCGAGATTAGACAAACTAGCTTTGTATTCCTGGAACGGAGAAGGTTAAGCGGCGATTTGGCAGAGGTTTGCAAGATTTTAAGGGGAACAGATAGGGTAGATGGAGAGAGACTATTTCTGTTGTTTGGAGAGTCTAGGACTAAGGAACATAACCTAAAAATTAGGGCCAGGTCTTTCAGAAGTGAAATTGCGAAACACTTTTACACGCCAAGCATGGTAGAAGTTTGGAATTCTCTTCTGCAAATGACAATTGATGCTCGATCAATTGTGAATTTTAAATTCTAGATTTTTGTTATCCAAAGGTGTTAAGACAGGGTTGTCCAACCTTTTCGCAGCGGGGTGGGGGTGGGGGCGGCCAGATTACAATTTTTGTCTGACATAGGGGGCTGGTGAGACTATTTCGGAAAGATAAAGGCATTCAAAATTTAGCTTACTATTAATCAAAACAACAACAATATATGTATTTTTGTGAAGAAGCTTTAAATGAGAAGATTAATTTATTGATTTACTTTCTCATCACTATGTTGGACACTGATTTAGTGAGATACTGGGCATTTTTCTGCTTGCACAAGTAGTCAATGTTTGCCCACACACTTCTTGTAGCGATGCAAAGTATTCCAGATAGATGTCTATCTGTCAGGAGGGATCTTGATCACTCCCTCACCCTCTCCCTTTCTCTCTGTTCCCCCCCCCTCCCGTCTGTCCCCCTCTCTCTCTCTCTCTCTGTTCCTCTCTCTGTCCCCCTCTCTCCCTCTGTCCCCCTCTCTCTCTCTGTACCCCCCTCGCTCTCTGTACCCCCCTCGCTCTCTGTACCCCCCTCGCTCTCTGTACCCCCCTCGCTCTCTCTGTCTCCCCTCCTCTCTCTGTCTCTGTCCCCCCCCCTCCTCTCTCTGTCTCTGCCCACCACCACCCCCCCTCTCTCTCTGTGTTCCCCCCCCACTCTCTCTCTCTCTCTGACAGTTGCAGGGAGCAGGAGGTTTCAGCACAGCAGCTTTGTGGTTTGTCAGTTTTTAAAAAAAATTACATTAGTTTCACAGTTGACAGCTGCTGACATTGGGAATAGCTGAACTTCGGACAGATTCAGGGTTTTCCGGTGGGTTCTGACTTTTTTTTTGAAAAAACCCGCTGAAAAACCCTGAATCTGTCCGAAGTTGGGAAAGCGCTGTTCCCAATGTCAGCACCTGTCAGCTGTGAACCTGACTTGCAATATTTTAAAAAGCCAGTCTGAAAGAAGACAATGGAAAGTTTCTCATCTCTGAAATACATCCGCAAGCCGGATGGAAACCTTTGGGCAGGCCGGATCCTGGCCTGCAGGCCGTTTGTTGGACAATCCTGCATTAAGGGATATGGGGCAAAGAGGGGTCTATGGAGTTAGGTCACAGATCAAACATGATCTCATTGAATGGCGGTACATGCTCAAGGGGCTAAATAGCCTACTCCTGTTCCTATTTTCATGTGTATTTATCTCTTTTCATCGCACACCCACTAACCTCTTGCAGATAACAGCCTGGTGTTGCATTGATTGCTAGTATTTATCCTCACAAAATACAACCCACCCTAGTTCCCCTCCCCCTTTTCATGCAGTTCTCAGAGAAGCACTGCTTAAGGAAACTTTTGATTCTCTGTGGTTGGTGAACAAGAGATGGAAGTGAAGTTAGTCAAGCAGTAAGACAGGAAAACAGTATCAACATCATAATGGTGTCACCCAATTTGAACAGATTCAAGAGGCTACTATCTGCTTCAGACAGGAGCTCCGGCTACCAGGAATTATGCCCCACTAGAAGATCAGATGAGTTGCAAAATCAGTGATAACTAGGAGGAAAACAGACACTTTGAGCTGAATTTTCCCATGGGTATTAGGAACCCGACATCGGGACCACATGTGGGTCCTGAGCCAGTGCTCGTCGCCAAGGCGCCCACAAGTGCAACCTCACATGAGGTGGGCTCCTAATTGGCCGCTTCACCATTCGCTATCCAATTAAGAGCAGCAAGCGAGTTCCCGAGGCGGGAGGCCCAATGAGAGGGACTGCAAGACTAGATGGCTGGCAACCCCACTGGGAGAGGTGAGTGCTGCTGAGACAGAACGATGAGGGCACCTCAAGATGGAGGTGCTCTCAGAAGCCTGCTGAAAATATAAAATTAAAGAAGGCCCACAGTTGTTAGGGCCATTAGTGTGAAGGAGAAACCCCTGCACAGAAATGGTTTTGGCTCATTTATTGGGCCAATGAGAGGAGGCAGCGATGACCCTCCAGTCTGCCATCGGGAGGCCGCCTGCTAGTTGCTACCAGCCTCTGGACCCAGCAGGGGGCCGGTCTGAAGTGGGAAAATTCTGGTGGATTATGACAATAGCCTCTAAGTGGCGCCTTGATTGGTTGCCTGCCTCCGTCGAGCGGGTTACCAATTCCCACAGCAGCTCATCCAGAGGTGGGACACAGTGTCTGGGAGCCATCCTGATGCACAATTATCTGAATTTCCCCTCGACCCCAACTCCGAACCTGCCTACTCCTCTGTGGCAAAACTATGCCCTTTATTTTCAACTTGTCGCTACCCCATTTTCAAGTGCATGCAGATGCAAAGGCACTCAAAGCTGCAACTCTCTCTATGTCGATGTTTTCAGTTGAGGTTGGCCAGGTTTATTTTATTTTTTGCATTGTGTAGGGAAAAAATTCTATTCACTGATAAGGAACATGTCTGCCTCCAAAAGAAGTACAACTGTGGCAATAAACATCCCTTTATGAATCCTAAATATACTGGATAAAATTGGCTGCTTTAATCTAGAGTCAATTCAAAACATCTGAAAGTAAACCTTGTAAAGTCTCCTGTTCCCTCTGGAGATTCACCATGGGTAAACGATTAATTCCCAAGGATTACTATAGATAAGCGCCAACTCCATTTAGTTCCAGATTGCAAGGACACTGTTGGACAGGCCAGAAATGATGGTTGCTTTCTATTTGGTCTATTTTAGCTTCGCTATTAGTTCTGAAAGTATATGGTTTCAGTAGATGCACTCAAACACATCGATGTCAAACAACCATGCATTGGCACAGCATAGATGTTACAAACATATAATCTAGGTTTGTAAAAAGAAAAACAATACATCAGTGTAACAGACATTATGTTTTCCACATTATTGTAATGAATATAGCTCAAGTTATAGGTAACTCAGTCACTGTATGATGGCATCTGATGATATATCCACAAAACATGTGGAATAATATCAACAAATTTAATATTAGGATTGTGCAAAATCAATTTAATTAATCATGCCAAGAAGCCAAAAGTTGGTGGGGGGAAGGGAAGCTGCTTTGAGGCCGGGAAACCCAGAAGAATGAGTTTCCCTCGGGTCCTGCTGAATTTAACAAATTTGATTTACATTTTTGTTCCCATTTCCCAGTCACAGATTGAGGTGCTGCCTGGCTGATGGGTGGGTATGCCTTCAGTACCAAGCTGGGCACGAACAGGAGGGAAGGAGGGATCGGAGGCCTCGTGAGAAGATTGGGAGAGTAAAGGGAAATAGGAAGAGGCAGAGCGAGAGTAGAAGAGTTGTGGAGGAGATCAAAAGGATCAGTGGGAGGAAATCAGAAGGATTGGTGGGAGTGTCTGATCATCGGGGGTAGGTGAAACTGCTAAGAGGAGGCTGGAAATGCAAACTTCAATATCACCATCTAACTTACATGCAATAGAGGTACATTGCACATGGAAACTAAGATGTTCACAGGTCCCAACAACAATGTCATCATGTTATACTTTCTGAAGCCAAGCTGCATTATTTATGTGCCCCATTAACTGGTAAATAGGTTTGAATGCCAGTCTCAAATGATGTTCTCATTCGGATGTCCTTCCAGTTAATGAGCTGCCTATCTAAGTTAGATTAGATGCAGGAAAAACAAAGTAGTGTATGTATCAAACTAACAGAATGGAGGGGAAAATATAATGGGTTGTAATTTAGTATACTTTATTGACCAGCTTAAATATCACCTCTGTCGTCAACCATTCGTATCCATGGCACCCGAGTCAGTGCCTAAGTATGTAGCCTAGGTGAAAAAAAAGACAAAAATACCTTTTTAAAAAGTGCCCACTGCAGCACAAGTGCTTCCCTGGATTGGTGAATTGCTACTGGTGTAATTCTCGGGGGAAGAGAGAGTGCGAGAGAGAGAGGAACAGAGGTCAGCAATATGTCCATGGTAAAAGATTTTGAGGTCCATAACTGGTAATTTCAAAGATGAGAAATTTCCCATTGGCTTGTTCAGGCCGGCTTTTAAAAAAAAAAATCGCAAGTGTCAGTTTCACAGCTGATGCTGACAGATGCTGGGAGAGGGAACAGCAGTTTCTGAACTTCGGACAGATTTAGGGTATGCCGGCGGGTTTCGACTTTTTTTTTTAAATGCCCTCCAGAAAACCCTGAATCTGTCCGAAGTCCAGAAACTGCTGTTCCTGCTCTCAGCAACTGTTGGGAAGAGGGGGAGGGAAGAGGGGAAGGTGGGGGGGAAGGGAGAGAGAGGGGGGAGGAGGGATGGACACAGAGGGAGGAGAGAGAGAGAGGGGAGATAGATGGACACAGAGAGGGGATAGGGATTGATAGTGAGGGAGACAGCGAGCAAGAGGGGAGAGAAAGATTTCAATATCACTGTGGACAGATGGACATCTATCCGGATTCT
Source organism: Heterodontus francisci (assembly GCF_036365525.1). Lineage (NCBI taxonomy): Eukaryota > Metazoa > Chordata > Chondrichthyes > Heterodontiformes > Heterodontidae > Heterodontus > Heterodontus francisci. The sequence continues at coordinate 76,176,431 of NC_090378.1, read as the reverse complement.
CCGCATTGTTCCATCAGGTGTGCGGGCAGACATTGACTACTGGTGCAAGCAAAAACAATGCCAGGTACTCACTAAATAGGGAGAAATGTGTTTTAAATCGAACTGTTTTGATGGCATTAGATTGGCTATATACTTTATATACAGATTAATTGCCCCCGTGTCTGTGGCTGAGTCAATAATTTTGTCAAATGTCCATGGTGCAACATATTGGTACCTATCCCTGGAGAGGAAGTGAGAGCAAACGAGCATGAGAGAGTAAATGAGAAAGAGGGAAAGGGAGAGAGACCGAGTAAGTGAGAGGGAGAGAGAGCACGGACGAGTGAGAGAGTGAGTGTGCAAGATAGAATAAGAGTGAGAGTGCAAATGGGCAAGAGAAAGAGGGAGAGCGGGAGAGAGAAAGGAAGAGAGAGAGGGAGCACAAAAGCAGAAGCTGGGGTTAAAAAAAGGAAAGATTTTTTACATATTGTGACAGGATCATCATTATAAATATGTTTTTGTTGAATGCATCTACAGGTACAATGTTGCTGCACAGTGACCAAATCAATGCTTGCCACAGAGGAAACAATTCAGACTGATACTCATCTTTGTGACCATGTTTTAGACAATGAACTGATTGTTTAAGAAGGTGCATATTGGACAAATATAAATTAGTTCCAATTGTAAAATTAATGTATTTAGACAGTTGGACTTGCTTCTGACCTATTTGCAGCATCTGCATTATGTACACAGCGTGAAAGAAATGGAAAAACTGGAAGAGGGACAGAGCTTGTTATACAAAGCAGGAAAGAGAGGATGTGAAAACTGATGCAAAGAAAACAGCAAAATGACATTTCAGAGAAAGAGAAGACAATGGACAGAGCAAGACAGCCAGTAATCAATCATAGCATTGATATAATTCCTTTGCTCCTTGGTCAGGATAAAAACAACAGCACTTTGCTGCCAACAACCCTGCTCAATTAAATGGATGAGAAGTGGAACCTTCCTCAGTCTGGGTGCTGCCTTCACGCAGACATTTCAGCACAGAGGACACAGTCACGACTTTCATGATCAGAACAAAGAAGTCATGCACCAGATCACTGTTACTATGATTTATTACACCCTCAGCAGACAGAAACAACTTTATGTTCTAGTCTGGTGACATGATGCAAACACTGTGAAAATAGTCCAAAACAAAGTACAACTATTTTAATTCATTAAATATTGCAATTTCCACTTTCTTAGTTTTATCTTAAAACAATGTACATTAGACAACAGCCCACTGTCCAAAAAAGGGCAGCTTATTCATCACTATACAGAGGAAGACCATTCAACTCATCCTTCCATAGAAATCTATGAACCCTTATGACACAGCAGGATCTCTTGATGCTGCTGGTACAAAAATAACACAATATCATTAGAAGTTATTACTTTGTGACACATTGGGCTAGTTAGTGATCAGGAATGAGAATGCTGGATAATTTTCCCCCTCCATAGTCTTGGGACACGAGAACAAATTGTGGCATCTCGACCACTTTCCCAATTGATATTAACTCAGAGGCAGAGAGGGAGCAGGGAGCTGCTTTTGAGGCTGGGAAACCGGGAAGAATGGGTTTCCTGAAGGTACTGCCAAATTTAATGGCAGGACCTGATTAGCAACTTTTACCTCCATTTCCCAACCGCAGCTAGCTGTCAAGCGGGTAGCCTGAAACTTGCTGGTCTTCCAGCGCAAAGGGTTGTCCACGACTGAATGTTGCAGACTGGCACATTCCAAGGTCCAGGACTACGTGCTGAGGGACGCACTAAAGCTTGGGGCAGCCGCGGCAAAGGCTCAGTGGGGAAAGACCACTGTGTAAGGTCCTCCCACCAAAGTGAACTGAGGGGCTGGATCCATGGAAAACCCCTCGGGCTGTATCCAGAAAATATTTGTTTGCTGCAAAAAGTACATGGCAGGTAAAATGAAATGGAAGGGTTGTGAGGCAACTCACTCCTGTATTGAAGGAAACTGATCTCCTTTGCACTCTTTGTATTGTTGACTTGGTGCTGTTTTTGAACTGTTTTGTAATGTATTTTTTACAGCTTTTTATGAATAAAGTATATTTTGGAAATAAAAAAAAAGGTAGGCCTTCAGCACCAGGCCAAGGCTGGGGAGTGGAGAAGGGGGAAGAGAGGGATCAGAAAGGAGGGGGAGGAAGACCAGAGGCCAGAGGAAAGATCAGGGTCTGGAGCTGGGTAAGACCAAAGGCTTAGGGCACGATTGGAGGGTGGAGTCGGGGGGAGATCGGCGGCCTCATGGCAGAGATTGGAAGAGTTGCGGGTGATCGTAAGGATCGCGGGGATTGGGAAAGCTGGTAAAGTGAATCCAGCAGATAAATGGAAAGGCACCTACCTCCTGGATCCAGCAGATAAATGGAAAGGCACCTACCTCCTGGATCCAGCAGTCCTGATCTTCCTCTATCTGCCGAGTTTCCGGAGGCCCGCAAAACTCAGCTGCCAGGGTTAAATTTAAAATGGTGGCTAAATAGGAGGCACACAGCCTTTAATATTTGAATTGTCAACCTTCCTCCTGGACTGGTTTGGTTTCCCCACTTGGCGGGTTGGGGGCAGGTTGGAGGGGGTCGGGATTCAGATTTTTAACAATTTAACATCTTGCCTGTTTTTGGGGGTTAAAACTTCCCCCCCCCCCTCCAGCCCCATGACTTTCTAATTTATTAAGCAATAGCCATTGAAGAATCCCTGTTATAGAATGCTTAACACGACCCACTACTAATCAGGAATGTGTACCAGAGGCATTATAAATAGGGCATTACAAACAGCAGTGTCTTTACCACAAACACATACACTTGAAACACTGCAACCGACTTGTGACTTTGCTCAAGCTGTCTGATGGGCTTGTTTTAAGGAGAGGTATATCGCATGGCTGTAATGAGTTCTTTGGGATTGCTGCAGTGTTCCAATGAACATCAACGCAAGCTCGAGGAACAGCATCTCATTTACCAATTAGGCATACTACAGCCTGCCGGACTGAACACTGAGTTCAATAATTTTAGAGTATGACGGGTCCCCCTTTTTATGCTTATTTATTTTTTCTTTTTCTCTTCCTTTTTTATTTGCACATTTGCACTGGAATGCTGACTTGGGGCTGCATTAGAGTGCTAAGGTGGGAGTTTTGTGACTGAGGGAGTTCGGTGAGGAGGGAGCGAGGAGCTCCTTTCATTTCCTACCTGTCCTCAAAGAGCGTGAGGGGAGCCGAGAGTTTCCAAAGAGCACAGCTGACTAGTCAGTAAGTCCTGGTGGGTATTTTTCAAACTGGATTGAATTGTAAGTCATTGTTTCAGCAAGACTTAGTTGATTTTTTTTTTATTATAATAGTCTTCTAAAGTTTTAAATTTAAAGGGTTTAGTCATGGCAGGAGAGCTTAAAGCTGTGGTTTGCTCCTCTTGCTGCATGTGGGAATCCGGGAACACTTCCAGTCCCCGGGACCAGCATGTGTGCAGAAAGTGTGTCCAGCTGAGGGTCCTGGAATCTCGGGTTTCAGAGCTAGGACGGCGGCTGGAAACACTGTGCAGCATCCACGAGTCTGAGAGCATCGTGGATAGCACGTTTTGAGAGGTGGTCACACCGCAGCTGAAGGGACTTGAGGAAGGAAGGGAATGGGTGACCACCAGGCAGTCCAACAGAAACAGGCAGGTAGTTCAGGAGTTCCCTGGGGTCCCGCTTGCAAATTGGTATTCCATTTTGGAGGCTGATGAGGCTGGTTCCTCCAGGGAGTGCGGACAGAGTCAAGCTTCTGGCACCACAAGCAGCCTGTCTAACAAAGGAAGGGGGAAAGAGAGGAAGAGCAATAGTAATAGAGGATTCTATAGACAGGGGAACAGATAGGCGCTAGTGTGGCCGTCAATGTCACTCCAGGATGGTGTGTTGCCTCCCTGGTGCCAGGGTCTGGGATGTCACTGAACGGCTGCAGGGCATCCTGAAGGGGGAGGGTGATAAGGCAGAGGTCGTGGTACATATTGGTACCAATGAGATAGGTAGAAAGAGGGATGAGGTCTTGCATCAAGAATTCAGGGAGTTAGGCAGTAGACTAAAAAGCAGGACCTCCCGGGTTGTAATCTCTGGATTACTCCCAGTGCCACATGCTAGCGAGTATAGAAATAGGAGAATAGCACAGATGAATGCGTGGCTTAAGAGTTGGTGCAGGAGGGAGGGTTTTAGATTCCTGGACCACTGGGACCGTTTCTGGGGAAGGTGGGACCTGTACAAGCGGGACGGTCTACATCTGAACCAGAGGGGGACTAACATCCTTGCTGGTGGGTTTGTTAGTGCTGTTGGGAGGAGTTTAAACTAATTTGGCAGGGGGAGGGAATGCAGACTCCGAGCAGAATAGGGACACAGCTAAACACAGGAAAGCAAACAAGTCAGAGGGAATACAGCGGAAGTAAGTTTCAAGGCAGTAAGACCAGGATGGATGGCCTCTACTTTAATGCCAGGCATATTGCAGGTAAAACGGATGAGTTAAGGGCAAGGATTGACACGTGGAATTGTGATATAGTAGCCATCACGGAGACATGGTTGAGGGAGGGGCAGGATTGGTAGCTCAATATCCCGGGATATTGAATCTTAAGGCGAGACAGAGGAGGGGGTAAAAGAGGAGGGGGCATTGCAATATTAGTTAAGGAGTCAGTTACTGCAGTAAGGAGAGATGATATCTTGGAGGGGGCATCAAACGAAGCTTTATGGGTAGTGTTTAGGAATAAAAAAGGGACAGCCACATTGCTAGGTGCTTATTATAGACTCCCAGATAGTCAGCGGGAAATTGAGCAGCAAATATGTGCCCAATTCGCAGAGGTGTGTAAAAATAATAATAGGGTAATTATATTAGGTGATTTCAACTTTCCCAACATTAATTGGGATAGTCATCGTGTTAAGGGCTTAGATGGAGTGGAGTTCTTAAAATGTATACAGGAGAACTTTTTAGCTCAATATGTAGAGGATCCAACAAGGGAGGGTGCAGTGCTGGACCTAATTCTGGGGAATGAAGCTGGACAGGTGGTTGATGTGTTGGTGGGGGAGCATTTTGGTGATAGCAACCACAACATGGTACAATTTAAGCTGGTTATGGAGAAAGAAATAGACAAGTTGCAAAAAAATGTTTTAGATTGGGGGAGAGCGAATTTTAGTAAAATAAGGCAGGATCTGGTCAAGGTAGACTGGAAAGAGTTACTTGTCAGGAAATCTACAGAAGAGCAGTGGGGGGCATTCAAAAAGGAAATGAGGAGGGTACAGGCCCAACATGTTCCCTCAAGGGTAATAGGTAGGAGCAACAAGCCCAGAGATGACCAGAAACATTTAAGGTACGATGAGAAGGAAAAGAGAGGCTTTTAGCAAATACAAGGAGAGCAAATCAATGGAAGCATTAGTGGAGTACAGAAAGTGTAGGATGGAGCTTAAGAAAGCAATTAGGAGAGCAAAGAGGGGATATGAGAAAGCTCTGGCTGGTAAAAGTAAGAAAAATCCCAAGATATTCTATAAGTATATCAACGGGAAGAGGAAAGCCAGGGAAAGAGTAGGACCCATTAGGGACCAAGGGGGAAATCTGTGGGCGGAGCCAGAGGACATTGGTAGGGTGTTGAACAAATTCTTCACATCTGTCTTCACCCAAGAGAATGCGGATGTAGATATGGAACTTAGAGAGAGAGACTGTGAGGTTCTTGAGCAAATTGTCATAGGGAGTGACAAGGTATTGGAAGTTTTGGCAGGCTTAAAAGTGGGGTCAAATTTCCAGGTCCGGACAATTTGTGTCCCAGGATGCTGTGGGAGGCAAGGGTGGAGATTGCAGGGACTCTGACCCAAATTTTGATTTCCTCTCTGCCCACAGGGGAGGTGCCGGAGGACTGGAGAATAGCCAATGCGGTCCCACTATTTAAGAAAGGTTGTAGAGATAAGACAGGGAACTACAGACCAGTGAGTCTCACGGCAGTGGTAGGGAAACTATTGGAGAAAATTCTGAAGGAGAGAATCTATCTCCACTTGGACAGGCAAAATTTGATTTGGAATAGTCAGCATGGCTTTGTCAGAGGGAGGTCATGCCTAACAAATTTGATTGAATTTTTTGAACATGTGACCAGGTGTGTACATGAGGGTCGTGCAGTTGATGTAGTTTACATGGATTTCAGCAAAGCCTTTGACAAGGACCCACATGGGAGACTTATCAAGAAAGCAAATGCACATGGGATACCGGGTAACTTGATAAGGTGGATTCAAAATTGGCTTAGCTGTAGGAAACAGAGAGTGATGACAGACGGCTGTTTTAGTGACTGGAAGCCAGTGTCCAGTGGCGTACCACAGAGATCTGTGCTGGGTCCCCTATTGTTTGTCATTTATATAAACGACATAGATGACAATGTGGGGGGTAGGATTAGTAAGTTCGCGGATGACACAAAGATTGGCCGAGTGGTTAACAGTGAGGCTGAGTGTCTTGGGTTACAGGAAGATATAGACAGGATAGTCAAATGGGCAGAAAAGTGGCAGATGGAATTTAACCCTGAAAAGTGTGAGGTGATACACTTTGGAAGCAGTAATGTGACACGGCACATTCAATGAATGGCCTGACACTGGGAAGTTCCGAGGAACAAAGGGACCTTGGCGTGTTTGTCCATAGATCTCTGAAGGCAGAAGGGCAGGTTAATAGGGTGGTGAAAAAGGCATATGGGACAATTGCCTTTATTAATCGAGGCATAGATTACAAAAGCAGGGAGGTCATGTTGGAGTTATATAGAACTTTGGTAAGGCCACAGCTGCAGTACTGTGTGCAATTCTGCTCGCCACATTATAGGAAGGATGTGATTGCATTGGAGGGGGTGCAGAGGCGATTCACCGGGATGTTGCATGGGATGGAACATTTAAGCTATGAAAAGAGAACAAAAGAACAAAGAACAGTGCAGCACAGGAACAGGCCATTCGGCCCTCCAAGCCTGCGCCGATCTTGATGCCTGCCGAAACTAACACCTTCTGCACTTCCGGGGCCCATATCCCTCTATTCCCTTCCGATTCATATATTTGTCAAGATGTCTCTTAAACGTCGCTATCGTATCTGCTTCCACCACCTCCCCTGGCAGCAAGTTCCAGGCACTCACCACCCTCTGTGTAAAAAACCTGCCTCACACATCCCCTCTAAACTTTGCCCCTCGCACCTTAAACCTATGTCCCCTAGTAACTGACTCTTCCACCCTGGGAAAAAGCTTCTGACTATCCACTCTGTCCATGCCGCTCATAACTTTGTATTGTCGCCCCTCCACCTCCGTCATTCCAGTGAAAACAATCCGAGTTTTTCCAACCTCTCCTCATAGCTAATGCCCTCCAGACCAGGCAACATCCTGGTAAACCTCCTCTGTACCCTCTCCAAAGCCTCCACGTCCTTCTGGTAGTGTGGCAACCAGAATTGCACGCAATATTCTAAGTGTGGCCTAATAAAGGTTCTGTACAGCTGCAACATGACTTGCCAATTTTTATACTCTATGCCCCGAACGATGAAGGCAAGCATGCCGTATGCCTTCTTGACTACCTTATCCACCTGCGTTGCCACTTTCAGTGACCTGTGGACCTGTACACCCAGATCTCTCTGCCTGTCAATACTCCTAAGGGTTCTGCCATTTACTGTATACCTCCCACCTGCATTAGACCTTCCAAAATGCATTACCTCACATTTGTCTGGATTAAACTCCATCTGCCATTTCTCCGCCCAAGTCTCCAACCGATCTATATCCTGCTGTATCCTCTGACAATCCTCATCATTATCCGCAACTCCACCAACCTTTGTGTCGTCTGCAAACTTACTAATCAGACCAGCTACATTTTCCTCCAAATCATCTATGTATACTACAAACAGCAAAGGTCCCAGCACTGATCCCTGTGGAACACCACTAGTCACATCCCTCCATTCAGAAAAACACCCATCCACTGTTACCCTCTGTCTTCTGTGTCCATCCAGTTCTGTATCCATCCTGCTAGCTCACCTCTGATCCCGTGTGACTTCACCTTTTGCACCTGTCTGCCTTGCGGGACCTTGTCAAAGGCTTTACTAAAGTCCATATAGACAACATCCACTGCCCTTCCTTCATCAATCATCTTCGTCACTTCCTCAAAACCTCAATCAAATTAGTAAGACACAACCTCCCCTTCACAAAACCATGCTGTCTCTCGCTAATAAGTTCGTTTGTTTCCAAATGGGAGTAAATCCTGTCCCGAAGAATCTTCTCTCATAGTTTCCCTACCACTGACGTAAGGCTCACCGGCCTATAATTTCCTGGATTATCCTTGCCACCCCTCTTAAACAAAGGAACAACATTGGCTATTCTCCAGGCCTCTGGGACCTCACCTGTAGCCAATGAGGATGCAAAGATTTCTGTCAAGGCCCCAGCAATTTCTTCCCTTGCCTCCCTCAGTATTCTAGGGTAGATCCCATCAGGCCCTGGGGACTTATCTACCTTAATGCTTTGCAAGACACCCAACACCTCCTCCTTTTTGATAATGAGATGACTGAGACTATCTGCACTCCCTTCCCTCGGCTGATCATCCACCAAGCCCGTCTTCTTGCTGAATACTGATGCAAAGTACTCATTTAGCACCTCGCCCATTTCCTCTCGCTCCACGCATAGATTCCCATCTCTGTCCTTGAGTGGGCCAACCCTTTCCCTAGTTACCCTCTTGCTCTTTATATATGTATAAAAAGCCTTGGGATTTTCCTTAATCCTGTTTGCCAATGACTTTTCATGACCCCTTTTAGCCCTCCTAACTCCTTGCTAAAGTTCCTTCCTACTGTCTTTATATTCCTCAAGTGCTTCATCTGTTCCTAGCCTTCCAGCCCTTACAAATGCTTCCTTTTTCTTTTTGACTAGGCTCACAATATCCCGCGTTAATCCAAGCTTCCCGAAACTTGCCAAACTTGTCTTTCTTCCTCACAGGAACATGCTGGTCCTGGATTCTAATCAGCTGACGTTTGAAAGACTCCCACGTCAGATGTTGATTTACCCTCAAACAGCCGCCCCCAATCTAAATTCTTCAGTTCCTGCCTAATATTGTTATAATTAGCCTTCCCCCAATTTAGCACCTTCACCCGAGGACTACTCTTATCCTTATCCACAAGTACATTAAAACTTATGGAATTATGGTCACTGCTCCCAAAATGCTCCCCCACTGAACCTTCGACCACCTGGCCGGGCTCATTCCCCAATACCAGGTCCATAATGGCCCCATCCCTGGTTGGACTATCTACATATTGTTTCAAGAAGCCCTCCTGGATGCTCCTCACAAATTCTGCCCCATTCAAGCCCCTAGCACTAAGTGAGTCCCAGTCAATATTGGGGAAGTTAAAATCACCCACCACTACAACCCTGTTACCTTTACATCTTTCCAAAATCTGTCTACATATCTGCTGCTCTACCTCCCACTGGCTGTTGGGAGGCCTGTAGTAAACCCCCAACATCGTGACTGCACCCTTCCTATTCCTGAGCTCCACCCATATTACCTCGCTGCATGACCCCTCTGAGGTGTCCTCCCGCAGTACAGCTGTGAGCTGTGAGCACAGAAGACTGAGGGGTGACCTGAGCAAGGTGTACAAGATTATGAGGGGCATTGACAGGGTGGATAGGGAGCAGCTGTTCCCCTTAGTTGAAGGGTCAGTTACAAGGGGACACAAGTTTAAGGTGAGGGGCAGGAGGTTTAAGGGGGATTTGAGGAAGAAACTTTTTTACCCAGAGGGTGGTGACGGTCTGGAATGCACTGCCTGGGAGGGTGGTAGAGGCAGGTTGCCTCACATCCTTTTAAAAGTACCTGGATGAGCACTTGGCATGTCATAACATTCAAGGCTATGGGCCAAGTGCTGGCAAATGGGATTAGGTAGACAGGTCAGGTATCTTTAATGCATCGGTGCAGACTCGATGAGTTGAAGGGCCTCTTCTGCATTGTATTATTCTGTGATTTGGTTATTTTATTTTAGGTTTTTCAGTTTGTTTAGTTTGTTTCCACTGTGCTTACCCACTGTTGTTTTTTTAAAATGTTTTTTTATGTTTGTGCTTGGAGTGCTCTGTGCCTTACAGTCATTCACACCCTCTCTGTACTAATGCTTTTCTTTCAGCACACACCATTAACATACCGTTCGCCTTTGTTCCATGACCGTCTGGTCAGTTATTCTCTGTGACCTTGTCCTATCAACACCTTCACCTTTGTTATCTCTTGCCCCACCCCCACTTTACTTGCTTAAAACCTTTTACATTTCTAATATTTGCCAGTTCTGAAGAAGGGTTACTGACCTGAAACATTAACTCCGCTTCTCTCTGCACAGATGCTGCCCGACCTGCTGAGTATTTCCAGCATTTCTTGTTTTTATTTCAGATTTCCAGCATCTGCAGTATTTTGCTTTTATTATATGAGTTCTTTCCTGTTGTCTGATGCAACATAAATGAGATGTGAGGAGTCCAGTTGGTTGAGGATCTCAAACAGGTTTATTTACATCTGGACTATAATATACAGTACATAGCTAATTATTTACAGAACCTTACTCTGGGAGTTACAGTTGCAGAGTGACTCTGGCTTGTAGTCACATGACTATGTCCTGGTACTTAACTCATTAGCTTACTAAGATCTTAAAGGGACATCACTCTTAAAGGCAATCATACAACAATGGCTACCTGTGATACATACCCTCCATGTATGTAAGCATGAATACCAATTTATAATGTACAGACAACGTGACCTATTACTGTCACTCATGACTAATGCTATCATTATCACTGATTTTTATCATATGGCTCTGCTATTAAAATCTGTGGTGAATATCCTGACACCAGAAATTCTTGAGTGCATTAAATGACTGAAATACGGTTAGGCTATGTTAATTATATTGTATTGATATGGCCATTCATTTAGCCACTGTTCTCCAGGGACTTCTAAGCATCCATTAAGTGCTAATGTTACAGATCTGAGAGCAACCAGTTAACTCAGTATAGACTGGGGATAAAGCCTGGTACCTTCTTAATGTGCATGATTTACATTTCCTCAGGGAAAAGCAGTTACCAACTGGGTAATTGTTAACCCAATCTGTACATTTAGGACTCTGTGTGCTCTGGGCTTCTACTCTAAAAGATCTAAAAGTGCAGCAGTGGGCAAACACAGGGTTCCCGGATCATTGGCTTTGTTCTGCTTTTGGTGGAAATATAATTTTTCACAAGAATTGTTACTGGCTTTACCTCTGGCTATTGTCAAGAGCAGTGTCAGGAGCCGAATATGGTGCTCTTGTACCAAAACTGGTGCAGCAACATAAAAGCACCTCAATAGTAAAGAGCCTTGATGCTGGAACTGGAGTAGAGAGAGGCAGAGTTGTAGACAGAAAGTAAGGTAGAGAGAGAGTTTATATAAACACCATTACAATATCTGCTTATCTGTAGGTGCTGCAAAGAAAAATGTTTGCTGATCCCTTCCATAACCTTTAACAAAAAACACATTTTAACTGGAGGTCTGATTAAAGCCAGTCTCCAGGTAACTGTTGATTTAATATAATGTTTTCTTCAAGTACAGTTTATCTTCCAACAGTTGCTGTAGTTTTTTTTTTAAATGTTGATGAATCTTTGCTCTAATTTGACAAGCTGACCTAAGGAAATTTGTCCAATACAACAACTTATTTTATATAGTGCCTTTAACGTAATAAAACATCCCAAGGTGCTCCACATGTGTTATAAAACAAAATATGACATCGAAACACATAAGGAGATATTAGGTCAGATGACCAAAAGCTTTGTCAAAAAGGTAGGTTTTAAGGAGCTTCCTAAAGGAGGAGTGTCTTAAAGGAGGAAAGTGAGGTGGAGAGGTGGAGGGAGGGAATTCCAGAGCTAAAGTCCTAGGCCAGAATAAGAGGAGTACAGATATCTCAGAGGGTTGTGGGACTGGAGGAGATTACAGTGATAAGGAGGGGAGAGGCCATGGACAGATTTGAAAACAAGGATGAGAATTTTAAAATGATTACCTTAAATTGTCATAATTAATTACAACTATTATATAATTTCTAAGAATATAACAAGCAGGAGTAAGGCCACACAGTGCCTTGGGTTTGCTCCACCATTCAGTAAGATCATGGTTGATTTCAACCTCAACTCCACTTTCCAGCCCAATCCCCATATCCCTCGATTCCCTCAGAGTCAAAAAATCTATCGATCTCAGCCTTGAATATATTCAACCATTGAGCATCCATAACTCTGAGGTAGAAGATTTACAACCCTCTGAGTGAAGAAATTTCTCTTCGGCTCAGTCTGAAATGGCCAATGCCTTATCCTGAGACTGTGCCCCCTAGTTCTCCAGCCAGGGGAAACAGCCTTTCAGCTTCTATCCTGACAACCCCTCTAAGAATTATATATGTTTCAATGAGATCACCTATCATTCTTCGAAACTCCAGAGAGTGTAGGCCCATTCTACTCAATCTTTTCGCATAGGACAACCCCCTCACCCCAGGAATCAATCTAGTGAACCTTTGTTGCACCCCCTAAGGCAAGCATAACCTTCCTTCGGTAAGGAGACCAAACATGCACATCGTAGTCCAGCTGTGATCTCTGTATAATTGCAGCAAGACTTCCTTACTCTTGTACTCCAACACGCACCCCCCCGCCCCCACCCCGTGTAATAAAGGCAAACTATTTACCTTCTTAATTGTTTGCTATAGCTGCATGTTAACTGTCAGTATTTCGTGTAAAAGGACACCCAAATCCCTCTGAACACAAACATTTAATAATCTCAGTTAAAAATTATTCAGTTTTTCTATTCTAACTACCAAAGGGGATAACCTCACATTTACCCACATTATACTTCATCTGCCACATTCCTGCTCACTCACTTCACCTATCTCTATTCCTTTGCAGATTCTGTGTCCTCCTCACTGCTTACTTTCACACCTAGCTTTGTATCATCAGTGAATTTGGATACATTACACTCTGTCCCTTCATCTAAGTTATTAATATAAATTGTAAATAGCTGAGGCCCCAGCACTAATCCCTGGAACTAGTAACAACCTATCAATCTAAAGATGACCCGTTTATTCTGCCCTCTCTTTTCTGTCCTTTAACCAATCTTCTATCCATGCTCATATATTACCCCCAATCCCATGAGCCCTTACCTTTTGCAGCAACATTTTGTGTGGCACCTCATCAAATGCCTTTTAAAAATTCAAATTTACTACATCCACTGGTTCCCCTTTCTCTACCCTATTAGGGTTTTTTGAGGATGTAACTAATAGACCTGTCAAAAACAATTTCAGTTTCATAAACTATGTTGACTCTGTCTAATCATATTTTGTTTTTCTAAATGCCCTGTTAGCACTTCCATAATAATGGATTCCAGCATTTTTCTGATGTTTGATGTCAAGCTAGCTGGTCTGTAGTTCTGTGTTTTCTCTCTCCCTCCTTTCTTGAACAGCAATGTTACATTTACTAACTTCCAATCCACTGGGACTGTTCCAGAAGCTAAGGAATTTTGGAAGATCACATCACTATTTCTGCACCCACTTCTTTTAGAACCCTTGGATGTAGACTGTCAGGTCCAGGGGATTTGATGGCTTTTCATCCCATTCATTTATTCAGTGCTTTTTCTTTACTAATACTAATTCAATTCCTCGTTCTCATTATGCCCTTGATTCCCCACTGTTTCTGCTATATTTGGGTGTCTGCTACTGTGAAGACAGACACAAAATATTTGTCAAATGCCTCTGACATTTCCTTTCTCTCCATTATTGCCCATTATAAATTTCTCACGTCTCAGCCTCTAAGAAACCCACATTTACTTTCACTACTCTTTTCCATTTTACATAAGTGTAGACGTTCTTGCAATCTTCTTTTATATTTCTTGCTAGTTTACTATAATATCCTCGAGGCGGCCAATATCCCCAGCTTATACTCACAGTGGCGCAGTGGTTAGCACCGCAGCCTCACAGCTCCAGCGACCCGGGTTCAATTCTGGGTACTGCCTGTGTGGAGTTTGCAAGTTCTCCCTGTGTCTGCTTGGGTTTCCTCCGGGTGCTCCAGTTTCCTCCCACATGCCAAAGACTTGCAGGTTGATAGGTAAATTGGCCATTATAAATTGTATAGGTAGGTGGTAGGGAAATATAGTGACAGGTGGGGATGTGGTAGGAATATGGGATTAGTGTAGGATTAGTATAAATGGGTGGTTGATGGTCGGCACAGACTCGGTGGGCCGAAGGACCTGTTTCAGTGCTGTATCTCTAACTAACTAACTACTGAGTCAGCGGCGCTTGAGATGGCTTGGCTTGAGATTAATTTTCTATAGCAGTATGTTTCCACTCCAACAAGAAAAGCATAGCTAAACCTGGTTCTTGAGAATGAGGTGGGCCAAGTGGATCAAATGTCAGTAAGGGAACATTTAGGGGACCAGGATCATTGTATCATAAGGTTTAGGTTGTCTATGGAAAAGGACAAGGAGCAATCCAGAGTAACACTAATTAGCTGGGGGAACACCAACTTCAGTGGGGTCGGAATGGATCTGACCCAGATAAATTGGAATCTAAGGTTGGCAGGCAGAACGGTAACTGAACAATGAGCTGCCTTTAAAGAAGAAGAGGAATTTCAGGCACAGTCAAGATATATTCCCACAAAGGGGAAAGGTAGGGCAAACAAATTCAGAGCTCCCTGGATGACAAGAGATAAAGGTGAAGAAGTAAAAGTGTGCTATGTCAGGTGGTCAGGTGGATAATACAACCTGAGAACCAGGCTGAATATAGAAGGTTCCGAGGGGAATTGAAAAAGCAAATAAAAGAGAAGCAACAAGAGAGTATGAGAAGAGGCTGGCAGCTAACATAAAAGAGAATCCAAAAGTCTTCTATACGCATATAAATATTAAAAGGGTGGTAAAAGGAGGAGTGGGGCCGATTAAGGACCAAAAAGGGGATTTATGCATGGCTGAGGAATTAAATGAATACTTTGCATCTGTCTTTATCAAGGAAAAAGATGCTATGCAGGTCATGGTGAAAGAGGAGGTAATTCAGATACTAGAAGTGTTTAAAATTGATAAGGAGGAGGTGTTGGATAGGCTGTCTGTACTTAACGTTGATTAGGCACCAGGATTGGATGAGATGCATCCAAGGATACTGAGGGAAGTGTGAGTGGAAATAGTGGAGAATTGGCCATAATTTTCCAATCTTTCTTAGATTCAGGGGTGGTGCCAGAGGACTTGAGAATTGTAAATGTAACACTCTTGTTCAAAAAGGGTGTAGAGATAAACCCAGCAACTACAGACCAGTCAGTTTAACCTCGGTGATCGGCTGGCTTCTAGAAATGATAATTCAGGAAAAAACTGGTATAGGAACATAGCAGCAGGAGTAGGCCATTCAGCCCATTGAGCCTGCTCCACCAATCAATATGATCATGGCTGATCATTCACTTCAATGCCTTCCCTTTATGTCATTGGTATTTAGAAATCAGTCAATCTCTGCTTTAAACATACTCAATGACTGAGTTTCCACAGCCCTCTGCGCTAGAGAATTCCAAAGATTAGTAATCATTTGGACAAATGCAGGTTAATTAAGGAAAGCCAGCACAGATTTGTTCAGGGCAAATCATGTTTAACTAACTTGCTGGAGTTTTTTGATGAGGTAACAGAGAGGGTTGATGAGGGTAACCCTGTTGATGTGGTGGAGCATTTGGTAAAATGCCACACAACAGGCTTGTCAGCAAAGTTAGAGCCCATGGAATAAATGAGACAGTAGCAACATTGATACCATGACAGGAAACAGAGAGGAGGGGTTAATGGATATTATTTGGACTGGAGGAACGTATATTGTGGAGTTCCCCAGGGGTTGGTGCTCGGATCCCTGCTCTTCCTGATATATATTAATGAGCTAGGCCTTGATGTACAGGGCACAATTTCAAAATTTGCGGACGATACAAAACTTGGAATTATTGTGAACTGTGAGGAGGATAGTGTAGAACTTCAAAAGGAACATAGACCGGTTGGTGGAATGGGCGGACAAGTGGCAGATGTAATTTAATGCAGACAAGTGTGAAGTGATTCATTTTGGTACACAGTGTAACGAGAAGCTTTTTATGTTGTCTGATGCAACATAAATATGATGCGTGGAGTCCAGGTTGTTGAAGATCTCAAACAGCTTTATTAAACAGCTAACTAATATATACAGTACAGAGCTAACTATTAACAGGGCGTACCTCTTGGTGCTACAGTTACAGAGTCAGACTGGCATGTGGTCACATGACTGCATCCTGGTACTCAGCTCATTAGCATACTAAGATCTTAAAGGGACATCACTCTTAAAGGCAATCACACAGAATACACAGAGAGACAGTATAAAATAAAGGGTACAATTCTAAAGGGGGTGCAGGAGCAGAGGGACCTGGGTGTATATGTGCATAAATAATTGAAGATGGCAGGACAAGTTGAGAAAGCTGTTAATAAAGCATACAGCATCCTCGGCTTTACCAATAGGTGCACAGAGTACAAAAGCAAGGGTGTTATGTTAAACTTGTATAAAACACTAGTTTGGCCTCAACTGGAGTACTGTGCCCAGTTCTGGGCACCACACTTTAGGAAGGATGTGAAGGCATAAGAGAGGGTGCAGAAAAGATTTACGAGAATGGTTCCAGGCTTGAGATCATAAGATCATAAGAACTAGGAGCAGGAGTAGGCCGTCCGGCCCCTCGAGCCTGCTCCGCCATTCAATAAGATCATGGCTGATCTTTTCGTGGACTCAGATCCACTTACCCATGTTCTCACCGTATCCCTTCAGTTACGTAGATTGAAGAAGTTGAAACTGTTTTTCTTGGAGAAGAGAAGGTTGAGAGGAGATTTGATAGAGGTATTCAAAATCATGAGCGGTCTGGACAGATTAGATAAGGAGAAACTGTTCCCATTGGTGGAAGGATCAAGAAGATTTAAGGTAATTGGCAAAAGAAGCAATGACGACATGAGGAAAAGCTTTTTCGCGCAGTGAGTGGTTAGGATGAAGAATGCTTTGCCTGGCAATGTGGTAGAGGTACGTTCAATTGAGGCATTCAAGAGGGAATTGGATTATTATCTGAAAAAGGAAGAATGGGCAGGGCTATGGGGAGAAGGTGAGGTGTGGCGCTAGGTGAATTCAGTCCTTCAGAGAGCAAACACAGACATAACAGGCTGAATGGCCTCTTTCTGTGCTGTAACCATTCTATGAAGTACTGGAGGAACAAGCAACCACCCCTTCCCCCTCTGCACCAAATTCCCATTCTCACTAAATTCCCAACTTCTACACTCTGTTTATGAAGCACTTTGTTTATAACCACTCTGTGGCATCACTGCTAGTGTGCTTTTGTGGAAAGAAGTTGTGTTGGTGGCATTCAGCATTAGCTCTGACTCTCCCTACAAATTCTTCACTTGTTTTACCCTGCATAATTTCTGTTGCCTGTGTCCTAATTCCTATCGAGTCCTGTGCTTTTAAGCAATGCCCTGATTTTAAAATTCCCATCCTCATTTTCAAATCACTTCATGGCCTTACCCCTCCGTATCTCTGTAATCGCCAACCCCACAAACCTTCAAAAATTTCTGCTTCCCTCCAATTCTGGCCTCTTAACCATCCCCAATTTTAATCGCTGCCAAGGTCCTAATCTCTGGAATTCACTCCCTAAACCTCCCCAACTCTCTACCTCATGTTCCTCCTTTAAGATGTTCCTTAAAACTAATTCTTTGACCAAGCTTTTGGTCATCAGCCCCAACATCTCCTTCTGTGGCTCAATGCCAAATTTTGTGAGGTAATACTCCCGTGAGGTGCCTTGGGATGTTTTATGATGTTAAAGTTGCTATATAAATATAAGTTGTTGTTGTTAAATTCACTTGCAAATCCTCAACTGAGCTCTTCTAATGATACATTTGGTAGCTGCACTACCCAGCACTAAACTGTGCTGCAGGCATCAGGTCCCAGGTTTGATTCTTCGTCTGTGCTGAGTTGGCAAATGGAATTGAGTTTATCTTACCTATTCCAAACTCTAACCAATACTTTGATTGTGATTCTCCCAGTGTTAAAGTTAGTTTATATCTGGAAGGAATAGCTCTTTAACATGCCCCTTTTTTCAATGAAACTGCGATAGGAATGAGATGCCAGCAGAGTATTATTAATGAATGATCCACTATCAACTGCTCCCTCCATTCCCATACTTTGGGATGAATTTTATTGAGGTCGCGATGTTGGGATCCGCGGTGGGGGTGGGGGGGGGGGGGGACACTGGGGCGAGAAGATCGTACCGGCAGTGGCCTGCCACAGAGCCCGACGCCAGGAGTGCCAGGCCCAATCTTCCCGGCAATGGTGAGGCTCCATGGAGGCTCCCTTGCCGCTCGGCAACAGGACCCGACTTTATATATTTAAATAAGGAGCATGAATGCATTTAAATAAAATTGACCGCTATCTTACTGGCTGTCCACGATTTTGTGTGCCTTCACTTTCCCATCCAGGGAAAGCTGGTGCCACCAAGGTGGGGAAGGGGGGAACTTAGGATTTTTAGTGTAGTGGGGTTGGGGGGGGTATGGAATCCAATCAACATGTGTAGTGCAGGGGAGGGGCGAAGGGGTCACCTCTGCACTTTGAACAGTTTGTGGCGGGGGGGGGGGTGGTTGGCGAAGGTCAAATCATCCATGTAAGTGCTTTTTGAGGGGGGCAAAGAGCAACTATTATATGCAAGTGCTATTGGGGGGTGGGGGGGGGGGGGAAGAGGCATTTTTTTTGCGGTGTACTGGAAGGGTACGGGTTTCAATATTCTAATTTGGAGACAGGGATGGCAGCCCTTTAAAAATGGCACCAGCACCTGCGCAGTTGCCGGCATCACCGAACCCGCCTTCACCATATGATTTCGGGGGGGGGGGGAAACGTCCGCGTGTGCGGGCCGCCATTTGTTTTCGCCCGCCGCCACTCCTGGCGGGTGGAACATTAAATCCAGCCCCTTATCTATACATAAGTGAGTAGCAATGGCGACTGCTCAGTTGAGAGCCATTGTCATTGCCAGTCAGTCATGTCTGTTCCCTTAGCGCCTCTCAGCCCTTAGATGAACCTTGTGTTCTGAGGGACAAAATTTCGGCCATATGCAATGCATGAAAACTGACAGCAGTGTATTGAAGAAGCAACTGTGGGGCACCATGGAATGGTGAACCCAGCTTCATTTTCACAATACCCCACACAATCCAATTCTCAGTTTCAGCTTCATCACTATTAAATTGAGGCCAGTCACTGTCCTGGGAGGGCAGTCACTGAATCACTCATTGATATTGTGCCTGCTTCGAAGTAAAATCGCCACCTCAGTCAGGAAAACCAGAGAAAGTCATTTGAAAAGTGAAAGAGAAACAAAAAGGTTTCCAAACTACAATTAACATGTGGCCAAGACCTGTAGCCCCAACAATGTTTCAAGGGTACATGGGCAGAGATTTCAGTATTTGATGTGGATAGGGTATTGCGGAAAAGCTGCACAAGCACTGCCTCATGTCACCCCCAGATGATTTTCCAACATGCTTATGCTAAACCTAGCGGCTGGTTTCAAAATCACGCATTTCTGTTGGAAAACATGATGAAAATTTTGTCCTTCAAAGTACAAGACTGTCGCAGGGGCACTCAGGGAACAGACATCAGCTACCGCAACAATGAAGGCAGATAAAATATGCACTCTGTCTGGTGCCCAGAAAAATTCCATTTGAACAAGCAGCAGTAATGCTGCTACCACCAACCATTAACAAAAAAGTGAAGGTCACCCCTGTCATCTGCTGCATATACTGCAAAGGGTCACATGTATGTATGTATGTATGTGTATATGTACATATATATATCACCTGTCATAGCACTTACTCCACGTAATGCTTTTGTTGAATTAAAGTCTCTATTTGTGAATAGCCAGAAGAAGGTGGCTAAAATTACTGCATAGAAATCACATCAATTCTTTCAATTTCCCATTTAATTGCATACTAAAACCATCAGTATTTCAGTAATAAAAGCAAAATACTGCAGATGCTGGAAATCTAAAACAAAACAGAAAGTGCTGGTATCAGAGCCAGAGACAGTCGCTGAGGAAGGAGATGTGGCTGTGAAAACAAGTTTTGGTAGACACCTTATCAAACACCAGGAGGGAAATAGAAAGCAATGAAGGTGAACAAGGTAAAAGAGACTAATGGAAATCCCAGACAGCAGAGCAGAACTTCAAGGTAGGCATTCCTGGAAGAGAGGTGGCAGTGAATTAAACAAGAAAATAAAAGCAAAATACTGCAGATGCTGGAAATCCAGCACTTTCTGTTTTTACATCATTATTTCAGTGCAGATTTGGGATCATCAATCTTTAATATGCATAAATGATTAGATGTAACAATACATGGAAAGGTTTCTGTTTTAACTCAGGTACCAACTAGTTTCTAGCCACGAAATGTACACACACTCCTAATGGACCTATGGACTGGGCATCTGTAGCACTAAATGAGCACTGCTTATACCAGTAAGACTGGCCATAACTCAGGGGCTGGATTTTGTGCTGGAGGCAGGCTCCCGCGCTGGGCCAAAAAGGTAGGGGGAGCGCCGCCTCTGCCCTCCCTCCCCCACTCCCCGGAGCAATCCTCCAATCTTCTTGTGTCAATAGTTTTAGGGATCTCTGTACCTTTAAACAATTTAAAGGGATGGGGACTCCGGCTCCAAGAGCTGCCGGCCAATCTATCAGAGAGCTCAGCAGTATTGGCAGCGCTCCTTGTAGCGCTGCCAATATTGCAGAGGCCTCAGACCCAGGCCCAGCGCTGGAACCCCGGAAAAGAGGTACGTGAGGTGGGGTTGCCGGGGCCAGTCCATAAGACCCCAGTGAGAGGGTTCGGGGGGGGGGGGTGTTTGTTCAGTACAGGGGGAGGAGGGCCCCGTGGGGGTAAAGTTCCCGGCGGGAGTCCTCCATGGCTACAAATTACCCATGCAGGAGGGACCCCCTCCCTCCCACCAAGGCAGGAAGCAGGGCCCCTCATTTTACAAGGCAACCTCCCCGTGCGGCGGAACTTCCGCCGCTGGTAAGATCCCAGTGGTGGCAGAAAGAGGCCCTTAATTGGTCCTTAACAGGCCACCTAAGGGCCTCAATTTGCCTCTGGGCAGGAAGGCTGTCATCAGCCTATCCCACCCCTGGGAAGATCGCTGGGCGATGGGCCCTCCGCTCAGCCGCACCCCGCCCAACCCCACCACCCGTCACAATTCTTGTTTGATGGAGACTTAATACGTCTGATCTCAGATATTGGGTTAAAAATTGCTCCGAAAACTGACAAAACAATGGTCTTACTTACAACTGGCTTCAAAGTACATCTCTTTTTATGGCAAAATGTTTCCTCAGAATCTGACGACTTTTCTAGATTTATATGCTTTCTTTTGGCTTTAATTTTTCCTTTTCCAGTTAAAATCTCTATTAATAGTTTGATCTTTCAGCTTTATCTAGCATCACAGTCTTCGATACAACTGAAAGATCAGTAGTGATCAGGAATACTTAGTAAAGGGATTTAAAAGCTTTTACCGTCAAGTTGAAATCAGATTTGAAACATTTCTGCTATTTGAATTCCTTTGGGGCTGCTTTCCTAATTCTGCGGCTCATCTATTTTGACCTTACAAATTGTTCTGCCTCATTTAGAGTCTTAGAGTTATAGAGCACAGAAACAGGCCCTTCGGCCCATCGCGTTCACGCCAGCCATTGAGCACCTATCTATTCTAATTCCATTTTCCAGCACTTGGCCCGCAGCTTTGTATGCTATGGCTTTTCAAGTGCTCATCTAAATACTTCTTAAATGTTGTGAGGGTTCCTGCCTCTACCACCTCTTCAAGCAGTGTGTTCCAGATTCCAAACACCCTCTGAGTGAAATTTTTTTTCCTTAAATCCCCTCTAAACCTCATATCCCTTCCCTTAAATCTATGCCCCTGGTTATTGACACCTCCGCTAAGGGAAAACGGTTTCTTCCTATCTACCCTATCTATGCCCCATATAATTTTGTATACCTCAATCAGGTCCACCCTCAGCCTTCTCTGCTCCAAGGAAAACAACCCTAGCCTATCCAGTCTCTCTTCATAGCTGAAATGCTCCAGCCCAGGCAACATCCTGGTGAATCTCCTCTGCACCCTCTCCAGTCCAATCACATCCTTCCTATAGTGTGGTGACGAGAACTGTACACAGTACTCCAGCTGTGGCCTAACTAGCAATTTACAGCTCCATCATAACCTCCGTGCTCTTATATGCCTTGGCTAATAAAGGCAAGTGTGCTTTTATGCCATATGCCTTCCTAACCACCTTATCTACCTGTGCTGCTGCCTTCAGTGATCTATGGACAAGTACACCAAGGTCCCTCTGACCCTCTGTACTTCCTAGGGTCCTACCATCCATTGTATATTCCCTTGCTTTGTTAGTCCTCCCAAAATGCATCACCTCACACTTCTCAGGATTAAATTCCATTTGCCACTGTTCTGCCCATTTTACCAGCCCATCTATATCATCCTGTAATCTAAGGCTTTCCTCCTCACTATTTACAACATCACCAATTTTCGTGAGCATACCTCCTATATTCACGTCAAAATTATTAATGTACACTACAAACAGCAAGGGTCCCAGCACCGATCCCTGCGGTACACCACTGGTCACAGGCTTCCAATCGCAAAAACAACCCTCGACCATCACCTCTGCCTCCTGCCACTAAGCCAATGTTGGATCCAATTTGCCAAATTACCCTGGATCCCAAGGGCTCTTACCTTCTTGACCAATCTCCCATGAGGTACCTTATCAAAAGCCTTACTGAAGTCCATGCAGACTACATCAACTGCTTTACCCTCATCTACACACCTAGTCAGCTCCTTGAAAAATTCAATCAAATTTGTTAGACATGATCTCCCCCTGATAAAGCCATGCTGACTATCCTTGATTAATCCCCGCCTTTCCAAGTGGAGATTAATCCTTTCCCTCAGAATTTTTTCCAATAGTCTCCCTATCACTGATATAAAAGCAAAATACTGCGGATGCTGGAAATCTGAAACAAAAACAAGAAATGCTGGATTCACTCAGCAGGTCTGGCAGCATCTGTGGAAAGAGAAGCAGAGTTAACGTTTCGGGTCAGTGACCCTTCTTCGGAAGAAGGGTCACTGACCCGAAACGTTAACTCTGCTTCTCTTTCCACAGATGCTGCCAGACCTGCTGAGTGAATCCAGCATTTCTTGTTTTTGTCCCTATCACTGATGTTAGACTCACTGGCCTGTAACTACCTGGTTTATCCTTACTACCTTTCTTAAATAAAGGTACCACATTCGCTGTCCTCCAGTCCTCTGGTACCTCGCCTGTGAATTTGAAAATTTGTGTCTGAGCCCCTGCAATCTCCTCCCTTGCCTTACATAGCAGCCTGGGATACATCTCATCTGGGCCTGGAGATTTAACCACTTTTAAGCCCACCAAAACAGCTAATACCTCCACCCTTTCAATGCTAATTTGTTCAAGTATATCACAATCCCCCTCCCTGATCTCTACACCTACATTGTCCTTCTCCATAGTGAACACAGATGAAAAGTAATCATTTAAAACCTCACATACCTCCTCCGGCTCCACACACAGATTGCCACTTTGGTTCGTAATGGGCCCTACTCTTTCCCTGGTTATCCTCTTGCTCTTAATATACTTAAAAAACGCCTTGGGATTTTCCTTTATCTTGCCCGCCAGTGTTTTTTCATGCCCCCTCTTCGCTCCCCTAATTTGATTTCCAAAGCTAACTTGAAATATTTAGAAAGTCCCCTCCTCCCTAAATGTTCTCCAAACTGATTACTCTAGTTTCTTCCACAAAAACAAAATTCATTTCAAACTTTGGTTAACCAGTGTTATCACTGAGCTTTTAAAAACCACCTGAAACTTTCCTCAACTAAAATCTCATTAATCAGTATCAATTCTCTTATGAGGCTTAAGTACATATAAAAAGTCTCTTCTTTCAAGTATCAAAAGCAAGCCTATCCTCAACACAGGAAAAAGATGGCTGACCCAGCAATGAAGTTCTCACAGCAGAAGCAGACTTGTATACTCTCAGTGTACCTTACCATTACATAGAAAAAGAGTTGCTCATTTATTTCTCACTTCCTTCCTGGAAGCCTTTCACCCCTGCCAAAAGGACAGCAGGACAGGCGTTCACCGTTGTTGCTCTATGCAGCTGATAGCATGATATTTATGTCAGCCTGCAATCTGGCATAGTTCAAAAGCCTTAGGGGTACCAACCATTCTTTGTTTTTTCTTCCACTGAGCGGGTCTTATTTTATAAGAAATTATTTCACTTAAAGCCGTTGAAAAATCTTAATGTTTAATGACTGACCTTTTTCAATGTTATTTATGCCACAAATCAGTCACCATTGCCTTCAGCTGTCAAGTGTCAATGATCTGCCTAAATTGCAAAGCATGGTGGGCTGTGCTGTGTTGTGCGGGCTCTCTGATGGAATCCAGACTCTCTGCAGTGCTCAGGTCAGGTTGGGGAACTCTTTCTCTGTCCTGGCTCCTGGATTCTTCTTGTTTATCTTCTTCAACTTTCTTTATAATAGCAAGGTCAATACAAGATCTTCTACTTAAGAGTGAGAACTCCTGATTGCTTAGGGCATAGTGTTTCTCATATCCACTTTCCATTATATTGAAGCGTCACTCGTAACTTCCCCTTTACATCAAGTACAACACTTCCAGCGCCATGTAACTGAGTTTCTGTTTGTTGCAGAACGTATGTGGAAAGTCACGACTCTTTATTTGACAGGACCGTCACACTTGCTCCTGTGTCAAGTTTGAAATTAGTGATATGTCCATTGACATATGTCTGCTGACCAAAATGCTTCTTCTGGATCATTGATTTTGCCCAGAAAATATTTCTATTGGTCTGCTAAAGGAGGCTGCTTAACTTAATTTACTTCTCTATTCATAACCACTTTTTCTTTAGAGGTTGAGGTAATCGAAATTTTATTTCGGCACATCTTATTGAAATGCCCTATTTTTCTGCAATAAAAGCATTCTGCTCTATTGGCAGACTTTTATAGAGTGTTCCCCTTTAAGAATTTCTTTCAGGCTAGCTTGCTTTAGTGGAGTGTAGCAGGTGTTTGAGAGTGTTCTCCATTTTTTTTAAGGTTCTCTCAGGGTTTTCCCTTTCTTTAAGCAGCTCACTGAAATGTTTACACAGATACACTCCACGCTTGCCTGTGTGTCTCCTTCAAAAGCTATGCAGTAACTGTTTGAGTCTCTCCCACGTGATCTCTTACTTCATCCTGGTGGGCGGTAATCTTTACATTCTCTCAAGATTAACCCTTTGATACCCTTATACTACAGTTATGATGTGGTTTGTTAAATCTTATTATTCTGAGCTGTGAATTTTTCCAATGGAAGTTTTATTTGTGTACGAGTTGCTGGGCAGAATTTTATGGAATCCAAACACTGCAGCTATACAGCATTAAGTCAAAGATCTACACATTGATGTAATTCTCAAGGGGAATTAGGGATGGGCATTAAATGCTGGTCTTGCCAGTGACGCCCACATCCCATGAATGAATTTTAAAAAATCATTCCCAGTGGAGGTGTATTTGTCGTCCCATAAACCCAATTACTTGAAATGGCTGACTTTGATTGAATCAGTGCAAAGAAGTGGTTTGTTACCTTTCCAATAAACTCTTCCAAACATGCATCTTAAAAAATATTAGCAATGTTAAAGGTGGAGAAAACAGAATTGAAGTAACTCAACTACATCTAGGAAATACCCCAGAGTCAGGGTGGTTCTGCATCTTATTTCTCTTCCATATGCCTCTTTTTCCAAGGACTTTGAGGGATACTATCTTATTTTGTATTCTTCATCAGAAGACTATTAGGATAACAGAAATCAAATTCTATGTGCCTATAAACCACAACACAATAAAAGTTCTGACCTGACAATGGGTAAGATGAGGTAATGCAGATATTGCAGTTTTACAGCCTTAGGTTTTCTAGTTGTGCAATTTTCCATTTTCCCTTACCTGTACAGTTCAACTAGATGTTAAAGATCTCACAGCATTATTCAAAGAGCAAGGAACTCTTCTAGTGTACTGGCCAACATTCCTCCCTTCACCATTAGAACCAAAATACAAAAATAATGAACTGATCATTCAGCTCAGCACCACTTGTGGGATCTTGTTGTGTGCTGCTGTATTTCCCAACAGTCACTGCACTTCAAAATAATATAGTGGGCTGGATTTAACGTTCCTGCCACCGGGAGTGGTGGCGGATGAAGAAAATGGCAGCCCGCATGTGTGGGAAAAAGGACCTCCCTCCTCTCCCTCACAACCTCCAGCATTATATCCAAGTCGGCATCGATGAAGCGAAGGGCTGCCCTGCCCCAGGAGTCAACTGATAGAACTGCTTGTCTATAAATCACAGCAAACAAAGGCGGAAAAGCCAGATCTTGTTGATGACTGCATAGTGACTAAACAACAATGTGCGGGAAAAATGTGATGGCCCCTGAAAACAGGAGTAGAGACTGCGATGCGTGATTAACCTGTGCTACTGACTGTAATGCAGGCAGAATGCCAACTTCGTAGATTCATAGACTGTAGATTGGCTGGACACCTGAGTAGGGGGACAATATTATGAGTGACTAGCTCCTGTAAAAGCTAGCCTATACTGCTTAAAGGGGAAGTGGATTGTGGCTGTCGTGCAGGAAGTAAATTCCATTGGGAAACAGTCAGGAAGATAAAATAAGGCAGAGAATGGACCCCAAGGTTTACGAATGTTGCACTGGCAGCCTTGGTGGAGGAGGTGGAAAGGAGGAGAGATGTCCTGTATTCCCCGGGAACCTAGAGACACACAGAAGGCAGTGGGAGCAGAGCACCATGGAGCTCAATGCCAGGAGTTTAACCCTGAAGACCTGGATGCAGTGTCACAACAAGTTCAATGACCTCACACGAGTTGTCAAGGTCAGTAAATGCTTATTCAAATATCATAACCTACCAACTGCATTACTGGGCTTAGCCATTGCTCAATTCACCACACTCCCTTCACACACCTATAAACAATCACTATTAATCAGGACTAATACCTTCCATTCACATGCTCCATTTACCCTCACATACCTTGTACTGCTGCAAGCCTCACACCCACATCTCCCAGCTTGCACACACTGCCAGCTATTCAATCAGGATAGCCACATCACCCAAACAGATTGCTCCAACACTCAGTGACATACTTCCCTCTGTATTATAGGACAAGTTGGCACATAACCGGAGGCAGCAGGAGCTAATCAAAGGGGGAGAGGTGGGCCTGGAGCATCTTGACTCCCGTAGATGAGACGATGCTGGCCATTATTGGGACCCCATTGGTGAGGCTGTGGCCAGCAGAGGGGCTGAAACCATTAAAAATGACGGTACCCTCATACCTAATCCTCATTCTCACATCCCAGCTTCCCTTCATCCCTATCTCTCTTCTGATTTACAACCTGTGGATGGTGCAAACATGCACCTCTTACATTTCTCTGTCTCAGCCCCACAACCTTAACCTTGTGCTTTTCAACCTTCAGACACCCAAGTAGTACATCTTGGCCAAGCATCTAGGAACAGCAAGAAAAGAGTGATGAAGACACAGCACTGTCGACTGATTTCACACTTGAAGCCATCAGTTCAGATATTGACACGGCACATAAATGACAAGATGCAATTGAGATGGAATCTGCATGTGGTGAGACACCAGCCAAGGCTGTGCTGCAGTCAGGGCGGGGAGCAAGGATAATGCAGCTGGCAGCTCGCCAGAGGGCGGTGACACATGGGTTCCACTGTAGAGGACTCAGATAAGCACTTCGATGGGGCGGGCTACAGAAGAAAGCGGATAGGTTTTCTGGCAGGCATTCTAATGCACCAAGCATTTTGTTATGCGAATATCAAGGAGCATGGAGGAATCTGATACACTTGGCATCGGGCTTTGCACAGAGCTTGGAGTCCATCATTTCCAGTGTGGAAGTGGCGGCCAACTCCATCAGTCTCCTTTTAGACCCAACCATGATGCTGCACCTAGTGGCCAATATCTCAGCTTCCAGTGCAGCACAAGTAGCTTCCACCAGAAATCTGAGTGCTGCTGTGGATGCTCAGACTGCTGCCATCCTGGATGTGGATTACACTATGCAAAGGTTACACTATGTCACAGCAGTCCAGCAAGCTGTCATACAACAGATTACTAGGATTGCTGAGGCACCGCCCCAGGGGAGTGGCAGGGGCTCCATGGAGCACGAAGCTGCTGTCCTCTCTCAGAAAGCCTGTACTCATCTTCCCACCATTACCACTCTACCAGTGCCCTAGCTGTTAACTGTCACTCAGCCAGCCCAGACTGCTGTTGCTCAAGCCAAGATGGTGCAGTCCAAAGCCAGGCCTTCTAGATCCAGAGGTGCTCGAGGTCATCCTCCAAGGCCATCTGCAGTCTCTCACTGAAAATCAGCAGCCTTCCACCAGCTATTTTGCAGCCACTGGGATAGCACCGTGTAGGAGCACTAGGACAGGATAAGGCACATAGGAGACAGACCCTTAGGGAAAGCAAAAGGATGATTAGTTGACTTTTGTACATGGCATGATTTCATTTATAAATTTGGTTTGGATTGGTTATTTTGTTGTGGCTTTTATTTTTGCATTGTGGCCAAGCAAGGGCTATTGATGGTCTGAACAGAGTGAAGGTAAGCTGTGACACTGTTGGTGAATTGGGGTTGCAGTTTCTGGTATTGCAATCGAATGAATTCTTCAGTTAGAAAGGTGCTATCTTGGTTGCCTCCTCTCTTCTTCCTCCTTCTCCTTCACTTCCTCCTCCTCCTCATGCTCCTGCTCCTCAGCTGCTCACTATTTAGCTGGTGGCATGGCCTCTCCCCTCATAATGCTGTGTTGTGCAGCATACAGCAGACCACCACGAATCTTCACACCCACTCTGCTGAGTAATGCAGGGCTCCTTCAGAGCAGACCAGGCAGTGGAACTGTCATTTCAGTATGCTAAGGATCTGCTCTATCACATTTTATGTGACAGTATGGTTTTCACTGTATGCGTCCTGTGCGCTTGTGTGTGGTTCGTGCACCAGAGTCATCGGTAATGTTGTCAGATGATGGCCCTTATTGCCTAGTAGCCACCTTTGTTTTTGTGTGGTGGCTCAACTGCAGCTGGCACAGTGGACTGCCACAGTCATGATGCCTTCATTCTGCTGCCAGGATAGCAGGCATTAACCTGCATGATTGTCCGACTATGGTCACACACCAGCTCGATGCTGAAGCAGTAAAATCCTAAGTGCAGGTAGTGACATTTATTAAGGAGAGGAGCAGAGGTCCCACATCTAGATGATGCTTAGGAATTGGAGTGAGGCCTGAAAGCATTCTATAATTGTGCCTACTACTTTCTGGTGATTGTTGATTGATTATTCCCAGTAATGATAGTGTGTACTATTAACAGTGGACAGAATCACAGAATAATACAGCACAGAAGGCGGCTATTTGGACCCTTGAGTCTACACAGGCTTTTTCAAAGAACAATGCAGTTAGTCCCACACACCTGCTCTTTCCCCCATATCCCAGCAAATTTTTTGTCCTTGAAATATTTATCCAATTCCATTTTGAAGGTTACTGTTGAATCAGTATCCATCACCCTAGTGAATTCCAAATTCTAACTACATATTGCGTAAAAAGATTTTCTCATGTCGCCTCTGGTTCTTTTGTCAATAAACTTAATTCAGTGCTCTCTGGTTATCGATCCTTCAATCATTGGAAGCAGGTTCGCTGTATTTACTCTCTCTAAACTCTTCATGATTTTAAACACCTCTATCAAATCTTCCCTTAGCCTTCTCTGCTGTAAGGAGAACAACCCTAACTTCACCAGACTATCCATGTAACTGTAATAACCTCATCCCTAGAACCATTCTAGTAAATCTCTCCAAAGCCTTCACATCCTAAAGTGTGGTGCCCCAGAATTGAACATAATGCTCCAACTGGGGTGGGATTTGTGGGTTGGCATGAGACAAAATGGGCGGCACAGTGGCGCAGTGGTTAGCACCGCAGCCTCACAGCTCCAGGGACCCGGGTTCGATTCCGGGTACTGCCTGTGTGGAGTTTGCAAGTTCTCCCTGTGTCTGCGTGGGTTTTCTCCGGGTGCTCCGGTTTCCTCCCACAAGCCAAAAGACTTGCAGGTTGATAGGTAAATTGGCCATTATAAATTGTCACTAGTATAGGTAGGTGGAAGGGGAATATAGGGACAGGTGGGGATGTTTGGTAGGAATATGGGATTAGTGTAGGATTAGTATAAATGGGTGGTTGATGTTCGGCACAGTCTCGGTGGGCCGAAGGGCCTGTTTCAGTGCTGTATCTCTAATCTAATCTAATCTAATCTAAAATAAGCATGAAACCATGATGGCTATAAATACTTAACTGGTTCACTAATGTCCTTCAGAGAAGGGAACCTACACAGTCTGGCTTACACCTGACTCCAGTCCCACATGTCATGGTTGATTCGCAATGCCTTCAGGGCAATGAGAGATGAACAATAAAAGCAGCCTTGCCAGCATTTCTCACATTTCAAGAGCAAATATAAAAAAGCTATAGGAAGCAATGTAATTATCCGCAACTATTCCCTTATATGAAGTTTATTTTTCAGTACATGGCAGATATTTTTCCCATATTTCTGGGGTGATTTCCCTGTAAACACAAAGTTTGGATCTCAATAGTTTGTCTGTTTAATTATTCCTCTACTTTTCTTGGCATTGTTCACCCAGATAATAAACAATTGCATTTATTTAGTGCTTTATCAAAATGTCTCAGAAGTATTTCACTTAACTAATTAATCTTGGAGGGAATTGACTCTTTAATAGGCCAATCTATACAAACAAAATGTGCTGGAAAGCAACCTAAAATTACAGGAACAATTGAAAGGTTTTATAGTCTGCAGGAAAATTCTAATGACAAGGTATTAAAAAGTTGATTTCTTGCTCTGCTCCGTCCCTGTATAAAGGACTGCAGGAGGTCCTGATTGATGTTTGTTGAAAGATGTATAATTACACCACTCAAACTTGCAGCATTCTAGAATTGCAGATTAAAATGTTCTTGTAACACCACAGGTGGTGCATTTAATACATGTGACAAAGTAATGACAAAGCAACTATCCATTCTATAAACTCTCTTTCAAATCATTCATTCATTCACTCTTCATTTATTACTCAGTGTTAAAATAAATTGAAAATGCACAGACAATTTATTTCCAGTAATCACCACAGAAAAGAGTAATTCATCCCATCAAGCCAGTACTAGATCCATGGATCCAATTTCTCTGTTCTTTCCCCATAGCTTTTAATATGATTCTTCAAGCGTTCATGTAATTCCTTCTTACATATTGTGATTGACTCAGCTTCATTAACCATGTGGCAGAACTTTAATGATTTTGTTTGTGACAAACTGAATTTGCCTTAATTAAGAATGTATTTGTTTTTGATGTGGTTGTTCCTTTAAAGAAATGGTAATATGTCTCTTACAGCAATATCATACCAGTACTTTAGCGTTACCATGTTTAAAAGCAGAAAGTATTTATTCAAAGGGGAAAAATCTATTTTACAGCAAGTTGAGGCAACTGAAGATGAATTTCAAATGGGATAGCAAATTAGGTGACTGGGATGTAATAATGCCTGAAACGTAATTCATATCTCTAATCATAGACATGCAGCTCCTGAATGATGATCAGAAAGGGTGTGCATTAACTAAACAGGCAACAGACTTTCTAGAGAATGAAAACAGATTCTATTTTAAATCAACATCTCCTACTTCTCTACACCAGTGTTAATTCTTCAATTGTGGACCTAGACATTGAATGTTAACAGGCTATTCAGTTGTGAGAGGCATCACAGCCAGACCCAATCCTTTCCTCATCTCACATCTGTATATGATGACTTTCCAATTGGGGTCACTGCATTGTAGTAATCAGCCAGAAACATTGGCTAATGCTTTGTTCCCTTCCTACCCGAAAGGGAGCTGAGGCTAACTATACAGCCACCACTGTTACTTAGCCATAGAATCAACTGACTCAGAACAGCTCAAGAATCACACCTGGGTACTTCTGGTCTAGACATATTTTAATTCATCCCAAATTTCTTCCTTAAAATGGCAACTCCAAGTAGGCTGTGGTTCTGGCCCCATGACAGCACATACTTTAAAACTATTCCATTTATGAGGCACAAGCCCAATTTTGTCCTCACCTCATGTCCATTGACAGAATAGAGACATTGCAGAAGGGGTCACTGAATAGCAAGAACCTGGACTAATTTTTGTCCCTGTCTATTCTGGCAATGCCAAGGCTCATTGTAGTAGCACTTAACCCTCTGTGATCAGCTGACTCAGTGAAGACAACTGATGAAACTGGGACTTTCCTAGTCTATCTGGTACTTTTAGCAAATATCCATATTAATCACAGTCTATTATAAGTAGAGGTGGATTTACCTAAAGCTGGCCCGGAGGAACAGAAATAGAAAGTAAAAAAAACTGAGGCTTTGGCAGCAACAGAAAGAGATCATAACTAAAGAACTTTTAAAATCATCTTTTAATTGTCAATTTAAAAATGGTTTTATTCTGTTTTTACTTCTAGTATAGAAAATGGAGAATAATCAGTGGGGAAAAATTGGACCCAAAAACCCAGGTAAATTCAGAGAAATCAGTAAAAAAAACAAGATTTAAGAAAACAAGCAAGAGATTTAAAATTGTACAGTCAAGCTAAATGATAAGCCACAGATATTGATAGAGTTCAGAAACCCCAGTTTTATGGGCTCACCAGCAGACTCTTCCATGTTTGACTCGAAAGCTTTAACTAAAAGTAAAATTGAAGAATCAATGTATATTGTTGCAACTCCAGACACTATGAAGGTAGGTCATTACAAATTGTTGGAGAATATGCACAGGGGAAGAGTTGTGTGCTTGCTTTTAGTAAGCAATGCTTTGATCTGTGAGCAAAGTCAGTCTCTGATTGATGACCTCTATCTTCAAGAGACTATCAGTGTGGTAACTGTGTCAGTGCAGTAATGTTTCCGCTCCAAAATTAACCAGGATCAAGGACTGACATTTCTTGCAGTGTAAAGAGTATCATCCTTACAACAGTATTTAAAGATGGTCCATGTCCCCTGAAAATCAGATTGCCTAGCATTCATTTTTCCCAGTTCCACAGAAGCTGTGAACTCAGCATTATAAGAGCAGCATGTAACTTGTGTGCTATCGTCACCGAGGTGATTCAGATCAGAATTTTGGTTAAATAAACAATCAATGGGTTATTTCAAGGAGAGCTTTTTTTTTTAAAAAGCCCAAAATTTTGGAGAAAATTTGCTTTTTCCTCAAAAGACACTGGTAATTTATTGATGGAAATCAGTAAAAATTGATAGCCACAATGCATTCAGTAGTAAATGAAGAATTACATCTTCTCAACAAATAGAATTTGCCTGCCTTTAACATGCTATTCTACATGATTGAAGAGGATAACTTAAGAAAAATGGTGAAGCAATAAGAGTTTTTCTTTAAAAATTACAACTTACAATGAATTTACTCAAAAAGTCACCAAATAATGCAAATAATTATGGAAATGAATTAACTGAAACAAAAATTCTTTGCAAAATAAAACCAAAGATAATTCAAGGATCAAACTCTGTTCTGAAAGCAATGGCATTTTCTACTAAGGAAGAGATACATGGAGGAAAAGGACAGGAATTTGGTAATACCCAATGGTAGAGATCCAAGATAGTGGTCTGGCAAAGAAGCAAGATATCTCACTTAAAATATTTCTTAGTTTGAGGTATAAAGGTACAATTGACTGCCTTGGTGATCAATGTTATATTTGGTAGCTATATAAAAAGTAACATTACAAAGGTGGTAGTTGATGTTTTGGCAAGAGGATATTTAATGTTCTTGTATCAAAGGGCCGAATAAAAAGGAGAAAATCTGTGAGAATTATAGACAAACGTATGTTAAAAAGGAAATATCGACGTAGTTGGTGAAAATTACAGATACATGATATGCATTCAGATCCAGTCCATACTGATGGAATGAAGGTTTCTTCTCTCTATTGTCTATATGTGTCCTACATGAAATGAGACTTGGCAGATTGAATTCAATTCCTAGCAAGCATGAACCCACAGCTCTAATTTGCCCCTTCTTTTGTAATATCTGTCAGTGAGGCCACAATGATGGTGGATGTGGGAAATGGAAGTGTTCCTTACTGGTGAGTTGAGGGGCTAAAGCATGCTTTCAGCATAAAGCAAAGAGAGCTTTACAATGCAGCTGGTTGTGATGCACTTCAGCTGGATTGTTTTTGATGCCAACACCAAAAGTCTGAAATGGGAAGAATGTTCCATTTCCCAACGCTATAAATTTTCACTTTGATGAGCACAAATTCACTAAATGGAACAAAATCTTCATTAACGCATAGTTTAAAGAGAAAGCACAAATGATCCAGTACAAAGCATCACAGCCAGAGAAAGATCTGACTGATCCAGTGGGTGAAATTTTATCGTCTTTAAAGATTTTCGGAGGTCAGAACCAGAAACGGGTCCCAACCCCGCTGGTGATGCCTGGCCACCCACCTGCACGATCTTACTGAAGGTGGCCAATTAAGAGGCTTGTCCATGGGAGTGCCATCCAATTGAGGATAGCAGACAGGACATTCACACAACTGGGCCAATGGGAAGGCCCGCAGAGTTGTCCGGCTGGCAACTCCACCAGGAGAGTGGGCGCTGCGGCAGGCAGGAGAACACAAGGGCGTCTCAAGCTGGAGGTACCCTCTGAAGATGTAGGAAAAATTTTAAATTATTTGTGGCACAGCCGCCAGACCATCATTGTAGAAGAGGACCATCTGCCTCCCCCCCACCCCACCCCACCCCCACCGGATACAGGATGGCCTGCGGCTGCAGCTTGTTGTGGATTGTTGTAGCATAGATCGAGTGTTGTCAAAAGAAGTCTCAGGTTCTTTGTAGGGATAAAGAATAAATTATATACAGATATAACTATTTACACTCTCCACAAGCCTGTCTAGCCAGCAAACCTCGTGCTGCTTCTAGCTTCTTCCCAGACTAATACCCACGTGACTAGTACATCATCACCACTACAGTGGGAGGGGCTTACTCTCACTGTCTCAAACATTAACCCTTTATTTATTTATTTAGAGATACAGCACTGAAACAGGCCCTTCGGCCCACCAAGTCTGTGCCGACCATCAACCACCCATTTATACTAATCCTACATTAATCCCATATTCTTACCACATCCCCACCTTCCCTCAATTCCCCTACCACCTACCTATACTAGGGGCAATTTATAATAGCCAATTTACCTATCAACCTGCAAGTCTTTGGCTGTGGGAGGAAACCGGAGCACCCGACGAAAACCCACGCGGTCACAGGGAGAACTTGCAAACTCCGCACAGGCAGTACCCAGAACTGAACCCGGGTCGCTGGAGTTGTGAAGCTGCGGTGCTAACCACTGCGCCCTTATACTACACAGCTGTGGCCCTGTGGCAGAAGTGGTTCCGGGTTGGGGTGGTGCGGGGAGGTGTGGGGGGGGGGGGGGGTGCGTGGATAAACAAAGGAGGCTTTGGTGGCCCCGGTAACCATTATCATGAAATGTGATTTATTTCTTTGACAGATGTTTAACTTTGAAGGGTAGAGGTTCCAAGAAGCTTCTGCCATTTATCCTTAAAAATTTGAGAAGATTATCAGCTTTGATTTCTAGTGCCATTTATACCTCTCTGGCATGTCACTCAAACTGCAACACATAAGGAGGCATGTTGTTAACAGGGTCAGCTGCCTGGAAAATCTGGGGAGCCAGGGTCCTCACTCCTGACTGTACCGGGAAGAGCCAAAGTGCAGATGTCATAGAGTCATAGAGTTCTCCAGCACAGAAACAGGCCCTTCGGCCCAACGTGTCTGTGCCAGCCATCAACTTGAAGACTGACATCTTCAATGCCCTCTATTGGTTGAACAGCTGCTGGTACTTACCTTCTACGTTCATGCAAGGTATTTTGCAAATAAAAATAGTTATGTATGTTTCCAAAGCAGGATTCAGAATCATAGGCAGGCAGATTCACCCTGGAATTTTCTCCAAAGTCAGGCCATGATCCCATCTCTGAAGTAACAAGTCAAGCATTTTTAGTAATTTATTAGTCAGTAATCCAGTTTCAGCATCCAAATGCCGAAGTCCAAGAACAAAGCTCAGCAATCCTTGAATTTTGTTCGACTTACCCCAGCCCTGGAGCTTTCGGGTAAATTGTAACACTATACTGCTTCACTAGTTGAAATTAGACAATTATCAGGAAAGTTGTGATCCTTGACACCTGAGAGGAAGAAACAAAGTATTTTGTGAAAACACCGAATGAGTCAAGAAATGAAACGAAACTGCGGAGCAGGACAGCTTTGAGATAGAGTGAGTCAGTGCTGCTGAAGAGAGATCGAGAGTGTACATGTGGCAGTGCATGGCTTTGATCGTGGATCTCAAGGTGAAGTGAGAACAGCAGTTTGAAGAACGCTGAATACCTTGGAGATATCTGTAATCGTAGGTGAATCCGAAACATGAAAGGTGGAATTTCAGTTGGAATCTATGTGGAGTAAGTTGGAGCCGTAGGCAGTTGCTGAGGAAAGCGACTTTGGAGAGAGTTCTGGCAAAAGGTCAAAGGCCTGAAACATTAACTCTTTTTCTTTCCATAGATGCTGCCAGACCTCCTGAGTATCTCAGCACTTTCTGCCTTTATTTCAAATTTCCAGAATTTGCAGTACTTTGCTCTTGAGCTATCAGGAAAGATTGGGTAAGATGCCTGATAGAGGTCTGTAAAATTATGAAGGGTGTAAGGAAACTGAATCCACTGAGGAGGGACTAGAAGGATGTGGGAATATTTGGAGTAAATATCCCAAGATACTTCAGAGGCTAAAAGGAGATATCAAGTAATAATGGAAGAACTATAGAGGTATTCACATGTATAATTTTAGAGGTATATTTAAAGAACATAAAAAATAGGAGCAGGAGTAGGCCATTTAGCCCATTAAGCCTGCTCCGCCATTCAATAAGATCAGGGCTTATCTGATCGTGGCCTCAACTGCACTTTCCTGTCTGCTCCCCATAACCGTGGACTCCCCTGTAGTTCAAAAATCTGTATCTCAACCTTGAACATATTCAGTGGCTCGGCCTCCACAGCTCTCTGGGGCAGAGAATTCCAATGATTAACCACCCTCAGAGAAGAAATTCCTCCTCATTGCCATCTTAAATGGGAGCCCTCTTATTCTGAAACTATGCTCACTAGTGCTAGATTCCCCCACGAGAGGAAACATCCTCTCAGCATTCTACTCTGTCAAGACCACTCAGAATTTTATTTGTTTCAATCAGATCATCTCTCATTCTTTTAAACTCCAATGAGTATAGGCCTAACCTACTTAACCTTTCCTCATAAGATAACCCCTTCATCCCAGGAATCAACTTACTAAGCCTTCTCTGAACTGGCTCCAATGCAAGTATAGGGCGGCACGGTGGCGCAGTGGTTAGCACCGCAGCCTCGCAGCTCCAGGGACCCGGGTTCAATTCTGGGTACTGCCTGTGTGGAGTCTGCAAGTTCTCCCTGTGTCTGCGTGGGTTTTCTCCGGGTGCTCCGGTTTCCTCCCACAAGCCAAAAGACTTGCAGGTTGATAGGTAAATTGGCCATTATAAATTGCCACTAGTATAGGTAGGTGGTAGGGAAATATAGGAACAGGTGGGGATGTGGTAGGAATATGGGATTAGTGTAGGATTAGTATAAATGGGTGGTTGATGGTCAGCACAGACTCGGTGGGCCGAAGGGCCTGTTTCAGTGCTGCATCTCTAAACTAAACTAAACTAAATCCCTCCTTAAATAAGGCTATCAAAACTGTACACAGTACTCTAGATGTGGTCTCACCAATGCTCTAAGTTGTAGCAAGACTTTTCTACTTTTATCCTCCATTCCCCTTGCAATAAAGGCCAACATTCCATTTGCCTTCCTAATTACTTGCTGTACCTGAATGCTAATGTTTTTGTTTTTCATGTACGAGGACACCCGGATCCCTCAGTGCTGCAGTATTCTGCAGTCTCTCTCCATTTGAGGAGGTTTATGAAGGTGGAAAGCGAGGTAGCAAGGAGAGGGTTAGGGAAAGATTTCCAGTGTATAGGACTGGATGTTGAAGGCTCTCACAGCTGATGTTCCACTGTTGAATTATTGTAGGGCCTTTATTCATCCTGTTTTTTTTTCAAGTGATCAATACAAGGAAAATTTACAAAATTAATGTATTTTCTGATGGTTAGTACATAAAGGCGTTCACAGAAACTGCCCCACCAGCAGATGCTCTACATCAAAAAGGTTCTTTTACAAAGCTTCCTTACATTAAAGATCACCTGAGAGTTACTCATACAAATGTCAAGGGAAAGAACATCATTGAATGAATGGCCACGTAACTCACAACATGGAAATTACAAGAGTACCTGCAAATGGTATGGTTGGAATTTTGCTTACATGCATATTGGAAGACCTGGAAGAACAGAAAGTACACCAATAATGGAAAGTGGAGCTGGTTCTAAAACACTGGCCTAAAAACAGCACTTCCAATTACTGGCTTATCCCAAGATTACTGTTAAGTTTGAGATAAAATATATATATATTATATATATAGCCTTTTAAAAGGAGGCCAGTCACTGTTTTTAATGCGTCCCACAACTAATTTTAATGGTTTATACCAGCTGCAGACAAAACAGTAACAACTTGTGCATAGTGCTTTTAATATAGTAAAACCTCTCAAGGCGCTTCACAGTAGAATTATTAAACCAAATTTGACACTGAGCCACATAAGGAGATATTAGGTCAGATGACCAAAAGTTTGGTGAAAGAGCTAGGTTTTAAGCAACGTCTTAAAAGGAGGAATGAGAGGTGGAGATATGGAGACTTTAGGGAGGGAATTCCAGAGCTTAGGGCCTTAGCAGCTGAAGGCATGACTGTGCAATTAGTCTAACACCCTTGCTGGCATAAAAAAGTTAAAATCAGCAAGAAAGTTTCAGCCCTCCCAAAATACAAGTATTTTCTGTTAAATAAGTAGAAGTTTAATGAAGCTCGTTTTTTCATTTCCATGGCATTGTTGGCAAGGGCCAGTGCCTTCTCAAACCCCCTTACAACAGAGGCTAGTTTGTTTATGGAGGGGGAGAATTGAAAATGAGTGAGTCTGCCACATGGAGGAGGTTTGAGGAACTGAAATAGTGTTTCAATGTATCTTTTCCCTCAAGAATCCCAAATACTTGAATAATATTTCCCTTGAGCTTTCTCTTCTGCAGAACAAACCCAGGCTCTTGAACTTAAGTTAGGCAACAGTTTGATTGCCAGTTTATGGGATGTGGGCGTCGCTGTCTAGGCCAGCATTTATTGCCCATCCCTAATTTCCCATGAGAAGGTGCGGTGAACTGCATTCTTGAACCGCTGCAGTCCATGTGGTGTAGGTACACCCACAGTGCTGTTAGGAAGGGACTTCCAGGATTTTGACCCAGCGACAGTGAAGGAACGGCAATATAGTTCCAAGTCAGGATGGTGTGTGGCTTGGAGGGGAACTTGCAGGTGGTGGTGTTCCCCTGCATCTGCTACCCTTGTCCTTCTAGGTGGTAGAAGTCACAGCTTTGGAAGGTGCTGTCTAAGGAGCATTGGTGCATTGCTTCTTGTAGATGGTACACACTGCTGTCACTGTGTGTCGGTGGTGGAGGGAGTGAATATTTGTAGATGGGGTGCCAATCAAACGGGCTGCTTTGTCCTGGATGGTGTCGAGCTTCTTGAGTGTAAGAAGCTGCACCCATCCAGGCAAGTGGAGAATATTCTGTCACACTCCTGACTTGTGCCTTGTAGATGGTGGACAGGCTTTGGGGAGTCAGGAGGTGAGTTACTTGACACAGGATTCCTAGCCTCTGACCTGCTCTTGTAGCCACGGTATTTATATGGCTGCTCCAGTTCAGTTTCTGGTCAATGGTAACCCCAGGATGTTGATAGTACACAACCTCTGATACCTGGATACCCTTTCAAGTACGGCAACCAAGATTGCACCTAGTACTCCAGGTGTGCCCATATAGGTGTGTTGCGCACTCATTATCATCTACGGCCATTTGTGCTCCATCTCTCCAGCTAGATATCCCAAATATATCCCAAGATCCAATTAGCTTTCCTTACTGCTGATTTCTAATACTTAGTCACCCTCTGGAAACACGGGTAACCTATTTTTGTTTGCATGATACTTTGTGTGAAACCCCCCCTGCTGCGTTGGGTCCCATGGATGAGAGCCATTTAGTTTATATTCCCCCACTTCTTTCCCTTTCCTCACCTTGTGACCTTGCATTTTCCCACATTTGCCACTTGTCAGACTATCTTCCCAGCCTGTACATATCCCCTGTTGTTTATGGTTAAGCCTTTCCCTACTGTTTGT
This sequence comes from Heterodontus francisci, assembly GCF_036365525.1. Classification (NCBI taxonomy): domain Eukaryota; kingdom Metazoa; phylum Chordata; class Chondrichthyes; order Heterodontiformes; family Heterodontidae; genus Heterodontus; species Heterodontus francisci. The sequence continues at coordinate 76,135,994 of NC_090378.1, read as the reverse complement.
GATTCCAGTTTGGTGTCAGCTGCAAATTCAGACAGTTTTGTTTCTATCCCCACATCCAAACTATTTAAGTGCACAATAAATATCGATGGCTCCAGCACAGTTTCCAATGGCACCAACTGATCACCTCTTGCAATGTCAATCCACCTTCATCCACAACCACATTTTGCTTTCTCTGGTTGAGCCAATTTTCCCTCGATCTCAGAAGCCTGCCTCCTAATGCATACCTTCCTATCTGGTAGACTAGTGATTTATGTGACATGGTATCAAAAGTCTCCAAAAAATATTTGCAAATATATAATCCTTAGCATTTCCAGTGTTAACAAGGTACATCATTTCCTCAGAGAACTCCAGTAACATGGGTCAAGAAAAATCTCCTTCCCACAATTCCATACCAACTCCCTCTTACTTCAACATACCTATCTAGCTGTTACATAAACTTTTTTTTTGTCAGGATGCCTTCTAATTTTGTTCCTAGAAACATCAGGTTTACTAGTCGGTGGTTCCTATACCCTTTAATTTTTTTTTTAAAAAGACCAGTGTCAAGTTGGCTGCTCTCTAATAGCTAAGCACTAGCCCCATTTTTCCAATTTCCTAAAGTTAGTGGCAAAGACATAATTAATATCACCAGCCACAGGGTCAGGGAAAATGAGGATTACAAAGAAGTAGTACAGGAAGACTCGGGCAGAGCTGCAAAGTCTTGCAATATAAAGCCATGGATCCAATTTCCAGGTGCACCTTATGCACAGTGATTTTTCGAAGTGGATATCTGTACTGAGCCATCCATACAATACTGCAGTTCCGGAAACAAAGACAGCAAAAGAAAATGAAATCAACGTGCTGATGAAAGAAGCTATCTTAAAGACAATGCACTACATCTGTGATATTTTACCAAGTAATTTTCAACACAGCTGAGGTGTGAAGATGCAGTACCAGGATCACATTATGGATCCACAATAGCTTGATCCAAGTTTGGGGAAATGAACAGATAATTTCTCAGTGACTTTTTAAAAATTCATTCAGGGATGTGGGCGTCGCTGGCTAGGCCAGCATTTATTGCCCATCCCTAATTGCCCTTGAGAAGGTGGTGGTGAGCTGCCTTCTTGAACTGCGGCAGTCCATGTGGGGTAGGTACACCCACAGTACTGTTAGGAAGGGAGTTCCAGGATTTTGACCCAGTGACAGTGAAGGAACGGCAATATAGTTCCAAGTCAGGATGGTGTGTGACTTGGAGGGGAGCTTGCATTTTGTATGCTTTTAGCATACATGCATGTGAGTAATGTATGACACATTCTAGAATTAAAGTTAATCTACAATAATCATAATGACTTTGAAAGGTAACTGGAGAGGGCCTAAGAGTATAAAACAGAATATTTTAAAATGTAATTCCTCAACAAAAATTGCAGGATTGTTGATATGCAATAATGTTTAATTATTGAGAATATGTACGATTTCCAGATGATTCTCATCTGATTTCCAATGTGGATCAATACACATTCCCATTAATAAATCTAAACACAATAGATATTATCATTAAATGGTTTGTCATCTGATTTAGTATCAATATAACATTTAACAGTTTGATTTCTAGATGGCCTCTCTAACTAGAATTCTGCCCTTGGTTTAACTCCAACAACATGGCAATTTCGCAACCCAGCCATTCTTGTGTACTCTGCAGTTATCTAATTAGTAGCAAATTATTGAACATTTTCTTCTGTCTTGACAGCTGGAATGTGACATGTGCAAAGCGTCCTAAGCAGCAATCACAGAGAGGAGGCCTTGCTCCATTAGTATGGACCAAGGTTCAGACATAAAAAGCAGGATTCCAATTCAGTTTCCTGCCCAATGCTCTTCTCCTCTAAGCATTTACATCGATTGCCCGCTTTCAAAGTGGCTTTTCAAAAACCCTCAGATGAACATAAACAAATAGTACGGCATTTTATATTGGTTCATAAAATTTAGCAGCAATTCTTCTAATTCACCTTTCAGAGCATGCCTTTCATTTATTGAACAAATATTGCAATAGTAGTAGCTCAATGATAATACATTTCATTAAAAGTACTAATTAAGAAGCGAGGATTGCCTTGCATTTATATGTCATCTTATTACATCCTCGGGATGTCCCAAAGCACTTAACTAATTAATTATTTTTGTGCAGTCATTATTGTTACGCAGGCAAATATGGCAGACCATTTGTGCACAAAGTGTTACAAACAGCAAGTGAAATGGATGATCAGATAATCTGTTCTTTTGGTGTTTTTTTTGAGAGAGGAATTTGGCCAGGGCACTGGGAGAACTCTCCACACACTGGTGCCATGGGATCTTTTATATTCATCTGAGCAGGCAAAGGGGATCTCAATTTAATGTCTCATCCAAAAGACAGTTGGTCCAACAATGTACCACTATCTCACTATGCACTGAAGTCTCAGAAAGGCTTAAGAGTCTGGGAAATAAATACAGAAATGAAAGTTGCTTTTGCTGATCTCTCAGGATACATGATAAAAGCTTCACATTGGTTTGGTCAGACGTGGAAATTGCACTCCAACATCACAGGCTGAATTTTTTTTTTATTATTTCATGGGATGTGGCATCACTGCCAAGGCCAGCATTTGTTGCCCATCCCTAATTGCTCTTGACAACTGAGGCTTGCAGAGGGCAGTTACGAGTCAACCACATTGCTGTGGGTCTGGAGTCACGTGTAGGCCAGACCAGGTAAGGACAGCAGATTTCCTTCCCTAAAGGACATTAGTGAACCAAATGGATTTCTCACAACAATCAATGATAGTTTCATGGCACCAGTGCTAAGAATAGCTTTCAATTTGAGATTGTTATTAATTAGTTGAATTTATTAATTAATAGAATTTAAATTCCACCAGCTGCTGTGGTGGGATTTGAACCAGCATCTCCAAGGTATTAGCCTGGGCCTCTGGATTACTAGTTCTGTGACATTACCACTCCACCACTGTCTCCCCATGTTACGTACAATACCGTGTAGTTATGTGCACTTTCCAAAAAGGAGAGAGTTTATGGGGCACTCACCTTGGTCGAACGCAGGAGGTCGTTGACCCTCTTCCTGCAGTACACCCAGTTCCGCTGGGTGACGTCATGTTGCTGACCTCCTCCACAATCTCCATCCAGGCTTACTTGGTCAGGCCGGAGGACCTCTTCTTGCCATCACTGGGGAACTGAACCTCCCGCCTTTCTCTTGCAGCCTGGAGATCCTCGCTGGGGCACACTGTACGGCTCGACCGGATCGATCGAGGCAGCAGAATCTCATCTTCAGTAGCCCAATGGCGTGCTCGATAGTTGCTCGTGGAGCCGTGGCAACTGTTGTACCTCTCCTCTGCTGCATTCCGAGGGTTCCTCACAGGAGTCAGTAGCCAAGTTTTCAATGGCTTGTCTCCGAGAAACTGTCCATTTTGGCAGGAAGAATAAAAAAGAAGCAATTTATCTAAATGGTGAGAGATAGCAGAACTCGGGGATGCAGAGAGATCTGGGTGTCTTAGTGCATGAATTGCATAAGATTAGTATGCAGGTTCAGCAAATAATTAGGAAAACTAATAGAATGTTATTGTTTATTGAGAAGGGAAATTAATACAAAAGTAAGGAGTACTTCAGTTATACTGGCCATTGGTGAGACCACATCTGGAGTACTGTGTACAGTATTAGTCTTCTTATTTAAGGAAGGATGTAAATTCATTGGATGCAGTTCAGAGAAGGTTTACTAGACTGGAATGGGCGGGGTATCTTATGAGGAAAGATTTGACAGGCGAGGCTTGTATCCACTGGAGTTTAGGAGAGTAAGAGACGACGTGATTGAAACATATAAGATCCTGAGGGGTCTTGGCAGAGTGGGTGTGGAAAGGAGGTTTCTCCTTGTGGGAGAATGTAGAACTAGGGGTCACTATTTAAAAATAAGGAGTCACCCATTTAAGATAGATGAGGAGAATTCTTTTCTCTCAGAGGGTGGTGAGTCTTTGGAACTCTCTTCCTCAAAAGGCAGTGGAAGCAGAGTCTTTAAATATTTTTAAGGCAGGTAGATAGATTCTTGATGAGCAAGGGGGTGAAAGGTTATCGGGGGTAGGTGGGAATGTGGAGTCGAGGTTACAATCAGATCAGCCATGATCTTATTGAATGGCTGAGCAGGTTCAAAGGGCCGAGCTGCCTACTCCTGCTCCTAATTCATATGTTCGTATGAAAATCCATTCCTGAAGGCAAGCGGTGTGCCTGAAAAGCTGTGGCACCTGCGACTGTCGAAGATTGTAGGCGTCGTGTCTGCTTCCCAGAAAGTGGGAACACACCTGCAGGAAACGCTTTTGTTGGTTGCAGACCAGTTGAATGTTGATTGAACGGAACCCTTCTTGTTGATGAAGGTGGTTGGCTGGTCCATGGGAGCCTTGATGGCCACATGCGTGCAATCTATCACACCTTACACCCAGGGAAAGCCAGCGATGGCCCTGATCCAATGGCCCTCTCGGCCTGACTGTCAGGGTCAGTCTAGTAGTATACATAGTCACCGGCCCTCTTGAATAGGGCATTGGTCACCTCCTTGATACAGCGGCTGGCTGCTGCCTGGGAGACCCCAAACCTGTCCCCAGTGGATCCCTGGTAAGATCCAGATGTGTAAAATTTCAGTGCCACAGTGATCTTCAGGGCCACTGGAATAGGGTGATCCCAAATCCCAGAGGTCACAACTTTTCCTGCAGCAAGGCGAGTAAGTCGGTGACAGCCTCCCTGGAGAGGTGTAGTCTTTGCTGACAGTGGCATTTGGACATTTGGAGGTAGCTGATCCGAGTCCAGTACACACTGGTGTACGTGGGCCCTTCCTGGCATGACCGGCTACTGCTGCTCTCGTTGTGGAGCTTCACAGACAGTTACAGCTGCCTCTTGGCCCTCCCTCCATCGGAGGTGCTGCATCAAGCCACCGGGGGTTCAAAAATACAGGGTGTATGAGACCCATCCAGGTGACCTGTGGGTCCGCACAGCGCTGTCGATGCAGAGACGGCCCTGCCTTGGCAACTGAGGTATTGACAATTCTCTCAGCAGAGTTGCTGATAGACCTCAGAACGCAACCATGCTGGTGGCCCACCCTCTGCTCCAGCAGCGTGAGCAACCAACCACATCACACAGCAGTTTGGTAACACAATACAGCCCCCCTCCCCCCAAATCCACACTGAACCCCCCTGCAGAGCCCCCGGGACCCTGAACCCCTTGCAGAGCACGCAGCAACACAGTCCCACAATGGCCTCCGAACCCCCTTCTTTCCCTATGCAGCAATGTGGTCTATCGCCTCGGTGCCATCATGTTTTAACGGTTGCGAACCCAAAGCCAAGTGAATGTCACCTGCCATTCACCAAGTCAAGGGCCAATCACTAAACCAGAATTAATTCGATTTAAATACATTTAAAACAGCATTTCAGCAATTTAAAATAGCTTCCCTCACATTGGGGAGGAAATGCCGCCATGGTGCGTTCCCGCGGCTGACAAAATCCAGAGCCGGTGTCACGACACTGGATTTCTGGACGGACGTTTCCGCTGTGATTCTCTGTTCCCCCATGGCACCATACCCGGCTAAGACAGCCGCATTAAATTCAGCTCCACAGGTCCTTCAAGGATCAAAGCTGATAATGCTGTCACTGAAGTGTATCAGAGCATGCATGCTCATTGCTGTTTTGCCACAGCACTGAAATTGGCAAGGCAAGTTGTGAAGCATTCCAATCTATTATAATTGTTACAATGTCAACGTTTTCCAAACACTTACACAGCACTGCCTATGAGCTACACATAGAGGGCTGAATTTTGTCAGCCTGTCGAGGGGTCCAGAGGTGGTATCGGAAGTAGGTTTCGTTGCTGCATGTCATGTGTGGCCGGGGGACCGCAATCACGCAGCGGCCAGCCAATTAACATAACCAAGGCCTGGGGCCCATCCTATTGCAGGACGGGGGTAGGTCATGAGATACTGATGGTGGCGTCAAATGATCAGAACACAGGTGCTGGCACCATCTTTAAAGCACTGCTTATACTGCTGCCTTTTACCGATACAGTGAATCTGGAGGCTGCTGGACTCCTCTCTACTGCTCCAACTCCTGGACCCCCTCCTCTACCCACTGCTGCTGCTGTAACTCCTGGACCCTCCCTCTACCCACTGCTGCTGCTGTAACTCCTGGACCCTCCCTCTACCCACTGCTGCTGCTGTAACTTCTGGACCCTCCCTCTACCCACTGCTGCTGCTGTAACTCCTGGACCCTCCCTCTACCCACTGCTGCTGCAACTCCTGGACCCCCTTCTACCCACTGCTGCTGCAACTCCTGGACCCTCCCTCTACCCACTGCTGCTGCTGTAACTCCTGGACCCTCCCTCTACCCACTGCTGCTGCTGCTGTAACTCCTGGACCCTCCCTCTACCCACTGCTGCTGCTGTAACTCCTGGACCCCCTTCTACCCACTGCTGCTGCTGCTGCTGTAACTCCTGGACCCCCTTCTACCCACTGCTGCTGCAACTCCTGGACCCCTCTCTACCACTGCTGCTGCTGTAACTCCTGGACCCTCCCTCTACCCACTGCTGCTGCTGTAACTCCTGGACCCTCCCTCTACCCACTGCTGCTGCTGTAACTCCTGGACCCCCTTCTAACCACTGCTGCTGCTGCTGTAACTCCTGGACCCCCTTCTACCCACTGCTGCTGCAACTCCTGGACCCCTCTCTACCACTGCTGCTGCTGTAACTCCTGGACCCTCCCTCTACCCACTGCTGCTGCTGTAACTCCTGGACCCTCCCTCTACCCACTGCTGCTGCTGTAACTCCTGGACCCCCTTCTAACCACTGCTGCTGCTGCTGTAACTCCTGGACCCCCCTCTACCACTACTGCTCCTGCTGCTCGACCCCCCTCTACCACTGCTCCTGCTGCTCAACCCCCCCCCTCTACCACTGCTGTGACTCCTGCACCTCCCTGCTCCCCTGTAACAGGACAGTGGACCAACCGGATGGAGCAGGAGCCAATTGGGACCATGTCCGAGGCAAGACACTTGGTGGCCCTACAGTTTAGCGATGACTCCCTGAAGATTCTCTTCCAGGCTGCAAGGGAAAGGCGGGAGGTCCTCTTTTCAATAGATGGCAAGAAGAGGCCCTCCTGCCTGACCAAGCAAGCCTGGATGGAGATAGCAGAGGAGGTCAGCAGTGTGGGGTCAACCCCGCCACAATCCAGAACTGAGTCTAGTGCCGCAAGAGAATCAATGTCCTCCATACCATCTTATTTTTGGGGCTTGCATGTGGCTATGCAGGAGAGAGTGCTACATCGGCAGCTCACCATCACCTTCTCAAGGACAATTAGTGATGGGCAATAAATACTGGCCTAGCCAGCGATGCCTACATCTCATGAACGAATAAAAAAGGGGAGTGACAAACCAGGAGATGGCAAGGGGGTGAGACATTACCATATCTTGGCAGTCGCATGGCTGTAACTCGGCGACAGGCTGCCTTCTTTCACAGCACACCCACATTACGTTCCCTGAAAGCAGACATGGGGAGGAGCTACTTTGGAGACCCCATCAGGGGATGTAGGGCTGCCACTATCATAAGTGTTCTGTCGCTCTTCATGTGACGTCCAACTGTGTCCCTCTTTCTGCTTGCAGGAGAAACGGGCCCATAACACAGGGAGACATTTGAGGACTGGCGGTGGGATCACTGATGTGCGTCCTCTGACTCCGGCAGAGGAGGCGGCTCTGGAACTAGCGGGGCCTGGGCGGCCATGTAATTGCAGTCGGTGAGACTGGAATGTCTGCACAGGAGGGTGAGGAGACATTGGGCTAAATTTTATGGGGACAGGAATGGAGGTTGGGGGGGGGGGGGGCATAAAATTGCATGGGAAGGCAGGGAAGTGCCCATCACCTTCCCGATGTCTTCCAATTTAGTCCAAGACGAGGAAATTCCAGGAAGGCCTTCCAATCCCAGGCCAATTGAGACCCTTAAGTGGCCAATTATTAGCTACTTAAGGGCCTCTTCCCAGCTCCACCTCAATTTAACAGAAGGTGGAGGGGCCCACCGCCACAGGGAGATGCCGCCAGATAAAACCTAGTGGCCTCCTAGCGGGGTCAGGGGTCCCTCCTCTGGGGGAAATCCAAGACTTCCAGAGGGCCCCCCCAGCTGCAACTGCACCCCTCCCCCCAGGAAGATCCCTTCCCACCCTCATGAACCCCCTCCCTACCCTGTTGCTGGGGCCTGCCTGAATGGTCCCAGCGATCCTGACCCCAGTTACCTCTCCTGGTGTCTCCGATGTCCTCTGTACTGCAGGGCCTCCTGCACTACCAGCAGTGGCCAGCGGCTCTGGAGGCAGGACCTTGTCCCTTAAAGGGGCGGCGTCCCTGACAACAGGCAGTTAATTGCCTGCTTGCTGTGAAATTGCAGAGGGGTCTGACGGAGGGCTGAGGCGGAGTCTCCCAACATCCAGCCCACCTTTGGGATCCCTGTCACCAGAATAAAATTCAGTCCATTGTGTCCTCCAACACACGTCTGGAGATCCAGAACACGCATGATTGACTTGAGGAGATCTGAACAGCCTAACCCACTAATGTTTGTGTTCCCTCATGCAACTCATGGCACTTCACATGTAAATGCTGCTGCTGGGACGGGGCCAGCTGTCAATCTCTGAGGAGGAGGAGGAGAAGGAGCAGTAGTCACAGGGTGCATCATAACATCATTCCCCTGCACTCTCCAACAGCACAGATACTTTCACCCCGTTGGGTTTCTGCTCAGGCTTAGAATCAGGATCACAAGCTGGTGAGAGCACCACACATGTGCCCGATCAGCTGGCTGAGGCTGAGACAGCCGAGAGGACTGTGGGTGTCCAGACCCATGCTGAGCCCCAGGCTGATGACGAGTCTCTGATGTCAACAGCACAGGGCATGCTGAAGGTGTACAGAAATATAAGGCAATATCCGGCAGGGCTGCCAGAGGCCATGCACAGCCATGAGCGGACAATGGAGGAGTGCATCAATGCCATGAGAGCTGCCATGTCTCAAGCATATGAGTGCATGGCTTCATTCACTGAGAGATTGGAGAATGGAGACCCTAATGGAGAGCCAGATCCCACAAATGTGCACAGACCTGCCCATCATCGCTTTGGCCATGAGCTCAAGTCAGCAGTGGCAAGGTGAGAGAAGGGCGTGGTGCCTGGAGTCTTCTCCTGCTCCTCATCCTCCTCTGGTGAGAAGGGAGGTTCAAATGAGCCTTGAAAGAGAGAAGGCGAGGCTGACCTCCACAGCTGGGGGCTCCCCTCGGCGGTCTCAGTGTAGACACTAGTTCCTCAGCCCCTCTGCCAGTGAGTCCAGCTCCAGTGGCTATGCCAACTGAGGAGGCTCCTGCACCTGTGCAGGAACCCCTCAGTCAGCCGGGGTCCTCCAGGCAGCCAGAGGACGCCCGCCAAAGTCATCCCAGGCCAAAGGACAGTCTATCGGCAGCCTGGCTCCACCTCAGCTGCCGGTGCAGAGGTCGCACCATGTACAAGCACATGAAAATGTAAAATGACGAGCAACTAGATGCACTTGGGGCTTCACGGGTGCATTAATTGTGGCCTCTACATTGGTTCTTAAAATTGTGTTAATAAATAGATGTCAGAATTATTTCTGTAAATGGATCATCCTTCCATTGCTGAATTATGAAGTTTATCCTTTACCCTTGCTCCCTCAATGGGCTGCCAGTGTAGGCACAGGCTGCGTTTGATCAATGTCTCAGATGCGTCAGAGTGCATGGTGAAGCTGGGTTCTAGGCACTGGAATGAGACAGGAAGGAGGCGACAGTCAAATTAGAGTGAGGTGAGTCTTTATTGAGTCCACTTTGAGAGGCCATCCAGGTGGCAGGAAGTGGGTATGTTTGAGATTGCCTCTTGCCTCCCTTGCACATCTCTCAATGGCCCTGGTCTCTGGTGTAAGGAAATCAATATCCAGTGGTGCCTACTCATTAGCCTCCTCCACATCCTCCTTGTCAGATGAGCACTGGAGCTCAATCATGTCCTCTTTATGCAAGGCTTCCCCCCTCTGAAGTGCTAGATTGTGCAGCATACAGCAGACCACCACAATGTTATACAAACTGCCTGTACCAGGACATAGATAGGCTAGCAGAATGGGCAGAGACGTGACAGATGGAATTAAATACAGTCAAGTGTGAGGTGATACATTTTGGCAGAAGGGATAGGGTGAGGCAACATAGACTTATTGGTGCAGTTCTAAAGAGTGTGCAGGAGCAGAGGGACCTGGGGGTGCATGTGCATCGATCTTTGAAAGTGGCAGGACATATTGAGAGAGTAGTTGGCAAAGCATATGGGATCTTGGGCTTCATAAATAGAGACACGGAGTACAAAAGTAGGGAAGTTATGCTGAATCTTTATAAAGCTCTGGTTAGGCCCCAACTAGAGTATTGTGTCCAGTTCTGGTCACCACACTTTTGGAAGGATGTGAGGGTCCTTGAGAGGATGCAGAGGACTCTTAGCAGAATGGTTCCAGGGATGGGGGATTTTAGTTACAAAGTTAGGTTGGAAAAGCTGGGATTGTTCTCCCTGGAGCAAAGGAAAAAAAGGGTGTTTTGATAGAGGTGTACAAGATTATGACAGGCTTAGTTAAGTTAGACAAGGAAAAACTGTTCCCATTAACTGATGGTTCAAGGACTAGGGGACACAGTTTGAAGGTTTTGGGCAAGAGATGCAGGGGGAATGTGAGGAAGAACTTTTTTTAATGCAGCAAGTGGTAGAGCTCGCTGCCGACGAGGGTGGTGGAAGCAGAGACAATGATTTCAAAAGAAAATTGTATGGGCGCGAGAGAGGTAAACTTGTAGGGCAGTGGGACTGACTGAACTGCGCCACAGAGAGCTAGCACAGACTTGATAGGCTAAATGGCCTCATTCTATGCCGTAAATAACTATGACTGTGATAGGTGAAACCCTCGCTGGGACATACTGCATGGCTCCACCGGATTGATCGAGGCAATGGAATCTCATCAGCATTCCAATGGCTTCTCGGATAGAGCCATGGCAAGTGTTGACCTCTCCTCTGCTGCAGTGCGAGGGTTCTTCACAGGCGTCAGCAGCCATGTTTTCAATGAGTAGCCCTTGTTCCTGAGATTCGATCCCTGAAGGCGAGCGGGTAGCCTGAAAAGCTGTGGCACCTGGGACCGTCGAAGTAATGGGCGTCATGGCTGCTTCCCAGGAAGCGGGCACACACCTGCAGGGTGCGATTCTGATGGTCGCAGACTAGTTGTACATCGATGGAATGGAAGCTCTTCCTGCTGAAGGAGGCCGCTTGCTGCTCCATTGGAGCCTTGATGGCCACATGCTTGCAGTCAATGACACCTTGCACCTGGGGAAATCCAGCTATGGACCCGAAGCCAATGGCCCCCTCTGCCTGTCAGGGTCGGTCGGGTAGCGCACATAGTCGTGGGCCCTCTTGAACCGGGCATCGGTCACCTCCTTGATGCAGCGGTGGGCTGCTGCCTGGGAGACCCCACACATATGCTTTGCTAATCACTGTATCAATATGTCCTTCCACCTTCAAAGATTGATGCACATGCACCCCCAGGTCCCTCTGTTCCTGCACACTCTTTAGAACTATGCCAACAAGTCTATGTTGCCTCACCCTATCCCTTCTGCTAAAATGCATCACCTCTCACTTGTCTGTATTTAATTCCATCTGCCACCTCTCTGATGGATACCTGGAAAGAGCCGGTGGCATAGAAGTTGAGTGCCATGGTGATCTTCAGGGCTACGGGCATTGTATGTCCACTAACGCCGGTAGGTCTCAGCTCGTCCTGTAGCAAGGTGCAAAGTCAGTGACAGCCTCCCTGGAGAGCCACAGTATTAGGTAACACTGCTGTATGGACATATGGAGGTAGCTGAAGCGAGTCCAGTACACTCTCTGGCGTGGATTGACCCTTCTTGGTGAGGCTGCCTGCTGCTGCTCTCCTATTGGAGCTTCTTGGGTCGGCGCAGCCGGATCCGAGTCCTCCCTTCCTCTAAGCCACTGCTGCACAGCACGAGGGTCCACTAAGAGAGGGTGTATGGGGCCCATGCCAGTTGAATTTTACCCATCCCGTGTGCTGTCCTTGCAGAGAAGAACTTGCCTTGGGACTTTCCCATTGCTAATCCACTCTGAAGACATGCTAATGCCCCTCAGTGCCCACCCTTGCAGAGAGCCCTGCACCCAAGTGTGCACCCACCCAACTTTTGCACTCGAAAGTGAGCCCACCCATGCAGAGAGCCCAGCATCGCTGGCTGACAATGGCCTCTGCTCCCCACTTATCCACTGTTCACTATGGCTGCCTTCCCATGGCATCACTGAGACCTCGCCTTGATGTCTCCACCTTTAAATGGCCAGGGATCTGAAGGCATGTGATCCCCATGCACCGTTGACTAAATTTAGAATCCCTCATAAAATTCGGTTCAATTCAATGAAATGTATTTTAACTAGCTGGTCACCAATTCAAATTGCATTGGGGCAGCGACGGCACCTTGGAGCTTTCCCGCCGCTGACAAAATCCGGAACCGATGTCACAACATCGCGTTTCTGGGCAAGCACGTACACCCCGATTTTTCAGTCCCCGCCCCCCAAGCCTCCACTTCCGCTCCTGCTGGCCGGATAAAATCTAGCCCATAAACTCAGCAGTAGAGTGAATGGAGCAGCGGTGCACTGCTGAATGTATGATCCCACAAAGTCTCTGGTGGGCCCCTGAAATGATGCAGAGGCGTAAAAATTGAAAGACGCTGTCACTTTGAGGGCCATAGGCATAGGATGTCCCCCAAAGCTCCTGGGCTGCAGGTCATCACTCAGCAGGGCACAGAGATGTGTCACTGCATCTCTCAATATTCGCAGTCTCTGACACTGGCACTCTGACATCTGCAAGTATGTGATGCGGGACTTGTAGATGCGTGGCGATCTGTAGTGGCGAGCTTTCCATGGGTGTTGCTGCTCGCGACTGGGGGCCTCTACGTGGGCTGCAACTGCCTGTTGGTTTTGCCTGCAGCGCATGAGAAACAGGAAAATGCATACAGGGTGAAACATCTCCATCACAAAGTTGCTATTAAAATCGGTTCCTTCACTTCTTCGAAGGTACCTAACAGGGCGGAGATTGATGTTGACTGGTAAATCAGGTGCTTTCATGCATCAACTATGTGGCGTGGCATGGCATTGCCCATCTTAGCTCCTACTGAGAGTGGCACCGCATGACCACATAAAGATTGTGCAAGCTGCATCGATTGGCCCATCAGACATATAACCTTTAAACGCCTACCGTTTCTGGCACTCTCCCCACATACAGGGTAACTAGAGTGCCATTGCTCCTTCACTGACAGAGGCAATCAATGGCACAGAGCTGCAAACCATTATGGAGGGCAGAATCACAATGGCTCCCTACACGTCTGCAGAGTGAGACATCTGAACATTCCCCCCTCCCTCCTAGTATGCAGAGTGAGACCCCTTAATATCCCCTCTCCTCCCTCCCAGTATGCAGAGTGAGACCCCTGAATATCCCCCCTCCCCCCTAGTATGCAGAGCGAGTCCCCTGAATATCCCCTCTCCTCCCTGCCAGTATGCAGATTGAGACTCCTGAATATCTGGACTTAGCTTCTCTGGCGAAAACTTCTGCTGCTGATGACACGCCGGCTGTTCTGTTCGTGAACAGGATGGCACATGACGGCCACCCGTTCAACGTAAAATGCGGAAATGTGCATTGAGAGGCAGCAGGCTGCAGAATCAGGAGAGGTAAGTACCATTTTGAATATGGTAATTGGGGTGCCGCCGCCAAGTGGCGGGGTGGGGGGGCCACACCTAGGTTCCACCGCCGCTGGTAATATGTGGCGGGCCCTTCTTGATGTCAGGGTTCGAGGCGGTCCTTTCCCCGCAGGATTTTACTGGTCCCCGCACTGCGACCCGTGCCACGAGGGGCCAGTAAAATTCAGCCCAGTGTGGTTAAATTGCTTCTCAATGGCAAACATCCCCAATTTCACTAACCAAATGTATGTTACAAGGGTTTTATTTTTGTACTAAATCTTAGAATTCTGTGTGTCTTTAAAAAACTGATGAAAAGGATTTTCAGTGCACATGGACACCTGCAAATGCTGAAAGTTTTGGATGTTGACTTTGTATACAAGAATAGGAAAAGCAAGCAGTTTCAAGGAAGTCAGCCAAGGGGTTTTGATCTCCTCAGAGCAACACTTTGAATGACAGAGGAGACACTGTGTCTGGTCCTTTGATCGGCTCAGGAAGGTTGACCTTTTTTTTTGGACCCTTTTAAAAACTAGTGAGTTGGACAACGAGCAGGCATTTGAAATTTTGAAACTTAGACCTGACTTACCTGGAGACTAGAGAAAAAGACCTCTCTCTGCAAAGGAAACTTGCATCTCTTGAAAAGAAACCCTGTATTTGAAAGGTGACAGATTCCTATTGCCTCCTGTCTCTGAAGAATTCCTGCATCCAGTGTGGTTCCTGTATTTTGGGAAATCCTGGAACCTGAAGAAAGCTTCTACTGCTAGACTGCTGCTGAGTCCTAAGCAGACCTATTGCTACACCCCTGTTGAAGACAGCTGTAGTCAAATTGCCTTGAACGCCTACCCATCACAGACTGTTCAACCACCTCACTTGGACAGACTTCGAGTGGCATCTGACTATTCAACTCTGGGACACATTCACCCAATTGAAGAATTTCCTACCAGAATGTGACAAACTGATTTATTTTACTATTCCTTTCATTCCTAAGAAACAGCTGCAAACCAAAACCCTTTTTCCCCATTCAACCTTTTTTTAAAAAAAATGTTTGTGTATGTGCATGAGGACTGGGGAAATAAGGAGCATTCATATATATAGATTTCTCTCATTAGTGGTTAAGACTTAGTATTATTTTTTCCCATTAAATAGTTAATGTTGTTGTTGTTTTAAAAAACCTGGTTGGTGTGCTTGATTCTGGGAAACAAAAAGAGTCTAATTGGCTATTCTCCAGTAGGTGGGAAAAATTTATTGCTGTGCTGTGACCCGTGGAGAAGTGGGACTGAATTAACAGTGCATTTCTCCCGCCTTGGTCATAACGTGTACTAGATGGACTTGACTAAGCTTTGGTTATCGGCAATAATTAAAAAGAAACAAATCACCTTCCCTGGAGCTGGCGGCCACTCCCCAGACAGTATTATGTACTGCATAAAATTTAGACTCCAAGCTAAAGATTAAAGTAATTGCCTTCAAGAGCAATGTTTTATTTCGAACTTACTATACAATGACTAGGCTACAATTACATATGAACAAAACAAATATTTTATGAACTATGATGAAAGACAGGATCCATTGTTTAATGTTTTAGTGCCAACTGTTAGAATATAGGCATGCGAAAAATCTGATAGCTGAACAGAACCAACAATGAAATTATGGAAATTCACAGCAATCCCACATTAGACATTAACATTTCTTTCTCTTTCTGACACTGATCTATCTGCTGTGCATTTCCATTGTTCTCAGTTTTTCTTCTTTATCTCAAGCAATATATACTTCCCCTAGCCGAAGAGGATAACTAGAGAATGAAAAAGGAAACCTCCAGATGTCCTCCAATGCAACAAATTGTAAACAAAGAAAAAAATCAAAGGTAAAGAAAGAGGGTCAAATGTTTAAAAAAATACATAAATTATTTTATATTTTTAAGTCCCAGGTTTCTCAGTGCTCAGTTTCTCTTTATTTTCTCTTGATCCAGAAAAGAAAATTTCCAAGGATTTTTCAAATTGACAATAAGATCTGAATACTCTTGTATTGACAATAAGATCTGAATACTTTGATGATTGGTGGAATGGGTCACATTAACTCTAAAGTTTGTACGATAGATAACCAGAGCAATAAAAAAAATAAAATGAAAAATGCACTAAACACACCAAAAAGTAACAAAGCAGTGATCATACCAATCATCACTCCTTCTACTTTTCTGAAATTCAAAAGTTGGCTTTTTTCTTAGTTGGTTACTCCGAAACTATTTCACTATTGTTTTACCAAATAAATCGTATGAATTTTTAGTAATGATAACAATTTTAAAGAATATATATAAATGGCATCATATGGGATGTTATTACATTCATTTATGCTCTGAACCTTTACTGATATGAAAATGCCGATAGAGGAAGACAGTCAAACTGATGAATTATGCACCAAAATTCACCTGACACTGATTTTTTTAGTCACTATATTGAACTCTACGCCACAATTCAAGAATTCAATTATTGTAATTTATTAATTCTGAGCATTTTTCCAAAGTAAATGCTGTTAAATAATCCATTTATTGAGCTTTTTTTTTATTCACCTATGAAAAGTGCTGGTTTGTTTTGAAATAACAGATAAAGTTCAAGATCATCAGCTCCAACTTAATGCACAACAGAGCAAAGTACAGTACCAAAGGAGACTGCAGTCTCAATCTAATTCTTCGCAATTGTTCACTCCTGAAATTCTATCCAATCTTTCCTTAATTTTTTTCCTGTACGGTCTCCCTGCACAGTCAATCCCGCACTCACTCACCTACCCTCTGCATAAATCTAAATTGTCTGTGCATCTTCCTTCTTTTGTGCTCTGTGATGGCAAACATTTAGTTGGACCTATTTCACATTGTGTTACTTCCCTTAAGTGGTGGAATTTGCTTTGCTTGCTGGACTTTGCCAAAGTTCTTTTGTACTTTGATCTCAAACTGCTGATCCGTGTGCATTACTAGGAGATCACAGGAAAAGGAATGAGCGTGCTGCTCATTGGGAAGACTGATCATTTAACTCTAATATAGGTATGAAAGCCTTTTTATGCTTCCAAACCAAAGCAAAGTATTTGGTGACACTTGTTTTCTATTTGAGGGTGCTTCGGCCATTGCAGCACCCTCTCCTTCATGTTGCAGCCTCAGCAGTGGCCACCTGCAACAGTGGCGCTGCTGAGGTTGCCGAGCTGCCAGCCCTCTCGCTGGGCCAGCAGTTCTACGGGGGGTGGTGGCGGGGTAACAGGGGGTGGGGTGTTGTCCTCAATTGGACAGTGGTCCCAGTGGCGGCCTGATTATTGGCCACTGCTGGTAAAATGTCACACCCAGGTCCCACTGCCCGCTGGCGTTGGGTCGGCTCCCGTTTTTGGTCCCAGTGGCAGGACTTCCCACCATCTAACAAAATACAGCTCTATTTCTTTCCTGGACACAACCTGGATGTTGCACCCAAAATTGCACCTGAAGCTGATGTCGACTTATATCCAAGTATCCTCCCAGTCTCATGTGAATACATCCAAATATAAAATGGGTGCACATGGGCAGAAGTTAGTGGAATTCAGTGAAAGCAATGGGGGTTCAAGGAAATGCCACACCGAGAGCTGTATATTTCTTCTTTGAGTCTTAAATTGAAGCTTCAGTTCAATTAACCATCATTCATGCACATCATGTTAAAGATCCAGAAATCAGGGAAGCCTTTCAATTTTTAATGTGACATACATATGCCATAAAAATTCATTCAAAAGAAGAAAGATAATATAGAGCAGGTCTCAGTGAGGATAAATTTTAAAATAACACTCAAAAATTTGCAGTTAAAAGACCAGAGAAATGACCCTGCTGTGAAAATCTGCTCACAATGTTGCGATCCCTGAATAAGCACAATTGGAGGATACTCACATGTGGGAGTTAGGGTGTGGCCAGAGATTCATGTAAATAAGAGGTTTGATGGACAAATGTAAAAGATCGAGAAGACTTGGGCATATTGTAGTTACACACATAACTCACAGACATGATTTTTTTTAAGCCACATAATTGGTTTATGGGTCTATCTGCATGCAAATGCAAAGAAAACTCTAGGCCAGTACTAGTTACTGCTAATGTGCTTACTTTTTTTTAGCTCATGCAATAATATTATACATCCAACTTCCCTTCTTCCAACTATTCTTTCCCTCACTACATTTGTATCAAAAAGAGTGGAAATAATGTTCAAATTTTCATTTTGTAATGGCATCTCAGCATAAAAATACTCATATGTGTACATCCTTTGAATTATTCCAGTCGCAAAGTAATTAAGAATTATTTTTAACTACAAGCCAACTGAGATCACTTCTGTAACACATCTTGTATCTCTGCACTCTGACCTGTTGTGGATTCACTGAGTAAGTCTAACATGAGATCTTACTGTAAGCAGCCATTATTGAACTTGGTGTATTTACACCTCCCCAGCAGAGAGGCAGCATATAAAATGCCCAGCCAGTTCAATACATATATCACACTCCCTCTTCAATTAAAAAAAACTTATACATTAAATGCAAAATGGTACATGTACACAATTTCCCAGAATACAATAAGAAACCTGAAATTTAACAGGTTGGGTTGCATGCTTTTTTGTTACTGTAATCACAACTAAAACATATATAACCAATATTTCCAGAGTAATTTACATGTTAAAATATTGTTTTTCCCATAACACAAGTATGTCTTTAACAAAAATATTATTTGACAAAAAGTAAAGAAGAGAACTTATTTCTTCTTCCTTCCTACATACTTTCAATTAACCTATCTGGCTTATTTCTCTTTGTGTCAGGGTATCTTCTTCCATTTCCATTTGCTTGATTCTGCTCTCCCAACATCTCAGACTGAGTCGACCCTGAACTTTGACTATCAACTCCACTTAATGGTTTGGACTGCGAAATTGATTGATTAGTCTTAATCAAAGACCCTGGCTCACTTTGCTCTACTGGTAGACTTTCAGTTTCTTTGTGGTATGCACTTTCTTTCTGACTTTAACTTGAGACGTTAGGAATTTGGACTATAGGAGGTTTCTCCTGCTCTCCCTTTGTCAGATTTCCTCTTTCAAACAAATGATCTACATGACACTGATGGAGTCTCTCTCCAGTCCTCACTAGATATGTGAATGCACTTAGTCTTTTTACAACAACTCCAATCACATACTACTCCTTATCACCTAAGTGGCTTTTCACCATTACCTTCTGACCTCCACTGAACTCTAAGTTTCATGCCTTGAGTATCATGACTCATCTTCTCTCTGTCTTGCTTTCCTCTTACTTTGTTATTGACATCAGGCTTAAACAAACCAAACGTTGTCCTAGGAGCATGTTTAAATACAAACTGGTAAGGTGAGCAACCTGTTATAGACTGTGGTGTTATTCTGTAAGAGAACAGAAAATTGTCTAGCCTATGTTGAAGAGAAACATGGAAATTACTGCCTAGCTTGTCACCTAGAAAATACTTCTGCAAAGACCTCTTTACAATTTGTACACTTCTTTCTGCAGCACCATTTGATGCTAGGTGATACAGTGGTATTAGAGTATGTTTGATTGTATACTTATAAAGAAATATTCTGAACTCTGTGGACCATTATCTGACACCAACACCTTTGGCAACCCATAAATTGCAAACCAACTTCTCAAAACTCAATAGTTTTAGCACTTGTGGTATTGGGCATAGACTCAAAATGTATCTACTTGCCATAGCTATCGAGCAAAACAAAATACTCTTTCTCTTCCACTTCGAAGGAATCAGCATGTACTCGTTCCCATGGTTTCCTTGTGTTTGACCATGGAATGAAAGGAATCTTGGTTGGATCATTTCTCATTCACACTTCACAACTTTTCACCAACTCTTCAATATCACTATCTACCTTTGGATACAAAAAATAGCTTCTTGCTACTGCTTTCATACAGTCTATCCCTGTGTACTCTAAAGGGGTGGTTGATGGTCGGCACAGACTTGGTAGGCCGAAGGGCCTGTTTCAGTGCTGTATCTCTAAATAAAATAAAATCTTTCAAATCACCCAAACTTCCTCAAAATTGACTTTGGGAGTATCAAAACGTGTGTCACAATATTCTTCAGACCACGATCTCTCAAATGAATGATGTGCATTCACTGAGTAATTCAAAATGAGGTCTTATTGTACGCAGCCATTGTTGAACTTGTTTTATTTAAACCTCCCCAACAGATAGGGCTGCAGAGAAGCAGTATACAAAATGCTCAGCCAGTTCAATACAGATATTACACCTGCAACATTTTAAATTAATCCTCTTTAATGGTGCTCCCTTTGGGTGGAGGCGGGCTTGAAGGCAGCAGTGGGAGGAAGGTGAAATGGGAGGGCGACAAGTCGGTGGGCCAATGAGTTCCCGCCTCCAGCCGATCTTGCTGGAGGCAGGGTGGAAGAGGCAAGGGCTATTCCCTGGCAGCAGCGGGTAACCACTTGGCATATTTAAGTGCCCAACTGTAGGCAGATTGGGGACACCATTGGGATCTTCCTGGCAGCAGAAAGGCTCCCTGCTGAGGCCAATGCCCAACAGCTGGCTGGGGGCCCCAAGAGGCATCCTACACTACCCTACCCCCAACCAGAGCTCAAGGGATCAGCGGGCCACTGCTATGGCCACAGGCCATCCTGTGGAGGGGTTACCCTCCAAAGTGGTGGCCTGGCAGCTGTGGCCACAATCCATACTAACAAAGTTCAGAAATCATTCGAGGCCGCCTCAAGATAGAGGCACCCTCGTGGTCCCCCTCCTATAGGGGCAGCACCCACCTCTGCAGGTGGGACTGCTGTCTTTCCATGGCTTCAGGTCCTCTGATTGGGCCTGCAGCCTCAGGAACCCACCTGCCACCCTGAAGTGGACAGGGGAGGCTGCCTATTAAGAGGCCACCTCCCAGAAGATCGCGCAGCAGGCGCACTGCCAGCAAGTGTGGGGTCAGCACCCGAAAATGGTCCCAATCTGTGATTATTTCTAAAGTGACAAAGATTCTGCCCTTTTGTTTCCAAACAATTAAGTAAGTTTGGTTTTCTTCCAAATTCTAACAGCTTGAATGGTTTGTTATCAGCTCTCAATTTTTGATAAAAGCCATTAATTCCTTTTTGATTAATTTAGCGACCCTTATATTCCCTTATTAACCTCTGTAGTTAAATTTACTTTTACTGCTATGGATTTGTGAATAAAAACAATTTTAAAAACTCATACAATGGAATGTGTGCCGAAGTCATAATATAACTATTCACAGATAATGCAACCTTATTTCTTTCACTTTTATACTAACCCAATCCATGGCAGCTTTTATCTAAAATATCTGAAGAACAAGTTATAATCATCTAAAGATTAGTAACAAGCCCACTTTCATCCTGATATTAAGCTTTTCAGCAGCTGACTTCCATTGAGAGCCTTCGATTTTAAGCTACAGAGAAATGATAATATACACAGCAGTGAAACACGTGATAGCTCAAAATTGATAAATAATTCACTTAAAATTCATCTTCAATCCTACTGTTCCAAATTTAGGCCCTTTTGTCCCTACCACCCTTTAATGGCGCTCACTTATCTGCATCCTCGTCAACAGATCATTTCAGAAATTAAACTGAAAGGTTAAACTGGGCCTGAAATATTTCAACTAGGTCTGTCGGGTCTGTAAACAACTTGCCTCAAATGTAACAACAAATTCATTCTGCATCAGTGCATACACGCAGAACGCATCAGCACATATATACACACATACTCCAACAGTGCATCTCTCTGCACCACAGGAGACCGTATATTACTCGTACTTCCTCTTTTCCTCCCTTTTCTTAAGCTTATTACTGACATTTTCCTTCTACAATCCTAAACAGTGATAAGTTGCCTACCCGGCTTTGGTGCAGAATCAGTCATACTCTCAAAATTCAAATTTATTACATTCACGGGACAATAAAAAAAATTCTACTTTGCTGTTTTCTCATTCTTAATCTACTAATACAATGCAAACACCGTCTTCATCTTCCTCGTGAACATAACCGTTGAGCAAGGTCAGGTTTTTCAAACTCCTATGAATACATGTTATTGATTACTGTCCATTGCATTATAATGATTGTATGGATATTGTAAAGCAGCCATTTTATCAACGTTCTCCTGAAGGCTGCCTTTTTATGCAATGTCTATTCAACACAACATGAAAGGTCATCCTGCTCAGCCTCACTTTCCTTCTGGTCACTGGTGCTGCATTGAAAGTTTAGTAAAATAGACGGGAAATAACACAGCAAAATGTGTTCTCCAGTCGATTTTATGGGGTGGCTATTTTATTTCCCTAGGTATAAAGGCCATCACTTGATCAAAGAAGGAGGCACACAGAAACGGACAGAATACCCGCAACGGCGACAATGTCTTCATATGTGCAATATTTACATATTCCATTCTTGAACAAAAAAAAACTCAGTTTTCCAGCCCAGCACTATTAGTGTTACTGAGTTCCCTCGTGTGTACAATGAAACCGACGTGATGTCGCAGACTGCCAACTCCGCGAATCACTGGAAATCGTCACATATTCAAGAAAACCAGTCTGCATTCGAGCCACTGCGATTGCTTTCAGTCATTCGGTGCTCTTCTCAAGTCCACCGCTACAACCATCGATACCTACAGATAATTGCAATCTGGCAGCTCCCCTCCACCGCGCTTACACTTTTAGATTTCATCAGTCTCCATCTCCTTCGTTATGCACAAGAGTTGAAACGGCTCGTCATCAAAATACCACAATCTAGTATTTTTAAAAACACCACCCTTCTATCATATCTTCAGCAAAACAAAACAAAAAACCGTACCCTCTCCTGGTTATTTCAGATCAAGATACAAACTAAGAGCAATGCTTGTCCTTTCTCATTTCACTGGTCAGATCGGTGCTGAAATATTGACTATTTCTAATAAAAGATCACATCAAAAGTAACAGAGATCAAATTACAGCCCATCCTGTATTCTGGCGAAACGAATCTGAACAATCCAGTTTGCAGGTCGTCCACCGAACTGTTCGGCAACAACAGTTTCTACAGGACTACTCACCGTGTGCCCCATTCAATTGGGCATTTTTACCCATTGCTCAGCACTTGGGGCATCGGCCGCTCCGACTGTTCCCCAAATAACCGAATTAAACAAAAAATGCATTTGAACCGACATTGAACTTTTCATATAACCCATACTATAATACACTGACACAAACAGTGGGGCAAATAAATCCAACCTTCGTCTATTTATATATAATCCCAGGTAAATTCACACAAATAAACTGATTAAAATAGAAAATGTGTTCAGCGCTACAAAAATAGATATTCTGCATATAACGGACACGTGGATGGTGCTGCTCTTCCCCAGTTTGCCGCCCAGATCGAGATATATTCTCCCCGGGCGTGAACAATATCAGTGACGTTTGGCAAGAATACAAATAACAGAGAACTGTGAATAATATGTTTCACCGTCCTTTGTAAATGTTCCAATGTTGAAGTTGGTTTGCTGGAGTCGGGTGAAAGTGGGTCGAGACAGTGTTTGCCGCCTGCGTGTTTCAGCACCACACGCCTTGGACAGCGAACAAAGGAAAGGAGCCGGGCTTGCGGGGCAAACTCTTCACAAATAACTCTTCACCTTTTACTGAAAGGTGATTTGGTTAGACACTGGCTTTTTTCACTCAATGAATGAATTAAGTGATTCATTCAGAGCGACGTTTAGGGACAGCCTCGTCTTAAAAAGAAACAGCAGCATTGAGAGAAAATGAGGAAGCTCTCAATTCTTACCGAACATTTGAATGTGCCCTTTAGTGATGGGGTTGAAGCTGCCGCAGGCCAGTAGGATAACGTGGGTTTTACTCGGCTCTGCCATGCTGCCAAGTCGCCTTGTGCTCCTCACTGCCTTTCTCCCGTTCTCTGCAGTGCGAGGCGAGGCTCAAACCGTTTTACAGCTTCGGATGGCTCGCTGCTCAGACTCAGTGCGTCACCATTGACTATGTATTTTTTTTGTTTAGTGTCCCCGTTTGCCTCTAGCATTCCCCGTTCCGCTATTTGTGTAGAGATAGCCCGCAACTGCGGGTTATCGCCCTTTGCCGCGTCTAAACATTCAGAACACATTCTCGCTGCTTTGATTTGAGGGAGTTTTGTTGTAAATTGTATCAAAACATAACTGTCAACCCAAAAGGAAGCTGCTGGGTGGATTTGTTTCCCCCACCGCATCGACTTGCTTTGGTTTGGAGCTCTGTCTGCTCTGGAAGATGTATTTTGTCTGAATCAGATTTTCCTCCAGTATCGTGTGTGAGGAACTACAAATCCCATATTCCAGATTGGTGTTATTCCTCATTGAACTGAAACGGTCAATAGTGAAACATTTAAAAAGCAAGAACGGGAATGACCAAGATGCATTTTTAAAAATAGTGCGTGGCTGTAATATACTGTTCCTTTGACGCGTTCCTTTTTTGATAGTTACTGTTGGATGTCATTTTATGACGGTTCTTTATCCAAAAATCAATTTTTCACAATTGCGTGGCATTCTCCATAATTTTAATGTCCCAGTCATTTGTGAATAACCTGCACACGTGCAGAAGGATAAGATGGGAGCTGAGAAGATTTTTTTTCACCCACAGGGTGGTGGGAGTCTGGAACTCACTGCCTGAAAGGGTGGTCGAGGCAGCGACCCTCAACGCATTAAAAATATTTATTTTGAAGTGCCATAACCTACAGGGCTACAGACCAAGAGCTGGAAAGTAGGATTAGGCTGAATAACTCTTTCTCGACTGGCACAGACACGATGGGTTGAATGGCCTCCTTCTGTGCCATAAATGTTCTATGTCCTGGTTTGATTGAATAACATGTACATATGACGAGATTTACTTGGATGGTACCAGGGCTGAAGGACTTCAGTTATGTGTAGAGATTAGAGAAGCTAGGATAGTTCCTCTTAGAACAAAGAAGGTTAAGGAGAGATTTAATAGAGTTCTTTAAAATTAGTTTAAAATTATGAAGGGTTTTGATAGAGTTAATAAGGAGAAAGTGTTTCCACTGGCAAGAGGGTCAGTAACCAGAACACACAGATTTTAGGCAATTGGGTAAAGAACCAAAGGGGAGATGAGGAGAATATTTTTTTCTATAGCAAGTTGTTGTGACCTCACATGGACTTCAAATGGACTGATTGAAAGGGCAGTGGAAGTAGATTCAGTAATAACTTTCAAAATTAAATTGCATATATGCCTGAAAATGAAAAAATGTTGCAGGGCGGTGGGATAGAGCAGGACAGTGAGACTAATTGGGTAGCCCTGTTTAAGAGATGGCAATGTCATGATGGGCTGAATGGTTTCCTGTGCAGTATGATTCTATGTTCTGGTTGGAGAGAATAAGCTGCACACATATGTCTTGGTTACAATGAATACTTACACAAAAGCAAAATACTACGGATGCTGGGATTCTGAAATAAAACATAAAATAATGGAAATACTCAGCAGGTCAGGCAGCATCTGTGGAGAGAGAAACAGAGTTAATGTTTCAGGTCGATGATCTTTCATCAGAACTGAATACAGTTGTACTTAATTAATGACCTAGTGTTAGAATAAACACTCAAATGTGTGTCCTGGTTAGCATGAATGCTTGAATACATGCAATGAACTAGTCCCCTTTGCACACAACAATCTAAAAATGTGCAACTTATAAAAAACTGATTATATTAGTTAATGTTTTGCCCCATTGTACGTAGGTAACACAGTTATACTGAATTAATGACCCAGTGTTAACAATCATATGGACTATTAGAAAGTGGCATTCATTTTTTCACTGTAAGAGAAGGGTTGCTCACCAGGGCTGCACCCATTTCTCCAGCTGGGGGGTAAGTAGGGGAGGACAGAATATTTTAAATTCTTTCATGGGATGTGGGCGTCACTGTCTAGGCCAGCATTTATTGCCCATTGTTGGTGAGCTGCCTTCTTGAACCACTGCAGTTCCTTGGGGCGTAGGTACACCCACAGTACTGTTAGGAAGGGAGTTCCAGGATTTTGACCCAGTGACAGTGAAGGAACGGCGATATAGTTCCACGACAGGATGGTGTGTGACTTGGAACTATATCACCGTTCCTTCATTATCACTGGTGAAGGAATCATATGGTGAATATGGAGGACAACACCGTGCAGAATGAGACTGGGTTATAATAGCAGCAATGCAAATGAGTTAATCAGCTCAGACCTATTGTATAACATGATATTACAGATAAATCATAATGCTTTGACTACATATCAACTTCATGCCATCTCGCTACTAAGCTAGAGACAATAGCACCTTCCAAACCCACAACCTTTATCACCTAGTAGGACAAGGGCAGCAGGCAAATGGGTACCTGCCTCCAAGTCACACACCATACATCATATACACATACATCACCATTCCTTCATTATCGCTGGATCAAATTCCTGGAACTCCCTCCCTAACAGCACTGTGGGAATACCTTCATGGCATGGATTGCAGCAGTTCAAGACTGCCAGCAACGCCCGCACCCCATGAATAATAAAAAAAAATCACAATCTGTAAATTTATGGATTTGTATTGCTTATATTAACTGATAAATATAGGACAAATACAACTTAAACACACTTTAGAGAAAACTATTTAATTGCTTCTTTTAGTTTATTTCTAGATCTAAATGAGAGGAACAGTTTCTGTGAGTTTAAGTTGTGAAGCCTTCACGTGGGTGGAATGAATGGGCGTAATAAGGTTTCAACTGCACATTAACAACCGCTGGAATACTAATTCAGAGTCAGGGAATAGACTACAATGGTCTCAGGATATTGTAAATGTTTTTAATGCACATGAATTGAAAATATTGTAACATATTATTGGGAATAATTTAGCTCAGATATTTTCCAGCGACTAACTGTTTCAAACAAATCATATTTTTCAGGCAAAAACCTGGAGGCTGTAGTCAACTGCGCAGGTGCGAGATGTAATTTAGACAATAACCCATAAGTCATTGCAACCAGAGGCAGTTCCATATTAATTTTATGTTTGACGTCGAAAATGATTTTACAAAGCGAGCACTTTAAAAGAAAACTTGTAATTGAAGTGCATTGGTGTTTCTCATAGACCTGCGATAGACTTCGCATTAACCTGCCCAGAAACAGTTCGAGGAGACCTCGTATTAATAACTGACAACACTGAAACAAATATAAGAGGGAAATGCCACCAAAACATGTTTCACATCGGAGGTGCTTAAGGGTCAATTTAAAGGAAGATACTAAGTGTATTTTTAAATGATATAAAATCATCTTTAAATAAATCATGCCTTTAAATCTGGACAGGAGTCTTGCTGGGGACAATATAAACTAGCTTTCAGTGCACATTCCAATATGACAGAATAAGATTTCTTCACTTCTTTGAATCATTTTTAATATTAAATGTAAACAAGTGGCTTGTAAACAAAATAACAAAGGAATTTGGTGAATGTGGAAATTCGGTGCAGAGGAGGAAGAAGCTGCTAAATAATTTAAGACAAAGGGCAACATAAATAATCAGAGTAATTAATTTCTAACAAAAATGATGGGACAGCTGAAACCAATTGCCTGCAATTCCTGTGCCAGTGGGAACTCCAGATTAAAATGTAGTTGGAGAAATGGTGCAGGTGGTAAGGCTTCAGGTTCTTGGGATATTGGGCCTAGTTCTGGGGCAGGAGGGAGCAGAAATGTAGCACCCCTATTTAAGAAAGGAGGGAAACTTTAGGCCTATTAGCCTAACATCTGTCATTGGGAAGGTATTGGAATCCATTATGAAGGAAGTAGTAGCAGGATATTTAGAAAATAATAGTACAATCAAGCAGAGTCAACATGATTTTGTTAAATTTATTACAGTTGTTTGAAGATGGAACAAGCAGGGTTGATAAAGGGGATCCAGTGGATGTAGTGTATTTGGATTTCCAAAAGGCATTCGATAAGGTACCACATAAAAGAGTACTGCACAAGATAAGAGCTCATGGTGTTGGGGGTAATATATTAGCATGGATAGAGAATTGGCTCTATGCAACCTCAGGCTGACAAACTGTAAATAAGTGGAATGCCACAGGGATCAGTCCTGGGGCCTCAACTATTTACAAACTGTATTAATGACTTGGATGAAGGGACAGAGTGTATTGTAACCAAATTTGCTGATAATACAAAGATGGGTGGGAAAGCAAGTTATGAGGAGGACGCAAAAAGTCTGCAAAGCGATATAGGTAAGTTAAGTAAGTGGGCAAAACTTTGGCAGATGGAGTATAATGAGGGAAAATGTGAAGTTGTCCACTTTGGTAGGAAGAATAGAAAAGCAACATAATATCTAAATGAAGAGAGACTATAGAATACTGTGGTATAGAAGGATCTGGATGTCCTCATACATAAGACACAAACTGTTAGCATGCAGGAACAGCAAGTAATTAGGAAGGCAATGGAATGTTGGCCTTTATTACAAGGGGAATGAAGTATAAAAATAGGGAAGTGTTGCTACAACTTTACAGGGTGTGGTAAGACCGCACCTTGAGTACTGCATACAGTTTTCGTCTCCTTATATAAGGAGGGCTATACTTGCATTGGAAGCAGTTTAGCAAAGGTTCATTTGGCTGATTCCTGGGATGAAGGGGTTGGCTTATGAGGAAAGGGTGTGCAGGTTTGGCCTTTACTTGTTGGAGTTTAGAGGAATGAGTGGTGATCTTATTGAAACAAGTAAAATTCTGAAGGGGCTTAACAGGGTAGATGCTGAGAGGATGTTTCATCTCATGGGGAAAGCTAGAACAAGGGGGCATAGTTTCAGCATAAGGGCTTATCCATTTAGATGAAGCTGAGGAGGAACTTCTTCTCAGAGGGTCAGGAATCTTTGGAATTTTCTACCCCAGAAAGTTGTAGAGGCTGAGTCATTGCATATATTCAAGGCTGAGATAGAGGAGAGTCCTATTTCTTATCTTTTTATGACAGGTTGCACCACATCAGAGCTGGGACCAATGTTCTCACGGGAAGCTGGATAGGCACCAGGATGAAACATTTGAGAAGAGAAACAGACTTAGAGAACTGGGAGAGGAAAATAGCACTGGAGTAAAGAATAGTTAAGAAGTAGGGGGATCAGACAGATGTGAAGCAGGCTAAGATGGATTTGGAGTGCATGGGCAGGATTTCTGTTCCGGGGTCGGGACTCCAGGATCGCAGTCACTTCTGGGTCCTGATCCCGCACCACGTTGGCAATGTGCACACGTTGTTATTTTGGTGTGCAAGTTGTTAATTGGCCTAGAGTCACGTTCGCCGCCCAGTTAGCGGCAACGGATGCAGGAAGGAGGCGGAACTGAGGCAGTAATGGGCCTAATTTAAAGGGCAGCCGGTAGCTATTTCTGAGGTTGCTGTTCGCCCAAGGAATGGCAGGAGGGCGCTGAGCAATGGGAAGTGAGAAAGGAGACCCCCTTGCCAGGGCAGCCCCCTGTTTTTCAGATGCCTCACTGGATATGCTGCTGGAGGTGGTGACTGATAGAAGAAACATCCTGTTCCCTGCCAGCGACAACAGAAAACCTGTAAGGCTCACCAAGAAGACATTGCTGGAGGTGGCTCATGAGGTCAGCAGCAGAGGAGTGGTGAGGAGGAACTGGGTGCTGTGCTGGACACATTTCAATTACCTTCTCAGGTCTGGCAAGGTGAGTGCAAAATGGACCCAGATGGCATGCCTCCTGGTCAGAGTCACCAGTATGCAAATGAGAGGGGCATCCTGAGGTTGTATAGAGCTGTCATGACCATGGGAGAGGTGTGTGCTCAGCAACCTGCATGGCCCATAAACATTGGTCAGAACCCTGGTACTGCTGGACAGAAATGCAGACTGCAACATCTTATGCAAATGAATAGCTGCGACTGGTGAGGGAGAGAGGCATTGTCCTAATTGCATCTTTCTTCACCTTGCAGGCCAAATGGAAATTGAATGCCAGTGGTGCCACAGCTAGCATCGTGGATGCTTTTCAAAGAGTGGGCCCTTGACGTGGCTAGAATGGAAAGTCATAGGGACACTGAGGATGGAGAAATGAGGATCCCCTGTAGACAGGGTGAAAACATCTCAACATCTCCATGTCCAGGCGATGCATGGAAATGCTCCTGTGTAACAAGGTATCAATGCCTAAGCTGTTATTTCATTGTTCTTAGCAGTGTGAGCATCTGTTGGCTCTCTCCAGCAATCAAGGGCCCTATGAGAGGCTGAGGGAGTGACAGATAGTGATGAGGGGCCACCCCTCACCAGGCACCATCATCCTTATCCGTCTCCTTGGCTCCTCCAACGGGCAAAATATCTGTAGAGTCATGCCCTTTGACCGAGGCTGCACTGCAGTGATACCAGTGCAGCAGCCCACTGGCACCTCCATGTTGAGGTGAACTGCCACAGGCATCTCAGTCCCAAACAGGAACTAGAGAACAGACTGCATCCACCTCATCCTCAGCCACAGGGGGAGCACCTCCTAGGAGCGGTTGTGAATGCAGGCCACCGTGTCAGTAATGTCACTTTGTGGGTCACTTGAGTGTTTCTGATGTAAATAATAGTGAAATGTTAAGTGTTAAAGCACTAGGAAATGTGTTGCATTAAGGCTGACTTGTGTGTTTTCATTTCATGTTGGTGAAATGCAAAAAAATGGGAAGTGAGTGTTGGCAGAGTGATGGAGTGTAATGGTGAAGATTGTGTAAGGTGGAGAATCTGAAGCCTACGTGCTCTTCTGTTCTCACCTCTTCACCCCTGCTGTCCAGGGGTCTGCCTGTGCTCCAGCAGATGCTGCTCCTCATTGTTGGTTGGAGCAAGCTTGGAGGAGCTGGATCCCATTTCCTTTAATGCCTTTCCCTTGTTGACAATGGAATGTAGAATCTTCCTTAACCCCCACCCCACCCATCCCCCTCTCCAATCATGGACCCCAAAATGCCTTTGTCAAGAGTGCAGAGATGTGACAGATAATTCTTCTCACTCAGCACAACTGGTTGCCTGTGAACGAGGACCCTCTCTGAGCCTTCCCGCTTCAATGCTGCCACTTACTACTTTCCCGCCATTCCAGCTTGCTCCTCGCTGTGTCACTGGCTCCTCCTCCTCCTCCCTGTCATGGTTTTGACAGTGCGCCGAGCCCACTCCTTAGAAAGAAAATACAAATCTGGCCCTTTAACGAGCCGACAACGAGCTTTTTAATGGCATTGGGTGGCCCTGTACACAGAGTGGGCAGGTTGTCTCTTGACACTGCTGCCATTACCTTTCAAACTCGGTTTTGCATCGGGAAACCAGCGTGCCGAGCTGAGGGGCAGGTTTAAGCAACAACACATTTCTCCCTCAGGAAGAAATGAAAATGTCACCCCCTATGTGTAAATGTCCTTAGCGTGATAAATAATGTTGGTGAGCTGTAGGCACAAGTGACCACATGGGATCAATGTTCCCTCTAAATTTTCTTTGTACTGTGCAGGCTACAAACTTGTCTGAGCACTACGTTTTGTCCATGGACAGCTTACATTTTAAAGGTCATTGAAATTTCATGAAGTTGTGAGTGGCCTCTTTATTTCATTGCATAGTACATCCCAGATTGCTATGGCCGCAGACATGCACACCTTAGAGGAAGCATTGCTTTCCTCCCTCTCTTGCCGTTCTACCTCTCCTTGAAGGTCTCATTCCACTTCCACCTCTCACTGGTCCCAATCCACCTTTCCTCTAACAGGTCACATTGTCCTTATACTCTCACATGTCCCAATACACCTGTCTTCTCACAGGTCTCATTCTACGTCTCCTCACATGCCCAGTTCTCCCTCTCCTCATATGTCCCATTCTACCACTTCACCCATGTCCCATTCTGTCTCTCCTCACATGCCCCATTCTGCTTCTCCTCACGCATCTCATTCTACCTCTACTTTTGCATGTCTCATTCTAAGTCTTTGCCCACTGGTTGTGTTCTCCCTCTCCTCGCACATCCCATCCTACCCTTCCTCATCCATCTCACTCTTACTTTCCCTTACACATCCCATACCTGGACTGTTAGCTCCCATTTCCTGCCACAAGCGCTCACGCTTTCAGGAGAGTATGCGAAAGGGGTAGGGAGGATGCACACAGCTTGAAAGTCTTGGCTTAGATTAAAAACAACCTTAAAACTCCATTCATCTTGCCAAACAGAGAAATGAAAATCACATAATCTGGTCACTCATCCGTTGTCCATTAATCTAGATAGTTTCCATTAACCTGCAGTTAATACTGAAGGTCGTGCGCCATTTGTATAACCAATAATCCAATTTGTATCATAAACCTGCCCATCAGAAAGCATTACCTGCTCATTGAAACTAAATCCATTGATTCCCTTCCCTCCGGGCTCACTGCTCCTCCAATCGCAGATTCCCTCTCCTCCCGGTTTACTCCAATCGCAGCTGCAGTTTTTCCCACTCCCTCGCCAGCTGCTTGCATTTTTGCCATTGGAGTTTAAGGCACAGCTCCACCCACGCTCAAGCTCCCTGTTGTGAGCGGTCTGCTTATTACAATGTGTGGTACATTCCAGATTGCTGCTTACCTTAGAGTGAATAGTGTATGGAACAATGAGATAATGGCGATAACAGAGACCTGTCGCAAAGAAGAGGAGGATTTAGAATTTAATATTACTGACTATGAGGTATTCCGGTGAGATAGGACAGGAAAAAAAAGAGGTGGATGACAATATTGATCAAATGAACCATTATAGCACTGGAGAGGGACCAAAGACTGGATATATACTATGGGCCATCAAATAGTGGGAAAGAGATAACAAAGTAAATTTACAGGCAAGTTATGGAAAGATGCAAGAACTAGAATAGTAATAATGGGGACTTCAGTTAACCTAATATAGACTGGGATAATAACACTATAAAGGACAAAGAGGTGGAGGAATTCCTGAAATGCGTACAAGAGAACTTTCTTGATGTGTTTTCTAGCCCAATGAAGAAGGAAGAAGCACAGGATCTTGTTCTGGGAATGAAGTGGTGCAAGGGGAGCATGCTTCAGTGGGACAGCATTTGGGGAACATTGATCATAATATCAAGTTTAGAATAGTTATGGAAAAGGACAAGATACAATCAAGCATAAAATTACTTAATTGGGGGAGGGCTAACTTAAGTGAGTTGAAAAGGGATCTGGCCCAGGTGGATTAGAATAAAAAAAAAGGTAGACAAATTAGCAATTGACAATGGGAGACTCTCAAAGAAAACATGAGAGTAGACACATTCTTGTATGGGAGAAAGGAAGGGAATCCAAAGCTAGAGCTCCCTGGATATAGAGACAGAAAAAGAAAGATTATGGCAATTGTTAGGTTCATAATACAGTAGAGAACCAAGTTGAATATAGAAAGTACAGAGAAGATCTCAAGGGAAAAAGAGGGGCAAAGAGAGTACAGGGATAGATTAATGGCTAACATAAGAGGGAACCCCAAAATCTTTCATAAACTCGCAAATAGTAAAAAGATAATCAAAGGAAAGCTGGGAAAGAAGGAGATCTTCTTATGGATGCAGAGGACATGGTTGAGGTACTAAATGAATACTTTGTATCTGTCTTCAATAAAGAGGGTACTGCCAATATAATGGCAAAGGAGGAGACAGTAACAAAATTAGATAGGATAAAAGTTTTAAAAAAGGAGTTACTTGAAAGGTTAGCAGTCCTCAAAGTAGAAAAGTCACCCATTCTGAATGGGATGCATCCTAGCTTATTGAGGGATGTAGGAATGGAAATTGCAGAGGCTCTGACTACAATCTTCCAATTCTCTTGGAATTGGGGATGGTGCCAGAGGACTGGAGGATTGTAAAATGTTATACCCTGTTTAAAAAAGGGGAAAGGAATAAACCCAACAAACCTGTCAGCCTAATGTCAGTGGTGGGGAAACGTTTAGAGACAATACCCCATGACAAAATGAATTGTTATTTAGAAAAGAATGGGCTAATGAATAACAGTCAGGATGGAATTGTTAATGACAAATTGTTTTTGACTAACTTGATTGCATTCTTTGATGAAGTAACGGAAAGCGTTGAGGGTAGCGATGTTGATGTTGTGACATCAATAACATGGATTTTCAAAAGGCGTTTGAGAAAATACTACATAATAAACGTTAGCAAAATTGAAATCCATGAGATTAAAGGGGCAATTGCAGCATGTAAGCTATGTTGGCTAAGGGACAGAAATCAGAGACGAGTGATGAATGTTTTTCAGGCTGGAAGGAAGTATCTACAATGGTGTTCCTCAGGAGTTAGAGTCAGGACCACTACTTTTCTTATATATAGTAATGGGCTGATTTGAGTATACAGGACATAATTTCAAAGTTTGCAGATGACATGAATGACAGAAATGTAGTAAACAATGAGATGGATAGTAACAGACTTCAGGAGGACATAGACTGGTGAAATGGGCAGACTCATGCAGATGAAATATAATGTAGTGAAGTGTGAACAGGAAAAATGAGGAAAGGCAATATTGTCACGCTCATGCAAGGAGAAATTATGAACTATAAAATGAACTGAACTCTAAATGGACACCTTTTGCTGGAAAACAAGATGGAGTAAGAGATCAGGTGACCACTCCTGTACTGCAAATACACATGTTAACTGCTGGAGCCCTGAATCAATCATAATGTCTGGTCAAGTCTTTGAAATGTAAATGGCCCATTCAATGTTAATGGCTACCTCTCTTCAACAAGGTTGGGCTAACAATGACTTGGCACACATGGTAGACTCCAGACTCAAACGCGGGATAATGGGTGTGAAAAACACCACTTTATCAAGATGAAATAGAGATGAGCAACATCCAAACCCATTGTCTAACAATGGCCACACCATCAAACACCATTTATAAAAACACAATGGGAGAGAAACTTGGGTCACTTGACCAAGTCTCTGATAAAGAGATTTTAATAAGAGACATTTTTTTGCTGTGGAAAGCCAGAAGCTAGAAGGAAGAGAGACCCATCCCAGCAAGAAAAATGACCCTGTCAGAATACCATCTTTAAATGACCAAGAGGCTGGGATGAAAGGTGACCTTGAAACTCCGTACCTGAGCAATTGTAACATGATTTCTGCCATTCAGCTGTGACTGAGATTTAACCAAAGACGTCTGCAGCAAAGCATTCATCCACCTGAAACTTTCCAAAGTTTGACGTCAGTGAACCAGGAAAAAGGAAAAACAGGCCTGCACCATTTTTAAATATTCCTCCCGGGGAAATAAACAAGATTTTACAACAAACCCTTCGTTAAAACTATCAGACCTAAATGCATGCTATCTTTTAATTTCTATCTTTTCTTGTGTATGTGTGTGTGTGTGTGTGTGTGTGTGTGTGCGTGGGTGAAGTTGCAATATTTTCGGGTATTGTTTAATAAACATTTATCTTTCTTTAAACCTACAAGAAAACCTGTCATTTGTCTGTTTATTGACCATTAAAATTCTCAAGGTTTAAAACACAAGTCTAATAAAAACACACTGGGCTAGATTTTGTTTCCAGCCCAACATCGGGTTTTGAGGCCGGGGGCGGGGGGGTGGGGTGCCGGAGAATCAGAGCAGCAATGGCTACCATGGAAGCCAATGCAGGGATTGCTGGTTCTGATCTTCCTGGTGGTGGCAAGGCTTCAAGGCGGCACCTCAGCCGCTCTGCGACAGGACCCTGGTTTCCATATGGTAATTACCTCTTTGCCTTTATTTAAATATAATCTGCAGCAATCTTACCTTCAGTTCCCAAACTTGAGCTCGTTGTGCGGCACTCATGCACCTTAACTTTCCCGTCCAGGAGAAGCTGGCACCATCAAGGTGGGAAAGGGGGCATCTCTGCATGATTTAGCGTATGTGTGCAGGGCTGGCAATCTTTTAAAAATGGCGCAGTCCTTGCTTCTGCATCAGGTGACATCGTGAATGGCATCACCAATGCCGCCCCCACCACATGATTGGGCGGGGGGGGGGATGCGGCTGCCGTCAATATGTTAAGTGGCCACCACCACGTAATCATGGTGGTGCGGGTCCCATGTGGGACGGCTGCCGTGTTCTGCATTTGCCACCACTCCCGATGGCAGGACTACAAAATCCAGACCACTGTCTTTGATCAGTTGAAAAATGAAAAGTGAAAACAATACCTATCATTTCCCACCTGTCCGTAACAATATAAACTAAATGGTAAAATTTTAAAGGGAGTGCAGGAACAGGGACACCTGGGGATCTCAAATACACCAAACTTTGAAAGTGGCAAGAACAGTTGAAAAGGCTGTTGTTATGCCGATGTGTTTTGTTGAATGATAATTTTCTTTGGTCCACTGACTGGAGATCTGACCTTTTGTTCTTTTTAAATTTCTTCAAAAAAAAATGTTTTTAAGAAGACAAGCTACCAGTAAAGTCAACCTTCAGCTTAAGATGATCACCTAGTTTGCTATACTGTATCCTACATTGCAAAGGAATGTGAGGAGGGAGACGAAATATCTGCATTTCCCAGAAAGAACCAAGACCCAGGAAGTTTAAAGGAACTACCTGTTCTCTCAGCAAGCAGAGAAATACTGCTAACTGCTATGTTTGAATGACTGAGTGAGTCATGTGACAAGCCCCTCCCCATCTGTGGTTTTAAGCTGGTATTTTCTCTGCAGCAGAGGAGAAACAACTGGACTCTGACATGAGCAGACCCTAAGTGGGGGTCTCTATCTCTCTCTCTCTCCATTCTAGCTTGAAAGCTTTCAAATCCTGCTTGTTGACTGACCACCTCTGCATACTCCGGCTACAATCAGAAACCCAATTGGAGGAAATCATCCGCATTGCTATCTCCAAGAGACTCACTGACTCAGTCATCTACCTCTTCAAACTAAAAGCCTCAGGACCACTGAATTCAGCTAGAAGCCAGCCAAATCACCAAATTCCATGGGCTTTTTTATACCTTGTATACCTTTTTTAATGGACTCTAACTCAACCCATCTACCTTTCCCTACTCGGTAATCTATTTGTGTGTGTGTAAACCTCTAGTGTGTGTGTTAGAGTGAAAATTGGCGCATTGTTAATTACTTTATTAGTTCAGTTTAGGTACAATAAAGTTAACCTTTTTCTTTGTTAACTCAAGAAAACTTGTCTGGTTATTGTTATGATCATAGCAAGTAAGTAATCAAACACCTGGATTGGCCAGTACATCCACTTTAAGAAAGAATAAGACCTATTGTGGTCAAACAAGGAGAGGGAAAATAGGGAAGCCCTTCAACCCCTTCTCACTTGACCGTAATACTGTTAAAAAAGCATATGGGATCCTTTGCTTTATCAATAGAGGATTTGAGTACAGAAGCAAGAAAGTTATTCTAAACATAGAATGCTGACTAGGCCTCAGTTGGATCATTGTGTGCAACTCTGGACATCATTCCTAGGGTGTGGTGCCAAGGTCTTGGACAAGATGCAGAAGGGAATTACTAGAATGATACCAGGGATGTAGGACTTCAGTTTTGTGGAAAGACTGGAGAAACTGGGATTGTTCTCCTTATAGCAGAGAAGGTTAAGGTGAGATTTGATAGAGGTGTTGAAGATCATGAATGGTTTTGATAGAGTAAATAAAGAGAAACTGTTTTCCATGTCAGAAGGGTCAGTAGCCAAAGGATACAGATTTAAGGTGAATGGTACTAGAGGTGACATGAGGATTTTTTAAAAAAATACTGTGAATTGTTGTGATCTGGAATGCATGGTCTGAAAGGGTGGTGTAAGCGGATTCAATAGTAACATTCAAAAGGAATTGGATAAATAAATGGAGAGAAAATAAATTATAGGACTATAGGTAAAGAGGAGGGGAGTGGGATTACCAAAGAGTTGCACAGTATGATGGACTAAGTGGCCTCCTTCTGTGCTGCATTTTTCTATGATTTTATGATTCTTCTTAGTACTTTCCAAGTACGAAAACACATATGGCACAGTGGCTAGCACCGCTGTAACACAGCTCCAGTGACCCAGGTTCAGTCTGGGTACTGCCTGTGTGGAGTTTGCAAGTTCTCCCTGTGACCGTGTGGGTTTCCATTGGGTGCTCCGGTTTCCTCCCACAAGCCAAAGACTTGTGGGTTGATCGGTAAATTGGCCATTGTAAAAAAAAAATGTCCCTAGTGTAGGTAGGTGGTAGGAGAATTGAGGGAAGGTGGGGATGAGAGGGAAAAAATGGGATTAATGTAGGATTAGTATAAATGGGTGGTTGATGGTCAGTGCAGACTCATTGGGCCGAAGGGCCTGTTTCAGTGCTCTGGTACTCTATATAAATCTTGTGTATTTATCTCTTATTGGATCTGAGCAATTAAAGAAAGTTTGGCATACAAACCTATACTTGATCTAATAAAGCATGATGAAATTCAGATGCAAGACAGTTTGACTCATTATTACAATGTAATATACACATTTTTAAAAGTATGAGCAAAGAAGTTAAGCCTCAGTAAGATAAATTGTCAGTGTGTACGCACAATTAAAAAGATGCAATGTTTCATTGCACATTTTTGTCCCTGATGTCACTATTGTCAGGGCTGTGTTTTATGTTGCTTGATTATGATATGTTATACTAAATACTTCAAGTGCAGTGTAAGGAAACTATTGGAGTCATGTGTTCTCATTTAAATTTAGCACATCACATTGCTTCTAACCATTAAAAGCTGAAGAAAAACTTTGGTTGCTTTTTCTTGTTCAATGTTTATTTGGTTCAGTCCAATGATATCTGTACTTTGGTTTTAAAGTGAAGCTGAAGATTGTTTATTTCAGAATGGCCATTTTTAGTTGTACGTTGACCAACAGCATTGCCTGTGATGGCCCTTCACTATCACCTTGTTTTTCCTTCTGGCAAAGCGCAGCTCAGAATATTGTAATTTTCTTCAGAAGAGCAATGGGATTCCTGAAACTCCTACTGATTTATGAATAGGCAAGTTAACAGTCTTCTCCCAATGAGTTTCCTCTGATAACGTAATGGGTAAATGTACCATCTAATCTATAACTGAATGAAACAGACTGAGAAGGTCCCTGGTTCAATTGGATGTCTGCTGAGGAAATTGATCTCAGCCAGGACACTACAATTGGCTTTTGGGGTAAGGAAGTGGGGAAATTAGCCAGGTTCCCCATTCCTCATTTTTGTTCATTC
The DNA here is from genome assembly GCF_036365525.1 of Heterodontus francisci. Taxonomy (NCBI): domain Eukaryota; kingdom Metazoa; phylum Chordata; class Chondrichthyes; order Heterodontiformes; family Heterodontidae; genus Heterodontus; species Heterodontus francisci. The sequence goes on along the minus strand of NC_090378.1, from coordinate 76,097,182 downwards.
ACAGCTGCTGGAAAAGTGTATGTTTGTGAACTTTGGATGAAGAAAGAATTTGTTCAACAATATTTTTCCATAGTCAGTTGTGAAAAAAGGTTATCGACCTGAAACATTAACTCTGTTTCTCTTTCCACAGAGGCTACCAGACCTGCTGAATATTTCCAGCATTTTCTGTTTATAACGCATGTGTTGGTGATCAGTGTTCTTGCTGACTATGGTCTTATTAATCTTTGCAGTTGATAACATTCCTGGATTCCATTTGTTAATTGAGGAACCATATAGCTTAAGGTATTGTTATCCCAGTATTTTTACTTTGATCCTTAATATGTTGCTGTAAAACAAGTTTTCTCCAAAATACAGAGTAAGATCAGTTTTGTGAAAAGAGTGGATTTATTGAAACAATTAGGCTATGGAAATGTGTCATAACATTTTCACAAGCAAAGAATCAATAAATTATCTTTGAAACCAATGACACTGTAAGTATCACAGGAAATTGGCTTTAGTTATTGTACTTGGTTTTGAATCACTGAGTGGGTAACTCAGACTTGGTTAGGGAAGCAATTGAACTTTTAGAGGATGTTGTCTGATGAGCTGACTCTGGAGTGGAAGCATGCAATTCACTGTAGACTAGATGTAACATGCTAAACATGGGATGTCGCAGATAAAATGTGGCAATGACATTATTATTAGAAAAATGAAGTTGCAGTCGAAAAAAGATACTAACCGTCAGCATATACATATTATATTGGAAATTTAAAGCTTGAGTTGAATCTTGGCAGTACACTGGCAAAGTAATATATAAAATAATATATCCCATGGCATTCCTCATAATGGGTCAATTGTAATCAATAAAATCACTCAATGCTTTTTAAATAGATTTTCTCTGTCATTTTTTTTTCTCAATAATTCTAATTTCTAATGCCCAAGACTAGCTTTTGAACAGCATTTAAAAATGTTTTCCAAAAACAAATTGAATACATCAACTGAATTGTCTTTAAATGTCTTCATCAATGTTGTTACTTGAAAGCTTCACTGAAAGCTTGGGTTTGGACTGGATATTTTTGCTTTTCTGTGAGCTAAAGACAGATCCGGTATTCTGAATGTGTGCCATGTGCACAATTTTTCCAGAAGCCAAATGTTACAATGCTTCTCTCTGAGTCACTAACAAATATATGCGATTGTTTTTGTAGAAATACTCTAGAAAACTCAGAAAGTACATTAAACTGAAGAACAGGGAGACAATCAGACAATCAATCCTCATTCTAAATTGAGTTCTTTTAAAAAGAAACACAACTGAGTTGAATTTTGTGAGCAAACAAAAAGCTTCTAAATTTCCCTTATATTTTGTTGATAGAAAATGTAAACATTTTAATTACTGTTCATCTGTGAGACAGAGACAGGAGAGAGAAAAGTAGGGAGGGACAGACTGAGATGGAGAGGGAAAGATGAATAGAAAGTGAGAAACAGAAAGACATGGAGGGACAAAGGCCAGGAGACAAGTAATACTTACAGGCAATAATTGCAAAACACTAAACTTATCCTTTGCAGAGATCTCCCAAAACATTCTAAATCAGTCCTGCCAGATCTGGAATGCCCTCACCCAATGCTGTCTGGTCCATGCTCTTTGTCATTGTTGACAGACACCAGGGCAAGGTTATACAATCGCCTGTGGGGCTGAGAACAGGAGCAGCTGCTCTGAAAATAGCACTTCTGGGTGGCGTGTCAGACCTCTGGGTTGCATTGGTATTTTCAAAGCAAGGGCAGGGTGGCAGGGAGCAAGGAATCTGCTTGTTAACAGGCTGGGGGAGGGCGGGGGGTGCACCAGAAGGTGACTTTCAATTCTCAAATCACCAAAGCTGAACAGCCTGATGCATGTTAGTGCATACCTGCCAGGTTCAATGCAAGGCAAAATTAAGTAATCCTTTATACAAGGAAAATGTTTTACCACTAGGGGTTTTTGTGTGAGATAGAGTTCAGTACCTTTCAGTTGGCCATTTGGCCACTTTTCTGCGCAATGAGGCTGGTGGCCTTCCGAGGTCCTGCCTCTTCTCTTCTACAAGGCAGTGACAGGCCCCATCATGGCTGCCGTCTGCCATTAACTATTATGTTCAGCAGGCAACTCTCACCTCCTGGCAGAGCTCGGCACCACTAATCAGGCACTGAACTTTCCGCCGGCCCAATTAGGGTCACTACATTTGAAGATTGCATCGTGTGAGCTGGAAACTATCTGGGTGTTGGTTTCTCGACCCTCAGATTGAAAATCAAGCCCCAGAAATCCACCAGTGAGCCAACTCGTGCATTATTGGACAGTTCAGTAACCTAATTGTTTCAGTAAAGCTGCCCTTTTCACAAAACTGAACTTGCCTGCTTCTACTAAACCTCCGGTTTACTTTCCACAGTTTTGCCAAATCCAAGTTCCTCCTCTATAGTGGTCAGACTAGAGGATCTCTCTCTCTCGCCTGCGACCAAATGCAGTTACCCCACCACAGTGCTGCCAAAGCCCAAAAGCCCATCTTAGTTCAGCCATGACGAGGACTGTCTCGCAGTGCTACCAAAGCTACGGAAGGTCATACTTGCCCATTATTCACTTACTTCACTTTCTCATATCACTTCTATCTCAAACTCCCACCATGTCCTGTGGCTTACCATGTGCAATGCCAGAGGAGATCCACTAGTTTTTCAATTCATCTTATGTTTGGTTAAGGACTTGCATGCAGTGGGAATGAATTGGAATGGTGCTTGGATCCACTGTGTGATAATATTAAGAGTGTAACATTTATTTTCTGAGCCCTTTCATCTTTTGTTAACAGGTGTGTAATATTTGCCATCCTTCAGGACTTTTGGAAAATTGTAATGAAAAATTGCTTACTTGGTTAGTGACTTGGTAACAAGGGGGCATAAACTCAAAATTATTACTAGAAGAATGAAAGGGGAAGTTAGAACAATTTTTTTCACACTAAGATTTTGGCACTTGGAAAGCTTTTTTACAAGTGGCTGTCTAGGTAGACATGTTTAGTTTAGTTTAGTGATACAGCACTGAAACAGGCCCTTCGGCCCACCGAGTCTGTGCCGACCATCAACCACCCATTTATACTAATCCTACACTAATTCCATATCCCTACCACATCCCCACCTGTCCCTATATTTCCCTACGACCTACCTATACTAGGGGCAATTTATAATGGCCAATTTACCTACCAACCTGCAAGTCTTTTGGCTTGTGGGAGGAAACCGGAGCACCCGGAGGAAACCCACGCAGACACAGGGAGAACTTGCAAACTCCACACAGGCAGCGCCTGGAATTGAACCCGGGTCGCTGGAGCTGTGAGGCGGCGGTGCTAACCACTGCGCCACTGTGCCGCCCTAACATGATAACATTATTTTCAGGGGACCTGGATATGTATTTTAAAATACCGCAAGACACTTATGGTTGAGTAAGACCTTTCAGTCCATCTCAATTCATATATCCAAAACAAGCCTCCATCCACCCCTTTACTGCATCTAATTGTTCCTTAAATTACTTCAGAATTTCTACCTTCACCAGTTTGACTGGAAATCCATTCCAAGTGTTGATCACTCCCTGTTGAAGAAGTACCTCCTTATGTCAATCCTAATGCTACATTTCACTAGTCTGAACCTGTGTCCCCTTCTCCTACTTTCACGGTTTATTTTAAAGTGTATTGCCAGCCAAATTTGATAGAAAAACCACATCCAGATCTTCACCAGCGCTCAAGATAAAATCGGAGGATGCGATTTGTACCATCAGACAGAGGCTGTTTAAACTAACAGTTAACTTGAAGCTTGGGCTAAAAATGCACCCACTGTTAGAATCAGGGGAACTTAAACAGCAGAAGAGAGCATTTAGTGGGGAGAAAGAGAAACGGATGGCAGCAGATTGCCACAGATAAACATGAACAGTGAGGAGTTCCCTGGGAAGCTGACTGCCCAGGAGCCATCTTAGATTCAAGAAAACCGTGGTCATGGGACAAGGTGCTGCATCTCCACTCCTGATCACACTGAATAACACCCCACTGGAAGTGATTAGCAAATTCTGCTACCTTGGGTCCATGGTGACAGACAATCTGTCCCTTGATGCAGAGCTCGATACACACATAGGGAAAGCAGGTACCACCTTTGCCCGACTTGCGAAACGCACATGGAATAACACAAAGCTGACCCTTAGGACTAAGCTAAAGGTTCATAAGGCCAGTGTTCTCAATACCTGTATGGCTGTGAAACATGGGTGACTTACAGCTACCAGGAAAAGAAGCTCAATAATTTCCATCTTCGCTGTCTGCTGCGCATTATGGGTATATCCTGGCAGGACAAAATCTCAAACGTGGCAGTCCTCTCAAAGACAAAGCTCCTAAGTGTGTTAGCACTAATCAAACAGAGGCGGCTTTCGTGGATTGGACACGTCCGCAGGATGGAAGACAGTTGCATACCCAAGGACCTTCTGTATGGTGAGGTTTCCGGAGCCAGATGACCAGTGGGGTGCCCAAAGCTCCGCTTCAAGGATGCTTGCAGGTGTGACATGAGGGCCCTAAATGTTAACTATTGCACCTGGAAGTCACTAGCTGGTAAAAGAGGGAAATACATCCTGTGGACTGGTGTGCACTACAGCAGCTTGGCTACAGGCACCAACGTCAAAAAGAACAATTCACAGCGTCACATGGCAGCTTCATGTGCAGCACTTGTGATAGAACCTGCCTCTCAAGGATTGGCCTTCACAGCCATCAACAAAGGTGCACCAAGAGAAGATACCCCAGCTAAATGGATTGTTTGCTGCATGTCCATCATCTTTCATAGATGGAACAACCAACCATTGCAAATTAACTTTTTACAGACTATTGTTTATCTTATTTATATCTATAAGATTATCTCTAGCACACAACTTTCAAGGCTGAAAAGTGCAAGTCTCTTCAGTTTTTTCCTCATAACTTAGACCCCTGGCACTAAGGATTAGTCTCAAGGCTCTTGTTTGCACTGAATGTGCTTGAATAACTCCCTTGTTTCCCAGAAAGCACAACTGGATACAATACTCAAGATACAGCCTGACCAGAGCACTGTACAGTTTGATCGCAACCACCACTGACTTGTAATTCTGCCTTTTTAGTTATGAAGGTTCCATATTCCATTAGCTTTATTGATTGTTACTCTGAATTTGTCATGTTGAGCAGTAAGTTTACTCAGACTCAAAGTTCACTTTCATCCTCATCCTTAGTCATTTTAACACCGTTCATGAAATATGCACATTGCTCATTATGTCGTCGCATGTGCAATACATTGCACTGCCTACATTACATTTTTCTTGTCTTGGTTCAGCCCACTCACCTATTTTGTTTAGTTCATTTGGTAACCTCTTTTGATTCCACTGCCCTGCAGAGTTTGGTATCATCTGTAAGTTTTACCAATTTGCATACAATTTCACTATCCAAGTTATTGATGTAAATTTGAAATAGCAGTGATTCTGATGATGATCCCTGGGGCACCCCATTAAGTACTTCCCCCTGTTCTGACATTAGCCCTCTAACCTGTTTGTTTTCTATCTTTTTGCCAATTTATTATCCATACCCAAGTTTTGCCATGAACTTCCACAGCTTTAAGATTAGTTAGTAACCTTTAATGTGTAACTTTATCACAAGGTGTTTGGAAACGTAAGTACACAATATCATGGGTTTTGCTATAGTCATCTTGGGTTGTCATTTCCTCAAAGAAGTCAAGGAGGTTGAGTAGGCAGAATTTTTCCTTTCTAAAACTATGTTGACTGATGTTAACTAGGTTACTATTCAAACCTACTTCTAATAATTGATTACATTGTTTTATATGGAATTTAGTTAAGACCAATAGATCTGTGCTTGTCTGTGTCGTTTTGTCACCCTTTTTGAATATATGGACACCACATCAGCCTGCTTCCAATCTACTGAAACTTCATTAATGTCCAGTGACTCCCCCAAAATGATTCAGTGCCCCACAAATCTACTCACTAGTCTTTTTCAACTCTCTAGGGATGTAACCTAGGAATGTCATTGTTTTAAGCCTTCTCAGCTTGTTTAGGCCTTCCGCCTATGTATATTGAAGTCCTGAATTTTACTGTTGTACTATTTTTAGGGAGTAATCATTCAGACTATTCATTATCGTGTTCATCACAGTTTCAAGCCTATTTGCAATTTTCAATATTATTTTCATAATCTCACCTCTTCTCTGCTATTGCTGTATTGAAATATTATTTTAGTCTTATATTTTGCCTCTGTAGCTTTCTAGGTCTCTTTTTGCCTCTCTGATCACCCCTTTAATCAGTTTTTGTGTGGTCTTATATTGACCCCAGTGTGCTCCTTCTCATTTTTCCTTGCAGAACTGTTTTCATCTTTATTTCACTTGAAATATGTTTGTTATTCCATTTAGGATCACACTCGTTTAGTCTGAGCTCGCTACTAAGAACATAACATAAGAAATAGGAGGAGGAGTAGACCATATGCCCTGTCGAGCCTGCTCCGCCATTCAATATGATCATGGCTGATCTGAGGCTTCAACTCCACTTTCCCACCCGCTTGCCATATCCCTTGATTCCCTGAGAGACCAAAAATCTGTCTATCCCAGCCTTAAATGTATTCAACGATGGAGCATCCACAACCCTCTGGGGTAGAAAATTCCAAAGATTCACAACTTTTGAATGAAGAAATTTCTCCTCATCTCAGTCCTAAATGATCAGCCCTTTATCCTGAGACTGTGCCCCCTTGTTCTAGATTCCCCAGCCAGGGGAAACACCTCTGTGTCCAACCTGTCAAGCCCCCTCAGAATCTTATATGTTTCAATGAGATCACTTCGCATTCAACCCAATTAGCCCATGTTGGTGATTACGCTGCACATTTAGGCTGCAAATATTTTCTCTTTATTGCTGCGTTGAAGGTTTCTATACAAAGAATTTTTTAAAATTCAGTCACGGGATTCAGCGTTGCATTTATTGCCCATCCCTAATTGCCCTTGGGAAGGTGGTGATGAGCCGCTGCCTTAAACTGCTGCAGTCCATATGGTGTATGTACACCCAAAGTCTTGTTAGGAAGGGAGTTTCAGGTTTTTGAACTAATGACAGTGAAGGAATGGTGATATAGGTCCAAGTCAGGATGGTGTGTGGCATGGAGCAGAACTTGCAGGTGGTGGTGTTCCCATGCATCTGCTGCCCTTGTCCTTCTAGGTGGTATAGGTTGTGGGATTTGGATGATGCTGTTGAAGGAGCCTTGACAAGTTACTGAAGTTCATCTTGATTATTGTTTTATTAGCCTGTGGGTTATCATGTTATTTGAACTCTCTGTTAGTTTAATAGCCTGCAATTCCTTCCTGATATTTTTAAAAATAACAGTTGATGTGTTTTTTTTTTAGAAATTAGTTTTGGCTGTTATGGTGCTGACAGCTGCTGGCAATATTGTGATAGCAACATCATTGCATTTCATGCTGTTTACACTATAGGATTAAAGGAGAAGAGTAGATGACTGAATGCCACACAATCCTATATGTAAAGAGAGATAGATACTTGCGCATGTATTGGTATTTCCCCGCTCATCCTTTGTTAATCTGTTGTACCGTTTAGAGCTGTTGGCTGTGAACAGATAATCCATGTAGAACTCCCTTCCTTAGTGCAACTCCTTTGTACTTTGTAATGAGCCAGAGCTGAAATAATTATTACTTCTAAAGCACTGTAGTTAGTTAACAGAAGGTAGCATTTCTGCAATGATGGCTGTTTTATGACCCTTAAAACAAACTGTGTTACTAATAATGGGACGTTGATATATAAATTTATAACCGCGTCAATCTGTATAACCGCATTTAATCGTAAAATAAATAAATTAAAATCACGCAGGCATAAAGCTCCACAATTTAATATAAACTTCTAGATTCACTGGAGGTTAGATTTATAGTTGGTGTAAATATGTGCCTGTATCTTGCCAGAATCAATTTTGCTACAGTTTATAAATAAACTGCTGTGACAATTCGATTGGTTGAGGTGATGAGCGTAAAGATATTCTCCCATTGATTGTACACTGCATAAAGCAAAAGTAGTTTTTTATCAAATAAAATAATTTCATTGCCAGCATCCTGGAAGAGAGCTGGGTTTCTGAAGAAGGGACAGTGAAATGAAATGCTCAATGTGTTTAATTGTTTTCCTAGGTAAGTCTGAGGTACTGCACGGTGATTGGCCTGGATTTTGTGGTCAGAGGCAAAGGGATGGGCTTGCCGCTAACGTTGAAGAAAGCTGCCCATAAAGATTTAGCAGGCTCCAGGGCCCCCTATTCTAAGGTGATTTTGAATCTGATTGCACCTGGAGGGGATCTTTAACATCAGGGGCACAGTAGCATAGTGATAATGTTACTGGACTAGTAATCCAGAAGCCTGGACTAATGCTCCTGGGATATTAATTCAAATCCACCAGGGCAGATGTATCAAACCACTACAGAAAAGTTGAAGAAGAATAAAATCAGACACTCCACCTAGTATCAACCTAGGCACCTGAAACGACAAAGGCACACCTTGCCCAGATGACCTCACTAACATCTGGGGACTTCTGCCAAAATTGGGAGAGCTGTCCCACAGACCAGTCAAACAACAGCCTGACATAGTCATACTCACCAAATCATAGCTTACAGCCAATATTCCAGACTCCTCCATTACCATCCCATCCACCAGGACAGACCCACCAGAGGTGGCAGCAAGGTGGTATACAGTCAGGAGGGAGTGGCTCTGGGAGTCCTCAACATTGACTCCAGACCTCATGATCTAGCATCAGGTCAAACATGGACAAGGAAACCTCCTACTGATTAAGACCTACTACTATCCCTCAGGTGATTAACCTGTGCTCCTCTATGTTGAATACCACTTGGAAGAAACACTGAGGTAGCAGTTCTAGTACAGTGACAACATTGGCATCTACCTGACAATGCGGAAAATTGCCCAGGTATGTCCTGGCCACAAAAAGCAGGACAAATCCAATCCGGCCAATTACAGCCCCATTAGTCTATTCTCAATCATCAGCAAAGTAATGGAAGGTGTCGCTGACAGTGCTATCAAGTGGCACTTACCCAGCAGTAACCTGCTCATTGATGTTTAGGTTAGGTTCTGCTAGGGTCACTCACTCTAGACTTCATTACAGCCTTGGTCCAAACATGGACAAAAGAGTTGAATTCGAGAGGTGAGGTGAGAGTGACTGCCCTTGATATCAAGGCAGCATTTGTCTGTTTGTGTCATCAAGGAGCCATAGCAAAATTGAAGTCAATGGGAATCAGGGGGAAATCTCTCCACAGGTTGGAGTCATACCGAATTCAAATGAAGATAGTCGTGGTTGTTGTGGGTCAATCATCTCAGCCCTAGAATATTGCTGTAGGATTTCCTCAGGGTAGTGTCCTAGCCCTAACCATCTTCAGCTGCTTCATTAATGACCATCCATCCAGCATAAGGTCAGAAGAGGGGATGTTCGCTGATAATTACACAATGTTCAGTACTGTCGCAACTCCTCAGATACTGAAGCAGTCCATGTCCAGATACAGCAAGACATGGACAACATCCAGACTTGGGCTGCTAAGTAACAAGTAACATTTGTGCTACACAAGTGCCAGGCAATGACCATCTCCAATAAGAGAGAATCTAACCTTCTCCCATTGACTTTTAATGGCATTAACATCGCTGAATCCCCAACCATTAACATCCTAGGTGTTACCATTGACCAGAAACTGAACTGGACTGGCCATATAAGTACTGTGGCTACAAGAGCAGGTCAGAGGCTGGGAATTCTATGGCGAGTAACTCACATCCTGACTGCCCAAAGCTTGTCCATCATCTACAATGCACAAGTCAGGAGCGTGATGGAATACTCTCCACTTGCTTGGATGAGTGCAGCTACAAGAACACTAAAGAAACACGACACCATTCAGGACAAAGCAGCTGGCTTGATCCATACCCTATCCACCACCTTAAATGTTCAGTTCCTCCACCATCATTGCACAGTGGCAGTAGTGTGTATCACCTCCTAGCTGCACTGCAGCAACTTGCCCAGCCTCCTTTGACAGCACGTTCCAAACATGTGACATCTACCATTTAGAAGAATAGGGCAGCAGATGCCTGGGAACATCACCACCTGCAAGTTTTCCCTTCTAAGTCAAACACCATCCTGATTTGGAACTATATTGCTGTACTGTGATCATTGCTGGGTCAAAATCCTGGAACTCCCTTCCCAACAGCACTGTCGTTGTACCTACACCATATGGACAGCTGCAGTTCAAGGAGATGGCTCACCACTACCTTCTCAAGGGCATTTAGGGATGGGCAACAAATACTGGCCTTGCCAGCAACACTCACAACCCACGAATGAATTAAAAAAAACACAGGCAGGCTGATCAATCAATCAGATCTCACAAATTAAACATCACAAAGTAGAAAGCCTGTTTTATAATTCACTTTTTAATCATTTTACAGAAAGCAAAATAAAGATTGAGACATACATATAGGATTCCGGTAGAAGCTGGAAAACAAATAAACTTCACAAAAATAATAGTTATTATTTTAAAACTCATGGACGTTTTAAATGTTATTTTGAAGAATGCCACTCTACACTTATCAAATTAGATTTTCAGAGCCAGCAAGGTTGTTTAGCAGTACTTATGACTTAGTGCATCATTAGAAACTCAGTTATACCTCTTGCAACAAAGCTTAACATTTTCAACAGTATTTACTGTGAGAATGGTGCATAAAAAGTTGAAATCCATGTCAAATCACTAATTCTAGATTGATAGTATCGATGAAGCCTGCAACAAATTGCGCAGGGTATCACCAACAGTATCTTCTGGATTTCTGTGTTTAGTTGTGCACATGTGGATGTCAGAAATCACTACCAATTTTACACAATAATGATGGCCAGCACTGACAGCTTTGCCATCATTACAATTGCAAATTCTGGGCCATGCAAAATAATGGCAATCACTTAAAGCAGATTTTCAGTGGCTGTTGCAATGCCATTGATTTCATAGATTATTTATTGATATTCTGCTTGATTTATTGGGTATCTTGAAAATTAAGTTGTTTCATTTTATTTACAAATCCCCACCACATAGTCAAGTAAGATGACTTTGTTGATGTAATAATGAAGGTTTTTCATTGTTTATGAATTAGTCAAAGTAGCAGGAAGGAGCTTTTGTCTCCAAGGAGTTAAAAGGTTGAAAGATACCAACCAACCATCTTGATACATGGCTTTAACCCATCAGTGTTGGTATGGTAGATTGTCACAGGACGAAAGTGTCTTGACAGCTTCCTGAATAGCAGACACTGACAAAGAGGATAAGGTGACTGAAATCACTCTTTAACTGCACATTCATTGAATGAAAGCCTTTTCTGTTCCTGAAATTGAGGGGATTCTCATTTTGAGCTTTGAGTGCCACATGCATTTAGTCAGTTCTTCCTTGTACCTATGGGAGCCCTGCCAGCTTGTAGAATTGGATAAAAACAGAAAATGCTCACCAGGGCAGGCAGTGTCTGTGGAGATAGAAACAGAGTTAATGGGCTGAATTGTCCCAGCCCTGGGGCAACGGGATTGGTGGCTGGGACCTGGTAACGTGGTGAGGAAACACATTGGAATGGATCTCCGATGTGTTCCCACCGTTGGCTAATTTTTCCAGAGGCAGTCGGGCAGCAGAGTTGGGAGTGCGCATATTGGCAGTGGGCAGGAAATGAAGCCCGTTAAGAAGCCAAGTGACTGAAATTTTGAGCTGGTTTTTAAATTTTACCAGGGATCCTTGGAGATTCAGTGGCTCACCAACTATAAGAAGGTGAATGCTCAGCAGCAGATGAGTGATGGCTAGGACTGTAAGCCATTGAGAGCAGCAGCGTTTCAAAACAGGAAGGGTAAGAAGCAATAAAGCACAGGAGAGAGAAGCTGAAGGCACTGCCAAGTGGGTGTACACATAGGTGGCTGATTATTATAAGTGTCTTTTTGAGGTGCAACTCATGCATGCAGAGTTAAGGGATTGAGGCTTTCAGACCAGAGCACAGCACATAGCAATGGGTCTCATGCATTCAGATTTTGACTCCACCAGTGAGAAGGAGATTGAGAGAGATAGATAGGTGCTGGCACTGGGAGTGGAGCTGCAACACCCAGAGGTGTAACAGGCTCATGAGGGTGACATGGGACAAGGAAGAGGAGGGTGGAACTGGCCATGATTAGAGGTGTGTGGTCGCAGAAGGCATTACCCTGCCAAAAGTGTCTCCTTGCAAAGAGTCAGCTACATGGACATGTCAGAGCATCGATGTGTACAAAGACTGCAGCTGTCCAGGCAGGTGGTGTCAGAGCTGTGCGCAATGCTGCTGGAGGATTTGAGGCCAGTGGATTGCGGTGGTCAGCCATTGTCTGTGGCAGTGAGAGTCACCATGGCCTTCAACTTTTATGCCTCAGGATCATTCCAGGGATCCTCTGGAGACATCTGTGGGATCTCCCAGTCAGCCTCCCATCGCTGCATCAAGCTGGTCACGGATGCCTTATACCAGAGGGCAGGCCAATACTTAGGCGATCACACAGATCAGGCCACTCATGCCAAGAGGGTGGTTGGATTCAGGGCTGTCACTGGATTTCCCCAGGTGCAGGGGTTAATTGGCTGCATGCATGTGGCCATCAAGGCTCCTTCAGAGCAATCTGGAGCCTTCCGCATGAAGTGTTTCTATTCGCTGAATGTACAGCCAGTCTGCGACCACCACAAATGGATCCTGCAGGTGTGTGCAAGGTTCCCAGGAAGCTGTCATGACTCTTACAGGCTGGGACAGTCTCAGGTGCCTCAGCTTTTTAGGCCACCTGAACAACTCTGTGAATGGATACATGGTGACAAGGGCTAATCTCTTAAGACATGGCACTCCAACGCAGAGGCAGAGGACACCCATAGTTGGTGCCACACAACCACAAGCGCAACCATTGAAGTGGCCAGAGGGCTTCTGCAAATGAGGCTCTGGAGCCTGGATAGATCTGGGGAAACCCTGAAGTATGAATCATCAAGAATTTCATGGATCGTTGTGGTACGCTGTGCTCTGCACAACTTGGTGCTCCAGAGGGGAGCAGCCTTGGAGAATGAGGATCTCCTTCAGCAGTCATCTTCCTCTTCCAAGGAGGATCTGGAGGGGGCTCCAGACCAGGCGGACAATGGCAATGCACCTAAGGTGGCAATGCCAATGGCCAGCGACATGTGTGCCAGAGAAATGCACAAATCACTCACATGGGTACATTTTTCCTGAGCCTACTATAAACGCCTATATATGTGCTTCAATTATTTCCCTGACACGTCCTTGTTGGCCTTTCCTTGAATGGCCTTACCATCTCAGTTGGTCTGACATGATAGGACACCAAGGCATACATTCACTTTTGCCCTCATGCAGTGCAGACCTTCTTCTGACCTCTTCAGGAGATCACCAACTCATGACGGCCCATTGGTGCAGAAATGAGCACTGGAGCCGTTTGCTGAAGAGAAACATCACCCTTAATTGAACATATTGATCCAAATCTTAGCCCTTACACAATAAAATATCACCCAATGCGACCCAAGTGCAACTAACAGATTTTATGCAAGCACTTGTGAGTACTCCTACGTTATGCTGTCCTGGTGCATGCAGCTGAAGTGCAGGCAGGCTGCTTGCCTTTCTGCTCCAGTGTTTTAGGTGACTGCGGCATTTGTCTTCTGGGTAGCTAAGTCATGCTGGCCCTGGCACTTGGAGGACCACCAGCATATGTGCAGGAGCTGCCTCTGTTATCGCGGCTTGCGTTGATGTTCACTGGAACACTGGAGCAGGCCAAAGACAGAAATGCTGGCATGAGAGCAGGGGGCAGTGTTGAAATGGTAAGCAATGGGAAGCTCGGGGTCATGCTTTCGGAATGAGCAGAGGTGTTCAGCAAAGCCTACAGAGTCACCTACATCTGTGACTCTTCTGACGCCCTACGTCATTTTGACAATTTCCAGTTTCCGGCCCCAACTGCCTCCTCTTCACTATGGACATCCAATCTCTCTACACCTCCATCCCCCACCAGGATGTTTTGTGGGCTCTCCGCTTCTTCCTTGAACAGAGGTCCAATCAGTCCCCATCCACTACCACCACCCTCCGCCTGGCTGAACTTGTTCTCACATTGAACAACTTCTCCTTCAACTCCACTCTCTTCCTTCAAGTAAAAGGTACCCGCATGGGTCCGAGTTATGCCTGTCTTTTTGTGGGATATGTCAAACATTCCTTGTTCTAGTCCTACTCAGGCCCCCTCCCCCAACTCTTTTCTGGTACATTGATGACTGTATTGGTGCCGTTTCCTGCTCCTGCCCCAAACTGGAAAACACTGTCAACCTTGCTTCCAATTTCCACCCTTCTCCCACCTTTACATGGTTTATCTCCGACACTTCACTTCCCTTCCTCGACTTCTCTGTCTCCATCTCTGGGAATAGGCTGTCCACTAATATTCATTATAAGCCCACCGACTCCCACAGCTACCTTGACTACACTTCTTCACACCCTGCCTCTTGTAAGGACTTCATTCCATTCGCCCAGTTTCTCTGTCTCCGACGCATCTGATCTGATGATGTAACCTTCCACGACAGCACCTCTGATACGTCTTCCTTTTTCCTCAACGGAGGATTCCCCCCCCCCAATGTGGTTGACAGGGCCTTCAACCGTGTCCAGCCCATTTCCCGCACTTCTGCCCTCACGCCTTCCCCTCCCTCCCAGGACTGCGACAGGGGGTTCCCTTTGTCCTCACTTTCCACCCCACCAGCCTCCACCTCCAGGGATCATCCTCCGCCATTTCCAGCATGATGCCACCACCAAACGCATCTTCTCCTCCCCTCCCCTATCAGCATTCCGAAGTGATCGTTCCCTCTGCGACACCCTCGTCCACTCCTTCATTACCCATGATGCCTCGTCCCCTTCCCACGGCACCTTCCCATGCAATCGCAGGATGTGTAATACCTGCCCTTTTACTCCTCTCTCCTCACTATCCAAGGCCCCAAAACACTCCTTTCAGGTGAAGCAGCGATTTACTTGTACTTCTTTCAATTTAGTATACTGTATTCGCTGTTCACAATGAGGTCTTCTCTACACTGGGGAGACCAAACACAGATTGGGTGACCGCTTTGCTGAACACCTCCACTCAGTCCGAAAGCATGACCCCGAGCATCCGGTTGCCTGCCATTTCTACACACCCCACTGCTCTCATGCCAACATTTCTGTCTTTGGCCTGCTCCAGTGAACATCAATGTAAGCTCGAGGAGCAGCACCTGATCTTTCAATTATGCACTCTCCAGCCTTGCAGACTGAACATTGAGTTCAATAACCTCAGAGCATGACTGGCCTTTTTAAAATATTTTATTTGTTAACCATATTCCTGCTTTTCATGCAGTCAGAGCTGTTCATTATTCCACTATTAACAATCTCTCTGGACTAATGCTTTGTCTTTCACCACAAGCATTACCCCATGTTTTGCCTTTGTCCCAGGACAGCTTTGTTATTTAATCTCCCTCTGCCCTATCAAACATCTTCCCCTTTGTTCTCTCCCCCATCCCCCTCCCCTTCACTTGCTTAAAACCTATTTTTTTCTAACCTTTGCCAGTTCTGATGAAAGGTCACAGACCCGAAACGTTAACTTTGCTTCTCTCTCCACAGATGCTGCCAGACCTGCTGTGTATTTCCAGCACTTTTTCTTTTGTTTCAGAATTCCTGCATCTGTAGTATTTTGCTTTTATTCCTTCAGTACTGCACTTGGAGCATCAGCCTAGATTTTGTGCTCTACTCTCTCGATTGGAGCTTCAACCCACAACCTTTCATCTGAACCTTCTCTGAACTGCTTTCAATGCAGGTTAAATAAGGAGACCAAAACTGGACGCAGTATTCTAGATGTGGTCTCACCAATGCCCTGTACAATTGTAGCAAGACTTCCCTACTTTTATACTCCATCCCCTTGCAATAATGCCAACATTCCATTTGCCTTCCTAATTACTTGATGTACTTGCTGCACCTGCATGCTCACATTTGATTCATGTGCTCTCTGTACTGCAGCATTCTGTAATTTCTCTCCGTCTAAATAATATTCGGCTTTTCTATTCTTCCCATCAAAGTGGACAAACTCACATTTTCCCACATTATACACCATCTGCCAAATTTTTGCCCACTCATTTAACCTATCTATATCACTTTGCAGACACTTTGTGTCCTCCTCACAACTTGATTCCTACCTATCTTTGTATTGTCCCTTCATCCAAATAATTAATATAGATGGTAAATAGTTGAGGCCCCAGCACTGATCCCTGTGGCACTTCTCTAGTTACTGTTAGCCAACCTGAAAATGCCCCATTTATCTTGACTCTCTGTTTCTTGTTAGTTAGCCAGTCCTCTATCCATGATAATATATTACCTCCAACACCATGAGCTCTTATCTTGTAACCTTTTATGTGGCACCTTATTGAATGCCTTTTGGAAATCTAAATACACTACATCTACTGGTTTCCCTTTATCCACTCTACTTGTTACATCCTCAAAGAACTCTAATAAATTGTCAAACACAATTTCCCTTTCATAAAACCATGTTGACTCTGCCAGATTGCATTATAATTTTCTAAATGTCCTGCTATTACTTCCTTAATCACGGATTCTAGCATTTTCCCAATGACAGATGTTAAGCTAACGGGCCTATAGTTTCCTGCTTTCTGTCTTCCTTCTTTCTTGAATAGAGGTGTTATATTTGTTGTTTTCCAATGTGCTGGGACCATTCCAGACTTTAGTAAATTTTGGAAGATTGCAATAATGCATCCACTATTTTTGTAGCCACTTCTTTTAAGACCCTAGGATGCAGGCCATCAGGTCCAGGGGACTTGTCAACCTTTAGTCCCACTAGTTTTCCTAGTACTTTTTCTCTAGTTATAGCGATTGTTGTAAGTTCCTCACTCCCTTTTGCCTCTTTATTTTCCAATATTCTTGGGATGCTTTTTGTGTCTTCTGCTGTGAAGATAGATACAAAATACTTGTTTCCCATTATTAATTCTCCAGTCTCAACCCCTAGGGCTGAATTTTATGAGTGCCCCGCAATTTGCGGCGGCGCACTCTAAAAATGGCATGCATCCTGCGCGGATGCGTCGCCCCTGAGCCCCCGCAATATTACACATTTAAGTAGAGGGGGTGGAGTGGCCGCCCCTGATGATGTAAGGGGGCAGCCACAGCGTCGTCGACAATGGCGCCTGGTGCCACCGCACAGGCGCCGGCGCCATTTTTAAAAGGCTTTAACCCTACAATATAGTTTTAATTTTTAAAGGTGCAGTCATTGGGAAAATTTATTAGCAATGAATAAAGATGTTGAGGCCCTTCCCCAACCCCCAAATGGTCATTTAAGTGACATTTATTCTCAAAAAATAATTAATTCCCTTCCCGAACTTTAAACCTGAACCTTCGAACATTTGGCCTTTAAGCCCTTCCCACCATCCCCACATCAAATAAAAATTGATTTCCCCGCTCATCCACCCCTCCTGCTGACAATTTTATTATACTCCCCACCAGGAGTTCCTAAGGTGCGCAGAGCACAAACGGCGGCAGTAATATCAGAATGGGACGGCCGCCGCCTGCAGGTAGGTGAATTTGCATTTCATAGGCCTAATTTTAATATGGAGATGAAGGGCCCACCGCCTAGCCTTGGGGGACTGGGCTGCACCGAGGTCTTGCCGCTGCCGGTAATCTGTGGCGGGCCCTTGTCAATATTGCGGGTTGAGGTGGGCCTCTCCCCGCAGAATTTTACTGGCCCCCCTGCTGTGACTTGCGGTGGGGCCAGTAAAAGTCAGGCCCTAAGGTGCCAACACTTACTTTGGCTACTGTCTTCCTTTTTATATATTTGTTGAAGCTTTCATTGACTGTTTTTATATTTCTTCCTAGTTTACTTTCATATTGTAATTTCTCCCTCTTTTTTTTAGTCATCCTCTGCTGGTTTCCAAAGTTTTCCCAATCTTCTGGCCTACCACTAATCTTTGCAGCATTGTGCACCTTTTTTCACTTTGATACCATCCTTAACTTCCTTAGTTAGCCCCAATGGAATATATCTTTGTTGAGAGTTATGAAATATCTCCTTGAATGTCTGCTACTGCTTCTGTACAATCTTACCTTTTAACTTGTTTTACCAGTCCACTTTAGCCAACTCTGTCTTCATACCCTTGTAATTGCCTTTATTTAAGTTTAAGCCACTAGTTTTAGACCCAAACTTCTCACCCTCAAACTGAATGTGAAATTCTATCATGTTATGATTATTCTTGCCTACAGGGTCCTTTACTATGAGGTAATTAATTAATCGTGTCTCATTACACATTAGCAGAAGTGCACAAACTGCAAAGCAGTAGTCAAAGAAGATCTACATTTTGTTTCTATGTTATACACTCATGT